>NC_090448.1:698127296-699491414 GCF_031143425.1 Pleurodeles waltl
ACAACAGCTAGCTTTGGCCCCCGATTTGATTTTGGAAGTAGCTAATGTCTAGTTATCAATCCATAAGAGCTCACACTGGAGTGAATAAAGCGTCCTCCCCAAATAATGTTGTGAAGAAAGGCTCTATAAGGAGGTGCCAGTAACAACCACTATTATTGCTCTAAAGTTATAACATTTTGTAGCCCACTCTCTAGTGGGAAAATATTAACGGAGTGACAACTGGCACAGAAACCTCCAAATAAACCATGTTCATGGATAATCTAATGCTACTTCGATTCCCTACTCTAAGTGTGGTAAGAATTAAAGGAATTTGGTAAGATTTCAGGATTTAGGATAAATATTATTAAATTGGAGGATCTGGTATGAGACCCACCATAAAACCATAGGTCAAAACTCCAAGCTCTTTTCTCAATACCTATGGGGTTATTTTAGCTATGAGACTACCTTACCATGACTAAAGTGAAGGTTCCTACTTGGACAGGGTGCAAACCACTGCCAAGTGCACACCCCATGTCTAACACCAGCATTTTTACTTAAACATTTCCAGTTGATTTATGTATGATGAGGCTAGAAACCCAGAATAGCAGCAATCTCTGCCTATCACCCTCAAGTGAAGGGTTGACAGTTCTAGATATTTTGAAGCAGAACAACTGTAATTCCTAGCAGAAATGGGAAACATTGAAATTTACTAGCATTTAGGAATTGTTGATTATGCCACTGCGCAAATGTCCCTGTGAATGATGTCTTCCGTTGAGAGAAAACAGAAGAGTTGGAACCTCTGTTATTCATCGGTGGCAAGGGCTAGATATATGGGACTATGTGGGGATATCCATGTACGTTGCAACAGTCCTGACTTTTCTTCAAGTCAGGATCAAAATAGCTTTAGCATGCAGCTCACGTGAAACAATATGATTTATGATCATTTCCTAGACCTCAAAGATACCCTAAAAGGAGTGTGTCACTGACATTTTTTGACATTTAGTGTAGGGCTTAAACAGCAAACATTTGGGTGGAGACATCTCAAAATCAGATTTTTTTTTTGTGAGAAACAACAAATAATATCAAGAATATTTTGAAGTTTCTAGATCCCAGCATCTACAGGAAGAGGAGTAAAACAAAACTGAGGTCACCAGCGCTTGTAATGCATTACATTGCACTGGATGACTGCACTAGCCCGGGGCTCACAGATCCATTTGTGAAGTTGAGAAGTGCCACACCTAAGCACTTGTTTGTGGTACTCCTTTAAACAAATTCTAGAGTTAGAATGGTGCCTTTTGATGATTCACAAAAGGAAACTTCAGGAAGGAGTATTGGTAAGAAACACGTTAAAAAAATTCATGGTGCAGTAAATTCAAAGTGTGATTTCATTAGAGATCTCGTGTACAGAGGAAATTAAAGATGTAAAGTAGTTTTAGAGATTATTATGAATGATAATGTAAATAAGTAGAGGTATAGCACAAAGGATAAAAATTTAGATTTCAGCAAGGCAATTGAGGTATGCCTCCTCACAGAAAAAACTTCAACAGGGACAGTGTTTACGAAAGAATAGCAAGTAGCTCACAATGCAATACACAGATTAGAAAGTATTATGAAAATGGCCTAATCAGAAAATTCAAGTAAAATATACCACTTAATTATATAAAGAGGCAACAATCAAATTGCAGTATAACATTGAGTTGAAAAAAGCACAGTCACTTACTGAGGATGTAACAGAAGCCACATTAAAATAAAAAATAAAAAAACAGAGTTCTAATATTCCTGCTCTGCAACTCTAAATGGACAGGCTTATTATTTACTTTGTATAACTAACTTTGAAAAGAAATGTATGTTAAAATGCTTCATTTGGTTGGTGATATTAATGCAACCGAACTTCATATAGCGGGGTGAATGAGGGTTGTTTTCTTGGCAAAACACATAAAATGCTCAGTTCCATGAGCCCCTCTGTCCCTTGTTGCTTAGCATGATTTAACAGAGAATGTTTATACAGAATGTTTATACAACCTGCAAAACAGTCAGATGAGAGTGATATTCGAGATGGAAGCCACTGCTGCAATACAGTAGGTTCAAGATGGTGAGTGCAGCAGCTCTGTGCTCTGCCGCTATCTGACAGAACTCAACCTTCTGATAAAAGTTGGTGAGCTTGCCAGACAGGTGAGTACAACATTAACATACAAAAGGGAACAAAATATTCTTACTGGTGAGTGCTCACCCTTTACCTGGGGTCATAAGACCCTTCCCTCACCCTTAATGAGTAAAGGCCGCTGCCTTCTTGACCTAAATGTCATTAGCCAAGACAATTTCCACATGTGCTGCAAATATATTACTTACATAAGTACACCACCAGAGAGGCTTTTCAAACGCTCTTAGCCTAGGAGACAGCAGCTGCAGACTACAAACTTGAGCAAAAACAAGAGCAAATGGAAGCAGAAGAGAAAAAAAAACTTGTGACATGCAAGTAGCAACTAAGTTCTTCCTATCCAAGAAGAGGATTACTATTTTTTCTTCCCCATGACATTCATCTAGAACAAATTAGAGAAGCTTTAATACTGCACATTAAAGGTAAACTATTCGGTGAAGAAGGGGCTTCGAAAAAGCTGGATGAGGAAGTGAAACAGGCAAGAACCACACAGCAGATCACAATCATTTAAAGAGGGTACTGTAGTTACTACACCTAAGCCCACAGGCAACAAATGGTCAAGGAAAAATTAAGAGCTTAGTAAAGTATATATATATTTTTTTTATAGATGAGTTCAGTAAAGTATTGGGAAGTCCTGCAGAGTAGGGCCCAGCCTAATTCCTAATTAGTAAGGGGTTTTGCTAGAGGGAGGGTTATTGTTGGGGATTCTTGATGGACACGGCTCTTTGGGACTCCCCGCAAAACAGAGAATTGTTGCTGAAGGAGGGAGTAAATGTTCGCCAGGCTCAACATGGCTTCTCAAATTGTAGATGATAAAGTAAGAAAGAGGCCAAGGTTGTACATTTTGGAATGTTCAAAATGTCTTGAGTGCTGCATGTTTGTAAGCAATGTACTAATGTTCCATTCACCAACCTCTCCTTTACCCTCTACATCCTGCTTAAAAAAAAAACAGATTTAAAGTAAACATGTTTTTTTTTGTTTTTTTTTAAACGTTTAATTAAATTTTCTATGCAGATCATTTATACAATAATTCTGTTTGTACACTAATAGGATTTGGTTGATCCGTAATAACATGTTACATTCAAAAACAACTTAGGTCTAATCACATCTCTCAGTATATATATCTTCAGCGGTGGACAACAGAGTCTTGCAATATAATTCTTGCATTATTAACAATTCAACAACTTGCCAGCGTTCTTCCCTCATGTCACATATTATGTTTGTGATAGTAGGAGCTCCGGGATTGGTATCTGTCTTGGTGTATAGTGTGGCTATGTTATTATTCGTGACTCTTGTATACTCATCCTGTACTTTCCCTTGTAATATCTAACAACTTATGGGTGTGTGTATACTCTCCCATGGCATGTCGCTAATTCGCCTGCCTCTCCGCACAAATTATTTCGTATCTTCAGCGCTGGTTGTGGAATCGGTGTTAATCTGCTCTTGCTTATGTGTTAATAGCGCTTGTGAGTCTATCTCCTATGTGATGTTAGAATTAAAGTAAACATGTTCTATTAAAGCAATAACTATAGCGATAATGATATTCAGGAGGGACACAGCCTCCGACAAACCCGCCTGTCACAGAGATCCTGGTCATCCAATTACCTTTTCTTAAGTCGACTGCATCAGCTGTGCATTTGTCCGACAAGTATATGGCAGAGTCATCCAAAATAAACCTTAAAATTATAAAGAAATTGGAAGTTAAATTTATTTTCAAGATGTTCAAATTTGTTACAGGTTGGTGTATTCCAGGTTCTCATTCACACACCTCGCTTATTCACCTAATAAACAAGTTGCTCACCTTCGGTAATGCGTTATCTGGTAGAGACTATCTGGTTGCAGATTCCTTACCTTAAGAATTTCCTGGCATCAGCTTGGAACCCTAACTTTTGCAAAGCAATACCCTTGCGCGCACAGTCGGGTGGCATCGTTCGGATCTGTCTGGCGGCGTAGGCGTTGTTGGAGCAGTCTGTGACGTCACGGTCACCTGTAAAGGCACCACACAGGTGCAGGAATGTCAGTTCTTTTCCACGAACTTCTATGCTTGAAGCGCAGAGCCATGTAAAGAACTAACAGTTTGTCTGAGCCAAAAAACTAGGGCCCTAAAAGGATCAATCCTTAACCCTAGCAGAAGTGTCTGCAGAGCTGGGAGGCATGGGTGGGTGTAAGGAATCTGCAGCTAGATAGAGTCTCTACTAGATAATGGGTTACCGAAGGTAAGTAACTTCTTCAGCTGATAGAGACTTCTAACTGCAGATTCCTTACCTTTAGAATAGATACCCAAGCCATAACCTCCTGGTGGAGGGCTGCGGACAGATCTTCTCACACTAAAAAGTCTCTGCGGACCTGATTGTCCAGGCAGTAATATCTTGCGAATGTGTGCAAGAAAGCCCACGTCAATGCCTGACAGATGTCCAGGACTGGAACACCCCGTGCTAACTAATTGGTAGGTGTCTTGCCCCTGGTGGAATGAGCTCTCAAGACCCCAGGAGGCTGCTTCTAGGCCAGCTCGTTGCAGATCTTGATGCAGAGAACCTTCCACCGTGAAATGGTTCTCTTCTGCACTGCCTGATCTTTCTTTGCTCCCACGCACCCCACAAAGAGTTGGTCATCCAACTTTTTTGTGCGGTCAAGGTAGAATGACAACGATCTTTTTGGGTCCAGCCCATGGAGTCGCTCCTCTTCTTTACAGGGATGCGGTGGAGCAAAGAAGGTGGGCAGGGAGATGTTTTGACCCAGGTGAAATGGGGTCACCACCATGGGGAGGAAGAGGCATGAGTTCGAAGTACCACCTTGTCTGGGAACATGGTGAGATATGGTGGCTTAGATGAGAGAGCCTGCATCTCACTCACCCTCCTGGCAGACGTTATTGCTTGATGGTGAGCAGCCGGAGAGGACAGTTGTGTAAGGGCTCAAAGGGAGCACATATGAGAAATGTGAGGACCAGATTTAAGTCCCATTGGGGCATAACAAAGGGTGTAGGAGGATACATATGTACAAGCCCTTTGCGAAATCTATATACAATAGGTGATTTGAATAATGAAGGCTGATCGGGCAGCCGAAGGAACGCCAATAAAGCGGAAAGATACCCTTTGAGAGTGCCTAATGCAGAGCCCTGCTGGGCAAGGGATAAGACAAAGAACCTGCTAGGTGTTGAACCACAAGGTTCCAGCCATGTCCAGAGAAGCTTGGCCTCATGACAGAGGATCCATGACCCCACACCGCCCTGCTTGTTGCAGTACTACATTGTAGTGGTGCTGTCCGTGAACACCTGCACTATCTTCCCTTTGACAACAGGAAGCAATGCCTTCAATGCATGTTGGATCACCCAGTGCTCCAGGTAGTTGATATGGAATACGGATTCCACCAGAGGCCTCTGATCTCCACATCTCCCAGATGGCCGCCCCATCCCAGAAGTGATGAATCCGTCACTACTGTAAGATCTGGTTGGGAAAGGGAGAAGAGTCTGCCTCCGACCCCAATCCAGTTCATTATCCACCACTGCAGATCTTTTGCAGTTCCCTCGAGATCTGAACTGTGTTGGTGAGATTTCCCTGATGCTGTGCCCACTTGAATTTCAGGTCCCACTGCAGAGCCCTCATATGCCATCTGGCATGATTTACTAACAGGATGCAGGAGGCCATAAGGCCCCACAGCCTCAAAGGCTGTCTCACCTAAATCCAGGATAGAGGCCGAAACATCAGAATCATAACCTGAATATCCTGGACTCGCTGTTTGGAGGATAGGCCCGAAATTGCACTGCATCCAGAACAGCTCTGATGAAAGGGAGCATCTGAGAGGGATTCAGGTGTGACTTCGGCACGTTTATAGTGAACCCCAGCGAATGCAGGAGGTTTGCTGTGGTTTGAAGGTGGGTGACGGCAGCCTGGGGCAAAGGAGCCTTCAATAGCCAGTCGTCAAGGTAGGGGAAGACTGAAACCCCTAGCCTGCGCAGTCCACCACCATTACCTTGGTGATCAGCACCGAGGGGCACTGGTAAGGACGAAGGGTATCACAGTAAACAAACTGCTTGTGGCCTACCTTGAACTGCAAGTAGCACCTGTGGGCAGGCAGGATGGGGATATGGAAATATGCGTTCTGCAAGTCCAATGCTACCATCCAGTCTCCTTGGTCTAGGGCAGACAAGACCTGTGCCAGAGTGAGCATTTTGAATTTCTCCTTTTTGAGGAAGAGATTGATGTCCCGCAAATCCAGAATAGGGCGAAGGCTCTCGTTCTTTTTGGCTATCAGAAAGTAGTGGGAATAACAACCACTGCCTACTTCTGATATCAGGACCCTTTCTATGGCTCCCTTGGCCAAGAGAAACGTAACTTCCTCACAGAGCAAAACCATGTGATCCTCCAGCAACTGTTCTTTTGAGGGAGACACTGGGGGAGGAAAAGACTGGAAGGTGAGGGAACAGCCCTTTTGTATAATCTGCAAGACCCATTTGTCCGATGTTATGGACCACCAGTGAGGGAGATGAAATTGAACCTTTCCTCCAAATGGACGTACATGGTCTTGCAGAATCATACTAGGAGGACTTGGACGTTGTGGAGGTAGGGGTCTGGGTGGTGGACAACTTCTGGTCAGACCCTGAGGGTCTGAAGGCACCACAATCGCGTCCCCACACAGGATACAGACCTGGTGGAGGACGGTGGCTAGTCTGTGGATAGAGTGGTACCCGGCCCCTTCCGAAGCCTCAAAAGGGGCGATAAACAGATTAGTGGTGAGAGGTTACCAAGAGGCCCAAGTCTACCTTTAGACCAAAAAGGTGGGTTCCTTTGAAGGGCATGCCCATAAGATTTAGCTGCACATTCCCCCGAAAAGCCAAAGGTACGTAGCCAGGAGTGGTGTCGAGGGGCCACTGTCGAGGAAATTGCCCTTCCCAGTGAGTCAGTCGTGTCCAAACCACACTTGATGGGAAACTTGGCTGAATCTCCCCCATCTTTAACTGCCTGTGAGAGAGTGGCCTGCACATCCTCCAGGACCTGAGGCAGCATCTGTACCACCATATATCCCCTAATGTATGGGAAAAATGGGCCAAAATGCATGAGGTGCTTACCAACCTCAATGCCAGGCTGGAAGAAGAAAACATCTAATTTCCCAATTGGTCCAGCCTCTTGGATTCCATATCCGGGGGGCCAGATGGGAAGGCGCAATAAGAAGTGGAGGCCTGGACTACCAAGCTCTCTAGGGTGGGGTGCTGTGTGAGGAAACTAGGGTCACCCGGATCCGGGCAGTGTCCAATTGTGCTGTTTACAGGTGCCCCTGTGCTAGGTTTGGACCACATCCACAGCAGGACATTGGTGAGGACCTCATTAAAAGGCAACATCAGTTTCAATGATGAAGCCCCTGGCTGAAACACAGCCATCAAGATGTTAGTCTTGACCTGCACTGAGGGTAGCTCAAGGTCCAGGACCTCAGCAACCCTGCGTACCACCATTGCATACGATGCACCCTCCTCTGTAGCCATAGTAGGAGGTGAGAGCATGCCACTATCAGGAGAGATGGCCAGTCCACTGGCCTCTCCTAGCTCCTCATACCAGTCCATAGGCTCTAAATTGGACTCTAAAGGGTCTAGATACTCCTCCCATTCCTCACCAGTGCCAGGCTGTTTGCAAACAAACGCTCAGGGAATGATCTGGCACCTGTGGGCACTGTCTGTGCCATAACTGGCATCGTGAAATGTAGTTGTGGCTCAGGATCATCGGTTAGTAGAATGGGGCTCGCGCCACCGGTGGGCATCAAGAGTGTCTAAGTCGGGAGAGATGCTAGAGGAGGTCGGCTGTGCAGACCCGACATGGTTCCGGATCCAATATCGGATTGAAGATACCCCATTGGTGCCGAAGCTGCTGGCGTGGAACCTGATGGGGCCTCTGCTGACGCCGCAGGGACTGAAGGCACTCCGGCAGGGCCAGCCCACTCAAATACGAGATGCATTGCCTCCTAAAACTCTGAGCTGAGCGTTGGTCACTCCGGCCCCCGGAAAGGGAGGGAGGCTTGGAGTCAGCCCTTATAACGGTTCTGCGGAACCGTCCCTGGAATGTTGACATTCCCGACTAGTCTGGTCAGTCGACGGACGAGGTGAAGTCGAAGTCCTCTTGGACTTCTTCTTTTTGTGCCTCTTCCCCGAGTGCCCGGATGACCTCGAATGAGATGAAGAGGACTTAGGGCTCCTGGAGTGGTCCCAGGACCTCCTCCTTGACCATGAGCTTCAGGGATCGCTCCCTCAAAGCTTTCGGAGCCATGGCCCGGCAGTCGGAACACGACTGAGTCGTGGTCTCGTTCTAGGCACCAGAGACATACCTGGTGGGGGCCTGTCACCCTGCACAGAGGCAAAAAGCTCTTGCCCAAAAGGTCGAAAAATGCCTGTCAAAAAAGACAGAGGGCAGCTTGATTCCGGATCTGCGCTTTAACCAGCACAGAAGGAAAAGAACTGATGTATGTGCGCTGCCTTTATAGGTGACAGATGGCTCCAATGATGCTGACGATGCCACGCGGAGCCGAACAATGCCACCTAACAGCGCATGCAAGGGTATTGCTCCGCAAAAGTTCCAGAATCCAAGCTCATGTCAGGAAAATCTAAATGTAAGGAATCTGCACCTAGAAGTCTCTATCAGATATCAAGCAACCAGAATACAAACAAGTTACTTTTCTGTAACTATAACTATTTAGCTTTGATATCTTTTATACATATTCAAATGCTTTGAATTAGTCCTAGTCTTCAGGCAGGGGACATCAATAGATAAAATACGCAGCAGGTTTAAACTAGTGTTTACATAATAGCTCATCAAAATTAATGAGATTTTGTTCTAGCTTGGGGAATTAGTGGATGGGACCCATGGGCCCACTCAATTCCCTCTCCCTACACAAACTACTTCTAGCATCTTGAGATTTTAGAGCACAAAGTAATCAATTAACAGTTTGCCTTCCCTATCACAATGAATCCGTGAAAGATATCAACAGTAAAGAAGAAAAAGTTAACAACTGTTTTACATTATACTTATTCAAATGAAAAAAATGAAGTTAAAAAAACATGTTCATAATGTACAACATTTCTGAATTGTTTGTTATTTTAAAAATTCAGGTAATTATTGAAATCAATCAAAAAATAATTTGCTGGACAAAACCACTGTTACGTTTATTAAATGAACTACATCTAGCCTAAAAGATAGGATATAAGCAGAGTGTAAAATAACACTGCACCTTTAAGAACTCCTGAACCACAACTTCCCATCTTGCCCAGTAGCTTCAATCAGGCAGTTTGATTCTAAGAATAAAGTGATAAAAACATCTACTAAAACTAAATTTCCCTACTTAGGTTTTGAATGACAGGGAGGTGATAGTATGTTTAAGGATTTAGAGAAAGTACTCCTAAGGGTGACCAAGGAATACAGTCAAGTAATGTTTCCTTCTCACTCATTGCACACTCTGATATCTATAAACAGTAGAACAGAAAGCTGAAGTATCAATGTATGTGTTTCTTTAGGGCATAGAGCTTGAGGCTATCTCATTTTCTTAGCCAATATAAAGGCTACCAGAAAGCTACCTTTCTGGATGTTGGAGACTTAGATTAATGCACAGATCTAAAGGGCTGGCCTCTTGTGGGTACCTAAGGCACTTACACCTTATACCAGGTCCAGTTATTCATTATTAGTGAAATGTAGTCAGTGTCTAAAACACAGGCTCTCTAGGGGTAGTGTCGATGAGCAGCCAAGGCCTAACAAGGAGACATGCAAAGCTCATGCAATACGACTGTAGTCACACAGTACTCACATGAAAGAAAACAGTCGGTGTTACAAAAATAAAGGTACTTTATTTTTGTGACACAAATCCCAAAAATACCTTAGAGACTATACTCCCTTAGGAGGTAAGTAATATACACAGTATATACACTAGAATGCAGTTATTGCTGTAGAAACAGTGCAAATAGTGAAAAGCACAATAGTTAGAAATGGGCCTGGGGGAACACAAACCATATACTAAAATAGTAAATGCGAAAGTCGGTTTCCCGCCTAGGCAAGTGTAGTGGGGCGTTTGGAGTATTAGAAAACACCAAAGGTAAGTAACAGATCCCACCCCAGAGCCCAGGAAAGCAGGAGTAAATCACAGTAACTTTCCTAGAACACACAAGAGCACGTGATAGAAGATGTTGCAAGAACCAGAAGAGACTGCAAGACACCAACGATGGATTCCTGGACCTGAAGACCTGTGGAAGAAGGGGACCAAGCCCAAGAAGCAATGAAGAGTCCAGGGAGAACAGGAGCCCCTGCTAACCCAGATGAAGGTGCAAAAGAAGAACTACTGGTGAAGAGTAACAGTCAGTACTGCACCCAAGAAGACAAGTACGGGTTTCTGGTTGGTGCAGATGATGTCCCACACGGGATGGATGACTGCAGTCTGGTTTGCGTCGCTGGATTCCACCAACAAGCCTTGGCACATGAAAGCTTGTGGTAAGCGGAAAATGTCGCTGCCCGGGACCAGGAGGGACCTGGTGGCCTCTACCCAGGAGGGGGAGGCAGAGGGGGCTCTAAGCAACTCACAGCATTCAGAAGACCAGGCAGGGTGCACAGGAGTCTCACAGCACGGGGACAAAGAATGTGCAAAAGCAGGCACACACAGCACTACACAAAGGGATCCCATGTCGCCGGAGAACCATGCAGGAGGCTCTGCGTCGCAGGAAGGAATGCTGGGGGGCCGAGGCTGTGCGGTGCACGGAGAACTTGATGGAAGGATGCCAACAAGCACTGGCAACTGCAAAACACGTAGTGCATGGAGGTACTGTCTTGCGTGGGGAGGCAAGCTCTTACCTCCACCAAAGTTGGACAGCTGGACTTCAGGACTGTCGGGACTACTTCAGTTCACCACATGTGTTGCTGGATCCATGCACTTCTTCAGGAGAGGGAACCCAAGCCACCAGTCGTCGCTGCAGAGGGGTGCCTGCTGAAGTAGGGAAGTGACTCCTTCACTTCAAGGGAGATTCCTTTGTTCTTCTGGTGCAGGCTGAAGACTGGCTGTCCTCTGAGGATGCACAACCGGGAAACAGTTGCAGTTGCTGGCGGGAGCTGAAGATACAATGTTGCAGAAGTCGTATTTGCTTCTTTGTTGCACTTGTAGAGTTCCTGGAGGGTCCGGATGCAGTTTTTTCGGTAAGAAGGCAAAGTAAAGGATGCAGAGGATTCCTGCTGGAGTCTAAATAGCCCTGAAAGCGGGTTTGGTCAGCTAACAGGTAAGCACCTATCAGGGGAGGGCTCCAAAGTCACCTGCTGGCACTGGCCACTCAGATGCTCCCAGAGTGCCCTGCCAACTTGGAATCCAAGATGGCAAAACCCAGGGACACTCTGGAGGAGCTCTGAGCACCAACCCTGGGGTGATGATGGACAGGGGAGTGGTTACTCCCCTTTCCTTTGCCCAGTCTTGCACTAGAGCAGGGACTGGGGGTCCCTGAACCGGTGTAGACTGCATTATACAAGGAGGGCACCATCTGTGCCATTCAAAGCATTTCCAGAAGCTCTGGGAGGCTAGCCCTCCCATGCCTGTAACACCCATTTCCAATGGGAGAGGGTGTAACATCCCTCTCCCAAAGGAAATCCTTTGTTCTGCCTTCCTGGGCTTGAGCTGTTCAAGCAATAGGAGGGCAGAAACCAGTCTGTGAGGTGCTAGCAGCTGGGCTGCCTGGAAAACCTCAGAAGGCTGTAATGGCAGTACTGGGGGTCCTCTAAGAAGCCCCCAGAGTGCATGGAATCATACAACCAATGCTTGCAAAAGCCTTGGGGTATGATTCCAACATGTTTGACACCAAACATGGCCATATTCGGAGTTAACATTGGGAAGCTGTACATAGGTAGTGACCTATGTATAGTGCATGCATAAAATGGTGTCACCGCACTCATGAAGTCTGGGAAAATGGTCCTGGACGATGTAGGGTCACCTCTGCTAGTGCAGGGGTGCCCACACACAGGTACTCTGCACCCAGCCTTCAGGGTTGGAAGGCCTGGTTTATGGGTGACTTATAAGTGACCTGGTGCAGTGTAAATGGCTGTGAAATGGTGCATGCACCATTTCACACAGACTGCAATGGCAGTCCTGTAGAAGCCTTTGCATGGGCTCCCTGTAGGTGGCAAAAGAATTGCTGCAGCCCATAGGTATCCCCTGGATCCCCAATGCCCTGGGTACCTAGGTACCATATACTAAGGACTTGTAAGGGGTGACCAGTATGCCAATTTGGGATAAAATACTGGGTTACCAGTATGCAGTGAGACAATTTTGAGGAGAGAGAGCATAAGCACCGAGGTCCTGGTTAGGAGGATCACAGGGACACAGTCAAACACACTGAAATCAGGCAGAAATTGTGGGTAACATGCCCAAAAGAGGGTACTTTCCTACCCCTCTTACTTCGGAACAGTCAACATTTAGCTCCCAGGCAGGAAGAAGTTTTCTTAGTTGGGCAGAGCAGAAATTTCTGAGGCCATAATCTTTCATCAGAGGAACAATTGAAAAAGATGCTTCAGAAGACAAAGCTTTCTGTTCTTCTGAAGTATCTTTTATACTGTTCCTGTGATAAAATATTTCAGAAGCTCAGCCAATGCTTTCAGAAAATCTGTCAAATGATGGGTCATCAGAAAAAGCCGGTTGTCCATAGCCCACTTCCACAGAAAAAGGGATTCCAAAAGAGAGGGCCAGATCCTCACCCCACCGCTACCATTATGCATACTTTCCCCCCAAACCCTGATAGACAGCATGGAAGCCTTCAAGGTCTGGCAAATGGCACATAACTCCAGCGCGTTAAATGCATCTTCTGTTGCATTTAAAGCCAAATCCCAGTGTGTTGTAGTAACACCCAAGAAACAGTATTTTGTTGTTTGGATGATTACCCCCATCAAACCAAAGGAAGTATTTTACCAATTGTCATCTGTGGTGGAGGATTGCAGAACGACCATCAAGCCTACATGCGAGGGTTCACCACCCACCAATTCAGTTCATCTGTAAAAGCTGGGGTGATGCTTATTTCCTCTCCCAATCCCCATTGGTGCCCAAGAGAGTACTGCCACAGCCATCGCTGCAATGATCTGATTCTTCTCCTCTCAGGCAGAAGCACCAGAAGGCTGAGGGGATTAAAGACCAAGCAGCTTGAGGACTGTCAGTACTGGGACAGTTATAGCTGACAGACCAAACAAATGTCCAGAATGTTCCAAAGGCTCTAAAGAGGAGGGAAATCTATCATGAGATCTTTATTAATACATGCATCTAAAAAGTGCAGACGTCTTAGATCGTAGTTGTGACTTTGAAGTACTGACAATTCAGGAAAATGTGGTGGAGGCCAATTGGAATGATTTTGCTTCCTCCAAATATGCGAATACTTGTGCCCTGTACCTCTAGAGGTAGGCTACCACTACCACGAACACCTAGGTGAAAAGCTAGAGTGAACCTCCAAGGTGAAGAGCAGAACCTTGAACAGGTAATGCTAAAAAAAGGTAAGATTAACCAAAGACCCTGCCTGTAAAATTGTGGCATTTGATGGGAAGAGAAAATGTAGGATTAACCAGAGGTGCTTTAAATAGGATTTTGGAATTTGATGGGGATGGGAAATTAGGCTTCCGACAAATCCAAGCACACTGTCTAGTCCTGGAAAACGGGTGCTAGGAGTACAAGGAACTGGTTTTTAACTTCTCTTTCTTTAAGAAAATTTTCGAGATGCTGAGGTCCATCATCAGTAACAGTTCGCTGACTTTTTTGGGGGACCAAAAAAAAGTATAAACAACATTCCTGGCCTCTTTGTGCCAATCTAATTATCTCAATTACATCTTTGTGGAGAAGAGACCACTGTCTTCAGAACTGCCAAGTGGGACTTCAATCCCAACTACCAGGTGGTAAGGATGAGGTGCTTGAAGGAAGAGAGAGCATTTAAAAAGGGAAGTGTCTATTCAAGAGGTATTATTTGCAGAGCCTAATGGTCCAAAGTGATTGGCCTTCACCAACACAATACAATGACATTGCTCCAAGTACCTGGTGTTGGTACTCCATATTTCTGGTGGAGCTTCTTCGCTTGTGAACCATGGCCCGAAGTGAGATAGTAGAAGCCCTGCTCTATTTGAAATGTTTGCATAAGGGAATAACCATTCTCCCCAGAACAGTCCCTTTTTGACAGAAGGCATGTCGAATGGCATATTCATAAGCATTTCTTTAACATGCCCAGAGAAACCGGGGGAGTGCAGTCAAGAATGCTGCCACAAAGCAACATTTGTGGACATGAAGCATAGCACTGAACCAGCAGAGCCTATCCCTAATCTAAGGATTGTTTTGGATGTGTCTAAACCTTCCGCAACCAGCTATAAAATTAGGCCTTTCATTTGGAGAGAGAAACTTATTAAGACCAAATTCTCAATTTCACACGGCATGTGGACACAACTTGCAAAGACAGATAGTATTTGCTATCTGAGAAAATAGATTTTAAGACGCTAAAATATTACTCCCTGTGGCATCTAGACACTTCCACTCACAGTTCTGTGGCATAGTTGGAAAGGTTGAAGGGTAACCTTGGCCGAGGAGGCCCGGGTCACCAGATGCTCCAGCAAAGAATAAACAGAACAAATTGGAGGCCCAAGGGATCCTTTCATTGCAGAGGTTTAGGTATTTATAGAGAAAGTAGCTACCCAAGTAGGGAATCCCAGTGTGTTGTAGTAACACCCGTGAAAAAGTCCACTTCAGGGGATGTAACAAGTCTGCGAGCATTTCTGGAGGTCTAAATAAAGGTAAACATGACAAGCAGATTGTTTTTTCAGGTGGCTCCAACAGCTAGCTTGGGAGCTAAGATTAGCTTACCAGTACCCTGGAAGTCCAGCTCAGCACAGTACGTAATTCAGAGGTTCTAGCCATTTTGATGATGGCAGCGCTACACATCTCTCTATCTCTGGAGTGCCCACTAGCCAACCCAATGGCAGGGTCATAAGCTTACACACTGACAGCCTGCACTACCTGCAACATGACAGCCTGATTCCACTTTAAAATTAGAAAAGTCACATGGTGATTGGTAACTTTTGCAAGCCCCACTCTATCAATCATGCACTACATGTGAAAACTGGGACAAAAAAGAAATGCCAGGAATACCCAGAATGGACTCGCCAGAGATAGACTACCAGAGACAGAGTGGAAGTATCTGATAACCAAACATTAGCAACCCTGTAGCCAAGGAGGGCAGAGACTATAATGAGAGTGGAAACAGGTGACTGCTGCGTTTGTTTCAGATGGTGGGACTGGAGCTTGCATGAATGTGTGTGTTTGTGTTTAAATGTTTCTCTATGAATACGTTTGCATATTTGCACTATCAAGTATGTGGTGCATATGTGTCTGGTGTTGTGTCTCTTGATGAAAGACACTGTCTCAAACTGGACGCTGTTTATGGTGTTAGTGATTATCAGACATGCTCTCAATAAAGGGGTTCATCTCCGGTACAATTATGATTATTCCTGACATAATGTTGGCACTGGCATAACAGTCAAACTAGACATATTGTGAGAAGGTATAGACTAAACATGGCATAATGATACCCATCCTTGCCATACTGTGAACATGCTAGGCCTATTTGTGGCCATCACTCACATAACTGTGAGAATCATTGGAATAAAAATATCCATGCCTGACATGATGTGGTGGTTCACAGCATTATGTGGGTAGTAACTGCAAAATTGTCCCTGAAATAAGGTGGTCATCCCTGGCATGTGACGGAAATATCAGGGCCGGTGGAGCAGCATCTGTCCATGTGATGCATTGTATTAGAGAAATTGCAAGCTAACCTTTGGGAACCATATGTTAAAACTAATTTTGTAGTTATTGTTCACAAAAAAATAACATTCTCTGAGTGTTTGGAATGTTTCCAATATGGAAATTGCATATTTGGTAGACAGACATGTCCCTGGAGAACTTGAATTGCTGTTTTTTTTTTTTTTTTAAACAATGACCACCAAAACTTCAAATTGTATTTAAAGCTGCACTTTCCTTTGAACCACTGGGCCTTTCAGCAGTGACTGTTATTTCATTAATCAATTGGAGGCATTTTATGCTTATAACGCTTTTCCTGACTATGCTGCTGGTAAGCTTGTTTTACTTGTTAGGGTGGTCATTGTTCTATTACAAAATTGAGCTTTATGTATCCTCCAGTCAAAATAGGGCAGCTAGAGCATCTACTACCTGCCACAATATCATAAAGATAGCTATGGATAGGTAGATTTAATTTTAATATATATATATATATATATATATATATATATATATATATATATATATATATGGAAAATGTCACTTACCCAGTGTACATCTGTTTGTGGCATGAGACGCTGCAGATTCACATGCTGTGCATTATCCTGCCATCTAGTGTTGGGCTCGGAGTGTTACAAGTTGTTTTTCTTCGAAGAAGTCTTTTCGAGTCACGAGACCGAGGGACTCCTCCCTTTCGGCTCCATTGCGCATGGGCGTCGACTCCATCTTAGATTGTTTTCCCCGCAGAGGGTGAGGTAGGAGTTGTGTATATAGTAAAAGTGCCCATGCAATGGAGTGAGTATGTATGTATGTACATAATGTGTATAAAAATAGTATATATTTACAAATTTACAAATGTACAAGTTTCATCAACTTATAACGGCTACAGGCTCCCGGGGAGGTGGGAGGGCGCATGTGAATGCAGTCTCGTGCTACGAACAGATGTACACTGGGTAAGTTACATTTTCCATTCGATGGCATGTGTAGCTGCAGATACACATGCTGTGCATAGACTAGTAAGCAGTTATCTCCCCAAAAGCGGTGGCTTAGCCTGTAGGAGTTGAAGTTGTCTGAAATAATGTTCATAATATTGCCTGTCCTACTGTGGCTTGTTGTGTTGTTAACACATCTACACAGTAATGTTTTGTGAATGTATGAAGGGTAGACCATGTGGCTGCCTTACAGATTTCTGTCATAGGTTTATTTCCTAGAAAGGCCATTGTGGCGCCTTTCTTCCTAGTGGAGTGCACCTTTGGTGTAATAGGCAGATCTCTTTTTGCTTTAATATAGCAGGTCTGAATACATTTCACTATCCATCTGGCAATGCCTTGTTTGGATATTGGATTTCCTGCATGAGGTTTTTGGAAGGCTACAAACAATTGTTTTGTCTTGCGAAATTGTTTTGTTCTATCAATGTAATACATTAGTGCTCTTTTGATGTCTAACGTATGTAAGGCTCTTTCAGCTACTGAGTCTGGTTGTGGAAAAAAGACTGGGAGTTCCACTGTTTGGTTTAGGTGGAACGGTGATATAACTTTTGGTAAGAATTTTGGATTTGTACGGAGAACCACTTTATGTTTATGCATTTGTATAAAGGGTTCTTGTATAGTGAATGCTTGTATTTCACTTACTCTTCTAAGAGATGTCATAGCTATTAGGAAGGCTACTTTCCAGGTTAACTATTGCATCTCACAAGCGTGCATGGGTTCAAATGGTGGACCCATGAGTCGTGTTAATACAATATTGAGGTTCCACGAGGGAACTGGTGGTGTTCTCGGGGGTATGATTCTTTTTAAACCCTCCATAAATGCTTTGATGACTGGGATTCTAAAGAGTGATGTTGAATGTGTAATCTGCAGATAGGCAGATATTGCTGTGAGATGTATTTTGATAGAAGAAAATGCTAGTTTTGATTTTTGTAAGTGTAATAATTAGTTTACAATGTTTTTTGCAGAAGCATGTAGTGGTTGATTTTGATTATTATGGCAGTAATAAACAAATCTTTTCCATTTGTTTGCATAACAATGTCTTGTAGTAGGTTTCCTAGCTTGCTTAATGACCTCCATACATTCTTGTGTAAGGTCTAAATGTCCAAACTCTAAGATTTCAGGAGCCAGATTGCTAGATTGAGCGATGCTGGATTCGGGTGTCTGATCTGCTGTTTGTGTTGAGTTAACAGATCTGGTGTGTTTGGTAGTTTGATATGAGGTACTACTGACAGGTCTAGTAGTGTTGTATACCATGGTTGGCAAGCCCAGGTTGGTGCTATTAGTATTAGTTTGAGTTTGTTTTGACTCAATTTGTTTACCAGATAAGGAAGGATTGGGAGAGGGGGAAAAGCGTAGGCAAATATCCCTGACCAACTCATCCATAACGCATTGCCTTTGGACTGAGGGTGTGGATACCTGGACGCAAAGTTTTGGCATTTTGCGTTTTCTTTTGTTGCGAATAGGTCTATTTCTGGTGTTCCCCAGCATAGAAAGAAAGTTTGTAGTATCTGGGGATGAATTTCCCATTCGTGTGTCTGTTGGTGAGCTCGACTGAGATTGTCGCCAACTGGTTTTGAATCCCTGGGATGTATTGTGCTATTAGGCGAATGTGATTGTGAATTGCCCAATGCCAAATCTTTTGTGCTAAGAGACACAGTTGTGATGAGTGTGTCCCTCCTTGTTTGTTTAAGTAATACATTGTTGTCATGTTGTCTGTTTTGACAAGAATGTGTTTGTGGACTATTAGCGGTTGAAATGCTTTCAATGCTAGAAACACTGCTAACAGCTCTAAATGATTTATATGCAGTTGCCTTTGTTGAACGTCCCATTGTCCCTGTATACTGTGCTGGTTGAGGTGTGCTCCCCACCCCATCATGGAAGAATCTGTTGTGATCAAATATTGAGGCACTGGGTCTTGGAATGGCCGCCCTTGGTTTAAATTTATAGGGTTCCACCATTGAAGCGAGAAGTGTGTTTGGCGGTCTAGCAACACTAGATCTTGAAGTTGACCCTGTGCTTGTGTCCATTGTGTTGCTAGGCACTGTTGTAAGGGCTGCATGTGTAGTCTTGCGTTTGGGACAATGGCTATGCATGAAGACATCATGCCTAGGAGTTTCATTACAAACCTCACTTGATAGTGTTGGTTTGGGTACAGGTTTAGTATTACATTTTGGAAGGCTTGTACCCTTTGTGGACTTGGAGTGGCAATCCCCTTTTGTGTGTTGATTGTTGCTCCTAAGTATTGTATTTGACAGGGTTGTAGATGTGATTTTTGGTAGTTTATAGAGAACCCTAGTTTGTAAAGGGTTTCTATAACGTATTTTGTGTGTAGAAGACACTGTTGCTGAGTGCTGGTTTTTATTAACCAATCGTCTAAGTAAGGGGATACATGCATGTGCTGTCTCCTGATGTGAGCGGCTACTACTGCAAGGCATTTTGTGAATACCCTTGGGGCTGTTGTTATGCCGAATGGTAACACTTTGAATTGGTAATGCACGCCTTGGATTACAAACCTCAAGTATTTCCTGTGGGAAGGATGTATGGGTATGTGGAAATAAGCATCCTTGAGATCTAATGTTGACATGTAGTCCTGTTGTTTGAGCAAGGGAATCACGTCTTGAAGTGTCACCATGTGAAAGTGATCTGATTTGATGTAAAGATTCAGTGTTCTGAGGGCTAATATGGGTCTCAGTGTTTTGTCCTTTTTTGGAATTAGGAAATACAGGGAGTAAACACCTGTTCCTTTTTGATGGTTGGGTACTAGTTCTATTGCTTCTTTTTGTAACAATGCTTGGGCTTCTAGTTGTAACAGGTCTAAGAGTTGTTTGGACAAATTGTGTGCTCTTGGAGGCACATCTGGTGGCATATGTAGGAATTCTATGCAATAACCATGTTGGATAATGGCTAGGACCCAATCGTCCGTAGTTATGTGTTCCCAGTTGTGGTAATAATCTGTAAGTCTCCCCCCACTGGTGTTGTGTGGTGGGGGTTTGTGACATTGAAGTCACTGTTTGGTTTGTGGGGATTTTGGGCTCTGGAATTTCCCTCTCTGATACTGGCCCTGATATGTGGGTCTGACTTGTGAGGTGGAAGGCTCTGTGGTTTGGGCCCGAAACCCCCGTCTAAAGTGCGGCTTCCTAAAAGTGCCTCTGCTCTGTGGGGAGTAGAGCGCGCCCATGGCTTTGACCGTGTCTGTGTCTTTTTTCAGTTTTTCTATCGCCGTAAACACCTCCGGCCCAAACAATTGTTGTTTGTTGAAAGGCATATTCAGCACAGCCTGCTGGATTTCTGGCTTAAATCCAGAGGTTCGTAACCATGCGTGTCTACGAATGGTTACTGCCGTGTTCACTGTCCTTGCCGCCGTGTCTGCTGAGTCCATATCCAACCTTATTTGGTTGTTCGAGATAGCTTGGCCCTCCTCAACAACCTGTTGGGCACGTTTGTGGAACTCTTTGGGAAGGTGCTGAATGAGATGTTGCATTTCATCCCAATGTGCCCTGTCTTATCGAGCCAGTAGAGCTTGGGAATTGGCAATCCGCCATGGATTGGCTGCCTGTGCTGCCACCCTCTTGCCTGCTGCATCGAATTTCCGACTTTCCTTGTCGGGCGGTGGTGCGTCCAGAGGTTTGCGAATTTGCCCTTTTCCGGGCTGCTCCCACTACCACTGAATCAGGAGTTAATTGTTGTGTGATATAAACAGGGTCAGTAGGGGGAGGTTTATATTTCTTCTCCACCCTAGGCATGATGGCTCTGCCTTTAACTGGGTCCTGAAACACTTGTTTGGCGTGTTTTAACATGCCTGGCAGCATTGGCAAGCTTTGGTATTGGCTGTGTGTAGATGACAGGGTGCTGAACAAAAAGTCGTCCTCTATGGGCTCTGCATGCAATGCTACATTATGGAATGTAGCTGCCCTTGCAACCACCTGCATGTATGCAGTGCTGTCCTCAGGTGGTGACGGCCTTGCTGGGTAGCAATCAGGACTGTTCGGTGCATCATACAAATCCCATGCATCCGGGTCATCTTGGGACATCCCCGTGTGTGTCGGTGACTGCATCATTGGGGGTGTTGCTACCGGGGACAGATGTGGCGAATGTGCTGGCGACTGCTGTGGCGAGAATTGTGGTGGTGTCTTTTCCTTAGCCACTTTAGCTTTTGGCTGCATTTCAGTTTCTTGGAATGCGAGCTTGCGCTTCATCTTTATTGGAGGAAGAGTTCATATTTTCCCCGTGTCCTTTTGTATATGCAACCTCCTTTGGGTATGGTCTGGCTCTCCCATGCCCAGTTCTTGTTCGAATCTGTGACCTTGTAATTGAGTTGAAAGGCCTTGTTCATCTGTATAGGAGCCTGGTTTCGGCTCCGAGGCTGCATGTTTCGGCACCGAAGTCTTTTCAACAGTCTTTTTCGGCTCCGAGGAAACCTTTTTGACTTTTGGGGTGCCGAACTCTAGGTGTCGAGTTTGGTCGGAGCCGGTATCTCGACCACAGTCGGATGTCTTCGGCTGCTGGAAGGCCTTTTTCGGTGCAGATGTTTGGTCACCGTGTTTTCGGGTTAAGCCACGGCCTGTTGGCGGTGGCGTCCCCTTGGCCTTCATTATTTTGGAGTGAGTTTTTGCCGGGGCAGGTTTACTCACGGTTTGCTGTGTCTTCGGCTGCTCACTCTCGAACTCGTCCGAATCTCGAATAGAGAATCTCTCCTCTTTTTCAACGATGTGCCCAGCCGGTGTCTACGCCATCTGGAGTCTTCGAGCTCTTCGATCTCGCAGTGTTTTCTTGGATCGAAATGCCCGACAGGCCTCACAAGTATCCTCTTTGTGTTCGGGGGACAAACACAGATTACAGACCAAGTGTTGGTCTGTATAAGGATACTTTGCGTGGCAGTTGGGGCAGAAGCGGAAGGGGGTCCGGTCCATGAGGTTTGAAGATTGACACGGTCGGGCCGACCACGCCCCGCCGAGGAGTGGAAGCCCCGACGGGCCGCCGGAGCTCTTCTTTCTTCGGTGTCGATGTGCTAACACTAATCCGGTACCGAGCGCAAACAAAAAAGGGAGGAGTCCCTCGGTCTCGTGACTCGAAAAGACTTCTTCGAAGAAAAACAACTTGTAATACTCCGAGCCCAACACTAGATGGCAGGATAATGCACAGCATGTGTATCTGCAGCTACACATGCCATCGAACATATATATATATATATATATATATATATATATATATATCCTCAAGATAAATAGATGTGGCGTTAAGAATAGCAAATCTATAAATGTGCTTTCATGTCAGTCAATATTATGGACATGATATTTTGGCAAGACAATATTTTTTCACTCAATTGGTGTCATGCATCTGGGTGGTCACTACTAGCAATCCTGCAAGATATGGTCAATATTGTGGTTATATTTGATGTGATCACTACAGAAACAATTGTCAAAAACATTTATAGGTCAGCACTGTTTTCATGGATCAGAAGTAGTCCTAATTATAAAACAAAAAAGTTAGAAACTCTGGTTCTATGTTCATGTTTGTAGGGAAAACACTGAACAATGAAACTGCTTTTAAGTGCATAAGAGAGATGACAGGCAGGGGTGAAGGAGTAACGGTTACACTGATGACCCTAGCCCTCTTAAGGAGCAGGCACAGTGGCTACATCTACATCAATAACAAAAATAAAAATTAATTACGTTCCGTAACAGTCTTTCTGGTGGATACTTGATCTATCTACAAATTCTTCACCTATCAACGGCCAAGTCACCAGTTCGGGTCCGGAAACTTGTCACCCAGCTCTCCGACACCTGTAGGGTGCTGGCTCCATATTGAAGTCAGTAGTGGTGTCACAAAGACATCACCAGAGAAATATGGAGCCCACCCCTCATCATTTCCCATCTGTTTTAATACTGTGTCCTTCGAGGCAGAGGAGAAAGAAACAGCTCTACAAATGGAAATCTTCTCATAACGTGTATGAATTTACTTCCAGCAGGGGAGGAGAGTGCGGTTCCTGAGGAATCTGCAGGCAGATAAGAGTATCCACCAGGACAATTATTACCAAAGGAAAGTAACTTTTTCTTCAGATAGATACTTTTACCTGCACATTCCCCCCACACTTCTGATTGGATTTCCCAGCAGTTCCAGACAATTGTCTTTTATTAAGATGTGGAGCGAAGCTCATGTTGCTGCTTTACAAATGTCCACCACTGGCTCTCCTCTAGCAAGGCCACAATGGAAGATTTCACCCTGGTGAAATGGGCCTGTATTCCCTCAGGCAGGTCATTCTTCACAAATGCTCACCAGATATTGATAAACCCACTCAGGGAAATGCTCTCTTTTGATTCTCCTTGGCCTTCTTATTACGCAAGTTTCATTCAAAGGGCTGGTCATCAGATATCATCTTCTTTGCTTGGCAGCTCAAATAGCTTACTGCATGCCTGGGATCCAGCCTATAAAACAGCTCCTCCTTCCAAGTAGGATGAGGTGACTAATAGAAAGGGGGTATGGTGACGAATAGAAAGTGGGTATGGTGACTGATTGCTACAGATGTAATGAAGACACCACCTTAGGTAGGAAAGGTGCCTTAGTTCACAGTATGATCTTGCCTGTGAAGTATGTGAGAAGTTGACAAACACCAAAAGCCTGCAGCTCCCTAACAGAATAAGGGGAGGTTACCACAACTTGTACTAAGTAACCTCAACTGACAAATGCAGGGGCTCAAACGGAAAGCCCATTAAGAACATCAACACCAAAGTCCCATTGCAAAACGATAAATAGAACTGGAAGAAACAAATGCATACAACCCTTCAAACATCTGTCAACCACAGGTGACAAACCAGGAAGGCTGTTCTGGAAAACATAAAAAACAGACAAGTCCGTAACCCCTTGACTGGGCCAAACATGCAAATCTGCTGATCTAAGGACAGTGTCTGCTTGTGCAGCAAGCTACAACCCGATTACATCTCTAGGAGGTATTTGTTGAGGTGCGACAAGCAGAAAAAAACATGTTTACGACCTCCGTTGGAAGCTGAAAGGGACTCTGAAGGCCCTGCTCAGTCTTATGCATGAAGGTGTAATCCTTGTAGATGGGGGTTCAGGACCTTGCCTTCAGATTGGGAGAGCATGCCTAACCTGAGCGGGCAACGAAGGGAACTGCACAGGTATGTGTGCCAGAGATCTGTGTATCACACACTTCTTGACCAACCCAGAACAATGAGAATGGCTCAGGCTTGGTGAATCTTCCTCAGAAATCAAGGATACGGCAGGGAACACGCAGAGAATCAAACATTTCCACTTCAACTGAAACACATCCCTCAAGGCTCTTTGAGACAGAAGGCAAATTACAAACGGGCATTGCTGCAAATGGCAAAACGGTCCACCTGAGGCCCACCTCAAAGAGCAAAGGTGTCCTGAACTTCCCCGGATTAAGACGCCACACAGGGTAAGTAAGATGATACCAAGTGAGGATGTTAATCTTGACAGTGAGTGAACCCCCTAGATTGATGACTACCAGCTACAGCCCCTGTTGAGGTCCAGAGTCTCAGTGCTTTCCAAGAGAGAAGGTGAGACCCCCACACATCTCTCCTTGTTGACATTCCACGTCATGCTCATGCAGTCCATCAAGATCTGGATGGGCTGACCACGAAGAGATGGGAGTAAGGCCTTAAGTGCAAGCTGGATTTTCCATAGTTACAGCAGGCTGAGGTGAAATTTCTG
Organism: Pleurodeles waltl; assembly: GCF_031143425.1. Classification (NCBI taxonomy): domain Eukaryota; kingdom Metazoa; phylum Chordata; class Amphibia; order Caudata; family Salamandridae; genus Pleurodeles; species Pleurodeles waltl. The sequence continues at coordinate 698,151,873 of NC_090448.1, forward strand.
TCCACCCGGCCACTAATCCCCATCTCTCCCAGATTGCACCTTTGCCAATGTTGAATGCGTCCATCACCACTATGATCAATGCTGCTGGGGGGCAGAGAGACTTCCCCTCTAGACAGGTTCTCCTCTGAATTTGAGGTACTTATTGAGCACATAAAACCTGTAGGCATCAAAGCGGTGAGCCCAATAAACAACAATAATGATCAAAACTGCCCCAGCAGAAAAAGCTGATATCCTTGAGGCTAATTTGAAATAAGCCACGTTTTCACCTATCTCCGGAACAACAGGTATGACTTTGTGCTCCTAATGTTTTCTCCGGGAGGGGATTCCAGAGCCTAGCAGCTGCCACAGGAGAGGCCCGATCTCCCCATCTAACTTTCCTGTTCTAGAGTATTTCCACCTTTCTACTTCCTGCCGATCATAAGGATCTGCTTGAAACATACCATTTGAAGGCTGTTCTCAAATGAGTTGAGTCCTGAAGGTGAAGAGCCTTATGCGTCAAACACAGGGCTTTAAAAAAACCTTGTTTCTGCACCTGCAGCCAGTCAAGAAGTCTCACACCTTCCCTGACAGAACAGAATTTTGGCCAAGTCAAAACCAAGAGTGCAGCCACATTCTGAATAATTTGGAGCTTATTCAGTGAGAGTTTATTGGTGTTAAGATATAGGGCATTACAATAATTAAGGCAGGATGTGATCAATGTAATGACAACTGCTACCCGATATGATCTTTGGGGAAGGAAGGCATGATTTTTTGTCTTAATAATCCAGGAGCAGAACCTAACTGTCTTATTAACCTGCATGTCAAAGGTCAGCGTATCACCAAAGATCACACCCAAATGTTTGACAGCGGACGCCCGAACAGGTTTCATACCACAAATATCAGGCCACCAGCAGCTGGACCAAATTGCATAGTCCATACTAAAGACCAAAATCTCTGTTTCTCCCCATTCATCTTGAGCCAGCTATCTTTCATCCACTTGCTGACTTCTATCATGCACATCCTGAATCTGTCACCATCTCTCCCCAGTCATTGTCAATGGACACAATGATCTGGGTATCATCTGCATAGGAGGACACTTTGATCCCAAAAGAGAGCACCAGTTTTGCTAGAGGGGCCACATATTGATTAAATAAAGTAGGACTGAGTGAAGACCCCTGAGGAACCCCGCAGGGAAATCTGAAAAGGGCTGGTTCTCAAAACCCTACAGCTGACTAAGAGTTCTGTCCATCAGAAAGGACTCCTGTAGATTCACAGCTGAATCCATCAGTCCTGCTTGCCTCCGCCTTTGCACCAATACAGAAGGAGAACTGGTGTCAAAAGCTCTGGACAGGTCTAATAGTACTAGGATAGCTGCCGCTCCCTTATCAACCAGCATACGGATGGAATCAGTGGTTGCTATAAGTGCTGATTTGATGCTATGATTCTTCCTAAAACCATTCTGGGAAGGGTCTAAAAGTTTGTGGTGTGAGAGATACTGGGCTAATTTCTGATTCAGGAGCTTCTCCAGAATCTTGGTAGGAACAGCCAGAAATGAAATCGGGTGCAGATTGTTGAGATCACCCAGATGCCCACATTCAGCTTCTTTTTTCCTGAGGGATAACTACTGCCTTTTTCCAGTAATGAGGGTACACCCCTGATTCCAAGATTTGAGAGTATACTTTCACCGAGGCCTGGGAGGACAGGAGTCGTTAGGGGAACCTGAAATGCACCTACCTAATAAAGTCTTAATTTTAACTGGCGAGAACAGACAAACTGGATTATCATCTGAGGATGGCTTGCTCCAACATCAGCCCCTACCACCTTCTATCCTCAGCTCGATAGAATTAAGAATTTTCTAGCGTTTGATGTGTCTGAACAAGAACATTCTTTTATCTACTTCTGCTGCTACACCTGTAAGAAGAATCATCAATAACTCTTTAACTACAGGAACGTTTCCTTTAGACCTGAAAAAGGCATACATACGACCGTTATTAAAGAAAACAAACCTAGACCCGCAAGACCCCAACAACTACAGACCAATCACAAATGGACCTTTCCTGGGCAAACTGATAGAAAGAGCAGCATTCGCCCAGATGTCACAAGTCATTGAAGACAATTGTATACTTTCAGACCTCCAAACTGGATCCCGACCAGGAAGAGGCAGTGAATCAGCACTCATAGCAATCTGGGATCATCTTAAAAACACAGTTGACCGCAATGGCGTTGTAGCACTACTTCTCTTGGACCTCTCGGCTGCCTTTGATATGGGTGACCATGACACCCTAATTCAAAGACTCCACGATGCTGGCATAGAAGGGACTGCTCTCGACTGGATTACATCCTACCTTCAAAAAAGATCTAATATCATCTATTCTTCCCCCTTCTTGTCCAAACCCTACCTCACAAAAGCAGGGGGTCCCCCAAAGACCAATCATCTCACCTTTGCTTTTCAACATCTACATGATATCATTACCAGAACTGATCAATGATTTTCATCTCACATGCAACAACTATGCAGATGACACACAAATACTACTTAAATTAGAATGCCCCCAAAACATTGAAAACTCAGAAATCTTCAGTTGCCTAAGAGCTGTTGATCAGTGGATGACCTGGAGCCATCTCAAACTAAATGCCTCCAAAACAGAAATACCCATATGTGGTGACTGGAAAAGTTATGGCCCACTGTGCCCCTGGCCTGATGATCTCGGACCACCTCCTCAATTATCCAAGGAAGTTAAAAACCTTGGAATCACCATGGACTCCAAGTTAACTATGAATGCCCAAGTGGACAAATTAGCACAAACAAGCTTCATCACCTTGAAGACTCTACGACACATCTTCTCCCACCTCGGATTTCCACACAAGGTTATATATATATGGAAAATGTCACTTACCCAGTGTACACCTGTTCGTGGCATGGGACGCTGCAGATTCACATGCTGTGCATTATCCTGCCATCTAGTGTTGGGCTCGGAGTGTTACAAGTTGTTTTTCTTCAAAGAAGTCTTTTCGAGTCACGAGACCGAGTGACTCCTCCCTTTCGCCTCCATAGCACATGGGTGTCGACTCCATCTTAGATTGTTTTCCCCGCAGAGGGTGAGGTAGGAGTTGTGAGTATAATAGATGTGCCCATGCAATGGAGTAGTTATGTATGTACTTAATGTGTATTAAAAGAATATTTATTTACATATTTACAATTTTCATTCAACTAAAAAACGGCTACAGGCTACCGGGGAGGTGGGAGGGTGCATGTGAATCTGCAGCGTCTCATGCCACGAACAGATGTACACTGGGTAAGTGACATTTTCCGTTCGGTGGCATGTGTAGCTGCAGATACACATGCTGTGTATAGACTACCAAGCAGTAATCTCCCCAAAAAGCGGTGGTTCATCCTGTAGGAGCTGAAGTTGTCTGAAATAATGTTCTTAATACAGCCTGTCCTACTGTGGCTTGTTGCATTGCTAACACATCTACACAGTAGTGCTTAGTAAATGTATGAGGCGTAGACCAGGTGGCTGCTTACAAATTTCTATTATAGGTATATTCCCAAGAAAAGCCATTGTGGCGCCTTTTTTCCTAGTGGAATGTGCTCTTGGTGTAATAGGTAATTCTCTTTTTGCTTTAATATAGCAAGTTTGAATACATTTAACTATCCATCTGGCGATGCCTTGTTTGGATATAGGATTACCTGCATGAGGTTTTTGGAAGGCTACAAACAATTGTTTTGTTTTCCGAAATTGTTTTGTTCTGTCAATGTAATACATTAGTGCTCTTTTTATGTCTAATGTATGCAAGGCTCTTTCGGCTACTGAATCTGGTTGCGGAAAGAAGACTGGGAGTTCCACAGTTTGGTTTAGGTGGAATGGTGATATGACCTTTGGTAAGAATTTTGGATTTGTAAATTGTACTTTATGTTTATGTATTTGTATAAAGGGTTCTTGAATAGTAGATGCTTGTATTTCACTTACTCTTCTAAGTGATGTGATAGCTATTAGAAAGGATACTTTCCAAGTTGTATGTGTAATCTGCAGATAGGCAGATATTGCAGTGAGATGGTTTTTAATGGAAGAGAATGATAGATTAGACTTTTGTAAGTGTAATAGGTAGCTTACAATGTCCTTTGTGGAGGCATGTAGTAGTTGAATTTGATTAGTGTGGCAGTAGCAAACAAATCTTTTCCATTTGTTTGCGTAACAATGTCTTGTTGTAGGTTTTCTCGCTTGTTTAATGACTTCCATACAAATTTGTGTAAGATTTAAATGTCCAAATTCTATGACTTCAGGAGCCAGATTGCTATATTGAGCAATGCTGGATTTGGGTGTCTGATCTGTTGTTTGTGTTGCGTTAACAGATCTGGTATGTTTGGTAATTTGATGTAGGGTACTACTGATAAGTCCAAAAGTGTTGTGTACCACGGTTGGCGAGCCCAGGTTGGTGCTATGAGTATTAGTTTGAGTTTGTTTTGACTTAGTTTGTTGACCAGATAAGGAATGAGTGAGAGAGGGGGAAAAGCGTAAGCAAATATCCCTGACCAACTGATCCATAGTGCATTGCCCTTGGATTGAGGGTGTGGGTACCTGGACGCGAAGTTTTGGCATTTTGCGTTTTTTTTGTTGCGAATAGGTCTATGTTTGGTGTTCCCCAGCGGTGAAAGTGATCCTGTAGGATCTGGGAATGTATTTCCCATTCGTGAGTTTGCTGGTGATCTCGACTGAGAGTGTCGGCTAACTGATTCTGAATGCCTGGTATGTATTGTGCTATTAGGCGAATGTGATTGTGAATTGCCCAATGCCAAATTTTTTGTGCTAAGAGACACAGTTGTGACGAGTGTGTCCCCCCTTGTTTGTTGAGATAATACATTGTTGTCATGTTGTCGGTTTTGACAAGGATGTGTTTGTGGGCTACCAGTGTTTGAAATGCTTTTAATGCTAGGAAAACCACTAGCAGTTCCAAATGATTTATGTGAAGTTGTTTTTGTTGATTGTCCTATTGACCCTGTATGCTGTGCTTGTTGATGTGTGCTTCCCACCCCATCAAGGAAGCATCTGTTTTGATAACAGCTTGAGGCACTGGAATGGCCGCCCTTTGTTTAAATTTATTGGGTTCCACCATTGAAGCGAGGAGTGTGTTTGGCGGTCTATCAACACTAGATCTTGAAGTTGACCCTGTGCTTGTGTTCACTGTTTTGCTAGGCACTGTTGTAAGGGCCGCATGTGTAATCTTGCATTTGGGACAATGGCTATGCATGAAGACATCATGCCTAGAAGTTTCATTACAAACCTTACCGGGTAGTGTTGGTTTGTCTGTATGCTTGATGTTACATTTTGGAACGCTTGGAACCTTTGTGGACTTGGAGTGGCAATTGCCCTTTGTGTGTTGAGTGTTGCTCCCAAATATTGTTGTATTTGGGATGGTTGCAGATGTGATTTCTGGTAATTGCTAGAGAACCCCAGCTTGTGTAGCGTTTCTATGACGTATTGTGTGTGAATAAGACCCTGTTGTTGAGTGTTGGTTTTTATTAGCCAGTCGTCTAAATATGGAAATACGCGCATGTGCTGTATCCTTATGTGAGCGTCGACTACTGTTAGGCATTTTGTGAATACCCTTGGTGCTGTTGTTATTCCGAACGGTAGCACTTTGAATTGATAGTGTACGCCGTGCATTACAAACCTTAAGTATTTTCTGTGAGAAGGATGGATGGGTATGTGGAAATGCGCATCCTTGAGATCCAATGTTGTCTTGTATTCTTCCTTTTTTAATAAAAGAACCACGTCTTGAAGTGTTACCATGTGGAAGTGGTCTGATTTGATGAAAAGATTAGGGTTCTGAGATCTAAGATAGGTCTTAATGTTTTGTCCTTTTTTGGAATTAGGAAATATAGTGAGTATACGCCTGTTCCTTTCTGATGTTTGGGTACGAGCTCTATTGCTGGTTTTTGTAGAAGTGCTTGGACCTCTATTTGTAATAGGTCTAAGTGTTGTTGGGACAGATTGTGCATTCTTGGTGGCAAATCTGACGGGAATGTTGTGAATTCTACGCAATAACCATGTTGGATAATTGATAGGACCAATGCGTCTGTGGGAATGTGTCCAGTCCTGATAATATGTGGTTAACCTCCCCCCCCCACTGGTGACAAGTGTTGGGGTTTTGTGACATTGAAGTCACTGTTTGGTCTGGCTTGGTTTGGTTGCCTGGAATTTCCCCTTCCTCTTGGGAATTGTCCTCTATAGGAACCACGAAACCCTCCCCTTTGGTATTGTGCCTGATAGGTGGGTCTGGTTTGAGAGGTGGAAGGCTCTGATGTTTGTTGCCGAAAAACCCCTCTGAATTGTGGTTGCCTAAAGGTGGCTCTGACTTGTGGGGAATAGAGCGCACCCATGGCTTTGGCCATGTCCGTGTCTTTTTTTTTTACTTTTCAATTGCTGTGTCAACTTCCGGCCCAAACAACTATTCTTGATTAAACGGCATGTTCAACACCGCTTGTTGTATCTCTGGCTTGAATCCAGAACTTCTTAACCATGCATGCCTGCGAATGGTTACCACTGTGCTGACTGTTCGTGCTGCCGTGTCTGCCGAGTCTAGTGCGGACCTTATCTGGTTGTTAGATATGGCCTATCCTTCTTCCACAACCTGTTGGGCACGTTTCTGGTGTTCCTTGGGCAAGTGCTTTATGATGTGTTGCATCTCGTCTCAGTGTGCCGTGTCGTAGCGAGCAAGTAGGGCTTGCGAATTTGGAATCCGCCATTGATTGGCGGCTTGTGCTGCTACTCGTTTGCCCGCTGTGTCAAACTTCCTGCTTTCTTTGTCAGGCGGTGGAGCGTCTCCTGACGATTGAGAGTTTGCTTTCTTTCTTGCCGCTCTTACAACCACTGAGTCCGGTGTAAGTTGTTGTGTTATGAACACTGGATCTGTTGGGGGAGATTTGTATTTTTTCTCAACTCTCGGTGTGATAGCCCTTCCCTTTACAGGCTCCCGCAAGACCTGTTTTGCGTGTTTGAGCATGCCCGGGAGCATTGGCAGACTCTGATAGGAAGCGTGGGTGGATGCCAAGGTGTTAAACAGGAAATCATCCTCCACTGGCTCTGTGTGCATTGCTACGTTGTGGAACGTAGCTGCTCTGGATAGTACCTGCATATATGCAGTACTGTCTTCTGGAGGTGATGGCTTTGTTGGATAACAATCCGGACTGTTATCCGATAGTGGTGCATCATATAAGTCCCATGCATCAGCATCATCCTGTGTCATCCCAGTATGTGTGGGTGACTGCATTGTAGGTGTTTCCACTGGTGACAGTTGTGGTGAGTGCAGTGGGGATGGTTGTGGCGATACCCTTGGTGGTGGGGATTTGTCTCTAACCACCTTTGCCTTAGGTTGCATTCCTGTCTCCTGAAATGCAAGTTTCCTTTTAGATTTGAGTGGAGGTAAAGTTTGTATTTTACCAGTCTCTTTCTGGATATGTAACCTCCTTTGTGTATGGTCTGGTTCTTCCATACTTAATTCCTGCTCAAATCTATGTCTTTCCTTCATTTCGCTGGAAAGTCCTTGCTCTTCTGTATAAGAGCTTCTTTTCAGCTCCAAAGCCTCTGTTTTCGATACCGAGGTTTCAGATATAGTCTTTTTCGGTTCCGAAGATATTTTCCTCACTTTGGGTGAATCGAACTCTGTGTTGAGATCATTCGGTGCCGGAATCTCGACCGGAGTCGGAAGTCTTCGGCAATTCTCTGGCCTTTTTCGGTGCCGATGTTTGGTCACCTTCTTTTCTGTGGGTTAAGCCATGGCCTGCTGGCGGTGGCGTCCCCATGGCCTTAAATGTCTTTGTGTGAGTTTTGGACAGGGCAGGTTTACTCACTGTTCGCTGCACCGTCGAAGGTCGTTCGCTTTCAGATTCATCCGAGTCCGTTCCCTGGATGGAGATGCTTTCCTCCTCTCCGACGTTGAGTTGCTCTCTCGGTGTCGACGCCATTTGCAGTCTTCTTGCGCGTCGATCTCTCAAGGTCTTTTTCGATCAAAACGCTCGACAAGCCTCGCAAGTATCCTCCCTGTGTTCAGGTGACAAACACAGATTACAGACCTGGTGCTGGTGCTGGTCTGTATAAGGATACTTCGAATGACACTTAGGACAGAAGCGGAATGGGGTCCGGTCCATTAGTCTGGGACGACGGGTGTGGCCGGGCCGACCAGGCCTCAGTGAAGAACGGAAGCTCCAAAGAGCCGCCAGAGCGCTCTTGATGTCGGTGCCAATACACTAACACTAACCCGGTACCGAACGCTAATAATACCGTCGAATTTTCGATAATTTAGCTAACTTTTCCGATTCGAAATACGGAGCGAAGAGGAACACGTCCGAACCCGATGGCGGAAAGAAAACAATCTAAGATGGAGTCGATGCCCATGCGCAATGGAGCGGAAAGGGAGGAGTCCCTCGGTCTCGTGACTCGAAAAGACTTCTTCGAAGAAAAACAACTTGTAACACTCCGAGCCCAACACCAGATGGCAGGATAATGTACAGCATGTGTATCTGCGGCTACACATGCCACCAAACATATATACTGTATATATATATGTGTGTATGTTATTCTATGCTTAATAGGTTCATAGGTCATTGCATAACTCCTAGATAAGTTGTTATACTAGATAATTATGAATCCCTGCTCTCATCTTATATCACACTTATCTACCCATCACCATATGTCATGTCTCTATCAATCTATCCTCCATTCCCACTCTGACTCATCCCAAATGCATTCTACTACTTTCATCTCCTAAATAACTCTGACTAAGCTCTAACCTCCGCTTCCACATATAAATCACCCAAACCTCCCTTTACTACCATGATCTCCCAAACAACCCTACTATATTCTCCCTCATTTATCTCACCCTGCTAATATGATCTCCCTAACCCTTTCCATAGACTATTCCCTCATCCATCCCCCTTTACTCATCCCAAGCCTAATTCCTATTACCATAAACTCCCAATTAACACTTCTGGATTCTTCCTTCCTCAACCCCTCCATTACTCCAGTCAATCTAACTAACAAACTCTCAGATCCACGGCTCAAATTAACTCATAATAATACTAAAACTGTACTTAAATTTCCCTATACTAATCCACCACTAATTCCTTTTGGGTTCCGGAGTAGTGTGCTACTCGCCGAAAAGCGCTGCAACGCCTCGCCAGGGGTAGTAAGCGATATATAAATACTATTACAATACAATACAATTACAATCTGGGGCATTGTTAGAGTGCATACTGTATTAAACAGTTCTTTAGGAATACTGACGGCAGAGTAGATTCTCTGGGAAAGGTGTGCAGCTTTACCTTCCCTAATCTTGCTTTTATGTTTGATAAGCACCCTATGCCCATTTTTCTCCTCCATCTTAAGAGAGAGTTTCAAGCGATGTTCCTGTCTCCTACACTGCTTTCGCAAGGCCTTACGTTCTCCCGAAAACCAAGGGGCAGATGGTTTCTTCTTTCTCTTCAAACTGCCACTTTGCAGAGGGACGACCACCTCAATTGCCAATTTCACCCAGTTATTTAAATTCTGTACCATAGAGCCCGGGCCTCAGAGATCTTGGTCTTTAAAATGATCCAGGGCTGCTGCAAAATTGTCCACCCAAATTCTTACCCATTACCTAAAGCTCCTCCCCCAGCTCAATGTGCTACCTGCCCTGTGTGTCAAGTGCACCTTAAACTTTACAACACTGTGGTCAGACCAGCTGAGTGAAGTACACGCGTCAACTGACAAAGATGCTGCATTGGTAAAAATCCCATCCAGCATATGTTTAGCTCGATGGGTAGGGGACTTGATCAGCTGGCTGAGGGCGAAATTGCCCATGAGATCCAGAAACTCTCTGGTATCACTGTTAGTCAAGTCTTCCAAGTGGAGATTAAAGTCCCCCAAAAACGTAAGACTGTCACGCGCAATGTGTGGTTCAAGTACATGATGCCTATTTGAAATGAATTGCTTTTTAGGTCCTGGAGGGCGATAAATCAGTAGGCCTGCCAAGACTACTGAGTGTTTATTCTTAATTTGAAACCAGCCCAACTCATCACTTTCCCCTGCTGCCTTGACTGGCTCTAGCTCTGCTACTCAACAGCTGAACTGCAGCTTCCTTGGAAATCACCATGGAGTCTGCAAGAACTCCATGATGCTGGAACCGCTGTCTGCAAAGGCATCACTGTAGGGCCCTCATATGCCAGCATGTATGCATTATCAGGAGGATGCAAGAAGTGTACAGACTAAGAAAGTATAAGACAGTCAGGACTGAACTCTGAGCTCCTGCTCTAAACATCTAAATCATATCCTGAATGTACTGGATCTTCTGTGGAGAAGATAAGGCCCATCGCAAGTGGTTTGCAATACTGTCCCCATGAAAAGAAGGCACTGGGAAGTAAGACAGGTCTACCCCTTGATCTAAAGGCCCCAAAATCAAGTAGTGTCATAAGGACCCTTCTATCACTACAAGACTGCTGGATTAGGAGTGGCAGCACCTCTGACTGTAGGCAACTGAGTCACTCCCACAACAAGTGGCAACTTTCAGCCCAACCCTCACGGTTCTCTAGCAGTGTAGTGAATGCTATCTTGTTTTAATGGGACAGAGGAGTTAGCTCATCCTTCTGGCTTGCGGACCTGTGCCCCAGTCACCTAGTGACTTTTACCCTACTTAGCTTGCTCTGTTTTAGGGCAATTATTTAATTATATGTTTCCAAGATGGCTGCATTGTTTCTAGTTAGGACAATGTTTAGTTTCAAGTTATCAATGCCACTGTGCTAAAGCGTCAAAATCAAGCAACAAAGATAAACAAACTATTTACATAAATTGTCAAGCCAAGCCTGTCTTGTCATCTATTGTTTGGGAACAGACCTACGTCAGGGGTCCGAGCAGATCTGTATCAATGCACCTCACTTGAATGGATAGTCATAGGGATTCCGACCAGATGCCATCATTGCTATATGTCGCCCTGATGCTGACCCAGTCCTCGTGTTCCTACGAAGTCTGAGCTAGAGACCTCATTCCAAGGTAACGAGGGTTGCTGGGCTCTTCTCATGGACATGGCAGTGGCAGATTAGGTTTACCACACCTAGCTCTCTTTAGGTTTGAGATTAGGTTCATCATGCAAGGGTATTAGGACATTTACACATCTCATGTCACTATTTCATTGCACGATGGTGAGGGCTTTGTATTAATGACTCGTCTTCACAATTCTGTTTCTTGCATTGTTCATTATCCTAATCATTGCAGCCCATGCAACTTATTGTAGATTGCAATTTTGTCAATAAAACCTATTGAAAACTACTGCATCTCCTTCATTGCCTATGTTTGATTGAGACATGTTGTTAATATGAGAAAGGGATAATCTCCGTTTAACCACGACATTCCCTGAGATGTCACACTCGAGTCCATGCGTAAAGGCTGCCACAAATCACCTTTTACTGTTTGGGTTTTTAGTGAGGTTCTGCTTGTGAGCCGGGAGGGTTGGGACGACAGTTGTGACTTGTAGGACTGGCATAGTCACCTACAAACAAGTACTGTCATCCTTAAACCAGCAGTCTTGCCTAGATCAAGAGTCAAACTACGACATGGCGCCACATACAATGGTTTTTAGGCACTAATTTATGGATACCCTGACTATCACTGTCTCACATTCTACAGGTACCCTAAGTACCATTATATGGAGATGTCAGTGGTGTTGGGGAAGATCCTTCTCAGCTGAACAGGGAGCACCTAATTAGGCTGTAGGTTGTCCGAGATCGAACCATTAAAAGGACTTTTCTCCCCACTTGGTGTTCCATCTCTTTACTCAATTCATAATATGGCTAACACCGTAGACATTCCTGAGAATGCTAGACAAGCATTAACATTACATCTAGTAGCGCATGGCTTAAGAGAAGAGGGCGGGGTGTTACATTCATAGTGGAAGCTAGTGAAGCTTAACAAACAAACATTCTAGTCCTGGGTTCACTTTCCTGAGGACGATAACACTACATTCACATTCCACACATTTAGAATTACAAATGTACCCTGATCAGTAGAGGGAAAGGTGCGGAAGACATTGTGACGCGAAGGGTTAATTAGCTTGAGCAGTTTAGATGAGCGTGATGCCTGCTGAAACCCGAAAAAAGTAGAAAACTTCACAATGTTGTTTTCAAGCTTGTTTCCCAACATTCCATAGATAAATTTATTCGCAGCTGCATGTGTAAGAAACAGGTTGTGTAGGAGACTCTGTCTCAACCTTGAGAATGAGAGTACAGGAAGAAGATGGAATGAAAACAATGGTTATGGAACGGCAGAGCAGCCAAGAGAAGTGCTGATAACATAGCTAGAAAATGCCAGAAAGGGATAGAATCCAAGCCTCAAGTTATTTAAGCACTGAAGTGCGGGTGAGGAATTGAAGCTCGCAGATGGAGTTGTGAAAGCTGCCATCGCCAGGCCCACAGCGCTGCCTCCCTGTTTGCTGTTGAGAGAGGTCCAAGCGTGCAGTAGAGGGCTTCCCAGCATTTCATGGACTAAGTTAAGTTCCACCCAGGGTTGAAAGGCCTTTGTTTCTCTGCTCTATTATTATGATTGATTATTATGCTTGCACTGTGTTTATAATCTGAAGTATTCAGCTCGTTTATATTTTGCTTCCTGAACATCGTAGTGTGAGCTCGCTGCAGTAATTGAAACATGCATTTTGGTATGCAGTTAATCAAAGCTTATCTGAAGTATTCAGCTCGTTTACATTTTGCTTCCTGAACATCGTAGTGTGAAGCATTTTGGTATACAGTTAATCAAAGCTTATATCTGTCAATTAATTCTTTGCTCATATCTATATATCTATATATATATATATATATATATATATATATATATATATATATATGTATGTATATATAGATGCTCTTTGTAGTGTGCTCATATATATATATATAAATAGATGCTCTTTATTGCTATTTTTATTCTACTCCGTTGATGTGCCAAATGCATACATTTCCCTGAAATTCTAGTAAAGCTAAATTGTATTCATAATTGGCATGTGGTCCTTCATTGAGCATTCTTATTGACTTATATCGAACAGATCAGGTGTCAATCAGTCTCCTGGATAAGACATACCCCAACAGTGCCAAGCTTACCAGTATCATGAAATACCGCTCAAATATCAGGATCATCACAACTGGTTTAATGGCGCCCTACCACACAATACAACCCGTGAGATTAGGTCCCTTATGTAATAACGGACCAACATGGCCTATGTTTGCCACATACACACCTCACGCAGGTATACAAAACGAGCAGGCAGCAGATCTGCGTAATCTATACATTGAGATAGTAACTCTATAGACGACTTCTTCAGTTCGTAATGTGGACTCTGAACACTACACCAGCGCAGCCAGCACCACCAGCACCTGCTGGATACCAACTGACTACTGGGATTAATCCAAAATTAGTACATACTATCATTGGAAAGGTACCCACAGAACGACAGAAAAGTCTGTTCTGAACAGCCCAGAAAACAAATCAGCAGGAAAAACAGAATTCTCACAATGTGCTTTCCCTTTGGGATGGTTCCCTCAGTGAATGACTGTGCCACATGGGGTATAGTCTTCGCTGCAATTTATACTACCACACATGGTACCACAACACTTGCCAATTTGCTGGAAGTGTTAAAACAAATGCAGAATGAGACCCGGGCTGCTCCAGCCCCAGATTTAGGGATGAAACTAATGCGGAACTTTGACGCAGTCTCCTCAATCATACTCAGTAACATCAAAGGGGAAGCGGTAGCACTGGCTATACTCCAGCACCTCTGAGAGATTCCACACTTGGACCAGGAGTAACAGCTACCGAAAATTATTTCCGACACCTATACCAGTATAGGACGGGATAGTTTGGGAGCCAAACTGAAGAAGCTTGAAATACAAAGTACCACCCATAAGGAGGGTACTAAACAAGCACAGGAGGTTTCTAAGAAGCGCTGGGATAAACAAAAACAATTTAAAGATAGACAAAATCACAGAGCAGATTCTCCAGACCCGGAGAACTCAGACAGGAGATATACTCTCAGAAATAGAGAAAATATAAAAGCTCCTGACAGATAAACTGATGGTCCCTCTCGTTCCTTTCAGGAAGCACTGGATAGATATAGCGTGAGAGGGGGCCGTCCTGATTGACGTCCTGAATACGTGAAACAGAAGAAAGACTCGCCACAGTCTTCAGACAAAAAACAGAAGATAGGTTCCAACAACAAAAGCCACAGTTTAAAAAGAAAAAGGTGGCAGCACTGTCCGTTAAAAATGCCAGTACACTTGAGAATATTGTTGAAGCACAAGACGTGGGCAGTGACACTGTTAGACAGCGCAGCAGTTGTCACAATATGTCGCCAGAGCCTGAAAGATCTGGATGCGACAGCAACTAGTGATTTCATTGCAGTTGAGACTGCGGACAGGCGCGTCCTGACACCCGACAGGGTTTATGATTTAAATATCCAAATTGAGGGAGATGTGGAGCGCACCACTGGTGTGATATTCTAGGATGAACTTAGTTCATTCTTCTGGCCGAAAGGGACTGTCCTCCCAAGCACATTCATAAGCTCCCACATGGGGAAGATGTAATTTTGCCTTCTTTCTCTGCTCTTGTTCGAGAAGCGGTAAAACAAGCCTAGGTTGTCAATTGGGCTTTAGCGCAGGCACCTGCGTTGTACCGCAATCATGTAGGTTGGGACAAGGACTCACCTTGTCATGTAATACATATCAGGTCTACACCCCAGCCTCAGCCACAATATCCTGTTAAACATGAAGCAAAAGCTTCAGTGAGGGAGATCATCACTCAGCTCGAGCACCGGGGAGTAATTGAGCCCTGTGTCTCTACAATGAATAATCTGTTCTTCCCAGTTGCAAAGCCAGACCATTCATATAGAATAGTCTTAGATTACAGACATTTAAACAGTCATACACAAAAATATGCTACACAAAATTCACATAGCACAGCACTAATTAGTAATACAGTGTGCAAAAATACAAAACCTTGGACATATTGAACTTTTTTTTCTGCCAGAACTTAGCACACAAAAGTCGGGAGTTGAGTGCAGTCTCATTTGGCTCAAAAAAATGATTCTGCTGTTTGCCCCAAGGCTACAAGATCAGCCCTTGTAACATCAATATTACATGATATTAATCCCGAGGCGTTGTCTTATGTGGATGATACCTATCTCACAGATGACGACCACAACATTCATCTTGCCAGGGTCTATCGGATAGTTTTAGGATTCGCAGACCTTGGCTACAAATTTTATTTTAGGAAAACTAATATAGCCTTTCTCAGCGGATTGTTCCTGGGATGCGAGCTATCAAACGAGGGCAAGAGCCTTGCCCCGCCCTTTCTAGACAAACGTGCTCAACTTCAACCACCAAACACAATCAAGAAACTACAGTCTTTACTTTTTTTCTTCAACTTTGGCATAACATACATTCCTAATTATGCACAACATATCAAGCCACTTTATGACTTAATACGCCCTGATTTTTCTAGCAGACACTGGACAGTTGAACACAACACGCATCCTTAGGGAATTGCAACAGGACATGCTAGAAGCAAAACACTTACACACCTGTGACAACAAAACAAATTTGGTTATCAGACTTATTGCTGGTGCCATTGGGTTCACTTATGCCACCTTTAACGAAGGCGACACAGTGCCCGTAACATATAAATCACATTTATACTCCAATGCAGAACAACGTTTTGCACCCACAGAAAAAATTCTAACTGCAGTTCAAATGGCTGTCATGAAGGACAGACCACTTGCCCAAGGGAAATGCATTACTGTTGTTACCCCGGTGCCAGCCTTACAGGCTGTCACCAAAACAAGTGTTCTAAACACTAAAGCATTACATCCACGCTGGATTCAGTAGGCAACCTCCCTGACTGCCACTGATGTAGACTACATCTTTGATCCAAAACTTCAGACACAAGAATTTCTCCAATAGGAACAGGAGTAACCCGCTCCTCTAGATATCTTGCGACTTGACAGATATCCTGTGTAAGGTAATGCCTCCTTGGCATGGTTACCCCCTAACGTTTTGCCTTTGCTGACGATAAGATATGATTTGAAAGTGTGCTGGGACCCTGCTAACCAGGCCCCAGCACCAGTGTTCTTTCCCTAAACTGTACCTTTGTCTCCACAATTGGCACAACCCTGGCACTCAGATAAGTCCCTTGTAACTGGTACCCCTGGTACCAAGGGCCCTGATGCTAGGGAAGGTCTCTAAGGGCTGCAGCATGTCTTATGCCACCCTGGGAACCCCTCACTCAGCACATGCACACTGCCTCACAGCTTGTGTGTGCTGGTGGGGAGAAAATGACTAAGTCGACATGGCACTCCCCTAAGAGTGCCGTGCCAACCTCACACTGCCTGTGGCATAGGTAAGTCACCCCTCTAGCAGGCCTTACAGCCCTAAGGCAGGGTGCACTATACCACAGGTGAGGGCATATGTGCATGAGCACTATGCCCCTACAGTGTCTAAGCAAAACCTTAGACATTGTAAGTGCAGGGTAGCCCCAAGAGTATATGGTCTGGGAGTTTGTCAAACACAAAATCCACAGTTCCATAATGGCTACACTGAAATCTGGGAAGTTTGGTATCAAACTTCTCAGCACAATAAATGGACACTGATGTCAGTGTGCACTTTATAGTAACATACAGCCAGAGGGCATCTTAGAGATGCCCCCTGAATACCAACCCGACTTCTAGTGTAGGCTGACCAGTTTCTGCCAGCCTGCCACACACCAGACATGTTGTTGGCCACATATGGAGAGTGCCTTTGTCAATCTATGGCCAGGAACAAAGCCTGTACTGGGTGGAGGTGCTTCTCACCTCCCCCTGCAGGAACTGTAACACCTGGTGGTGAGCCTCAAAGGCTCACCCCTTTTTGTTACAGCGCCCAGGGCATCCCAGCTAGTGGGGATGCCAGCCCCTTCGGCCACTGCCCCCACTTTTGGCGGCAAGGTTGGAGGAGATAATGAGAAAAACAAGGAGGAGTAATTCCCCAGTCAGGACAGCCCCTAAGGTGTCCTGTGCTGAGGTGACCCCTGCCTTGAGAAATCCTCCATCTTGAGTTTGGAGGATTCCCCCAATAGGATTAGAGATGTGCCCCCCTCCCCACAGGGAGGAGGCACAAAGAGGGTGTAGCCACCCTCAAGGACAGTAGCCATTGGCTACTGCCCCCCATAAGACCTAAACACACCCCTACATTCAGTATTTAGGGACTGCCCAGATCCCAGGAAATCAGATTCCTGCAACCTGAAGAAACAAGAAGGACTGCTGACCTACAAGCCTGCAGAGGAGGAGGAAGACGACAACTGCTTTGGCCCTAGCCCTACCAGCCTGTCTGCAACTTCGAAAACCTGCTCCAGCGACGCATCCGACAGGGACCAGCAACTTCTGAAGCCTCAGAGGACTGCCTTGGACTAAAGGACCAAGAAACTCCTGTGAACAGCGGCCCTGTTCAAACCCAACTACTTCTTTGCAACAAAGAAGCAACTTTCAAAGACGGCACATTTCCCGCCGGAAGCGTGAGACTTTACACACTGCACCCGACACCCTGGCTCGAGATCCAGATAAACACCTCAGGGAGGACTCCCCGCCAACTGCGAGCCCGTGAGTAACCAGAGACGACCCCACAGCGACACCTGCAGAGAGAATCCAGAGGCTCCCCCTGACCGCGACTGCCTGTAACAAGGGACCCGACGCCTGGAACCAACACTGCACCCGCAGCCCCCAGGACCTGAAGGAACCGAACCTCAGCGCAGGAGTGACCCCCAGGCGACCCTCTGCCTTGCCCGTGTGGTGGCTTTCCCGAGAACCCCCCGTGCCTGCCTGCATTGCTAGAGTGACCCCCCGGGTCCCTCCATTGTTTCCTACCTGAAACCCGACACCTACTTTGCACATTGCACCCGGCCGCCCCTGTGCCGCTGAGGGTGTGTTTTGTGTGCCTACTTGTGTCCCCCCAGTGCTCTACGAACCCCCCCGGTCTGCCCCCGAGGACACAGGTACTTACCTGCTGGCAGACTGGAACCGGAGCACCCCTGTTCTCCGTAGGCGCCTATGTGTTTTGGGCACCTCTTTGACCTCTGCACCTGACCGGCCCTGAGCTGCTGGTGTGGTAACTTTGGGGTTGCCTTGAACCCCCATCTGTGGGCTGCCTATGCCCCAGGACTGAGACTTGTAAGTGTTTTACTTACCTCCTAATCTAACCTTTACTTACCTTCCCCAGGAACTGTTGATTTTTGCACTGTGTCTACTTTGAAAATAGCTTATTGCCATTTTTACAAAGACTGTATATGATATTGCTTTTATTAAAGTTCCTAAAGTATCTAAGTGAAGTACCTTGCATTTAAAGTGTTTAATGTACATCTTGAACCTGTGGTTCTTAAAATAAACTAAAAATATATATTTTTCAACATAAAAACCTATTGGCCTGGAGTAAGTCTGAGTGTGTGTTCCTCAATTATTGCCTGTGTGTGTACAACAAATGCATAACATTACCCTGTGATAAGCCTACTGCTCGACCACACTACCACAAAATAGAGCATTAGAATTATCTAATTTTGCCACTATGTTACCTCTAAGGGGAACCCTTGGACTCAGTGCACACTATCTCTTACTTTGAAATAGTATATACCGAGCCAACCTCCTACACCATGCTGTAATTTATACTGATGGTTCAACACAACCAGCAGTAGGTACCAAACATCAATATTGAGCCGCTTGCGCAGCTGTAAGCAGAGTGATTAAGGATGGAGTCTTCCGCCCTCATAATACCTACACACAGAACTTAGGGGACTGCACAGCTCAGCTGGCTGAACTTAAAGTCCTTATTTTACCGCTAGAGCACACACAGCCATGATTATTGACTAATTGTCTGTGACTCATACTACTGCGTCCAGTCCTACAATGATTATCTTAATCACTGGAGATTGAACGGGTTCAGAGACTCCAAACGGAACACCATAAAACACAGAACTCTGTGGGGGAGTGTGGCTGATTTCAAGGATAAGCTACCTTGTGTCCATGCAGTACATTCATTGAGACACCAACGTGTATGAGTACACATTATCATCAAAAATTTGGCTGATGGAGCGACCAAATCTGCAGTAGCTATGGCTTCTGTGGCTGCAGTGACTTGTTCTCAGACAAGATTGGATAATTAAATTCTGACTGTGGTGAATGCTTCGGCTGAAGGCAAGTCTCTTCCAAAAGCATACCCTACAAAATATTCTTACCACATCAGTGCACAGAATGTTGCTTATGCAACAATTCTTGGGGCTGCAGATCAAGCATGCCCCAACCAAGATTAGATCTCATCAAAGGAGCGCATGAGGGTGTTCGTATCTGCTCATTCTGGTATTTCGGCCACAGTAACACTCTTACAGAAACACTTGTGGGTGCCAGGTCTATACAAACAGTAAAAGCAATACGTCCTTTGTTATAACATTTGCCAGCAAATGAAGGGCTCTAACATCAAACGCTCACCGCAGACATCCCACTTAGTGTCCAGCAGGCCACTACAATGTGTGTACCTGGACCACTGCGGTCCGCTCCAACCTGATGGTGCATACAAATACATCTTAGTCGCTGCAGATTCTTGTTCTAGGTTCCTGTGGGTATGGCCTCAGCGGTCGGCTGACGCTCGAATTCTTATAAAAGACTTGCTGATCTTTATCAGTACATATGCAGTTGCAGAGTTCCATTTGGACCAGGGACCTGCTTTTGCCTCCAAGGCATTCAGGGACACCATGGGGACGATGGGTGTTGAACTCCATTACTCCTCACCATATAATCCCGATGGAAATTTGGTAGTGGAGAGGAGGATCATGATCTAAAGCAGTCCTTAACAGCCAGAGCACTGAATAATCTGCCAAGACGGTCCTTGGGGGGGGGGACGTACTACCTATGAGGTTCTCTTTGGGATACCTATATGTCCCAGATCTTGAAGGCCCTGGTTTAGTGGCAGCAGACACACCTTTTGACATAGATGAATGTCTCATTGTTTTACAGGAGCTTCAGCAATTTTGTGATGATAAATCATCCACCAGTGCGGCCACCTAAGGAAGAAGGGATTTACCAACAACTTCAAAGAAGAAATAACCACGCTACTTCGGATTACAAAGCAATGTCCAATGATGCTACAAACACCTCCTCGACCGTGGGGAGGGCGAAAAATGAGCTCTTGTTTATTCTAGCTACCATTTCAATGACAACAGCTGTCCAAGATTTGGCTGTTTTCTACACCAAAACAACACAATCTGACAACATCGTCTACTATGAGCCTCCATGTGAAGTGGATCCATCCACCGGTAATGCACCTGCTCCTAAGTTTGCGGAGACTGCTTCTGGTTACTTCATTGATATTAATGACTTTTCTTCAGACTCATCCACTCCTGCGATTGAAAATGTTTCAAAGACACGTAAGCTGTATTTATGGCTTAAAAATAACTATTTAATTCACCCATGGAACTATTTATGGTTCTGCTTGACATTTTTGCATTATTTCTATGGACTGGGTTTGTGACTGTTTTCTTTTTGCTAATAAATGGTCATTACCTTCCTGAACGCTCCTCTGCTGAGCCTGTGGATGAAGTCTTAACTCCATATCATTCCTCACATAAGATACGAAGAGACTTGTCCATTGTGAACATTTCAGCTGTACCTATTCCTGATGGGACTGTGTGAGACAACGTTTCATGTGATATATACGGGCCATATATGAGGTCATTCAAATGCCATGTGTCTTCAAACTTTGTATGTCCGATGTAATTACACCTGGTGTTGTATCTGATGTTTGGGATGTCCAGACAGTTGATTCTATGTTAACTGAAATCAAGGACTATTCAGTATTTGAAAATGATGATGTATACACAAATACAAAGAATTATGGGGAAATGTTCTGCTATAACAATTGGGGGCATTACTACCTGCACCGTACCGCTAAACATAGACCAGTATTTAACTACACACAGTGGGAACACTGTTCAACACCACCTGTGGGGAGCCCAAAATGTTATGCAAATAATTTTACTTATTTTTGTAGGCATGACACAAAACATCCAGTCGTATTATTTCAAATTACCTCCTTCAAAAATTAGAACATTTTGCTAACTGACACAAAACTGATTTATTCAGATTCCTTTGTTTCCCGTCTTGCAGTTGAAGGTTACGAATACTGGAGGAACACTATTGTTTTAAAGAGTGTATGGGGAACACAAGATTGGCAAATACAGGGTAGGGAAGCTTTATTCAGAGCATGCGTGATTCTTGTGCAAATGATACCATTCAACAGACATCGTGTCTGGGGTTAGCCAAAATAAAAGAAAGGGACATGCCCAGTATCCCCTCACTGGCAAAGTTTAATAATTGGCGGTCCTTCCTGAATGTCACGGAGGAAGAACTAGATGCAAAGGTTCAGGCTGGTACCTATAACTCTTCACTTTCCAGTCCCGGCAGGTGGTTGCTTTGGCCAACGGACACAAATGGGATTTGTGAACTCCTCAAGGGGTTTCAAAATTAGCCGCCCAGACCCTCGCTTTGTCTCGGGTCAACACACAGGTATAGTTACAACATACAGTGTGGGTAAACTGTGCCAACCGTGGGTACAGACTAACACGTTAGCCGCAGTTAAGGAACATCTTAACACACTTTCTGAAGATATAGACTTGCAGGACTTCTTGTTAGGTCCTAGGAAGCCATGCTCTAAAAGCTTCATTTATGCCATATATAATGAGATCTGGAAGTTTTCCCAGATAGAAGCTGCTGCGCGCTTAAGGAAGATAGACAAGGAAAATTTTAAAAAGGCTTTAGCCGTTGTCAATAACGGCATGAACACTATGACCAACAGGATTTCTTCCCTAACAAACAGTGTCGTCTGCGATTGTTATCATTCAGACAGACGTCCCTTTTATATCATGGGCAAAGTCAGCTGCGTTTCATCATGCAGTTAGATTGGACATTACAGACTTTGAAAAATGGCTGCATTCCATGGAAGTACATTAACGGTAGTGAATTGTTCACTGCTTTTAATTTATCCAAGGAACAACAGACGATGGCTAAAAGGGAAGCGAGTTTCACCATGCTTCACACAGAGAAGTTAGAGAAGTTGCCTTTCATACTTGCAGAGAGTCCTTCAACTTTATGGCTCCTGCATGGTATTACAAATCTGTCCATATCCACTTTTCGTTTTTCGAAATGCCTGAGACATCTTGCCGTGGGCAGGTACGAGCGGCTAGGCAATAGCTATATTAAAGAAGAGTGGGAATTGCATACAAATGTCTGAACGGCAAAACAGAGGTCTTTCTCAGCGGAAGCGAATGAGAGACTACTGTTAGTCATTCAATGATGTGCAAGCAGGTGTCCCTTCATGGCCTCTGCAATGCAGGGGTCACAAACTTGGCTTGTTTTCTGAAGGGTACTCCCGTCCCTTTGATTCGACCAGCATTTTGTGTAGTTTTGAATGGAAAGTATTTGGTGCTGAGCGATACACAGTATGTGACCAGGAATTGCCTACGCAATTTCAGTCTCTAAGGTCGTTACGTGTTGTGGACAACTTTTATTCCCCCTCACACTAGAGATAAAAGTATCACAAATGTGGCCTCACATTGGTACTGCTAATGTAAAGTAAGACAAGCTGAGCAGACTAAAGGCGCTACTGTTACAAAAACAAGTTGTCATGAGATGTATGCTCTCCAGATAGCAAGATCATCAGCTGAGATACAATCCCTATTAAATACCAAATTCCCCCAGCACACTGGAGAGCTGGTATTCAGAATTTTCAACGATTCTTGCACTACAAGGATTGTCCATTTCTTTAAGGCTTTTGGGTCTGGATTTGTGTCCACCTTCCACACTGTCTTCGGAGTCATTCCATCAGCCATCCACTCACTCTTTTCCAGTGTGTTTTGCAACTTTCCTATAATATTGGCATTAATAGGCGGAATGCTACTGCTACTATTTCTGATTCGCAGTGGTTGTGTCTTTCCAGCTACGCAAAGCAATGGAGCCACTGCCACCAGCTCAACTGTGCTGTGAATGTGTGGTTCAGGTTCTAAATGCTCTGTTGCTAGAAGAATTGGAGCGTGATTGGTCATTGTTATTCCGACCACTCCTATGGTGCGTGCAACCAGTCCTTTGCTGCGTGTGGTGCCTCTTTGCACATTTGTCTATAGTGTGTCTTGCTGTTACGCCAGTGCCTCCTGTGGACCAAGCACTGCTGTCCCCGATGAGGGATTATTCACGGTCGTGCCCCTGGAGACTAAAGCTGATTCGCTAGGTCACTTATGAGCCACCCTTGGTGAATGATCTGGCTCTTTTTAGCACTATGGACCTGCACAAGAGACTACTACGCACTACTGCTCCATAGATCCGTCTGCCTATCCTGTCATTGATCTAACATCTGACGATGCGGCCTCTTTCCTGAGGTCCTGTCCATTCAATGGCTTCGAAGATGGTCTTTAAGATCATGACTACTGTTAACTGGATTTGATGATTGGCTTTTCTTAACAAAATAAAGTTTGCATTTATTGCCCTTACTTTGGCCTGCTGTGCTTGTCATGGTTGACATTATATCTCTTTGTATGTTTTTAACATTTTTTTTTTTTTAACATGTTTTTATGATACAATTTTAGCTAATTTTTATGATTTTAGCATTTATTTCTGGTCCAGAGCATTTTAGCTTGGATTCATTCGCCTTCGGTTGTGTCATCCTATGGCACCATATTTGTTTTGGCAAGGAGTGGGGGGTAGTGAATCTTATCTTGTTTTAATGGGACAGAGGAGTTAGCTTAACCTCCTGGCTTGAGGATCTGTGCTCCCGTCACCTAGTGACTTTTACCCTACTTAGCTTGCTCTGTTTTAGCTCAATTATTTAATTATATGTTTCCAAGATGGCTACATTGTTTCTTGTTAGGCCAATGTTTAGTTTCACATTATCAGTGCCACCACGCTAAGGCGTCAATATCAAGCGACAAAGATAAACAAACTGTAGGTATTCACACATTAGGTACTTTCCCTCTTCAATCAAGACAAATAGCAACCCATCTATCACAGCCTAACGCACAAAGAACAGCCATATGTACATTACTAATAGGAGGCTTGTACAATGGCCACGGGTAGAACCCCAGCCTTGTCCAACTGCGGATCGGGCAAATGGGCCACACCCAGGCACGGCCTGTGTGCATCCGGTACCGCAGGAGTGGAAGAAACACTTTATAGAGCTATAGTGTTGCCCCTCCTCCTGGAATCAGTGTGTGCTGATTTATGGGGTTGGAGTCCTTAGATGCAGAGTTCTGTGTCCCATGCCACAGGAGTGGAAGAAACTCCTTATAGCGCAACAGTGTTGGCCACACCTCCTCCTAGTCTCAGGGTGGGATGATTTATGGGGCTTAGAGTTCCAGGATGCCGAGTTCTGCATCCCATGCCACAGAAGAAGCATTTTATAGTGAAATGGTGTTGGCCAAGCCTCCTGGCCTCAGTGTGTGATGATTTATGGGGCTTTGAGAACCCAGATGTTCTGTGTCTCGCAGTGAAGGAGTGCTTTATAGCACAATGCTGTTGGCCACACCTCTCCCTGGCCCTGGCATGTGCGGTTTTATGGGTTTGGAGCACCTAGATGCAGAATTATATGTCCTGCGCCGCAGAAGAAGTGCCTTACAGCGCGATGGTGTTGGTGACACCTCTGCAAAAGGTCGAATGTGACTTTGGCACATTGATACTAAACCCCTATGTTTTCAGGAGGTTCACAGTAGCCTGGAGATGGTTGACAACTGCCAGGGGTGTACTTGCATTCAATAGAAAGGGTAGGACCAAAAGGGAGCACAGTGCAATCAAAATGCGTATGGCCTACCATGAACCACAGGTAACACCTGAGGGCTTGCAGAACAGGGATGTAGAAATAAGTGTTCAGTGTGGCCTGCGACATCATTCAGTCCCTAGGTTCGAGGACAAACAAGACCTGGGTCAGCATAAGCATCTAGAACTTGTTTCCTGCAGTAAGTCATTGAAAGGGCAAAAGTATAAAATGGGATGGAGGCACCTGGAAGTTGTGGGAATAACAAGCATGACCATATTCTAGTTCCAGTACCCTCTCTGTGGCTCCTTAGCCAAATGTTACCGCACTTCCACCTGCAAGAGCGACAGGCGGTCCTCCATCAGCTGATAGGGGGACAGTGGATGTGGCAGGTCTTAAGAAATGGTAAAGTGTAACCCTGTTACACACTCTGGAGGGCCCACTAGTCCGAATTTATCACATACCATCCAAATTGGCAGAAAGCGTCTTATATTGCTTCTGACCAGGTGGCTGTGTGGTTTCAAGGACATATTAAGGACGTTTGGGGGTTGGGCAGATGTAGGGGACAAGATTGGGCTTCAGGCAATGCCTTTTGCCGTCTCCTGTGGGGAAGGCGGCCTCAAAATGGCTAGGGTGATGGCTACACTTGGTGTGGTTGTTGGTGATATTGCTGGGTGCGCCTTCCCAAAGCAGCAGAAAAGCCTAAAGAGTGCACTGTGGCTCTGCTATCTTTGAAGCGCTCAAGGGCCAATCCCATTTTAGTACAAAATGGTGTATGCAAAGAGCAAATAGTAAGTGTAGCGCTCTTCGTGTGGAAATCCTTGCCATTATGCCAACCTCTAGGTGGATTACGAACTGAAACTATTAAACACATTTATAGTATATACTAACAGTGAAAGAGAATCAACAAAATGATAATATGTAAACCTTCTCATGTTTGGTGACTGCGTAATACATGTAAATGTGTTTGTATAATGTTCAGAGACATTGAAGCATAATAGAAAATTATACAAATATTTATTGTTCAGCAATTCAAATAAACTGTGTTGAACATCAGGCAATGTCTAATGAACTCAGGTTTTTTCATTCATTCATTACTTTATTCGGTACAAAAAGACCATAAAAGACATCAAATAAATAAAACACACAAATTTCTCAATCATGAAAATTACTAAAAAACGTTAATAATACATTTTCCGAATACCATGAGCAGCATATATCAAATTTAGCACAGCCTGGATTATGTCCATATTTCCCAGATTATGTAAATGGGAATAAGCAAGCTGGCTAGTTCTAATACTGTTAGACAGAAATAACAGCCGTGAAAACGTTTTTCTCGGAGCAGCATATAAAGTGCAAAAAAGCATAAAATGTAATGTACTCTGAGATGTCTTTCCATCACAGCGACAGGGAGGGAGGTTCTTGAACCAGGTTCCACATACTGGAAATGCTACCAGGTAGTGTAGGATATTTAAACATAGCCTCGTGAGTAAAAACCTTTGTCGCTCGTGATTGATAATAGTCAAATACAGCTTTGGTTGAAGAAGTTGTGTCTCATGCCTCGTCCATAATCTCGTTGCACCAGAGGCTGACTCCATAGCCTGGTTTTTCTGCCAGAATATGTCCTTAACCTTCTTAATATCCTGTCTTGTTAGAGTATCTGGTTTAAGAAAAAATTCTCCTAGTCCTAATGATAGGAGAGAAAGGTAAACATATCTAAGCCAGGGTATATCCAGGAATCGTGACAAAAGGAGACAGTCCTGTATCACCTTTCTGCATAAAAACGCTTCTGGCTTAGTCAAAATTTTTACACACAGTATTACAGGTTGAAGTTTTATATAGCTAGATATGTATCTCAAACCTACTTCTTTATGACAGAACATTACTGATGTAGATTGGGGAACTGCTAATAACCTTCTTAAAAATGTATTTTCTATAATCTGAAGTCCTGTGCATTCTGCATGCCCCCAAACCCCAGCTCCAAATATCGCAATAGAGAGACACTTAAAGGAAAAAACAGTCTTCATTTCCTTAACAGGTTTATGTCGGAATCTTTTCGCAAACCTAAAAACTGCTTCAATGGCTTTTTGGAATTGAATTGAGCGTATATTAACTAAAAATGTCCAATTAAAATCTACATCAATGGGGACCCCCCCAGATACATGAAATGTGGGACCTTGAGTATCTCATGCCCATCTAAAACAATTTTTTTCGTTTTTTCTCATTTGAGTCCGGTCTTCATCACAAATGACTTTGTTCTATTTATTTTAAGACCGAGGCTCCCCATAAAAGTGTTAAAAGCATTTAATAAAATCTGGAGGCCATTTGCTGTCCTTGAGAGGAGTACTGCATCGTTCGCATACAAGAGTACGGGGATTGGAGAATTATTGATGACTGGGGAATCCTTCCCTGATTCACAAAGAAATTTCTCTAACCCGTTTATATACAGGAGAAAAAGAAAAGGGGCAAGAACACAACCCTGTCTAACCCCCTTTAGTGAAGGAAATTTCTCTGTCATACCTCCCTCCCGGGAATAACGGACCCGAGCCTCTGTAAAGGCGTGAAGTTTACTAAGTAGGATAACTATATCTTTATCCACGCCCATATCCAGCATAACCATCCACAATTTCTCCCTATTAACTGTATCAAAGGCACAGGACAGATCCATGAATGCTAGATGTATACAGCCTCTTTTGATTTTGGTATATTTCTGGACTATAAGGGTCAAGTTAAGAATTTGTTCTACTGTGCCCACACTCGGCCGAAAGCCAAATTGTATTTCTGAAAGGGAGTGAGATTCAGTCGCCCATTCTTCTAGCTTATTTAGGATCACTCGGCCTAAAATTGTGACTGAACTATCCAATAAAGAGATTGGGCGATAGCACAAAGGGTCTGCCCTGTCTCCCTTCTTAAAAATCGGGACGATGATGGCCTCTTTCCAGGAATCTACTAAAGGGCCTGCCACAGCCGACCTCAGGACAATGGTAAGCAATGGTCCCCAGAAATCTGGAAGTACTTTATATAGATCGGCAGGAATTCTGTCTGGGCCAGGGACTTTCTCAGAGGGAGAGTCTTGAATGGCTTGCTTGACATCGTCCACGCTTATAATATTACTAAAGGCCAGACTTAGCTGATCATTTCCTGCAAGCTTCGGACAGTTTAATGTTTCTGATTGAACATTTGTCTCTGTGGCGAAAGTTTTTTTGAAATAATCCACCCAGATCTTGGCTGGAATAACAGTATCCATGGACGTCTCATATTTATCATTCAACAATGAAGAGTTAACCACACGCCAAAATGCAGTTGTATCTTTCATGTTACTTGCTTCCATCAATTCCTCCCACGCAGACTCACTTAGTTCAGCTTTCCTTTTAGCAAGTGCTTCTTTGTAATTTTTCCTAGCTATTTTAATTGCTTGTTGATCGTGGGGAGAAGCATTGGTTATTTTCTTTAGCTTGCTTAAGGACGTGGTACATGCTTGGTTAAACCATTGTGAGCCATTAACTTTGTTAATGCGAGAGGGCTGTAATTTCTCTGCCATATACTTTGTCAGAGAGGAAAATGCACTGACAATTTCATGGGGGGCCCTATCTTCATCCAGGGATGTCATAACATCTGACCATTTATTCAGGAATAAGTCCTTAAAAAAGATATTACTGTTTATCTTTCCCCATTTAGTTGTGAGTCCTTTTTGGAATGAGAGCTTCGTAGCAGGGTGTCGCTTCCCTCTTCTTGAATTGCTCGTCAGGTCCAAATTAATCACAATTGATAGGGGGTTATGGTCACTAATACAGGTCGGGGTCACCCTGAAATGTCCTGCAACAGAGGATAATTCTCTAGGATAAATAATGTAATCAATAATAGTATGAATATCCCCCCTTACAAATGTTGGTATCCCTCTAATAACTGGTATGGGGAGAAAAAGAGAGTTTGCTGTTATCAAAGAATTAAGAGCATTCCAATATGGGGAGTGTTTAAAATGTTGAATGGGGTTGTGATTTTCGTCCAGAAGTCCACAACAATCCAAGAACTCTGGCTAGCACAGGTGGGCATTAAAATCACCAGCCCAGACTATTCTTAGGTCCTTTTTGCTAATAGTTGTTACCTTATGTATTAACGTCTCCAAACTACTAACCACACTTATGTCAGAATTGTCAAAGGTATTATTATAATAATTGATCAGTAGTATATCAAATGGCTCTACTAATTTAAAAAATAAAGCCAGAAAAAAAGATGTGCCCACGACACATGCTTCCATCCCTCCGGCCTCTACGGATGGAAAAGTAACCAAACTCAGGTTTTCAATTAAAATAAATTATTTTCTTGTAAAAAATAAATAAATATATATATATATATATATATATATATATATATATATATATATATATATATATATCTTAGTTTGTGAAGGCGACCTGTCACGGGGAGCGACTCAGAAGCCTGTCTAGAACCTACCTTTGGACTCTGACCAACCCCAGTGCGAGATCTTGCGGTTGTTTGCCATGAAAAGCTCGAGCCTTGGGGTGCATAAAGGCACAGTCACTGCAGGCCTTGCAATCGTGGTCCGACCCCAGGCAAACCACATGTAGGTCAGTCACAATCATTTGTTTTCAGCATTACCCACAGGGGTTAAATCATGTACATTTTTTGGGGGGTGACATATTTCCCTTGCACAATGTTTAATAACAGAAGTTTTATTCTAGAAGAATCCAATGAGCCAAGGGGTAGAACAGGATGCAGGATCCACATCTTTTGGCACAGAAAGAAAGGAGAGGGGAGGTATTCCGCCATCAACATGGATGTAATGAAGCTTTTCAGAAAGTGGTGTGGGAAGTGGAAGTCCGATCAGGTATGGCTTTGAAGAAGTTTATGAATGAGATATCTCCCTAGGAAGGCTCAGAGTATGTCTATGCGAGGGCAGGAGGTACCTAAAGCACTGCCCTCAAAGGGTCTGAGTCACCTGTGAGAGTTGGAAGCTGGCCAAATGGATGAGGTGCAGCTCTGAAAATGCATAACATGGCTTTCTTAAAGGCGTTGACTCGAAATGGATCACTGGATGGAGTCAGAAACTGTTGAGGAATAAGCTGAAATCGGGGGATCATGCTGCTGACTCGCCAAATGTTTTGGGCAGTAGGACAGTTTCTTTGACAATGAACAGGAGGACTTGTCCTTTCTATGGTGTTACTTGTGTTTTATATGTGAGGGCTCTTTAGAGGATCAGTCCCTGTCAGGTGGCTTACCTGAGGGAGGAGAGAGGAATCATTTGAGCCCTCCTTATGGACCCAAGCCAAGAATAATTTGGCATTCTGCTCACGTCTTTTGGGTGCAAGAATGTACAGGAATCACATGCTGAATGATCTTTGTCAGGCCCCAGGTACTACAAACATATGTTATAAGGCTCGGAAAAGGGTATCTGCTTAGTACAAAGCCAAATGGGTTTGAAACTCAAGACTTTAGGAAACGATATTTGTTCTAGTCTACCGAATAAACATTTTTGGGGAAATTCAGTAAAAACTTAATAGCTCTGACTGGCATCAGTAGGCATGGAGAACAGGAACTGAAGCCAACATGCCAGGTAGCGTTGTTTATAGGCAGATGTCACTTTCTGGATGAGCACAGCTGCCACCTTGTGACCCTGGAGAGCTATTGCTAAAGGAAAATGCTTCTGAATCCAGTCTCGTGCCTAAGGAACAAGGTACATACCCTTGGTGTCTGGCAGACACTATCTTGCCGCCGGATCCTTACCTTTGAATTTCCGCAGGTGTCAGAATGGATCCGGAAAATTGTTTGTGAGCAATATGTTTGCGCGCCAGTAGGTGGCATCAGTCGGTTATGGGCATTGTTGTTCTGTCGTCCAGGCCTGAAGAGTCACCTATATAGGCGCCACCTTGACGTACTAATGTCAGTTACTTTTCAAGACTTTCCATGCCAGGAGCGTGGAGCCATGAAGTGCACTGACACTGGTGTTTCCAAACTAAGATCCTTAAAGGGATCATTCCTAACCCTAGAAATCTGTCTGCAGAGCTTGGAGGATGGGTGGGTCAGCAAGGAATCAGCAGCTAGATATTGTCTCTACCAGATAAGGCATTACCAAAGGTAAATAACTTTTTTTTATCTGATAGAAACTTCTATCCAGAGATTCCTTACTTCTGAATAGATACCCAAGCAATACCAACCCTGGTGGTGGGAATGCGGACAAATTCCAACTAGGAAGTCCTGTCGGACCGAATGGGCGAAATGCCCATCCCTGCAGACCTGACTGTCTGGGTAGTTATGTTTGTAAAGGTGTGCAGGGATGACCACACTGCTGCCTGGCAAATGTCCAGGACTGGGACTCCACGTGCTAACGCAGTAGTCGCAGCCTTAGTTCTGGTAGAATAAGCCCTCAAGCCCTCAGAGGGCTGCTTGTTGCCCAATGTGTAGCAGATTTTGATGCAGAGACAGCCCCATCGAGAGATGGTCCGTTTCTGCACCGCCTGACCTTTCTTTACACCAACAAACTCCATGAAGAGTTGGTCATCCACCTGGAATTCTTTTGTGCGTTCAAGGAAGAATGATAACACTCTTTCTGGGTCCAGACTATGGAGTCGCTCCTCTTCTTTACAGGGATGTGGAGGTGCATAAAAAGTGGGCAAGGTGACCACATGAAATGGTGTCACCACTTCGGGGAGGAAAGAGGCCCTAGTGTGAAGAACCAGTTTGTCTGGAAAAACAGACAAGTAGGGAGACTTGGATGATAAAGCCTGCAGCTTATTCACCCTCATGGCAGATATTACTGCCATGAGAAATGCTGCTTTGATTGTGAGCAGCTGGAGGGGACAATTGTGCAGAGGCTTGAAAGGAACACATATTAAGAATGTAAGATCAAAATAAAGGTCCCACTGAGGAATACAAAAAGGAGAAGCAGATGCAAGAAGGCAACCACAGTAGAAAGGTAACCCTTCAAACTACCCAAAGCACAGCCCTACTGGGCAAGGGTAAGAATAAATAAGGGACCTCAGAGAGAGAGGCAGAAAGTGGGTTGATAGGCTTCTCTGTACAATGCCATTTTTTCCCATTAGCAGGCACATAGTGTCTTGGGGGAGGGATGCCTGGCTGCCAGAATAACACTACAGACTTCGGAAGGAAGGTTGAAGGCTGTCATCTGTTGCCACTCAATCTCCACACAAGGAAGAGAGTTGAAAGGTTCGGGTGGAGGACTCTCCCCTGCTGCTGCGACATAAGATTCTCCCGAAGGGGGCCGCCTGAACAGAAGATCGATGCTCATGTTCAGAAGCTCTGAATACCGGACTTTCCATGCCCAGTCCTGAGCTACAAGGATGACTTGGACCCGTTCCTGATCTTCTTGAGAACTCTGGGCAGGAGTGGTATGGGCAGAAAGGTGTACAGGAGGCCTGAGCGCCACTTGACACGAAAAGGGTCTCCGAGCGATAGCTGCTTTGGAAACTCCAGCGTGCAAAACTGCTGACATTGTGCATTCTCTGCGGAGGCGAACAGATCTAACCAAGATTCTGCCCACTGCCGAAAGAGACATTGTGCCACCTCCGGATGGAGATGCCACTCGTGATCAGCTAGGCATCGACGGCAGAGTTTGTACACTCTGGGGTTCAAGGAATCTGCCAGATGTTGAACTACCAGGAATATGCCCTGCTGTTCCAGCAATGTCCTGGGATGCAGAGCCTCTTGATAAAGAGTCCATGACCGCACCCGGCCCTGTTTGTTGCAAGACCAAATGGCAGTGCTGTTGTCTGTCAACACCTGCATTTGTCGTCCTAAGGGGGAAGGGTATGCCCAGACCTGGGTCCTGTGCTTCCCATGCCACTGGATTCAAGCTAGCCTGGCTGATGAGGGGTGAAACCCCGAAACCGGTCCCAGGATGCTTGTTTCCTGTCCAGGGAAGACCTGGCCTGGCAGTTCGGGCTGGACTGTTCCCATGGGGAACAGGGTCAAGAGTGATTTGCATATGGCTGGGTCCAAACTGGAATGGCATGGGCAGCAAAAAAACGATGGATTTAGGCCCAGATCTCTGTACTGGGGGTGAATTGTTCAGCATTCTGTCCATCACCTGTTCTTTTTGCGTCCGTCAACACCTGCACCAGCCTTCCCTTGATGGAGGGTAGAAAGGCTTTCAATACCGGCCAGATTGCACGAAGTTCAAGCAAGTTGACGTTGAGACCAGATTCTGGTGACAAACAGAGTTCCCTGATCTCAACTTCTGCCAGACAGCCTCCCATACCAGGAGTGATGCATCGATTACTAGTTAGTTAACCACCACTGCAGGTCCTTTGCAGTTCCCTGAAAGATTGGGACTATGTGGGCAGATTCCAATGGTGCTGTGCCCACCAGAATGTCAGGTCCCACTGCAGAGCCCACATATGCTATCGGGCATGTGTCACGAACAGAATGCAGGAGGCCATAAGGCCCAGCAGCATCAGAGTCATATTCACCAAAATCCAGGATAGAGGATTAAACATCAGTATCTTAACCTGAATGTCCTGGGCTAGTTGCTTGGGAGGATAAGCCCGAAACTGCGTGATGTCCAGAACAGCTCAGCTGAAAAGAAGCATATGAGAGCAAGTCAGGTGTGACTTTGGCACGCTTATAGTGAACCCCAGCCAATGCTGGAGGTTTGCCATAATCTAGGGGTGGGTTAAGACAGCCTGGACGAGCCCACCTTCAACAGCCATTTGTCAAGATAGGCGAAGACTGGCACCCCTGATCTCTGCAAGTGAGCTGCAACCACCTCCATAACCTTGATGAACACCTGAGGGGCGCTGGTAAGGCCAAAGGGGAGCACTGTGAATTGAAAGTGCTTGTGGCCTACCATAAACCATCTGTGGGCAGGCAGGATGCAAATGTAGCAATAAGTGCCCTGCAAATCCAACGCTGCCATCCAATCGCCTGCGTCCAGGGCAGACAAGACCTGAGCCAATGTGGGTGAGTATCTTGAACTTCTCCTTTTTGAGGAAGAAGTTGAGGGTTTGCAGAGCTAAGATAGGTCAAATACCTTTGTTCTTTTTAGGAATCAGAAAGTAGCCGGAAAAGCAACCACTGGCTACTTCTGACACCGGAACCCTCTCTATAGCTCTCTTGGCCAAGAAAGCTGTGACTTCCTTGCGATGCAAGGACATATGACCTTCGCAGCCGGTCGTGAGATAGAGGCACAGTGTGAGGGGAGGATTCGAAGGGGAGGGAGTAGCCCCTCTGAATGAACTGTAAGGCCCACCTGTCTCATGTTATTGACTGCTAGTGATGCAGATGATAGTGGATTCTGCCACCAAATGGACACCCATGATCTTATAGGGCAAGATTAGGAGTGCTTAGCAGCTGCTAGGGGAAGGGAGGTGGTGTATGAGGGTGCAGGCATCTGACTACCTGACCCACACGGTATAGACCATACCCCTGCCCACACATATGCTGGGAAGCATGTGCGGGATGGTGGCTGGAATAAGGTTGGCAAGTTGAATGCCCCTGGAGCGGCTGAATACCTCTCCATATCCACGAAAGGAGCAAAAGAGAGACTGGGGAGGACACTGAGCAGCTGAAAGGTTCAAGGACTTGGCCATAGCCTACGAGTCCTTAAAGTGCTCCAGCGCAGAGTTTGCCTTATCTCCGAAGAGACAGTTGCATTCAAAGGGCATATCCATGAGGGAAGCTTGAACATCCCCTGAAAAGCCAGATGTTCTCAGCCAGACATGGCGTCTGAGCGCCTCAGTTGTGGAAACCACTCTGCCTGGTGAGTCAATTGTGTCTAAACCACAGTGAATCGTGGACTTTGCTGTTCTCTCCTGTCCTAGACCACTTGGGAGAGAATGGCCCAGGTCTTCTCCAAAACCTCTGGCAGTACTTGCACAACCGTATCCCACAAGTATGGCCCAATAAGCATGCAGTGTTTACTGACCGCAGTGCAAGGCTGGTGGAATAAAATGACTTCTTTCCAAAGCTATCCTCTTGGATTCCCTGTTCAGGGGTCGGGCAGGGAATGCGCCATGGGAGGTAGAGGCTTGGACCACCAAGCTCTCAAGGATGGGGTGTTGGGAGAGGAAGTTTGGGTCTCCAGGTGTGAGCGGTGGCTTTGGGCAACTGTACTATTCACAAGAGCCCTTGTGCTAGGTTTGAATCAGATACCCAGTAAGACATCTGTTAGTTCTTCATTGAAAGAGAGCAGGGGTTAGGAAGAGGAAACCTCATGCTGTAGTACTTCTGTCAAGACGATTGTCTTGACTACCACCAAGGGCAACTCGAGCTCCAGGACCTCCGCCGCCCTCTACACTACCACAGCATATGTGCGCCCTATTCCGTAGCCACGGTAGAAGGAGAAAGCATGCTAGCATCTGGAGAGTTATCCAGTCCGTAGGCATTACCCAGTCCCTCACACCAGTCCATGTAAACCAGACCTTCTAACTGATACTGTAAAGGGTCTAGTGAACCCTTCCATTTTTCCCCTAGGGCTAGCCCTTCAGAATAAACTGAAGCGCCAACCTAGAACACACGGTTCCTGTCATCACTGGGGTCGGAGCTGTCAAAGCGAAACCTGATGGGACCCCCTTTGACCCCACAGGGTCCGAAGGGACTCCGGAGGTGTCAGCCCACCCAAAAACTCAGCGCATTGCTTCGTAAAATTCTTTAAATTTGAGCAGGGGTTGTTCCGGCTTTGCGAAAAGCGTGGATGTGCGAAGTCCACCCTGGTAATGGCTCCAAAGAACCGTGCCTTGAACGCCGATGCTCCATCACCTCGTCAGCCGAGGGGAAGTCGAAGCATGCTTTGACTTTATATGCTTCCTGTGCCTCTTTTCTGAGTGTCCAGATGACTTGGGAAGAAGACAACCTGGGGCCCCTGGAGAGGTCTTGTGCCCTTCCTCTTGACCGGGACTGATATCTCCAAGGAGTTGCGGGACATGGTGTCTCTTGCTGGGCCGCTAGCAAGTTTAGGGACTGCTCCCTCAAAGACTTCAGTGCCATGCCCAGCAGTCTGAGCATGATTTGGAATCGTGTTCACACTTAAGACACCACAAACACACAAGTTGTTGGTTCGTAACCAAGACGGCGCAGTGACAGGCGCTACACAGTTTAAAACCCATCTTCCTCAAAGATATCCTCAACACATTGAAAGGAAAATTCCTCAAAAAAGAAGTCGATAATAAGTTAAAAAATGCCTGTCAAAAAACGACCGAGGGGTAGCTCTTCTCCGGATTATCGCTAACTGCCAAAGAAAGCAAAGAACTGAAGTCTGCGCACCGAGGTGGCACCTATATAGGTGACACAGATGTCACTTCTGGCGTGGATGATGCCGCACAGAGCCGATCAACGCCCTATCGGCCCGCAAGGGTACTTGCTCACAAAAAATCTTCTGGATCGAGACAGACGCCTGGGGAAATTCAAACGGAAGGAATCTGCGGCTAGAAGTCTATCAGATGTTATTTGTAAGGTGACGAGTATGTGGGAAGAATTATCCATCAGAAATGGAAATGTGCCTGGTAATTATAACAATAATTCAGTGTCCTCTATGTAAGTGCTATTATGAAATAAACGTTATCCTGAGGGTGGTATGACTTATTAGATTGCATATGGACCAAAATGTTGACGCATAATTGACTACACTCTGTACGTAACTATACATAGCTGCCAGTGTTTCTTTCAACGCTTGTAGTAAATATTAATAAAATATATAACAAATTCAAAGCAATATCTGTCCACGCCATGCTACATCAGGCCTAAATGTATATCAATAGCACAGTGTGAACCTCTGTTTACATTTTATGGCATGTATTTCTTCGTGGATTAAGTGTTACTTTGGGGGGAGAATCTTAGCCTTAGTTTGACAAAACATAACTTTAAACAGAGAACAAACCACCATAAAATTGTACTCTTTTCTCCAATCGATCTAAACGAAAATTAAGAATTTTAACAGTTTTAAATATAGAAGTGTTTTGAGTCGCCTTGATAGGGCATGGAAAAAGGAACTGATATCACAGTTCTGAGAGGTGCCTCAGGTTCCTCCTTGCTGTTACATCTAGTGGGAAAACAGCCACAAAGGTAACCGAGTTGGCACTAGGTAGCATCACTAGGAAATTAACTGTGTGAGAAGAATTTCTAGCTCCAGTCTGATTCCTGGAGGAATTTCAAAGATGAATTATCTGGGAAAGACGAATCCAGCTGTAGCATTTGTTCAAAATGTTCTTGCTTATAATAAATACAAAAATGGCGTGGAGAGGTGCAGTTCGTTTTTGAAACCCTTTGAGGGCTAAACCTGAAGAATCTTGCCTTCCTCAAAGCTTGAACCAAACTGGTGCAGTTAAAGTCATGACTGAAAAACGTATTACACGAGCCCATTCACATGTTTACGAGAATGGTAAAAACATCAGATTAATCCTTGGACTCTAGAGGTTAGTTTGTCCGATAACGTTCCCAGCGTGATGACTGAATTCCTATCTCACACAGTCCCTCTTGGAGCCCTTTCTCCCCACATGCAGCATGCTGGAACAGGACAAGAATTACAATAATTATTTGTTCCATAGGCTCCAACGGCACTGTTAATAGACCTAAACAAAAAACACGGGGGTAGTCACACTAATATCAGGGCAATATTGTCAGAATATCCCAGTACAAAAAGGGTGGGGGGGCTTAACACCCCTTTCCAAGTAGCCCACCCTCTACTGTCTCTATTTGTAAAGGTGTGAATTAGAGTCAGCAGCTAGGAATTGCAGATGATTCTCATAGGTCTGCAAAATGGCGGCAGGTATGGGGTGATTTACCAGACTTTCAGAGGGTTACATTAATCACAAGGGCAAGAGTGCATGCAGGGCAATGGAGTCAAATAATTATTAAGAACGATTTCCACTGGACACTAGGCAGATTAACTGAAGAAATCAATATCCCCTGCGCACACAAATACCTCAAAAACTACTCTCAAGTCATGCTTTTGCAGAAGCCCAAGCGTCTGTCCCAGACATTCATTGCACTATTAAGTTAGGCTTATGCCTGCAAATGTATAGGAGTACATCACACCTCATTCAAATGTGAGACTACTAGACCTCTCAGCTCTATAGTGTGAAGAAATGTGTCTAGCAGATTGTAAGCAAAAACAAAAAACTGAAAGACTTTAAGAATATAGAAGTTCCACATACCTCAGGACGAAAGTGGCTGTATCCACAATTATATTACTGGACAGGGTAAAGGTCTCAGCAGTGATGAAAACTCGCACTGGAAGGTAGAGTGGCCTAGGCACAGAAAAAGAAAGAAGAAATGTAAACAGTGTTATACAGTAGCACCTTAAAGCAGTGTTGACTGCGTGGTGACCGAAGGTATAATGTACCAAGTAGTGGACAGAGGATAAGCAATCAGGACACACAATAACAAAGTCATTCTCAAGCAAGTTTAGAGACTACATGACACCACTGCACTATGCTCGTGCCTCTTTGATGTGTATCCAGCACAGACGTTGATGTATTTCCTATTTCTTGTAGGTTTTACAGGACCTTTACATTGTTACCCACCTTGGGGAGACAAGGCTATAGAAAGGGCGCAGAGCGCCATTTACGTTTTTTTTTTTATCTAACAAATATTACCCGCTAGTGAAATGTGTGTGATTATGGGTGAAATTCTTGAGGTAGCGACCCGGTGTCCTAAGAGTTTACTTTTCTAATGTCTAATACCTTATAGATTCACATGAAGATTACAGGTAATTAATATTTTGATGGTTAAAACACACATGAATGCGAACAGGAAGAGGACACAGAGGCTGAGCTTCAGCATACAGGAAAGACAGATGAACTGAAGTTTATTAGGGGCACTGTAGAGAGGAAGACGTCAGGCTGCCTTTGGGAAGGGAATGCAATCAAAGGCATATTAACCAATCAAGCGACTGCAAGACTTAATAACAAACTCTTCTCACATTGAATGGATGGAAAGGGAAGGCAATAAAGGAAGGAGTCATAGCAGGTCTCATCTAGCTCGAACACACCTTTGTGATGAAGCAGCATTCCCACCACTGTTCCATGGTAAAGGCCGACAAGTTAATCACAGCTCTTTTGGAATGCCTAGTCACGCTGGATGTTACTGCTACCCTGATGTGTTTCAAAATGTGCCACCCTATTTCCAAGGCTTGGAGTGATTTATTTTTTCATACCAAGATGTTTTAGAAATGAATTAAATAGATAAGACGGCATTATATAGTATAACCATTTCTAAAGTTTTCACTATCTTGGACAACATATACTAACCGATATAGCTTACTATGGTCAGCAGATGCATGCACTATCAGACGTGGAACACCACGACGACCAGGAGGCATTACAGTGTTACAAAGAAGAGTACTTTTGTTCAACATAAAAACATCCCAACTCTGGTCCTCACACAGGATATGACGGAAATAACAAACACAAACGTCCATCCACAACACTCCCACGGAGTAGCCTTTTACTCATTTGCAAACGCACTTTCACATCTTGTCGGGTGTATACGGCACTATATAAATACAATACAAATCAACGAGTAATGCGAACTTTTGAAACATGTGGCACCTTTGTATAAAGATAACCAATGCTCCATTATATTTCAAAGCTAGTTTTGCGTGTCATTAACACATTTGGGACTTTAGTCTTCCATAGCATTGTGTTTACATTTTTCCAGCCATGACTACCCATTGTACTGCCCTACTGAAAGGTTGGTCTGTTGGATAATTATTATTATTATTCATTGATCATCTGTAATACATTCGTGCAGCCAAAAATAGCTATTTCAACAATTCCAAAAAGCTACTTGAAGGGATCTCAATTTAGTACTAAATAGATCACTCTAAATACTTTAATTCTGATTTATTTTTTTGTCCTCTATTACCATGGGATGCGTCTCTCAAATGTCGAAAATCAGTAATGGCTGTGATCCCAATAACATCTCCGCCACGTCACATCTGACTCTTATGATCATCTTTTTGTACATTAATACTTACCCACGCACAGTTAATAATCCCATGTATAATCATCAGGCCCCCTACTTTCTCTTACACCACAGTTTCACTCTATTCGATTACCAATTGCTGTATATAATACGTTCAGACGCCTTGCCAAGGCAATCAATTCCAGCGCAGCTTGGGGTTCCACTGGAGTACCTTTTTTTGCGAATTTTCCTTCTTGTTTAGCAACATTAAATAGAACAGCAATTTCCCTCCTCTTCGCCCATTTCTAATTCGAAAAAGACCAGCGCAAGGCTTACCGTTGTCTCTCGTTTGAAGACTGCACTGAAAACCTTACCCACACCTCTCCAACAGGTTCCACAATCGGGCACTCAAAAAACTCATGGACATGGTTAGGTGCTAGCTCCCCACATATTCTACACATAGTCCCGCCCTTAAGATTAGACATTTTGGCCAAGTAGAGATGATGCCTCCCTAATGCAGCAGGTTTGACAACACCATATAGCAATCTCAAGGATACTTGCTATATAAATCCTCCAGTTCCACACAAGGCAAGCCCTTCTCTCAGCTCTCATATTATGGTTTCATCTTTCTTTCTGCTGCTGCAACCAGCTGCCAGTACCAAACTGATACCTCTTTTCTCCTCGGTATTCTGCGCTGCAGGTCCAATTCCACAAGATATTTTTTGGGTCTCAGTCCACTCTTGATTCCTCACCCATGACTCCAGTTGTATATATTTGAAACTGGACAGTGTTCCTTCTGATTGTTCCACCAACTGCCCCCACACCCTTAATTTTCATTCCAGCACTAAGTCCTCCAACCCTTAGGTACCCTATTACTTCCTTCCTTTCTCCCCCTTCTCAACCACAGTTCCATGTTATCACTTGTTTTTTCTTCATTCACCTAGGAACCTGAATAAGCCCCAAAAGCGTCCAATTCTTTCTTTTCCACTGACATTCAGTCTCTTTAACCTTCTTAGTGTAAATAATAAGATCATCACATACAGGGCCATGTTTTTCTTGAACCCACTACACAGATGGGACTATTTCCTCATTTAACCAAAGGCTTTGTGCAAACGGCTCAATGTATAAATGAAACAAAAGTGGGAATAAAGGGCACCCCTGCACAGGCCATCTCACAATATTCACTTGCTCTATTAGTTTACCATCAACCAGGACCCTAGCTTTATGTGCACTGTAAATTAGTTTAATTACCTTACACAACTTATCACCCAAACCCAGGTACTTAAACACTTCCAGCAGGTAAATCCATTTCAATTCATCATATGCTATAGTGGCATCTAATGTCACCATTGTCTGGGGTAATCTGTTGCCCAGCACCATATCACTTGCCCCCACAATCGTAAGGGTCAGTTCATACAAATACATCCCCAGCATAAGCTCTTTTTGATCTTCATGTATCATTGCCTTCACTTCCAGGGCCAATCTTTGACAGCAGCAAAGACCTTGCAGTCACAGTTTAACAAACAGATTGTACTATTCACACTTATTTGTAGATTTATTGGGCTTCAGGATCAGACTAATTGTCGCCTCACTCATTTTGCTGGTAATGGTGCTCTTCATCCCAGGATATCATTGAACAAGTTCTTCCAAATTGGGACAATCTCCTTCAACCATATGTAGAGTTCGACAGGCAGCTCATAAGTGCCCGGTGCCTTCTGCCTCTTACAGGATGCTAGAGCCCTGTCAATCTCTTTTTCGCTTATTTCCCTAGTCAGTGGCCGCTGCTGCTCAGTACCCATCTTCCTCAAGTCCTTTGCCTCTAGCCACTGTCTTATCTGTAAGCTCTCTGGGGTCCTATCCTCCCAGTATAATCTGCTAAAGAATTCCAAAAAAATGCTTTGCACCCCTTGCCAGTCATGCTCTTAGAAACATCAACCTAAACTTCCTTAACATAGCTTCTATTTTCATCATATTTTGCCTTCCACGCTAACATCTTTCCACACTTCTCTCCATAATCAGTGACTCGGCTTACTTGCTTCCCACTTCTGTGTCTATTACCTCTATAGAACCACCTTCAATTCCTCCTGTATTACCTGTCATACTTCCTGTCTCTTCTCTACATCCAGCTCTCCCTGCAATTCACCCATCTTCTTCCCCATATCTAGCACCTCTACCTTTCTTTTCATATTAAAATGATGATTTAATCTCATGATCTGTCCTCTCAAACACTTTGTATGCATCCCAGACCACGTGCACCCGCTGAACATATGTTCACCTCAAAAAAGACTTGAACTGTATTTCAAGCCTTGCATTTCTTCTTCCTCACACATTACTCACCTAAGGTCCATCTCCTTTCAAGCTTTTTTTCTTGTAACTAAGAGTTCCAGAAAGACAACTGCATGATCTGACAAGCGTATTGGTTGATGTTCATTTCTACGGGGCGAATTCCACCCTTTCTAACAAAACAAAAAAAAATAACAGGGAAGAGTGTCCTTACTTCTTCAAGTGGTATGCATATCCTCTTCGACTTCCTAGCTTCATTCTCCATACTTCACAGAACCCTAGTTCCTTTATCACAACAGACAGAAAGGTGTTTGACTTTGGTGACACAACCTGAACTCGCACTGTTGACCTATCAAAGCTGCTATTTTACAGGGCATTAAGGTACCCCCTTACAACCACTGACAAATTATAATCCAACACATTTCAAAATACCTCCCTCATTGGCTCAGGGTCATCCATATTCAGTCCATAGAATCTTTCACACACCATCATCTTAGTACACACCTTAAGCATAGCCATCACTCACCTTCCCTTACTATCTGCTATGCTTTCTAATACTTCAACTACAGAACCCTACCTTACCAGAATCACCACTCCCTTGGAGGAACACCCCTGGTCTGTAGTAATTACTTGCGCTATCTACCTTTCTCTCCTAAACAAAGCCAGGGCTTCTTTTCTCAAGAGATGTGTTTTCTGGATGATCATCACTACTGCTCTGTTATCTCAAAGATATTCCATCACAAGATGCTGTCTTTTTCAAACCCTCAAACCATTCACATTCTATGTTAGCAAGGATATTACTTCACCTGATGTTGTACCCCTCTCTCCCATGTTATGCTCTTCTCCGTCTCCCCCTCCTCTTTTTCAGATCCACCCTTTCTGATTGCAACTAGTAAGCATGTTAGGAGCTTTTTTCCTTTTTCTCCCTTGGGATCCCTCCCTCCTACTATATGAGGCATTTACAAAAAACACCATGGAGCTCCCTCCAGAACCAGTGGGCAAGTTCTCCACGTCAGAGACTGTGACCTTGCACTCCCCAGCATCTGGGATCCCAGCCTCTGGATGTCATTCACAACGGTTGACTGCCCTACAGAGATAGAGGTCAATAGCCTCCTCACTCAGGGCAGCAGGGCTGACTGGGGGAAGGGCCTGAGGTGCCTGGGGCGAAGGAGATGCCCACCCTCCTGGGTAAGCGGGCACGGGCAACTCAGGGAGGGGCTACTGAGAGGGCGGTGCTGGTGCAGGGGTGGCAGCTGTACCTGTAGCTTGGGTGGTCCCAGAGGTGTCCACCACCACCACCAGGGAGCTTCCATCAGAGAAGGTATCAGAGTCAGTGTTGTCACCTCCTGCCTCTGCCGTGGTGCTCCCCTCGCCCTCTGTCCCACTGGTCCCCTCGGCGTCGGTGGACTCTGCCTCCTGGGTCCTGTGGCATGCAGCTCTCTCTGTCACCGATGCCCTTGCTCCTCCACCAAATGATGCTAATGCATGCATGGACAGGATGACAGAAGAAAAAGGGAGGGGGTAGAGAGAAAGGGAGCACTGGGTCAATTACGGCACCAACACCACATATGGCATACATATTACCGTCATACACAGGGATCAGGATTGTGTCCTATGCATTGCACTGGCATTACATTGGCTAGGTATCACAGCAAGATGAGAGCCAAACACTGCCAACTGCACCCTTCCTGGGACCCACTACGCCCTGTCTGACAGGGGATGCAACCTAGCTATGTTACCAGATTTGGCAATGCACCCATTACCCTTGAGCTGGATCACGTTGCATCCACTGAGGTGGCATTGAGGGGCACCCACTAACTGACAGCCACCACCAGGTTCCCATGCCACCTACCAATCACAGTTGTAACGCACACCTTACTCACCCCCTTGTGGCTCATGTGATGCCCTCAAGCGTCCATCCAGCTCTGGGTAGGCCACCGCCAGTATGTGGGCCATCGGCGGTGGGGGGGCAGGCTCTGATGGGCACCCCGCCCTCGTTGGGAGGCCATCCCCTGCTGGGCCTCTGCAGTCTTCCGAGCCCAGCGTCTCAGGTCCTCCCACCTCTTCCTACAGTGGCTGATCTGCCTGCTGTAAACCTCAGGGTCCGCACGTCCTTGGCGATGGCACCGCACAATCCCTTCTTCTGATGGGTGCTGAACTGCAGAGGAAACACAGACATGATGACACCATTACACATACAATGC
The DNA here is from genome assembly GCF_031143425.1 of Pleurodeles waltl. Classification (NCBI taxonomy): domain Eukaryota; kingdom Metazoa; phylum Chordata; class Amphibia; order Caudata; family Salamandridae; genus Pleurodeles; species Pleurodeles waltl. The sequence goes on from NC_090448.1 coordinate 698,196,036, forward strand.
AGCCTGTCACACATATGGCCCCACAAATCCCCTTCCATCCCCTATTGGTGCACACATTACTCAGCGCCCACCATCACTACCAACAGACGTACAACAACACCCCCCCCCCCAAATGACACAATGCTTGCACACACATCTCCATGAAACCCTGTCACATACCTCGTGCCCAAGGTGTACTCACCTGCTGGTCTGGAGGCCCATACACCTGCCCATACTGTGGTAGGACCCCATCCACCGAACGCTCCAACTCCTCTGAAGTGAAGGCAGGGGCCCTTTCCCCGGTCACAGGGGCCCGCTGGTGTGCTGTCCATTCCCTCATGATGTTGGACATATCTGCCAGCAGCCCTGCTATGGAGACATGGTAGTTTTGAGGGCCTGCAATTTGGTGAATCCTAGTTTGTTTTGACGGGATACAGGAGTTAGCTTAGCCTGTGGCTTGCAGACTCATGCCCCGTCACCCACTGACGTTTTACCCTTTTTAGCTTGCTCTGTTTTAGCACATTTATTCAATTAATTATTTTAAGATGGCTGCCTTGTTTGGACTTAGGCTCATGTTTTGATTTGCACTATCAGTGCCACCATGCTAAGGCATCAAGATCAGGTGACAGATACAAACAAACTGTAGGTGTTCACTTTAGGTACTTTCCCTCTTCATGCTGTCGAAGGAATTGTTAATATTAATGATCATCCCAATCATGCCTTGTTATCTATTGTTTGGGAACAAACCTACATCAGGGGTCCAAGTAGATCTGTATAAATACTCCTCGCTTTATCAGACAGTCAGAGGGATTCCGACCAGATGCCATCGCTGCTATCAATGCAGCTTGTCGCCTTGACACTGACCCAGTCTTAGTGTTCCTGCTGAGTCTGAGCTAGAGACTTCATTCCAAGGTAACAAGTGTTGGGGGCTCTTCTCATGGACATGGCATTGGTAGATTGAGGTTTAACATACCTAGCTCTCTTCTAGGTTAGGCCTACATGCTAAGGTATCAGGACATATCACACATGTCATGTTACTTCATGATATTGCAAGATGGTGGGAGTCTTTGTATTAATGACTCTTGTTTTTACCAATTTTGTTCATGCACTGTCAATCATCTTAATCATTGCAGCCCATGCAACTTATCGCAGATTGCAGTCTTACTAAAATAAAACCTATTGAAACATTACTGCATCTTCTTCATTGCCTGTGTGTGATTGAGACATGTTGTTAATGTGAGAAAGGAGTAATCTCCGTTTAACCACGATGCTCCCTGAGATGTCACACTTTTGAGTCCATGCGTAAAGGCCGCCACAAATCACCTTTGACTGTTTTTGGTGAGGTACTGCTTGTGAGTCGGAAGGGTTGGGATGACAGTTGTGTTTTGTTGTAGGATTGGCATAGTTGCCTACAAACATAAGTACTGTCATCCTTAAACCAGCAGTCTTGCCTAGAGCAAGAGTCCAACTACGACAGCAAATCCTCCCTGATCTCCTGATGGTGTACTTCCTGCAACCGCTTGTTCTCCTGCATGTTGGTTAGGATCCGGCCCATCTTGTCCTGGAATTGTTGGTAAACCCCCAGGACATTGGTGAGTGCCTCCTGGAGAGTCGGTTCCCTGGGCCTGTCCTTCCCCTGGGGCACAGCGGTCCTCTAAGTGTCCCTGCTCCCCTGAAATGTGTACCCACTGCCACTGACCCCCAGGTCCCCGATTGTCTTGGGTGTGAGGTGTGGACTGGGGTCCCTGTACAGGTGGGCACACTGCTGATTGACGTGTTCTGGGGACAGAGGTGTGGGGGCATTCGGTGGGTGCTGTGGTGTTGGATACTAATGGGTGAGGCTCTGTGGACTGTGAGTGGGGTGGGGTGGGGTGGCCGACTGACCCGTGGTCCCTGATGGGCCAGGTAGTTCATCCAGATCCTGAGGTCCAGAGTTACTGTCATCACTGGGAGCATCTTCTGTTGGGGGACTGGTTAGTCATGGCACTTCCTCGCCGCTGAGATTGGCTGGAGCACCTGTGGGGATGTAAGTGATGTATTATACTTCATGTCTGTGACATATTGTACAACCCTTGCTTCCCATCTGTTGTTGCTGTTGCCCTGCCACCTTTGTTGGTGTATGGTGATGGATTGTGTGCTTGTTAGTTCTCCAAGCTGTGCATGCTTTGGTGATGATTTTCCATGCAGGGCTGGTATGGCTGTCCATGCATTGGTATGGCATGCAGGGCTTGGCACTGGGGTTAGTCATATGTGTAGGTGCAGTGTGTGGGATGGAGTGGAGTAATGGGAGTGAGGGTGAAGGGGTGAGATGGCATGCAAGTATGGGGGGTGATAAGTAATAAATATTGACTCACCACTGTCCAGTCCTCCGGAAACTTCAGTGAGTCCCTCAAGATGCAGTATTGCCAAGACTTGTGTCTCCCATGCTGTGAGCTGTGGGGGAGAAAGTGGGGGTCCACCACCAGTCATCTGGATGGTGAGTTAGTGCCTTGCTGCCACGGAACGTACCTTCACCCGTAGGTCGTTCCACCTCTTCCTGATGTCATCCCTTGTTCTTGGATGCTGTCCCACAGCGTTCACCCTGTCCACGATTCTCCGCCATAGGTCCATCTTCCTGGCAATGGAAATCTGCTGAACCTGTGCTCCAAAGAGCTGTGGTTCTACCCTATTTCCTCAACCATGACTCGCACCTCCTCATCTGTGAAACGGGGGTGCCTTTCTGGGGACATGGGTGTTGCGTGGTGTGTGTTGTGCAGAGGGTGTTGAGTGATGTGGTGGGGTGTGGGATGTGGGTTGCGTGACAGATGTATGGGTGTCTGTGGTGTGTGTGTGTAGTTGTCTCCATGGTCATAATGTGGTGGGCGTTGTTTTGTTGGCGTAAGGGTATGGGTGTTTGTAAGGCCACTTTAGCACTGACCTTTGGACTGGCGTATTTGTGTTTGAGGCAGTATTCTGTCGGTTTCCCAGGCAGGTCGCTCCCCTCACCGCCACGCAGCCCCCAGCTCTCGCTGCCATGCCCTGACTGCCTGTGTCTGCCTTCTGTGACCGAGCGCCAGTGTCCTCCCTCCCTCTTCTCCTCATATGGAGGCCGCGCAGCGGGCGCGCCGAAGGCGCGCCAAAGGCAAGGCCATCTGCGCCCGTCCGCGCCTGGCGCCAGACCCCAGACCCCCTGGCCCCCACCGCTGCCAGCCTACCCGCCGGACCTACGACGCCGCCACCCTCCTCGCACTCAACACCAGCCCTATCCCCGGGTGCTGCCGAGCAGCCCCAAGACGCACCCACGGACCCTTCGCCTGCCAATCCTGCAAGTTCTCCTGCATCCGGACCCGCACTGCACCCGTCAAGCCAAGCACCAGCAGCAACCACCTGAAGTGCATCCTGCTCAACACCCGCTCCATCCACAGACACGCCGTGGAACTCTGGAACCTGCTCGACACCACATCTCCAGACGTCGCCTTCCTCACAGAAACCTGGATGAACGCCTCCTCAGCGCCCGACATCGCCATCCCGGACGGACACAAGATCACCCGGAGGGACCGCGTCAACCAGACAGGAGGAGGCATCGCCATCGTCCACAAGAACACCATCCGCATCACGACCAACTCCGACGACACCCTCACAGCCGCCGAACATCTTCACTTCCAGATACACACCGACCCCAAGACCACACTCAGAGGCACCCTCATCTACAGACCCCCAGGACCCTGCACACAATTCAGCGAAGACATCGCAGACTTCATCAGCCCACACGCCCTCCCCTCCGCTGACTACATCCTCCTAGGGGACCTCAACTTCCACCTGGAGAACAACAACGACAACACCACCACCCTGCTGGACAACCTCGCCAACCTCGGACTCAAGCAACTGGTGAACACCCCCACCCACTACGCCGGACACACGCTTGACCCAGTCTTCTCCTCCAGCAAGTACATCTCCTTCAGCCACTCCACCGGACTCCACTGGACAGACCACAGCTGCGTCCACTTCAGCTTCAGAAGAACCACGACTCACCACCACCCACAACAGGCTCCCCGCAGGAGCTGGAACAAGATCACCACCAACCAGCTCTCCACATCACTGAGCCAGAACCCTCCCACCAGCTCAGCGGACCCCAACCAAGCAGCCAACAACCTCACACAGTGGATCACCAACTGCGCTGACAACCTCGCACCTCTGAAAACCCATCCCATCAGGCCCAACAGCAAGAAAGCCTCCTGGTTCAACAGCGACCTTAAGAACTCCAAGAAGAACTGCTGCACCCTCGAGAAAGCCTGGCGAAAAAACCCGACTACAGACAACATGACCGCCCTCAAGCACGCCTCCCGCAAACACCACCAGCTGATCCACACCACCAAGAAGACAGCATTCAAAGAACGACTAGACAACAACGCACACAACAGCAAGGAACTCTTCAGCATCGTCAAAGAGCTCTCCGACCCCAGCGCCGGAAACAACGACATCACTCCCTCACAAGACCTCTGCGACTCACTCGCCTCGTTCTTTCACCGCAAGATCGCCGACATACACAACAGCTTCGGCGCACAGACCACGCACCCAACCACCAAACCGACGCCCCCCCCAACACCATCCTCCGCGCCTGGACCCCGGTCAGCACCGAAGACACCATCCATACGATGAACACCATCCATTCCGGATCACCAACCGACCCATGCCCCCACCACGTCTTCAACAAGGCCGACTCCGTTATCGCACCCCATCTCTGGGACATCATCAACTGCTCCTTCAACACCGCCACCTTCCCGGAGAGCTGGAAGCATGCCGAACTCAGCGCCCTCCTGAAGAAACCATCAGCAGACCCCACCGACCTCAAGAACTACCGCCCCATCTCGCTCCTCCCGTTTCCGGCCAAAGTCGTCGAGAAGACCGTCAACAGACAGCTAGCCGCCTTCCTCAAGACTAATGGATCCCTCGATCACTCGCAGTCCGGCTTCCGAGCCAACCAAAGCACCGAGACCGCCCTCATCGCAGCCACTGACGACATCTGAGCCCTGCTCGACAACGGGGAAACAGCGGCCCTCATCCTCCTGGACCTCTCCGCAGCGTTCGACACTGTCTGCCACCGCACCCTAGTGCAGCGCCTCAGCAACATCGGAATCCAAGAGAAGGCACTAGAGTGGATCATCTCGTTCCTCGCCGGAGGAACCCAGAGAGTCCGCCTCCCCCCGTTCAGATCCGAGGCCACCAAAGTCATCTGCGGCGTACCACAAGGAACATCACTCAGCCCCACCCTCTTCAACGTCTACATGAGCCCCCTCGCAGCCATCGCACACCAACACAACCTCAACATAATCTCCTACGCCGACGACACCCAGCTGATCCTCTCCCTCACCAACGACCCAGCCACCGCCAGAACCAACCTGCACAAAGGGATGAAAGACGTAGCTGAGTGGATGATGAACAGCCGCCTGAAACTGAACTCAGACAAGACGGAAGTCCTCATCCTTGGATCATCACCCTCTGCCTGGGACGACTCCTGGTGGCCCCATGCCCTGGGCAGCACACCCAAACCAATGGACCACGCACGCAACCTGGGCTTCATCCTGGACTCCTCCCTCTCGATGACCAGACAAGTCAACGCCGTCTCATCATCATGCTTCAACATCCTACGCATGCTACGAAAGATCTTCCGATGGATCCCCACCGAAACCAGGAAGACGGTCACCCAGGCACTCGTCACCAGCCGACTGGACTACGGTAACACCCTCTACACCGGAACCACGGCCAAACTACAGAAAAGACTCCAACGCATCCAGAACGCCTCCGCACGCCTCATCCTTGACATCCCCCGACACAGCCACATCTCCGGACACCTGAGAGACCTGCACTGGCTCCCCGTCAGCAAGAGAATCACGTTCCGTCTCCTCACCCACGCACACAAGGCCCTCCACGACCTGGCCTGACCTTCTACACTCCACCCGCCAGCTACGATCGACCAGCCATGCCCTCGCCGCCGTGCCACGCATTAGAAAAGCCACCATGGGAGGAAGATCCTTCTCCTACCTGGCAGCCAAGACTTGGAACTCCCTCCCCATCCACCTCCGTCTGACCCAAGACCACCTCTCCTTCAGGAAGCAACTCAAGACCTGGCTGTTCGAGCAGTAGCGGTTCCCCCTCCCCCAGCTCCTTGAGACCCTCCGGGTGAGTAGCGCGCTTTACAAATTTCTTGATTGATTGGTTTGGTGTGTGTGTTATAATATGGCTAACGGTTATTCGCCACCGCAGCGGTATGTTGGCGGCCTTCACAGCGGCGGTAGGCAGGATTTACCGCCAATGACATAATGAGGGCCTATATGTTAAGAAACTGACCAAGATCCTCACTGGCTTCTTTCGCCACTGAATCAACAAACGGATCCCAATGCACTCTCTGGATTTACCGCACAGAATCAATACCTGAGTCTGCTGAAGTCACTATACCCTGCAATAACTCAATCTCAAAGGACCGCAAATTGTGTCACTCAGCCTCTTCTGGAACATTTAAAATCCTTTTATCATTCCTTCTTGCATTGTTTTCTAACCTTTCTATCCTCTCTAGGATCTCCTTATCCTTCTAATTCATCATAAGAATTTCTGCTGAGTTATACTCAACTATTCTGAGTCACAAAACCCCTCCTCCAATGCCTCAGTGCGCAAAGCCAGGTTGTACAGCTTCTTTTCTATGCCTCACAAGTTTCTTTTATCCCTTTCTAGTTGACCACTGAGGTCTCAAACTCCTTCCTCATCTCTTGGGGACTAGCCCGTAATATCTTGTGAACCTCTGGCTCACCATACCCCGACTTCCCAAATTATCCTGGCATTCACCTCTCTATATTTCTCTCTCTCTCTCTGTTCCAGGGGCTCTAGATTTCCCCCCCTCCATGTCCCCCTCCTGCTCAGAAGCAGCTCCCCTATTCGCCCTATTGTGTCTAGAGAAGGTAACCTACTACCCCCTCGAACTCCTCCCCCACCCCCAGCTGAGAACTTGCTTCTCCACGCTACCCTTTCTGGCAGTACCTTCCTTTGTCCCCATCCCTTCCCCTACAGAGCTATTACCATCCATTATTCCTGTACACTCACCCACCACTCCTTCCCTTCTCTTCTCTTTCTGTTTCTTTCTGCTAGTAACCTGGAGCTCAGTTCCCACCGTAAAAAATAATCTTAAGGACGGTGTAACCTTAGCTTTGGGGCCACTCCTTATCTGCATTTGTTTCTTGCAGCTGTCTCTCTTATTTATAATTACCAATGGTCTTGCTCCCGCCTGAAAGCAATTAGCCTACACCTTCACACCTACTTTACTGTCTATGTTTGCTAGTTGTCCAAGCCCTAATTCAGCGACCTTTCCTGATCTCAAACTGTACCTAGTAGCTAGTGGTATCTCAAACACAGCTTCCATCTTTCTTCACACCTCCTCACTTAGTTTCTTCTACACTGTAGTACTTCACATGCTGCCTCTCTCGCCCTTGCCTCATCAGAGACTACAGCACTCAATGCAATTATTTCAGTGTCCCCGTTTTCTGCATTCCTTCCTTGTGCGTTCTTTGCAACAGTCCCAGCAGCATTCCTATTGTGAGCAGTTTTCTTCCTGCATACACCTGGGCCAGTCGGCTCCTGCGTCTGTGTTTCTCTGCTCCTTTTCACTGCCCAACAACTAGCAAGCGCCTACTCCGCCAGGCTTCAAACCTGGCAAGAAGCAATGGGTTGCTGTCTGACCTCTTCATCGTTCCCGTGCCTCCTAAATTCAGCTCCTGCACTTTACAGGCATCAATCCAGGTTAGCAAAACCCTATTGATGCCACTCCACTCCTCACTTCATCCTGCGCTGCTCAGTAGCTGCCCAATCTGCATTCACACATGCGCCCTGTAGGATGGCTCCAGACCTTCTGACTCAGCAGGCTGCCATTACACTCCGCCCTATTTATCACTGTTTCACTGTCTTTTCATTTCAAAAGTCTTTATGACTTTTACCCTTGTACTTGTCAACAACATATGGCCGACTGTTCTCTGTTTGCTCATTTAAGATAGTTTAAAGAAAATTTTGACAATTACAACCAATTTGCAGCTAAGTACAATATGGATGGTAATTTCATAATGATATTTTTATTTTGAAGAAAAAAAAGCAGTATAAAAATCAACTATAATTCTGTATATATCCATATGCCTACTCACTCTGATTTCATGTCAAGATCCAAGACAGGTAAACAAGGAATATGCTCATCTTCCTTCTTTATTCCTCACTCATCATTACTAATTATCATCAAAAATCTTTATCTGATTATAGTTAAATAATCATAAAAGCATGATGATAAAAATAAATTACAAATATCACAAATATTATCATGCTGACCATTCAAAATTCTCAAAGAAGAGCTAAACAAGTTACAAGTGACAGTTAAAAATAGTGACGAAGATGGTTTTGAATTGCAAAACTCTCCTGCAACATAATTTCATAAACCCAATTATATTTTTAAACGTCCAAAATTGTATACATATTGCAATATTCATTGCCTGTTATCTTCATGTGAATTTATGAGATATTAGACATGAAAAATGTAAGATCTTATGATACCTGGTGGCAGCTTTAGGAAAATCACCCGCAATCAGACATGTCATACTAGAGAGTAATATTTGTGTAAATTTTTTTAAAAAAAACAGAAATGCCGGCTGCACCTCCTAAAACCATGTCTCTCCAAAACGGGTAACAAATATTTGAATGTAAATGTTCTCTAAAACCTACAAAAATAGGAAATGCATCAACATCTAGGCAGAATACTCAACACTGAGACATCAACATACTACGGTGGTGACAATATTATCCAGACGGGAAGTTTAAATGCGATTTACTGGACCCCAATATAAAGCTATAGAATAACATTTGCTCCCACAGGTGAATAACAAGATAAAAATAAGGGTCTAAAGGCAGAGTGGACTTAACTCCTTGATAAAGAGCTTCAGTAATTCCCCAGCTAGTCTCTCATTATGCCTGGCCTCCATAAATACTTGTTTAATTCAGATCTTAACATTAGAAATCATTTCTGAGGATGATGAGAATACTGTTGGTCTACCCAAATTTGCAGTAGTTACCGTAATAGTTGAAACAAGGGTATTTTACCACCTAATTCCTAGAAAAGCAATTCTCAATTATCTCTTCATTTAAAAAGGTGAGTGTATATAGGCAAACAGACGCCAACAACAATAAAGGAGCTCATTTGATTTTATCTCAAATATAAACTATTCTTAGCTCTTCGTGTAAAGCAAAACAAGTGTTTGCAAAGCCATTAAGTCTTGTCTTTGAGACTATTAGCTCTGCCACTACTTTTTGTTCATGCTGTTCAGCATGGGCATTCAAGATTTTGGCAATGATTTGTAGGCATGCTGTTTAGCAGTGTGGCTTCTGTGCAGCATGGCTAAAAATCATAATAAAAAGATTATGATGCATCCTGCGCAGTGGCTTAACGAAACTGGAAGGGGCCCCCCTGCACAGAACATCGAGGGGGCCCCCTATCTGGACTCACACAGGCCAGGTGCGGTGCTCAGGGGACTCCCCGCACGACAGAAGCTGCGGGGGCCTTTCTTACACCCCCATTCTGCGCAAATGCACTTTTAAAGAAAAAATGCATTAACCCTGGCTGCTTCATAGTATTATCTTAAATTAGTTCTAGCCACACTGCAAAAAATCCACGCTGCTGTACATCGTGGCTACACAACATTGCAAAAGCCAATAGCTCTCATAGGTGAGACCTATTGCTCTTGCCAATGTTTTTTGAGTTTCCTGCCGTATCTTATGTTTGCCACCTGTCTTCCATAGCATCTGGAAAATCTATTAATGTAAACACCCTTCCTTCCTTGCGATCAGGTATAGGTAGAACTGCACAATTGTTGGTGTTAGCTCTCACTGGTGGGTAAAATAAAGCAGTGCTCGAGTATTGTCTGTATTTTGGTAGCTAACTGAGTTACAATCGTTTTACAGTCTGATTTTGTTTTTAACTCTCAGTTACCTACATTTCTGTTTTGAGAGTCATATTCCCAGGCATATAACGCAGTAGGTAGTCACCTGTTTGGGTAAATAGCCATTTGGCAAGATGGGAGAAGCAACAATAAAGAGATGGCATAGGGGGTTCGTGTATGTGCAAGCTAAAATGGTGGAGCGGGGTGAGGTATAGAGGACTGCAACACAAAGAGGTGGTGGGTGGGAGGGTAAGGAAGCAGGACTGGATAAGAGAAAAAAAAAAAAAAAAAAAAAAAAAAAATTCCTAATTTACGGCACAAGTAGCAGAGAGACACTATTAAAAAAGAATCAATCTGTGCTTGGTCCATGCCCCAGAGAAGAAACATGAAGTGATGCTTGGCCTGCGCTGTACAATTAGGAGGCAGCAAAGAAGAAGTGACATTGGAGCCAATGAACAGCAAGCAGAGGGCCGGCACCAAGCCATTTTTTTTAAACAATATGGTCTTGCCAGCGAGAGCACATGGGCTAATGCGTTGCTCACACAGGCTTGACCCTAATGAGGGCAACACACTGGTAGCTCAAGATGTAGTGGCACTTCCAATTTTCATCCCTTTGCAAGCTTTTTACATCAATGTGATCCTATATACCTGCCCTATATGTGGAGATGGGCAATATTTTCTACCATGGATTTCTAAAAGCGGACTACTGATTTGTTTCCTAGGTCAAAAGCTAAATTAAATAAAAATCATAGCAATTGTACGAGCCTTGTTTTCTGCTACCTAGGCAAGGGCCCCGGGTACTGGCAGAGTTGACGTTACCCCTAAATAGGGAAAGAGGTAGGATCCTCTCGAGAGATTTCCCTTTAATACAAAAACAACGAGATTTCTGATTTTTAGCACCACAAGCCATTGTACAGGTTTTATTTAAATTAGTTTCCAAATGTAATCTTAATAGGAAGCTTGCTCTTTAGATGGTATATCAAATTGAGATATGCTGTGCAAAGAGTGCAGGGGTCACCTTACTAGTGGACAGGGCTTGCTCTAGAAATCCCAAGGTGCTCTTTTATGGGGTAGTGTGGTTGAACAGCCTTAGGCTTACCAGAGAGGAGTCTGAGACTTCAGAAAATACACACACAATCAATAAATGAGACACATGGCTCAACAAGGAGATGCATACTAACGTACAAAAATAACAAGCATCTTTATATATGTATTAACACCAGAATCAATATGATCAGTTAAGCACATTTAAAATAAAATTTAAAAAAACTTTACAGTTTTGAAAAGTAGACAAAGTGCAATTTCTGAAAAGCTGCAATGTCACCCTACAGAGAGAAAAACACGTACTGCATTCAGGTATAGTACAGCAACTTACGGAACCAATCTCCTGGACTTAAGTTAAGTGCTGAGCAAGGATTAGGGCCACACCCAACTGGTCATACCAGGTGGCTCTGGGGCAGCCGGGTGCAGAGGTGTAGGTGGCCGGTGTTAGACAAGGGGAATCGGTCTGGTTGAAAAGAGGCTGCAGGTCTGGACAGAGTCCAGTCAGGAAGAACCAACAGGTGGGTTCAAGTCTTGAGATGCGTAAGGACGGAGGCACACCTTTGGTCCTCTTCTCCATGGGCCAAAGGCAACGGGTGCAGAAGTGTCCTGGGCTGCTGGATTTTCTCCACCTGGGAGCACTCACAATTGAGGGGGCCTGGGGGCAATCTCGGCGAGTCCACGGTGAGCAAGTCCAAGGTAGGCTTTGTCTGTGGAGGACTGAGGGATCACGTTGCCACCATTTGCCCACTTCAGCTCAGGCTAGGCGGCACAAGTACAGTGGGGCTTTTCGGTGTTGGGATTTCTGTGGTCCGGAGCCCTCACAGTTGTACTGGAATGCCTGCAAAATGCAGGGAAGCAGCTCTGCTGCTCCACAGGAGTTCCAGGGTCTTTACTGAAGGCAAGCCTCTCAGGTTTTTGGATGCACAGCAGTTTGCAAGACGAGTCGACTTTGGGGCAAACTGGTGGGAACAGCAGACAGGCCAGAAGGGCTGGGGTCATGTTAGGTGCTTCTTCATCAAGCTTTGCTTTTGGGGCTCTTGAGTGTCCTTCTTCATAGGTCAGCAGGAATATGATTTCCTGGTGCTAGGGGATCCCCTAAATAAATACTGCATTAACTGGTGTTTCAGGGAGTGTAGAGTAGTAGCCAATATGACCACTCCCTATGGGAGATGGGCATAACCCTGTCTCAGAGTTCCTAAATCTGCCAACACCAAGATAGCAGATTTCTAAAAGTTGTGTCCACATCAGACAGCACACCTTAGGGGTAAGACTGACCTGAGGGGTGGACACACTTCCCTGAATACTACATTTCCTGCCTGTCCAGGTGTCAAATGGGCCCAGATGGGGGTCGGGGGGTTAAGCATCTCTCCTGTGAGTGAAGCCAGATCTGCATAGCCAGGGCGGTGGGCTTCTTTGAAGTCCTCTGCCTTGGAATGCAGGTTCGCAAGTCATCCTGCTGGGTGGGGTGTGTAAACTCCTCTCCCAGAGCAGGCTTTGTGATTCACTGCAAAGGCTCTCACCCTAGGAGGTCAGACTCATTACTGGTGGTGGCAGGCTGGCTAAAACTAGTCAGTCCCTGTTGGAAAATGGGTTATTGGTAGGGCAGGTAGGTACCTACACCTAGCAACAAGCCACTAACCTCCACATAGGTACAGTTAGGTCTCAGTAAATTAATCCCAGCTCAACCCTTGGTAGCTTGGCAACGAGCGTCAAGGCTTAACTTAGGAGACAAAGTGTAAAGCATTCAAATATCACAAAACAGTAATTAAATAAAACACAGGAAACAGTTTCAAAATCCAAAACCAATTTATAAAAATTGTTTATATTTTTATCTTTAAAATGACACAAAAACGATTAAAATCGGTTCAGGGGAACCGGAGATATGAATTTTTAAAGAATTATTACTTTTCTAGCGCTTAGAAACAAAAAGCGCCAATCGGGTCATCTGGTTGCACCTCGACCGGGGCAAAGTCAAACTTTCAGGCCGACCGCGATGGAGCCCTGCTCGGCTACAGGTCGCGGGAGGCCTCGGTTAAAAAGTTACCTTCTGACTTAGTCTTTATTTTGAAGTTTTTCTTCACCGGGACGAACCTGCCAGTTGAATCCGACCTCCTGGAGCCCTTGTCCGGATACGCGATGTGGGTTTCCTCGGTGGAGACTTTTACCTTCGGACTTAGTCGTTTTTTCGAGATGAAAATCCTTCGACCGGGGTAAACCTGGATCTTGATCCGACGTCCATGGAGCCCTTCTCGGATACGATGGCTGGGAGGTCCCGGTCAACTTTTTACGTTCGGACTTAGTCTCTTTTTTGGATGTTTTTCTTTACCGGGACGAACCACGAAGTCAGGCCGGGTCGCGGTTGAGGCAAGCCGGCTAGAATTTCCGCGGCGGGTCGGTCCCTCTCTGGAGCTTTTTTCCAAAAATTCTCAAATCTTTTCCAAACTTCTGGGGCTTCACCCAGATGTTCTTTTAAGGTTCTTTTGGGGTCCACAGCTCACCCCAAGGGTCCAGAAGTTCTGTGATGGTCCTTGGGGGGTGCAGACTTCAACTCCCAGAATGCACCTGGCGCAAACTCCTTTTTGGCCACTGGACAGTGGTCAGCTGGTCGCTTTCTTCAGGAGTTGGTGCAGGGGACTCTGGTTAGCAATTTTTCACCTGTAGCAAACAGGGAGTCCCTCCTTGAACCAGTTGAAGCCAGGCAAAGTCCTTGTGGTGAAGCCCAAGTGTGCAGCTGGTGCAGTCCTTCTGAGTGCAGGGTCCAGGTGCAGGCCAGGGGTCCAGCAGGGCAGTCCTTCTTCTTCTTTAGTTCCTTTCTTGTTGAATTCTGGAGGGGTTCTGAGGCGTGGGTGCAGGTCTGCCAGTTTTATCCTTGCTCCTGGGTGAAAAGCAGGGGGGCCCTGGTTCTCCAATCAGGGACAGGGTCGTCCCCCTGTGATGACCACTTCCTGGGAAGTGTGGCAAAAATCCATCCCAGAAGGCAACAGTCTCCAAAAATCCAACATGGATGAATCTGATTTTTGGAGGTTACATCTGGCTGAGCCCACCCACTGGTGTGGCTAAAAATCATAAACACACCCCTCTCCTGCCCTCTCCTAATCTAATCAAGGGGGCACCTAGCTGTCTGGGGTTGCAGGATGTGGGGGTGTTGCTGGGTGCTCCAAATGTCCTTCTCTGCCTTTGAAGACCAGTTTGGCCGCCCTCTCCCTTCCTGCCTCACCATCTGCTGAGGGGAGATTTCTCTCCCCCAAGCACATTCCTTTGTGTGAAGTCAGGCCACTTCACACCTCATCAAGGTAGCCTGGCAGAAGCTGCTGCAGGCTGGCCAATCAGAGCACAGCAGCAAAAACAATGCAGAGCTGAAATTGGCAACTTTTTAGGTAAAGTCTAAACTTTTTACCTGGACAAGTTATATTAAATCCAACAACTGGAAGTTGTGGGATTTATTACAACAATCAATTTGATACCAAATTCTTGGTATGTAACATTTAAGGAGACTTTAAAATTTAAAATAAAGTCTGCCCATTCTAGCCTATGAAGGCCATTTACTTCAATGAGGGAAAAACGAATTTGGCTGTTTTTACCTCACCAGGGCTTATAAATCTATTTTTATAAAGTCCCTGCTTATAGTTACATGGCACCCAGCCCTAGGGGCACATAGGGCACACCTTAGGGGTGACTTATATGTAAAAATAAGGTAGTTTAAGACTTTGGAAGTACCTTTAATTCCAAAGTCGAATTTGCATATAACTTTAATTTAAAAGCAGCCAGCAAGGCAGGCTTGCTTTTAAAATGACACTGGGCACCTCAGCAATGCACCTAGGTGTGCACCACCTATGCTGTGGTCCCTAAACCTACATGCCCTACCATATACTAGGGACTTATAGGTAGGTTAACTTAGCCAATTATAATTAGCCTAATTTGCATATCCATTTTACACAGAGCACAGGCCCTGGGACTGGTTAGCAGTACCCAGGGCACCTTTAAAGTCAGGAAAACACCAGCAAAAAGAGGAAAACACCAGCAAAAAGAGGAAAATGGGGGCAAAAAGTTATGGGGCCTCTGCAATCAGCCCTGTTTTCTCACAGTCCCCACACAGGTTTAGTTGGTAGGTGTTCAGGGGTACCTCTAAGGTGGATTTGAGTGCATGTATTAATGGAATCCATCACTAGCAAAGGTGAGGGTTTATTAATGCGAGGCATTTGATACCAAACATCCCTATGTTGGGTGAAGCCATTATGTAGCTGGGGAACTCTTATTCACCAGTGTCCAGCACATGTACTTAAAATGGATTCTCTGCTCACTAACTATGTCTAATAATTGTCAAAGACATAGCGGGCATATCTGCTTGTGCAGGTATGCCCACACATGTAATATAATGCATCTTGCCTTAGGGCTGGAAGGCCTGCTCTAGGTGTGACTTAAATATTGTGCACATAATGTTTAGGGGAAATAGCACACATGCCATGTCGTGTTTTCACTTTTAACTGCACCAAGACACGCAGTCTGCAAAGGCAGTTTGCACATGCTAGGAGAGCGGTCCCTGAGGATGGCACAATGCATGCTGCAGCCCTTGGGGATCCTCTTTGGTACCCAAGCTCTATGTACCAGGTGTAGCATTGACTAGGGATTTACAGGAGACCAAAAGTATTGCCAATTGGGGAATGATTGCACAGTTTTAGGGAAAGAGATCTGGCACTGAGGAGCTGGTTAAAAGGAACCCAATGCATTTTCAGTCAAAATTGCATTGAATACCAGGCAAAAAGTGGGGGTGAACAAGTCAAAAAGGGTCACTTTCCTACAATCTTCCCATAAACAAATCAAAAGCATCAATCATGACATTGCACACCATTTAAATGGCATCATCCACATATAAAAGCACAGGTACCAATTTCCTATTAATAATAGGAATATCCTGCCCTCAAATACTCAGTGAGGAGTCTATACCATTCAGATATAATAAAAACAAAATTGGTGCCAGGACACATCTTTGGCACCAGCTCGAAAATATCTGTTCCCATAGCCTCCAAATCTCACTAAGGCAGACAGATTCATATATATGAGGCTTGGAGGAAGCCTAACCGATCCACATTGAGGCCAATGGTATAGAATAATGTCCACAACGTAGATCTGTTAACCGTGTCAAAAGCACATGACAAATCCATAAAGGAAAGTAATGAGTTACACCTGGCTATGGTATATTTTGAAATTGGCAAATGTAGTATTAAAAATTGCTCAAATGTTGCAGGATCACTTCTAAACCCGTATTGGACAGCTAAAGGAACATTATGGTCCAAGAACCGGGTCAATAGTCGCTTCAACATGACTCTGCTGACAATTTGAACAGCTGAGTGCAGCAAAGAAAATGGTTGATAGCATTGTGGGTCCTAGGGGGTTACCGTTTTTAAAGATCAGTATGAAAGTTGCTGAATACCAGGTATTATGCAGCCTGGTTTTGCAAGCGGAACTAATGGCATTAGTAAGAGGAGTGGCCCACAGTTCAGTATTATCTTTATACAAATCCAGTTGGTGCCTTATTCTGTGGACTTTCATTTAGCAAGTTCTCCCCATCCTTGGTGACTGTTTTAGGGCCTCGAAAAAAGGTTACATGGGACCTTGTCAAACCACCCTGGTTGGTTATCACTCAGATTTTTTTGAGGTTTCATCAGTAGGTCTCTCAATCAACTACCCAAACTAACAAATGCCCCAATGACCTTTGAGGGACTAGCTGTAGACAAATACTGGCTCTTTAAACCCAGGTTATGCTCAAGGAGTATTCACAAAATATCACCAAAGTCTGGAGATAGCCATACTAATTCTAATCTTTTGTCTTTCGTTTTAGGAGATATGCACTCAACTGCCTTGGTACAAGTTTTTCCCTTTGGCCAAAGGATTGTGAGAAAAGTTTTTACACGGTGTGCATCCAAAAGTATTGACCCTCTAACTGCACCCCTCTTCCAAATTTTGTTTCTTTCTTTAGCCCATCAGGACTCTGCTCTGGTCACTGTTTGTCAGCCGTCTCGTTTTTTTTTTGTGGTTGCCAGACCAACCTTTCCTATTTGAGTCATCTATTGTGACCGGTCACCTTAAGGGACTTCAAACATATTCCCTCCAAGACCACTCATCATGCCCCAATGGGCCTTAATCTGTCTTAATATTTTCATGTGCAAGCCCTTCACAGTTGCCCAGCTCACCCAATCACTGCATTTCTACTGGGCATAACATCAGCCAGGAGGGTTAGTGAACCACAAGCACTCTCTGTGCACCCTCTTAACACAACTTTCTACCCAGACAATCTAGTTCTCAGGGACCATGCTGCCCTCCTTCCGAAGGTTGTGACACCCGGTCAGTAAGCTCAGAATATTCCTTTACCTCCCTTCCTTGCTCCGCCTCACACTTGTAATAATACGAGAGGCTCCACTGTGTGAACCTAAAAAGAAGGTTGACGTTTTACCTTGATCTACTTTTTGTTCGGTATGTCGGGCGAAGAAGGGAAAGGCTGTGCAGAAACTAACAATCTGATGGATAGTGCTCTGCATAAAAATGTGCTACACAATGGCCAAACAGCAACCCCATGAGGGCTTGTGTGCTTATTCCACTAGAATCAAGGCTGCAACCAATGCATTAGCTCATGGAGTCCCAGTCCAGGACATCTGTCAGGAACAAACATGCCCAGGGTCGGAGTTACCCATAGTGACTTATGTCCAGTACACGTGTAAAAGGGCATCCTGCACTCACAATGTCCAGGAAAATGGAGCTGGAGTTTGTGGAGGGCACCTCTGCTCATGCAGGGGTGCCCACACACACAGGTATCTGCACCCTGCCCTCTGGGCTAGGAGGGCCTACCATAGAGGTGACTTACAGTGACCTGGTGCGGTGACCTGTAGTGAAAAGGGTGCATGCACCCTTTCACACAGGCTGCAATGGCAGGCCTGCAGACACATTTTGCATGGGCTCCCCCTGGGAGGCTTAATACATACTGCAGCCCTTGGGGGGGCCCCGGGTACCCCAATGCCCTGGGTACCATATACTAAGGACTTAGAAGGGGGCACCAATATGCCAAATGTGGGTTGTGTGGTCAAAGCAACAAATTTAAAGGGAGAGAGCATAGTCACTCGGGTCCTGGTTAGCAGGATCCCAGTGAACACAGTCAAAACATTCTGAAGCAGGCAAAAAGTGGGGGAAACCATGCCAGAAAGAGGGTACTTTCCAACACTATGCACCAGCCCACCACCCTGCAGTGGTTAAAGTCATAAAGCACCCGAGCACTACAGCACACAGTACTTCTGATGCAAAAAGGTGAAGTGCGGAGAAGCATACCCACTGATAATATCTTGTCTACATGTCAGGAGTGCACAAAGACATATATACAGTGTTATTTACACCCATTATCACTGTGAAGTTTATATAATAAATATGCTTATTCACACCCTTTATAAGTGTAAGTATAATCAAAGTACAAAATATAAAACGTCCCTTATTAAGAAGCATGGTTTATACATATCAATGAACAAGATCTATTCAATCCTTAAAGTTCAAGCCAAAATGGCAAATGGAACAGACCGCCAACATATGTTTTTTGTCTTGCACACAAGATTTCTTCTGGGCACCAGCAATATTCAAATATTTAGAAACACAGGCATCGAATCTAAACACATCCCCTTAAAAAGGATTTGCGTGCCTCCGCTGTAGTATCACCAAAACAAGGGCGCCATGTAAGCAAGCGCCAAAGTGTGATCAGATCATACAACACAGATAGGACCTGTTATGGATGCATGGTCCTGGAACACTTGATGATACTATACTTTGGGGGTTTGTGACTATTCCCTTGTGAGCGGACTTATTACTTATGGAAGAATAATTCATGACATCTTTGAGAAATAAATTTAAGAGCCCTGAATTCATCTTGTATACAAGATGAAACACATGTTGAAGGTCTGTTCCATATGGCATTTTGGCTTGAAATTTCAGGACGGAATAGATCTATTTGTGTTTTGTTTTTTTTTAACAATAAACTGTCTGGATTTAGGCACTCTAATGTAAATCATAAAGTTTTTTTCTTTTTTTAAGATGATATTTAAATTCAGTTCATCCATATGCAGTGCAAAAGTATCTAGCAATGCTTGTAACCGATACGCAGAATGCACCAGGAGAACCGCATTGTCTGAGTATAACAGATATCGGTTGGGTACCTATCTTTGGCAGATCACCAGGATGGATTGTTCAAGGCCGTTCATGTACAAGATTAACAGAAAAGGGTCCAGGACACACTCTTGCCTTACTCTTCCCTGCACCTGTAAGGATCTGGTACATTTGCTTCCTGGACCGTACCAAACTCTTTTGCCGTGACATTCTGATAAAGATGAGGCAACATGTTGATTATTTGGGGATCAATTCCTAGTGAATACATAATCTGCCACAATTTGTTCATAAAGTCCAGAAAGAGAATAACTTTCTTAGCCTTTGTGCAATTGCCCACTAATAATTCCAGTTTTAGACATTGCTCCAGAATATTTAGGTCCTTCCTGAAACAATACTGAAATTAAGAGATAACAGAATGTTCCCCTGCCCAAGTTTCTAATCTCCCAAAGGACGCTATGCCCAACATTTTTACTAAGCTGACTAACAAAGAGACTGGAGCATTAGCAGTGAGGTTCTATCCCCCTTCTTAAAAACTGGAATGACTGTTGTTGACCAGGTAGAGGGGATACCACCTTTGCTGGTCCAGTGAAGGATGATCTTCCGCCCTAAAATAAGGAGAATTACAAATACACCAAAACAAGCCAGAATGTCTTAGTTCACTGGCTTTGGCCAAGTTCTCCCAGGCTTCGCTGCAGATATTTGTTTTATGTGTCTTTAGGGTTTGATAATACTGGGGTATACAAAAGGTTATTGTGACGCAATCTTTAGGGTGATTCTTTAACACGGTCTTTAATGTCAGGTTTGCTTTCCTATCTGTACAGTCAAACCAGCCTTTAGCACAAATTCTCCTTGGACTATTATTTTATTTAATTTTAAATAAATTGTGGAACAAATAGCTTCAAATGGAACAATTATCAGACTGGGCCCACAGATGTTAATTAAATAAGTATTACAATTATTCTTATCTTCAGTAAGTTAATCGGAAATGTATTTAGATCAACCCAGATCATTCAATTTGGACACCATGTGTTCTACTGGCGCTCAAGTTACTTACCATGCACAGACTGGAATTTCTCATGGTCCCTAGATTTAAATATACTGTCATCACTTAAACATATTGGGATGACCTCAAACCCTTTCATAGGCAGAACTAAATTCCCTGAGATTAAAATATGATTAATGACAATTGAGTTCCTCCTTCCTGTAAAGGCAGGCAGGATCATCTGTGATCTAGGGCTAAAATTACTCTGGAACCTCAAATTGTGTGAGGAAATAAGTCTTTCAGGTTTATGCAGTGAGGTAAATGTGAAATATGAGTTAGGCCTCCTTCACTTCATTCTCATACTCTTTGGGTCATAACTACATAAGTGAGTGATGGATTCCCCTACCCAGATGAGGTAAGTGTTGTGTTTATTAGGATTAACACATTTCCCCACAGCCAATTCCAAGGCATCTGCCAGAGCAGCCTTATTTATATATATAAAAAAAAGTATTATAGTACTAATTAATACTAGGTATGTTCCTAGTGAAATTTCTAGACAAAGTAGATGAAAATAAGGGGTATAGCTAGCAAAGCACCAAACCTTTGTTGGCAAACGGCTAGATACGGATGTCTTTAATCTCCCTTTCACTTGAAACACACTAGAAGATTGAGCAGAAGTGACAAATGTGACCCAGTTCACATAAGAGAGATCTAATACCCATGTCTCGTGCAGGCAGATAATATCAAAGGTTGCAATATCAGTTATCCAGTCAGACTCATTAAAATCATTCTAATAACTCATTGAGATTTTTTTTGTGTGCTCCTTCTTGGGAGCGCTAGCCACACGCTCATCTGTGTAGTTTTCTTTTTTTGCACTTAGCTGTAGGCCCCCAATTAAATGAGGACAAGATGGCTGTTGCTAATTCCCCTTGTAGTGAGGAGAGGGATTAGACTCTACGACAGGATTACTTATATTGGATACGACCCTCCATTACAGCCACCAGAGGCTGCGGCAGAGAAGATTTTTCAGCAGAGGGGGATTAGAGTTGTTCCAGCAACTCCATCTCTTTGGAGATGTTCTAAAGGAAACATCCATTTTTTAGTGTTTAGAGTCACTGGACATTTCCATTCCATCATACGCTCACCTATTGTTGCTGAATAAACTACAAAAAAAATATGTGGGCCAACTCAGCCTCTTCCGGGCTCTGACAGTTGCAGATGGGCCTGCTCTTGGCCGAGAAGCAGACACGCTATTTGTAGCACCGGGCACCACCTGCTGAGTAGCAGCAACAAAGAGATTGAGTCCAGTAGCCGCCAAGATAGTCTCCAGGTGTTCCACACTATGGGAAGCAGAAGTGTTCTTTGTAGTGCTAGACATCTGAAAACAGAGGGAGTTGAAGGCTACTGAGTCCAGTAGCCCTGATGCTGTATCCAGGGCAGATATTGATCAACATCAGCCATAAACTAAATTACTTATCCAACAGGAAATTATAAAAAAAAAAAAGGTCACAACACAATCAATGATAGCCCCAAAACAGGTCCTAACCAACACCAGGGCCAGAATTATCATTAAGTAAATATTGCAGTCAGGATATGTGAGAATTATTTTACCAACGGTACACAACCTATACTGGTTTAGCATAAGGAACTATTAGACCAGGCACCCTGATTTGATTCTGTAATTTGTGCTCCAAAATGCTCCACCGACAACATACCATACCCTTACCACTCTCCTGTGAATGGGTGTGACTCATTCACTATACTTGTTCTTTGTGAATGCTTGGATTTTTTTACAAGCCTTAGGACTTCAGTGTTTTAATATTGGGGGCAACACCGAGACTCTGAACATTGTTCCAGTAACACTGTGGTTATATGAACTAAACTGCCTGAACACATCAGAATATGTCCCTCGAATATGGTCTGCATTCCATATGGAAAACTCAGAATACCAAGGTAAAACGGCATTCCAACATTACTGATCCCCAACATATTAGTAATTCTCGGTGTGAAATTACTGCATTGGAATTCATGTCGTATTTAGAAAGAGGAGCTATTTTCGAGTTATACACGCCCTCTACGTTCCAATGTGTGGATATAAACATCTGCTATCTGAAACACTTTGCTTTAAACTAAGGAGCAGATTTACTAAAAGTCACCTTCATTATAATTATGTTCACAAAAAAAAAACACATGAATGAATGAACCGCTCCCTTATTAAACAAATGCATGCTTTTACTGCAAAACAGCACCACTCTGCACTAGACAGATGAAAATTTGTTCTTTCACATGATTTATGGCATGTCCACAAATTAACAGGAGCGCATTTCCACAGTCACCTGTGTTCAAGTCTAGAACAGTATCACGTAACCCCAATGTGTACACTCAACGCAATTTCTCAAGAAAGCAGTACAGAAACCACAGTTGAGATCTTTGTTACACCACGCGTGACCATGGGTGGCAGCAGTCTGCAGAGAGTACTGGGAGAAAAATTAGCACCAGTCATCATGTTGTTTTCTATGAATCCCTGTATACAAATTGGGGCACAGAAAAGCGCACCTGTAATCCACAGCACAGCTGATGAGGTGGGTGTGCAGCACAGTAATCACTGTAGGTGGTATGTAGCCTAAAATGGGATCATCCAGTACGTCCAGGAAATCAATTAACTGCAGAAAAAAGAGAAAAAGAGAACATAAGGGCTGGGTGAAGAGAAACTGGCTACCTGCACCACACAATGCAGACCACATAGCTGCTAGCAAAAAAAAAACATATGAAGGGTTAGAAATACAGCAGGATCAACCACTATCTCCCTACTAGCTGAGGTCTAACACTTTTTCATTCTAACTACCTGGGCAGAAGCAGGACCGATTAGCTTTTGCTGTGACAATGTGTTGTTTCCTTGGGAACATTATGCAATGCAAGAATTTAGAAGCAAATGGATTCTGAAGTTCCTTTGCACTGTGTAAGGAGCCTGAGAAACAAACAGCTTGCGAAATATGGGGGTTCATCAAGAACAGTGTGAGGAGCAAGGGTTATATGAGCATGCACTATTAGAAGCAGGGAAAAGATGGGCATATAGAACAAGGCCCTTCGGAAACCAAGTATGACAGTTTTAGCATACTTCTAAAGTGTACACTATTAATAATCAATACTTTTTGAGAAGGACAACAGAAGCCCCCGCCATCGCAGCTTGTTTTTACAGTAATAAACATTTTCCCACAGCCCACGTTGCTGCCACTGGATGCTGTACTAGTCGGTCTCCACATATGGGGTTTTTCCACTTTACTCTTAAGCTGCCATTTAGTTGGTAGAGCCCCTGCAGAGGCGTGAGCACTGCATGACAAATGAATCCATCTCTTGATAACCTCCTATATTCCAGCATCCATGGAGCTGCTGTATGTGGCAAATGCTTTAAGGATGAATACACCACCACTACCCTATCCACAGGCTTGCCATGGAGAGTGCCTGAAGTTGCCCAGTGTAGAGTGCTGAGAGAGCGTAGCATATATAATCTATATTAACATGAAATGTTTATGAACTAATGTGTGATAATGCCGCATAGAAACTGTAGTAATGAATTTTTGCTTAAACGTCTACTTGAAATGTGACCACGGGGATTGGCCGCCAATGTATACGTGGACTAATAAAATGACTGTTAATGAATTATTATATTGAATAAGTTTATACTAATTATTAATGATTATGGTATTGAAATTGTGCTAAAATCCTTGTTTAAAATGTATTTTTCCTAACGTGCAGTGTGCTGACTCGCAAAAGGACATGACCCCTTGTTTTCTTCAAACTAGAAGCTGAATGTAACCATAGCAGATCCGTTCTCATGAAATTCACATTGCTTGTAGAAAATGTTAGACAAAATGCAACAGTGTAGATTAATGTAATGTACAAGGTCGTTCAAACCGGTGAAGACAATGGAGCTACTGACCAAAAGATGTGCAAAGAATTACAGAAGGATGAAATCATACCGGACGTGCTACCTCTGAAGATGTCAATCATATGGACCAATAAAATGTCTGTAAACTAATATGGGGTGAAAGATTAATGACATAATCTGTTTTCTAATTGGGTAAAGATAGTGGGGTATAACCACGGACCAATGAAATTTTAGGGGAATGTACAACGAAAAAGGGATAAAAACCCATGACACAGAGAACCATCGGAGGTGGGTTAGGGAATGCTATTGATTTTATCCAGAAACTTTGTCACTCTGTTTGGTGACTTACTTTGGTTTTACTTAAACCATCCTTTTCTTAGATTGCCCATTTTACACTTTACCTCCTTATGAGGGAAGTGCCCCTTTTTGGCCCGGAGCTGAATTCTGACTGATGGCGATTTGACTGAGGTCCTGAAGACGAAGACTGAACCTGAGTGCTGACCTAAACCTTGGAGGGTAAATATGACAATGAAAATTGTGATTTGTCTGTTTGCTTTTCCTTTCTAGGTACCAACTCCTTACTTTTGACAGGGACCCTAGTTTAGATGTTTTCCAAATTAGTGTTCTAAATTGTTTTGCATGAAGCCCAACATGCTAATGCTAATCAGAGGTTAGGACAGGGGTTCACTACACTGACGCAAATAGACAAACGACTGAAACTATGTTTTGTTGAACTGACTAGTTGATGACACTCTGCTAAAATTGACTTATGTTGACGCTGTGTTATGTTCTAATAAATGTGTTCCTCGCGTTGTTTAAGTCTTATTCAAGTTCCAAATTATGACAATGTTATCGAGTGTTTTGGTTTTGAAATTAACACACATGCTTTTAGAATTGTAATCAATAGGGAATAAACATAAAATTCTACTAAACTGGTGTGGTTATTCATGACTGCAAGGTCATGGTAGTGTCTTGAGTTGATTAATGACTTTGACTAAAGTGAAATGTATTGTGGCAATAAATATTGATGACATTATTGATGTAATGATTAGCTATCTCGTCCTAAGGTGTCTCTCAACTGGGTCAAAAGATTCATTGGCCTAAAACGAGTCCTGATGTGTAATAAATGATCATAAAGGGACGCGTTAACAGTTCTGGTAGCAGATCGACGGTTTGGCCCTTTGGGGCCCTAGGACAGAGAATTACTGTTTAGATTGTTTTTCTGAGATAATGCAAATAGGAGGTATGATGTGTTTCTAAATTCACCATGACCTTCCCAGGATCTCTGAGCCTGCCTAAGTGAGTTGGGGATGTTCTCGGCATTTTAGTAGGTGTGGTGTAGAATTTGCGCTTGCTCAGCTTATGCATTTTGCAGGTGATTTGTGAAGTTTGTGTGTACATAGGTCAGGTAATGTTGTTTTAGTAGGAGTGGGCATACTACATAGTATGAGAGTAGGGAAGTCGGCGTACTTCATATGAGTGTGGCGCTTTGTGCTCAAAATTATCTACGTGGTTGGTTGTTAATGTACGGACCCGTCGTGGTCTAAGACTCCGGAGTATATTGACAAGTGTAGAAGACACTTGGGTTTATGTTGTAATTTGTGCGGTTTAATAGGTCAATCGGGCGTGGTTGACAAGTCGAGTTTGAGTCAATTGTGTGTATGAAAACCTTCGATGGAGATTTGAAAAGTTCTAAAGTGCACTAGGACAAACCATTGACAAGTCGAGAGTAGGATTTACGGGTCGAATTCTGCTTGCATATGCGGGAACTGAGAAGGAGAGTAGCGGCCGAGGCTTCAAGTGAAATCTCTGTAATGGTCTGAAGCGAATGTGTTACCCTTCCTGTAGTAAACCGGCAAATTGAGTTTTTGTTATTGTTAAAGGTGCCCGCAGTGTATTGCATTAGTTTGGTGTGGATCCAGTGTGAGGAAGACAAGCCGCAAGACTTTGTCAGCTGTAGTGTGTGTGAGTGTGACGTCAGTGGTGCCGTGCTGAGGTAGGTCAGTTGCTGAGAGGGGTCGTGCACGGATTGGCTGCCGTCCGTGAGAGGCAATAGGTTGAGAAAGGTGGGTGAAGAGTGTCCTGGGAATAAAAGTCACTTCCTGATTAAATACAGACAAGAGAAAAAGACGTAAAAAATGAATTTTATCAAAGCTTTTAGGAGCGCTATGAAAGGAGACGCATACAATATGGCGAGTGAAGGGGAGCCTACACCGCCTGAGGGTACTCCAGCTTATATAGTAATGGAGGAAAAGGGTGTTGCGCCTTGTTTATAGATGAAACCGTGGCGCAAACTAACGTAGAAGGAGGGATGTTTAGCGTTTCCGGAGCACGGGACGTTCAACACAAGAATTGTAGAGAATTTGAGGTGGATGTTAAATGTACAAAAGCCACCCCGAGGCCAGCCCAGTATGAGGCATTAGCAGTCTGGGATTTGATGGCTATTAAAGACAGCAGAGATTCGAGAGAAGAATGAGGAAGGCAGAAAAGACTTTAGCTGAGGCTAGGTGG
Source organism: Pleurodeles waltl (assembly GCF_031143425.1). Classification (NCBI taxonomy): domain Eukaryota; kingdom Metazoa; phylum Chordata; class Amphibia; order Caudata; family Salamandridae; genus Pleurodeles; species Pleurodeles waltl. The sequence continues at coordinate 698,222,521 of NC_090448.1, forward strand.
GACAATGAAAGCAAAATGTGGAGACGGGGAATAGTTGACGGACTCAAATTGTTTCCAGCAATAGCACAGGGAGACGAGACGCAGGGGAAGAAAGCCACCTGTAAGACAGACAAGGACTCTAATAAGCCTAAAGAGACTAAGAGGTCTTAGATAGAAGAAGATGACTCAGACGATGAAGAGTTTTCTTAATCAGTTATTGCATGATCGCCCGCCACCTTATGCAGTAGACGACAATGTCCCGAGCACCAGTGCAGGTCCTGGGAGCCAGACGCAGGAGAAGGGAGTTACTGATACAGTACAGACTAGTGATACAGGTTTGATACAGAATGGTGTCAGTGTGCCCACTGCGTCAGACATGCAGATACAGTTGCAACCTCTACCGCAGATACAGAGTATCTATCCAGACGTTCCATTACTAGAGACTACTACGAATCGGATAGTGCTGCCTGACCCAATATATACAAAATCGAGGTTAGTGCAGATTGAGCCAACTCCACAATTGCTGCCTCAGCAACAGCTGATACCAGGGTATAGTCCAGCAGCAGGACCTCCATTAGTACCTGCCCCAGCCTCAGTGAGTCAAGCTCTGGGAGTTACTGCTCCGCGGGGTTTGGGACCAGGTCAGACACCAGCTGCCATATCATTACCAATTACTGTGGGTCCACCGGCGCCATTGTATGCACAAGGTAAGCCTGGTATGTGTGATCAGGGAATAATGACCCAAGATGCAATAAGAGAAGGGTCCATAGGAACTCCCCAGTTAATGGCCCGAGAGAGCAATCAGTTGAAGGACCAAGGTCCTTGCTAGACCTTAGCCTGGTTGAAACACCTTTGGAGGCAATGAGACAGGCAAGGCTAGGTGTGCTAACCCCACAGACACTAAGTACGAACGCTTCACAGTCGCCAATGATGCATGCAGGGAATATATCACTGCAAGGTTTTACGGTGCAACAGTTGAAAGAGTGGCTAGAAAAGACTCACGCTTCACAAACTACTGTAGTGACCGCAGAGAAATCTGAAAGAGATGAGTACTTAAACTTTGTGAGACTGGGTGTGGAAGCTGCTGAACTAATGGAAGGGACAATAGGGGTAAACAGATCAGAATCTTACACAGAAGCGGAGTTAAGGTATCTGTGCCCCAAGATTACTAAAGAAGTGGGCAAGGTGCATCAGAGGTTGGCGAACCTGGCAAACAAATACAATATTGACATTGAGAATACTAAACATTTGAAAAGAAGTTACAGACTAGACTTCGACTCTAAAGATTTTGATCACATGAGGTCAGCTGGAATAAAAGTGCATCCTAAAGAAATACTGCAAAGTGCGCAGATTTGGGGAACCTTAGAAAAGTGGGAAGGCAGATGGGCAAAGAAAAGAGAAAAGTGACAGTCCGGGATCAAGTCCGACTAAAGCCTCACCAGACACTGGGACAGTAAAGATACTACCGATGAGAGAAACAGCTGGAGGGGTTCTAGTCCATGTACCGTGGACTAGGGGAGACATTTTGTCATTTACAAAGATTATCCCAGGTTGAGGGAGAAACCGATAGAGTGGTATCAGCAGACGGATAGGTTTGTAAAGCATGCAAAAAGGCTCTGGGAAGACTTGAATACCTTGTTTGAGATCATTGTTCCACCTGACTTATGGCTTGAGTGCAAGAGAAGCGTAGACTGGCCAACACAGGAGCCGGCGAGGGATAAGGTGACTGGAGCACCATCTGAGGAGGTGATGAAGTACTATCATAAAGTGATTGAGTTTTTGAAGCAGAAGGTGTCGCCGAAAGTGATTGATTGGCAGAAAATCAACCGGACCTCACAGGAGGTTAAAGAGTCCATCCATGCTTACTATGAGAGGTTGTTGAAAGCGTTCAAGCATTACAGTGGCACTGAGACTATTGAGCCGAAAGACATGAACCATCTTGTGTTTAGATTCATTGAAGGGCTGAGGCCAAAGGTTAGCCAGATGATTAAGAATTATTTGATCTGTTGGCAAGCGAAGCCGATTGATGAGGTGTTGCAATATGCAAAATACTGCAGTGATGAGATCGAGCTAAAGCAGAGAAAGTTGAAGGAGAAAGTGATGGTGATGCAGATTAAAGCAGCGCAGGCATGTATGCAAGGAAATGGGATTCAGCAAATGATACAACAGCAACCACAAGGGAATGGCGTGTTTCAGGCGCAACCGAGAGGCCGAGGTTGAGGTTTTGTGAATTGCGGTCCAGACTTGAATACAGTTGTGGTTCAGAATGATGTACAAGGGGTGAAAAAGATGTCACCATGTCACACGTGCGGGGGCGTGGGTCATTGGAAGCGGGAATGCCCAAATGCGGTGCATGATGGTGTCGTTCAACAAAGCACTGATGTCGGTACATTTCAAAATATGAGAGGCCCAAAAATGAGAGGTCAAAATCAGAATTTCCAAAATAACATGGTTCAGATGCAGGGGCTACAGCCCATGCAGCAAATGCAAATGCTGCGTGTTCAACCAGCACAAATGCAGTAGGTACAACAGCAGGTTCCCATGGTACCTAGACAGCAAATGCAATTACCATTAGCTCCAATGGGACAGCAACAGGTGATGCTTCCTCAGCAGGTCACGGGTCAAGTAGTGAGCCAAAATAATACAGTACAGCAATTCCCATTGCGTGGTGAAGATGGAGTGAATGATGAATGGTCAGATGATAGTTCAGACAGTGAGGAGTGCAGGCTTGCAACGTCCCTAGAGGTAGACCAGAGGGGACCCTATGTAGAGGGAAAGGTGATGGGTCACAAGGTTTCCTTCCTGGTTGATACCGGAGCTACACGCTCTACAGTCAGAAGTGCAGAGGTCCCGAAACTGCCACTTTCAGGGCGTACCATAAGAGTGGTAGGAGTAGCAAATTAGTATCTGACGAACCAGATCACCAATCCAGTTCAAGTTGAGATTGGAAACTTTCAGGGACTGCATAAGTTTGTGGTATGTGATTCGAGTCCCGTGTCCCTACTGGGAAGAGACTCAGGGCCATATGTACAAACACTTTTTCCCATAGACACGGAATGGGGAAAACCCTTTGCTTCATCTGGCCCTTACTGTGCAAAACAAAATGTTTAATTACCTGTTCTAATGATGGAATTGAGGTGCAGACAAACAGTGATGATGAAGGGGATGATGGTCAATTCTCAGAGTTAGAGACGGAAACCGCAAATGAGGATTACCCGTTGATAATCCTATTCCCGATGCTTACAGTGACTGACTTACCAGCTGAGTTACAGGGAACAGTAACAGAGAAGGTGTGGGACTTGACAGGAAAAGTGGGGCTGATAAAAGGAGTAGAACCGGTCAAAGTACTGGTTAAGCCGAATGCAGTGTTTCCCCAGGTGCCACAGTATCACATGGCACAAGATGTCCTTATCCAGGTATCGCAGATAATTGCGGATTTTGTAAAACAAGGAGTTCTGAAGGAGGTATTGAGCAGCCTGTGTAATTCACCAATAATGGGTTTGAAAAAGCCTTGTGGGAAGGTTCGGATTGTGCACAACTTGAGGAAAATAAACGAGATTGTGGTAAAATGTTGCCCCATAGTGCCGAACCCAGCAGTGATCATGTTTCAGGTCCCGTGTGATGCAGAGTGGTTCACAGTCATAGACCTGTCACAAGCATTCTTTTCGGTGCCTCTTCATGAGGACAGACAATTTCTCTTCAGCTTCAAATTCCTGGACAAGGTGTACAGTTGGTGCAGAATTCCTCAAGGGTTTTCTGAATCACCTTCCATCTTCAATCAGATATTGAAGAAGGACTTGGAGTTATTAGAACTGCCTTTCAGTTCGACTCTGGTGCAATACATTGACGACTTACTGATTGCGTCCAGAACAAAAGATGACTGTAGGTATGACACAATTGCCCTACTGAACCATTTGGGAAAGAACGGACATTAAGTGTCCCCAAAGAAGTTGCAGTACTGTCAAAAAGAGGTGAAATACTTAGGACACTTGATTGAGAGAGGGTCCAGGAGAATATCAAAAGAAAGGGTGACAGCCATACTGCAGATGAACCCCCCCCGACAACAAAGAGATGTCAGGATGTTTTTGGGAATGGTGGGCTACTGTCGCCAGTGGATACCCAACTTTTCGATTATCTCTAAACCATTAATAAAGTTGACAGGCAAGGAACCTAAAGATGAACTGTATACTTTAACTCTGTCTGAGGAAGAGCTTGAGTCATTCATGGAATTGAGAGAGTGCATGTGCAGGGCACCAGCTTTAGGTATGGCTGATTACACGAAACCTTTCCTACTGTTTTGTCATGAATGTGATGCTTGTTCTTTGTCTGTCTTGACACAGGTCCATGGAGGTGCAAACCATCCTGTAGCATATTTTTCAGCTACTCGGGACCCCGTCGCAGCAGCCTTATCGGGTTGTTTGCGTGCAGTTGCAGCAGTTGGTCAAAGCCTCACACAGTGTGAAGGCATAGTGATGGGACATCCCTTAACAGTAATGGTTCCACATTCAGTTGAAATTCTGTTGACCCAAACTAAAACCCAGCACATGACAAATGCCCGACTTACCCGAGACAATTATTCTGGGGTCACCTACTGTCTCCTTAAAGAGATGTACTGTATTGAACCAGGCAACTCTACTTCCTGTTGAAAATACTGAGATTAATAATGAAGAGGAGGTGGAGCATGACTGCCTTGAGGTAACAGAACTATGTACCAAACCCCGACCTGACATTCAAGATATGCAGTTAAAAGAAAATGACTGTATTATGTTTGTTGATGGATCCAGTTTAAGAGACTCAGTCGGAATACTGAGAGCCGGTTATGCTGTGTGTACAATAGCCGATATTATAGAAGCTTCCTGGCTCGAAAGAGTGTATTCCGCACAAGTGGCTGAATTAATTGCCCTTACTAAGGCATGCCACGCAGCTGAAAATCTGAAAGTCACTATTTATACCGACAGCAGATACAGATTTGGCATTGTACATGACTTTGGCCAATTGTGGTCACAGAGAGGTTTCATGACCTCTTCTGGTTTTCCAGTGAAAAACCAGAAACAGATTAAGGATTTGTTACATGCAATTCAGTTACCTCTTGAAATTGCTGTGGTGAAATGCAATGCTCACGTTAAGTCACAAGACTTTGTGTCAATGGGAAACGGCTATGCAGATCAAGTCGCAAGGTTTTGCGCCTTGAACTGTATATCGTTCAAGGATCAGTGGGAATTGTTACCGCAAACTGAAAATGAGACATGTTTGAACTTTGCATTAAGAGTTGTTGATACATTGGATGAGTTAAAATCACTACAGGGTCGTGCAAGCAGGGAGGAAAAACGCTCCTGGCAGAGAATGCAATGCGTACAAAGAGCTGACGACTTGTGGGTCTCAGAGGAGGGGAAACTGGTTTTGCCAAACAGCCTTTTGTCACAATTTGCAAGGCTTTATCATGGACAAGCACATCTTGGGAGAGATGCAATGATCAGATTGTTCAAAATTGACTGGTTCAATCCAAAATTCAGACAAGCCGCAGAGGTTACCTGTCACAGGTGCATCATCTGTCAACAGATGAATGCAGGAAAAGGGACTGTGGTGACGTTGAGCCACATAGGGAGAGCTGGAGGTCAGTTTAGCAAGATGCAAATGGATTTCATTGAGATGCCGATGTGTGGAGGCTTGAAGTACGTGTTGGTGATTGTGTGTGTTTTCAGCCACTGGATTGAAGCTTACCCCACACGTAGGAATGACAGTCTCACAGTTGCAAAGCTGTTGCTTAGAGAGCTAATACCAAGGTACGGATTTCTGGTCTCTTTAGAATCAGATAGAGGCAGACACTTCGACAATGAGGTGATTAAGCTCTTGTGTGCTGCATTAGACGTTGAACAGAAGCTGCATTGTAGCTACGGCCCCGAAGCATCAGGGTTAGTGGAACAGATGAATGGTACCTTGAAGTGGATAATGGCAAAAATGTGTGCAGCTACCAATATGAAATGGCCAGATGCATTGCCCTTAGTGCTGATGTCAATGAGAAATACACCTGATAAGAAGACAGGACTATCATCCCATGAAATCTTCATGGGCAGAGCTATGATGCTACCAGCAGTACCCGCAAATGCTCTTGTGAGTATCACGGATTATATGGTGTTCGACTACTGCAAAGGTTTGGCTGATGTGGTTCGCTTTTTTTCCCACCAGAAGCCAATACACTGCCACCGATCAGTGATCCAGGTCCACCCTGCAAACCAGTAACTGGGTGGTTGTCAAGAAGCATGTGAGAAAGTCGTGTTTGGAGCCGTGCTGGAAGGGGCCATATCAAGTAATACTGACAACAACCACTGCTGTGAAATGTGCAGGCGTTCCAAACTGGATACATGCCAGTCACACAAAGAAGGTAACATGTCTGACTGATGAGGAACTTGAAGTTTCAGACTCAGCAATTCCAGAGAAGGAAGTCTCAGGGCCAGAAAACAGCCAAGGGGGAACTGCGACTACAGGAGAGCCCACTGTGGACGGCTCAGTTCCTCAAACAGTAAATGAGTTTGAGAGAGGAGACGGTGAGCCTATCTCAGTAGCGGCAGCAGGAGAACTAAGTCAAGGAGAGGTTCTCCCAGAAGTAGACGGATATGGGTTAGAGCTTGAACCTGTTACAGACCCAGAAGAAGAAGAAGGGGAAATAGCAGAGGGAGGTCAAAGCACACCGGCATCCCCTGAGCCAGTTGCAGGTCTGTCAAGAGAAAACACCATAGCACAAGAGGAGGGTGCTATCCAGCGTCCTGAAAGGCCAAGAAGGAAGAAGACGCATAAAGGTGATAACTGGCCAAAGAAACAAGCTGCAAGAGAAAAGGTTGTACCAGGCGAAACAATAACGGAAGAAATCGATACAACCAGAATAGAGGATCTAAGTGAAGGAGAATTGCAAAGTAAACGCAGGCTGAAAAGAAAAAGAATCGCAAATTGAAGGTACGCAAGTCCTGAATGGGCATATGCAATGACATCTGAATGGCAACAAGAATTCTTAGCGTTGTTTTGATCGGGACGTACCAGGCCAATATTACGGTACCTGAAATCACTTTGAGGAAGAGAATGTGTTAACTTGAAAGCTGAAAAAGCTGAGAAAAGAGACTGATAAATAACCGGATGTGACACTGATAACCTGAATTGACTTTGAAAACCGATTATGACAAGCTGCTAAACCTGATTTGACAAAAGGGTCCTGGGGTGAGTGAAACGCTGTAAATACACGCAGGGAGAAAGAAAGACTTTGCATCAAGAAGAAAAAAAAAAAAGATAGTTTTATATCGTCCTCAAGTTGGTTGTTTGTTTGAGTTATTCTGCTATCTGATTCTTTACAGACCATGGCTTATAATAGAGGTAGTAGCAGGAAAGGGTAAAGTGTGTGGTTGGTTAAGCGTTATATTAGGTATTTTGTGTGCAATTATAATTGTAGGTGTGATTGTGGGAATGCCATGGTTGGATAAGAAAGCGACTAACAATGCTTCAAAACCTGAGACTACTACACTAACACCGTGGGAAAAGTTTGAGCAAGATACAAAACACTTGCATGAGGGAACTAATTCAAAAGGGGAACTCTCCACTAATGTCTTCTATCGATTGCTGAATGAGTATGTTGAAACCATGGATGCGAGAAATTGTTATGTGTGCACAAAGATTCCTTCATCAGTGCAAGAAGGGGTCGCCTATCATAGCTTGCCGTTAACATATGGGATAAGCTGCAGTTTGCTACTAACAAGATTCTATGACCAGGAGCATGTGCAATATTTTTACTCAAATTTGGATGTGGTGTTTTCCTTTGTGCCTGTGATTGAGTTTCTGAACAAATTAACTAAGGACCATAGTATAAAAATATTTAGAGGTTTCTTTGAACCGACACATTTGGGACAGCTTATGCACACCGCAACAATTTGACTTGCCTATTAACGCCTGTAGAGAAAAGCTTTTTAGGTCACACTGATGATAGATAAAAAGCATTGAAAGAGAGACTAGAAAAGGGGCTAGAGAAACGCACATATGCAAATGATTATGCTTACACTGCAATAAAAACGCAAGGCAAATTAGCTATAGCTGCATTACATGTAGGAAGGCTTTGTATATACAGGCCAAAATCTGAACATGACACTTTATTTGTGGGAACGAGTGAATGCAGGCATGTGTTTTTGTTTCAGAGTAAATGGACATTCATGTTAAATGGACAGGATCCAGCGATCCCTGGAATCTATTTTATTTGTGGCCTTAATGCTTATTACCGTCTCCCTAAGGGATGGTGTGGGACATGCTATTTGGGGATAGTTTTCCCAAAGATTTACCAGATTGATGACTTAAAGCAAATACCTAAAGCGTCTGAATTACAACATGCTGGACAAAAACGAGAGACAGCGGCTGCTGTTGTTGGTGCCATATTTGGAGCCATAATTCCTTCAGTAGGGGTTATTCTAAAATCCATTAAGATTCGAAAGCTGTCTACTATTGTGGATAACATGCTGACAAATTTTACAGGGGCTATACTCCTGATGGATGCTGAACTTGCTGCGGAAAGAGCTATGACTCTTCAAAATCGGCTTGCCTTAGACATTCTTTTAGCAAAGAGCGGCAGGGTCTGCAAGATGCTCAACGAGCATCATTGTTGCTCATTTATACCGGATAATAGTAAAAAGATTAGAGGTATGCTTACTAACCTAACTAGAGATAGTACAGATTTGAAGGAACTGAAGGAACCTGGAGTGTGGGAGAAAGTGGGAAAAGGATTTGCCAGAGTAGGGAGCTGGTTTAGCAATATTTGGAATGTGGTTCTTGCAAAAATACTAAGGGGTCTATTAATTGTTCTGGTCTGTTTATTAGGTTTATGGGGAGCATGCAAAATGAATGACAAAATTAAAAGGAATAGGACAAAGAGAAACAGGAGAAATGAGGAAAGTGAAAGGGAGAAAATGTTTAAAGAAATTTGGGAAAGTTCACACAAGGGACAAGATGTTGAAATGCGCATTATGCGCAAGGTGAAAAATTAAAAATGAAAGGTTGAAAGGGAAAGGTTTGTGTGATGACGAACGTCATCAGAGGAGGGACTGAGAGACCGTAGCATATATAATGTATATTAACATGAAGTGTTTATGAATTCATGTGTGATAATGCCGCATAGAAACTGTAGTAATGAATTTTTGCTTAAATGTGCACTTGAAATGTGACCACGGGGAGTGGCCGCCAATGTATACGTGGACTAATAAAATGACTAATGTTTATGAATTATTATATTGAATAAGTTTATACTAATTATTAATGATTATGGTATTGAAATTGTGCTAAAATCCTTGTAGGCCTCAAGTTAGCATGAGCAGAAGCTTAGCTGTCTGGCTCTCATTTTAAAATGTATTTTTCCTAACGTGCAGTGTGCTGACTCGCAAAAGGACGTGACCCCTTGTTTTCTTCAAACTGGAAGCTGAATGTAACCATAGCAAATCCGTTCTCATGAAATTCACATTGCTTGTAGAAAATGTTAGACAAAATGCAACAGTGTAGGTTAATGTAATGTACAAGGTCGTTCAAACCGGTGAAGACAATGGAGCTACTGACCAAAAGATGTGCAAAGAATTACAGAAGGATGAAATCATACCGGACGTGCTACCTCTGAAGACGTCAATCATATGGACCAATAAAATGTCTGTAAACTAATATGGGGTGAAAGATTAATGACAATCTGTTTTCTAATTGGGTAAAGATAGTGAGGTATAACCACGGACCAATGAAATTTTAGGGGAATGTACAACGAAAAAGGGATAAAAACCCATGACACAGAGAACCATCGGAGGTGGGTTAGGGAATGCTATTGATTTTATCCAGAAACTTTGTCACTCTGTTTGGTGACTTACTTTGTTTTTACTTAAACCATCCTTTTCTTAGATTTCCCATTTTACACTTTACCTCCTTATGAGGGAAGTGCCCCTTTTTGCCCCGGAGCTGAATTCTGACTGATGGCGATTTGACTGAGGTCCTGAAGACGAAGACCAAACCTGAGTGCTGACCTAAACCTTGGAGGGTAACTATGACAATGAAAATTGTGATTTGTCGGTTTGCTTTTCCTTTCTAGGTACCAACTGCTTACTTTTGACAGGGACCCTAGTTTAGATGTTTTCCAAATTAGTGTTCTAAATTGTTTTGCATTAAGCCCAACATGCTAATGTTAATCAGAGGTCAGGACAGGGGTTCACTACACTGACGCAAATAGACAAACAACTGAATCTATGTTTTGTTGAACTGACGCGTTGATGACACTCGACTTATGTTGACGCTGTGTTATGTTCTAATAATTGCGTTCCTCGCGTTGTTTAAGTCTTATTCAAGTTGCCAAATTATGACAATGTTATCGAGTGTTTTGGTTTTGAAATTAACACACATGCTTTTAGAATTGTAATCAATAGGGAATAAACATCATAAAATTCTACTAAACTGGTGTGGTTATTCATGACTGCAAGGTCATGGTAGTGTCTTGAGTTGATTAATGACTGACTAAAGTGAAATGTATTGTGGTAATAAATATTGATGACATTATTGATTGACATATTGATTAGCTATCTCGTCCTCAGGCCTCTCTCAACTGGGTCAAAAGATTCATTGGCCTAAAACGAGTTCTGATGTGTAATAAATTATAATAAAGGGACGCGTTAACAGTGCCATTCACACTGTCAAGATTCAGTGTATTGCGTCATTACCTCCTCTACTACCTAGGTGACCGTAACAAACTGCCATTGACACTGGATCACCCAGCATTCAGACCCTGTTGTCAAGATATGATCCAGCTGGTGGAAGAGCAGTCCAAAATGGAGGTAAAGATAAATTGCTTCACACTGCCAGCTGAAGAGGAGCTGCTTTGGGTTCCACAGCACACCGTGCCAGCTCCCACCCATCCCACTCCCTGTTTACTGATAGTCAAATCATATCCTTCCTATGTCTTTGTCCCCTTGATTGCTGTGAAAAAGATGAATGAGTCAATGAAGGCTTAAATCTAAGCTCGAGCCAGACGCCTAGGCCTAGGTCAGCTTGGGTATTCTACTTTGTCATTCTGCATCTGAATCCAGTTTTCACCATGGAGAGAATAATTATTAGCAAGGGCTCATACTTTCTTTAAGTAAACCTGCTGATAGCATTGCACACTTTTTTCAGTGCTAAATATCAGGCCTGTTGGGAAACAATAGCTGATAAACGTACTAAATAAGTTCAAGTGGGGTTCACCCTCAGAAAGATATTTTAAAAAAATAGCACCAAATGGTGAATTTTACAGCACAATTGACACTTTAACATTTAAAAAAATCAGAGGTTCTGAAGGGGCATTAAGGAAATATTCAAATACGTTTATGGTGTTCTACGGAAGACCGTACACTCAGTAGGGTTATTGATGGTTAAATGTGTACCTTTCTTCACTCATTTGTTTTCAACCTGGCACTTCAAGTAGGTTCAACCACATTTCTGTTTTGTACAACTTGAAGTGACAGGATTGAGAACGTTGAACATTATTCTTTTGTCCAATGTCCACTGTGCCCAGAAGAGCTTGGATTATGCCGCTTTGTTTAACCCTGGGCGTGAGACATTATGAAGTTGCTTTTCGAATACTTTTGACGGATACTAGTTCTTTTAAAGCTTTTTCCCTCAGTCAGTAATTATATTCAGCGTGACACCAAAGGAAGAAGTTGGGTCTATTGTTATGAATTCTTGAATCAATAGTTGTCAAATTTTAAATTGATTTTAGCCTCATTGACGTGACTTCTGTTTACATGTTCATAAGCTAAAACATTACAAGTGCAATATTATACAAATGTGTGCATTTTATCGTTTTTTACTCTTAAAGTAATTGTCTATATACATTTAAATCGTTTGGAACTTTTCTGGCACGCCATAAGTGTAATATTATATATACATAATTTCTTTTTAAAGCACGCAGTCCATTGGTTTTAATATTTTCTTCTTTACTTCTTTCTTCTTTATTTGTTTATTGCTTCAGGATTGTACAAATGATTTTTATTTTTGTGACTTTTAAGGGGCTAGACCCCAAAATAAACTTATTTCAGGACTAAGTAGATTCAGAGAATGTACTTTGAAGTATTAAGGTGCACATCTCCCAATAAATCGCAGTAGAGACGCCCTCATTAGCTACTCTCAAACACTATGGGTGCTCCTTTCTAAATTACTATTCATTAAATTAGATCAGTTCCTAGTAGTCTATCAGCCATGGTTTATTTCACATAATTGTGGATATAACGTATTAGCCACAGAATACATCATCCGTTGCATAACGTGCAGATTTTAACAGAAAAAAACAGTTTCAAGCTCAAACGGATCAAAAGTTACTAAAAATGTTGCATCATGTGTTGTTGTACAGTGGAAGACCCTTCACAAAGATGAACCTGCTATCTTTCAGTTGTTTATTTCTGTATTTGGTTGTTAAACTGGTACTACTGAGGTTAAATCTTTACTCAGATACTATTATCTTGTGTAAAAATTACAAAATAATAAAGTAATACTATCAAAAATATATGCCGCATTATGCTGCATAATTTGACTTTTCTTGCTGCAGAATTAAGCCAAACCTGCCACGTACCTTAGTGCTTCCTGCCGCATAATTCCAGAGGCCTTGTCTATTAGCGAGCACTGCACGCCTTACACAAGGTTCAGACCTTCCAATCATTGGAATTGAAAGTCTTAAATTAAACAAACTTCTGTGTTTGGTTCGTGCGAAATGATGGCATCCACTTGTAGAAACCTGTGTTAAATTCATGGCCACTGGGATTATGTGGCATGTTTAGACCAGATTTTATAGCAGGTTAGACCAGATTTTATTGCAGGATTGACTAAATTATGCTGCAAGCAAAGGCAAATTATGCAGCATAATGCGGAACATTATGGGGAAGCATTACTTCACCACTTTGTCTATTTGACACGTTCACACCTTACTAGTACTACTCTAACACCCAAATACAGCTATAAATAATTTACAGCTAACCAGTCAACCTTTGCAAAGAGCCTTCCATTAAGCAGAACATGTTTAACTGCATTTATATTAGTAACTTTTGATCCAATTGAGCTAGAAACTATTTTTTGTGAAATCCTGCAGACTATATAGCAGACGATGGATTCTGTTGCAAATGAAGCAAATCTATACGTTAAAAAAAATATGCCACAGAATTGCATAATCCCAGAGGCTCTAGTTAACACATACGAATAGTATGTAAGATAGCTCACTAGGTTGAGCACCACAGCATCAAACCACAGCCTTCATCTTTCTGGGGGCGATAAGTGAACCAAAAGGTTGGGGATCTCTCGCTTTCTCCACGCCCCTCTCTCTCGCTCTTCCTCTCTCTGAGTCACACAAAAATAGCAATTTAAAATGAAGACTTCCTGTTGCAATTTGCTAATTTTCAGCCCTTTGTCAGAAGAGGTACATTTTTGATTCAAGAAGAGGCGGGCATATAAGTAATAATTTAGGGTAAGAAGTATAACATTTTGCACATGAATCACAATGTTCAGTGGAAGATGAGTACAGCGCACACTTTTGTTTTTAAAGGATAAGTGAAACCAGTGGCACATAGCATAAGTGCGGCAGCGCGATTTGGGTCACAATTTATTTGCACTGTATTGTTCGGTGGTGCGAATGGCATTGTTTTCCTACTTCTCAGCTGCTTGCCACTAACACTGCCTTGTGTGCCCTTGTAAATAAGCAAAACAATGCAGTAGATGCCAGTCAGTCAGTCAGTCAGTCAAAGAACTTTATTCGGCAGTTGCCATAAAAGTACAAATTGAGATCAAAATTCCAAAAGTACAAACAAACAGAAAAAAAACAACAAAAAAAACATCTTACATGTCACCAAAGAAAAAGGATAACAGACTAATCTTATCCAAGTACCTCTTTCACAAATATCCCAATATTCTTATCAAAACGATTACTAGTTTCATGCAATATAGTACTAAAAAACTGTTTAAATACCTTAAAATATAAAAATAACCTTACTTCCTCCGAAATAAAAGCTATACTAAACCACATATATAAGGTATCAAATTTTAGACATAAAAAATTGATTTAAAAATCAGCATGAAATAAAATTAATAAATTACAGGATATTAATACCGATTCCTAATAGCAATAGATGATCTAATAAAATTTAAAACCGGATAACAAATTTTGTCATTTAGTAATTTCTGAAAATATATAAAAGCTTCCTTATAATGGATTGGTCTTAGAGTGCGTAAAATAGGTAAAATGAAAGTATTTCTAGGGGAGGCATAAAGAGAGCAAAAGAGAAAAAAGTGAGAAGTGCTTTGTTTTGATCTGGCATTGCAAGGACAGGGTGGTAGATCTTTTTGCCAAATAAACTGCTTAGGAAAGGCCACCTTAAAATGAATCAAATTTAGTCTAAAGAAAATTAAAAGAGAATATATTTTTGGGCATGCAAACCAGGTCATATAAGGTTCAATATGTAAGGCCGTAACAATCGGAGTATAGGAATCTAAAGATTTCAAGTTGAAACAGCTATGGAGTCTTATGTGCAAAGTATGCTCAGAGCGACGTGCTTTCAACAGGGGCTTTGCAGATTTGGTTAGCATTTGCGGTTCTTCATTCATATACCTCAGCCCCAACTTGTCAAAAGATGATCGCAGGTACGAAAGCCAGGGAATCCTGTTCGAGTTAGCCAACTGTGTGCATTCAGTAATACGTTCCTGCACAAGACTAGCCGCTGGGTTCGTCCAACATTTAATCCACAGCAAAAGGGGGGCAATAGAGACTGTGTCCTCTAAAAAGCATTGGCCCACTTCCTCGTGGATAATGATGTTTGCTATACACTTAGGTACCATCAATAGTCTACGCCTACATTTATTCTCAGTACATTGAAGAGTGGGTATTTTAATGTAACCCCAGACTCCAGCCCCATATAGGGCTGCTGAGACACACTTGGAGTTATATAGTGTCATAATCTGAGAAGACGGTCTGTGGCCCAGTTCACGGGTAAAACGAAAAATCGCTTCAGTATTCCTTGACATTTGCTGAGTCTTAAATTTAAGGTGAGTGTTCCAGAGCATAGAAGAACTTATATGCATACCTAGATAACAGAAGTCCCTCACCTTAATAATGATATTGCCCCTCATAGTAAATGTTTTAGATTTTGTATTTCGGGGGCCGCATGTCATGACAAATGTCTTTGAATAATTAACTTTTTAATCTAAGTCCAACATGAAGTCCAGAAAAAGATCCAGCAGGCCTTGTAAACCATTTGCAGTGCGTGCAATAAGTACAGCGTCATCTGCATATAGTAGGACTGGGAGCAATCTCTGGCCCATCTTTGGCACATCCTTCCCTTTTTTTGTCAAAAAATCATAAAGCACATTAATATATATATATAAAAAAGAAAGGGGGCCAGGATACATCCCTGTCGCACTCCCCTAAAAGAGGGAACAGGAGCAGTTCTCTGTCCCGATGGGCCATACTGAACAGACACCTTTAAATCCATATGAAGGCGCTTTATGAGTTCCAATAGAGTCACATCGCATCCCAGAGTTTCCATGATTTGCCACAACTTCTTCCTGTTTAACAAATCAAAGGCGCTAGATAAATCAATAAAAGCCATAGGAATTGGCTCCCTTTTGGCAATAACATATTTGTTAAGAATGAGATGCAGGTTTAATACTTGCTCGACTGTGCCTAACCGGGTCTAAAAGCAAATTGAATTGGAGACAAAATCTGTGTCTGTAGCACCCAATCCTCCAGGCGAGATAGATGCCAGTCATTGCGGCATGAGAGCAAGGCAGGGTTCGCCAATTGTCCAACAGATTGAGGAAGAAGGGAAACTTTGCACTAGAGCTGCTCTTCAAGATCTCGACAGGGGCAGTAAGCACTATATATAATATCTCGGGTTGTTTATGCAATCAAATTTGTGAAACACAGTAATCAGTGACTCCACAGGTTTCACATGCAGCTCCCAATCAACTTCCTGATCAGCATGTGCCAAGTTTTTCACTAGAGTGATCATGTGCAAAATATTTTCTCAGTACTTGCAAAGTTCTGAGTTTTGTTCACAATCTTTGACAAACTCTGAAAACTTGGTTTTTGGGTTTTCCTATTTTAAACGGAGTGTATTGAATATTGCCTGGCTTTGCATTACGTTTTTTGAATGAATTGCACCCTGTGCCTTGTTCACTTCTGAGATAAGCTATGCAAAATCTAATTTGTCATTCTTGTTCCAGAAAGCATTCAAATGCAATGTTTCTATAGCCTCAGATATGAGTATACCACCCTGTAACAAACATAATGAGTTCGACTCAATACTGACTGGACAGTTGTAGGAGGCTGGCCTGGTTTGTAGTGGGTACCTTGGGTACTTACACCTCATGCCAGATCCAGTTATCTCTTATTAGCGAAGTAGTAGTGTTCTAGCAGCTTAGGCTGATAGAGGTAGCTATAGCAGAGCAGCTTAGGCTGAACTAGGAGATATGCAAAGCTCATGCAATACCACTTACAGTTACATAATAATAATAGTAGCACCTCCCTGTGTCCTGATACAGCCCAGTGTTCAAGGATTGCAAAAAGACCTAGGTAAGGAGCCCTAAGATTTTTCTGGGTATTATCTGTTCAAAAGTGTTTATTTCAGCTAACTGTGCCTGTTTTACTGTGGACTCTCTGTGTTTCAGGCAGCCTGGCCTCTTTTAAAGCGGTGTTTTTTTTAAATTTGTTTTTGCCGTAACTGTGTGAATTGCCTTGCTAGTTTGTGGCACCCCCCCCTTTTTTCTCTTCTAAGTAAAAAGGCTACATACATCTTGCAGAGTGTGTTTTTAGGATACTGTTTTAATCTGTTTCTGTGTTTAAATTGTGCTTAAAAACTGTTTGCCCCCCTGTATTTTTGCCTTTAAAAAAGCCAAATTTGAGTGCACGCCCAGCAGTATTCCAGTGTTGGTTTCTTAAACAATCTCTCCCTTACCTGGAAAGTAGACTCTGCTAGCTTGGAAGTGTGGATTCAGCCTGTCTGTATCCAAAGAGATTCTGAATAGAGCAGCAGTTGCCTTTCCCCCTGACCACAGGGACTGGACTTCAGTTAACTTGCTCCTTATACAAGTTACTATGGGTTGTTGCATATGTTGTTGTGACAGGTTGTTGGGTGATGGTCTTTCCTTGGTTGCTGGCTCCAGGGCTGGGGCTATGATTGGTGGATAGGGCGGGGAATCTGATTGGCTGTTGGTTCTAGGGCTGAGATTCGAATTGGCTGTTGGTTCTAGGGCTGTGATTGGTGGATAGGGCAGAGATTCTGATTGGCTGTTGGTTCTAGGGCTGTGATTGGTGGATAGGGCAGAGATTCTGATTGGCTGTTGGTTCTAGGGCTGTGATTGGTGAATAGGGCTGATAATCTGATTGGCTGTTGGTTCTAGGGCTGTGATTGGTGGATAGGGCTGATAATCTGATTGGCTGTTGGTTCTAGGGCTGTGATTGGTGGATAGGGCTGGGATTCTGATTGGTTGCTGGTTTTAGGGCTGGGGCTGTAATTGGTGGTCAGGAATAGGGCTATAATTGGGGAATAGGGCTGGTTCTCCCATTAGTTGTTTGAATCAGGGCTTGAAATTGGATTGGCTAGGGTTAGGACCAGCTTCTTATTGGCCAGTAGGGCTATTAAAGGCTAGGATTCAGGGCGTCTCAGCAAAGGGCGGAGAGGACAAGGCCAGCTGCCTGTTTGGGCCTGTTCGGGACAGGTAGGAACTAGGGACTAGGGACAGAAATGCTGCCCAATTCTCAGTGGACCAAGAATGGTTCCAGCCCCTACACACCCCTCAACATGCAAACACATATTCTACAAAGGCATCTAACTCATGCATCACAAACTGACCACAGACAGATTGCATTGTCCCATCATGCAACACAATACCCTTTATACAACACATATACACATATCCCCCACAACTACTACAGTCAAACACCTGCCTTCTCACAGCAAACACAACTCTGTCCACTCCCACTAACACAACACAAAACTACAGTATACATTTCTCTGTTTCAGCCTTCCAGATACACACTCTCTGCTCATACTAACCAAAAACACTATCCGCTGTTTGCTCCACACAGACCACCTGTCATCATAACAATGCCCAAACCCTGCCTTCAAACACACCATCTACAAACACTCTTCCCCTCTCTTCACCAATTACACACAATCATACAATCCCCACATTTCACTCCACCACACATTACCTCTTCCAGTCATCGCAACTAACACTAACTCCCCTGACACACATCCATCACCTCTTACACACCTCGTACATTCATCTCCAAAACACATCAACACCCCATCTAACACTCAAATTCCACTCACCAGCACTAACTCACATACAAATCCCTCACCAAAAACAACTACACCAATATCCCCTCTCACTATTCCACAAAAACAATACCGACCACAAACATCAGCACATCAAAGCCACACAAACGTTGATTACACTTATCGTCATACCCACTCCCACCCTCAGGACTACACAAAGAATACAAATTCCATCCTATCTCTACCCCTACTTTCTCACTCTTCACAAACACCTACCATAAGCACCCCAACCCAGCAACTTTCATTCACTCGCCTATCCTCCATTGCACAATTTAGAACCTTACATCATGATCCACATGCTCCTCCACCACCCCTAACCCACACTCCATCCACACTAAACAAACGCAAACAAAATAAAAAACATGCCACTCATAGCAACCTCGCATCCCCTTGTCTATTACTTAATAAAACTACCCTACAAAAAAACAGCACACTCCTCGTGGCTCTCTCAGCCACCAAGTCCACCACCCACACACACAGACCCAACAAAATGCCTCCTTAACCTGCTGGAAGAGGAACACTATATTGAAAAGCAAGACTATTGTGAGCCTCAAACAGTTATCACAACTAGCAACACTCCTGCTTCAAGCTCACATTATACTACTCACCCTTCTCCTAAACAAAACAATACTAACACACCTTTTCTAAACTGCCAGCTCATAAATGCTCGATCACTCTCAAAAAACAAGCACCACATCTACGACCTGCTCACAGACACACAACCTGACTAACTATTCATAACTGAATCCTGGTTGGGAGATGACATGGCCCCAGTGTTGCACGAAGCCCTTCCTCCAGGCTATCAAACCATCACACAAAACCGTATAGGCAAGAGAGGAGGTGGACTAGCTATTATATTCAAACAAGCATTGAACCTCAGTAAAACAGACAACATCTCCATACAAGGTTGTGAAGCCCTCCTTACCAGATGCCACCCTACTCCAACGTCCTCCTGTAACTTTCTCCTCCTTTACAGACCTCCACCTAACAACTCCACATTCCCAGATGCTTTTCTAGACACAGTCTCAAACCTTATTACACTATACTCCAACCTATGCATTCTTGGGGATCTAAACATTTGGTTTGACAAACCAAATATGCCCATCCAAAAGCTATCACCACTGGCCTAGTCGCATTGAACCTACATCAGATTGTACACAATCCCACACACATCGCTGGTCACATCCTAGATTTCATTTTTGCTAAGCCTGAACTAGTTACTATTCATAGCATCACGCCAATCACTTGGTCACACCACCATTTGATAACTTTCTGACATACAACTCCACAAATCAACATACCCCACAACTACTTACATACATACACCTATCGACCATGGAACAAACTCAATTTGGATGACTTAGAAACACAACTAACAGCCAACAGAGATCTAGATACAATTAATTCTGTGCCAAAACTTTATGAGTGGCTACAGGAAGCTTTTGAAATCCTAATACCACTCAGAAAAACACCACAAAAGAAAACCAACACCTTGGAGAAACAACAAATCAGAAATTTGCAGCGGACCTGGCTCAAAACAAACAACAATCAAGGCAAACTGCAGCTACACAAACTTAACAGGATATACAAATCATCAATCAAAAAAGCAAAAAAAAGTACTACGCAGACAGAATTCCAAATGCTCAATCTACAACCAAGGAATTTTATAAAATTCTCAATGAATTTCGAAAATCTACATGCATGGAAGGAAGTCATCCCACTAAAGATTTCACAAACAAATTGGCAACTCACTACACAACCAAGGCTGACACATTGTACTTCTATTTAAAACAGAAGAAAAACATCAGCACCAAACCCTTTCCGAAAATACCCTCTAAGAATAAACCAACCCAACCTCTACAGTCCTTCAACCAAATATCCCAGGATGAATTTATGGATTTGGTCAAAGCAAGCAGACCTTCTGGTTGCCCTTCTGACCCTTGCCCACCACAAATCTTCAAGAACAAACATTCTTCTATCTACTTCTGCTGCCATACCTGTAAGAAGAATCATCAACAACTCTAACTTCAGGAACTTTTCCTGTAGACCTGAAAAAGGCATACATACGACCTTTATTAAAGAAAACAAACTTAGACCCGCAAGACCCCAACAACTACAGACCAATCACAAATGGACCTTTCCTGGACAAATTGATAGAAAGAACAGCATTCGCCCAGATGTCACAATTCATTGAAGACAATTCTATACTTTCAGACTTCCAAACTGGATTCTGCCCAGGAAGAAGCACTGAATAGGCACTCATAGCAATCTGGGATGATCTTAAAAACACAGTCGACCGAAATGGAGTTGCTGCACTACTTCTCTTGGACCTCTCAGCTGCCTTTGATACGGTTGACCATGACACCCTAATTCAAAGACTCCACGAAGCCGGCATACAAGGGAATGCTCTTGAATGGATTACTTCCTATCTTCAAAAAAGATCGAATGTCCTCCACTCACCCCACTTCTCGTCCGAACCCTACCTCAGAAAAGCAGGGGTCCCCCAAGGGTCAATCATCTCACCTTTGCTTTTCAACATCTACATGATATCATTACCAGAACTGAGCAATGATTTCCATCTCACATGCTACAACTATGCAGATGACACACAAATACTACTTAAATTAGAATGCCCCAAAAACATTGAAAACTCACAAATCTTCAGTTGCCTCAGAGCTGTTGATCAGTGGATGACCTGCAGCCATCTCAAACTAAATACCTCCAAAACAGAAAAACTCATATGTGGTAACTGGAAAATGTATGACCCTCTGTGCGTCTGTGTAGGAGGCTGGACTGGCTTGTAGTGAGTACCAAGGGGTACTTGCACCTTGCACCAGGCCCAGTTATCCCTTATTAGTGTATAGGGTGTCTAGCAGCTTAGGCTGATAGATAATGGTAGCTTAGCAGAGCAGCTTAGGCTGAACTAGGAGACGTGTGAAGCTACTACAGTACCACTTAGTGTCATATGCACAATATCATAAGAAAACACAATACACAGTTATACTAAAAATAAAGGTACTTTATTTTTATGACAATATGCCAAAGTATCTTAGAGTGTACCCTCAGTGAGAGGATAGGAAATATACACAAGATATATATACACAATACCAAAAATATGCAGTATAGTCTTAGAAAACAGTGCAAACAATGTATAGTTACAATAGGATGCAATGGGGAAACATAGGGATAGGGGCAACACAAACCATATACTCCAAAAGTGGAATGTGAACCACGAATGGACCCCAAACCTATGTGACCTTGTAGAGGGTCGCTGGGACTATTAGAAAATAGTGAGAGTTAGAAAAATAACCCTCCCCAAGACCCTGAAAAGTGAGTGCAAAGTGCACCAAAGTTCCCCTAAGGACAAAATAGTCGTGTTAGAGGGAGAATGCAAGGAAAACACAAATCAGCAATGCAACAACGATGGATTCCTGTCTGAAGGTACCTGTGGAACAAGGGGACCAAGTCCAAAAGTCACAAGCAGCTCGGAGATGGGCAGATGCCCAAGAAATGCCAGCGGTTGGTGCAAAGAAGCTCTTACTAGGCTGAAGAACTGTGAATACTGCAGGAACGACAAGGGCTAGAGACTTCCCCTTTGGAGGATGGATCCCCCACGCCTTGGAGAGTCGTGCAGAAGTGTTTTCCCGCCGGATGGACGCCAACAAGCCTTGCTACACGCAAATCGTGCGTTTGGCGTTTTTGGACGCTGCTGGGGCCCAGGAGGGACCAGGAGGTCGCAAATTGGACCTGCAGAGAGAGGGGACTTCGAGCAAGACAAGGAGCCCTCACTGAAGCAGGTAGCACCCGGAGAAGTGCCAGAAACAGGCACTACGAGGATGCGTGAAACGGTGCTCGCCGAAGTTGCACAAAGGAGTCCCACGTCGCCGGAGACCAACTTAGAAAGTCGTGCAATGCAGGTTAGAGTGCCGTGGACCCCGGCTTGGCTGTGCACGAAGGATTTCCGCCGGAAGTGCACAGGGGCCGGAGAAGCTTGCAAAGTCGCGGTTCCCAGCAATGCAGCCCAGCGAGGTGAGGCAAGGACTTACCTCCACCAAACTTGGGCTGAAGAGTCACTGGACTGTGGGGGTCACTTGGACGGTGTCGCTGGATTCGAGGGACCTCGCTCGTCGTGCTGAGAGGAGACCCAAGGGACCGGAGATGCAGCTTTTTGGTGCCTGCGGTTGCAGGGGGAAGATTCCGTCGACCCACGGGAGATTTCTTCGGAGCTTCTGGTGCAGAGAGGAGGCAGACTACCCCCACAGCATGCACAAGCAGGAAAACAGTCGAGAAGGCGGCAGGATCAGCGTTACAGAGTTGCAGTAGTCGTCTTTGCTACTATGTTGCAGGTTTGCAGGCTTCCAGCGCGGTCAGCGGTCGATTCCTTATCAGAAGGTGAAGAGAGAGATGCAGAGGAACTCGGCTGAGCTCATGCATTCGTTATCTAAAGTTTCCCCAGAGACAGAGACCCTAAATAGCCAGAAAAGAGGGTTTGGCTACCTAGGAGAGAGGAAAGGCTACTAACACCTGAAGGAGCCTATCAGCAGGAGTCTCTGACGTCACCTGGTGGCACTGGCCACTCAGAGCAGTCCAGTGTGCCAGCAGCACCTCTGTTTCCAAGATGGCAGAGGTCTGGAGCACACTGGAGGAGCTCTGGACACCTCCCAGGGGAGGTGCAGGTCAGGGGAGTGGTCACTCCCCTTTCCTTTGTCCAGTTTCGCACCAGAGCAGGGGCTAAGGGGTCCCTGAACCGGTGTAGACTGGCTTATGCAGAATTGGGCACATCTGTGCCCAACAAAGCATTTCCAGAGGCTGGGGGAGGCTACTCCTCCCCTGCCTTCACACCATTTTCCAAAGGGAGAGGGTGTCACACCCTCTCTCAGAGGAAGTTCTTTGTTCTGCCATCCTGGGCCAGGCCTGGCTGGACCCCAGGAGGGCAGCTGCCTGTCTGAGGGGTTGGCAGCAGCAGCAGCTGCAGTGAAACCCCAGGAAGGGCAGTCTGGCAGTACCAGGGTCTGTGCTACAGACCACTGGGATCATGGAATTGTACCAACAATGCCAGGATGGCATAGAGGGGGCAATTCCATGATCATAGACATGTTACATGGCCATATTCGGAGTTACCATGGTGAAGCTACATATAGGTAGTGACCTATATGTAGGGCACGCGTGTAATGGTGTCCCCGCACTCACAAAGTTCAGTGAATTGGCTCTGAACAATGTGGGGGCACCTTGGCTAGTGCCAGGGTGCCCTCACACTAAGTAACTTTGCACCTAACCTTTACCAGGTAAAGGTTAGACATATAGGTGACTTATAAGTTACTTAAGTGCAGTGTAAAATGGCTGTGAAATAACGTGGACGTTATTTCACTCAGGCTGCAGTGGCAGGCCTGTGTAAGAATTGTCAGAGCTCCCTATGGGTGGCAAAAGAAATGCTGCAGCCCATAGGGATCTCCTGGAACCCCAATACCCTGGGTACCTCAGTACCATATACTAGGGAATTATAAGGGTGTTCCAGTAAGCCAATGTAAATTGGTAAAAATGGTCACTAGCCTGTCAGTGACAATTTGAAAGTAATGAGAGAGCATAACCACCGAGGTTCTGGTTAGCAGAGCCTCAGTGAGACAGTTAGGCACCACACAGGGAACATATACATGCACACCTATGAGCACTGGGGCCCTGTGTGACAGGGTCCCAGTGACACATACATATAGGCCACAAACCTATGAGCACTGACACATAACAACCATACTGAAAACATGGTGTTTTCACTATGAGCACTGAGGCCTGGCTATCAGGATCCCAGTGAGACAGTGAAAACAGTGACAAACACCCTGACATACACTCACAAACAGGCCAAAAGTGGGGGTAACAAGGCTAGAAAGAGGCTACCTTCTCACACAACCCCCCCCCCAAACGAAGGACAATAAGGCTAACCTTGGCCAGTTGAGACTTTATTGTCTAAGTGGTGATAAGTAGAGAGTAGCTCTGCAATAGACTGGTTACTCCCTTTATCATCCACTATATGGTTACTTCCCTGTGGGGATGTAAACCACCCTGTTTGAAGTTTTTTAGCTAAGCAACAATGTGAAGATGTATTTTCAGAGTTTCTATCAGTAAGTTTTAGTTTAGAGCAGTGGGAATTGTCCACTGAACCTATTTGTAGTGATGGAAATGCCAGACAGGGATGCTGTCTCAGAAAAGCCATAGCTGGGCAAAAACTTTGTCCATCTGGCTGGAAGAGAGAACAGGGATGCTGTTTCTCTTGAGTTGGAGCAGGGCAGGGATGGTGTCCTATGAGCTCCACACTAGGGCAGGGATGCTGTCCTAAGTGTTGTGAGGTAGTGCAGGGTTTCTGCACTAAAGTTTCTCTGGGAGGGTTGGAGGGATGCTCCATGTTAACTAAAATGGTGCTGTTTTTCTCACCAATGTTAGTTATCCCACAGAGAGGTACTTCCACCTCAGGGAGTCCAGCTTTGCCAGCTGATGATTCCCTTGGAACAGGTGCCACCCCAGGAGAGGTTTCTCCCACCACAGGAATAGTATCCTGAATGGTAGGGTGGTTAGGGGATACTGTGATACCCTTTTTACCTGTTGATGGAGAGGGATCCTGAGTTTTCAGGCCTTCTCTCCTTTGCTTTTTCATTTCAGTAGAAATGAGAGGGAACAATTCCTCAGGGATGCCCAGCATGGCTGCATGGGCATAAAACTCTACATCAGCCCAACCTGAGGCCTCTAGGTCATTACCTAAGAGACAGTCTACAGGTAAGCTAGGTGATACCACCACCTGCTTAGGGCCAGTAACTCCACCCCAACTAAACTGAATTATAGCTAAGGGAAGAAACTTAGTGGAGTTATGGACATCAATAATCTTATACTGTTGTCCAATGATGTGTTGTTCAGGAGGCACTAGGTTTTCAGTCACCAAAGTGAAACTGGCACCTGTGTCCCTGTAGGCCAAGGCCTCAACACCATTTATTGAAACTGTCTGCCTGTACTTATCCATTGTAAGGGGACAAGCAGCCAGTGTGGCAAGGCCAGTGCCACTAGGTGTGACAGAAACTGTCTTGGGACTGATTACATCAGTTTCCACTATGGACCCATAAGTGAACCCAACTACACCCTTTGCTTGACTGTTGCCAGCAGTCCCACCACTAGTACCACTACTGCTAGGGGCACTAGAGCTTGATGTATTAGTGGTGGTAGGCTCAGGGGGTTTACCTGGACAGGACTTATCCCCTGGCCTATGGCCTCTGTTTTTACACACAAAGCACCAAGGCTTTTTAATGTGTGCAGGTTGGGAAGAAGAGGAAGAATTTTTTTATCCCCACCCTCTGAAGAGTGTTTAAGATTTGAAGTGGGATCTTTGGTTTTACCCTTATCCCCATGCTTATCTTGAGATTTTTCACCATCTTTCTTCTTATTGCCATCTTTGTCACCCCCTGTATGAACTTTTCTGTTCACCCTTGTTCTGACCCATTTGTCTGCCTTCTTTCCCAATTCTTGGGGAGAGGTCAGATCAGAGTCTACCAGGTACTGGTGCAACAAATCAGACACACAATTATTAAGTATATGCTCTCTCAGGATTGTGTTATACAGGCTTTCATAATCAGTAACTTTACTGCCATGTAACCACCCCTCCAAGGCCTTCACTGAATGGTCAATGAAATCAACCCAGTCTTGTGAAGACTCCTTTTTGGTCTCTCTGAACTTTATCCTGTACTGTTCAGTGGTTAAGCCATAACCATCCAGGAGTGCATTCTTAAGAACTGTAAAATTATTGGCATCATTTTCTTTCACTGTAAGGAGCCTATCCCTACCTTTTCCACTAAATGATAGCCATAGGATAGCAGCCCACTGCCTTTGAGGGACATCCTGTACAACACAGGCCCTCTCAAGTGCAGCAAACCACTTGTTAATGTCATCCCCCTCCTTATAAGGGGGAACTATCTTATGCAGATTCCTGGAATCATGCTCTTTTGCAGGATGACTATGGGGAATACTGCTGCTGCCACCATGGGTATCTAAACCCAACTTCTGTCTTTCCCTCTCTATTTCTAAAGACTGTCTATCCAAATCCAGCTGTTGCTTCTTGAGCTTCAGTCTGGTTTGTTCCACTCTCAATCTATTGAGCTCCCTTTCTAACAATCTGTCATCAGGGTGGGTGGGAGGGACATTTCTAGATACAGAGGTATGATGGGAATGAACAGAAGGAGACCTGTCCCTTACAAAGGGCACCCTAACAGCTTGGCTACCAGTATAATGTGAGAGCACACCATCAGTATGGTGTGATTCAACCTCTGTACCAACTATGCTAGACTGTCTAGTAATGGGCAGGCTGAGAAGTTTCTTTCCTGAACCTTTTCCTGGGGGAGTCCCTGGATCAGATTGAGAACCATTAGCTACTTTTTCTACAGATTGGGCACTTATGGCCTTATCTTGTACTCTAAGCATATTAATTAACAGTTCTAAGGAAGGATTCTTCCCTACACTCAAACCTCTCTCTATGCAGAGACTCCTTGCTCCTTTCCAGCTAAGGTGATCATATGCAAGTTTGGACAGTTCAACTTTTTGGCCTGTGCCAGACATTTTTAGAGAGAGTTAAAGTGATAGACAAAGAGAAAAAAGTTTTCAGAACTTTTTGGAAAGACAGAAAAAACTTTTTAAACTTTTAAGAACTTTTTGAAAGTTTAGAAGTACTTTTCAGCACTTAGAAAAGAGTGAAAAGAGGAAATGCAAAACTTTTTGGCTATGTGTATATACACTGACCTTGTTTTGTATATTTTTCTCTTATGAAAAGTACAATGACAAGAGTGGTAAGTAGTCTCAAAGCACTTATCCCACCACTGCACAACCAATGTAGGAGGCTGGACTGGCTTGTAGTGAGTACCAAGGGGTACTTGCACCTTGCACCAGGCCCAGTTATCCCTTATTAGTGTATAGGGTGTCTAGCAGCTTAGGCTGATAGATAATGGTAGCTTAGCAGAGCAGCTTAGGCTGAACTAGGAGACGTGTGAAGCTACTACAGTACCACTTAGTGTCATATGCACAATATCATAAGAAAACACAATACACAGTTATACTAAAAATAAAGGTACTTTATTTTTATGACAATATGCCAAAGTATCTTAGAGTGTACCCTCAGTGAGAGGATAGGAAATATACACAAGATATATATACACAATACCAAAAATATGCAGTATAGTCTTAGAAAACAGTGCAAACAATGTATAGTTACAATAGGATGCAATGGGGAAACATAGGGATAGGGGCAACACAAACCATATACTCCAAAAGTGGAATGTGAACCACGAATGGACCCCAAACCTATGTGACCTTGTAGAGGGTCGCTGGGACTATTAGAAAATAGTGAGAGTTAGAAAAATAACCCTCCCCAAGACCCTGAAAAGTGAGTGCAAAGTGCACCAAAGTTCCCCTAAGGACAAAATAGTCGTGTTAGAGGGAGAATGCAAGGAAAACACAAATCAGCAATGCAACAACGATGGATTCCTGTCTGAAGGTACCTGTGGAACAAGGGGACCAAGTCCAAAAGTCACAAGCAGCTCGGAGATGGGCAGATGCCCAAGAAATGCCAGCGGTTGGTGCAAAGAAGCTCTTACTAGGCTGAAGAACTGTGAATACTGCAGGAACGACAAGGGCTAGAGACTTCCCCTTTGGAGGATGGATCCCCCACGCCTTGGAGAGTCGTGCAGAAGTGTTTTCCCGCCGGATGGACGCCAACAAGCCTTGCTACACGCAAATCGTGCGTTTGGCGTTTTTGGACGCTGCTGGGGCCCAGGAGGGACCAGGAGGTCGCAAATTGGACCTGCTGAGAGAGGGGACTTCGAGCAAGACAAGGAGCCCTCACTGAAGCAGGTAGCACCCGGAGAAGTGCCAGAAACAGGCACTACGAGGATGCGTGAAACGGTGCTCGCCGAAGTTGCACAAAGGAGTCCCACGTCGCCGGAGACCAACTTAGAAAGTCGTGCAATGCAGGTTAGAGTGCCGTGGACCCCGGCTTGGCTGTGCACGAAGGATTTCCGCCGGAAGTGCACAGGGGCCGGAGAAGCTTGCAAAGTCGCGGTTCCCAGCAATGCAGCCCAGCGAGGTGAGGCAAGGACTTACCTCCACCAAACTTGGGCTGAAGAGTCACTGGACTGTGGGGGTCACTTGGACGGTGTCGCTGGATTCGAGGGACCTCGCTCGTCGTGCTGAGAGGAGACCCAAGGGACCGGAGATGCAGCTTTTTGGTGCCTGCGGTTGCAGGGGGAAGATTCCGTCGACCCACGGGAGATTTCTTCGGAGCTTCTGGTGCAGAGAGGAGGCAGACTACCCCCACAGCATGCACAAGCAGGAAAACAGTCGAGAAGGCGGCAGGATCAGCGTTACAGAGTTGCAGTAGTCGTCTTTGCTACTATGTTGCAGGTTTGCAGGCTTCCAGCGCGGTCAGCGGTCGATTCCTTATCAGAAGGTGAAGAGAGAGATGCAGAGGAACTCGGCTGAGCTCATGCATTCGTTATCTAAAGTTTCCCCAGAGACAGAGACCCTAAATAGCCAGAAAAGAGGGTTTGGCTACCTAGGAGAGAGGAAAGGCTACTAACACCTGAAGGAGCCTATCAGCAGGAGTCTCTGACGTCACCTGGTGGCACTGGCCACTCAGAGCAGTCCAGTGTGCCAGCAGCACCTCTGTTTCCAAGATGGCAGAGGTCTGGAGCACACTGGAGGAGCTCTGGACACCTCCCAGGGGAGGTGCAGGTCAGGGGAGTGGTCACTCCCCTTTCCTTTGTCCAGTTTTGCGCCAGAGCAGGGGCTAAGGGGTCCCTGAACCGGTGTAGACTGGCTTATGCAGAATTGGGCACATCTGTGCCCAACAAAGCATTTCCAGAGGCTGGGGGAGGCTACTCCTCCCCTGCCTTCACACCATTTTCCAAAGGGAGAGGGTGTCACACCCTCTCTCAGAGGAAGTTCTTTGTTCTGCCATCCTGGGCCAGGCCTGGCTGGACCCCAGGAGGGCAGCTGCCTGTCTGAGGGGTTGGCAGCAGCAGCAGCTGCAGTGAAACCCCAGGAAGGGCAGTCTGGCAGTACCAGGGTCTGTGCTACAGACCACTGGGATCATGGAATTGTACCAACAATGCCAGGATGGCATAGAGGGGGCAATTCCATGATCATAGACATGTTACATGGCCATATTCGGAGTTACCATGGTGAAGCTACATATAGGTAGTGACCTATATGTAGGGCACGCGTGTAATGGTGTCCCCGCACTCACAAAGTTCAGTGAATTGGCTCTGAACAATGTGGGGGCACCTTGGCTAGTGCCAGGGTGCCCTCACACTAAGTAACTTTGCACCTAACCTTTACCAGGTAAAGGTTAGACATATAGGTGACTTATAAGTTACTTAAGTGCAGTGTAAAATGGCTGTGAAATAACGTGGACGTTATTTCACTCAGGCTGCAGTGGCAGGCCTGTGTAAGAATTGTCAGCGCTCCCTATGGGTGGCAAAAGAAATGCTGCAGCCCATAGGGATCTCCTGGAACCCCAATACCCTGGGTACCTCAGTACCATATACTAGGGAATTATAAGGGTGTTCCAGTAAGCCGATGTAAATTGGTAAAAATGGTCACTAGCCTGTCAGTGACAATTTGAAAGTAATGAGAGAGCATAACCACCGAGGTTCTGGTTAGCAGAGCCTCAGTGAGACAGTTAGGCACC
The DNA here is from genome assembly GCF_031143425.1 of Pleurodeles waltl. Classification (NCBI taxonomy): domain Eukaryota; kingdom Metazoa; phylum Chordata; class Amphibia; order Caudata; family Salamandridae; genus Pleurodeles; species Pleurodeles waltl. The sequence goes on from NC_090448.1 coordinate 698,252,557, forward strand.
ACACAGGGAACATATACATGCACACCTATGAGCACTGGGGCCCTGTGTGACAGGGTCCCAGTGACACATACATATAGGCCACAAACCTATGAGCACTGACACATAACAACCATACTGAAAACATGGTGTTTTCACTATGAGCACTGAGGCCTGGCTATCAGGATCCCAGTGAGACAGTGAAAACAGTGACAAACACCCTGACATACACTCACAAACAGGCCAAAAGTGGGGGTAACAAGGCTAGAAAGAGGCTACCTTCTCACAGTCTGGCCTGATGATCTCGGACCACCTCCTCAATTATCCAAGGAAGTTAAAAACCTAGGAATCACCATGGATTCCAAGTTAACTATGAATGGCCAAGTGGACAAATTAGCACAAACAAGCTTCATCACCTTGAAGACTTTACGACGCATCTTCCCCCACCTCGGATTTCCACACAAGGTGCAAGCTACTATCTCGCTTGTACTATCCAAACTGGATTATGCCAATGACCTCTACCATGGACCATCTCTATCTGTTATGAAAAAACTACAAAGTATCCAGAATTCTGCAGCCAGGCTACTATTACATGTAAAGCTGCAAGCCCACATCTCCCCTGCCTTGAGAGCACTACACTGGTTACCCGTTGCCAGAAGATGCAATTTCAAGCTGCTTTGTATCACCCACAAAGCTATACATTGAACAGGACTGCTTTTTATCAGAAACAAAATAACCAAATACATCCAACAAAGACAGGTGTAGGGTGAGCGAGGGCAGGCAGAGGTAGTCACTGCTTGGCCTCTGTAGAAACTTTAGTATATGTGGATTGAGGCTACCTAGGATGGGAGGGGGATACCTCACAGGTGGAGGATTTGTAGGAGGGCGCACCGAATGGAATTATTGGAGATGACCTACCCACTGCGACTATTTGCTGCCCCCTTTTATGCTGCTCATCGGGAAAGAATTGGAGAACCTCCTCCTTTTCGTCCCAATGAGCCTGGCAGTACAAGGCTAGTAAGGCTAGGGAGTTGGCGACATGCCAATGAGTTGCAGCTTGTGCCACAACTCTCTTGCCTACAGTATACATTTTTTTTACTCTCCTTCTCAGAGGGAGAATTAGCCTGAATATTTGCCCACTTACAAGCAGTTGTAGCCACAACAGGGTTGGGTGGAACATGAGACTTGATGTAGCGAGGGTCAGAGGGGGCTGACTTGTACTTTTTATTCACCTTTGGTGTGCTAACCCTAGAGCGGACAGGCTATTTAACAATTTTGGGTGCAAGGCCAAGCAGGCTAGGAAGCATGGGGGCATATTGTATGTCCCCGTGAGTAGCAGTCAGTGTATCACACAGGAAATCAGGCTCAATGGGTGTAGGTGGCTGGCCCTCTATGTAGAGTGCAAAGCTAGGCACACTGTGCAGGGGGTCCAGGCAACCACACGTTGGTTTACAGGGGTAAAAATTAGACCACATAAATGCTCTAATTTTTATGGTAGCTTGGTCCAGTTAGGCCAATCCTGGAGAAGTGCAAAGTATTTTTGCATTCACAGCATTAATCTTGCAACTCACACCCAAAGGAATAACTCGAGACCAATTTATAAAAATACTTCACGTTTTTAAGACCAAGATCATCAGAATTGGGTAAGTACTTTTCGAGATATGAATTTTTGAAGTTTAATAAAAATAGTCTTTTATGCCTAATTACACACTATAAGAATCAATAGAGGATCACCTTTAAAAATGCATATAAATTTGTATAGTTTGTTCACCAAGTTCTTCTTATGCAGGTCGGTTGATTTTGGCGGTGAGCACACTTTGCCAGCTGGAGAAGTTCGGGCGGCTCCTGGTTCTGGCAGGAAGAAGAGGAAAACATCTCTGGAGCTGGTTCAGGGCCACTGTGGGGGACCACTTGGAAAAGCACTGCACAGGTAAATTTAAAAATGGATTTTCGGGGTCCCCTTCGATTGTCGAGGTTGCAAGGGGTGGGGGAACCTTATGGTACAGCAGGTTCTTCGGTGCATGGCACAGGGCGGCCGGGTGCAGAGCGTATCGGTGAACCAGGAGCTGTGTGCAAAGATGCCCTCAGGAGCAGGAGGTAAGTTGGTTCAAGGGTTGTTTGCAGGATAACAGGGGCACTCAGAAAGGAGGTCTGGGGTGTTGCTGAAATCTCTGGACTGGGGCTTCCTCCTGGTCCTTTGCATCCCTGGGTGGGTTGTTTTTCTTGGTGTCCGGCATTGGTTGACCAATACCCAGAGTATTGCATGGATTAGCCACTGGAGGGTGCAGTGCCACCAAACTTGGCACACTGATAGGGTCTGCCCTCGTGGTTGTCAGGGTGTAGTTTGGTCCAGCTGTGGCGTCCGGTTAGAAAGTTAGTAGGTGGAAAGTGAAGTGTCCTTTACTGGCTTGCTGGTTCCTTGAAGTTTTAGAGTGGTACCTCCACTCTGGAAGGGCTTCTCTGGAGATTGGCAAAGCTTGGAGGTCCTCTGGGGTTTTTGTGGCGTTGTTCAGCAGTTCCTCATGTACTCAGCGGTAAATGTCGGGTCCTGGGTGCAGCAGGCAGGGTTTGGAGCCTTTTCTTTGATGCAGCAGGTCCACACTTCTCGTGCTTTGGATCGTCTTGGTGCTGGTCTTCTTCTGTCCGTCGAATCTAATTTCCTGGCCTAGGGATGCCCACTACTGTATTTAGTGGGCATTTTATGAGGAACCTGGTAGTGACCAGTGGGTTATCTACCTTAGGGTGGCTACGCTCACTAAGTGACCACTTTCGGTGGACAGAGGTCACATCCCTACACCCGATTGGCTATATTCCTTCCATCTAAGATCGAGGAAAATGAAATGGAGTGTCCACCTCGCATTAAACACCTTGGGGGTGGTGCATGCTAGGTAGGGCCACCCCCTGCCCTAAGTTTGAATTTTCCACAGTTGCTCCCGCCAAAAGTGGGGTTTTGCAAACAGAGTGGCACTCTCCTGCTAGGAGCAGGCCTGGGGGTCAAGTTTAAAGGGCAGTATGTCTTCTGAAGCCCCTGCCAGGACAGTGCACATTCCTGAGGGAGGGGGTGTTAGAACCTCCACCCAGGAAATGGTTTGTCTGCAACCCAAAGAGAAGAATCTCTCACCCCAAGGTTGTAGATTGGCTGTCTGGAGGTGGCAGGCTAGTCAGAACCAGTCAGCAACCCTGCTAGGGTAGTTAGCTTTTACAGGGGGCACCTCTAAGGTGACCCCTGGGTAAATTTAGTAATAAATCCAATACTGGTTGGATTTATCATTCGGAGTTGTTTGATACCAAACAATCCAGGGTTGTGAGTGGTCATCATGTAGCTGTGAAACTCGTGTTGACCAGTGTCCAGCACATGTACTATAATGGCTACTCTTTCCACTCACTATGCCCAAGATTTGGTAAGGACCTAGTGGGGGCATATTGCTCATGCAGCAATGCCCTCACATATAGTATGGTGCACCCTGCCTTAGGGCTGGAAGGCATGCCAGAGGGGTGGCTTACCCATATTGTAATCAATGTGTAGTTGGCAAGGCTCACAGGTAATGTGCCATGTCAAGTTTACTTTTTGGGTTTGCATCAGGGCACTCAGTCTGCAGTGGCAGTTCTGGTTGTACTGGACTGCTTGGCCCTAGAGGGTGGCATAATCAGTGCTGCTGCCCTCAGGGGCCTACCCTTAGTACCCCATTCTCTCAGCACCTAAGTACTGTTTACTAGGGAGTTAAAGTGGTAGCTAAGAGGGGTCTCCATTTGTGCAGGCGTCACACCAGTTTTGGGGAAAGAGCTTTGGCCCAGGGAGCCTGAGTAGCACTGGCCCTGGGCACTACAATTTCTAGGCTACATCATACATCAGTCAAAAAGTGGGAGCTAACCATGTCAAAACGAGGCATCTCCTCACACTATCCCCCTCTCCCCAAACGAAAGAGGATGAAACTACTTGTTCCCCAGTGACTCTTCATCATCTAAGTGGAAGAACCTGGATAGGCCATCTGCATTGGCATGGGCAGTCCTAGGTCTTGTTCCACTTGAAAGTCCATTCCCTGTAAGGAAATAGGTCACCTAAGCAGTTTGGGGGTTTCTCCCGTCATTTGCTGTAGCCATCTGAAAGGCCTGTAGTCAGTCTGAACTATGAAGTTAGAGCCAAACAGGTATGGCCTTGGTTTTGTCAGGGTCCACACCACAGCAAAGGCTTCCCTCTCCATGGCACTCCACTTCTGTTCCCTTGGGAACACTTTCTTGCTTATGAAAGCAATTGGCTGGTCATGTCCATCATCATTTCTCTGGGAAATGACCCCTCCTATCCCCATTTCAGAAGCATCTGTTTGGATTACGAATTGCCTGCAGTAGCCTGGTGCTTGTAGCACATAGCATTCTTCAGAGTATCAAAGGCCTTTTGACAACTCTTTTAGGGCATATTCTTGGAGGTTAACTCTGTGAGAGGGGCAACAACAGTGCCATAATACTTCACATCTCCTATAATACCCCGTCAAGCCAAGGAATTCCCTGACCTGTGACTAAGTAGTAGGAGTTTCCCAAACCAGAATGGTCTTCATCTTGGGTTGGAGAGGTTGTAACTGGCCTACACCAAACAGATGGCCCAGGTGAACAACTTTCCCCTGCTCTACCTGGCACATACTGGCCTTGATAGAGAGGCCTGCCTTCTGCAGAGCCTCAAGGACCTTCCATAGGTGGATCAGGTGATACTGCCAGGCAAAACTATAGACAGGTATGTCAGGCAAATACGTTGCATTAAAAGATTCCAGTCCACCAAGGACTTGGTTTGCCAACCTCTGGAAGGTGGCAGATGCATTTTTCAATCCAAAGGGCATAACAATGAAATGATCATGCCTATTAGGAGTAGAAAATACTGACATATCTTTTGCTCCTGGGGTCAAGCCAATCTGCCAGTACTAAGATGTTAAATCAAAGGTACTCAGATATTTGACTGCCCCTAGTCTATCTATGAGCTCACCAGCTCTTGGGATTGAGTGAGCATCTGTTTTTGTCACAGACTTGAGGCCCCTGTATTCCACACAAAACCTAATTTCCTTTTTATCTCCCTTAGAGTGAGGTTTGGGGACTAAAACAACTGGGCGAGCCTAGGGGCTATCTGAGGATTCAATGTCACCCAAATCCAGCATCTTTTTAACTTCTGCCTGGATACTCTATCTCACATCATCTGTCTGTAAATTTTGTTTTTGATAGGCAAGCTGTCTTGAGTGTCCATTTCATGGGTACTCCAGTCTGTCTTTCCAGGGGTCAGAGATAATAACTTAACATACTGGTTGAGGACTTGCCTGCAATCAGTTTGCTGCTGTTCTGTGAGGGTGTTTGACCACACCATCCACAGAACCATCTTTGAGATTGCTGGAGAGGAGATCAGGGAGAGACTCACTCTCGTCCTCCAGTCCCTCTCAGTGACCATGAGCAGGGTCACATCAGCTCGATCATAGGAGGGTTTTAGGCGGTATGATTCTTTTAGGGTTTTTGCAACTGTCTGGGTCAACTAAGTAAGTGACCTCCCCTTTCTTTTCAAGGATGGGATAGGGCCAAGACCATTTTTCTTGGAGGGTCCTTGGAGCAACAGGCTCCAAAACCCAAACTTTCTGCCCTGGTTGGAACACAGCCATAGCAGCTTCTGGGTATACCATAGCTTTTGCAGCTCCTGACTGGCCTGAAGATTCTTGTTGGCTTTCACCATGTACTCAGCCATTCTGGAACCTAGGCCAAGCACATAGTCCACAATGTCTTGCTTGGGCTCTTTGATAGGCTTCTCCCAGCCTTCTCTAACAAAACGTAGTGGTCTCCTAACAGGGTGCCCAAACAAAAGTTCAACTGGAGAAAAACCTACACCCTTTTGTGGCACTTCTCTGTAGGCAAACAGCGGGCAAGGAAGTAGAACATCCCATCTCCTTTTGAGTTTTTCAGGCAGCCCTCGAATCATGCCTTTAAGGGTTGGCTTAAAGTAACTATAACACGCGTCCCGCCATGCAAAGGTTTTTCTTCAATCTTTTAACTTCTAATGTTTCAATTTTATTTATTTTTTTTATTTTTTTTTATTGCATTTTCAAAATAGTATAACACAATACAAGAAACAACACCAATGCATCTGGCAAAATGTCCAAAAGCCAAGGCAGAAGAACCTATTAACAGTAAAATCGGAGGAGAGGACATAGCCTGCCCGAAAACAGGTAATACCAGCAATACCTTAGCTGTACCAACATAAAAAAGGGCCAACTAGCCCAGGTCTTCATACCCAATCCGCATCGGAAAACAAAGGAAAAGAAAAGAATAAGCAGAGAAGAAAGAAAGAAAGGAAAGAAATTAGGAAGAAGTTCTCGCATCTATCACAGCTAAACTGTACCAATCAAGCATAATCGCTTGGCAATGGAAAGGGAGAGGGTGGAGAGGAAGAGGGGGGCACCGATGCGAGCAACGCCAAGCAATATTCAACTATGTGGAGGGCTGCTACCCGTGTTCAAGGAAGGTCCGCAAACTCCCAATAGGCCACCAACTGCTCCTGAAAGTACACAGCATCTTGCAGCCAGTCCCGGCAGCGAGGGGCCGGCACTCTACCCCAGCAGAAAATCTGCTCCCCGTGCCACACATCTATCGCAGCGATCATCAGACCGAACACCCATCCTCTGAAGGCTACGCAGCATGTAATACAAGCAATGTAGAAATTGAAAGTGTAGCAATCTGTAGTTGGGGGATAACTCACGCATGTGTGTGCAGCAGTATTTCCACCCGTTATCCGACAAGGCCTCCTCCACATCCAGTTCCCACTGTCCTCTGGCCCTAGAGGGCACCGTAGACGCTGTTGCCTGCATACAATCATACAAGCTAGTGATAAGGCCGCAAGGGGACGGAGGCCTATACAGTAACTCCAGTACCCGACTTACCGGGGGAATTGAAGGAAAAGTGGGGTACCTGGAGCGCAGGGATTCCCTGATGTGAAGTTAAGTCGATACTGCATGGCGTCACACGGCGCACAAAGCGCTATTTCGAAAGGAATAAATAAGTTCTCAGGGCACCAGGAGCCCAAAGTCGTCAGCTGCAAATTCGAGAGATGCCGATCTAGTCGGCCACCCCCCATCGTACGCGGGTGCACAACGTACCGCACCAGCGCCGAAGAAGCGAACGGCACCTCATTTCTGATCCGTCGCAGGAGCGCCCGCCAGGCCCACATCGTACACATGCCCTGCGGCGCAAGACGAGTCGCATCATATAGCACGCCAGACAGGCAAGCAGGCCAAATGAAGTCCTGCTCCGGAGCCAAGTGCAGCATATTTTATAGGATGCAATTCAAAAATGCGCATAGTGAGCTTACGCACACATATAATAAAGATCCATATCCGGAGCAGCCAAACCGGCCAAGTCAAATGGCAGCACGAGCGTCTCCTACGATATCCTGGGTTGCTTACCCGCCCAAACCAAAGAGATAAGCAAAGACCAAAGCCTCTTCCAAAAGTTGGAAGTGAGCACGATAGGAAATTTAGGCAGAACCACCATCTTCGCCATGGCTATACGGCCAGTCAGCGAAAGAGGCAAGGAGCGCCAAGCCCCAACCTTATCTTCCAGGCAGCCGATGGTCCTACCATAATTGGCGGACCAAAGCTCATCTAGTTCCCAGCACACCCAGATGCCCAGATACCGGACCGGCCCATCGGCCCAGCACAAAGGATACCCCGAACAGTACTGCAGTGTGACAGACGACAGAGGTAAGACCACAGACTTAGACCAATTGATGACGATCCTAGAGATCCGACCAAAGCGTGTGATCTCATCTAGGAGTATGTCAAGGTGAATATGTGGGTCCGAACATATACTGCAACATCATCAGCGTACATAGAAACCAAGACCGGGCGTTGTCTAAACACTAAACCTCTATGGTTATGGTGTTGTTGAAGCAGCGCAGCCAGCAGTTCCATCGCCACTGCAAAAAGCAAGGGTGAAAGGGGACAACCCTGACGGGTACCCCTAGATACCGGGAAAGGATCTAATGTCATCCCGTTAACGCAATTGTGCCACAGGAGCTGAGTATAGAAGGCAAATTAATTGGATAAATCTGATGCTCAAGCCCACTCGCGCCAATGGATTGAACAGATATGACCATTCTAAAGAATCAAACGTCTTAGTGGCGCCCAAAAACACTGCTGCAACGTGGTCCTCAAGGCACACCGTCTGTGCAATTGCAAAGAAGGTATGAAGATTATACAAGGTCGAGCGACCCAGCACAAAGCCTGATTGGTCCAGGAGCACCATTGACGGTAGAAGAGGCTGCAGGCACATAGCCAGCAGCTTCGCTAAAATCTAATTATCCAGATTTATAAGCGACAATGGCCAATATGAATCACAAGAGCGCCGGTCCTTACCCAGCTTCAATATAGTAACGATAAGGGCCTCCTGCAGTGACAGAGGCAAAGTGCTGCATTCAAGCGCCTCAGCGTATACGTCTAGTAAATGCGGTGCCAACAAATCCGCATATTCCTTGTAGAAGGCCGCTGTGAGCCCATCAAGGCCAGAGGCCTTCTCCCCAGGCAGACCATGGATAACCTGCAGAATATCCTCAACAGAGAAAGGTACATCTAAATATTGCTGGTGCTTATTCTCCAGCCACAATAAACTAATATCCTCGGAATAGGCCTCTGAGTCCGAGCCGCTCAAGGCGGAATACAGGGAAGCATAGAACTCTGTCAGCACCCGCCCAACCTCCTCCGCACCCGTTTGAGATGCCTGCAGAATCCAGCAGCTCCACAACATAATTCCCAGCCCAAGGGTGATGCAGCATTCCCACCAGTGTTCTACAAGCTTGCTCGCCCTTTCCATACCGTCGCACCTTTGCCTCTTTATCCAGGAAGCATAGTTCACAGAGCGCTACCTCCTCATAGTCCGACAACTTCTCCCGAAACTCCGCCAGGAGAGAATTTGACATGCCAGCGTACAGGTGCTGTTTCAGCGCAGTCAACAGACTCTAGAGTCATTAATTCACTACGTATTGCCCTGAGCACGCCATGCTGTTTAAATGTCTCTCACAGGGTACTAGCCGACGTGACCAAGCCCTTATTAGTTGCAAAATACTCCTTTATGGCCGTGCAGAACTACTCTCTAAAAACAGAGTCCTTCAAAGCGCTGCACGGCAGCCTCCACAAAAAGTCCCACCGCGCGCACCAAGGAAGCGCCAATCGCAACAGAACCGGTCTGACAGTGTACGGTGCAGATGCTCGACAGCATCCATCCAGAGCTCCACATCCCTGGTACCAAGCCATCTGTCCAGTCACGACCAGCTACTATGGACAGTATTAACACAAGTGCCTTCCCTAAGAGCATCATGCTTTTCCCTCCATAGAACAACCACAGCACCTTCCGTCATGATACGAGCAAGCGCCCTGCAGCCACCACATGCTGAGGATGCACCTGGCTCTTGCGATCAGCATCCACATCCAAAACATTAAAATCACCACCCCATAGGTTCGACCCCGGCCCCAGAGAACATATCAATCGCCACACTTCTTAAAAAAACTGCGGGTCATCAAACATTAGGACCGTATACTGACACCAGGCAGAACGGTTTATCTTGCAGGGTACCCTGAAGAAGAACGTAGCGGTCCTGCGGGTCTAGAATCACCCTCTCAGTATGCCACTGCAGACCCTTGCGAATCACAATGGCAACACCACACACGTAGCACGAATATGCAGCCACATGACATTCCCCAATCCAGCCAACTCACAGCCTATGTTTTTGTGGCAGCTGTCAGGTGAGTCTCCCGAATCATACACGCACGCATCATCAATCGCACGGCGCTGCAAATATGCAGAAAGCAGCTGCATCTTGCACCCATCATTCAGCCCCCAAACATTCCAGGTCATACAGTTCACATATGTCACCCCTTTAGGAGGCATCATAGTAGGTCCCTCAACTGCGCCATAGCTACTATATGTCTATGGATCATACCGAACAGCGCTGACGACAAAGAGACAGCAAGGCAGAGATAGAAAGAAAGCAGAAAATGTAGTAAGCAACAAGAAAACAAGCACCCCCCCCACCCACGCTGTCCTCCTAATAGGGCCCGCCCTACAAACCCACCCAAACACATATCCCACAATATAGGAACATACAGCTCAATAGGACTCATCCAGTGGGGCGCCGGCATGGTCATCTGTGAACCACCCACGAGGGGATTGGTGGGCAGGAGCACAAGCAGCACAGGTTAAATTGCAAAACAGGCTGCACCAAAAATGATGGCATAGTCAAGAGTCAACTAGCCTCCAACGACTGTGCCGAGCAGCCGGGGGTTCACAGCAACAAAACAAGTTCAATCATTATCACTAAGAGTATCGCCAACAGCTCCTGCAGCTTGCAAACAATCCGGAGTCGCCTTTTTCGGAACAGATTTAGCGTATTTGATGGCCAGTTTTGGGTCAGTGAATAAATGCAAATTGCTCTTATGCAGCACTAGTAATTTGGCATGATAAACAAGGGAATTTTTAGCACCTTTCAGGCTCAAAGTGCGCCTAGCAAGCAGGAACGCCCTGCAGGCCGCCTGCACCCCAGGAGTATAATCTGGAAAAACGTTCAGTTCGTTGTTATCGTAAATCACGGGTCGTCGCTCTCTAGCTAATCTCAGTATTGTGTCTCTGTCTCATTAGTTCAATAAGCGCACAATGACCGGGTGCGCCGACAAGCCCAACACTAGATATGCACGCATGGGTATCTGCAGCTACACATGCCATCGAACATACGTATACATATATATATACATATACATACATATACATATATGGAAAATGTCACTTACCCAGTGTACATCTGTTCGTGGCATTAGTCGCTGCAGATTCACATGCTGTGCACATCCCGCCATCTGGTGTTGGGCTCGAAGTGTTACAAGTTGTTTTTCTTCGAAGAAGTCTTTTCGAGTCACGAGACCGAGGGACTCCTCCCATTTCGACTCCATTGCGCATGGGCGTCGACTCCATCTTAGATTGTTTTGCCCGCAGAGGGTGAGGTAGGAGTTGTGTATGCTAGTAATAGTGCCCATGCAATGGAGTGAATGCGTATGTACATAATAAAGTTTTAAGTAATATATTTACAAATGTACAAATGTTTAAGATCTACTTATAAACGGCTACAGGCTCCCGGGGAGGCGGGTGGGCGCATGTGAATCTGCAGCGACTAATGCCACGAACAGATGTACACTGGGTAAGTGACATTTTCCGTTCGATGGCATGTGTAGCTGCAGATACACATGCTGTGCATAGACTAGTAAGCAGTTATCTCCCCAAAAGCGGTGGTTCAGCCTGTAGGAGTTGAAGTAGTTTGAAATAATGTTCTTAATACAGCTTGACCTACTGTTGCTTGTTGTGCAGTTAGCACATCTACACAGTAGTGCTTGGTAAATGTATGAGGCGTAGACCATGTTGCTGCCTTACATATTTCGTTCATTGGAATATTTCCTAGAAAGGCCATGGTAGCACCTTTCTTTCTGGTTGAGTGTACCTTTGGTGTAATAGGCAGTTCTCTTTTTGCTTTAAGATAGCAGGTTTGAATGCACTTAACTATCCATCTAGCAATGCCTTGTTTTGAAATTCGATTTCCTGTATGAGGTTTTTGAAAGGCGATAAATAGTTGTTTTGTCTTTCGAATTAGTTTTGTTCTGTCGATGTAGTACATTAGTGCTCTTTTGATGTCTAATGTATGTAGTGCTCTTTCGGCTACAGAATCTGGCTGTGGGAAGAACACTGGTAATTCTACCGTTTGATTTAAGTGGAACGGTGAGATTACTTTTGGTAAAATTTTAGGATTGGTCCGTAGAACAACTTTATTTTTGTGTATTTGAATAAATGGTTCTTGAATGGTAAATGCTTGAATTTCACTCACTCTTCTTAGAGATGTGATGGCAATTAAAAATGCAACTTTCCACAGTAAGTATTGCATTTCACAAGAGTGCATGGGCTCAAAAGGTGGACCCATGAGTCGTGTTAGGACAATGTTGAGGTTCCATGAAGGAACTGGTGGTGTTCTTGGTGGTATAATTCTCTTTAGGCCTTCCATAAACGCCTTTATGACTGGTATCCTAAACAATGAAATTGAGTGCGTAATTTGTAGGTAAGCAGAAATTGCCGTAAGATGTATTTTAATGGAAGAGAAAGCTAGGTTAGATTTTTGCAAATGTAGTAAGTATCCTACTATTTCTTTTGCAGATGCGTGTAAAGGTTGAATTTGATTATTATGGCAGTAATAAACAAATCTTTTCCACTTATTTGCATAACAGTGTCTAGTGGTAGGTTTTCTAGCCTGTTTTATGACCTCCATACATTCCTGTGTGAGGTCTAAGTGCCCGAATTCTAGGATTTCAGGAGCCAAATTGCTAGATTCAGCGATGCTAGATTTGGATGTCTGATCTGTTGTTTGTGTTGTGTTAACAGATCTGGTCTGTTTGGCAGTTTGATATGAGGTACTACTGAAAGGTCTAGTAGTGTTGTGTACCAAGGTTGCCTTGCCCATGTTGGTGCTATTAGTATGAGTTTGAGTTTGTTTTGACTCAACTTGTTTACTAGATATGGAAGAAGTGGGAGAGGGGGAAAAGCGTACGCAAATATCCCTGACCAGTTCATCCATAGTGCATTGCCCTGAGACTGATGTTGTGGGTACCTGGATGCGAAGTTTTGGCATTTTGAGTTTTCTTTTGATGCAAATAGATCTATTTGTGGCGTTCCCCACATTCTGAAGTAAGTGTTCAGTATTTGGGGGTGAATTTCCCATTCGTGGATCTGTTGGTGATCCCGAGAGAGATTGTCTGCTAACTGATTCTGAATCCCTGGAATAAATTGTGCTATTAGGCGAATGTGTTTGTGAATCGGCCAATGCCATATTTTTTGTGTTAGGAGACACAACTGTGTCGAGTGTGTTCCTCCCTGTTTGTTTAGGTAATACATTGTTGTCATGTTGTCTGTTTTGACAAGAGTGTATTTGTGGGTTATTATGGGTTGAAATGCTTTCAGAGCTAGAAATACCGCTAACAGTTCTAAGTGGTTTATATGAAACTGTTTTTGGTGAATGTCCCATTGTCTTTGGATGCTGTGCTGATTGAGGTGTGCTCCCCACCCTGTCATGGATGCATCTGTTATTACGCATTGTGGCACTGGGTCTTGAAAAGGCCGCCCTTGGTTTAAATTTATACTGTTCCACCATTGAAGCAAGATGTATGTTTGGCGGTCTATCAACACCAGATCTAGAAGTTGACCCTGTGCCTGTGACCACTGTGATGCTAGGCACTGTTGTAAGGGCCGCATGTGCAACCTTGCGTTTGGGACAATGGCTATGCATGAGGACATCATGCCTAGGAGTTTCATTACTAATTTGACCTGTATCTTTTGGTTTGGATACATGGCTTGTATGACATTTTGGAATGTTTGGACTCTTTGTGGACTTGGAGTGGCAATTCCTTTTACTGTGTTGATTGTTGCTCCTAGGTATTGCTGTGTTTGACACGGCAGAAGGTGTGACTTTGAGTAATTGATTGAGAAACCTAGTTTGTATAGGGTTTGTATGACGTAATTTGTGTGTTGTGAACACTGTTTTTGCGTGTTGGTTTTGATTAACCAATCGTCTAGGTACGGGAACACATGTATTTGCTGCCTTCTGATATGTGCAGCTACTACTGCTAGACATTTTGTAAAAACTCTTGGCGCAGTTGTTATTCCAAATGGCAACACTTTGAATTGGTAATGTATCCCTTGGAATACAAACCTTAGGTACTTCTTGTGTGAAGGATGTATTGGTATATGGAAATATGCATCCTTTAGATCCAGTGTTGTCATGTAGTCTTGTTGTTTGAGCAGTGGGATTACTTCTTGTAATGTAACCATGTGAAAATGGTCTGATTTGATGTATGTATTTACTATTCTGAGATCTAGTATGGGTCTTAGAGTTTTGTCTTTTTTGGGTATCAGAAAGTACAGTGAGTAAACTCCTGTGTTTAGTTCTTGTTTTGGTACTAACTCTATTGCTTCTTTTTGGAGCAATGCTTGAACTTCTAGTCCTAGAAGATTTATATGTTGTTTTGACATATTGTGTGTTTTCGGTGGAATGTTTGGAGGGAATTTGATAAATTCTATGCAATAACCATGCTGGATAATTGCTAAGACCCAAGTGTCTGTTGTTATTTCCTCCCAATGTTTGTAAAACTTGGTTAGTCTCCCCCCCACAGGTGTTATGTGTTGGGGATTTGTGACCTTGAAGTCACTGTTTGTTTGGAGGAGTTTTGGGACTTTGGAACTTTCCTCTGTTCCTTTGAAATTGTCCCCCTCTATATTGTCCCCGAAAACCTCCCCGCTGATACTGGCTCTGGTAAGTGGGCTTTGTATGTGAGGCTGTGGCTTCTGTGGTTTGCCCTCGAAACCCCCCTCGAAATTGTGTTTTTCGAAATGTGCCTCTGCTCTGTGGGGAGTAGAGTGCGCCCATGGCTTTGGCCGTGTCAGTGTCTTTTTTAAGTTTTTCGATCGCAGTGTCCACCTCCGGCCCAAACAACTGCTGTCCGTTGAATGGCATATTCAGCACAGCTTGCTATATCTCTGGTTTAAATCCTGATGTACGCAGCCATGCATGTCTCCTTATTGTTACAGCTGTGTTGACAGTTCTAGCAGCTGTGTCTGCAGCATCCATTGCTGACCGTATCTGATTATTTGAGATACCCTGTCCTTCTTCTACTACTTGCTGCGCTCTCTTTTGGAACTCCTTGGGTAAATGTTCAATAAGGTGTTGCATCTCATCCCAATGGGCCCTATCATATCTGGCTAGCAAAGCTTGCAAATTTGCAATACGCCACTGGTTTGCTGCCTGTGCCGCCACCCTTTTGCCTGCAGCATCGAATTTTCGACTTTCTTTATCTGGAGGTGGTGCATCTCCTGAAGTATGAGAGTTGGCTCTTTTGCGCGCTGCTCCCACTACAACAGAGTCTGGTGTGAGCTGTTGTGTAATGTACACTGGGTCTGGTGGTGGCGGTTTATATTTTTTATCTACTCTTGGAGTAATGGCTCTCCCTTTAACAGGCTCCTCAAACACTTGTTTGGAGTGTTTTAGCATTCCGGGTAGCATAGGAAGACTCTGATATTGGCTGTGTGTGGACGACAGTGTATTAAAAAGAAAGTCGTCTTCAATGGGCTCTGAATGAAGGCTGACATTATGAAATGCAGCTGCTCTTGACACCACTTGTGCGTAGCCTGTACTATCCTCTGGTGGCGATGGTTTAGCTGGATAGCATTCTGGACTATTGTGTGACACTGGTGCGTCATAAAGGTCCCATGCGTCAGGGTCATCTTGACTCATTCCTGTATGAGTTGGGGATTGCATCATTGGTGGAGTGGCTACCGGTGATGGTTGCAGAGAGTGATGTGGGGATGGTGGTGGTGTTACTTGTTTAGCCACCTTTGCGTGTGGCTGTTTGTCTTTCTCTTGGAAGGCAAGCTTGCGTTTCATTTTGACTGGAGGAAGAGTGCTGATCTTCCCTGTATCTTTTTGAATAAAGAGCCGTCTTTGTGTGTGATCTGGCTCTATTGCCTGTAATTCCTGTCCAAATCTATGTGTCTTCATTTGTGTGGACAGTCCTTGTTCTTCAGTGTAGGAACTTGTTTTCGGTTCCGAGGCCGGATATTTCGGTACCAAAACCTTTTCGGCTGCTTTTTTCGGCTCCGACGAAACCTTTTTTATTTCGGCGTCGTGCTCTCTCGGTGCCGACCCGTTTCGGTGCCGGTGTCTCCGTGCCGAATCTTCTCTGAGCCACTATCTCGGGCCCGAGATTGCTGTGTGCCGGTATCTCGACCGGAGTCGGATGACTTCGACACCAGCTCGCCCTTTTTCGGTGCCGATGAACGGTCACCTACTTTTCGGGTTAAGCCTGTTGGCGGTGGCGTCCCCTGGGCTTTAGCACTTTTCTCGTGAGTTCTTGTTTTCGACGTCTTACTCACGGTTTTCGGCGTTTCCTCAGGATCGATCTCCTCAGAGTCCGACTCCTGGGTGGAGAATGTTTCTTCCTCCTCCTCGAAACGCCCTTGTCCTGTCGGCGCCGACGCCATTTGCAGTCTTCTTGCTCTTCAGTCCCTGAGTGTCTTCCTGGACCGAAACGCTCGACAGGCCTCACAAGTATCCTCCTTGTGTTCTGGTGACAAACACAAGTTACAGACCAGATGTTGATCTGTATATGGATACTTGTTATGGCATTTTGGACAGAAGCGGAATGGGGTCCGTTCCATCAGCCTTGAAGAGACACGTGGCCGGGCCGACCAGGCCCCGACGGGGATGGAAGAAAACCCCGAAGGGCCACTGGAGCTCTTCTTAATTCGGTGTCGATCTGTTTTAACTAACCCGATACCGAACGCAAACAATACCGACGATTTTTCCGAGATTCTAACTAACTTTCCGACCCGAAACACGGAGCGAAAAGGAACACGTCCGAACCCGATGGCGGAAAAAAAACAATCTAAGATGGAGTCGACGCCCATGCGCAATGGAGTCGAAATGGGAGGAGTCCCTCGGTCTCGTGACTCGAAAAGACTTCTTCAAAGAAAAACAACTTGTAACACTCCGAGCCCAACACCAGATGGCGGGATGTGCACAGCATGTGTATCTGCAGCTACACATGCCATCGAACATATATATATATATATATATATACGTATGTATGTTCCCTTCTCCCCAGGCCTGCATCTGTAGCAATCACCCACATTATAACTCTACCCCCAACCGTAGCAGGCTATGCTGCCTGTTAAAGGCCATCTCTAATATGATAGGCCCAAGCTGAGGAAGCAGGCCTTTAAAGGTCAGTATTGTCTGCCATGGTGGGCTATAAAAACATTTCGACCCATGAGGGGGAGAATGTCCTCATTGAATACAGCACCCTCCTGTGAGACGCAAGTGTTTTTCACACCCTTGTGCCTCCGAAGCTTCAGTTCATGTCACAGCTCTTACTGTGTGTGTGCCCGACACTTGCTAGTGTCTCTTTGGGCTCTGCCAAATGTTTTTTCTTCATGTAACAGAGCGGAGGGTCACAGCACCTGAGCAGAACCCCTCTCCCTCCCTTTGTCCAAGACCCCGGTGAAACTGAAAGCAGTGTGAAGAAGGGGGGTTGTTGTTTGTCCTCATCTACCGTCTCAGGTTCTCTATCTGCCCTGTGCAATCCATTTAGCCCATGGAGAGTAGGGTGACCACCTGTCTGCAATTTTCATGGACTAACTGTAAAGCCCCAACGTCTATTTTGCATGATTGATGTCTTAACGGATGGCATTCGTCTGTAATTTTAGCCTCTTAGCTAATGGACAAAAGGTAATTCCCACAACTGAGATTTCCCAGTTGAAGTGTAAGGGAGAGAGTCTCCTGTGTGTGGCGTTCCGGAGGGGGGCAGACACCTAAAACGTAATAAGCCTTCTTGTCAGGGTGTCTGCTTCCACAAAGAAATGCAAATATGTGCAGTTAGTTAATTGGCAAATATAAAGGCTGTTTTGAGGCCTTAACTGATGGAGTCACTTGAAGCTTCCTGATGACCAGATATTTTCTTTCTGAGAGGATACTGTAAGGGTGTTCCAAGCTCTCTATGGAGTGCATGTTTTTAATGGACAGTTATAAAAAATGTTTTCACTAGATAGAATCTGCATATTACTGAAATATATATTTCAAAAGCACTTTTTATATTTAACCTAAATTTATATATGCATTTAGTGGCAGTCCATATGATACTGTGTATAATGCATGTTTAAAATAATGATGTAAACATTCACAGTGCTTTCAGTGGCCTCCTAACACAAACTACAAAACTCATTTTTCCCTGCTGCACCAAACATAATTCAAGTCTGTGGGCCTATGGGTGCCTTAACCAATAGAGGTTTCATAACATAAAATAGTGCACTTCCCACTGATTAGGTTTATTAGTTTAAATGTTTTTTTTTTTTTTTTTGGTGTGTGTTATTTTATATATAGTTACATGACAGTGAGAGATTAACAAAATAGTTACAGAATATTTCGATCTTTTTAGCCATGCCTTTTATTCCACCTTTGTGCTCAATGACCTGTCCCCATCGCAGCATCCATACATTTATTTCAGCAGCTGTAGTTTTGAGGTGGGCGAGCCAACAAAGTAACAAGCAGAACCGACCCAAGGGTGTGGCTCTGATCTTAGCACCCATGCATCAGCCAAGCCCTGATATGTTTTCTATGTAAACCATATGATAAACATCAAGTAAAATATGATAACATTCACGTTAAGTGTATTTCTTTAACATGTGAAGTATTGACGTCTAAAAAGTCAGGGATATTAGCATATGGTGTCCTGCCTCCCATTACCTTCATTATGGACCTTTTTTATTTTTTTAAATATTGCGTTAGACTAACCTGTGATCTATATTTATTTAACACAGTAAGCTATTCATTTTACAGAATTGTGCAAACACTGCCTTCTTGTTTTAAAGGGTACTGAGAAAAATAAAATAATCTAGTCAGTGGCTTGCGTGCACTATAGTTGCCTGGGAAGCCTGGATTCAAATCCGGATTTCATGCATGGCTAAATTGTGTGATCTTAGTCCAATAAATTTATTTCATATGTCTAATTTACTTGACAGTGACATTTGAGGGCACTTTCAAGTAATTCATTTAAGACAGACCGTGTACAAAAAATAACGTGCATGTTTTATTAGCCTGGAATGATCCACCACCAATTACAATAATAATGGCTAAGATATAAGGGACACCAGATAACTGGTTCACTTTTATTCACTCCTGGTGTTGTCAAGAGTGAGGGTTAATGAATGTTTTAGGATTCATGTTTAGAAACTTTCACTTCAAATAAATGTACATGCAACACTACCATATATATATATATTTTTAAAGATGTTATAGTTGTATTTCAAAAGGGGTAACACAGCATGATAGTAGCCGGGTATTTAGCAATAGATTACATCATACAGTTACAGAAGAACAGCGCTGGGTTATTTATGAAGAGTTAGCCAACAACTTTTGAATTCTTCTGTATAACAAACTGACCCCTCTTCCTCCCAACCCCGTGA
This sequence comes from Pleurodeles waltl, assembly GCF_031143425.1. Classification (NCBI taxonomy): domain Eukaryota; kingdom Metazoa; phylum Chordata; class Amphibia; order Caudata; family Salamandridae; genus Pleurodeles; species Pleurodeles waltl. The sequence goes on from NC_090448.1 coordinate 698,271,586, forward strand.
CCAGTTGACGCTGCTTTAACTCTCAGCGTAGAGAAGCAGAGCAATAAACCCTGTGGTGCTTAAAAAAAAGTGCTCAAGATGGGAAACACTGACAGTGTTTCGAAGACAGGCACCCTCAAACCACTGTCTTGAGTAGTTAGCTAGATGTGGCAAGAACAACTACTATATAGAAACCAAGTGTATATGTGTCAGGTGAGGGGGAGAGTACCATCCTTGGTGCACTCTTTAAAGCCCTCCACAAAATTATCTCACACCTGTGCAATAAAATATTTTATCAGACCTGCTCATTCCTCCTGGAATAACACAGTGCTCTCAGATCGATACCAAGATAGCGAGACATTGGTCCAACTTATGATCACTGGAGGAAGCAAATTCTTCCAGAGCAGTATAATATTGTGTTTTGCTAAAAGATGGAAAATGGTCAAGGAAGTTGGTGGAGTGTTGCTCAAACCGAACATAGGGAAATACACCTAAATAGGACCACTTCTGGGGAATTCCTTAGTACACAGCCCATCGTGGTCAACAGCACCTTGAGAACTCTCTGCCAGTATGAAAGGAATGTGGAGCAAGATCAAAGCATATAAAGTAAATCAGTATCTAATTGCATACAGCAAGGACATGCAGCTGCAGCTCCCAGGTCTATTTCGTTCAGACAGGTGTAAGGTTCAGTTCAGAGTATTAAATTGAATATACTTAAAATGGGCTGTGGGATACTTTGTGGGAATATTTTAATATTTTAGCCCAGTCCGCATTGTGACGAGGTTTGGCCATGTCAGTTTCCCAGTTAGTAAGGAGCAGCAGCCTTGTAATGGTCCCCATGTTGCAGGACAGCTCTGTACACTGATCTTATCAATTTGCCATCAGTCCCTATGGTTTAGAGCTTCTGGTACACTTCATGTTGGGTTGGTGCTAGGTGGCGGATATTAAACAGGGCCTTTAATTATTGTTTAAGGTGTTTGTAAGGAAGGAATTGAGTTGGGTGAAGCCTCTAGTCTGCTGAAAGGGTTTGGAAATTCAGTAGCTCGCCATAAACAATCATCCCAATTTTGAGAGGCCTGCAGCATGGCACTGACCGACTTAGCCATCCTGCGTGAGTGGGGAGTTCTAGTAAATGTACTGCAGGAGTGGCGGGTTTCTTCATGTTAGTGAATTTACAGTTTCTAGTAAGATAAGAGACAGTCTGATGGAATAACCCTGGGTAGCATTGGGTAGAATGGTCAGTAGGAAACAATGAGTAGTGCAGTAAGCTCTCCTTAAAGTCTTTATGGGTAAAGCTGTATTATGCACTGGGCAGCCGGACAGCCAACACCCTCCCTTAATTTTGCTGTAGTCTGGAGTACATTATTTCACTCAATTTCTCTCACGTACTGGGGCCAGAACTTTGTTCATTTTTATATATATATATATATATATATATATGGAAAATGTCACTTACCCAGTGTACATCTGTTCGTGGCATGAGACGCTGCAGATTCACATGCTGGGCATTATCCTGCCATCTAGTGTTGGGCTCGGAGTGTTACAAGTTGTTTTTCTTCGAAGAAGTCTTTTCGAGTCACGAGATCGAGGGACTCCTCCCCTTTCGGCTCCATTGCGCATGGCGTGGACTCCATCTTAGATTGTTTTCCCCACAGAGGGTGAGGAAGGAGTTGTGTATATAGTAATAGTGCCCATGCAATGGAGTAAGTATGTATGTACATAATGTGTCTAAAAGTGATATATATATTTACAAAAGTACAAGTTTATTGTTATCAACTTATAACGGCTACAGGCTCCCGGGGAGGTGGGAGGGTGCATGTGAATCTGCAGCGTCTCATGCCATGAACAGATGTACACTGGGTAAGTGACATTTTCCGTTCGATGTCATGTGTAGCTGCAGATACACATGCTGTGCATAGACTACTAAGCAGTTATCTCCCCAAAAGCGGTGGTTTAGCCTGTAGGAGTTGAAGTTGTTTGAAATTATGTTCGTAATACTGCCTGTCCTACTGTGGCTTGTTGTGTTGTTAACACATCCACACAGTAATGTTTTGTGAATGTATGAGGCGTAGACCATGTGGCTGCCTTACAGATTTCTGTCATTGGTATATTTCCTAGAAAGGCCATGGTGGCGCCTTTCTTTCTAGTGGAGTGTGCCTTTGGTGTAATAGGCAGTTCTCTCTTTGCTGTAACATAGCAGGTTTGAATACACTTAACTATCCATCTGGCAATGCCTTGTTTGGATATTGGATTTCCTTCATGAGGTTTTTGAAAAGCTACAAACAATTGTTTTGCAGTATTGTTTGGTTCTATCAATGTAATACATTAGTGCCCTTTTGATATCTAATGTATGAAATGCTCTTTCAGCTACAGAGACTGGTTGTGGAAAAAATACTGGTAGTTCCACAGTTTGATTTAAGTGGAACGGTGATATAACTTTTGGTAAAAATTTGGGATTCGTGCGTAGAACCACTTTATGCTTGTGTATTTGTATAAAGGGTTCCTGTATGGTAAATGCTTGTATTTCACTTACTCTTCTAAGAGATGTTATAGCTATTAGGAGGGCTACTTTCCATGTTAAGTACTGCATTTCACAAGAGTGCATGGGTTCAAATGGTGGACCCATGAGTCGTGTTAATACAATATTGAGATTCCATGAAGGCACTGGTGGTGTCCTTGGGGGAATGATTCTTTTTAGACCCTCCATAAATGCTTTTATGACTGGGATTTTAAAGAGTGATGTTGAATGTGTAATTTGCAGGTAGGCAGAAATTGCTGTGAGATTTATCTTGATGGATGAAAAAGCTAGCTTAGATTTTTGTAAGTGTAATAAGTAGCTTTTTGTTGATGCATGTAGTGGGTGAATTTGATTATTATGACATTAATAAACAAATCTTTTCCATTTATTTGCGTAGCGATGTCTTGTAGTAGGTTTCCTAGCTTGTTTAATGACCTCCATACATTCTTGTGTAAGGTCTAGATGTCCAAATTCTAAGACTTCAGGAGCCAGATTGCTAGATTGAGCGATGCTGGATTTGGGTGTCTGATCTGTTGTTTGTGTTGAGTTAACAGGTCTGGTCGGTAGTTTGACATGAGGTACTACTGACAGTTCTAGTATTGTTGTGTACCATGGTTGGGGAGCCCAAGTTGGTGCTACTAGTATTAGTTTGAGTTTGTTTTGACTCAATTTGTTTACTAGATACGGAAGGAGTGGGAGAGGGGGGAAAAGCGTAAGCAAATCTCCCTGACCAACTCATCCATAACGCATTGCCCTTGGATTGAGAGTGTGGGTACCTGGATGCAAAGTTTTGGCATTTTGAATTTGCTTTTGTTGCAAACAGGTCTATTTGCGGTGTTCCCCAGTTTTGGAAGTAGGTTTGCAGTATCTGGGGATGAATTTCCCATTCGTGGGTCTGTTGGTGATCTCGACTGAGATTGTCGGCCAGCTGGTTTTGAATTCCTGGGATGTACTGTGCTATTAGGCGAATGTGATTGTGAATCGCCCAATGCCAAATCTTTTGTGCTAAGGACACAGCTGTGATGAGTGTGTCCCTCCCTGTTTGTTTAGGTAATACATTGTTGTCATATCTGTTTTGACAAGAATGTGTTTGTGGGCTATTATCGGTTGAAATGCTTTCAATGCTAGAAACACTGCTAGTAGTTCTAGTTGATTTATATGAAGTTGTTTTTGTTGAGTGTCCCACGGTCCCTGGATGCTGTGTTGGTTGAGGTGTGCTCCCCACCCTACCATGGAAGCATCTGTTGTGATCACGTATTGAGGCACTGGGTCCTGGAAAGGCCGCCCTTGGTTTAAATTTATAGGATTCCACCATTGAAGCGAGGTGTGTGCTTGGCGGTCTAGCAACACTAGATCTTGAAGTTGACCTTGTGCTTGAGTCCACTGTGTCGCTAGGCACTGCTGTAAGGGCCGCATGTGTAATCTTGCGTTTGGGACAATGGCTATGCATGAAGACATCATGCCTAGGAGTTTCATCACCAACTTTACTTGATACTGTTGGTTTGGGTGCGTGCTTTATATTACTTTTTGGAATGCTTGTACCCTTTGTGGACTTGGAGTGGCAATCCCTTTTTCTGTGTTGATTGTTGCTCCTAAGTATTGTTGTATTTGACACGGTTGTAAGTGTGATTTTAGGTAGTTTATTGAGAACCCTAGCTTGTGAAGGGTTTCTATGATGTATTTTGTGTGTTGAAGACACTGTTTCTGAGTACTGGTTTTTATTAACCAATCGTCTAGATACGGGAATACGTGTATGTGCTGTCTGCTAATATGTGCGGCTACTACTGCAAGGCATTTTGTAAATACCCTTGGTGCTGTTGTTATCCCGATTGGTAACACTCTGAATTGGTAATGTGCTCCTTGGATTACAAACCTTAAGTATTTCCTGTGTGAAGGATGTATGGGTATATGGTAAGCATCCTTGAGGTCTAATGTTGACATGTAGTCTTGTTGTTTGAGCAAGGGAATCACGTCTTGAAGTGTTACCATGAGAAAGTGATCTGATTTGATGTAAAGATTTAGTGTTCTGAGATCTAAGATGGGTCTCAGTGTTTTGTCCTTTTTTGGTATTAGAAAATACAGGGAATAAACACCTGTTCCTTTCTGATGGTTGGGACCCAGTTCTATTGCCTCTTTTTGTAACAACGCTTGGACTTCTAGTTGTAATAGATCCAAGGGCTGTTTGGACATGCTGTGTGCTTTTGGAGGCACATTTGGTGGTAATTGTAGAAATTCTATGCAATAACCATGTTGGATAATGGCTAGGACCCACTAGTCCGTAGTTATTACTTCCCAATTTTTGTAATATTCTGTGAGTCTCCCCCCCAACTGGTGTTATGTGTTGGGGATTTGTGACATTGAAGTCACTGTTTAGTTTGTGGGGTTTTTGGGCTTTGGAATTTCCCTCTTGTTTTAGGGAACTGTCCACATCTATATTGTCCCCGAAAGCCTCCTCTTTGGTACTGGCCCTGGTATGTGGGTCTGGCCTGTGAGGTTGAAGGTTCTGTGCTTTGGGCTCAAAACCCCCCTCTAAAGTGTGGCTTCCTAAAGGTGCCTCTGCTCTGTGGGGAGTAGAGCGCGCCCATGGCTTTGGCCGTGCCCGTGTCTGTCTTTAGCTTCTCTATAGCTGTATCCACCTCCGGCCCAAACAACTATTGTCCATTAAAAGGCATATTAAGCACAGCCTGCTGGATCTCTGGCTTAAATCCGGAGGTGCGTAGCCATGCGTGTCTCCAAATAGTGACCGCTGTGTTTACTGTCCTGGCAGCTGTGTCCGCTGCGTCCATAGCCGATCGTATCTGGTTGTTGGAGATACTTTGGCCTTCCTCCACCACTTGTTGTGCACGCTTTTGAAACTCTTTGGGAAGATGTTCAATGAAATGTTGCATTTCGTCCCAATGAGCCCTGTCATATCTTGCCAATAACGCCTGTGAATTGGCAATGCGCCATTGATTGGCTGCCTGTGCTGCAACCCTTTTCCCTGCTGCATCAAACTTTCGACTTTCTTTGTCAGGTAGTGGTGCATCCCCAGAAGTCTGAGTTTGCCCTTTTCCGGGCTGCGCCTACTACCACTGAGTCGGGTGTTAGTTGTTGCGTGATGTACACAGGGTCCGTAGGGGGAGGTTTGTACTTCTTCTCCACCCTAGGTGTAATGGCTCTGCCTTTGACGGGGTCTTGAAACACCTGTTTTGCGTGTTTTAACATGCCTGGTAACATCGGCAGACTCTGGTATTGGCTATGTGTTGATGACAGAGTATTGAATAAAAAGTCATCCTCAATAGGTTCTGCATGCAGTGCTACATTGTGAAAAGTAGCTGCTCTGGATACCACCTGCATGTAAGGACTACTGTCTTCTGGTGGTGATGGTCTTGCCGGGTAGCAATCCGGACTATTGTCAGATACTGGTGCATCGTATAGATCCCATGCATCTGGGTCATCCTGGCTCATCCCTGTGTGCGTTGGTGATTGCATCATTGGGGGTGTTGCAATTGGTGACAGTTGCGGTGAGTGCTGTGGTGATGGCTGTTGTGAAAAACGTGGTGGAGTTTTTTCTTTAGCCACTTTAGCTTTTGGCTGTTTTTCTGTTTCTTGGAAAGCGAGTTTCCGTTGCATTTTAATAGGGGGAAGAGTTCTTATTTTCCCTGTGTCCTTCTGAATATGGAGCCTTATTTGTGTATAGTCTGGCTCTCCCATCTCTAATTCTTGTCCAAATTTATGGCCTTGTAGTTGTGATGAAAGGCCTTGTTCTTCAGAATAGGAGCTCTGTTTCGGCTCCGAGGCTGGGTGTTTCGGCACCAAAACTTTTTCCGCAGTCTTTTTCGGCTCCGAAGCCACCTTTTTCGGTGCCTAGGTTTGGTCGGAGCCAGTATCTCAGTGCCGGTATCTCGACCGGAGTCGGATGTCTTCGACACGTGTGTGCCCTTTTTCGGTGCCGATGGTTGGTCACCGTGCTTACAGGTTAAGCCGTGGCCTGCCGGCGGTGGCGTCCCCTGGGCTTTCATTATCTTTGTGTGAGTTTTGGCTGGGGCAGGTTTACTCACGGTTTGTTGCCTCGCCAGCTCCTCACTTTCGGCCTAGTCCGAGTCCGAATCTGGAATGGAGAAAGTCTCCTCTTCTTCGACATCGTGGTGTCCTGCCGGCGTCAACGCCATTTGAAGCCTTCGAGCTCTCTGGTCCCGTAGCGTTTTCTTCGACCGAAATGGCCGACAGGCCTCGCAGGTATCCTCCTTGTGTTCGGGGGACAAACACAAATTACAGACCAAATGCTGGTCTGTATAAGGATACTTATTGTGGCATTCGGGGCAGAAGCGGAATGGGGTCCGTTCCATGAGCCTTGAGAGGCACGCGGTCGAGCCGACCAGGCCCCGCCGGGGAAGGGAAGCCCCGAAGGGCTACCGAAGCTCTTCTTTTCTTTGGTGTCGATCTGCTATTACTAACCCGATACCGAATGCAAACAATACCGTCGATTTTTCCAAGATTTAACTAACTTTCCGAACCGAAACACGGAGCGAAGAGGAACACGTCCGAACCCGATGGCGGAAAGAAAACAATCTAAGATGGAGTCGACGCCCATGCGCAATGGAGCCGAAAGGGGAGGAGTCCCTCGATCTCGTGACTCGAAAAGACTTCTTTGAAGAAAAACAACTTGTAACACTCCGAGCCCAACACTAGATGGCAGGATAATGCACAGCATGTGTATCTGCAGTTACACATGCCATCGAACATATAAAAATATATATGTGTATATATATATATATATATATATATATATATATATATATATATATATATATATATATAGGAAATTGGCTCTGTATATACTATTTTAAAGTAAGAAATAGTGTGCACAGAGTCCAAGGGTTCCCCTTAGAGGTAAGATAGTAGCAAAAATAGATCATTCTAATGCTCTATTTTGTGATAGTGTGGTCGAGCAGTAGGCTTATTAGAGGGTAGTGTTAAGCATTTGTTGTACACACACAGGCAATAAATGAGGAACACACACTCAAAGACTTACTCCAGGCCAATAAGTTTTTATATTGAAAAATATATTTTCTTACTTTATTTTAAGAACCACAGGTTCAAGATTTACAAGCAATACTTTAAATGTAAGGTACTTCAATTAGATACTTTATGAACTTTGAAAATAGCTTATTGCCATTTTTACAAAGACTGTATATGATATTGCTTTTATTCAAAGTGGACACAGTGCAAAAATCAACAGTTCCTGGGGGAGGTAAGTAAAGGTTAAGTTTGCAGGTAAGTAAGACACTTACAAGTCTTAAAGTTGGGGCCAAGGTAGCCCACCGTTGGGGGTTCAAGGCAACCCCAAAGTTACTACTCCAGCAGCTCAGGGCCAGTCAGGTGCAGAGGTCAAAGAGGTGTCCAAAACACATAGGCTTCAATGGAGAACAGGGGGCCCCGGTTCCAGTCTGCCAGCAAGTGAGTACCCACGTCCTCGGGGGGCAGATCAGGAGGGTTTTGTAGGGCACCGGGGGGGACACAAGCAGGCACAAAGTACACCCTCAGTGGCCCAGGGGCGGCCGGGTGCAGTGTGCAAACAGGCGTCGGGTTTTAGATAGAAAGTAATGGAGAGACCGGGGGGTAACTTCAACGATGCAGGCAGGCACGGGGGGCTCCTCGGGGTAGCCACCACCTGGGCTAGGCAGAGGGTCGCCTGGGGGTCACTCCTGCACTGGAGCTCGGTTCCTTCAGGTCCTGGGGGCTGCAGGTGCAGTGTTGGATCCAGGCGTCGGTTCCCTTGTTACAGGCAGTCACAGTCATGGGGAGCCTCTGTATTCTCTCTGCAGGAGTCGCTGTGGGGGCTTAGGGGGGTCCTCTCTGGTTACTCACAGGCTAGCAGTCGCTGGGGAGTCCTCCCTGAGGTGTTTGTTTTCTGCAGGTCGAGCCGGGGGCGTCGGGTGCAGAGTGGAAAGTCTCACGCTTTCGGCGGGAAACATGAAGTCTTTAAAGTTGCTTCTTTGTTGCAAAGAAGCTGCAGGATTTTGCAGGAGCCGCTGTTCACGGGAGTTTCTTGGTCCCAGGGTGCAGGGCAGTCCTCTGAGGCTTCAGTGGTCACTAGTCCCTGTTGGATGTGTCGCTGATGTAGTTTTCTTCGAAGTAGGGAGACAGGCCGGTAGGGCTGGGGCCAAAGCAGTTGTCGTCTCCGTCTTCTCTGCAGGGCTTCAGGTCAGCAGTCGTCCTTCTTGTTAAGGTTACAGGAATCTAGTTTCCTAGGTTCTGGGATGCCCCTAAATACTGAATTTAGGGGTGTGTTTAGGTCTGGGAGGGCAGCTACACCCTCTTTGTGCCTCCTCCCTGTGGGGAGGTGGGCAAACCCTAATCCTATTGGGGGAATCCTCCAAACTCAAGATGGAGGATTTCTCAAGGCAGGGGTCACCTCAACTCAGGACACCTTAGGGGCTGTCCTGACTGGTGGGTGACTCCTCCTTGTTTTTCTCATTATCTCCTCCAGCCTTGCCGCCAAAAGTGGGGGCAGTGGCCAGAGGGGCTGGCATCTCCACTAGCTGGGATGCCCTGGGGCGCTGTAACAAAAGGGGTGAGCCTTTCAGGCTCACCGCCAGGTGTTACAGTTCCTGCAGGGGGAGGTGAGAAGCACCTCCACCCAGTACAGGCTTTGTTCCTGGCCACGGTGTGACAAAGGCACTCTCCCCATGTGGCCAGCAACATGTCTGGTGTGTGGCAGGCTGGCAGAAACTGGTCAGCCTACACTGGAAGTCAGATATGTTTTCAGGGGGCATCTCTAAGATGCCCTCTGGGTGTATTTTACAATAAACTGTACACTGGCATCAGTGTGCATTTATTGTGCTGAGAAGTTTGATACCAAACTTCCCAGTTTTCAGTGTAGCCATTATGGTACTGTGGAGTTTGTGTTTGACAAACTCCCAGACCATATACTCTTATGGCTACCCTGCACTAACAATGTCTAAGGTTTTGCTTAGACACTGTAGGGGCATAGTGCTCATGCACATATGCCCTCACCTGTGGTATAGTGCACTCTGCCTTTGGGCTGTAAGGCCTGCTAGAGGGGTGACTTACCTATGCCACAGGGAGTGTGAGGTTTGCATGGCACTCTTAGGGGAGTGCCATGTCAACTTAGTCATTTTCTCCCCCTCAGCACACACAAGCTGTGAAGCAGTGTGCATGTGCTGGGTGAGGGGTCCCTAGGGTGGCATAAGACATGCTGCAGCCCTCAGAGACCTTCCCTGGCATCAGGGCCCTTGGTCCCAGGGGTACCAGTTACAAGGGACTTACCTGGGTGCCAGGGTTGTGCCAATTGTGGAGACAAAGGTACAGTTTAGGGAAAGAACACTGGTGGCTGGGGCCTGGTTAGCAGGGTCCCAGCACACTTTCAAATCATAACTTAGCATCAGTAAAGGCAAAAAGTCAGGGGGTAACCATGCCAAGGAGGCATTTCCGTACAATATATATATAGTATGAATTCAGCCCAAGGACATTGGAGCGCTTTACAATAGCACCAGGCATTTTATGCAAGGTGACATTCATTTTTAGTCACAGGCGATTAAGCTGTGTGTCCAGAATCACAGGATGCTGAGCTGATGCCAGGACTGGAACCTGGTTCTCTAGTTCAATAGTCAACAGCTCTGCTGTAAGGCAACATCTTTGCGCCAAATGATGCTTCCCTTTCTACAACTGCTAATTTGGCTGGAGTCATCGAGCACTAACCTGTCTGTAAAAGTAATTATTGGTCAGGTTTGTAGTGCTTATCTGTGAATGCCAGTTTTGTTGGTTGTAAGTCAAGCAATCCATGACGGGGGTCAACATCACTCAGTCTGTGTCATGTTACAATGTGGAAGTACCAGATTCAACCATCAGTATCATGTGAAGGTTGCTTGGATTGGTTGAATAATGTGAAACGTACCTGTGTGTGCCAACTCTGGTTGGCTCGTGCCATATGATGTCGTATGGTTGCTCCTTCCAGTCGCATAGCCACCAAAAACTCCTAAAATCAAAATTGAAAAACTAATGAAGGAGCAGACCGGATGATGTAACCTTGTGCATACTCTTTTTCATACATATGTAAAACGCAAATCTACTGCTTTGTCAAGCTTCTTTGTAATATCACATTCAAGTTTCAAAATTATGAGTCAATATATTCATGAAACATTGTTTTAGAACATGTCAACAATTTCCATAAAATAATAATTTCACCGAAAGTACTAGGTTAAGTATTCTGTTGAGATTCAATACGTACACAAAGCATAAAACTACACCATGAAACTAATTTTGCCATTAAAATGAAAGTACTGCTATGCCTGTTATCATATTATGATCTAATCTAGAATGCTGTCCACACTGATAAAAAAAAAAGAAGCCCACTGCAGGTTTCAATTACATTTATTCTGATTATTTTATGTTTCATGACACTTCCAAGTCCAACAAGCAACAATCTACGAGCAAAAGTACCCTTCTTAGATGATACAAATACCACCATAGCTGTACTGGAGTCCTGCTCATGGTGTATAAGAATGGAGAGCTTGTCCTTGTAAAATCAGTTTTTAAGATGCTTCTCAAAGATATATCGTGGTACAAATATCATTCGCTTTTTTGCTTAGCAGACATGGGTTATGTGTTTTTTTTCTGAAACACTCTTGTCCGTTTCATGGAATGTATTACAGCGCAGTTAAAAAAAAAAAAAAATAGGTTTCAATCTAATGTCCATACCCAGTGACACACTGAAGAGAAAACTAGTGTAGAGGTACAGTAAAACAGGCATTCGGCATTCGGCATTTCGCTACGAGAACCACACAACTCGCTGCTACGCGAACCGAAAAGTGTAACTTTCCGCTCACGTAGAAAGTAGCCCCTGTGCATACACCGCCTCTCCCTGCCCATGGAGATGCTCTTTCAGATGGAAGTGAAAGCCTATGCCAGCGACTTAATTATGCCTGTCCCCCACTTCCTCAGAACACCTGCCAGCCTCCACTCACTCCATCAGGCACTTAGGCAAATTACCCTCCCACTGTCACAGTCTGTCTTGATTCCCCATTAACTCTCTACACACCTGCTTCCTTCCCCTTTCCCCAGCTGGACGGGGTGCTCCCCCCTCCAACTCACCACCGGGAATGCTAATTTGGAGCCAAGTGAAGCCAGAAGAGGGGAGAAGGAGAAAAACAGGAGTTTGTGTCCATGGAAAGGCAGTTTGCTGTGCCCAAGGAAAGTGTTTGGAAGAAGGGTATGTTCCTTTCTCTGCCCACACATCTGACTTTTTCCCCCTTGCTTCCTCCTTTTCCAGTTGCCTAAAGTGCTCCTGTCCCCTCCTGGTAGTCCCTATAAGGTGGAGAGAAGAAGCAGGCTCCGCAGCAGCAGGAGTTGTGAAGAAAGGTAAAATAAAAATGTTCCAGCATTGTATGGCTGCACGAGTGACAGTGTCTTTGTGTGTACAAATGTGAGTATGTGTGCATGTTTGTAAATCTGCACATGTCTGTGGGAGCGCAAGACAATGTCTGTGTGCGTATAAGGTGCAAGTGATTCGTCTACAGCCATGGCCTATGCAAAACAGGACCTGGGCAATGGTGGTAATCCCTAGCAACATGAAGGCACTGACACGATGGTATAAATTCTGCAGGCTCTGACACAATGGTGGTAATCCGTTGCAACATGCTGATCTAGCCCTGAGAACATGTTGCTACTGGCACATGGTGGTAATTCCTGGTAAAATGCAGGCCCTAACACAATTACCATAATCCCTGAAAGCAATCTGACCTTAGAAAATTGGTGGTAATTCCTAGCAAAATGTTGGTCCTTGCACAATGGTCGTAATCTCTTGCAACCTGCTGGCCCTGGCACACCGGTGGTAATCAGAGGCAACATAGCGGCACAATTGTGGTAATCCCTGGAAACATGCAGGCCATGAGACATTGATGGTTGTTCCAGGTAACATGCAGACTCTGGCACAATAGTGGTAATTCCCAGTAACATGCTTGCTTAGGTGCAACAGCAGTTATTTCTAGAAACATGCTCCTAGCACAATGTTGGTAAACCCTCACAACCTGCCGGTCGTGGCATAATGGTGGTAGTTCTTAGTAAAATGCGGACTGCAGTACAATGGTGGTAATCCTTGGAAACATGCAGTTCAGATGTTGCCTACAACCTCAACCTCATCAGGAATGCACAAGGACTCTACCTTACACGACTCAAGATGAATGCATGCAACAGAAGTGTTTGGGGATCAGAGTGGAGGATGTAGCCATGCTACTGCCAGTTCCACTCTGCAAAAGAGAGGATGGGGTGGATGAATGCTAAAAGGCAACAGTTCGGCCTACCAGATACTTCTTGTCCAGTCTGAGGCAGTCATTCACAGGATCCTTTACAGAAGTAGGATCAACAGAAATTCGTACAGCAGACCCAGAGAGCAGCTGAACCTGAAGGCATTCTCCAGGGAACCATTCACAGGGTAGTACAAGGCACAGAACTGAAGACATTTCCTGTAAAGACAGTAAGCAAAAACATCCACAAATTGAAATCCCAGTTCAGTTTGTGGATTTTTCGGGGTAGGTCACATCAGTCACCTTGGTGTGTAGCTTTCACTTGTCATCTCCCAGAGGGGCCAGTGATAGCATCTGCTTACATGCGAAGTGATCATGCTAGGTGAGTGGCTACCAGGAAGAATGCTCATTGATGCACCCATTTACGCAGGTGAATCACTTCCTTCACAGGGTCCACGACCCAGAACTTCCCTGCATGTATATATAATGGATGGTGGTGGTGGTGTTGTCCAAAAGAATTTGGACATTGCTCCCTCAGACGGAAGGAAGAAAAGCATTCAACGCAAGGCGAACAGCTAACAGCTGTAACACATCTATGTGCAGGTGCTGTTCCAGCTTAGACCAAAAGCTCTACACCATCATGTTGCCCACTCAAGAGGCACACAACCACAGTAGCCTCAGAGGGTTGAATGGGCAACAATACAGAAGGCTAGAAGGTTCTATCTACGAGTGCAGATTCTGATGCAGCAACGTGAACATTTGCCTTGAACCATGAGACTTCCGTGGTTTCTGCAACAACTGCGTTCTCTGACACTGCTGCAGGGCCAAAATCACCATCTTGCACGAGGCACCAACAGGATGCCTGAGCCATGAGGCTTAACAGGGGCACGAATTCGGGTGGATAGTAAAGTCTCTAAGGACCAACAGGGAGGAGCAGTTAAGTATTAAAGGTGAGAGAAAGTGACCTGGAAGAATACCAAAGCATAGAAAGTATGGGGGACACACGGGGAGTGGGGAGTTGGGGGGAAATCGCTTCCTTTTATATATACGTTTTGGTCCCAAGGGGGGGGGGGGGAGGGAATAGACAAAGTAAGGGGTGGGCAGGAGCTGCGGGGGCAGTGGTGGTTGGCTGACAGAGAGATATTGGACACAGGGCCAACTCCCTGCTGTGCACGGCCAAAAGCTGTGGACAGCTTGAGGTTGGCTGCTTATGGGGGTTTTCCACTGTGCCTGGGAACAGGCCAGGCCCGGCCCCGAGGCCAACCCCTTGACACACGTTGCCAAAACCAAAAGCTGTACATGGCAGGGGTTGGTTTTACATATTGTAATAAAATAATAATTTACATTAAAAACCCTAAACGTTCACTGGAAAAACAAAGTTTAAAGTAGCGTCATAGTTAGGTGTGATTAAAAGATCTGTTTTTGTTAAAAAATTAAAAAAAATAAAAAACTTAGAAATTCACCGAAAAGACACTATAGTTAGGTGAATATGTCAGTGACAACATTAACGTTTTGAACAAAAAAAAAAAAACACAGAAATTCACCCGTTATGGACCTCAACATGCACCTTATGACCTTACATATTACATCACTCATGACATATTCTTTGACACTTTTTATATCACTGATGATATTGATGATATCGCTGATGACATCATTCAGTGAGAGAGTTAGTTTGTTTTATAGTTTACACAGTGACGGGTAGCGACCATATCACTTTTCTACCTAATTTTGTACAGCCTGTGTCCATGTACATGGTGCTAGTGTTTACAAAGTGCATGTTCTTCTAATGCATCATAGGTGTGCAGAAGTATTGAAAAGTAACTCTGTGTGCAGCTGACAGTTGATGACTTGTGTCCAATATGTTCTGCACAAGTTTTTTGGTTCCGTAGAAAAGGATTTCAACAAGGCAAAGATTCTACTTAGAAGATACTAAGTATTGTAAGCAGCCTTGCGTTATTAGACAGAATCTTCTCAGCATGACAATTTCTACTTACCATAGAATACTATGTGCACCAGATACTAACCTATGAACATGTGCCTCATTTGCTTCGGAAGATGGGCTACCTGTAAAGTTCTAATCACAGTATTAAGTTTGCAGGTAGTATAATTGTTAGCATCTTCAGACATTGGTTATTTGAATCAAATAGTGTCTTTTCTGAAAAGTGTTTCTTAGAGTGTACACTGTTCAATTTAATACTCTGTGGTGTATTTCTCATGAGAGCTTCACTGCCTGCAAATAGTGTGGTACAGAGTAAATTCTCCTGTTTATAGTGCCCACATTTCTACTCAAACCAACTTAATTTCTCAAAGAAGGTTTGGTGACTGAGGGGTTTTATACAGATAAAATCTGTCCATATTAGAGCATTCATTTTGGAACAGACGTTGAGTATCTTGAATACCTCTGCTTTCTCTGAACAGTTGTAATCATACTGAACAACTTGTGCAATGAGGGTTTCCCATATATGTGCGGTTGACTGTTACGGTGAACTAGGCTACTCGTTAGGTGTATGGTATAGGGACAATGCTGCGCATAACACATTTGCTACACCTAAGTGACTTGTATACGTCATTAATGATGCTTTATATTATTCTGAGCTATGATGTACTTAACTTTAGGTCTCTAATACCATACTAGTTTACAGAGTAATGTGTACAAAAGAAGCTTGGATGATGTCATCAATTATATAATTTTAGATGTGATCAGTGATGTCATAAATGATGTCACGGAACCTGTATTGAGTGATGTAATATGTGAGGTCATAAGCAGTGGAAGGCAGGGTCCTGAGTTAAACTTGGCTCTGCAATGGTGAAATTCTATGCTTTTTTTTAGTTCAAAACATTAATGTTGTCACTGCCATATTCACTTAACTATAACATTACTTTAACCGTTGTTTTTTCTGTGAATATATATATATATATATATATATATATGCTCAATTAATAAAACAAAGGTTACAGGGATGGTATATTTAGGTGCAGATTTTACACACACAAAACCACAGAAATTCACCAGCTATGGTTATCTCAAGTAACTATAACTTGTGCCCTAAGGTAACTATAACTTGTGCTCCTGACATGCAGTTTTTCATCAATATTTTCACTGCAAATGTTACAGTGATATTATCATTGATGTGATAGAAAATGTCATGAGTGATGTAATATGTGAGGTAATTAGCAGTGAATGGCGAGGGCGCGAGTTATAGCTACCTTAAAACAAGAGTTATATATTATACTTGAGAAAACGAACCATAACTGGTGAATTTGTCATTTTGTGTGTGCAAAATCTGAGCCTAACTATAAGGGTCCCTGTAACCTTTGGTATTATTTAGGAACTTCTATGGTTTTTGATGCTATTTTCTAACTATAACATCCCTGTAACCTTTGTTTTTTAGAGATCACAGATTTTTTTTAATATGAATTTATATTGCAACGTGTAAGTAGGTGTGCCAATGGCTGTATGGGTCTGTATGAGTGGGTGTGTGAGTGGTTTTGAGGTGTGTAAGTGGGTGTGTGGGTCGGTATGGGAGTGGCTTTGTGGGTCTGCGAGTGGGTCTGCGAGTGACACTATGCATGTGTGAGTGGTTGTGTGTGTCAGTGGGTCTGAGTGGGTGAGGGGTTGTGTGTAAGTGAGTGGTTGTGTGTAAGTGTGTGTGTGTGAGCAGGTGTGGGAGTGGATATGTGGGTCTGTAAGTGGTTTTGTGGGTCTGTGAGTGGCTGTATGGGTGTGGTCAGTGGGTGCGGTAGTGGTTTTGTGGGTTTGTGAGCTGTTGTGTGTATGAGAATGGGTGTGTGATTGGCTGTATCAGTGGGCGTGGTAGTGTTTTTTGGCATGTGTGAATGGGTGTGTAAGTGGCTGTGTGGATATGGGAGTGCGTGTATGTTTTTTTTTGTTTGGGTGCTGGATCTGTGAATCCGCTACAGATTCACACAGGGCTAGTACTGAGCGCTACAGTGGATCTAAGGACCCTCAAGCACCCCAAAAAAGCTTTGGGCAATTTCTTGCCCCTGAGGAGTGTCTCACAGACCCCGTCCATCAGTCCCATGGGGTCAGGATACATCTATCTTGACCCCTTATATCCTATTTAATTTTCTTCCCAACAAGTCCCCTCCCCCCCACAACCTTGTCCCTATTCAAAAAATGTTGTCTGCAACTTTTCTGTCAGGTTGGGTCCATCCAATCACGGCATTGCTGTTGGCGCATGGATCCACATCTCTAGATATACATAATAACTCCATAACTACTAAGCAGATTTACACCAAATTACAAAAAGCAATCTTTCTGGACCAAGATCTAGCTTTCTGCCAAATTTGGTGTAATTCCCTGCAACTGTCTGGGCTGCAGTTGTGTCTAAAATATATAGGAAATTGCATGGGTAATTCAAGTTTTGAGACAACCCCCCCTGTTTTCTCAGCCCCCGCTTGACGAATCACCTGGAAACTGTCTAGACAGCAGCTGAAGTGACTGGTACAGAAGTTTTGAAAATTGAATGAAGATTTGTGAAACAGCAAAGTTATTAGCAAAAGAGAAAACTATGTAAACTAGGTCCTAAATGTAACTACCTACTGCCAGTAGGTTATAAATGTTATTTTTTTCCAAGACAATACCCTTTCAGGCTTAGAGAGCCACATAAGCTATGCAAAAAGGGAAGGGAACTCTGGGTAGGAAGAGAGCAGCTCCTTTATATGGAGCACCCTACAACACCACCTACACTCTGAAAATGCTCACATCAAATGTCTGTTTCTAGCAGATTTTTTAAGCATAGGATTAGCACCGTGCCTCCTGCCCTAAATCATTATTGAATCAGCCCCCTCCTCAGAACCTCGATAAGGCTCATGAAGGAGGGGTGCTGCCTCCCTCCCCCCAAAACACAATAGACACCTGAGCCTAACTGTAACTACACAGTCATCACCCCTTGCTAGTCAGATGCACAATCTTCAAAAAAATTCCCCAGAGCTGCAGTTCCCAAGCCCAATGAATTATTGGAGGTCCCTAAAGTTAGATGCAACTGCTTCAGATTACTTTCATCAGGCTGAGGGGATGTGGCTTTAACATATACACTTACAAATACACTTTTGCTATGTAAATGATTAGAGCTTGTTTTCCCTAGGATAAATTAATTTGCCAAAGCTGGTTTAGCAAATGATTCAAAATTCTAGATGTCAATACATTTCTTACTATGTGATGGTGCCCTACAAATTTAGGAACTAGCATTCCTTGTTAAGTGCCTTGTAATAACTAATCTTGGCTGTATATATTTAAAGTGGGTATGGAACGATGTACAATCAAGCCTTCTAGAGTATATGTAATTTATGATGGAAGATGACTTAGTCAATGGCGTAGACTGTGTTGGGACTGAGCAATGTTTGAATAATAATTAAGCGATATAATGGATAGAGATGGTTGACTAAATGTTTATATATATTGTTATTATTTTATTTGTAAAACAAGAGTCTGTCAGCTTTCAAGTATCAAATACTAGAAGTAACTAGTAAATCTAAGTGCATTCAAACTTATTTTTTTTTAGCAAACTTGCTTTTGAGTCACGATATACATGTTTGCCTATAATCTAAGTACCATATATTAAAGCCTACTGTCCGACGTATCAGGAAGAAACAAAATGTCAGTGGAGCATAACAATAATTAATGAAAGGTTCTTTTACACAGAAATATATATATACTACTGGCAGTTGCCAGTAGGTAGTTATAGTTCGAACCATGTTTCCTTAGAAAAAGTGTTTTTGACTTCCCTAAATCTTTGGCACGGTTTGACAAGTCTTTACGAAAGTTTCTGAAAAAAAGGGTGCCGGTGACTCTTGTTGCGCATGGCAAGTTTCGGGGTAATCCATCAAGTGGGGGCCGAGAAAAAGGAGGGGTCAATAACCTTGTGCTTCCCCTGATAATTCCCATAGGAGTTTTGAACATGACTACAGCCCGAACTGCTGGGCAGAAGTACACCAAATTTGGCAGAAAGGTAGGTTTCGATACACAGATTAAGCTTTTAAATATTTGGTGTAAATCCGTTCAGTAGTTTTTGAGATATTAAAGGGGAAATAAATATGTATATCTACGGCTGCAGATCGGTCGCAAAGTTTTCGTGGCGATCGCAGCAAATACACGTGCCAACAGGAATGCTGTGATTGGCTTGCCCCAACCTGACCAGAAAGTTGCAGCCGCCATTTTAGGTAAAGGGACACGGTCCCTGGGGCTGAAAAATAAAATGAAAAGTGGAATAAGGGGTCAGGGTTGAGGTATCCTGATCCCAGGGCTGTAATATAGGGGTCTTTGAGGGTCAAATTATGACCTTAAATGTCTTCTTTTTTTTTTTTTTTTTTTTTTTTTCCACGACCGGTGATATTTGCGTATATGTAGCAGCACTCAGTGTGCCTCCAGGTAATGTTGCAACAAATTTGCGAATATGGCCGAAAAAATGTTTTTAAAAAAACATAGCAGATTAATTCATACACTAAATCATTCACTCATAAAAGCACTCAGACCCTAATGCACCCACTCACTCACAGACTCACACACCCATTCACAGACTCACTCGGACCCTCATGCACCTACTTACAGACCCACTCCGACCCTCATGCACCCACTCTCATGAACCCACTCAGACCCTCACTCACCCACTTACAGACCCACTCAAACACTGAAGCACCCACTCACATAGCCACTGAGACACTGACGCACCCACTCAGACTCATCCACCCACTCAGAGACCCACTCAGACCCTCACCCATCCACTCAGAGACCCACCGAGACCTCCATGCACCCACAAACTCACCAAGTCAGACTCATGCACCCACTCACCGACAAAATGACAGACTTGTGTATTCACTCTTTGACCTATTTAGAGACTTATGCACCCATTCACAGACCCACAAAACATCTCACACCCTCACTGACAGACCCATACATCTACTCATACATCCACTTCACCTATACAGTCACACACCCATTTTAAAACCATACAGATTATAGTTACAAAATAGAACTTAAATATACTCTAAACAATAAAAAATTACAGGTGTGTTATAGATACAAAATTGTATTTTAAAAAAACATAGAAATTCAGGGAAAAACCAGACGTTACAGGGATGTTATAGTTAGGCTCACATTTCACTTATAAAAAAGGTGAAATCCAGCAGTTATAGCTACCTGAGCTAACTATAACTTATGCCCCCACAATGCACTGCTTATGACCTTACACATCACTCATGACATGGTCACTGACATCCCAAATGATATCATTGATGGCATCAACCAATGAGTGTTGCATCAACGTATAGTAATTATAAATTACTTTACGTTAAAAAAATAAAACATAGAAATTCACATGAAAAACAAAGATTACAGGGTCACTCCCGTTTTTGCGCACACACACACACTTTTCCTCTGAATAGTTGTTCAGTTTGGGCTGCATCGGAAAACTCCAAATGAGCCTTGCTTTATCCTGAAATCAGTGGGGCATCCTTATCAAGATATTTGGTGAGTTGTAGTCCTACAATTATCATGCCACAACACGAGGCAGCCCTAACTGAATAACTATTCAGGGGAAAAGGGCCTGAGGCAATGCAGTAAATCACAATTTTATTATCACAGAGACAGAGGTCAAAGGGGCTGGCAAAGATTTATTCTGGAAAGACTTATTTTGAACAGTATGCCTGCAAAGAACGTTTTACTGAATGGAAGTACAAGTATAAAAGCACTGAGCATAAACTGCACAGAGACGTATGACCTCTCAGTTTGTTTACTTGTGAAATAAGCAGAAAGCAAATATTGATTAGTAACGTTTAAAGAAGGACTCTGAAAGTGGCACTCTGAACTATAACTCCCAGAATGCCCCTGTGTCTATGTAAGGCAGGTAAATGAGAACCATGTGTGCCTATAAACTAAAACCACCTGAGGAAGACAAAATGTTGAAACGCGTAGTGGTGTTTGAAGTGCTGCTCTGTGAATAAATGGAATATGCTAATCTTTACCTCTGGGAGTGCAGCAATTCTTGTTGGCTTATTTCCCCCCCCCCCCCCCACCCCCCCCTCATTTCATTAAGTCATTCCTAGAGGTTTGTCTGGAGTCAGATGCAAAAGCACTGAAATTATTTCATTAAGCTTCATTTCCTCAAGTCTCAACCAGAGGTCCCTCTTCAGTTAGATGCAAAATCTTCACAATTCTTTCACAGAGTTGCAATTTTTCTAAGACATCACTTGTTGTCCCTCTCAAGACAGACACAAAATCCTCAACATTCTTTGACGAAGCTGTACTTCCACATGGCTTTATTGGAGGTTCCTCTTGAGTCAGATACAAGTTTGTCAATTTCTTTCAACAAGCTGGAGTTCCACAAGTTGTTACTAAAGGTTCCTCTTAAGTCAAAGTCAAAAAAGCACTGAACATCTTTCATGAAGTTGCAGTACCTCTAGTCTTTACTAGGTGTCCCTCTGGAGCTAAATGCAAAAACAATTACATTCTTTCATCAAGCTGCCACAAGTTGTTTATAGAGGTGAATCTCAAGTCAGACGCAACTGCTTCAAATGACCTCCACCAAGCTTAGGGGGTGTGAATCTGACATATAAGTTTGCATACACACTTTTTCCAATTTTAATGGTTTCATGC
This sequence comes from Pleurodeles waltl, assembly GCF_031143425.1. Classification (NCBI taxonomy): domain Eukaryota; kingdom Metazoa; phylum Chordata; class Amphibia; order Caudata; family Salamandridae; genus Pleurodeles; species Pleurodeles waltl. Next base: position 698,292,947 of record NC_090448.1, read on the forward strand.
TTGTTTTCCATAGGGAAAATTACTTTGCCAAAGCTAGTTAGGTATAATGAGGTGGAATTACAGATTCCAATACATTTTTTGATGACACCCTACCACATGAAAATGTTACTTACCTGGGGATAACGATCTCCCTGGTGAATACTACACCTATCTGCAGATTCCTCACATACAGAACAACCTGGAGGCACCAGGCTGGATCTGGAAAACTTCAATGTTCTCAAGTCAGTAATAGAGGGCCTTTGTCTTGTGGACATCAGAGGTGATGCAGGGCAACGTCACCAAGGCCATAAAACATCCGTCTCAGTGCAACATCAGTTTCCATCCATTTTTTCCAAGCCTTTGAAGTGAGAGGATTGATTGACTTTGATCAAATAGTGCAGTACCAAAGATGTATGTGGGATTTTATTAACTTTCCTTATAACTCATGCGTCAAGAGTGGAGGTGGGCAGGTCAGTGTGGAATTCGTAGGTAGAGTATCCAACACAAAGATACAGGTTAGTGATTGTTTTCCTCAGAATGATACTTCTACCTGCAAATGCTTTACCTGTACACATTCATAGCAATCCCCTATCCTGGAGGCAGGTTGATGGATAGTTAGACCAGGAAATCTTACAGAACAGACTTGGCAAAGGTTCATCACTGCGCACCTCAGAGTCCACACAGTAGTGTTTGGCAAAGGTGCGCAAGGACACCCACATAGCAGTCTCAATGATTTCTACAATAGGAACCCCCCGGCAAGGGCGGAAGTGCTAGATTTAGAAGTGATGGCATAGACCCTGATTCCTTCTGGAGGTTGTTTTTTGGCTAAGGTGTAGTTGGTGTTGATACAGAGAAGATTTCTCTGTGGTGTTTGTAGCTTGCCACAGATGTTTAGTTTAGCTTCTGTGGTACTTTTTTTTCTACAAAATTGCAGAAAAGGAGTGTTTCTGAAGAGAGGTGTAGAGATTCAGGGGTTACGCTGCCCTACAATGGCTTAATACCAGTGTACTCGCTTGTCCCAAGGAGTGGGCAGTACCTCTATACCCACAACTGCAAGGTAATTTTGAGAGAAATAGGGCACACTGTATTATAATTCACCAAATTTTGTGAAGCATGAGATTAATCTCTGGCAATTCATAATACTATTTACTATTCAATTCATAATTTCCATCATAGGTACATAGCTTTATTTAGGTATTAGTGTATGTGAGATTTAGCCATCCACCACATGAAAGGATAAAAGGACTGCTGGAAAACTGCTATCAGATTAATCTCATCAGGAAATACTTGGCACTGAAAACCAGTGTAAATGATCAAACAACTTCAACTGGGAATTCTGGGCTCCAAAAACAAAGTATGAGTCAGAAGACGCGACAAGATGGTGACATAACCAGATTTTTCATCAATAAGGGCATTTTCTCATGGTTTCTTTGGTCTTTGAATCATTGTTTTAGGGATTCGCTAATATTACAAAGCAAAGGTTTTGTTTTAGGATATCCCACCCTTACTCCATCTGAGGGTTACTAAAGTAAAACGTTTTACCCAGTTGCACTCCATACAATATTATAACACATTTTGTTACAATATTGGAGCTATTGGTCACTTTTTGTTTGTTTGTTTGTAATGCTCTCATATCCATGGTCTTGTGTCTTCAGATTATTATCACATGTAATTGCATATAAATTTATATACCAAAAAATCTTTTTATTGAAGTATCATATACTATGTGCAGGCTACTAGTATGAAATTATCTTTTTAATCACATCTGATTGGCCAATAGTTTGACTATGGAACTACTACAAAAGTCAGGTCTTTACCTTCTTCCGGCATTCAAGAAGTGAGGAGGCTCTTAATGTAGAGGCATGTTGTTCCACACTTTAGGAGTGATTTAGGAGAAGACTCAACCAATAGATCTGGTTTTCTGTATATGTGAGATTGGTGCAAGGAGGAGTATGGATAAAGAGAGGTTTTTTCAGAAGGTTTATGAAAGCAGATGAGGGGGTTGAGGTATACTGGGCCAGTGTAATGTAGTGCCTTGAAAGTGTGGGTAAGGATTTTGAATTGTATTTGTTTGTGAATCAGGAGCCAGTGGAGCTTCTTCAGGCATGGTGTGAGCTGAGTGTGGTGTGCAAGGTTGAGAGTGATTCTGGCCACCAAGTTATTAATGGTCTGAAGCCTTCTGGCAAGTGTGTGTTGATCCTGGCATACAGGTTGTTCCCGCAGCTCGGCTTGCTTTTGACCAGGGAGTTTATCACTGTTTTCCAGGTGCTGATTGGGAGCCATTTGAAATTCTTCCTCAGCATCTTCAAAAAATAGAAGCATGAGGCGGTGAGGTTTGTGGTGTTTGTCGGACATAACTCTGTAGGCCACCAAGTTGAGTCCCACAGTGAGGTGTTCTTCCTGAAGGTCACAATTTTAGTCTTGTCAGTGTTCAAATTTAGACAGTGGGTCTTCATAAACTGGGTGATTTCATTCATGCAGGCATTGAACTTGATCTGGGTGCTGAGTGTCTTGCCCATGAGTGACAGAATGAGTTGCATGTCACTGGTGTGGAGAGAAGGTTGATCTCATGAGAGCAAATTATGCTGGTTAGAAGGATCATGTATGCGTCCAGGAGGGTTGGGCTCAGGGAGATTCTTGTGGAACTCTGCAGATGAGGTTGCAAGCGCCTGACATGTATGGTGCCAGGGTGACTGACTGGGTCCTTCCACTGTGGAAGGAGCATATCCATCAGTGTGTCTCCTTGGACTTTAATGTCATGTAGGCATTGGATGAGGTGGGAGTAGATACGTAGCATGTTTCTAGCATAGTTACCCCCACTTTTTGCCTGGTGTCAGTGTGTTCACTGTAGTACACTGGGATCCTGCTAACCACGACCCCAGTGTCAGTGCTCTCGGCTCTAAATTTAGTTTTAAGCTACGTTTTACAGCCCACAATTGGCACACTGGTGCACCTATGAAAGGCCCTAGTATATGGTACTTAGGTACCCAGAGCATTGGTACACCATGGGCTCCAGCATGTATTGTGCCATCCATGGGGGCCCATGTAAACTGTGACTGCAGGCTTGCCATTGCAGCCTGCGTGAAATAGTGCATGCACCTTTAACTCCAGATATAAGGTTTGCCTTATATCATGGTCACTGCACTTTGACCCTGTAAGTCACCTCTAAGGTAGGCCCTTTAACCCAAGGGCAGGGTACATGGTCCTGAGTGTGAGTGTACCCCTGCATGAGCAGAGGTGCCCCAACAAACCCCAGACTCCATTCCCTAGGCTTTGGAAGTACAGGGAAGTCATCTTAAGGTATGTAATAGACACTGGTCAAAACGAGTAGTCCAACTACATAATGACTTTACCGAACATAGGCATGTTTGGCATCAAACATGTTGGAATCATGCCACTACACAGTGTTAATTGCATGATACCATGTACTCTGGAGGTTTCCATGGAGATCCCCATGTCTGCCTGTACAGCCTTGCAGGGTCTGCATGCCAGCTCATTCTACTGCTGACCCCAGACACTGTTCTGCCTTGCTGCTGCCGAGTCAAACTCTGGCAGGGGGAAGCAGAATGAAGGATGTCCTGTAAGACGGAGGTGTGACCATCTCTTCTTTAGAAATAGCTGTCTCTGGGCTGGGGTGGGGGTGCTCTGAGCACCACCAGACTGCTTTGAAGGGCAAATCTGGTGCCCTTCAAGCATAAACCGCTTTGCACTAGTGCAGAAACCCCAGGTTCCCGATCTAGTGCGAAACCACACAAAGGACAGGGAAGTGACCACCCCCCTGTCCAGCTCCTCCCCTAGGGAGGTGCACAGAGCTTTGCCAGGTGGCACTTGATTCTGCCATCTTGAAAATAAGATGTGCAGAGTGCCCTGGGAGCATCTGACTAGCTAGTGCAGCTGGGTGATGTCCTTGACCCCCTCTGATCGGTGGGTCACTGAAGTAAGGGTCCAACCTCCTTCCTGGATTACTTAAGGGCTCCAGTGCAGGTGAGTTCCTAGATTAGTCTGCAAGACTTCAAGAACTGTCTGCAAGTCTTCTCTGCAAGACACTTCTGCAACATGGAACCAGAATCGCTGCTGTACTTCAGGAACCAGAGTAAACTTGTAACCAGTAGGAGGGCTCTTGCTGCAACTTTGTTTCTTCCTTCTGGAAAAACTTCTGCAACCCCATAGCTGTGCATCCTCCAGAGTCACTGGGACTCTGCCTGCACTTAGGAAAGCAAGAAGGAATCTCTCTTGGAGTGAAGAAGTCACTCCCCTGCAACCACAGGCACCTCAAAGACGACAACTGGCTTGTGGTTCCCGCTGTCACACAGACTCTCCAAGGCTCTGCAACACAAGTGGTGGTTCTGTGGCTCTCCAGGCGTCTGACCTATCTTCCTTGAAACTGGGAAGTTTGTTGACCCTCGCTGGAGCTGCTTGGCTGGAAAACCTGTGCACCACGTCTGCTTGTCGTTGCCAAGGCTTGTTGGCTCTTCAGTCTGAAGACCTCCTAGCTCCACGAATCCCCGGCCACCAGCACTCTCCAGCCCAAGAATGACATCCACCCTGCAACTTCTGTGATGTGGGCATCCCTCTTTGCTGTGTTGCTGAGGCCTCCCTGTGCTTGCTGCCAGAGGGTCCTGCTGGGGGGCTCCAATGATTCCTGGCTCTCCTGCCTGCAAAGGTTGGGTCACCTGGACCTTGCTGGTTCCCAAAACTCCTGAAAACTCCGCACAACGCTTCTTGCATTTGCTAAGACGTGTTGGTGGTCTTACTGACCCCGACTCCCTCTGCAATGTAACTTCTGGCATGGGATAGCTCGTGGACGACTCCTGGGATCCTCCTGCATCGCCTGGACTCCACAGCTGCACTTCTTAGTCCACCGTCCTTCAGGAAGCATCACCAAGAAGGGTGGGCATTGCCCTCCTGCACCGTCTGGGCACCACTGGGTGGTTTGAACTCTGTCCCACTATCTATTTCGTCCCCTTCCTCTGGCATCCATGCATGGGTTCCACTGACCTGGTCCATGGGTCACGGCAGCAGCTGGGAGTCCCCATTGACTTCATCAGGAGGTTCTGAAAAGCCTCCGTTCCTATGCACCTGGGCTCCCTGGTGTAGGTACTCCAGTGTTCTGGGTATCCACAGGTGGGGGCACTATCCAACCTTCCAACAAGTTTCCTCTGGGAAGGGTCCTAAAATGGGAAAACTCCAACCCCGACTTCCCCATGTTATACTATGGACGCTAACCCAAGATTTCTACTCTGCATACAGGTGCCTGGGCAATCCTACCTACTTACCTTTAGGGTGTTAACACTTCCCCAGTCCTAAGGGTCCTTGGGTGGTAGTGTGGGTTGGGTGTGGTTTTCGCATTCCATTTTTTTTTTGTATATGGTTCGGCACCCTTTATAGGGGCCCATGTTATTTTATGCCTTTACTTACCTGTTGCTAAGCATATTTTTGTATGACCATATCTCCAGTAAGCCCTAGAGTGTGTGTTATAATAAATTACATATTTTTCTAACAACTGTGTGGTTCTTTCCTGTGTGTACTTCACTGACTGACCTGTGTGGTATTTGCAAATGCTTTACATCCTCCTGGATAAGCCTTAGCTGCTATCTACAGCTAATGTGTGTCAAATGCTGCGGAGAGGTCCATAAGGATGAGAGCTGCTGTGTCTCCTTTGTCTAGAGTCAAGCAGATGCCATCAGTTGCAGCAATGTGGTCAGTTTCCATGTTGTGGTTGGGTCTGAAACCAGAATGAGTGTTGTTAACGAGCTGATAATGCAAAAAGAACAAGTGATGGACGAAATGCTGAACAATGTCAAACATTCACCCCCAGTACAGAAATCTGGGCCTAAATCCATCGTTTTTTTGCTACCCATGCCGTTCCAGTTTGGACCCAGCCATATGCAAATCAGTCTTGACCCTGTTCCCCATGGGAACAGTCCAGCCCGAACTGTTAAGCCAGGTCCTCCCTGGACTGGAAACAAGCATCCTAGGACCGGTTTCAGGGTATCACCCATCAGCCAAGCTAGCTTGATTCCAGTGGCATTGGTAGCACGGGACCCACGTCTGGGCATACCCTTCCCACTTGGGGCAGCAAATGTAAAAAGAACAAGTGCTGGACGGAATGCTGAACAATGTCAAACATTTACCCCCAGTACAGAGATCTGGGCCTAAATCCATTGTTTTTTTTGCTGATGGCCATTGAAGTATTAGGTGAGGTGTCTGTTGATTTTCTTTAAGATCTAGCAGGGAACAGTAGCAGGGAGATCATTCTGTAGTTGGCAAGTGTCTGCAGAGTGTTTCTTCAGCAATGGAAAGACAGTTGCATGTTTCCAAGCATCTGGGAAGTTTGCAGGTGAGGTGGAGGCATTCAGAAAAGGTGCGAGCCTGGCACTGATGGGTCGCAGGCCTCCAGACCTCACCCCACTTGTTGTGGTACCACATGGCGGTGGTGTTGTCCGTGAACACCTGCACTACTTTCCCTTTGAAAGAGGGAAAGAATGCTTTCAATGCCAGTCTGATCGCCCTGAGCTCCAAAAGATAGATGTTGAGCCTGGACTCCGCTGGAGACCAGACACCTCTTATCGCTGCCTCTCCATGTGGCCGCCCTATCCCAGGAGTGACTCATCTGTCACTATTATCAGATCTGGTTAGGGAAGGAAGAGGGATATGCCTCTGACCCAATCACAGTTCAAAAGCCAACACTGCAGATTTTGGGCAGTTCCCACCTGGATCTGGACAATATTAGACAAATTCCCCTGATGCTGCGCCGTGAAACTTCAGGTCCCAATGCAGAGCCTGCATCTGGCATGTGTTGCCTGCAGGATGCAGGAGGCCATAAGGCCCAGTAGCTTCAGAGTCATTCTCACTGAAATCCACAATAGAGGCTGAAACATTGGTATCATAGCCTGAATATCACAAAAGGGGTGAAAAGCAGACTGGGAGGGGGGGGGGGGGAGGGGCAGCTGCGAAGGGACTCTTTATAGCACTCAAGCACCAAGTCTGCTTTGTCTCTAAAGAGACGGATGCCATCAAAGGGCATGTACATAAGGGTGGATTTGACATCCCCCAAAAAGCCAGAGGTCCTCAACCAGGCGTGGCGCCTCAAAACAACTGTTGATGCAACTGATCATATCCAGCCCACATCATACTGTGAACTTCCCTGCGTCTCTCCAGTCAGCAACAGCTTGGGAGAGAATGGCCAGGGCCTCCCTCAGGCCTGTGGCAGCACCTGCACCTGACTGCCACCGTAGGGTTAAGAAAGCATGCCAGTGTCCGTGGAAGTGTCCAGACCACTGTCCTCACCCATGGCCGTCCGCCAGTCCATACGATCTTCTAAGCTGGTATTCCAGAGGGTCCAATGACCCCTGTCAATCCTCACTGTATCCCAAGCCAAGAGAATAAGGGTCAGGATCTGACCTACGGAGCAAGGTCCCCGTAGAAGTCGGAATAGGCATTTAGCGACAGCGATGTGTGTTGAAGTGGGCAGTGAGGATGGTATTGTCGCCATTGTCTGCACAGGCGGCGTCCGTAGCATCATAACCATCGTCAGGAAAGGTCGAGGAGGTATGACCCATGCCTGTTGAGATCCAGGAATGGATTCATGGGTGCTCCCTGGAGCTGAGGTCGAAGCCGCCGATGTGGAACCCTGCTGACTCCATGGGGGCCAAAGGCGCTCTGACGGAGTCGGACTGCCGAAATATGAGGTGCATGGCCTCATAAAAATCACTGAGTTGGGCAGGGGTTGTTCTGGCTCCCGGACACTAGAAGGCGCAGTCGACCTAGACGCAGGCTCCAAGGACGGAGACCTGGAACGATGACGCTCCTTTTCCCTCGCCGTGTCAACGGAGGAACATGGTGAAGTCAAAGATCTCTTGTTCTTCTTCAACTTCTTTTTGTGCCTTGACTTACCGGACCGTGCAGAGGACTTGGAGTGAGAAGATGAAGAATGGGGGCTCTGCAACCATTCTTAGGACCTTCCTCTCGACTGAGCTCGGGAGCGACATGGAGCTGAGTGCCGGGTTGCAATGAGCTTTAGGGAATGATCCCTCAAAGCTTTCAGATTCATGGCTCAGCACGACTTTGGGTCGTGGTCATGCTCCAAACACCACAAACACACTAGGTGTGGATCCGTCAAAGACTTCGCCCGATGACAGGATCCGCAGGGCTTAAACCTGGTCTTGTGTGACGGCATTCTAAATGCACTAGGAGTGTTAACACTCAAAATTCTTTGACAAACAGTTGAAAAAAGCACCAGTCAAAAAGTGACTGAGCAGTATCTCTTCTTCGGATCAGCTGGCTGCCGCAGAAAGAAAAGAACTGATGTCAGTGCGCCAGATTGGCACCTATGTAGGTCCCGCAACTCCATATCCGGCGCACATGATGCCGACAATGAACACGGAGCCGACTGATGCCACCTAACTGCGAGCAGGGGTACTGCTTGAGAAAAATCTCTGAAATTCAGATTGATGCCTGGGGAAATTCTAAGGTAAGGAATCTGCAACTAGAAGTCTCTAGCAGATGACTACCACAGTGGAAGAGGGCTCCAAATTAGCCACATTAAAAAGAAGAAGGGATTCCACCATTGGAAAAGGTGGCAAAAGGCTGTCGAGGTACCAAAGGTTTTGGAAAGTTTGAAGATTGTTATGGAGCAGAGTCCAGTGGTCGAGCAGGATTGCACAGAGGATGATCCGCCATGGTCAAGTCAACTAAATCCTTCTACGAAGATGAAGGTCCTATAGGAAACACAAAGCTACGGGGATACTTGGCTTTATAGTGTTTCTTTGATTTCCTAGGCTTCCTCTTATTGCCTACGGAGGAGGCGGATGGAGGTCTGAAGCAATGCCTAGGTAACTTGCGGCGTCAATGGTCGTCTCTGGTCCTGGCCATGAAGAGCTTCCTGCTCTTTTATGGCCTAAGGGTGCATGCTGAGGCAAAAGCAGCAGGCCCAGGAGTCATGGTCTGAACCCAGACATAACAAATGAACTGTGTTGGGGTCTGTACTAAACATTTGTCCCTCACAAGGGTTTGAATCCTGATTTCTTGGGAGGAGACATGGTACTGCTAAATGTTTTAATTTTCTGTTTTCCAAATTCAATCTAGCACCTGAGGGTTGTTCTACCTGTGAGGAATCTGTAGGTAGGAGTATGCAATAGAAGTACGAATTACTTACTGGTCAGTACAAGTGCCTTTAAATAAGTAATTATGGGTGTGTATAGTGGTGGCGTTCCAAATCACGGACTTGTGCTCTTCACTGCCCTATGAGCTATCTGTGTCTATATGCACGTCTGTTCACGGCAAAAACTTAATGATAGGAGGAGATCGGAGGCAAGTCTTAGTGTGGGTGTGAGTGCCAATGAGAGGAGGAGGAGACAGGGGACAAACTTCTGTGGGCATCTGAGGACGTGCATCATGATGTGAGGGTCCAGGCTTACTAAATCCACTTTAATGGGAGGAGATGAGCAGAGTGCTACTTAAAGGGAGCAGGAGAAGACAAGCCCTGGAGTAGACAACCAATACAAAGCAGAAAAAATCTTTCCTGAAGCTAAAGTTTTACAAGTAGCTACTAAAGGTCCCTCTCAAGTCAAATGCAAGAACTTCAAATGCCAATCACTAAGCCAAGGAGGTTTGATTTCAAAATGGAAGTGTGCATATACATTAAGCTACTCTCATTATTTGTGTTCATTTTCTGTAGGATAAATAAATATACCAAAGCTGCTTTACAGTGAGGCATCAACACTGCAAATTACAATAAATATTTTGAGAGTTCTAGAAATAGTTGATGAAACTCTACCATACACAGAGAATACAAATCACTGTGAAGTACCAGTGTGTAAAACATTCTATTCTTGTATGATATTTTTGTTGGAAATATAAGGCTGGCAAGAGAGCAAAGGATGTCTTTATACTAGACCTAATCACCAGGATGGAAGTCCAGGTGGATGTATACTAGAATGAGTTTCTCTCCACAAAGGAAAGAAACTTTGCATCATATTTAATAACTTACTATATAACTGACAAAAATAACAGCAATGACCTAAAGATTAATAACATCCCCAAGACTGACCCAATGGCAAAGTATAGTAATCAAATGGGTGGGTAATGAAAAAATGGGTCTGTGCAGAGAGGAGAAAATGAACTGTAAATACAGTTCTCCTGGATTGGAATTTTTCATAGATTCACATGCTTGAATCATTCCCAGTCATCGAGATCGGAATCCCTGGAACATTTTATAAAGTAGTATTAACATAAATCTAAACCTGCAGGCACAAGGCCCCTCAGTTTAGTATTCTATCAGAGTGATTTTGAGAAAAGGACTACATTTGAGAGTCCACCAATCAGGTGACACCACCCTCTAGAACTCTCCTGAGAGAAGCTCCAGTCCCTCAGATTTTCCTAGCACTAGTGCGTAGTCATAAAAATGATAAATAATAGAGATAATGGTGAGCTTCTCCGGGGAGGTGGGTGGGTCACATGTGAATCTATAAAAGATTCTAATACTGGAGAACTATAGTTACAGGTAAGTAACTAATTTTCTTACTCCAGTATTGGAACTTTCATAGATTCACATGCTTGAATCAGAGTAGTAAGCAGTAGTGATGCACATTGTAGTATAAAGTATGATTGATTCAAATGAAAATGAACTAAATGCATAAGCAAACATGAATACATAAGATAACCCAAAATCCAGCTATTTAGACTTGTTTCTAGAAGCAATACTGTATATCAACATTTCACCTTTGGTAGATTTTAAAATTAACAATGTGCAGTTCTAATCTTAGGAGGTAGAGATAGCTTGCCTTTACTGGAAAAGATGTCTTAGGACTGCCTGGCCCACAGCTACTTCTCCTTGACACACTGCATCCAGGCAGTAATGTCGGGTAAATGTGTGGCAGTTCTTCCAGGTTGCTGCCCTGCAAATGTCCTGGAGCTGCACCCCGCAAACACTGCACTGGATGTTCATACCGCCATGGTAGAGTGAGCACAAACAGAAGCTTGTAGCGCCTTGCCTGCTGCTTGATGGCAAAACCAGACTGTCAATTAAATGCATATTGCAATGCTTTGCTTAGAAAGAGGTTAACCCTTTCTAGGTGCACTGCAAGCCACAAACAATTGCCAAGCCTGCAAAAGGATTTGGTCCTATCCAGGTAGAAATGTATGCATCTTTTTATGTCTAATGAATGGCCCTTTCCGCTGCCATTTCAGGGATTGGGAATAATGTCCTAAGGACCAGCGGTTCATTAATATGAAAGTTCGAGGGTTCTTGGATAGACAGTGCTTGGATCTCACTGACTCTCCAGGCTGATGTGAGAGATATCAGAAGAGCTACCTTCCATGAAAGAAATTTCGGAGTAGCCCAGTGGATCGGCTCAAATGGTTGTTTCATGAGCAGCACCAGGACTATGTTGAGATTCCAGGAAGGAGGAGGAGGTCTGAAAGGTGGGAAACCCCTGAATAGGCCCTTTAAAAATTGCCTGATAATTCTTTAAGACCAGAGAAAAGGTGAATTGTATGAGCGTCTAAACGACGAGATAGCTGCCAGATGAACCCTAATAGAGGCATGAGCTAGGCTGGAATGTACCTGATGTAATAGATATGGCAATATTCGTTATGGTGCGGACAATATGGGATGTATCTGCTGTAGTTGGCACCATAGACAGAATCTCTTCCACTTACACGATAAGTTTTACTAGTGCTGACTGGTCTGGTTCTGGGCAGTATATCTCAGCACTCCGGAGGGATGTCTAGATGTGCAAACTCATTGTGCTCAGAAGCCATGTGGATAAGTGTAGCGATTCAGATGCAAGACCTGCCCTTTGTTCATTGTGAGTAGATGCGGAGATATCTTCAGTGGGATATGAGCCTTCACTGACAACAGGAGAAGCTCCGTGAACCAATGCTGTCAAGGCCACGTTGAAGCTATTAAGATTATCGTGCATGGTTGCATCTTCATCCTGGTGAGAAACATTTAAATCAGGGGGAATGGGCAGAAAGCCGTAGCCAAAGATTCCGCACCATGCCATCGAAAACGCATTTCCCCATGATCTCTGATGGCGATGCCAGCTTGCGTAGTATTGGCATTTGGGGTCTGACGGGTTGGCGAAGAGGTCGGGGTTGGGTGTGTTCCCCACTGACAGAATATGTGGTTGACTGTTCGCTGATCCAACTCCCATTCGTGGCAGACTGATTTTAATCTGCTGAGAGAATCTGCTATTTTGTTTTGCTTCCTTGGGACATGCTTCGCTCGCAGCAGTACCCCATGTTGCATGGCCCACTTCCAAATTCCTTATGCTTCTCAGGAGAGGAGTAGGGATCTTCTACCGCCTTGCATGTTCAGGTAATGCATTGTGATGGTTTTGTCTGTTCTTATTAGCACCTCCGAATTGGCAGGTTTGGGAAGGAACGCCTGCAAGGCTAGATGGACTGCCTTTAGCTCTAGGAAGTTGATCTGTAGTTTCCGAAGAGGAGGTGTCCATTTGCCGCTGATCCCTAGGTCCTGCAGAAACGCTCCTCAACCTTCTAATGAGGCATCCGTGGTGATGACTCGAAGATGGCTGAGGTTGGAAAGAGAGGTTGACCGATAAATTATCCTTCTAAGTCCACCAGCCTAGAGCTTTGATTATGGGTAGAGTGATCTTGACTTGATCGTCGAAGTTGCCAGTGGCGTGAATCCATTGTAGGTGGAGCTGTTCCTGGAAGGGGCATATTTTTAGTCTGTCTAATGGTTGCATGAGGACATCAACTCCCAATAACGACTTGTATAGACATGCTGAAATGTATTTTCTTCTTTGAAATGACTTTGCCAAGGCCATCACCTTTTGCGGTCTGTCTGTCTGCCTGCAGTGGGGCAAGCTATGTTGGAACTGGTGTTCAGGTCCGCTCCTAAGAAAGTGATCATACGCAATGGTTTAGGATTGGACTCTTCCCAATTTATGGTTAGGCCCAAGCTGTTGAGCAGTGCAATGCACTTTTTTGTTGACTTGCATGCTGTTGAGAAGGACTTTGCTTTTATCAGCCAGTCGTCCAAGTATGGGAATACTTGGTGCTTTTGCCTTCTCAAGAATGCGGCCACAGATGGTAGGCACTTTGTAAATATCCCAGGGGTGATTTTAGACCGAATGGCAGAACTCGAAACTGGTAGTGGCTGCCGACTGTGGTGAATCTTAGGAACTGTCTGTGGGAAGAGTGAATTGGGATGTGAAAATATGCGTCCTTCAAATCTAGGGTGGACAGGTAATCTCCAATATTCGAAGCGATGAGGACGTCCAGCAGAGTTACCATGTGGAATTAATGCTTTTTCAGATAGGTGTTTCTGGAGTAAAATCCTCCCCCCCGAGGCAGTGGAACTTTCTCTATAGCGCCTTTGAGAATCATCTTGTTGACCTCCAGTTTATGTTGGTGGAGATAACTGGGAGTAGATTTGCGAGGAGGATTGTGAGGAGGCATTTGGACAAACTCCAGTGTGTGTCAGATTTGAACCAGTTGCAAGACCCAATGGTCTGATGTTATGGATTGCCACTGCTGGAGGAATGGTGAGATCTTGCCCCCTAGCTTGAAGGGTGAAGGGATGGGTATAGCCGGAGCCTTGGATGGATCTGCGAGCTAAGTCCTTTCCTTCATGAGTCAGTCGTCCTTTAGATGCCCTTCCTGGACATATTGGTGGCAAAATTCTTGGGAGGTGGATGTGTATGAAAGATATCTGTACTGTACTGTTTATAGCACCCCCACCCCACCCACATGAAGGCATCTCACATCCTCTGGTGCCACAAAAGGAAGGCTTTCAAAATTGTAGCATTCCTAGAGATTTGGCAGTCTCCGTATCAGTTTTGATTGCATGAAGAGCTTCATCAATATGTTTCCCAATGAGAGTTTGCCCATCAAAAGGAAGCTCTAAGATTTGATTTTGCACCTCTGGGAAAAAAGATGTGGCCTTCAGCCAACCTTGTCTCCTAAGCACAGCAGCCCCTGCTGGCTGACAGAACCCATTGGTGGCAATATCCATCTCACAGTCAATGATTTCTGACTATGTGCGCTCTCCTTCCTGTAAGATTTTTCTAACTTCCAGCTTAGCATCCTCTGGTAGATGGTCGACATATGGGGCGATATCAGCCCATAGTTGCCTGTCATATCTAGCCAAGACCGGTAGAGAATTTGCAGCTCTTACAGTTACACTTGACATTGAGGAGAATCGCTTGCTAATATAATATAACCGTCTTCCTTCCATATCAGGAGGTGCTGAAATTTGTGTGGATGTGTTTTTGGAGCTCCTTTGGGCCGCTTGCGCTATCACCGAATCTGGATGAGGGTAACAAGTTAAGCAGGCCGGGGCATCTTCCGGTGCTTTATATGTTTAATCCAGACGTAGGAGTACTCCCACGACTATTGTTGGGTTCTGCATGATTTTCAGTCCCTCTTCCCATATTTGACTGACCATCAGCATGGAGCGTACGGAGTACTGGAACGGCTCTTTGAAGTCGTATAAAAAAATACCAATTTGCTTGGATAGCATCGGAAGTGTGAATCTTTTGGCAGCCCTTTCCAGCAGACTGAAATCCCCCGATGTCCTCTGGAGGCAAGCTTACCTTTATAGGTGAAGGAGATGATGGAGTTGGGAGGATATAATCATCCCGTTCTGAGTGATTGTCTTGAAGCTCACCTTACACCTGCTCTCCTTCTAAGATGTTCGTGTGCTGCAACATAGCTGTACTAGGTGTATAAATGTTAGCCAAGGGTAAAGATGTGGGCCTCTGAAGTGGGGTAATTATTTGAGGCGTTGGTGATTTTACTGGCGAAGTCTGCTGAGGTGCTGCTTCACCAGTGGGCGGGAATCTTTTTCTATAGTCTGCCAACATGGCTTGTAGGTCCATAATTAGGGAACTTGGCATATAGACCATTTCCCTCTTGTTGTGGTTGTTCTTGAGCTGTGTAATACTGTGGATCATAGTCCTCGTAGTATTCTTCTTCATCATCATGATATCTTACATTCAGCTGAGAAGGACTATGAGCTGTGCCATAGGGTCCTTACTCATCAGATTTGAAATCCCTCTCCAGCAGGTGGGCTGGTATCAATGGGGTTATCTTGCTCGGGGAAATATGCTCTGGGGTTATTTTGACCGATTCTTGCCTTTTTTGCTGTTTTCCGCTCATCAACAGGGTCGTAGAAGAGCTTGTTAATAAGGTCGTCGTCAGTGCTGATGACAAAGCTGCGGATGGGCAGCATGTGCACTTGTCGTAGGTGGAGTCGCTGTCATCGACGACTTAGAAGATATCTTTATCGTCTACGGCTTAGTGGATGAGGCCACTGTCGACTAAGTGGTAGTCGGAAAAGAGGCAGACGTAGAAGCAATGGTTACCGTCACCTTTGACGACGATGGCGATGTGTGAGTCATCTAGGATGCCCTCGTCATCAGTGGATAACTCGTTGTCGCCAGTGGTAAGGTTGCGCTGGTGCTAACAATGAAACTGTCGATGGTGGGGAAGTCATCTACAAGGCTGTCGTCAAGGGTGAGGACCTCAGAGATGTAGGTCGACAGGGGGAGCACAGGAAGGCTTCTTAAAAGTATGAGACATCTTAACAGGTGGTGTAGGAGGCTAGATTAAGATTTTATAGCCCTCTCTGTAATGCTAGTACGCTCTTTCTTATCCTTAAAAGAGTGATAGCTGGTTCTATGAGGAGATGAAGAAGGGCTGTGCCCTTTCTAAGACCCTGAGGTGGTCTTTTTATGCGCCTTCTTTGGCTGCTCTGAGGAGGATCTTCCCTGAGGCGATCTTTCTCTTTTCTCTGATCTTCTAGTGGAGGAAAAGGAGTCCTCACTGTCAGAATTAGAAACTGGTTGATCTCTAGACCTAAGTTTCTGCAGCCAGATTAATAGCCTGCCTTTCCTGTCCTTCGGGGTTTTGGCAGAAAAGGTAAGGCATACCTTACAATCCTTTGCAGAGTGATCTAGATAGAGGCAGCAGATACAATTCTGGTGTGGGTCTTCAGAATGTAACCTCTTCTTACCACAGGTTTTACAGGCTCTAAATAGACTTCTTTTCCTTTTTAGACATGGGGACAGTCTTCTAAGAAAGTGTAGAAGCAAAGAACTAAAGGTACAAACCTTTAAAACACAGACGGAGAGAGGCAAAATCTTCAGAATATCCAGAAAACTGAGAAAAGCTAAGCAGAGCGCTGTGGAGACTCCCTAGCATGACATGCAGAGGGAAATCTGAGAGACTGGAGCTTCTCTCAGGAGTTTACTAGAGGGTGGTGTTGCCTGATTGGTGGACTCTCAAATGTAGTCCTTTTCTCAAAATGACTGATAGAATACTAAACTGAGGGGCCTAGCGCCTGTAAGTCGAGGCCTATGTTAATACTACTTTATAAAAAGTACCGGGGACTCCCATCTGGCCGATGGGGAATGATTCAAGAATGTGAATCTATGAAAGTTCCATTACTGGAGTAAAAGAGAGATATGCAAAAAGCCTATTGCTAACATATGGGACAAAATAGTAGGGATGATAGTTCTAATTAAAAGAATGTGATGAAAACCTACACAGGATGATAAAAATCCCCAAAAAACATACAGCATGCGATTAACTGAAAATAGGATGAGACAAGGCAAGTAATGAAATACTCAGTTGCAGCAGTAAACAGAAAAAGGTACACAATTCAACACCTTACATTTCAAAAGAGATGCTACACCTTAGGCCAGCACCCACATAACTGCATTATAACAAACATGAATACAATTCCTTAAAGTGCAATAATGTACAGTGACAATGATAAAACAAGCAAATATTTAAAAAAACAGACTCCCTGCTGATAGACAACAAAATTTGGTGTGTCATCTGGAACAGCGGCACTGACAAGATTTTAAGGCTTCGTAATAACTGTGGTGGATTTCAAGCTTTCTGTTTGAACATTACACTTCGCTTTCTCAGAAGGCAAAGTCAGTTCAAAGGATTCTGCCACCATATTAACAAATGTTGTGAATGGAAACCTCCTCTGAAACTGGGCTAGAGGGGTAGGGGATGTACTCTTCTGGTAAAGTGTCCGGGCTACTAGATTTTTCAGCTCCCAATAACTGCCACCATCAGTATTAAAAGGTGCGGAAGAAAAACAGCTTCTGCGTCATCATCCTTGATGCAGTAATAATCTCTAACCTCCATAGCCAGAGCATCTGCATCTGAGCCAAAAATCTCCTCCAGGAGAGTGAACCCTTGGAATTTGGGAAGAGGCGCACCTGGTCAATGAATGAGCGAACGAAAAATAATTGATAGTTAAGTAAAACCAAATTAATACAAAAAACAAATCTTGCATGGTAATTATGAGCAGAGTACCACAGCTGCTCCTTGGCAAAAGTTAATTAAAACCACACTACTTGGTTCGCATAATTGGGCAACAAGACTTTAGCTTACATAGTGGTTTATCATTGGAATTCGCCCTGACCTTATCCATTCCTGCTCAGATACTTTCCTCTACTAAATCCTTTACCAGCGCCAATGTTGACACTCTGCTCTATTTCTCATATGGGACGGTGATGAACAAGGTTCAATAAACTTTAATAAACTTCATTAAACCTTGCGAAACCAACCCTAGAAACTGAAATTTACTAATAAAATCAGTGCAACCAGCATCACATATTTAGACATTACACCGAAGGTGTGCACTTGCATCCACAGGAAACCTACCAGCTGTAAAAACATATTGCATGCAAACAGTGGCCACCCACGGACTCTAAAGTCGAGCATCCTGTATGAACTACTTTGCACAAGAAGAAATTGTTCAGAGAAATTATAATTTAAGGGTGAAGGAAAAGAGATGCGTGGTAGGTTCAGAGGTAGAAGTTACCCTAGTAGTGTCCAGGATGATGGCCTCCGGAGGGCATCATAACAAAATAGAGAAGAATTACTAACTCTGAAAAAGCTTAAACCCAGAGAAGTGGAGGAGTCATATTTTCGATACATCACAGAATATGATCAATGCAGTGCCCATTTGAAAAAAGTTCTGCAGAGTAATTGGCAAATATTGAGGTTGGCTGAAACTTTAAAATCAGCATTATCATAACTACCAATCGTAATTTATAGCAAGACGGCCTCATTAGGAGACTATTTATTACAAAGCTTTTTTGCGAAAGGTTCCAAATACTGAATCAAACTGACTGGTAAGCCATCAAACGGGATTTTGAAAATGCCAAAAACTGAAAGCTTGTACCTTTGGACAGAACACATGAATTTGAATCAACAACTGGAAGAAGGTGTTGCATCAAAAACCGCATCAACTGTGAAACACCATATGTGATATACGGTTAGGGGTGTGGCTGCGGCAAAAGATACATTGGGAGTACTGTTAATAAACTCAAATTGCAGATCCTACAGCACATCCGGGCCACACAGAATAAGGACCTGACGTGCCATGGCGAAACATATATGGGAGGACCATGGAGGGGATAAGACAGGGTTCTGTTATTTTGGGATCCATCACATCATGACAGCAGGAAGAGGAGGAGATTGAGAGTTAGCCCGTAGAAAATCAGAGTCCAGGTAGATAATTTTTATGGGGACTGAAACCCCGTGGGGGTAAACTCTGATGCAGTTACAAATGTTTCTATGGTGAATCAGTAAACATTTGCCTTGGGGATTAAAAATAAGAAGTTTAAATCTTATGAATTTGTGAACTTGAGAATGAAAAAAATATATGGATATATTAGACATCTGAGCTAATGAGGAATTACTGATCCATGCTTGAGGGACTAGGATTGGAAATGCCTTATAAATAAAATATATTTATGTTTTTATGGATGATAGGGAGGTTCTCAAGTGGAGCATTTCAACAATTTATTTAATGTGAAGGGTAATAATGAGATACAGAAATTGTGAAATGAATGGTCTGTTTTGGCAGAGTAGGAAGTAATTTGTATTCAAAATATTGGGATTTATGGTTCATATGATTGAGTTCAGAAGATTAACTTTCCAACTTTTAATTACGAGTTCCTAAGGGAAATGATCAAGGGATATAGGATTGGTTGAGAATATATTTGTACTTTACGATTAGGAAAATGTTAACTACTGTTTGTAATTAATCCCCTTTATAAGGACTTTCTGGATAATTATAATAATCATATAATTACAGAACTGATAAGGGTGACCATAGTTCTACATTAGTGGAGATTAGGTACTTTACCTTTAAGGAAGCTGGGAGATTTTAACTGTTGATGATAACGTCCCTCATATATACTTATTTACTGAAGATCGTTTTGAACTCTGATGCTTGAAGAGAAATAAGTTTGAACTCAGACGAAATAACTGATACACCACATAAAATTACTTTGCTTGCTCTATAACGCTTAGAAAAATGTTTATACTGAGAACTAACTCTTCTGATTTAGTTATTGGGTGGGTCATAATGTAGAAAAGTACCTATTTTTTGCATGGTTACCCCCACTTTTTGCCACCTGTCAGTATACTTTGACTGTTTTCACTGTGATCCTGCTAACCAGGACCCTAGTGAGTGTGCTCTATCCCTCTAAATGTGTTTGCTTAGGACTTTGCACACCCACACTGGCATACTGAAGTCCCTATATAGGTTCCCTGTATATGGTACTTAGGGACCCAGGGCATTGGGGCACCAGGGTTCCCCATGGGCTGCAGCATGTATTGTGCCACTCATGGGAGTCCATGCAAAATGTGTCTGAAGGCCTGCCATTGCAGCCTGCTTGAAAAGTGCAATCACTATTTTACTACAGGTCACTGCACCAGGTCACTGTATGCCACCTCTATGGTAGGCCCTCCTAGCACAGAGGGAAGGGTGCAAGTACCTGTGTGTGAGGGGACCCCTGAGCGAGTAGAGGTGCCCTTACAAAACCATTTTACCCATGTACTGGACACAGGCCTGTGTCCAGCTTCATAAGTGTAACTCCAAACCTGGGCATGTTTGGTATCAAACATGTCGGAATCATACCCCATTACTGTTGCTAGTATTGGTTGTATGATTCCATGTTCTCTGTGGCTGCTTAGAGGACCCAAAGCATGGCTTCTAACAGTCTACTGGGCTTTTCTGGGCAGCCCGCGCTACTGCCACCCCCCAGACAAGTTTCTGCCATCCTGCTGCTTCACCAGCTCAGGCAGAGGAAGGGAGAACAAAGGATTTCTTGTGGGAGAGGGAGGTAACACCCTCTCCTTTGGAAATAGGTGTTACATGACTTGGAAGAGTCTGCTTCTAGGGTTACTCCTCCAGGCTGACGAGGACATTGCAGGCAGCCAGGAGGAGGAAGAAGTAGAAACTGTCTTATCCAGGTGACTGATTGACACCTGTTCGGTATAAGTCAATAAGGACGCTCAATGAAGGACCACACGCCAATTATGAAGACAATTTAGCTTTACTAGAATTTCAGGTAAATGTAGGCATTTAGCACATTAACAATAGTGGAATAAGAATAGCAATGAAAAGCATCTATTCATATATAAGTACACTACAAAGAGCATCTATGTATACGTATGAGCAAAGAGTTCATTGACAGAATAAGAATAGCAATGAAAAAAGCATCTATTTATTTATATATAAGTACACTACAAAGAGCATCTATGTATACATCTGAGCAAAGAGTTAATTGACAGATATAAGCTTGGAATAACTGTATACCAAAATGTGTTACACTACGATGTTCAGTAAGTAAAATATAAATGAGTTGAATGCTTCAGATAAGCTTTGATTTACTGCACACCAAAATGCATGTTTCAATTACTAAAATAGGCTCACACTACGATGTTCAGTAAGCAAAATATAAACGAGCTGAATTCTTCAAATTATAAACACAGTGCAAGCATAATAATCAATCATAATAATAGAGCAGAGAAACAAAGGCCTTTCATCCCTGGGTAGAACTTAACTTAGTCCACAAAATGCTGGGAAGCCCTCTACCGCCCGCTTTGACCTCTCTCCCCCTCAAGCGTCATGGTCTTTAAACAGCACAACAGGGAGGCAGCTCTGGGTCTGAAGATGACAGTTTTCACAACTCCATCTGCAAACTTCAACTCCCTCACCCGCCTTTAAGTATTTAAGTAACCTGAAGCTTGGATTCTATCCCCTTCCAGTGTTTTCTAGCTATGTTGTCAGTACATGTCTCTTGGCTGCCTTGCCATTCCCTGGCCATTGTTTTCATTCCATCTTTTACTGTGGTCTCGTTCTCAAGGTTGAGACTGAATCTCCTTCACAACCTGTTTCTCACACATGCAGCTGCGAATAAGTTTATGTACGGAATGTCAAAAGAAAATAAGCTTGAAAGCGAACATTGTGAATTTTTTCCACGTTGCTCTGGCTTCAGCAGGCATCACGCTCATCTACACTGTTCAAGCTAATTAACCCTTCGCGTCACAATGTCTTCCGCACCTTTCCCTATACTGATCACTAACCCTCCAATCAGGGTAGACTTGGGCTTCACTGGGGAGGGTCAGGAGGATCCTCGGGAACACCACAGCCCTGTTAGGAGCACTGCAGGTAGTGAGAGGGGAGTCATGACAGTAGGCCCACCTTTACTCCTAGAGGGTTGGTCCAGAGAGTCCCCAGGAGGAGGAATACATCCTAGTCTGTTCATACCCATGTCTCCTTAGTATCTGAGTGTATCCACTGTTCTAACTCATGGGAAGATTACTTAGACAGAGAGCTTAGCAAACTGAGGTTGGAGGAGACCAAGCTGAGGCTGCAGCAGCAACAGCTGGCCCTAAATAGGGAGGCCTTAGCTGTGGAGAGGGAACGACAGGATTTGGGGTTAGCATCCCATGGTTGCAGCAATCTTGGCTTTAGGTACACACCAGGGTCAGGGAGGACTCATGATTCTAGGAACCTGAGCAAGATAGTCCCACTTTATAAGGTGGGAGATTACATATACAAATGGTTCACTACTTTGGAGAGGGCCTGTAAAGTTCAGAGGGTCCCCCAAAGACAGTGGGCAACAATTTTGTGGCTTTCCTTCTCTGACAAAGGCAGAGACAAACTCCTCAATGTCAGAGGAGAGGACGCAGACAACTATACAGCACTCAAAACTGTACTGTTAGATGGTTTTGGTTTGACCACTGAACAATATAGAATCAAGTTCAGGGAAACCAAAAAAGGAGTCCTCCCAAGATTGGGAGATTTTGAGGTCTGCTCTGTTAAAGCTCTGGAAGGCTGGTTGCATGGGAGCACAGTAAGTGACTATCAGGGCTTGTACAATTTGAATCTAAGAGAGCACATTTTAAATAACTGTATATCTGATCAGCTGCATCAAAACCTGCTGAACTCTGATCTGACCTTTGACCAAGAATTGGGAAAGAAGACAGACAAATGGGTCTGCAACAGAGTGAGTAGGAAAAGTTACACAGGGCGTGACCACAAAAAGAAGGAAACAGGTAAGTATCAGGACAAGGGTGGGGACAAAGAAACAAAAAGAATCCTCCTCAGGCCCACAAAACTCTTCGGGGGTGGGTCTAAGTCCTGTTCCTCACCCAACAAGAAACAGTGCTACATTTATAGGCAACCAGGCCACAGGGCAGGTGACAGCAATTACCCTAAAAGTAGCACTAAGCCTGCTACCACTACTACTACCATTACTACCACTAGTACCCCTAGCACCCTTAGTAGTAGCAACAACAGTGGCAGCAGTTGTCAGCCCAAAAGTAGTTGGGTTCTGTAGGGAGATGGCTCTGTATATACTATATCAAAATGAGATATAGTGTGCACAGAGTCCAGGGGTTCCCCAAGAGGCTTGACATAGGCAATAGGTAATACTAATGCTCTATTTGTGGTAGTGTTATCAAGCAGTTAGGCTTATCAGAGAGTAGTGTTAAGCATTTGTTGTACACACACAAGCAATAAATGAGAACACACACTCAATGACTTAACACCAGGCCAATAGGTTTTTATATAGAAAAATATTATTTTCTTAATTTATTTTTAGAACCACAAGATTCACATTGCAGTTAAGTACATTAAATGTAAGGTACTTTGCATAGGTATAGTTAGGACTTTGAACCAAAACAGTAATGTACACAGTTTTTCATAAAATGACAATCGGCTATTTTAAAAGTGGACACGGTGCAAATTTCAACAGTTCCTGGGGGGAGGTAAGTACAGTTTGGTTAATACGCTAAGTAAAGCACTTACAAGTTCAGTCTCTGAGGCATAGGTAGCCCACCATTGGGGGTTCAAGTCAACCACAAACACCCAGCACCAGTAACAAAGGGCCGGTCAGGTGCAGAGGTCAAAGAGGAGCCAAAATAACATTGGCGCCTATGGAGACAGGGGGTGGTCCGGTTCCGGCCTGCTGGCAGGTTAAGTACACGCGTCCTCAGGGAGCAGACCAGGGGGTTTAGTAGAGCACTAGGGGGCCCCAGGTAGGCACACAAAACACATTCTCAGCCGCACGGGCGGCTGGGTGCAGTGGGCAAACAGGGCATCGGGTTTGCAATAGATTTCAATGGAGGGACCGGGGGTCACTCAGACGTTGCATGAAGGGCACAGTGGGACTTCTCGGGCTAGCCACCGACTGGGCAAGGGTGAGGGCCGCCTTCTGGTCACTGCTGTACAGGTGGGCAGTTTCTCACGAGGCTGGGGGCTGCGGGTGCAGTGCTTCTCCAAGCATCGGATATCTTCGTCCCGGGCAGTCGCGGTCAAGGGGGTCCTCGGGATTCCCTCTGCAGGCATCATCGTGGGGGGGCAGAGAGGTCAGCCCAGGGTGGACACATCGCTGGAGTTGTCTGGGGGTCCTCTCCGAGTTGTTAGTTTCTCTGGACACGGGCCAGGGGCGTCAGGTGCTGAGTGGTGGGGACTCACGCTTCTGGAGTGAGGTGAGAGCCCCTTTAAAGATGTTTCTTCTTTCTTTGGATGGAAACGGTTGCTGTCCACAGGAGTTCTTGATCCTTTGTAGTTGCAGGGCAGTCCTCTGAGTCAGCAGAGGTCTCTGGGCCCGCAGGATGCGATGATGGTGCATGTTCTCTTAAGTTGGAGACAGGCCAGAGGGGCTGGGGCCAAAGCAGTTATCTTCCTTCTTCTCTGTGGGGTTTTTCAGCTAGGCAGTCGTCCTTTTTTGTAGGTCGTCAGGAATCTAATTTCCGGGTTTCAGGGTCACCCCTAAATACTAAATCTAGGGGTGTGTTCGGGCTGGAGGGCAGTACCCAATGGCTACTGTCCCTCGGGGTAGCTACACCCTTCTTATGCCTCCTCCCTTTGGGGAGGGGGGCATATCCCTATCCCCACTGGGTTAAATCCTCCAAAGCAA
This sequence comes from Pleurodeles waltl, assembly GCF_031143425.1. Classification (NCBI taxonomy): domain Eukaryota; kingdom Metazoa; phylum Chordata; class Amphibia; order Caudata; family Salamandridae; genus Pleurodeles; species Pleurodeles waltl. The sequence goes on from NC_090448.1 coordinate 698,317,147, forward strand.
GATGGAGGATTGACCAAGGAGGGTGTCACTTCAGCTCTGTCACCTTAGGGGTGGACCTGGCTGAGGGGCTGACTCCTCCTTGTTCTTCTCATTATCTCCCCGGACTTGCTGGAAAAAGTGGGGGCTGTGTCTGGAGGAGGAGGGGAGGAGGGGGGGGTCAGGGCTTGGTGTTGGGCACCTCCACTAGCTGGAGTGCCCTGGGGCTCTGTAACGCCAAGTGTTACAGTTCCTGCAGGGGGAGGTGTGAAGCACCACCACCCAGGACAGGATTTGTTCCTGGTTACAGAGTGCACAAAGGCGCTCACCCCATGTGGCCAGAAACTTGTCTGGAAGGGGCAGGCTGGCAGAGACCGGTCAGCCTGGCACTAGCAGTTTGGCTGGCATGCAGGGGGCATCTCTAAGATTTCTCAATAAATATGTGGATTGCTTGTGCTGAGAAGTTTGATACCAAACTTCCCAGTATTCAGTGTAGCCATTATGGAACTGTGTAGCTCATATTTGACAAACTCCCACACCATATACTCAGTATGGCTACCCTGCACTTACAATGTCTAAGAATTGACAAACACTGTAGGGGCATAGTGCTCATGCAGCTATGTCCTCACCTGTGGTATAGGGCACCCTGCCTTAGGGCTGTAACGCCTGCTAGAAGGGTGACTTACCTATGCCACAGGCAGTGGGTTGTAGGCATGGCACGCTGCGGTCTTTTTCTCCCCATCAGCACAAATTAAGATGTGAGGCAGTGTTCATGTGCTAATGTACATGTGTTTGGTGAGGGGTCCCAGGGTGGCATAATACATGCTGCAAGCCCTTAGAGACCTTCCCTGGCAACAGGACCCTTGGTCCCAGGGGTACCTTTTACAAGGGACTTAACTGTGGGCCAGGGCTGTGCCAATTGTGGAGACAAAGGTACAGTTTTAGGGAAAGAATACTGGTGCTGGGGCCTGGTTAGCCGGGTCCCAGCACACTTCCAATCAAAGCTGGCATCAACAAAAGGCAAAAGGTTAGGGGGTAACCATGCCAACAGTGGCATTTTCCTACAGATTCACCGTTGGGGCTGTTGTGGGTCCTGGGGTAGACATAGAAACCCCTGAGACAGCTTTTGACTCTAAGAGTGGTAGTGGGCTTGCCACATGAACTGCATACCCCCTTAATATGGGTAAGTACAAGCAGCACCCCTTGGTAAATGGGGTGGAGGCTGGGGCTTACAGGGACACAGGTGCCAGTGTCACCATAGTAACTGACCTAAACAGGTGGCAGGGTCCTCAAACTTGCCTGTAGAGTGCCCCCTAAGGAATGACCTGGAGATCTCCACTTCGGCTGAAGTAGAGTTTCAAGCCCATGCAGCCATGCTGGGCATCCCTAAACACCTCCTTACCTTAACCTCAACACAGGCTAAAGAACAAGAAGGGCAAGGAACCCTGGAGCCTGGACAGGCAGGATACTGAGTTACCTCCTATCCAACCTTCCACTGAGGACCCCACTCCTCTAAGGGAGGAATCCACCCCCTGGGTGGAACCTGTACCACAAGAGCCTAAGGATATATCAGCTGAGCTCCTAGGGGTGAAAGAATCCCTCTGGAAGGAACCTAGAATAGAACAGCAATCCTGTCCTACCTTAGAAAACTTAGGACAGCCATCCTGTCCTTCCACGGAAACCTTAAGGCAGAAACCCTGTCCACCTCTAGAGCCTTTAGAACAGCACCCCTGACCTGCTCTACACCCCTTATGACAGCAATCCTGCCCTACTCTAGAGCCACAGGGACAGCAATTCTGCCCTGCACTAACACCTTTAAGTCCACAGCCTCAAACTAGGCAAGAAAACAAGTTACTTACCTGTAACTACAGTTATCCAGTATTGGTATCTTTCATAAATTCACATGCTTGAATCATCCCCGTCGTCGAAGTGGGAGTCCCACGGTACATAAAATAGCAGTAAATAATAAATAATAGTTTTTGCCATAGGCTATAATGGAGCCAGCACTTGCTCACATAGCCTATCCATGTCCTTTTGTGAAAAGACCCAAACCTGCCTGCTGTCCCATCAGGCACCAGCACCCTCTAGAACCTTCTCCAGAGAAGCTCCTTTCCTCAGATTTTCCAGCACGAGGGTGAAAGATTAAAACCTGAGAGGAAATGCGAGCATCAAAGGGGAGGAGGGTGGGTCGCATGTGAATTTATGAAAGATACCAATACAGGATAACTGTAGTTACAGGTAAGTAACTTGTTTTCTTATCCAGTATTGGATCTTTCATAAATTCACATGCTTGAATCTGAAAAGACAGCAGTATGGTTGATAAACATTGTATCCAGCGTGGGTGGAGGGTGCGAGCACGAAGACCCTCTGCCTGAGATATCAATAATAATAATAATAATAATAATAATAATCACAGTAAACTCATACATATCCATAAATAACTACATACACCTTACGTATTCACATGGAAACATAATAGAAACTTGGTTATTTGCATCTCCATCCATATGACTATAACTAAGGAAAAGGTCTCACCTTAATGAAAGAGATGGCGTAACACAGCTTGCCCTACTAGAGAGTCTGTTCTTTGTGATGACTCCAGACAATAGTGCTGCGTAAAAGAGTGCGTAGTTTTCCATGTCGCAGCCTGGCAAATTTTTTCAAGGGCAATACCTTGAAACAAAGCAGCCGATTTGGAGACTGCTCTTGTGGAGTGGGCTCTCGGACGCCTAGTCAAGGGTTTTCCTGCCTTGGTGTGGCAAAATTGGATTGTTGAAGAAATCCATCGGGCTATAGTGGCCTTGGTTACTCCTGTTCCCTGACGTCCCAGAGAATAAGATACTAGGAGTTGGTCTGATTTTCTGATGTGCTTGGTACTTTGCAGGTAAAATTTTAGGCATCGTTTGATGTCCAAAGAATGGAGAGTTCTCTCTGCTATCGTAATAGGGTTTGGAAAAAAGGTTCATGGAATAACGGGTTCATTGAGGTGGAACGAAGATGGAACTTTGGGAATATATTTGGGATTGGTTCGGAGCATAACGAAATCCTCAGAGAAAACTAAAAAGGGTTCTTTAGTAGTGAACGCCTGTATATCACTGACTCTCCTGGTAGAGGTGAGAGCGAGTAAGGTTGACACTTTCCAGGTGATGTACTTGAGTTCAGCCCTATGGATGGGTTCAAAAGGAGCTTTCATGAGTTGGGAGAGAACAATATTAAGGTGCCACTCTGGCGGAGGTAAGCGTACCGGAGGAAAGGTGTGGAACAGCCCTTTCATAAATTGTTTGACGACTCTGGTTGAACCAATGGACGGCATGTTAGCCGATCGTCTGTAAGAGGCTATAGCTGCTAGGTGAATCTTGACTGATGTATAGGAAAGACCAGCTTTGGAAAGGGAGAGCAGGTAAGGAAGAATTTGCTCAGGATTAATTTGAAATGGGTGAAAATTGTTCTGAGTACACCAAACACAGAATCTCTTCCATTTTAGTTTGTATGTCTTGTTCGTGCTCTCTGCTCGTGCTTTAGATAATATGAGCCTACATTCTTGATCGATGTTCATATCTTGGAACTCTCTGTACTCAGGAGCCAAGCATGCAAGTGCAGTAAAGTTGGGTCGGGATGTAAGATGAGACCCTGATTCTTCGTTAGAAGATTGTGGTTGCAAGGGAGACGGACTGGATTGGCTACTGACCGGAGGAGGAGCTCCGTGTACCAGTACTGCCTCGGCCACTTGGGGGCTATGAGAATGATCTTGCAGCATTCGGTCTTCATTTTCCTGAGGAGCGTGGGAATCAGTGGAATGGGGGGAAAAGCGTATGCAAAGATCCCGGACCATCTTATCAAAAGAGCATTTCCCCACGACCCCGGGAGTGGGTATCGACTGGCGTAAAACTGGCATTTGGCGTTCAGATTGGTGGCGAACAAGTCTAGGATCAGCCGACCCCATCGTTGGAAAATGTCCTCGAGTATGGTCTGGTTGACTTCCCACTCGTGACAGTTGTCGTCTGTCCTGCTGAGAGAGTCCGCTAGAGTATTGTTGACCCCCGCCAGGTGTTCTGCCCTAAGGCGGACGTTGTTCAGTGTGAGCCAGTTCCAGAGAGACTGAGCTTCTCTTGAGAGGGAGAGGGATCTTGTTCCTCCCTGCTTGTTGATGTAGAACATGCTTGTTGTGTTGTCTGTTCTGACTAACACTGATGATCCTGCGATGCGTGGCAGAAAAGCTTTGAGCCTAAGATGAATCGCTTTCAGCTCTAACAGATTTATGTGCATCTCTTTTTGGAGCTTGGACCATCTGCCTTGAATGCGCATGTCCTGTAAATGGCCTCCCCATCCTTCCAAGGAGGCGTCCGTGGTAATAACGAAATCTGCTATTGGTGCCAGAAAAGTTAGACCGTGGGAGAGGTGGTTGATGTGAGATCACAATTCTAACGCCTGCCGAATCTTTGGTGTGATAGTTATTAAGTCGTCGAAGGATCCTTGTGACTGGGTCCATTGAAGTTGTAGTTCTTCTTGCAGCGGCCTCATTTTGAGTCTTGCCAGCGGTACTAGGACTATGGCTGAGGAAATCATGCCCAGAAGCGATTTGAATAGTCGTACTGAAATGAACTTTCTTGCGGAGATTGTAAGAGCCAATTGGGTCAGCTTCTGCTGCCTTGCTAGGGTAAGATATGCCTTGTTTTGGATAGTGTCTAATTCTGCTCCCAGGAAAACTCTCCTGCGTGCGGGAAACACGACGGACTGCTGTAGGTTCACTGTTAGACCCAAACTGTTGAATAGTTTTAGGCAGGCGTCTGTGGCTTTTGAGGCTAGTAGAGATGACGGAGTTTTATGAGCCAGTCGTCCAGGTAAGGGAACACCTGGAAAACCTTGCTTCTGAGGGAGGCTGCGACTGGGGCAAGGCATTTCGTGAAGATTCTCGGAGCTGATCTGAGGCCAAATGGTAGGACTCTGAATTGATAATGGGCACCGGCTACTGTAAAACGGAGATATTCGCGATGTTTTTGGTGTATTGGAACGTGGAAGTAGGCGTCCTGGAGATCTAAAGTTGTCATAAAATCTCCAGGATTCAAGAGGTGCAAGATATCTGACAGTGTGATCATCCTGAAGGATTGTTTCCGAAGGAACTTGTTGAATTTCCTGAGGTCTAGTATAGGACGCCACTCTCCTGACTTCTTCCTTATGAGGAAAAACCGGGAGTAGAATCCGAGTCCCAGTTGTTGCAGAGGAACTGTCTCTATAGCCCCTTTGGCCAGAAGGCTGAAGACTTCCGCTTGAAGCAGACGAAGGTGGAGAGAGCTGCCTGATGTTGGAGGGTGAAGCGGTGGCTTTTGTGTGCATTCCAGGGTATGACCTCTTGTCACTATATCCAGCACCCATTTGTCTGATGTTATATTCTTCCACTCTTGGATGAAGTTGGAAATGTTTGCTCCTATTTGCTGATGTTGCGGGCATTGGGGGAGCATAGCCGGTGCCTGTAGAAGATCATTGTTTTCTGGGTTGAACTCTGGATTGCGAACCCTGTCTTCGTTTACCTCCTTGTCTGGTATAGGAGGCAGTCGATGATTGCCTGTACTGCTGGTGGTATGAAGGCCTGTACTGGGATTGCTGGTATTGTCTACGAAAGGAACCTCGAAATGAGGTGAAACCTCTCCCTCTAGCCCCTCGAAAGGGCTGCTTCCGGTACTGCAGGGTACCCAGGGACTTGGCAGTGTCTGTGTCCGTCTTAATGGCTTGAAGTGCGTCATCCACATGTTTGCCAAACAAAGATTCCCCATCGTAAGGCATGTCTAGAATTCAGGACTGCACTTCTGGTGTAAAAGATGTGGCCTTAAGCCAACCTTGTTGTCGTAAGACAGCGGCACCCGCTAGTTGGCGGAAACCAGTAGAGGCTATGTCCATAGCGCAGTCAATAATCTCTTCCGACGCACGCTCCCCTTCCTGTAGGATCTTTCGTGCCTCTTCTTGTTTATTTTCCGGGATGAGTTCCAGGAAAGGTTGCATGTCAGACCACATTTGGCGGTCATATCGGCCTAAAATTGCTAATGAATTTGCTGCCCTGACGGTGATTGCAGACATGGAGGAGAATCTCTTGCCTATATTATCCAGTCTGCGACCTTCCTTGTCTGGAGGAGTGGAGATAGGCATTGATGGATTTTTGGAGCGTCTTTGAGCAGCCTGTGAGATGACCGAGTCAGGCTTTGGATGGCCAGTAAGGCATGCCGGAGAATCTTGGGTTGCCTTGTATTTTTTATCCAGTTTTTGTGGAACTGGAGGAACCGTAGCCGGATTCTGCATAATTTTTGTGCCCTCACTCCATATGTAATCAATAATCGGAATGGACCGTACCGACTTCCGTGATTGCTCCTTGAAATCATGTATGAAATATTCCGATTGGGAGACAGATGTTGGGAGGTGGAAACGTACTGCGGCTCTGTCCATAAGATTATGGAAACCACCTATGTCCTCGGGCGGAGAATCAGAGGGGCGAGGAGGTGGTGGAGAAGGAGTGGGAGCCAAGTAATCATCCCATTCCTCGGTATGATGTTGTGGAGTGGAAATTTCTCCTTCTTGTTCTTCTTCTTCCCCTGAAGTGGAACCTTCATCTCTGGGGGTGCAGCTAACACCGAGTGTGATGTTGATCTTGGGGTAGCTGGAGGAGGAGGAGCATTAACTGGCGTCACCGTAGAGAACGGCGCCGGTGGTTGATCTTCCGCTGGGAACCTTCTCCTATAATCCTGAAGCATGGATTGTAAATCCTGGATTAAGGAGGAAGGCATTTGCACGGTATGTCTGTGTTGAGGCTCTCGTGTTTCGTAGTATTGCTCCTGATGAGAGTAGTATGGTTGATACTGTTCATACTCATCCTCTTCATCGTCATCTTGGTATTTGACATGGAGCTGCGAGGGGCTATGCGCATCTCCGAAAGGACCTTCGTCCGATTCCTCCCAGTCAAGAAGATGACTGGGTAGTAAAGCCGACACCTTGTTTGGAGATGTGTCGGTTGGATAAATGTCCTGTGCAGGTAGATTTCTGATGCTGATCATGGCTCGGAGATCTGGAGACCTGGAAGAGGTAGGAGTGGCCTCAACCTGTCTACTAGGCACCACTGCTGTAGATGGTGTGAAAGTTGATGCAGCCGTGGATGGTACAGATTTTTCCGTCGACGGTAGTCTCGTCGACGGTGGCGTAGCCGACGGTGGTTTCGTCGACGGTAGTGTCGTCGACGGTAGTTTCTTTGACTGTGTCCCCATCGATGGCGAAAGCGCCGATGAGAATTGTGTCGCTGAAGTTATAGTCGACGGGGCAGTCGTTGACGGTGCCGATGAAGTCTTGAGAGAGGGGATAGGATCCCTTACCGTCGATGTTAAGGTCGTCGACGCTGACGACGGTCTCGTCGACGATGAAGTGGAGACGGTAGATGTAGGTACCGTGGTCGTCGACGGTGTTGTCATCGTCGATTTAATTTTTAGAGTCATTTTTCCAGAAGTGGAAGGCTCTGAAGAAGGAGATAGATGGTAGGACTCCTTCTTTTGAAGAGGAGAGGAAGGCTCAGAGGAGACTGAAGTCTGTAAGCCCTTCCCATGATGAGATTTCTGCCTCTTCCTGGATTTTTCTATGTGGCCTAGGTCCTCAGATCTGGACCTTTTATGTGGCCTCTCTGACCCACTCTCCTCACCTGAAGTACAGGATTTGGCCTGTAACCATGTCAGGAGCCTGCCCTCCCGGTCTCTGAGGGTCTTTGTGGAGAAGGTGCAACATATTTTGCAGTCCTTAACCTGATGTTGTGGGTAGAGACAGTACAAACAGTCTTTATGTGGGTCATCCACATGGAGCCTTTTCTTCCCACAGGTCTTGCAAGGGCGGAAAAGGCCTTTTCTAGAAGAATCTGACATATTTCCAACTCTTTTGAGAGAAAATTTCTGAAGTAGAAGAAGAAAACTGAGCAGAGCTCAGGGAGACTCCCTTCACACGACGTGCGGTAGAAAATCTGAGGAAAGGAGCTTCTCTGGAGAAGGTTCTAGAGGGTGCTGGTGCCTGATTGGACAGCAGGCAGGTTTGGGTCTTTTCACAAAAGGACATGGATAGGCTATGTGAGCAAGTGCTGGCTCCATTATAGCCTATGGCAAAAAAAATGTATTTATTATTTATTGCTATTTTATGTACCGTGGGACTCCCACTTCGACGACGGGGATGATTCAAGCATGTGAATTTATGAAAGATCCAATACTGGATAACTAGAGGGGCCACAGTTTAGGCACATTACAGGACAAAAACCCAAGCTGATAGGGTGGTCCACCTCCCCACAGGGAAGGGGCTATACAGTGGAAAATAATACCGGGAGTAACCACTCCAGTGCAGAGGTATTCTCCAGATATTTGCACTTAGACAATAAGGACACACCTGGCCAAGGTTAGTCTTATTGCCCTTCATTTTGTTTGGAGGGGGGGGGGGGTAGGAAATACCATCTTTTTGGCATGGTTACCCCCACTGTTTGTTTTCTCTTTTTCTTTTTTTTTCTTTTTCTCTCTCTCTCACACCTCTATTATTTTCTATAGGAAGGTGTTACAGTGCCAGTGGTTTACATTGTGTGGTGCTGGAGCTATTATGAGTGTGTACATTTACTACAAAGTATACACTGACTCACATCCTCCAACCGAAACCAAAGGGTGTAGCCTATCTTATTAGTGTAGGCTCCACCCCTAATGGTTTACCTTGTGTAGTGCTGGACCTTATACATGCTTAAGCTGGAGTACATTTACCGCTGTTTACGGCTATTGTGGCTGTAGTGACTTTAGAAAGAAAGTTTGTGAACAGTAATAGTCTTACTCTTTTGTGGTTGGGTGCATATTCCTTCCTAAAACCCTCACCTTTGGTAGTACGCATACCCCAGGCACTCTCCTTTGACCCTTCCACATTTACTACTAAAACACAGTTATACATGTATGGACATCTCCACAGTTGCCTGTATGTGAATATCAATTTGTATTACACACAGCATACACACACATACACATACACACACAACAGTATAGCACATAGATTAACATGTGAACACAACCATATGGTCTATGTGCTTTTCTGTTTGCCACTGCCACTTGGTTTCATGTATTCCTTAATCTCAGTTAAATTACTGCAGGCCTTGAATCTTTGGCATTTATAAAAATCTATTCTTCTAGTGGATTATATGCAGGGTTTTCTCTCGGTTTTCTCCATTTACAATACTAAAAAGTGAGATGTATTATATAACTATAATGCTGATATTTCTATCCAGGAAACATGGTTGACCAGTGTCTTTCAAGTTAAAAAGTAATATGTGCTAGTTGTCCCACAGTCCCCTCCAAAAAATGTCATGCAAGTGGTGGGATTGCAATTTTATAGTCCAATAACTGGTTTTATAGCCTTCACAACCATTCTGCTAACCTAGCCAAAAGTGTAAAGATTTGGAGGAATGTTGCTAAAGAGCAGGCTGACCTCTCTACTTTTAGTGAATACATACATCCCTCCTCGCTCAGTTTTTGTGCATCTGACTGCATCGCTGTTTTCTTTTATATAATAGCTTGATGATTTGGAAAACTGTAAACCCATTCTTCTGGTAGGAGATGTGAACGCAAAAGATTCCAGCCATGTATTAAGATTTTTTGAGGACTATGAAAGGGAGGAGGTGCTTAATATTCACCTGTGATGTTGCCAGATAAAATAAGAACTGGCTCCCATGGCTGTATTTGTCTGGAGCAATTAAGAAGGGCTGAGTGCCTAATTGTGAATGGTAGACTAGATAATGATATTCAAGCAAAATATAGACATAGTTCAATCAGGGGTTCTTCCCTTATAGACTATCTGATTGTTTCTTATAAATTTGTACCCTAACTCTCTGATATTCACACAAATGATAACTCTTATAGTGACCATAAGATACTCTAATTCCACTTGGATTTTCAAGTAGATGAACTGAGTCATTGGAATATTAAGGGATATATAGTGAGTTTCAACAAGAGAAATGGGAGGACATACTGGGATACCTCGAAACTAATAGATCTAGATGGGCCAGTTAAAATTACATCTGACTACCACAGTTTGTACCTGGATTCACTGGTGCATTTAAATTGCCACATGAAGTCCTTTTTTCAGTAAGCCTGACTCTCAAGCTGTTAACAGGCAATGAAGGACCCTCTCTTCTCCTATACTCTCCTTAAACAAGATTATTAATAGTTTAGTGCTCCTGAACGGTATCGAATAACAAATCTTTATATAAAGAAGAAAAAAAAAAAAAGAGCGAGATTCAGAGCTTCAATCTGGTGGAATGAGCCTGCAAGGCCTCAGGTAAGCTGCTACTTGGCCAGTGCATAGCAGATCATAATGTATAGAACGATACACTGCGAGATGGTCAGTTTCTACAAAGCCTTCCCACTTTTGACTCCTGAAGACGTCACGAAGAGTTAATCATCCCCTCGGAATTCAGTTGTGCGGTCAAGGCAGAAGAACAACGCTCTTTTGAGTCCAGACAGTGGAGTCCTGCCTCCTCTTTGAAGGGTGGAGCAAAGTTAATAGGCAGGGTGATGTTCTGCCCTACATGGAAGAGAGTGAAAACTTTCGGAAGGAAGAAGGCACATGTCCAGAGAACCAGCTTTTCGGGGTAGAAGGTGGTATAAGGAGGGTGCGAAGAGAGAGCCTGCAGTTTACCGACCCTCCTAGCTGACGTTATAGCCAGTAAAAAGTCACTGTTTATTGTCAAGAGCCTAAGAGGGCAATTCTGCAGAGGGTCAAATTGTGCACACATGAGAAAGGTGAGGATCAGGTGAGATCCCACTGAGGAATGATGAACGGTGTAGAAAAGTGTTACTGTTGGCATGGTTACCCCCCCACTTTTTGCCTAGTGTTGATGCCAACTTTGACTGAAAGTGTGCTGGGATCCTGCTAATCAGGCCCCAGCACTAGTGTTCTTTCCCAAAAACTGGACCTTAGTTTCCACAATTGGCACAACCCTGGCACACAGTTAAGTCCCTTCTGAAAGGTACCCAAGGTACCAAGGACCCTGTGGCCAGGGAAGGTCCCTAAGGACTGCAGCATATATTATGCCACCCAAAGGGACCCCTCACCAAACACATGTACACTGCCTTGCAGCTTGTGTGTGCTGGTGGGAAGAAAAAGGCAAAGTCGACATGGCACCCCTCTCAGGGCCCCATGCCCACAAACCACTGCCTGTGGCATAGGTAAGTCACCCCTCTAGCAGGCCTTAAAGCCCTAAGGAGGGGTGCATTATACCACAGGTGAGGGCATGGCTGAATGACCAATATGTCCCTACTGTGTCTAAGTCCATTCTTAGACATTGTAAGTGCAGTGTGGCCATATTAAGTATATAGTCTGGGAGTTTGTCATTACGAACTCCACCGCTCAATAATGGCTCCACTGAATACTGGGAAGTTTGGTATCAAACTTCTAAGCACAATTAACCCAGACTAATCCAGTGTGAGATCTATTAAAAAATGCACACAGAGGGCATCTTAGAAATGCCCCCTGTATGTTTGCCAAACTGCCAGTGTAGGACTGCCCGTTCTGTGACAGCCTGCCACTTTCAGATAAGTTTCTCACCACATGGGGTGTGAGTCACTCTATGGTCAGAAACAAAGCCTGCCTGGCTGGAGGTACTTCACACCTCCCCCCTACAGGAACTGTAACACCTGGCGGTGAGCATCAAAGGCTCAAGCCTCGTATTACAGTACCCCAGGGCACTCCAGCTAATGAAGCTGCCCGCCCCCCGGACAAAGCCCCATTTTTGGCAGCAAGTCCGGCTGAAAAATTAGGGAAAACAGGGAGAAGTGACCACACCAGCCAGGATCACCCCAAAGGTGTCCAGAGCTGAGGTGACCCCCTCTCTGCAGAATCCTCTATATTGGTTTGGAGGACAGGGACCAATAGGATTAGGTTTGTGCCACCCTCCCCAAAGGGAGTGGGCACAAGGAGGGTGTAGCCACCCTCACAGTAGCCAAGGGCTACTGCCCTCTCACCCTTAAAACGCCTCTAAATCCAGGATTTAAGGGCCTCCCTGAACTCAGCTCATCGGATGCCTAGTGACCTGACCCGACAAGAAGGAGGACTGCTTAGCTGAAACCCCTAGCAGAGAAGAAGGAAGACAACAACTGCTTTGGCCCCAGCCCTACCGACCTGTCTCCTGCTTCAAAGGACCTGCAAAAGACCTGCGACGCGTCAAGCGGGAACATCGACCGCCCAGCTCCAGAGGACTGCCCTGCACTTAAAAGAACCAAGAACTCCCAAGGACAACAGCTCTGTCTAAGAAAAACCAAACTACCAAGGACTCCCACCTCACTCTGGATGTGAGAGTTCTGGATGTGAGAGTCCTGACCATTCTGCACCAAATGCCAACGGCCCTTGTTCAGGTGGTCCACCCAGCTAGAAAAGGTCCCCAGGAGATTGTGAGGAAGTGCCCACCCTGGGTTGACCTCTACACTCTTCCACGACAATGCCTGCAGATGGAATCCCAAGGACCCTGCTGACCGCGAATATCTGGGCGAAGATATCAGACGCCTTTCAGCAGGCGGCCCTCCTCCCTGCCCGATACACCCCCCTGGACCTTGCCTGCAGCCTCTGAGTGACCTGCGGGGTCTCTTCATAGACCAGCATTGGAAATTCAAAGTCCTGTTTGCACCCTGCACCCGGCCGCCCCTGTGCTGCTGAGGTTGTGTGATTGGTGCCTACTTGTGGCCCCTCCAGTGCTCCTTCAATCCCCCCCCCGGTCTGCCCTTCAAGCCGCGGGTACTTACCTGCAAGGCAGGCCTGATTCCCAGTACCCCTGTCTCCATAGAAGCCCACGTTAAAATTGTAACTGCAAGCCCGTGAGTAACCAGAGACGACCCCCCTGACACCTGCAGCGAAGCCTGCAGAGAGAATCCAGAGGCTCCCCTGACCGCGACTGCCTGTAACAAGGGACCCGACGCCTGGAACCAACACTGCACCCGCAGCCCCCAGGTCCTGAAGGAACCGAACCTCAGCGCAGGAGTGACCCCCAGGTCACCCTCTGCCTTGCCCAGGTGGTGGCTGTCCCAAGAAGCCCCTCCTGTGCCTGCCTGCAACGCTAGAGGACCCCCGGGTCCCTCCATTGTTTTCTACCTCAAACCCGACGCCTGCTTTGCACACTGCACCCGGCTGCCCCTGTGCCGCTGAGGGTGTGTTTTGTGTGCCTACTTGTGTCCCCCCAGTGTGCTACAAAACCCCCCTGGTCTGCCCCCCAAGGACGCAGGTACTTACCTGCTTGCAGACTGGAACCGGAGCACCCCAGTCCTCCTTAGGCCCCTATGTGTTTTCGGCACCTCTTTGACCTCTGCACCTGACCGGTCCTGAGCTGCTGGTGTGGTAACTTTGGGGTTGCCTTTTACCCCTAACGGTGGGCTGCCTATGCCCCAGAACTGAGACTTGTAAGTGTTTTACTTACCTCCTAATCTAACCTTTACTTACCTCCCCCAGGAACAGTTGATTTTTGCACAGCGTCCACTTTGAAAATAGCTTATTGCCATTTTTACAAAGACTGTATATGATATTGCTTTTATTCAAAGTTCCTAAAGGTTCTAAGTGAAGTACCTTACATTTAAAGTGTTTACTGTAAATCTTGAACCTGTGGTTCTTAAAATAAATGACGAAAATATATTTTTCAATATAAAAACCTATTGGCCTGGAGTAAGTCTTTGAGTGTGTGTTCCTCTTTTATTGCCTGTGTGTGTACAACAAATGCTTAACACTACCCTCTGATAAGCCTACTGCTCGACCACACTCCTACAAAATAGAGCATTAGAATTATCTACTTTTGCCACTATCTTACCTCTAAGGGGAACCCTTGGCCTCTGTGCACACTATTTCTTACTATGAAATAGTATATACAGAGCCAACTTCCTACAACATCTGCCACTAAAATCAGCTGTGGTTGGGGAAGGGAGAGGGTCTGCCATGGACCCAAGCACAGTTCATTAGCCTCCACTGCAGATCTTTAGCAGTTCCCTCTGAGATTTGGACCATGTCAGAGAGATTCCCCTGATGATGTGCCCAGAGGGACTTCAAATCCCACTGTGGAGCAGAGTAAACAGTGGGATGCAAAAGGCCTTGACGCCCAACAGCTTTGGAGTCAGTCTCACTGCAATGCAGGATAGAGGCTGAAACATCGAAATCATAGCCTGAGTATCCTGGACTTGCCGCTTGGGAGGATAGCCCTGAAACTACATTGGGTCCAGAATGGCTTTGACGAAAGGGAGCATCTGAGAGGGAGTCCGAAGTGACTTTGGCATGTTGATAGTGAACCCCAGAGAACGCAGGTTTGACGTAGTCAATGTGGGAGATGATTATCTGGGGTGAGCCTGCCTTCAATTGCCAAATATTGAGATAGGGAAAGAGTGGAACCCCCACCTCTGCAGACGAACTGCAACCGCCACCATCAATTTTGTGAACACATGAGGGGCGCTGGAAAGGCCGAAGGGAAGCATGGCAAACTGAAATTGCTCTTCGTCCACAGTGAACAATAGGTAACTTCTATGGGCAGGCAGAAAGTGGATGTGCAAATTGCGTCCTGTAAGTCGAACGCCACCATCCAGTCTCACAGGTCCATGACAGACAGAACTTGGGTGAGCATGAGCATTTTGAACTTCTTTTTCTAGAGATTAAGAAGGGGCAAGTCTACAACAGGACAAAGTCCTCTGTCTTTTCTTGGCACCAGAGAGTAGAGGCAATAACAACCACAACTTACTTCTGATGCAGGCACCCTCTCTATGGTTCCCTTGGTCAAGAGCGCCTGCACTTCTTGACGCAGCAAGGAGGTATGGTCCTCTGAATATGAGTGGCGGGGTAGTCATAAAGGGGAGGGAGTGGATGATCTGATGTCACTGACCGTCAGTGGGATAACTGATGGCATAGCGTGCCTCCCACTGGGTGCTCATGATGGTTGGAGGGCAAAGTAAAGAGGCTTGGAAGCAGCAGATGCTGGGGGAGGAGTGGTTGTCCTGATCCAATCTCTGGCCACCTGTCCCAAGTTGTTTATGGGACCAGTGTTCTCTGGCACGAAAACGCTAGGAAGCCTGTTGGCTCTGGTGGCTGGGAGGGAATGGGGTGTGGCTGAAGACCCGTTCAACAGACACAAAAAGAGCAGAAGGTGGATTGGGGTTAGCGAGGGGCCAAATACAAGCCCAAGGACCTGGCTGTACCTCTGCTGTCCCTAAAGTTCTCCAGTGCTGAATCCACCTTCTCTCCAACAAGGCAAGAGCATGTCCAAAAGGGAAGTCTGTACATCCGCAGAGGAGCCAGTCACTGTTGGCCAGGCATGGTGCGGCAAGACCACCAATGATGAAATTGCACTGCCAGTGAGTTGGTCATGTCTAGCCCACACCTAATGGTGAACTTGGCTGCATCTCTCCCATCGGCAATAGCTTGGGTAATTAAGGCTCGGGCCTCCTCCAAGACCAGAGGCATAAACGGAGTCTCATATAGTATGGAAATAATCCAATAGGCATGCAGTGTTCACAGAACGCAGTGTTAGGCTGGTGGAAGAGAACTTTCTCTAGCTAAAGTTATCCAGCCTCTTGGATTCTCCATCGGTGAAGTAGTAGGGAACCACAAGTAGTAAATCTAGCTGTGGAGGTTTGTACCACCAAGTTCTCCAGGGTGAGGTTCTGAGAAGGAATCTGGGATCCCCAGGAGCTGCATGATGACAGCGGGCAATTGTTTTATGCTCAGGAGCCCCTGTGCAGGGCTAGGACCAGGCCCGGAGTAGGATGTCTGTACGGGCTTCTGTACGGGCTTCATTGAAGAGGAATAGGGGCCCGGAAGGAGAGACTCTTGGCTGATGCACCTCTGTCAACATGTTCGTCTTGAATGCCATGGTAGGCAACCGAAGGTTGAAGTCCTGAGGCACCCTATGCACCACCATTGCAAAAGAAGATTCTATCTCTGTAGCCATGGTAAGAGGAGAGACCAGGCCAGTGTCTGGTGAGGTGTCTAACCCACTGGCTTCTGTCAGTTTCTCTTACCATTTGTCCTGTTCCTCATCTGGGAGCTGGTAACCCTATGGGTCCATAGACTCCTCCCATTCTTCTCCCTCTCCAGGCCAATGAAACAAATAAGAATTGGTTTTTGTGTTGGAGTCTGAAATAATGATGAGGTGGCACCTTGGGTGTCAGCACTGTAGCACTGTAGCGCACACTGAGGAAGGTCTTGGGCTCATCAGCAGCTCTTCACTGGCTCCAGCAAGGGATCTGTCTTTGCCCAACTGGGGCTGAGGGTGAACTTGTCTGTGTGGGTCCAGTAGTGGCCCCTTCAGCGCCCGTGGGGAGTCATGGTCCTGATCCAACCACCACAAACAACAAGTGAGGATCTGTCACCTACACCTGCCTGTGACAGGCTACAGATGGTTTGAAACCAGCCGGTTTCTTGGATGACATACCTCACACCAGGAGAAAAATTCTCAGAACAGTTTGACATAATGTTGAAAAACATCAGTTAAAAAGTGACTGACCAGATCAGCACTGTCTTATACCGAAAAGAAAGAACTGATGTCAGTGAGCCTTCGTGGTTCCTATATGGGTACCCAGCACATCACTTCTGGCGCAGACGACAATGACGCAGAGTCGAACGACAGTACATACAGGCACTCAGGGGTAGTGATAAAAAAATCTTTCGGGTCCAGTAAGACACATGGGAATATTCTAAGGCAAGTAATCTGCGGCTAGAAGTCTCTATGAAAAAGCTATAGATACAAAGAGATTTTGGACGATTATTGCAGAAGGATGAGGCAATAAGGTGAGACTGGTGCCAATCCCAATAAAATAAAGGAACTTTATTATTATAATATCAGAATTACAAATGTCAAATTCTGGTTTATCTGATGTAGTATTATTAACTTTCTACTGCTCAGCAGGTAATAATTCCACCTACAGGCCCCCTCTTCAAAGGAATTTGAATGTTTTATTCAAGGTGCTGGATCTTTGGGGGGCTATGGGACCAGACAAAATCCCTATCTGCATAATAAGGGAGGCTTCTCTTTGGTCCATCTTTTTAACTCCTTTGTTCAGTTTTAGTTATGCTTGTGGTAGTCTTCCGGGACCTTGGTTCCGGAGGCATTGCTGTCCCACACTACAACAAGCATTTGCAATGCAATGAGTCTCACGTTTTCTTGAGTTATAGGTATTAGAATTGTAAATTCCTAACTGGACTTTTCTTGCCACATAAATTAAAAATGATAAGTAAAAGAATTGACATAAGCAAGTCAATTCAAAGCGCCATGGCCGCCATGAGCGCAAATGTTATTGGCTTCCTGCGTGGATCTTGGCTGGGATGAAAGGCAAACCGTAACCGGAGGAGGGGCCATCACATGCTGTAACAGGAGAAAGCGTGACATAGTGTGATGGCCAACAAAAAAGTTCACTTAGTGAAATCACCTGGGAGGGACCTCAGAACACAAAGGAGGGACATTTCACAAAATGCACCAATAAAAATGAAACATTTAAGAAAAGCACAACAAAGAATGAATAGCAGTACTGGGCGTGGTTAAAAGCCCACAGAGAGATTACAACAGGCCATAGCGCTTGCATGCTTGACCTTAAAAAGGGTCAGCGAAATTCCCCAAATAACTATAGGCAGATAGCCTTACTTGATTCAGTTGGGAAGATTTTTACAAAAACTATTCTTGAACACCTACAGGATTGGGTGGCCAAAAGAAAAGATAATTTCCATAGGACAAGCTCCATTTTGAAAACAAATTGTGGCACACTAGATAATATAGCTATGCTATATCTAATAACTAAAAATATATAACAGACAAGTTTTATGGAAAAAAACTAGGGGGTAACCAAGGCCTTTTGACTAGGATACCTACTCACAATGCATTGAACAGGGTGTCCGCACACCCCTGTTGTTATTGCTTTACATATCTGTCTTACCCATGGCTTTAAATATTTGTTATGGTGATGCTGCAAAAATAGGAGATCATGTGATTCCCTGCTTATTGTATGCAGAAGATATTGTTTTTTTCGATTCGACTCCTAAGGGCTTGCAAAAACGTTTGATATGTTTCCAACAGTACACACAGAGTCATTGTCTAAAATAAATACATCAAAAAGCAAAGTTCTGATTTTTAATGGGAACAGTTATAGGAAGAAAAACATGTTTCAAGGGAAGGTTGGGAATGAATCATTAGCAACTGTAAAATTCAACTCTTAGCAATAAATGAATTTTCTAGTAAATTAAATCAAAAAAATTATATTTCTAGTAAGGCAATTTCCCATCATAATGGCTAAGAACGTTTTATAAAGCCCCTCCTAGTTAGTTGGCACTTAGTTCATTTATTGACTGTTTATTATTTTAAAAATCCTCCTACCCTACTATATGCTGTGGGTAGAATTAAAAAGAAAAAATGGTCTTTCCGGAACTTCATAGAGGGTAAAATCTTACACAAACTTTGCAACTTGAACATATTAGCCACTGTTCAGGTGCTTAGGTTGGAGCTTGATCTGAATAGCTTTCCTACAGGCATTAGTAGCAGTGATTCACTGGGGTTACCGCTTGCTTAAGCGTGATGATTGTACATGAAGAAAGTTAATGTGCTGCAAACATTTTGACAGGAAAAGAGAAATGTCTGTTTTTTACAAAAACTTCCTTTAAGCCTTAAGGGTGTTTCCGTTTAAAAAAGAATACATTAGAAGATATCAATGCTGCCGTTAAAAAGGCTACTAAAAGAACAGATGTCCAGCATTAGTACGATCCTCGACATTGCTGCCTGCTCAAAAAAGGAAAAAAATATATACATTTACTTGTGTCTTACTATACTTTAAAAATACCCCAACCTTTTCTGATCTGGAATGTTGAACATAGAGTTTGCCAATTATTTCACTTAATAAGAATGAATATTCTACCCTTGAAATGTGTAACTGGGGCTTAGGAAAAACTCACCATCGAAGAAAGAATCTGTGAACTATGCAACAACGTTATTGAAGACCTAAACCATATAGCTTTTACCTGTCCTAGGTTGCTTGTCTTTGTTGCTGTTTTTTTAAAGACTCTTAAGTAGTTTTAATGTTTGCTCAGTAAATGAAGCATGACAACTGTTCTTTCTATTACATGAAATTAACAGTTTTAAAATCTTTACATTTTTTATTTTTTAAAGAGTTGTATCATGTTATGTACTATGGACCTCGTACAACTATCAAAATTCATAATAAACTTGAACTGTTTTCTCCAGGTATGTAACTTTTCATTAATATATTCCCAATGAGCATGAGCTGTAAGTTATTCTTGAGTACTGTGGCATGCATCTTTGTCAGCCATAAAAAGTTGTCAATTTCTACTCAATTTCCTGTTTTCATTTGCTGCCTGATTAAAATGTGTTCTGGATCTCGATCTGTGTATGTTATTTCTCCTTTTTTCCTTATTCGTCAGCAATTCACTCCTGTCATTTCATTATGCTCCTACCGGTACTTACCTGATTACTTGCTTCAGAAATCCTCTCATCAGGAAGCTAATATTACTCTCTTTGTTTCAGTTTCATATGATTTCCTGATGCTACAGTTACGTTTTGATCTCAGAATTTCTTCATATGGAATGCTCTACTTTATAGTTGTTGGGTTTTGACTTCTAGTGTGACTTACACTATTGCTTGCAACGTGTGGCTCTGAAAGAAAAGAACTGACGTCACTGTGCCGATAAGGCTCCTATGTATGACCCCAACGTCATCATGGCGACCACGACACCACCGACAAACACAGAGTCGATTGACGCCACCTGATGGCACGCAAGGGTACTGCTCAAAGACAAATCTCCAGATCCAGTCTGATGCCTGAGGGAAATTCTTAGGTAAGGAATCTGAAACTAGAAGTCTCTATCAGAAAACCATTTTTCATTGGCAAAGGAAAAAACTTTGTCTATGAGGTGTGGGCAATCAGGCTTAAATAATAATTTACCGAAGCTAATGATAGATAAGCAAAGTATTAAGAATACCTTGACATTTTTTTTCAGGTCCAGATTGATCTTGATGGCAGTAGAGAGCATTCTCAGATTCTTGTCTTTTCTCATACTTGACAAATTGGCCATTACCCCATCTTCACTGAAGTAAATGATCGGGTTTAAATGTTCAGGAGGGTAAAAATTTGGCACCTCAAGTTTTTCTAGTAAGAAATAATCTTCAACTGAAGCTGAAAAAAACAATAATGTAAGATTTCAGAGCAGAAAAAAAACAAGGTTAACCACTAAACATTTTTTGCATTAAAAATAATCTTACTGTTTTCATCTCGAACAAGGTCAGTGACTTTTCTGATACAAAATAGTTACATTTACTGTAGGAAGCTGTAATAGTGAAACACAAAGGATAGGAAAATAACTTATTAAGCTATGTAATGATGATGATGAACCATTATTTGTAAAGAACACAGATGCCCCAAGAAATATCCTAGTCCTCACAGGTAGGAAGTTAAGTCTGAACAAAATGCGCTGTTTTTAACTTCTTCTGAAAGAGCTGTTCAGACCTTGCAAGGCGGAGGTCAAGGGGAAGTTTATTCCAGACACAAGGCTCCCAGAAAGAGAAAGAGTAACCACCTGTCCTGGAGCTATAAATCCTTGGTACCACTGACAAAGCCATATGAGAAGGAACAAAGTTTCCTAGCAGGATAGCAGAAATGAGTTATAGAAGGTATCTGGGACCTATCAGATGTAAGGCTCTAAAGGTAAGAACTAGTGATTTAAATATAATCCATTTTGTCACTGGAAGCCAGTGAAAAGAGTGGAGATAAAAAGAGACCTGATTTCTCAAAGGTAGATTTAGAAGCAACTGTGCGCTGCACTTTGAACCACTTGTAGCCTATTGATTAAATAGTTTGGCAGACCCAGATACGAATCATTAGCATAATCCAGTTTTGAAGTAGCAAGGGTCTGAATTACAGTTTTCCTGACTGATACAGAGAAAATACAAAAAAGTTTTTAATGTGTGGAGGAGACCAAAAAGGTCCCCACCACTGCAATCAATTGAGGCAGAAAAGAGAGCTGGTTATTGTACTTACGTTCTTAATCACTTCAGTTTGAGGAGGCAAGGGTTTTTGTTTGGGTGGGGGGTGTGGGGGAGAGGGGTATGTCCCTTAGGCCAACTAGCGGACCAGCCAGGAGGTGAGTCAAGACCAAAGAAAAAAACTCAGGTCTCATCAGTATTGATTCTGGCACATCCAAGAGAAAACTACAGCCAGGCAAGGCCTGATAAGATCCAGAGCAATATCTTAACCTGTATTATAAAGGAGAAGAGCAGCTGAGTATCGTCAGCATTTGAGATTATCTCAGCTCCAAAGGATTCAAACAGATGTGCCAGAGGGGTTTGGCATATGTTGAACAATGTGAGGCGCAGAACCTTGTGGGACCCCTACAAGTTAGGGGTTTAGTACCCAACGAAAAAGGAGGGGTCCAAACATCTTAACCTCTATTCTCTAAAAAGGAATCCATCCATCTCAACGCTAGGCCTCCAAGTCCAATGGTCTGCAAACAAAGAAGGAGCAGAGAGTGCAGAACTTTATCAAAGGCTGCTGACAGTTCTACAACATCAGCACAGTCTTACCAATTTAATTATTCCCCCAATGTCTTCCCTGACATCCAGAGGACATGTAAGTACGGAAAAAAGTTCTAGCGCCTTCAGTCAACATTTTTCTCTATGCCAGTTTAATTAATCAACTACCTCTGTGATCACAAATTCATCTAATCTGTTCTGCTTTCAAGCAGGATAGATACTCTGATCTGAGTTAATCATCCCACATGTGCGAGACTGCATGACTATTCTAAAGGTGCCATGTGCCCACACCATGCTTTTGCAGTGTCATTCTCATAGTGGCTCTGTGGATCTCCTTCTTGGCACTGACTCCCAAGCTTTACTAGTCTAGAGTTCGATTTGCCAACATAGCTTTCACATTAAGCTCACAACAAATATATTTGTAATTTATAACTGCCCACAAAACAAAAACGTAATGAAAGAGTATTATTAAGGTAGAGTCCACTTCTGAATACCTGCATAAAGGTGACAAAATGGTGGACAACATTCAAAGGAAGATGAACTGACAGCTGCTGGGAGGAGATACTCCATTGTTCTTTATGTGTGGTGTATTTACTTACATTATTTTTGTAGTTTATTGCACACCTAATTTAAGGCATTTGAGAACGGTTAAACAAGAAGTCCTGATTCCAAAGAACAGGCAAGGTAGTGTAGGTTGGGGAACATAATGGTGTGAGGTGTTAAGTCGAAAGTTAAGAGACAGGTTTTAAATTCTTCGTGGAAAAGTAATACGTTTTGTACACATGACCCAGATATTTTCCAAGTACACTGTTGACATTCTTGGTGCAAAATAACAGAAAACCATCATTGGATGTCTTCCATTTCCTAGTCTGTGCAATGCCCAAGGAGAGACCTAAATTGCTCCTTTTACTTTTTGAACCACCAGCTATAAGGAGTTCTTATAGGTGGGTGGGCAAAGTTTAAGATTTTGTGCAGGATACAACACATGCTAAAGATAAGAGCTTCCAGATATAGCCAATGCAGGTTAGGTGTATGATTTTTTTGCCTCACTATCAGGCATGCTGCAGTGTACAAGGGTTTTTAAGAAGGCCTAAAAAGATTTAGGTCATCCTTACCAAACTGAATGTTGTCTATCCATGACTGACGGAATACTAAGCACTTAGGGTCTTGTGACTGGTTGAAAACTACCATGTCACCACAAAACAATACAACAGTTCTGAAATTGCACTGTTCTGTGAACATCCTCACATTTTTTAGCGTATTTAAATGATAAAGAACAAATATGTAGACTTTATGTGTGGTGAAACCCAATGATTTAGTTTAATGATCTAAAGCTGGTGAAATATCAAGCAGTGTTACGTCTCTCACATAGGTTTGCATTTTGTGAGAAGAGTTGCATGCGTGGAATTGGAGTAATTCTATTTTTTCCAGGTTTGGCGTAAGGAGGAGAAGACCATCCAGAATGCAAGCTTATCCATAAATGATTACATTTTCAAGATTTCAGTTTCAAGATCTTGTTGAAGCTGAAAATCGTCATATAGAACGGGTTGTAATTGTCATACCGATGAGTGGAAGTACAGTCAGCGATTATCATGGATCCAGCAGTTGCATGTACATAATGAAAGATCTAGGCCTGTGTCCTTGATGATCATAAATCAAGACCTGTTTGAGAGGAAAGGTTTGAATCATCCTAAAACCACACAACTGATGTCTAATCTCATTGCCAATATGGAGTGAAAAACCAAGTGATCTGCCTGTGAGGCCCACCTCAGTAGCACAGGGGCATAAGCTATCATTCATCACATGCAGGGTATGATCTACTATCTGAAGCAAGGCACCTCTATATTGCATTTTGCTTTGAGGTCTAAATTATATGAACTTAATATGTTATGATTAGAAATGTAAACACATTATTAAGATGCTACTTCCTTCTTGAGCAGTTTAAGCCAAAATCGGAATCTGAAGAGAGGCCAGCCAGCGGACAGCATTTGGTTTGAGCTTTGGTCTTTTTGCAAAAGGGAACATTTCAACATTGTTTTTTTATCAAATATGAGACAGTGACTTGTGACAGAAAACCTCTTATAAGTCAAGTACGAGAGGTGTGATTTGTTTGGGCCATTTTTCAAGTAAGGTTGAAAAGACTTACCCATCAGCACGTGAGACGATCTGAGAGAAAAATTATTTGATGGAGGTCAATAATATCCAGAAGTTTTAAATCTGACCATTTGACGATGTTATCAAGCATTATCCGGTGACTTTCCTATGATCTGCTGAAGAATCGGTAAATTTCTTAAAGTGGTTGAGGCAAGGTGGCCTGAGCCCATCACCTAAATGTCCAGTGTTATTTGGTACTGCTCCAGACCCATAAACTATATGGTCAGATTGCCCCATCTCACCCAAAGTAACAGAGCCCATCATTTTGCTCTATTGAAATGCAAGGACGCTGAATCATCTTTGCAGCCACTATGGCAAGGCCCTGTCTTGTTAAATCTCTTTCCTCTGTGAGGGAGAACCCTTCCCCCTCGGAGTACATCACTAGGAAGCATGGTACTCAAGCAGACTTTACATTAAAAGTAATGTGGTACAAAAGTCTTGGGTGAGAATGAACTGGTGAGAGCTCACTGTGGACTGAACACCTGTTACACAGGCAGATAGAGATGCTGGTCCCCATTTTTTGAAATACCATGCTGACCTCAGGTTTAGGTGGGTGCAGGTTTTGGACTCCAATGTGATGTGCTAGAGGAAGACAGAACCAGCACAGGAAAAGGAAGACAGACTGCCCAGCACAGCTAAGTAGAAAATAAGACTACACAGGGCAAGCCAGGAGTATCACCCATTTGGAAGAAATACAATGCTTTCCTCCGCTGTTGTACAAAGACAGGAACAAACAGCATGACAGTTGCGATATACCAATAAAAGTGCTCATTTATAAGCATAGCTACTGCAGAAACAAAACTGCTCCTCAAGTACATCACAAGTTGGTCTCCTTGATTTCAGAGCTGTCCCACTGCTGCTGTTGTTCAATTAGATGTTGAAGATTTCAGAGTAAAGGGGGATGAGCACAAACACCAGAAAACCACACAAATTAAAAGAAATTAGGAAAGAAGCAATACGCATGTCCAGCAGTTCTGCTGTATACCAGAAAATACAATCTTGATTAAGCAAACAGACTGGAGTACAGGGAAGCTGGGCAGAGTATACCAAGGTTGTAAAATATATTTATACTAAGCTGGAATTTGTTTGGACAGATGCTGGGCTGTTAACATTGCATGTCTTGCTAAAGCCGTAGTCAATTTTTGTTTGCGACCTAGTAAGCCATGTCAACCACAACATCCCACTTTCAGCACATCTCATCACTTTGGTGTACCATCACATGTAGCTCAGAAGAGGTCAGGGATGCCATTTTAGAGATGCCCAAAAATAAAGCCCCAATATCTCAGATAATGACCCACTTGACTTATTTAAGTCCAATGTTGACCCTTGGGCGCCGCTGACTTCGCTCTATATTAATACTGACATCAGACACCAAATTCCATCATCATGGTCCACTTCTATTATTGTACCAATCTTTAAAAGGGTTGTAAAAATAACCACGTCTCTTGAATCCACGGGTAAGGTAGTGAGGAGATTGCTAATGAACACACCGACTGAGTGGGTCAGTGACCACCAAGTTCTTATCGACGTTCAATATGGTTTCCAACCTGGAAAGAGGATGGTGCACCAATGCTTGAATCTCTGTCTTCCTATCTGTGAATACACTAAGGCCAAGGCAGGCTCACTTCATTTGGGCTCCATGGACCGGAGCTCAGCCTTTGACAGGGTATGGGGAATTGATAAATCTTTTATTGCCGTTTTGCACAACTTATACATAGACTTTACAGCCGCCGTTTCCTATGGGCCCAAGGGAGAGTGCTCAAAGTTTGCTCTGAAAAGAGTTGATAGACTGGGCTGTATTTTAGCTCCATTTTTATTTACGCTGTATGTTAACAACATGGACAAGGTCCTTATTAAGACTGGGTGATGTCTACCTTTGGTTAACTGTCAGGCAGTAACGGTTCTACTCTATAATGACAATGCTATACTGATCTCCAGAACTGCCCTGTGCCTACAATGACTCTTGGAAAACCTTTGTGGACTTTATGGGCAGCCTCAATCTTAACACCAACTGGGTTAAATCTAATATCATGGTAAGTTACTCAAAAACACTAAGAGCAGATACCCCTGTACTCAGGATAACAAGCTGGGTAAAGTGAAGACTTTCCATTATCCGGGAATCCTCTTGGATTCCTCTGTTAATTGGGCCCCTTTGGTCAACAACAGAAGA
The DNA here is from genome assembly GCF_031143425.1 of Pleurodeles waltl. Classification (NCBI taxonomy): domain Eukaryota; kingdom Metazoa; phylum Chordata; class Amphibia; order Caudata; family Salamandridae; genus Pleurodeles; species Pleurodeles waltl. The sequence continues at coordinate 698,342,973 of NC_090448.1, forward strand.
AACGCCTTTTCAAGAAGCACAGTCTCAGTTTTTGATTTTACTGCCAGACTAGGGCACACAAATGTTGCCGTGTTGCTTAAAATTTATCAAGCTAAGTGTCTTGCTTAGCCTATTATGGCTGTTAGGTATGGGGGTATACAACTGTGTCACAATTACAAATAGTAGAGAATAGCTTTCTTCAGCGTCTACTTTTTCAGCCTTGTAGCATGTCTATTCGCAAAGTACATGAAGAATTAGTAATAGGTTATGTTAGAAATGAGGTCTCTAGTTGGCAGAGGTATACACCCTTGTCTATGTAGGGACCACAATCCTAGTCAGGGTAAGTCGCAACACAACACAAATTATTATTTGCTCACCCTCTGTAGTTTGGCACAGGGCAGGCAGGCTTAACTTAGAAGGCAAAGTGTAAAGTATTTGTGCAATAACTCATACAGTAACAGCGGAAACTCCAAAAAACGACACCACACAGGTTTAGAAAAAAACAGATAATATTTATCTGAATAAAATAAGATAAAAACAACTAAAATCCAATAAGCACAACTTGAAATATCACTTATAAAAGGTTTAAGACAGTGTCAATCCTTAGGGGTCAATGGTTGTATCTTTGTATCACACAGTACCTGGGATGTGTTAAAAATAACGACGTACCAGGCCGAAGAGGAGAGATGCGTGGAAAAATAAGGTGTTGCGTCTGATTTTCCTGTGCGGCACAGACAATGCCTCGTTTCTTTCCAAACTGCAAGGTGATGTGTCGAATTTTAGGAGTGCAGCCTTGGTTCCTTACTGCGATGCAGTGATATTTTGACGTCCAGGGATAATGCACTGAAAATCCTTGACATGCTGGCAGAAGGAGCAGGCGCTGTGTCTATCCGGTAGGCAATGCATCGAAATTTCAGCCGTGAGGCAGGTGCAGTGTCGATTTCCAGTTTCGGGTCCAGTGCTCCCTCGTTCCGGTCGGTGGTGGGGCGATTTTCCAGCAGGGAGAAAGGCGTTGTGGCGATTTCTGCAGGCGTTGTGACAATTTTCCAACGTGGCTTTCCTGAAGGGGTGAAGTCTTTGTTGGCCCTGTTTTTTTATTTTTTTTTGAGACTCTGCTTCATGGCTGCAAACATTTCCTGGTTGAAGTGTTGACAGACAATCAATCTCTGCACAGAATCAGGAGTATTCGCAAAGCCTTCACCCCTCCAGATATACAAATTTGGTTTTCTTTTAATATTTCAATAACTACTGAACGGATATACACCAAATAGCAAAGGCTTCTTTCTGGAACAAAAGCTACAGTTCTACCAAATTTGGTGTAATTCAGTCCAGCAGTTCAGGCTGTAGTTGTGTTCAAAACCCTATGGGAATTAAAATAGGAAAATAACTTTTTTTGACCCCTCCCTTTTTCTCAGCCCCCGCTTGACAGATCACCCCCAAACTTCCCATACACAGCAAGATTCGTCAAACGGTGCCAAAGATATAGGCAAGTCAAAAAACGCTTTTTCAATGGAAACTAGGTCCCAAGTATAACTACCTACTGGCGACCACATATATAGATATGTGTATTCTAATAAAAAGATTCACCACACTCCACAAAGTCCAATTTTGCAGTCTTTATTATCAGCCACTGTGTAACTAATGATAAAGACTGCAAAACCGGACTTTGCGGAGTGTGGTGAATCTTTTTATTGGAATACATAATTACAAGGATGGTCTCCTTCGTCACCAGCAGATGAGTGCGCCACTCAAACAACTGACCAATTTGTTTTACAAATATATATATATATATATATATATATATATATATATATATATATATATACCTAGAAAAATCATAAATTTTTTATTAGACTTGCAGGTTGAGTAACTTGAATATTCTGGAACAGAACTGTAACGTACTTGACCCATAAACGGGTCTCAAACTGTGTGATCCCAGGCAAATATTTTAGTTTACAGTCGCCTTTTGTTTCATTCACACGAGTGTACCTTCAAATATCTGCTGTACAAAAATTTCTTTGTTTGATTAAATAGACTAACTGTTTGATCCATGTATAAGAATAATCTAGCCCACATAAAGGAGACACGTGATCCATGACTTGCCTCTTAGTTCACTAATAGCATTGCTACCAGAGCAGGAGTGTTTCTAGGTATTATATTTAAACAATCACTTTTAATAAATATATTACTAAAGCATGATGCGGTCGCAAATCACTAGATCTTGCAATTGGCCCTGCGCTTGAGACCATTGCTGTGAAAGGCACTGTTGTAGTCTTGCATGCGGTACTATTGCCATGCATGATGCCATCATTCCTAATAGTTTCATGATAAATCTTACAGTGTATTGTTGATTTGGCTGAGATTTTGGAACGCTTGTATCCTTCGTGTATTTGGATAGGCTAAGGCCCTTTGCGTATTTAAAATAGCACCTAGGTAAGGTTGCACCTATGCTGGCTAAAGATTGGATTTTTTGGTAGTTGAGTGTGAACCCTAGTGTATGTAGGGTCTCTTACGTATTGAGTGTGTTGTTGGCATTGTATAAAATTACTTGATTTTATTAGCCAATCGTCTAGATATAGAAAGACAGTTATGTGTTGCCTTCTTAGGTAGGCTGCTACTACTGCTAGACATTTTATGAATACCCTTGGAGCTGTTGTTATGCCGAATGGTACATCTTTGAATTGATATTGTTTTCCTGCTATCACAAACCTTAGGTATTTTCTGTGAGCTGGATGGATGGGTATATGGAAATACGCATCTTTGCGGTCTAATGCAGTCATGTAATCCTGTTTTTGTAGTAGTGGAATGCCGTCCTGTAGAGTTACCGTGTGAAAGGGTTCTGACAGGATCTATAGATTTAGGGATCTGAGGTCTAGAATGGGCCTGAGAGTGCCATCCTTTTTGGGAGTGAGGAAGTATAACGAGTATAATCATGTTCCTTGTTGAGAATGTGGGACCAGTTCTATTGTCTGTTTTAGTAGTAGCGATTGTATTTCTTGCTGTAATAGAACATTGTGTTCTGGGGACAGCACGTGGTAACGTGGAGGAATGTTTGGAGGGGTAGAAATCAATTCTAGGAAATAGCCATTGCGGCTAATTGACAATACCCTTTAGTCTGTGGTGATATTTTGCCAATGGGAGTGGAATTGCTGCAGTCAGCACCCCACAGGAGATGTGTGGGGTTGAGGGATGGTAAATAAGTCACTGTTTAGATAGAGTAGTGGCTTGTTTTGAAGCCTAGAACTTGCCTCTGGCTCTAAAGTATTGGCCTCAATAAGACCCTCTAAATCCCCCTCTCTGATACTGCTGTTGCTCTGGTTTTGCTTGGGAGGTAGAAACCTCTGTGGACTGTGGCTTGAATCCTCCTCTAAATTGTTGTCTGCGAAAGGAGCCTCTATGGTGTGGTGTATAAGGCTCCCATTGCTTTAGCAGTGTCTGAGTCTTCTCAGTTTTTCTAAGGCTGTGTCTACTTCAGGGCCAAAAAGGTTCTTTTTATTAAAAGGCATATTCAGCACTGCCTGCTGTAGTTCTGGTTTGAAACCAGAGGAACGTAGCCATGGGTGTCTGCATATACAGGGAGTGCAGAATTATTAGGCAAATGAGTATTTTGACCACATCATCCTCTTTATGCATGTTGTCTTACTCCAAGCTGTATAGGCTCGAAAGCCTACTACCAATTAAGCATATTAGGTGATGTGCATCTCAGTAATGAGAAGGGGTGTGGTCTAATGACATCAACACCCTATATCAGGTGTGCATAATTATTAGGCAACTTCCTTTCCTTTGGCAAAATGGGTCAAAAGAAGGACTTGACAGGCTCAGAAAAGTCAAAAATAGTGAGATATCTTGCAGAGGGATGCAGCACTCTTAAAATTGCAAAGCTTCTGAAGCGTGATCATCGAACAATCAAGCGTTTCATTCAAAATAGTCAACAGGGTCGAAAGAAGCGTGTGGAAAAACCAAGGCGCAAAATAACTGCCCATGAACTGAGAAAAGTCAAGCGTGCAGCTGCCACGATGCCACTTGCCACCAGTTTGGCCATATTTCAGAGCTGCAACATCACTGGAGTGCCCAAAAGCATAAGGTGTGCAATACTCAGAGACATGGCCAAGGTAAGAAAGGCTGAAAGACGACCACCACTGAACAAGACACACAAGCTGAAACGTCAAGACTGGGCCAAGAAATATCTCAAGACTGATTTTTCTAAGGTTTTATGGACTGATGAAATGAGAGTGAGTCTTGATGGGCCAGATGGATGGGCCCGTGGCTGGATTGGTAAAGGGCAGAGAGCTCCAGTCCGACTCAGACGCCAGCAAGGTGGAGGTGGAGTACTGGTTTGGGCTGGTATCATCAAAGATGAGCTTGTGGGGCCTTTTCGGGTTGAGGATGGAGTCAAGCTCAACTCCCAGTCCTACTGCCAGTTCCTGGAAGACACCTTCTTCAAGCAGTGGTACAGGAAGAAGTCTGCATCCTTCAAGAAAAACATGATTTTCATGCAGGGCAATGCTCCATCACACGCGTCCAAGTACTCCACAGCGTGGCTGGCAAGAAAGGGTATAAAAGAAGGAAATCTAATGACATGGCCTCCTTGTTCACCTGATCTGAACCCCATTGAGAACCTGTGGTCCATCATCAAATGTGAGATTTACAAGGAGGGAAAACAGTACACCTCTCTGAACAGTGTCTGGGAGGCTGTAGTTGCTGCTGCACGCAATGTTGATGGTGAACAGATCAAAACACTGACAGAATCCATGGATGGCAGGCTTTTGAGTGTCCTTGCAAAGAAAGGTGGCTATATTGGTCACTGATTTGTTTTTGTTTTGTTTTTGAATGTCAGAAATGTATATTTGTGAATGTTGAGATGTTATATTGGTTTCACTGGTAATAATAAATAATTGAAATGGGTATATATTTGTTTTTTGTTAAGTTGCCTAATAATTATGCACAGTAATAGTCACCTGCACACACAGATATCCCCCTAACATAGCTAAAACTAAAAACAAACTAAAAACTACTTCCAAAAATATTCAGCTTTGATATTAATGAGTTTTTTGGGTTCATTGAGAACATGGTTGTTGTTCAATAATAAAATTAATCCTCAAAAATACAACTTGCCTAATAATTCTGCACTCCCTGTAGTGATGGCAGTACTCACGCTTCTAACTGTCGTATCTGAAGCATCAAGGGCAGACGTATTTGATTGTTGCTTATGGCCTGACCCTCTTTCACAATCTGTTGTGCCTTTTTTTGGTGTTCCTTTCGGAGGTGTTGTAGGAGTTCCTGCATCTCGTCCCAGTGGCCTCTATCATACCTTGCTAGCAAGGCTTGCGAGTTTGCAAATCACCATTGGTTGGCAGCCTGTGTTGCTATCCTCTTGCCAGCAGCATTGAATTTTCTACTCTCCTTGTCAGGGGGAGGAGGATCCCCTGACTGTCTAATTAGCCCTCTTTCTAGCAGCACTCACTACCTCTGAGTCTGGAGGAACTTGGTGGGTAATATAATCAGGGTCTGTAGGAGAAGCTTTGTATTTTTTCTTTTTTTAATCAATGCATGGTGTTATAACCCTAGCTTTGACTGATTCACTGAATATTTGATCCGCATGTTTAATCATGCCAGGTAGCATTGGGAGGCATTGATATTTTGAGTGCGTGGAGGATGATGTGTTAAAGAGAAAATCCTCTTCTTAGGGTTCAGTGTGCATAAGCAGCCCATGGTACGCTTCTGCCTTGGAAATAACCTGCGTGTATGCAGTAGTGTCTTCTGGTGGAGAAGGCTTAGAAGAGTAGAAGTCTGGGTCATTGTCAGGAACAGAATCTGGATCATAGAGATCCCAAGGATCAACCGTATCACCATGAGAATATTGTGAATGAGTTGGTGAAGGCAAAGTTGGTGGGCTAGTGGGTGGTGGCAAAAAAGAAAGTTGTGGTGAATGAGGGGGAGAAATATGGATAGGTAATGGTTTCTCCTTCTGTTTATAAATCATTGCTGGTGGTGGAGCAGTGTCTAAATGTTCTTGAAAGGCCACATTTCTCTTGGTCTGTAGAGGAGGTAGAGGTCTCTTTACGGATGTGAATCCTTGATTGTCTTTCATTCATGATGTCAAGGATAGGTTGGATCTCAGTGTCCTCAGAAACATGATCAGAAGGTCAATAAGACTGTTCATCCAGTGATTTTGAGCTCTGTTTAAGATGGCTCGAAAGTTCTTGCTTTTCTGCTCCAAAGCAGGGCGTCGAGGCTTCGACTCCAAGGAGTGAGGACGCTTGCTCAAGTCGGAAGTTAAACTTTTGATGGACTTACTCAACTCCGATACTGACGGAGGAGTGGCCTTTTTCGTCGCCGAACCAGAAGGTCGATCGCAGAGAGTCTTTTTTCAGGTTGAACTATGGCTCTCTAGCAGTGGTGTACCCAAGGCCTTCGAGGACTTTTTATAAGTGGGCGTAGGGCAAACTTACTCACGTGCTGACCAGCAGTAATAGGCCTATCTTCTTCCGATTCTTGTTCGGAGTTGGTGTCTCTGATGGAAACCGGTGTCTGCGCCTGTTCTTCCTCCATGGTGTCGGGATGTTCCGTACTCTTTGACGCCATTTCCAGTCTTCTGGCTCTCCGATCACGTAGGATCTTCTTGGATCGAAATGATTGACAGGCCTCTCAAACCTCTTCTCTGTGATCGGGAGAGACAGAGGACATACAACGTGTTGGTCTGTGTATGGAAAGTTCGCATGGCATCAGGGACAAAATCGAAATGGAGTCCGATCCATCAGGCTTCGACGTGGTAGGCCCGAACAGGCCCAAGTCGGGCACAAACGCCCAGAAGTTTAGTTTGACGGTAGTAACGGTTGGAGGCTAGGTGGAAACGCGATTGAAACAATACGAGTAAGGGAGTTTTCTAAAGTTTCTGATTCGAAATCTCAGAGCGAGGGGAAACACGTCCGAACCAGACAGCGGAAAGAAAACAATCTAACAACGGAATCAATGCCCATGCGCTGTATGACCGAGAGGAGGAGTCACTCGATCCTGTGACTCCGAAAAGACTTTGAAGAAAAACAACTTGTAACACTCCGAGCCCAACACTAAATGGCGGAATAATGCATAGCATGTGTATCTGCAGCTACACATGCCATCGAATAAATATATATATATATATATATATATATATATATATATATATATATATATACATACACACACACACTCATCTTGTCTTGTCTTTGACTGATTGCCAGTGTTTAAAATCTTGTATTTCATAGAAAATAGGTCTTCGCTTGAATTACTGTTCGTAATTCACAGGCCTGAATTATTTGCTGGATATGTAGCTTTTCTAGGCAAATAAAAAATTAATGGGTAACACACAATTATTTCTTTCTTTCAGTGCTGGTGAAAAAAGGCATTCACAAAGAAATAAATTAATATGAGAACATAATTTTCTTGTTGCTTAAATTGGTCAACCCCAAAAACTAAATGCCATATTTGCTGAGTCACATGGCTCCGTTACAAATCCAAGTGAATTTGGGGGCACTGGAAAAATTAGGGGGTTCCATTCAGGTTTCACTATGGGTAAAAAAAAAAAATAATACGTTTTTACCATTTTTGTCTTGGAGTGTGCAGTCAGGGAACAAATAAAGGGGAAAACAATAAAAACGTAATGTTTTCACAGAATGATGAAAGCAGCACAAACATGGATGTGTAATATAAATAATATTATAGCATCCTGAACTAATAAATGTTATATCTAGAACCTTTAGCTGGTTTGATATGTATCAAGTAAACATTTAAGGTCTTAAGCTGGGTAAAAAAATCATAAAGTTATATTAAATGCAGAGCCGCACTGTGCTGTGCTGCCTCAAGATCTGTCACTATAGTAATGTAAATTACCTTTAAAGCTGTACAGGACGCAAGGTAAAGTCGATAAGACATATCTGATGGTCTATTATGTTTCCATAGCAGCGGAATGGGCAAAATATACTTCAGGGAAAGAAAATTGTAGGGAAAACATTTTTTTTAAAATACAGGCTTTATGTCCTTAAACTATATGACAAATTGGGCAGAAGCCAAGCAACTACTGGAGTATAACCAAAAACTGCACCAACATCACTAGTGGGAACAGTGAACTATACAAACATTGGCAAAGCCAATGGGTCTCATCTATTCGACAGATATTGGCTTTGAGAATGTGTTTTAGCCATGCTGCACGGCAGAGAGGATGCTGTGCAGTGAGGCTGAAGAAAAACAACTCTATAACGCAGACAGTGCTGGCCACGTCATTGCACGTAAGTGTGAGTGTGTGTGTATGTAAAATGTCAGGAATTACCATCTTGTGAGCTCACTGGGCTTGTCGAGTCGCTGAATAATATATAATACCCCAATAGGGAAGATAATCTTTGCAAAACACTCTTTTATTCAGAGAATATCAGGAAACTTTACAGGAAACACCACAACAAAAGCAAAAAACAATAAGTAAAGGCAAGAACAGGTTTTCTGCCTATTGTTTTATTAGCTTGTCTACTTTACTATTATTGTAATATTTCTAAGATCCATTTGTTGGTAAACACAGCACTGTGTGGCTGTCTGGTTTGTGTGCCTCACGTACAATGTTCTTATATGACCCGAGAGTGGCATGGCCCCTGGGCAGTTTATTTATAGCTACTGACCTAAAAGAAACATCCTGTGATTCTGGGTAAACCACTTAATATCCCCAGGCTTAAAAAAAAAAATTCCTTTTGTGATCTAACAGGTGCTCATCAGCTCATGTAAGGTGTTCCAATACCTTCAGGTTGAGTCTGTGCTATAAACACCCTCCCTCCCCCTCCCATGTCCTACATCCCACAATGGTCAACCTTTAAAAGCCTGTCTCTTGTAAACGTCACTAACATCGTGAACTCCTTCACAGACACCTCCTATGAAAATGATGCCTTACCCTCACCCTTAATTGAAGACCTGTCAACACAAGGCCTCTCACCTTCAGTCAACACTGTCAACTCTTTGCTCACTCAAGGCACCTTCTCAAAAACTAGACAAGCAAAATTCTCCCTCTCGTTAAAAAACACCACACTAAACCCTTGTGGCCTCGCTAAATACTGGTCCATTGCTCACCTACCTTTTATCTGCAAGATCACATCAATGCCATGTACTGCACTGCTTCCAATATGCCTACAGCTCAAGCTACAAAACAGAAACAGCTACCTCAGAGATCATGGGCACTCTCCTGGTCACAGATAATGATGAGCCCATCCTCCTTTATACCACTGAGACAATCAGCTGACTTCGACATAGTTGACCATTCCATAATCATCCACACCGAAAGGTTTTGAAAAAGATAATAACCAATGTGCTCACCTGGTTCTCTTTCCAACTCTCCAACTAACAAAGGTTTGATCACATAGGCTTCTCCATATCCCATAATATCCCCATCAGGTGTATAGTCCCGTAAGGTCCTACCTTTTATCAGTTATCTTCAGCCACTATCTGAAATTAGTTCAAACTTTACTCACTGATAACTGCAGGTGCACACAACCCTGTATAAAAGTAAAGGTTTTCTCTGCTCAAGACTTCCTACACCTCAAGCACCGCATGCACTACATCTTATCAGATCAGGATGTAACACATCTACCCAGAATTGCACATCACCAAAATCAAATCCCTCTTATTCGCTACAAACAATCAACAACTAGACCAAACTTGACTCAAGAACATGAACCAGGATAGATTCAAAGCCCAACTTTTAGCTAAATTTAAGTCGCTTAAATACAACTTGGACAGTGACATCAGACCCCAAGAACACATTGCCATGAAAAACAGAGGAAGATGCTAAGTTCTCTCTACGGAAGAAAGGGAAACATTCCTTCCAGAAAGAAACTTCAAAACTGCTGTTCAAACCCTCATAGTCTTGCACCTTGTTGGTGGCAATACCTTGTTCTGTGGTTTCTTAGCTCTACAATGACATCTTTTAAAGGCATTCTCCTTTCTTCAGAAATATGACCACATCTCCTCACCCTAGAAGAACTCCACTGGCTCTCTTTGCTGATCAGTACCACCTTGAAGACCAGCTTCAGCATCCACAGAAGCCATCATTGCTGGACCCCTTTCCTATCTGGCTGACAAGCTCACCATATCTGGTGGTTTGCAGCATACATGCAGCATGAACATCATCCGACCAGAGACAGAGAAGTGCAAGATTATAAAAAACAGGCAGCAGGCCTTCTACATTTATGAATGCAGGATCTGGAACAACATCCACCGTTTCCATTAGGACTGCCCTACCCTTCTTCAATTTATGGAAGAGATAAAGACACATCTATTTAAATAACACTACACTGCAGAGCAGTTAGTAGCCCACCTTCTCCCTTCAGAATTCAGCACCTTCACCTGGAATCACTTTTTGATTCTTTCTCTGCTTTCAACATTGTAGCGTGCTCCACTGTCTTTTGGATGGGTTTCCACTACACAAACCATGTATAAATTCAGAGAGCGTTGGCACACGAATAAGCGGCAACTGACTGATATTTGGAGTAGGAACTGGTCACAAACAGGTATGTGCAAGGATGACCCCAAATCTCAGAAACGTAGCTGTGTCTCGTCTGATCGAACTCCCATTCATGGGGAGTGTGAAGTCTATTGCCACAAGGTAGATTTGATGACTGATACTGATAACCGTCCCACTCTCTTCTAACAGAGAACATCATTATGTGCAATAGTCCAATGTCATATTTTGAATGCCAGTTGCTAAAAGGAGGACGATGACACAGTTTTCTGATGTGAAGGAGGGCAAACATGAAGTCCATATTAATCATGGGGTTTAACTTGAAGGTATTTGCCAGGAATTGACAGCCTTATTTGTTTCATAAGCAGATTATAGTGAGGTCTCCGTAGTGTGCTCCAAAATCAAACTTGTATAACTTGTTAGAATCATGATTGTTGTGCCACAGGCATCAAACTATATCTCAGTGTTGAGCACTAGCTAGGCCTAAACCTGTCTGATGTGGTTTATGTTCCCATTTATAGGGGACCTGGCTTGGCAGTTAAGGCTTGACAGGTACTACTGGACCATGATCAAAGCCAATTTCCATATTCCTGTTCTCTGTTGTACATAGCAAAGTGGGAGAAAAACACTGGAATGGACTGTGGCCTGAGGTACTGTTAGTGACTGAAACTTGTGCAAGGATTCCATCCATCACTTTTGTGTTTCCCTAGGACAGTGATTCAGTAACAATTATTTGTTTGACGAAAAAGTGGACGTGCTTTCCAGGAAGTGTGGGGGGAGGGGACTAGAAGGCAATCTAGTTAACAGCAATCACTGAAGTGCAGGCTACATACAGTACCTTTGTGATACAGTGCAATTTTGTCAGATTCTAGGCAGAAATAGCCAAGATCCCTCTGGCCCTTGTACTTAGAGACGCTGAAGATTGTGCCATTTTCTATGTCCAATACAAGTTCTCCATGGTATCCTTCCATCTTCTTACTCCCCTCGCCCTAGAGAAAAAAAGATCAGACCTAAGTAAAGCAAACTATGACTGTAGCAGTAAACAAACACATAGGAAAGTAGAACATAAAGGAGAAGGGCAAAGGGATAGACAGAAAGGCACTTCTAGCACTAGATGGAAGACAGTGTCCCAAACCAAGTCGAAAACTAAATCATGCATAGGGGAGCAATTTTCAAATGTTTGTTACTAAGGCATTTCAACCAGATGAATGCTTAAATTATGCAGACGATTCACAAAGACATGCTAATATTAAATTTTCTTGAATTCCATCCAGTATGTTTTGCATTAACTTATGTGGTTATGAAAAATACACATTTTTCACACTTCTTTTCCATGAAACAAATATTCTCATACAACCCAAGCCACATTCTGGATCATTACAATTACTACACCATCTACACAAAGTTCCTTTAGGTGTCAGTTAGATGCTCAGAGAAGTGTAGTAAATGCATGCATGACATTTTGGAAAACCCTCAGTTACAATTTCACGTAAGTTCCTTTGTATATCATTCCCCACATCTGTGATACTTTATTAGGAATAGCTACTTTTACATGCCTAAGTCGAACCTATGTTTCTGTAGCATAATGTTAGAAATAGGGTCTCTAGTTGGCAGTGGTTTGCACCCTGTCCAAGTAGGGACCCTCACTCTAGTCAGAGTAAGGGAGCCACACAGCTAAGATAACCCTTGCTCACCCCCTTGGTAGCTTGGCTTATCTCAGAGGCAATGCGTAAAGTATGTGCGAATGTGTGTACACACACACACACAAATACACTGAAAACACCACAAAAGTACTCCACACCCGTTCAGAACAACAGCCAATATTTATCTGAATTAAACAAGACCAAAATGACACAAATCCAACATACACAAGCAAAGATACAATGTTTTAAAGATTAAATCTCAATAATATTTTTTTGAAACACAATAGCTCCAATCTGGGGCTAGCTTGGTGTCTTGACGGTGTTGTTCCCAACAGTCCAACGCCACTTGCGAGGGAGTGCGGGCAAGTCACAGAGTCGCACGGACCCTAAGTACAGCACCTTGGAAAACTAGGAAACAAAGACGTTGCACAGATTTGGGGAGATGAGGCATCACTGGAGCCGGTCCAGCAGTAGTTCTTTACTCCTGCCGGGGAAGTGAGGTATTGGTTCCTTACTGCTAGGCAGGGGATGTGAGGCGTTGGTTCCTTACAGTTGCAGGGGAGGTGATGCTGCGTCAGTGGCGAGGCGCCGATTCCTTATGAACCGGTGGGGTCGATCAATCCAGCATGTCAAGACACGAGGCATCAGTTTCACGGTGTTGTGATCACACCACGAGTAGAGTGTCACAGATGTCGGTGACACGACACTCAGGACTCATGCTGTGGCGGGAGTTTGGAGGTGCACTCAGCAGGTACCACAGCTCCGGTGCATGCAGCGTTGGAGTCAAATAGTGACGCCGTTTCTGAAGTCGCTTTGGAGTCGATGTCATTCCCAAGGGCCCAGGAACCAGATTTGGCACCACTTGGCGAGCCAGGACTCTTACAAGAAAGCCCAAGTGCTGGCAGATGAAGTCTTTGATGACCCTGAGACTTCTAACAGAAAGCAAGGTCAGTCAAGTTCGTAGAGAACCTTTGGAAGCAGGATGTAGAAAGCAAAGTCCAGTCCTTTCACTCCCAAGACAGAAGCAGCAGGATAGCACAGCAAAACAACAGGCAGAGTGGAAGTCCTTCCTACAGCATTTAGCTTAGTTCTTCTTCCTGGCAGAATGTCTTCAGTCCAGAAGGATTCTAAAGTTGTGGTCTCAGAGGTCCAATACTTATACTAATTCTTTGTCTTTAAAGACTAATTAAAGTCTTTGTAGTGCACAAGATGCTGCCTTTCCTGCCCTGGCCTCAGACACATTCCAGGGGGTTGGAGACCGCTTTGTGTAAGGACACGCACATCCCTATTCAGGTGCAAGTGTCAGCTCTTCCCACCACTCTACCCAGGAAGACCCATCAGGATATGCAGGGCACACTTCATCTCCCTTTGTGAATTCACTCTAGACAGTCACACAAACAGCCCAACTGTCATCCTGACCTAGACGTGTATTCCACAGCTAGGCAGACGCACAGAATGGTTAGGTAAGAAAATGCCCACTTTCTAAAAGTGGCATTTTCTAACTTACAATTCAAAAAACAACTTCACCAAAAGATGTATTCAATTGTAAATTGTGAGTTCACAGATCCCAAACTCCAGATCTCTATCTGCTCCCAAAGGGAAATTACCCTTAAACATTATTTCAAGGCAATCCCCGTGTTAACCTATGTGGGAGATAGGCCTTGCAACAGCCCAGTCCCAGGAAGGCAGAACAAAGAATTTCCTCTGAGAGAGGGAGTCACACCCTCTTCCTTTGGAAATAGGTGTTAAGGGCTGGGGAGGAGTAGCCTTCCCCAGCCTCTGGAAATGCTTTGAAGGGCACAGATGGTGCCCATCTCTGCATAAGCCAGTCTACACCAGTTCAGGGATCCCCCAGTTCCTGCTCTGGCACGAAACTGGACAAAGGAAAGGGGAGTGGCCACTCACCTGACCATCACCACCCCAGGGGTGGTGCCCAGAGCTCCTCCAGTGTGTCCCAGACCTCTGCCATCATGAATCCAGAGGTGTGAGGGCACAATGGAGGCCTCTGAGTGGCCAGTGCCAGCAGGTGACGTCAGAGACCCCTCCTGATAGGCGCTTACCTCACTAGGTGGACAATCCTCCTCTGAGGGCTATTTAGGGTCTCTCCAGTGGGCTTTTCCTCTGGTAACGATGTGCAAGAATTCATCAGAGTTCCTCTGCATCTCCCTCTTCGACTTCTGCGAAGGATCGACGGCAGACTGCTCCAGGACACCTGCAAAACTGCAACAAAGTAGCAAGAAGACTACCAGCGGCATTGTAGCGCCTAATCCTGCCGGCTTTCTCGACTGTTTCCTGGTGGTGCATGCTCTGGGGGCTGTCTGCCTTCACCCTGCACTGGAAGCCACGAAGAAATCTCCCGTGGGTTGACGGAATCTTCCCCCTGCTCTAGCAGGCACCAAACTTCAGCGTCACTGGTACTCTGGGACCCCTCTCATCCTGACAAGCGTGGCCCTTGGAACACAGGTGGTGGACCCAAGTGACCCAGACTGTCTAGTGGTCCAACTGTCCAAATGTGGAGGAGGTAAGTCCTTGCCTCCCCTCTCCAGACATTAATCCTGTGTAATGTGTGAACTGCAGCTGCTGGGGCTTCGGTGCACTTTTGCAAGGAATCCTTTGTGCAAAGCCTAGCCAAGGTCCCCAGCACTCTGTCCTGCATTGCTCAACTCGCTGAGTTGACCACCGGCTTCGTGGGACCCACTTTTGTAGTGTTGAGACGACTGCCGTGCTCAGTTTTCTTGAACCCGTGTTCAAGTACTTCTGCGGGTGCTGCCTTCTTGTGCATGGGCTCTCTGTGTTGCTGAGGGCCCCATCGGTCTCCTCTTCCAAGTGGTGACCTCCTGGTCCTTCCTGGGCCCGGGAAGCACCCTTTTTCTCCAACCGTGACTTTTGCAGCTAGCAAGGTTTGTTTGCGGTCTTTCTCCAAGGAAACAACGCTGCATCCTCCAGCACCCCGTGGGACATCTTCTGCACAAAGGAGAAATTTCTGGCACCTTTCGTTGTTGCAGAATCTTCAGCTTCTTCTATCCAGAGGCAGCCATTTTGCACCTCCATCTGGGGTTTAGTGGGCTCCTGCCCCGCCAGGACACTTTCGTGACACTTGGACTTGGCAGATCCTCAGGTCCAGGAATCGATCTTCAGTGCTTTGCAGTCTGTTGTGGTCTTTGCAAAAACTCCTATCACGAGTTTAGTGTGTTTCTGGGAAAGTAGTGTCACTTTACTCCTACTTTTCAGGGTCTTGGGGTGGGGTATCTTGGACACCCTTAGTGTTTTCTTACACTCCCAGTGACCCTCTACACACTACACTAGGCCAGGGGTCCCTACGTGGTTTACATTCCACTTTTTTAGTATATGTTTTTTGTTGCCCCTAGACCTATTGCATCCTATTGTATTCTACAGTGTTTGCACTACTTTCTGACTGTTTTACTTACCTGATTTTGGTTTGTGTATATATTTTGTGTATTTTATTCACCTCCTTAGGGAGTATATCCTCTGGGATATTTTTGGCACATTGTCACTAAAATAAAGTACCTCTGAGGCCCTCATTCCGACTCTGGCGGGAGCCGGCATTTGCCCGCCATGCGGCCAAAATACTGCTTCCTGCATTCGGACATTCCCGCTGGGCCGGCGGGCGCTAACCAAGTTAGCGCCAGCCGGCCCAGCGGGAATGGGGGCCGCAACACAGGAGCCGGCTCCGAATGGAGCCGGCGGTGTTGCGGTGGAGCGACGGGTGCAGTTGCACTCGTCACGATTTTCACTGTCTGCTAGGTAGACAGTGAAAAGCTTCATGGGGCCCTGTTAGGAGGCCCCTGCACTGCCCATGCCAGTGGCATGGGCAGTGCAGGGGCCCCCAGGGGCCCCAAGACACCCGTTCCCGCCAGCCTCTTCCTGGCAGTGACAACCGCCAGAAACAGGCTGGCGGGAAGGGGGTCAGAATCCCCATGGCAGCGCTGCTTGCAGCGCTGCCCTGGCAGTTTCGCCCAGCCGGGGGAAAACCGGCGGGTTTTCTGACCGCGGCTTTACCGCCGTGGTCAGAATGGGCATGGAAGCACCGCCAGCCTGTTGGCGGTGCTTCCGTATTTCGCGACCCTGGCGGTCAAAGACCGCCAGGGTCAGAATGACCCCCTGAGTATTGTGATTCTTATGATATAGTGCTATACGATATAAGTGGTATAGCAGGAGCTTTGCATGTCTCCTAGTTCAGCCTAAGTTGCTCTACTATAGCTACCTCTATCAGCCTAAGCTGCTAGAACACTACAAATAAGGGATAGCTGGACCTGGCACAAGGTTGAAGTACCATCAGGTACCCACTAAAAGCCAGGCCAGCCTCTTACAGTTGTAACCTCTGGCTCGAACAAGTGGCAATTCTTGTGTACCCTGGAGTCCACTTTCTTTGTTATGAGTACAAGAATGGAATGCTTGAATTAATCTCAGCCACTGGTACTTACTCAGGGCTGGATCGGAGTCCATTGTTATTTTGCACACCTTGCCATCTCAGTTTGGAACTAGTCATATGCACATGAATCTTGAGCTTTGCTCAAATGGGAACAGTCTAACACAAACTACCACGCCAAGGCCTCTCTAAATGAGAAACCTAGCCAGTTTTGCCTTAGTTAGGGCTCATCGGCTAGGTAATGCTCGGTTTCAGTGGCACAATGTGCGTGGTATCCACATCTGGGAATCCCACTTAGGGCGACATATTAAAGTGTACAAAAATTGATGGATGAAATGTTTGACTTAATCACAGCCACCGAGACCAGGTCCTCCCTCAGTCGGAACACAAGCAATCCTGGACTGGTTTCACCCTAGTTAGAGCTCATCAACCAGGTACAGCTTGGTTCCAGTGACCCAGTGTGCATGGGGGCAACAACTGGGCATATGCATCCTACTTAAGGCGAGACACAAAAGTACACAAGAAATTAAGCTACTGACTGAAGAGCCCTAATCAGCTCGAAACCAGTCTTGAATTGCTTGTGTCCTGGTTCGTAAAGTTCCTGGCTTGGCACTTCAGGCTGGACTGCTACTACTGAAGAAGGGTCAAGACTGATTTGCATATAGCTGGGTCTAACCTGCGGTGGCATAATAGGCAAAAATACGAAGGGTTGGAATGCAACTCCGAGCAAATTCCAGTGATTACACTTATTTCAAGCATCCTCCCATCACCTTTTGTATTTCTAGGTAGTCCTTTTCTGTTCTTCCTTTGGTCCAGCAGTTTTCGGCAGTGGGTGTTTTGGAGATGCCATATTATCCTTGGCAAAAGCTAGTGGGTGGGATTGACTAATGGGCAAACCCTAACCAAAGGGGTGAAAGTTCTCGGGTAAACCCTACCCACTTTGAGCATTTTTAAGATGGCAAAAGTATTGAGCACACTGAACTTGAGCTCTAAGGGCAGAGTGTGCATGTGGGAAGTGTCGTATGACAATCCTAGTGTCCTCTAATATCTAACAGTAAAATTATTTTTGGGGCTGGCCATTGTACCTACAATAAACCCAGAGACAGAAGTCTGGTGGATCAAAAGTAGGGTTGGTTGTCCAGTAACTAGATCATTTTAGTTTTGACATCCTGTTCCCCTTCCCTTCAAGTACGCCCCAGTATTATATGTAAAACCCAGAGACAAACGTCTTGTGGGACAAAACATTTCCTTCAGCAACCAACAGTGGATACACAATAGCTATCTTGGCATGCTTTTCTCTGCCTTTCAAATGTGCTCCAAAGTGTTGTATGCAAACCCAAAGACCTGCCAAGATGGCTTTAACACTCCAGTAGGATTTTACACTGTAATGTCAAAAAGAACACTCATATCCCCAACGATGCATATTTGTGGAGGTTCAGAGGTGTCATCTCCGCTCATTCAGGTCATCCTATTGTTTAGTCCGAGGATGCATTTCACACCTATTCAAATGCTAATTACTGGTTGGTAAAAATTGATGGATGAAATGTTTGACTTAATCACAGCCACCGAGACCAGGTCCTCCCTCAGTCGGAACACAAGCAATCCTGGACTGGTTTCACCCTAGTTAGAGCTCATCAACCAGGTACAGCTTGGTTCCAGTGACCCAGTGTGCATGGGGGCAACAACTGGGCATATGCATCCTACTTAAGGCGAGACACAAAAGTACACAAGAAATTAAGCTACTGACTGAAGAGCCCTAATCAGCTCGAAACCAGTCTTGAATTGCTTGTGTCCTGGTTCGTAAAGTTCCTGGCTTGGCACTTCAGGCTGGACTGCTACTACTGAAGAAGGGTCAAGACTGATTTGCATATAGCTGGGTCTAACCTGCGGTGGCATAATAGGCAAAAATACGAAGGGTTGGAATGCAACTCCGAGCAAATTCCAGTGATTACACTTATTTCAAGCATCCTCCCATCACCTTTTGTATTTCTAGGTAGTCCTTTTCTGTTCTTCCTTTGGTCCAGCAGTTTTCGGCAGTGGGTGTTTTGGAGATGCCATATTATCCTTGGCAAAAGCTAGTGGGTGGGATTGACTAATGGGCAAACCCTAACCAAAGGGGTGAAAGTTCTCGGGTAAACCCTACCCACTTTGAGCATTTTTAAGATGGCAAAAGTATTGAGCACACTGAACTTGAGCTCTAAGGGCAGAGTGTGCATGTGGGAAGTGTCGTATGACAATCCTAGTGTCCTCTAATATCTAACAGTAAAATTATTTTTGGGGCTGGCCATTGTACCTACAATAAACCCAGAGACAGAAGTCTGGTGGATCAAAAGTAGGGTTGGTTGTCCAGTAACTAGATCATTTTAGTTTTGACATCCTGTTCCCCTTCCCTTCAAGTACGCCCCAGTATTATATGTAAAACCCAGAGACAAACGTCTTGTGGGACAAAACATTTCCTTCAGCAACCAACAGTGGATACACAATAGCTATCTTGGCATGCTTTTCTCTGCCTTTCAAATGTGCTCCAAAGTGTTGTATGCAAACCCAAAGACCTGCCAAGATGGCTTTAACACTCCAGTAGGATTTTACACTGTAATGTCAAAAAGAACACTCATATCCCCAACGATGCATATTTGTGGAGGTTCAGAGGTGTCATCTCCGCTCATTCAGGTCATCCTATTGTTTAGTCCGAGGATGCATTTCACACCTATTCAAATGCTAATTACTGGTTGGTAAAAGTATGAAAGTAAATGAAAAATTAGACTTCCAGAACTTCAGGGAGAGAAAAGGTAACTTTCTAAAATGTACCTTTCCTTAACATTTATTCAAATCAGACTTTACTATTGAACTGAATTGTTAATATCTATTAAAATAACTGTTTAATTATTTGACTAGCTAGTCCCATCCCTAAGACACATTATTATGAATTTCATGAGTACTCCGTTTTTTTGTTTTTTTTACATAGGACGGTTAGGCCTGCCACTGTGAAAAATAGCATTTGGGTACTAGTCACTGTAATGACATTCTAACATTACATTTCTACATGCCCTCGTTTAAATACCATGCACCCTGCCTTAGGGGGAAACAAGGCCTCCAGAGTACCGACTTATTAATATTTAAAAGGGAGGTTTTGACCTGTCTGTGAAATGGTTTATTTCAACAGGTCAAACTGCAGTTTTTTACACTGCTACAGTCAGTCTACATGGTGTAGGCCTGAAACTGTTTGCGTTGCCAATGTAGTGGATGGCACAATAGCTGCTGTAGTCCACTAGTGACATTTAACTTACAGGCTCTGTGTACATTTTGTACCATATTATGGGGACTTATAGGTAAGTTAAATATACAAATTAGGTATGTGCTAATACGACCATGTATAAAGGGGAGCACTGGCACTTCACTTCTGGTTAGTGGGGTTAAAGTGCACTGAGTTCTAACAACAGTAAAAATATAGAGTCATCAAATAGGGAAAAACTTGAATTTTTGTTTGCTACATTGTACTCCATAATTTGATTTATTTTAGCTTGCAGCTTACATAAATCACCTATTGAAATGTAAACAGCAGTGCACCTGCACACAATATCAACTACTTGTAAACAATCCAGTGCAGTCCTGGCTCAATTTGAGATGGTGCTTTGGTACTGGGTATCTCTCCACAGGCAGTGTGCCACAGCTGGTGGGGTGCCTTAATTAAGTCTAGCTTTTCACAACCTTTTTGTGGTCCAAAGCAAGCAGGCGTTACTGGGCCAGAACCAAGATGGTTGCAACTTTTTTCTACTGATGACCAGGGCATGATGTACTGTGGATCTGAAACTGAGCACCAGCACTTGACTTTTATGGTACGAGGAAAGCAAACCAGCGCTTCTCAGGGTGGCAGTGTTGGAGTGGTGACTCACAACTCAGCAATCACACAACACTACTCAATAATGACTGTCCAGCCCAGGGCTTATATTTTATGAAATAGGAACTACGTAACAGAGCACAAACACATTATGCAAGGGAACACACTGTTTTAACCAGGTGTTAAGGCAAAAGTTATCTATTCATGCTAATGACAAACACAGGCTCACTGTGTTAAGTGTAAGCCAGTTAAGGTCGTCTATGACCCGCAGGTCTGTCCTTTAATTAGAGGGTAGACAACAGGCCTACAGTCTCAGTGCTAAGCGTAAGTGTCTCTGAGACAGTATTCAGACACAGTTTACATTCTCTAATGCAGAGTGTCAGGGCCAGACTGGGGGCCCAAAGCAGCTCTGGCAATAATTATGGAGCGCTCTGATTTGGGGAAGGGGTTTGTGGCATGTACCAGACTACTCTATATGGACCTAACTGCCAGAGGCCGGACAGGGGTCACTATTTAAGATATCAGATGGGCCGTGGAACCAGGAAGGGGTGCCCTTTGCCTCCCCTGTTGTTCGCTCTAGCGATGGAGCCACTAGCATGCCAGGCAGAGAAAGGGGATGCTTATGGGGGGGGATGAAAATCAGAAGACAAATTAATCATGCAGACCTTTATGCAGATTATCTCCTGATCTTTTAAAGAAACATGACAGCGGTACCTGAGGGTTCTCGAGAATGTTGCAGAAATTCCGCTTGCTCTCAAGGTTGTGAGTAAATTGGCAGAGATCACACTTATTCCCCACACTAGCATATCATGACCCTCTGAGGGACTTGTTGCTACTACAATGGGAACACTAATACTTACAATACCTAGAGGCACAAATCTTTCATGACTCAACTGACTTACTTGAGGGAAATGTTGCAAAGGCGATATGAACTCTCAATATGGAATTTTGGACAACGCCCCCCTTTCAGTTGCATGCTGAGTTGCGTTGTTGATGGTCCCACTCCCCCAACTTTTATACTTCTGTATGGTGTTCCCTGTGTAGATTCCTCAAGCGTTATTTAAAGAGTTGTATTCCCTCCTTATCCCACTTTTCTGGGGCTCTGGACGTAGAAGGGTGGCCCTGGCCACACTATAGAGACCGGTGGCTGATGGAGGACTGGTAGCCCCAGACTTTAAATCGTACTACGTGGCAAAACAGCTCCAGTGGTTGACGCAGTGGTTGGCGGGTAGTATAACACCTGGGAAGGAGATGGGTCCTCTAGTCCCCCAATCTTCATTGATTACTAAGAATACTCCTACAGCTTTGCTGCCCCACTGAGGAAGGCACTACGGAATTTAGAGTGCTGCATCTCTGTTGGGTTCGTTGCTTGGTGAAAACACATGTGAAGGTACCATACTCACCTGATTTCCCCAGAACATTGTGGTGTTAACACACGGAGGGGACTGGCAGAGTGGGTGGATGCAGGAACAACCATGTTATACAGCCTGTTTGAGGCTGAGGTACTCCCTCCCATTTGAGGAATTCCGTTCAGGACATGATCTGCCTGGGGTCACTTCCTACTTCATGGCGCTGCAACAGCAGCGGTATGTAAACACTGAGGAGTGGGCCTGTCCGAACCTCCCTACCATAAGAGCGATCACTGCATGATCACCTCAACAGGGACCTTCAAGGCAGTTACTTGTCTATATAGAGGGATCAGGGAGAACATGTGTCCTCTCACCGCTCTCTGAGCTCACTGGGAGGAAGACCTCGGGAACCCTATACCTGAGAAGGAGCGGATGAATATACTGGAGATGGTCCCTAAAATATTGAGAAACACAAGCATCTAAATTGACACTTAAACATGACCATGATGTGGCGAGGAGGGGGCTGAATTCATGCAGACGTTGTGGTGTTGCCTGACATTTACTGCATATTGGGAGGAGATCAATGAAGTGCTCACTGAGGTCGGGAGAGGGAGAGAAGGAGAGAGAGAGAGAGAGAGAAAGAGAGAGAGAGAGGGAGAGAGGGAGAGAGGGAGAGAGGGAGATCCCCTGCAACCCAGACAATTGCGTATTACACTGGTTCGCTCACACTGCCAAAACTAAAGCAACAAGCCGGTTTCAGGTCCAAGCTGTTATACTGGCAAAGAGGGGAATAATATGAACTGGAAGGCATCAAGGTACCTAGAGTGACAGTATGGCAAAGGGAACTGGAACGGTGGGTGAGATATGAAGGTGCAGTGCTGCCCTGAGAAGCAAGACGAGGACGGGGTTCATTAGACATCACCAGAGCCTGGGAGACATTGGTAGACAATTTTGGGAGCCTTCGTTCTCAGGAGCAGCAGAGGGATCACTTTAGAACATCAGCAGTGCTGATTGGTCACACCCCTCAGAGCAATGATCCCTGCAATTTGTTAACTGTATTACTGGTGCAGACTATACAATATTACTTATTGACTCCTACAGACACTATACATAACTACATTCAAGCCTAATGTTGAGATAATAGCTATGATAAGACCTACATGGGCATGACAAGGAGGAAGGGGTGGGCATACTTTAGCGAGGGAGGTACACTATTAAGCTCTTTTTATGCTAAATACTAAACGTAAATATACAGATATAATCCTACATTGTTGCATAATAGCCTACAGTTAGCTATGTAAAAATCAAACTTTTGACAGACCAGCCTTCATAGTGTGGATGGCGAGCAAGCCTGACAACTACAATGGGGCTTGGTGTGTTCGCCTCCCCTCAAGAAAATTTGAGAGCAAATGGCAAAACACAGTGCATTCTACAACACATTTTTCATTACTCAATTGTATTAGTTTGTAAAGCTTAGTAAATGATCACCTTACAGTGCACCAGGATACAGCAGTCTTTACTGGGTTTCTTCAATGATCCCCTCATCATCAACATATAACAGTGCCTCTCATCTCTCCATAGCGCCTCTCTCACATGTATTTAATTTGATATATAGCTCCCCCCCCCCCCACACACACAATGAATCGTGTGTAAATCAGTGTATAGATAATGTTGATAAGGGGGACTACAAGGTGTAGTATTCACATGAAATCCATACTGGCAGGGATTTTAAGGGTCTGGGTCTAGGTAAGAATAAACTCAGGATTCAGAACGTAACGCAGTGGCTAGGGATGACGTTACTAATAATTTATTTTTACTCAAAACAAACCAATTTTTTTATCAAAATTAGGATAATCAAAGACTGGGAAAAAATATAAATTTCTAACCTGTACCATGCAGTTTACATGCAGCTTTAGGATGGCAGCTCATAGCTCACTGTGCTAGATTATACTGTAACTTATGAATTACACAGTAACAAAATGAGTTCTGTGACATAAGTAGTGCCCACTGAACTTTGCACAGAAAATACTCTTCTGTGATCTGCACAGCACACGTTCTCTGCAGCAGGCATATTAACCCTCTGCGCTAACTGCCACTAGACAAAACCCCAATCTTTCTGCAGCAGGTATATTGATCACCATAGTTATTTTGGCACTTTACTTTTGTTGTTGCATGGAAACTGTTGGATGTACAAGGAACTCTGCAGCGCTTTTAAAACTGCTGCACTGCTACAAAACCGGAACCCAGTAACAGAAGTGACCCCCACCCTTCCAGCCTCTCAGGAGAATGCCTGATGCCCAGTACAGCCAGTCCGGCCTTGCAGTGATCCCAGTGTGAGTTCCTCGCGGGATGCAGTGCGTGCCTCAATTTACCAAGCTGGAAGAATCAATGTTTAGGGGCAATATATGAAGAAATTGTACATTATTTTGAGATGAGAATACTGTATTGGATGAGATGGTGGAATGGCTGGTGTTCAAAATGGTAATTTAGGGGTACTGAGTTAGAATGTCATGTGGAGCAAAAAACACTACTTAAAATATGTTAGAGCAGTGTTTTCCAAACTGTGGGTCGTGAGTTGACTTTCTGGTGGGTATTGAACATCCAAACAACGAATAAATATGCCTTTACATTTTGTATTTGTCTTATCACATTTGCTGCTATTCAAATGATAGAAAAAAAAATAGGTAGAAGACGACTGAGGCTAACATGAAGACTAGTGTTTACAAACTCCTCTCGCTTCACAGTCAGTGAAAAAATAAAGTTTATTATGTGACAATCTTGCTGGGAACATGAAAGATGAAAGGAAAGGCTGCAGGGTGTCATTTTTCTTAACATTCAACAAAATGTAAATACCTATACATGAATTGTACACGTTCAGCAGTTAAGACAGTAAAAATTAAACACTATTTTGTAATTCTCAAGTGGGATAGGAAACAAATATTTTATTAGGATCAGAACAATTCAATGCATGTTACTTGGTGATGCAGAAATAATAGTAACTGAAACCAGTTTCCACACCTTATCATTTGTGTGCAACATAGTTTTGCCAGTAAAGCTGTATGTCTACAAATTTTGCAGCCATTTCAATACAAAATTTGCTGCCTGTAAATAACTGCGCTACCATGCAATGTTTTAGTTACATAAAAAAAATCAGCCGCCTCATGAACATGAAAGGTAGGTGGGTTACATAAGTTTGTCATATTAGAAAGTGGGTTGTGGTTCTAAAAAAGTTTGGGAAGTTCTGAGTTAGAACCACTGTAAAAGGAACTAAGGGAGCTAGGAGAGATAGCTCCTCTAGTGACAGGCTGTTCTGAGAAGTCAGAGCACAGGGCTAATACCTATAAAACTGTTCAAGAATTAGACTCACAGATTTAGACAGCAAGGCACAAAGAGGCACCTAGTAGCCTTGAACAAACTTAAAGTTCAGATAGAGGGCTGGCAGTCCCCAATTAGGGGTTTCATTGTTTGCCTGATCAACTCCAGTGCTTTGCTAAATGGCTGCTGACAACTGCCACAGATGCAACAAACGTTGGGGTGGGTGCTCTATCCAGAAAGGATATTCTATTGCTCCTGCAGGGACTGAAACAAAATGGAAGGGATAACACTGAGCTGGTATAAATAGAGTCATACTGCTGGGAATGGTACAGTAGGGCAATTGTATCGAGCAAGGTTTATGCCTCGGCTGTTCCCTTTGGTTTCTTACCTGGGGTACAAAAGAATGACCCAGAAGGCAGTTGTGATCACATACGGATTCCATTTAGTTTGTGATATGAGATTTTCAATCGCACTCCTAAGGCATCAGCACCAGGTTCTGATGTACAAGTTACTTACCTTTGGTAATGAAATATCTGGTAGAGACATATTCTAGTTGCAGATTCCTTACTTTAGAATTCCCCCCCCCAGGCGTCAGACTGGATCCGGAGATGTTTTCTTCGAGCAATACCCTTGCACGTCAGTAGGTGGCGTTGGTCGACTCCGCAGGCGTCGTGGTCGCCGTGATGATGTCGGGAGTAGTACATAGACGCCGCCCTCACGCAGTGACGTTAGTTCTTTTCTTTCCGTGCAACGCGCTGATCTGAGAGAGAGCTACCCTCAGCTATTTTTTGACCGAATTCGACCATTTTGTCGAAATATTTTGGTGTGAACTTGGTGCGACGAGGATGTCCCCAAAGACCGGGTT
Source organism: Pleurodeles waltl (assembly GCF_031143425.1). Lineage (NCBI taxonomy): Eukaryota > Metazoa > Chordata > Amphibia > Caudata > Salamandridae > Pleurodeles > Pleurodeles waltl. The sequence goes on from NC_090448.1 coordinate 698,368,829, forward strand.
CAAGCCCTGCGAGGACTGTCACCGCATGATGTCGGTGACGGACCCTCATCGTGTCTGTCTGTGGTGCCCCGAGCGCGACCACGACCCGAAGTCGTGCTCCGCGCTTAAGTCCCGATCTCGCTCGAGAGGAAGGTCTTGAGATCAGTCGCAGAGCCATCCTAACTTCGCAATTGAGCTATCCTCTTCTACCCCTATCCTCACAGGTACTATGGATGAAGAGGTCTTAATCTTTAACAACTGGACTACCCACTTCTTTAATAAATTGGCTTCTTTAATTCCTGCCAAGAACAACCTGAAATCATGGCCCTCTGCTACATCGTAATCACAGATTTTTGCAGAGCTTCATTGCAGTTGTAAGCAACTGGAACGTAAATGGTGGAGAGCATACAATGCTGTAGATTTGTGTAATTTCAGAAAAGCCTTGAAAACTTACCACAACCAGACGAAGACTGCAAAAAATAATTAAGTCATTTTCACTATTGGTGAACCATTTTTACAGTCAAATGCAACTTTTAGGGAGATGCCACTTTCTCAAATTCTATGCAATAAAATATCCGTGTTCTTCGAGGAAAACATACAGATTATCCAACAAGGATTTGGAAGAGCCCTCTCTTGTAAGAATGTTCCCATAGGTGACATTCCCCACGCATGATTTTCATTGACAACCTTTCAGAAAATTACTTCATCTCATTCACATCAAGCTGTCTTAGTATGTAAATCAGGATCCCTGTATGATCAGTGGCCTCCCTGTATACTCCACAGAGTAATGGACTACAAAAATCCAGTAATTAATGAAATTTTGAACACCACACTGACATCTGCGGAGGTCCAGAAAGGCTGGAAATTAGCAGTGGTTAAACTGCTACAGAAAAAACAACTAGCCAACCCCACCATTCTTTCTAATCTTCGGCCTATTTTGCTTCACTAATGACTAAGCTGAAACACTCATGCACTGACAAAAATCTCTGGAATGCGCTTCTTAGTCCAAAGAAGACATTTATTTTTTCACAACGCAGGGTTCCTAAAAGGAGATTAGCATGCTGAAAGCACATGTTGAAAATGGTCACAGCAATGAAATGAAGGAATATACAAATGATTCTCCACTGCAATATACACAGCAAATATATGTATCTATATTATAATGCAAAGCAAATAATGAATTTAAAAATATGCATCACCATGAGAAAAGGACATCACTGCTTCATCTCCCTCCTATTCAGCATCAGATCGCCAGCTCCCAGAATCAATCGAGGAGAGAGATCAATTATCCTCACAGGAAGGATGGCACACTCCAGCGTCCTGGATGTGCCTGATATAAGAAGTTGGCTCTCTATATACTATCTCAAAGTGAGAGATAGTGTGCACAGAGTCCAAGGGTTCCCCTTAGAGGTTGATAGTGGCGAAATTAGATAATACTAATGCTTTATTTTCTAGCAGTGAGGTCGAGCAGTAGGCTTATCAGAGGGTAGTGCTAAGCATTTGTTGTACACACACAGGCAATAAATGAAGAACACACACTCAAAGACTTAACTCCAGGCCAATAGGTTTTATATAGAAAAATATATTTTCTTAGTTTATTTTAGAACCACAAGATTCAAGATTTGAGGTAAGTACATAAAATGCAAGGTACTTCACGCAGGTAAGTATAGAACTTTGATTTAAAACAGTAGTACACACAGTTTAGGTTAAAATGGCAATAAGCTATTTTAAAAGTGGACAAAGTGCAAAAATCAACAGTTCCTGGGGGAGGTAAGTTAGGTTAAGTTTCTCAGGTAATGAAAGCACTTACACAGTCAGTCGCCTGGGCATAGGGAGCCCACCGTTGGGGGTTCAAGGCAACCCCAAAACCACCGCACCAGCAACACAGGGCCGGTCAGGTGCAGAGGTCAAAGAAGGGCCCAAAACACATAGGCGCCTATGAAGAACAGGGGTGCTCCGGTCCTAGTCTTACAATTAAGTACCTGCGTCCTCGGCGAGCAGGCCAGGAGGGTTTTGTAGAGCACTGGGAGGGGGGGGGGGGGGGGGGGGGGAGGTGGGGGGGGGGGGGCAACAAGCCCACAAAACACACCCTCAGCAGCACACGGGTGGCCGGGTGCAGTAGGCAAAGTAGGCAGTGGGTTTGCAATTGAAAGCAATAGAGGGACCCAGGGGCCACTTAGGCGATGCAGGCAGGGCACAGGGGGGCTTCTCGGCCCAGCACCAACTGGGCTAGGATGAGGGCCGCCTCCTGGTCACTCCTGCACTGGTAGGTGGTTCCTCTCGGTCCTGGGGGCTGCGGGTGCAGTGCTTGGTCCAGGCCGTTGGTTCCTTTGTTACTAGGCAGTCGCGGTCAGGGGGAGCCTCTTGATCCTCTCTGCAGGCGTCGCTGTGGTGGTGCATGGGGGGTCGACTCAGGGTACCCACGTCGTCGTAGTCATCTGGGAGTCCTCTATGGTGTTGGATCTCCTGAACTCGAGCCGGGGCGTCGGGTGCAGAGTATGAAGTCTCACGCTTCTGGCGGGAAGAGAGAGTTCTTTGAAAGTTGTTTCTTTGTTGCAGGTTTTGAACAGTGACGCTGTTCTCGGGAGTTTCTTGGTCCTTTGGGTTCAGGGCGGTCCTCAGAGGTCGCTGGTCCCTGTCGGATGCGTCGCTGTGCAGGTTCTTTGAGTCTGGAGACAGGCCGGTAGGGCTGGGGTAAAGTCAGTTGTCGTCTCTGTTGTCTTTGCGGGGCTTTCAGGTCTGAAGCCCTTCTTGCTGTAGGTTGCAGGAATCTGATTTCCTGGATTCAGGGTCGCCCCTAAATACTACATTTAGGGGTGTGTTTAGGTCTGGGGGCAGTAGCCAATGGCTAATGTCCTTGAGGGAGGCTACACCCTCTTTGTGCCTCCTCCCTGTGAGGAGGGGGGCACATCCCTATTCCTATTGGGGGAATCCTCCAAACTCAAGATGGAGGATTTCTAAAGGCAGGGGTCACCTCAGCTCAGGACACCTTAGGGGCTGGCCTGACTGGTGGGTGACTCCTCCTTGTTTTCCTCATTATCTCCTCCAGCCTTGCCGCCAAACGTGGGGGCAGTGGCCGGAGCGGCAGGCATCTCCACTAGCTGGGATGCCCTGGGGTGCTTTAACAAAAGGCATGGGCCTTTGAGGCTCACCCCAGGTGTTACAGTTCCTGCAGGGAGAGGTGAGAAGCACCTCCACCCAGTACAGGCTTTGTTCCTGGCCAAAGAGTGACAAAGGCACTCACCCCATGTGGCCAGAAACTCGTCTGGTTGTGGAAGGCTGGCAGAAACTGGTCCGCCTACACCAGGAGTCGGACTGGTATTCAGGGGGCATCTCTAAGATGCCCTCTCGGTGTATTTTACAATAAATCACACACTGGCATCAGTGTGCATTATTGTGCTGAGAAGTTTGATACCAAACTTCCCAGACTTCAGTGTAGCCATTATGGAACTGTGGAGTTCCTGTTTGACAAACTCCCAGACCATATACTCTTTATGGCTACCCTGCACTTACAATGTCTAAGGTTTTGCTTAGACACTGTAGGGGCATAGTGCTCATGCACTTATGCCCTCACCTGTGGTATAGTGTACCCTGCCTTAGGGATGTAAGGCCTGCTAGAGGGGTGAATTACCTATGCCACAGGCAGTGAGAGGTGGGCATGGCACCCTGGGGGGAGTGCCATGTCGATTTAGTCATTTTCTCCCCACCAGCACACACAAGCTGTGAGGCAGTGTGCATGTGCTGAGTAAGGGGTTCCCTGGGTGGCAGTGCTGCAGCCCTTAGAGACCTTCCCTGGCCACAGGGCCTTTGGTACCAGGGCTACCATTTACAACAGACTTATCTGTGTGCCAGGGCTGTGCCAATTGTGGGAACAAAGGTACAGTTTAGGGAAAGAACACTGGTGCTGGGGCCTGGTTAGCAGGGTCCCAGCACACTTTCAATCATAACTGGCATCAACAAAAGGCAAAAAGTCAGGGGTTACCCATGCCAAGGAAGGCATTTCCTTACACCTGAGATCTGTGAACACTCTCTGTCCCCGGTCCATCTGGTCTCGGCCTCTTATACTTTGAACAAACAAGAGAGAAAAAGTCTAGAACATCCCTCTCCCTGCAGAAGTTTAATAAAAAAATGCTGATTGCTTTAGGTCTGCTTTGAAAATAAAACGTCGGGACTTGGCCACATTCCCAAGGTGCCAATATAAAACAAGTCCATTCCCTGCCGTCTGAGAACATTCTTATCAGCCTAAGCCCTTGGTGGGCACATTTGAAAATGTGAAAAACTACTTGCAGCTTTTAACATAGCAGTGGCTAATGCTAAAATAAAGTCAATACACAAAATGAAGCTGGTGGTCACTAACGTGACGGTGTACTGCTAGGGCAAGTGCAACGTGGAGTCAATGGTCAAAACTCACGTATCATTTCACAGCCTATTCCATTACTTCCAAAATCATAGAAAAAAATAGTTCATGTAAAACTAACTCCGTTCCTGGAAGAGCCTAACATCTTACATCCAAGGCAATCAATCAGGGTTATGCCCAAGACATTCCAGGGACAGCATTGTTGGAAGTGGCAGATACATTGAAACTGACGCTGGATGGGGGAAATAATGCAGTGCTGATTTTACTTGACCTGTCTACAGCATTTGATGCAATTTCACATGACATCGTGCTGCAACGTGTTAGGGACTGAGGAATCTCTCACTTAGCTTAGACCTGGATTGAATCTTTCCTCTCTGACCACAGACAAACGGTGATGTTAGGACCTTTTTTCTCACCCAAAAAGTATGTAAATTCAGAGGGACCTGAGGGCTCTTCGCTTAGCCCGGCATTGCTTAATAACTACATGGGCACCCTCAATTTGATTAATTTCTTCCTTCGGCATCAAGGTTACATCAGATGCTGACAACACACACTTGATTCTGTTGTTGGATAAAGACTCTCTCAGCTCAGAGCTCAACTTTTAAAACTGCTTAACTGAAGTTATTCGGTAGAAGCAAGCAAACCATTTCCAGTGCAACACCGATAAAATGGAGATTATGCTACTTGGAAACTTCAATTCTTTAGACCCCATGCTACAGTGGCCCAATTCGACTCCAACAACTCCATCCACGGTCGAGTTTGTTAGAAACCTCTGTGGCAGGAACGTTTTCTGGCCTTATTAGATCCCTAAAAAAGTTATTTGACTATCTTCCAATGGCAGTCAGAAAAACAGTAGTCTTTGAATAACATCAAGATTGGATTACTGCAGTAGTTCGTATGCTGGCTCTTCTAAACTAACCTTTCAGAAGCTACAGGTGGTTCAACATTCGGGTGCCAGACTGGTACTTAAATTGCCCTTTCTTTCTTCTGCATCTGCAGCACTGAGGGTATTGCATTGGTTGCCACTGCATAAAAGGGTCCTGTTTAAAATTCTCTTATAGGGAGCTGAGGCCAAAATATCTAACTACTAGAGTTACCCATCATACAATAATACATTTGATCTCTTAGGTCCTCAAATATCAATCAGCTCAAGCCCCCCACATTCAGACTGAAAACTCAAGGAGAATAATCTTTCAGTTCTGGGTACAAAAAAATTGACCCACCTACCCAGACATCTTCGATTCATTGAATCAGAAGCCTTGTTTAGACGGCACCTTAAAACATGGCTCTTTAATATTTCCGATGCGCTCTGTTTTTCGCTCATTCTCTAAGGCACATTGGGCCTGATTCTAACTTTGGAGGACGGTGTTAAACCGTCCCAAAAGTGGCGGATATACCACCTACCGTATTACGAGTTCCATAGGATATAATGGACTCGTAATACGGTAGGTGGTATATCCGCCACTTTTGGGACGGTTTAACACCGTCCTCCAAAGTTAGAATCAGGCCCATAGTCTTGGTTCACTGTGTTTTTGGAGCAAACACATAGACCGCACAGCGCCAGGATGCTCCTCTGGGAGTGACAAAGCGCTTTATAAATCATGTCATTCATTCATTCATTCAAGACTGGGTATAAGCTAGAATATGGAAAGCAGGGGATTTGTATGTATCTTTTAACGTGCATACATTTCATCAACTGGAGGAAAATGCTGACATCCCAAAGGAGCAATTTCTAACAGATGGCAATATGGTAGAACATATAAGCATAATTTTCGGGGGCCAACAAAATGATGAACGCACCTTCATGTCAATCCTACAGCTGTCGGGGAACGGGAGATGAGCAGTGGCTCTATTATGCAGTATTCCTTTTGGAGCTGATAAAGACTGCCTGAACTAAGACAGAAATGGTCAAATGACATGGGAAGGGAGCTGGTCTCAAAGAACTGGGCCAGGATACTGAAGAGCACACCAAGGACCTCTCAATTTAACCTTTCAAACAGGACATATTTGATGCTAAGGCTACTGTATACAATGTACATCAGTGTCATCCCAATGCCCTGACCCAGAATTTTCTATATCTATATATATATCTATCTATCTATATATATATATATATATATATATATTTATATATATATATATATATATATATATATATATATATATATATATTCACACACACACCATTTCAACAAGTAAAACTGCCGGTCACATCCACCTGATTGTGCTGGTGCAGAAAGGCTGCTGGGCCTCTCTGAAAAATGCAATAAGGAAAAATATAGTCGGTGCACTCCTTACAGTAAAATAATAGTACACTAATTGCAATGTCAGGGACAACAAGTTTTGGCTTAGCAGTCGTCTGTGAAGATTAGGTCATGCAACCAATCACAACTTAAAAATACAGTAAACAAACTATGCTTAAACGAACCACCAAGTGACATCGAAGCCAACACGAAATACAAATACATTCATTCATTCATTATAGTGCTCTTTGTAACATTATACATTTGTAAACTTAATTGTTAAAAACAAAACTGTAGCAAAACAAATTAGTACAAAAACGATCAGTGGTCACAAATTAAACTACTGGGTGTCTTTCAATATTATAATCTGCTCTTTCCATCCCTTAAAGACAAATAACATGTTCCAGTGTGATGCATCCAATGTATCAAAGTCATTTCTGACAACAGTTTCTCGATGTGAAGGATACAATGTAGAATCAAAGACACTAAGTGGTGAGTTAACCATCATTAACTTATTCAATAGGACCCTAACTGAAGAAAAGAGAAGTGTGTTGAAATTAAGTTTGGAATTTTGCCCCACAGCAAATTTTAATTACACACACTGCAGAATTGATCTCTTCCTGTTCTGCCACAAACTGAAACTTATGAAGCTACATAAAAAGTGTAAAATGGCCTCAGGCACAGGCACGGAGATTGACAATTTCTGCATTGATGACATCACTCACTTGATATCTATGTAAAGACTAGTTACCAACAGACAATAAGACATTCACAGGGTTCCCTGGCATGTGAGCATGAATTCTGGAAAAATATCCAATGTGGTGCGTGCAATGACAAAACCACCAGGGACATTCTCATGGAGAAGGCATGGTCATTGATAACACAACAATCACTGTCTTCAAACCCAAAAGTCGAACAGATCCAAACACACCACATGACACTATTGATTCATTCCAGGAAACTATGACCATGGAACTGAGGAAACTAAGAGACAAGCAATACCTGGGGGATTATTACTTGACTATAACCCCAACAAAATGCATTGGACACCTTGGCTGCAGAGAAAGACATTGTAATAAAACTCCTGGTAAAAGGGGGTATGGGGGGAATAGTGTAATTCTAAACATGGAGCAGTACTGCAGGGTGGCATACAGACAGTTGGGTGGTAAGAAATATGATTTGGTGACTAACCAGTCAGAGTATCATAGATCTATTGTGGAGTACCACACCCTCCTGAAAACTCGGTTGGATGATGGTATTATTGATTATGATGAGTTTAGTTTTTTGGAGGTAGACCATCCGAAGATACCAACCATATATTTTTCACCTGAGGTACATAAGCACCCCAGAAACACCTACAACTGCAGCTAATAGGGACAAACGTGAACCAAAAGCCATGCATCTCAATTGTTTCCGTGCACCACATGTTTTAGCATTACTACTGATTTCTTTACTAAGATCCATGGAATGCATCAAGAGGAAACATTTGGTGATGACACTTGATGTGAATTCCCTTTACACATGCATCAATCAACTGTAAGGGATTGATGCAGGTGTTTCTTTCCTCAGGGGCAGATCGCTGAAATTTCTTGATCATATCCTCATGCTCAGCAAAACGTTGTTTTCTCCGAATCAGAATATTTTTTGTTTTGATGGCAGTTATTACTGTCAAGTGTCCGGAACTATGATAGCCACCTGCTTCGCCCTGAGTTTTGCTAACTTGTTCTTTGGCTGGTGGGAGAGGCAGATGGTCAGGACAAAGGAACACAAGATATTTACTTCCTATGATGTCATGTGGGTAAAGTACATTGACGATCTCACCATCATATGCGATCAAGGCAAAGAGCTAGCTGTGGAATTCAACAATACCTTACAAAATAACCCTAACATGAGCTTCACACACAGAATTAGCCATACCAGCTTGGATTATTTTGACATCTTCCTCATGGTACAACTTACAACCAAATTGCACAGGAAAAAGACAGCTGGCAACATCATATTGCATGCAGCTAGCAATCACCCTACTGTTGGGGTGCGGCCACTCACCTGAAAACCAGGCTGTCTGCAGGGGCGATGACTGTTCTCCCGACCTCCTGAGGCACCTCTCGGTGCTGCTGATTGCACCAGGAGCCCAGACAAGTGCCTCAAAAGGGAAGGGGATTTGGAAAAAGAGAGAAAGAAACACTGCACTCCTTTTCACCAGGTCCAGCCGTGTGCGGTTCTTCGGGTTATGGAGGACTGTCAGTGGAGCCCCTGGAAGTTGCCTTTCTGTGATGAATTATGGTATTGGTGAAGCTGTGTGCTATTAAGAGACTGTTTCACAACATTCAATAAAGCATGCACTGGTCTCATTAAACAGCATTCAAAAAGGCATGCACAGATCTCATTAAATTCGTCTAATTTGGTTATCGCAGCACATTTACCTGGTAATATTAGCAACTTCGCTCTCTCTCTCTTCTCATGGACTAATATATACAAAAGGTGACGAAATCTGAACGTCACTAAACAAATTAGGAAGTTCTGCAAGTCTTTTTCATGGATCTGCACTTTCACATGAGGTTTTCTATGGTAAAATTACAACATAAAACGAGTTGCAATACCAAAAGCATGAACACTCACATATAGAGGAGTCCTAGCACTGAACTGCATAATCACTACTAACATAAAACAAATTGCAATACTAAAAGCAAGTAAACTCACACAAAGTAATCCTAGTACTGAACTGCGTAATAACTATCAGTACAAAAAATAAACAAGGGTTACAAATGTTTGCATCTACACAATAGGATATGATAGACTTGCACATGCCCAGTGGGGCTTTATGACCATCATGTGTTATCTTGGCTGTTGCATGTCCACGGGTGTACTGCCATTTGATAAAGTTTGTTTTGACCAATGACTTTGTGTTTCACCACTGCGCACCAGTAGCACATTGTATGTTTTGTTCAGTTGAGCCGCCTATGGGCTTTGACATTGCATTAGCCATTACATTCTGTATTCTGCCTATTGGCTTTGACATGGCATTAGCCATTGCTTTCTGTATTCAGTTTAGCCGCCTATGGGCTTTGACATTGCATTAGCCATTACATTCTGTATTCTGCCTTTTGGCTTTGACATGATATTATATATTGCATTTTATATTCAGCTTAACTGCCTATTGGCTTTGACATGATATTATACATTACATTTTGTATTCAGCTCCGCTGCCTATTGGCTTTGACATGATATCATATATTACATTTTATATTCAGCTCAGCTGCCTATTGGCTTTGACATGATATTATACATTGCATTTTGTATTCAGCTCAGCTGCCTATGGGCTTTGACATGATATTATACATTGCATTTTATATTCAGCTCAGCTGCCTATTGGCTTTGACATGATATTATACATTGCATTTTGTATTCAGCTCCGCTGCCTATTGGCTTTGACATGACACTAGACATTGCATTTGATATTTAGGTTAGCTGCCTATTGCCTTTAACATGACATTGCATTTGATATTTAGGTTAGCTGCCCATTGCCTTTAACGTGGAGTTAGACATTGCAGTTGAGAATCCAAGCTGTATTTTTCCAAGCTGTGTTTTTGCACCAGATGAACCAAGATGTTTTGCTCTCACAGTAGACTAGACCTGATAAGAGAGGGTACATGGGCGTTGTTTTTCCTCGCTTGAGCTTGGGAACAGGAGTAGTCTTGGAGACCTGGCCAGTCTCCAAAAGGCTTGCTCAGTTTCCCAGGTCTGAGAGGAGGGGGCACACCTTTGTAACGAATGTAACAGGCTGCAGAGAGTGAGATTCGAATCTGCCGGACCTCGTGCTGGAGCTTGGCGCCAGCTGCCAGCATCCCGTGTGGGTAGATGAAACTCTTTCTCGCGGCTGACAGGGGTCATCAGCTTGCAGACCTTAGAAAGATGTAGCTGTAAATAGTTCCTACACGGTGAAGTATTTGTTTTGCTTTGCATTCAATATCTTATAAATATAACCTGCTGTGTATATTGCAAACTGATATATTTTGTTTGATTAACGCGGACTGGAAAGCTACTAATTCGTCATTCATATAACAACAATAAAAGTCTTCTTTGACCTCAGAAGTGCATTTCTGTTGTGTTATGTTAGTGCTTAGAAACTAAATAAGAGGAAAGCACTACAATTGGTACCAGAAGTGGGGTGTCGGTCATTAAGAGGTGATTAAGAAGGGGTTTGACGAGTTAGTAGATTTCTAAGTGCACACTTTAAAAGTGTAATTGTTTTTTGTTGTTTGGAGAATTACAGAAATAGTTTTCTGTTTGGAGAATCACAGTAGCACGGCAGACCATGTCTGAGAATACATGTGTTGATGAACTGCCTGATGGTGCTAAGAAAAACTGTGAATTGTTTTCTGTTTGGGGAATTACAGAAGAAAATGCATGTGTAGCTAAAAGGCCTGATAATGTTTTGAGAAATAATTCCTGTTGTATATATGTAGAAAACGTGTCTTTTGGAAGTAATGATGACAGAAAGGTCTGGATACCTTTATCTGCTTACAGAGAAATGCAGGAGAAATGTAGGAAGTTGGAACATGAAAATAGGAATTTACGTGAGCAAATTAGCCAGGATACAATAATTCAAAATAATGCTGAAAGTTATAAAAATCAAGAATCTTTCTTGTCCCATTCCAGTAATGAGGGGGTTAAGACAGCTCCGAGCTGCACTGAGTTTCCATGTGAGCCAGGGTTTTTGGCAGACAAAATGCATTCCTTAACTGATAACACCGACGAGAGAGACCAGAATGTGATTTACGAGTTACCGTTGCAAAATGCACAAGTAAAACGAAAGATTTTAGAGCAAGAGCCGACTTTCATTAGCTTGTTTGATTTTTGGAAAAAGAATAGCCCTCATGTGAGTGAAATCCTAACACTTTTGTATATGGTCACTGTGAAAAATAATATGCAGCTGCGCGCTTGTGATTTGGCAAATGAAATAATGCAGACTTTAGGTTTCTGCGCAGTGCAAGAAGGAAATACTTATGTACATTTAAATCAAGAACAAGGAAAGAAAATAGTGCCCCTAGCTAGAATCATACAATGGATCTGGTACTTGCAAGACAGGGCTAGAGTACCACAGATAAAAGAGTTACCAATGAAGTTGAATGCACCATTTGAATTCGTGTCTACTGAAGATAAAAAGCATGTTTGTTTTACTAATGATTCATTGACTGAAATGTTGTTTTCTGGCACAGGAGAAGGAATGGAGTTGTATAATGTGTGTCAGATTTTAAAGCAAGAGCTACGTGAGATGTGTCATTTTTATGCTGATTTTTGGTTCTTTGATAATGTTTTAGCCACATGGCTTGTACCTAACTGGTTCAATTACCTTGCAGATGTTAATGAGAAAAATTCAGAGAGAGAAGTGTACACCCAGAATTCTGCCTTAGTGGGGATGGCTAAGTGGGTGCCCCAGAAATGTGAACAGCTGAGAGAAAAAGCCACTTACAGGTGGGCAGAGATGAGAGAGATGCACATTCCCCTAGTTTTGATAAAAACTGTGCAGCACGCACAAAAGCAATCTGTCATGCAAGCAGTCACAGAGCAGTTGGGGAGAGGAACGTTACCAGAACAGAAATGGCAAATTGATCAGGTTTTAGGGAGAGTGATTGCTGCAAATTACCAAGGAAAAATCGAAATTATGCTGATACCTCGAAAAGAATCTGATTCATTCATACAAATTGGAGACAGAATGGCCCAAATTGGCAAAAGTGCAGTGAATGGAGGTTTGGTAAAGAATGAGTCTGCCCCAGCCCTTCTGACAGTGCAAGAAAAGGGAAGCTGTGGTGCAGCAGATAAAAACCTCAGTGCTGATGTGTGGGCTGAAGCCCCAAGTGACCCTCCAGAACCTGCAGAGAATATAACAAAGGGCCCCAAAAACGTCCTGCTGATTATAAAACAGGGAAAGAAAGAGGAAGGGTGCAGTTTAAATGAAAAATGTTATTTGCAAGAAAAGTCATACTTGTTTCTTTTGCAGATCCGACCACGTTTCGCCACTGTCCCTGAGTGTGCTGTGTGGTCCCCCTTCCGGTGTGTGCGTGTGGGGTCGGGGAAGGGACCGAATCCCCAACCTGAACCTGGCTGAGTAAAGTGCCAGCACCATGGATCCATTTTGCGCAAACTGCGCCTTCAGTTCAAGTTCAACTTGTTTGATTGCATTCTTCCACGGGGACTAAGCTGTGTTTTTTTTTTTTCCCTCTCGTATGGAACTCTGACTTTTGCTTACCTTCCAGCAAACCTTTCAAGTGGACCGTGCACCTTTACATGAGCAGAACTCATGCCACATCAAATTGCTAACACTGTTGAATTAGAGACTCATTCAGAGTATAAAAATTGCCCAGTCTTTTTATGTAGATGTATCTGATGTGAAAGGTCATGAGATCAATGTGTTAATTCACTTCTATTGCTTTACAGGGATTGCTTTGATCATTCAAATCTGACTTACTGATAATGTTTTTTTTTGTTTTGTGCCGATGTTTTTTGTTTTTGTTTGAAACAAGAGATGTGTGAAACAAAAATTCATTGGTCAAAGGGCGGAATGTACTGCCATTTGATAAAGTTTGTTTTGACCAATGACTTTGTGTTTCACCACTGCGCACCAGTAGCACATTGTATGTTTTGTTCAGTTGAGCCGCCTATGGGCTTTGACATTGCATTAGCCATTACATTCTGTATTCTGCCTATTGGCTTTGACATGGCATTAGCCATTGCTTTCTGTATTCAGTTTAGCCGCCTATGGGCTTTGACATTGCATTAGCCATTACATTCTGTATTCTGCCTATTGGCTTTGACATGATATTATATATTGCATTTTATATTCAGCTTAACTGCCTATTGGCTTTGACATGATATTATACATTACATTTTGTATTCAGCTCCGCTGCCTATTGGCTTTGACATGATATCATATATTACATTTTATATTCAGCTCAGCTGCCTATTGGCTTTGACATGATATTATACATTGCATTTTGTATTCAGCTCAGCTGCCTATGGGCTTTGACATGATATTATACATTGCATTTTATATTCAGCTCAGCTGCCTATTGGCTTTGACATGATATTATACATTGCATTTTGTATTCAGCTCCGCTGCCTATTGGCTTTGACATGACACTAGACATTGCATTTGATATTTAGGTTAGCTGCCTATTGCCTTTAACATGACATTGCATTTGATATTTAGGTTAGCTGCCCATTGCCTTTAACGTGGAGTTAGACATTGCAGTTGAGAATCCAAGCTGTATTTTTCCAAGCTGTGTTTTTGCACCAGATGAACCAAGATGTTTTGCTCTCACAGTAGACTAGACCTGATAAGAGAGGGTACATGGGCGTTGTTTTTCCTCGCTTGAGCTTGGGAACAGGAGTAGTCTTGGAGACCTGGCCAGTCTCCAAAAGGCTTGCTCAGTTTCCCAGGTCTGAGAGGAGGGGGCACACCTTTGTAACGAATGTAACAGGCTGCAGAGAGTGAGATTCGAATCTGCCGGACCTCGTGCTGGAGCTTGGCGCCAGCTGCCAGCATCCCGTGTGGGTAGATGAAACTCTTTCTCGCGGCTGACAGGGGTCATCAGCTTGCAGACCTTAGAAAGATGTAGCTGTAAAAAGTTCCTACACGGTGAAGTATTTGTTTTGCTTTGCATTCAACATCTTATAAATATAACCTGCTGTGTATATTGCAAACTGATATATTTTGTTTGATTAACGCGGACTGGAAAGCTACTAATTCGTCATTCATATAACAACAATAAAAGTCTTCTTTGACCTCAGAAGTGCATTTCTGTTGTGTTATGTTAGTGCTTAGAAACTAAATAAGAGGAAAGCACTACAACGGGTCACCAGGGCCAGTTGTGAGGCATGTTCAGATGTTACACACGCACTTATCTAGCAAACTGATTTTGAGAGCCACATCTGCATGTTAACATGGTATTATGCAAATAATATGCAACCACCAGTTTCTGCACCAGCAAATGAAGCCCCTCAGCACTGATGTCTACTTATAGATTCCCACTGTAGTACGTAAAATAGTATGTGCCCATTGGGCCTTCTTGCACCATCAAATGAAATTATGCCCCTTAGTACTGATGTCAGTCTACTAAGTCACTGCTAGAACAACTAGTACTGGGTTTCCTTTTAGCCGCAATGCTATTGTCCTGAATAGAATCACTAACTACACTTGCAAAATATCTTGCCATTTTTTTTTACCTTGGATATATTGTATTGCACACATGAGAATCTTGTACATTGGGGCTTTATGACTACCAATGACATTATGCCATCTAAGCACTTTGGATCCTAAGTAACCCTTGTTAAATGACTAATTCAGGGATTCAAAATATCCTCCTATGAGGAGCTATTTTATTGTCTCAAGCAAGTCGTTGATTTACCAATGCAGTGAACTTGATAAAATTGACTTTGCTACATTGTACCTTCACTTCAGGAAACTGTTGCCAGAAATGACTGATACATTGTATCCGTCACACGGGAACATGTTATTCATCTTTAAGGGATGGAAAGAGCAGATTATAATAATGAAAGTTGTACAATGGTTTAATTTGTTACCACTGACCGTTTTTGTACTAATTTGTTCTTCTACAATTTAGTTTCTTTACAATTTTGTTTCCAAATATATATTATTACAAATAGTAGAGTGAATGTATTCATACTTCACGTTGACTTAGATGTCATTTTTCGCTTAAGATAGTCTGCTTTCTATATTTTTTACGCTGTGATTGGTTGCAAGGTATATTCTTCACAGGCAATTGAACCTACACTTGGAAAAAGGTTGCTAAGCTGAAACACGTTGCCCCTGACATCGTAGTAAACATACTTTTTTTCACCGGAAGGAGTGTCCTGACTATATTTTTCAGATTGCATTATATATGTATATATATGAGACTTGGAATGCTAGGTGACACCAGATTACTGGAATAAAGTTTCTGAACCACAGAGAAGGAAAATGCAGGACAATTCTGGCAGACCTGGGAGGTGTTTACTGAAATTACTGCCAAGCACCAATAAACCGAAATAACTGCAATATACTTGACTTAGCTTTAGCAGTGGCAAGGATGCATAAAGTGCTGACTTAGAGATCCAATATGTCCCTAGACATTAAACACTGGGTGAAGGATATGAGTAGCTAGGCGGCAACTGAAAATTATGTACTACATTCTGAAAGGAATAGAGGTGTAAGGAATAGGAGGTTGTTCAAGCATGGGTGTAATTCTTAGAGTCATTTGAAGAGTCACCTGAAGATGAGGTGATGTCCTGAAATAATTGTGAAATAAAATTCATTTGTGGGGAGGTAGTACATTGATAGTCTGATGAGATCTTCAGAGCCTGGGAATAATGTAATAAAAATATACTGAAATAGGTCCTAATGTTGCTATAACGATTGAATAGGATATAAAATGAACATTATTGATATAAAATCATGGGTAAATCTGTGAACCCACTGTGGCAGTTTATGGCTATAACTAGATGTTTGATGATACATGATGAACTGCATATCAGTATAAGTTTAAATGCACAATTTCAGTTGTTCTGTTTAACAAAATGCTGTCTCTGATGCAGAACATTTGAAAAACAATGAAAATTAAAAAAAAGAATTGTTCAAAGATATAATTGTGCTTATCCTTGAAAACAAGATATCCATGCTCCACAGAATCATAGTTTTGAAAAACGTTCTCATGTGTGGCAAACCAGTATTTTTCCTTTAAGTACATTTTTAACACGTAGATCCTTACAATTTATTAACTTGAAAACACCTAACATGTGCTAGCTTTTTTTTGATCTCCCTAAAGACGCATCTTCTTTGATTCATCCAAGGTAGATATATACATGGAGATTTAAACAAGATCTGTGCCAACACAAATCAAATCAAATCATTAACATTTATAAAGCGCGCTACTCACCCTTGCGGGTCTCAAGGCGCTAGGGGGAAGGGGTTACTGCTGCTCGAAGAGCCAGGTCTTGAGAAGTCTCCGGAATGCGGAGTGGTCCTGGGTGGTCCTGAGGATGGTGGGGAGGGTGTTCCAAGTCTTGGCCGCCAGGTAGGAGAAGGACCTCCCACCCGCCGTGGAGCGGCAGATGTGAGGGACGGCAGCGAGAGCGAGGCTGGTGGAGCGGAGAAGACGGGTGGGAGCGTAGAAGCTGAGGCGACGGTTGAGGTATTCTGGTCCCTTGTTGTGGAGGGCTTTGTGTGCGTGGGTGAGGAGACGGAAGGTGATCCTTTTGCTGACGGGAAGCCAGTGCAGGTGTCTCAGGTGAGCGGAGATGTGGCTGTTGCGGGGTATGTTGGGGATGAGGCGGGCGGATGCGTTTTGAATTCGTTGCAGACGTTTCTGGAGTTTAGCGGTGGTTCCAGCGTAAAGGGTGTTGCCGTAGTCCAGGCGGCTTGTGACGAGGGCGTGGGTCACGGTCTTTCTGGTGTCGGCGGGGATCCAGCGGAAGATCTTTCGGAGCATGCGGAGGGTGAGGAAGCAGGAGGATGATACGGCGTTGACTTGTTTGGTCATGGTGAGGAGAGGGTCCAAGATGAAGCTGAGGTTGCGTGTATGGTCGGAGGGGGCCTGTGCGGTGCCCAGGGCCGTGGGCCACCAGGAGTCGTCCCAGGCGGTCGGGGTGTTACCGAGGATGAGGACTTCCGTTTTGTCTGAGTTCAGTTTCAGACGGCTGAGTTTCATCCAATCTGCAACGTCCTTCATTCCATCTTGCAGGTTGGTCTTGGCGCTGGTGGGGTCCTTGGTGAGGGAAAGTATCAGTTGAGTGTCGTCGGCGTAGGAGGTGATGATGACGCTGTGTTTGCGTACGATGTCGGCGAGGGGGCTCATGTAGACATTGAAGAGTGTCGGGCTGAGCGAGGAGCCTTGTGGGACGCCGCAAATGATCTCGGTGGGGTCTGAGCGAAAAGGTGGAAGGTAGACTCTTTGTGAGCGGTTGGAGAGGAAGGAGGCGATCCAGTCCAGGGCCTGGCCTTGGATCCCGGTGGAGCGGAGGCAGGTTATTAGGGTGCGGTGACAGACGGTGTCGAAGGCAGCCGAGAGGTCGAGGAGGATGAGGGCGACTGTTTCTCCGTTGTCCATCAGGGTTCTGATGTCGTCTGTGACTGAGATGAGGGCGGTTTCTGTGCTGTGGTTGGCTCGGAATCCGGACTGAGAGGGGTCGAGAAGGTTGTTGTCTTCAAGGAAGTTGGTAAGCTGCTTGTTGACGGTCTTCTCTATGACTTTGGCAGGGAAGGGGAGGAGCGAGATGGGGCGGAAGTTCTTCAGGTCGCTTGGGTCAGCCGTAGGTTTCTTCAGTAGGGCGTTGACTTCAGCGTGTTTCCAGCTCTCGGGGAAGGTAGCAGACGAAAACAAGGTGTTGATGATGGTCTGGAGGTGCGGGGCGATGATGTTGTCGGCTTTATTGAAGATGAAGTGTGGGCAGGGGTCTGAGGGGGCACCGGAGTGGATGGAGTTCATGGTGGCTTTGGTCTCTTCTGTGTTGATGTGGGTCCAGGCGTTGAGGGTGATGGCTGGGGGTGTGGGTTCTGTGGTGGTCGGCTGGGTCTGGTGTCCGAAGCTGTCGTGTAGGTCGGTAATCTTACGATGGAAGAAGGTGGCGAGGGAGTTGCAAAGGTCTTGTGAGGGCGTGATGGCGCTGGTGTTGGGGTTGGAGAGCTCTTTAACGATGTTGAAGAGTTCTCTGCTGTTGTGACTGTTTTTGTCCAGTCTGTCTGTGAAGAAATTCCTTTTGGCTGCGCGGATCAGGTGATGGTGTTCGCGGGTAGCGTTCTTGAGGGCAGTCATGTTGTCTGCGGTGTGGTCCTTACGCCAGGCTTTCTCGAGGGTGCGACAAGTTTTCTTTGATTCCTTAAGGGTGTCAGAGAACCAGAGAGGTTTTTTGGTGTTGGACTGTCTTGGAGGGCGTCTGAGGGGAGCGAGGTTGTCTGCGCAGTTGGTGATCCAGTTCGTGAGGCTGAGGGCTGCGTCATTGGGGTCGGCGGAGAAGGTGGGTTGGTTGTCGATGAGGGTGGAGAGAAGCTGTTCTTCGGGGATTTTGTTCCACTGTCGACGTGGGATGGGTTGTGTGCGGAGGTGGCTAGTATCGCGTCGGAAGGTGAACACAGAAGTGCACAAAGAGCAAACAAGTCTGTAATTAAGGTAATACCAAGCTCTTACTATAAGATAAATAAAGAAGTGCCTGTCCAAAATACAAAAGCAATTTCAAAAATATTTTGTATACCAGAGACATTTATATGGCTGAACAAAAGAGCACCATATGCTGGTGGTACGACAGTGGTCTTCACAAAGACTTAATAATGCACCCAGTGGCTGACAATCAATACCTTCTGATGCAACACAGCCTCTGCATTTTGTTTCCAGATATGTACGGCTTTTTTGCTGTTCTCATGCGAACATTGTGTCCAAGAACACACTCTGTTAATCAAATTAGTTTATGTGATCTAACAACTGGTTATTGATAGAAAATGTTCTCTGGAGTTCCTGTAGTTCAGGATCATAAATTTCTTCTGAGGACATTAATAACCAGAAGTTTCTAGTTGCAATGAAGTTTGAAACCCTACAGGAAATGGTGCACAGATGATGCTGTCAATAAGAGCACAATAGTATCAATGTTTAAATGTTTTATTTATGTATGATGTTTTATGTAGCACAAACCAAACCCCCAAGGCTAAGAGAGTGGTCTATACAGGTACAATAAAAACAAGATCACCAATGTATAACAAAACAGACATAAGAATGAATCATTCCGGCTTTGGTGTCTGCCGGCTTCCTTCTGAGTGATAAGCTCAGAGAAACTGGAAAAAAAGCATACAGAGACTTCTGTGACCAGTTTATAAAAGGAACATTCATGTTGCTCCATCTGGACATAAACTCTCGTAATTTTTTTAATTATTTGTGAAGTGGTCTAGTTGTACACTTGGAATTGAGTCTGTCTAGCACACTGTAAAGCCCGCAATCGTTATTATCTTGACAAGTCCTGTTAGGGAAGTCCACATGCACATTCTCAACACTTGTGAGGTGAACAGTGATGATATGTAGGTATCTAGCTACAAGCCATTTTAGGATGGTCTGCGCTTCCTGAGAAAAGGCTATTGATCTCATGCCCCCAAACCTGTTCAGATAATGCCCCGCTGTTGTTCTGTATGTCGGAACTAGTAGGTAATTAGATCTGAACATGGAAAAGGAAGCTCTTCAGAGGCAAGTGAAATGATCTGAGTTTCAGAATATATTTGTGATAGCAACACTTTCTGAGGCCATGTTTCCGCAATTTCGTTGTGATTTACATGTGGTCCTAATCCTGTTCGGAAGACATCATCTAGACAATGTTACCTTCAGTTCAATCATTCTGATGGATACTCTATGTACCCGCAGATTCATCAACTCCTAAATAGATCCCGGGCATCAGACGGGATCCAGAAACTTTAACCTTTTCAATTCAGGCGTCGGCCACTGGCCGACGCCCGCATGTAGGAGTCTGGACTGGCTTGTAGTGAGTACCAAGGGGTCCTTGCACCTTCCACCAGGCCCAGTTATCCCTTATTAGTGTATAGGGTGTCTAGCAGCTTAGGCTGATAGATAATGGTAGCTTAGCAGAGCAGCTTAGGCTGAACTAGGAGACGTGTGAAGCTACTACAGTACCACTTAGTGTCATATGCACAATATCATAAGAAAACACAATACACAGTTATACTAAAAATAAAGGTACTTTATTTTTATGACAATATGCCAAAGTATCTTAGAGTGTACCCTCAGTGAGAGGATAGGAAATATACACAAGATATATATACACAATAGCAAAAATATGCAGTATAGTCTTAGAAAACAGTGCAAACAATATATAGTTACAATAGGATGCAATGGGGAAACATAGGGATAGGGGCAACACAAACCATATACTCCAAAAGTGGAATGCGAACCACGAATGGACCCCAAACCTATGTGACCTTGTAGAGGGTCGCTGGGAATATTAGAAAATAGTGAGAGTTAGAAAAATAACCCTCCCCAAGACCCTGAAAAGTGAGTGCAAAGTGCACTAAAGTTCCCCTAAGGACAAAGAAGTCGTGTTAGAGGAATAATGCAGGAAAGACACAAACCAACAATGCAACAACTGTGGATTTCCAATCTAGGGAGCCTGTGGAACAAGGGGACCAAGTCCAAAAGTCACAAGCAAGTCGGAGATGGGCAGATGCCCAGGAAATGCCAGCTGCGGGTGCAAAGAAGCTTCTACTGGACAGAAGAAGCTGCGGTTTCTGCAGGAACGAAAAGGGCTAGAGACTTCCCCTTTGGTGGACGGATCCCTCTCGCCGTGGAGAGTCGTGCAGAAGTGTTTTCCCGCCGAAAAAACGCCAACAAGACTTGCTAGCTGCAAATCGTGCGGTTAGCGTTTTTGGACGCTGCTGTGGCCCTGGAGGGACCAGGAGGTCGCAAATTGGACCAGGAGAGAGAGGGGACGTCGAGCAAGACAAGGAGCCCTCTAAGCAGCAGGTAGCACCCGGAGAAGTGCCAGAAACAGGCACTACGAGGATGCGTGAAACGGTGCTCACCCGAAGTTGCACAAAGAAGTCCCACGTCGCCGGAGAACAACTTAGGAGGTCGTGCAAGGCAGGTTAGAGTGCCGTGGACCCAGGCTGGACTGTGCACAAAGGATTTCCGCCGGAAGTGCACGGAGGCCGGAGTAGCTGCAAAAGTCGCGGTTCCCAGCAATGCAGTCTAGCGAGGTGAGGCAAGGACTTACCTCCACCAAACTTGGACTGAAGAGTCACTGGACTGTGGGGGCCACTTGGACAGAGTTGCTGGATTCGAGGGACCTCGCTCGTCGTGCTGAGAGGAGACCCAAGGGACCGGTAATGCAGCTTTTTGGTGCCTGCGGTTGCAGGGGGAAGATTCCGTCGACCCACAGGAGATTTCTTCGGAGCTTCTAGTGCAGAGAGGAGGCAGACTACCCCCACAGCATGCACCACCAGGAAAACAGTCGAGAAGGTGGCAGGATCAGCGTTACAGAGTTGCAGTAGTCGTCTTTGCTACTATGTTGCAGGTTTGCAGGCTTCCAGCGCGGTCAGCAGTCGATTCCTTGGCAGAAGGTGAAGAGAGAGATGCAGAGGAACTCGGATGAGCTCTTGTATTCGTTATCTAAAGTTTCCCCAGAGACAGAGACCCTAAATAGCCAGAAAAGAGGGTTTGGCTACCTAGGAGAGAGGATAGGCTAGCAACACCTGAAGGAGCCTATCACAAGGAGTCTCTGACGTCACCTGGTGGCACTGGCCACTCAGAGCAGTCCAGTGTGCCAGCAGCACCTCTGTTTCCAAGATGGCAGAGGTCTGGAGCACACTGGAGGAGCTCTGGACACCTCCCAGGGGAGGTGCAGGTCAGGGGAGTGGTCACTCCCCTTTCCTTTGTCCAGTTTCGCGCCAGAGCAGGGCTAAGGGGTCCCCTGAACCGGTGTAGACTGGCTTATGCAGAATTGGGCACATCTGTGCCCAACAAAGCATTTCCAGAGGCTGGGGGAGGCTACTCCTCCCCTGTCTTCACACCATTTTCCAAAGGGAGAGGGTGTCACACCCTCTCTCAGAGGAAGTTCTTTGTTCTGCCATCCTGGGCCAGGCCTGGCTGGACCCCAGGAGGGCAGATGCCTGTCTGAGGGGTTGGCAGCAGCAGCAGCTGCAGTGAAACCCCAGGAAGGGCAGTTTGGCAGTACCAGGGTCTGTGCTACAGACCACTGGGATCATGGGATTGTGCCAACTATGCCAGGATGTTACATGGCCATATTCGGAGTTACCATTGTGAAGCTACATATAGGTAGTGACCTATATGTAGTGCACGTGTGTAATGGTGTCCCCGCACTCACAAAGTTCAGGGAATTGTCTCTGAACAATGTGGGGGCGCCTTGGCTAGTGCCTGGGTGCCCTCACACTAAGTAACTTTGCACCTAACCCTTACCAGGTAAAGGTTAGACATATAGGTGACTTATAAGTTACTTAAGTGCAGTGAAAAATGGCTGTGAAATAACGTGGACGTTATTTCACTCAGGCTGCAGTGGCAGGCCTGTGTAAGAATTGTCAGAGCTCCCTATGGGTGGCAAAAGAAATGCTGCAGCCCATAGGGATCTCCTGGAACCCCAATACCCTGGGGTACCTCAGTACCATATACTAGGGAATTGTAAGGGTGTTCCAGTAAGCCAATGTAAATTGGTGAAATTGGTCACTAGCCTGTTAGTGACAATTTGAAATAAATGAGAGAGCATAACCACTGAGGTTCTGGTTAGCAGAGCCTCAGTGAGACAGTTAGGCACCACACAGGGAACACATACATATAGGCCACAAACTTATGAGCACTGGGGTCCTGACTAGCAGGGTCCCAGTGACACATAACAAACATACTGAAAACATAGGGTTTTCACTATGAGCACTGGGCCCTGGCTAGCAGGATCCCAGTGAGACAGTGAAAACACCCTGACATACACTCACAAACAGGCCAAAAGTGGGGGTAACAAGGCTAGAAAGAGGCTACTTTCTCACACAACCCCCCCCCCAAACGAAGGACAATAAGGCTAACCTTGGCCAGTTGAGACTTTATTGTCTAAGTGGTGATAAGTAGAGAGTAGCTCTGCAATAGACTGGTTACTCCCTTTATCATCCACTATATGGTTACTTCCCTGTGGGGATGTAAACCACCCTGTTTGAAGTTTTTTAGCTAAGCAACAATGTGAAGATGTATTTTTAGAGTTTCTATGAGTAATTTTTAGTTTAGAGCAGTGGGAATTGTCCACTGAACCTATTTGTAGTGATGGAAATGCCAGACAGGGATGCTGTCTCAGAAAAGCCATAGCTGGGCAAAAACGTTGTCCATATGGCTGGAAGAGAGAACAGGGATGCTGTTTCTCTTGAGTTGGAGCAGGGCGGGGATGCTGTCCTATGAGCTCCACACTAGGGCAGGGATGCTGTCCTAAGTGTTGTGAGGCAGTGCAGGGTTTCTGCACTAAAGTTTCTCTGGGAGGGTTGGAGGGATGCTCCATGTTAACTAAAATGGTGCTCTTTTTCTCACCAATGTTAGTTATCCTACAGAGAGGTACTTCTACCTCAGGGAGTACAGTTTTGCCAACTGATGATTCCCTTGGAACAGGTGCCACCCTAGGAGAGGTTTCTCCCACCACAGGAATGGTATCCTGAATGGTAGGGTGGTTAGGGGATACTGTGATACCCTTTTTACCTGTTGATGGAGAGGGATCCTGAGTTTTCAGGCCTTCTCTCCTTTGCTTTTTCATTTCAGTAGAAATGAGAGGGAACAATTCCTCAGGGATGCCCAGCATGGCTGCATGGGCATAAAACTCTACATCAGCCCAACCTGAGGCCTCTAGGTCATTACCTAAGAGACAGTCTACAGGTAAGCTAGGTGATACCACCACCTGCTTAGGGCCAGTAACTCCACCCCAACTAAACTGAATTATAGCTAAGGGAAGAAACCTAGTGGAGTTATGGACATCAATAATCTTATACTGTTGTCCAATGATGTGTTGTTCAGGAGCCACTAGGTTTTCAGTCACCAAAGTGATACTGGCACCTGTGTCCCTGTAGGCCAAGGCCTCAACACCATTTATTGAAACTGTCTGCCTGTACTTATCCATTGTAAGGGGACAAGCAGCCAGTGTGGCAAGGCCAATGCCACTAGGTGTGACAGAAACTGTCTTGGGACTGACTACCCCAGTTTCTATGATGGACCCATAAGTGAACCCAACTACACCCCCCTTTGCTTGACTGTTGCCAGCAGTCCCACCACTAGTACCACTACTGCTAGGGGCACTAGAGCTTGATGTATTAGTGGTAGTAGGCTCAGGGGGTTTACCTGGACAGGACTTATCCCCTGGCCTATGGCCTCTGTTTTTACACACAGAGCACCAAGGCTTTTTAATGTGTGCAGGTTGAGAAGAAGAGGAAGAATTAGTTTTATCCCCACCCTCTGAAGAGTGTTTAAGATTTGAAGTGGGATCTTTGGTTTTACCCTTATCCCCATGCTTATCTTGAGATTTTTCTCCATCTTTCTTCTTATTGCCATCTTTGTCACCCCCTGTATGAACTTTTCTGTTCACCCTTGTTCTGACCCATTTGTCTGCC
This sequence comes from Pleurodeles waltl, assembly GCF_031143425.1. NCBI lineage: Eukaryota > Metazoa > Chordata > Amphibia > Caudata > Salamandridae > Pleurodeles > Pleurodeles waltl. The sequence continues at coordinate 698,393,541 of NC_090448.1, forward strand.
TTCTTTCCCAATTCTTGGGGAGAGGTCAGATCAGAGTCTACCAGGTACTGGTGCAACAAATCAGACACACAATTATTAAGAAGATGCTCTCTCAGGATCAAGTTATACAGGCTGTCATAATCAGTAACTTTACTGCCATGTAACCACCCCTCCAAGGCCTTCACTGAATGGTCAATGAAATCAACCCAGTCTTGTGAAGACTCCTTTTTGGTCTCTCTGAACTTTATCCTGTATTGTTCAGTGGTTAAGCCATAACCATCCAGGAGTGCATTCTTAAGAACTGTAAAATTATTGGCATCACTTTCTTTCACAGTAAGGAGCCTATCCCTACCTTTTCCACTAAATGATAGCCATAGGATAGCAGCCCACTGCCTTTGAGGGACATCCTGTACAACACAGGCCCTCTCAAGTGCAGCAAACCACTTGTTAATGTCATCCCCCTCCTTATAAGGGGGAACTATCTTATGCAGATTCCTGGAATCATGCTCTTTTGCAGGATGACTATGGGGAATACTGCTGCTGCCACCATGGGTTTCTAAACCCAACTTCTGTCTTTCCTTCTCTAGTTCTAAAGACTGTCTATCCAAATCCAGCTGTTGCTTTTTAAGCTTCAGTCTGGTTTGTTCCACCCTCAACTTATTGAGTTCCCTTTCTAACATTCTGTCATCAGGGTTGGTGGGAGGGACATTTCTAGATACAGAGGTATGATGGGAATGAACAGAAGGAGACCTGTCCCTTACAGAGGGCACCCTAACAGCTTGGCTGACAGTGTAATGTGAGAGCACATCATCTGGATGATGTGACTCCACCTCAGTACCAACTATGCTAGACTGTCTTGTAATGGGAAGGCTAAGAAGTTTCTTTCCTGAACCTTTACCTGGGGGAGTCCCTGGATCAGATTGAGAACCATTAGCTACTTTTTCAACAGATGGGGCACTTTTAGCCTTATCCTGTTCTCTAAGCATATTAAGTAACAGTTCCAAGGAAGGATTCTTCCCTACACTCAAACCTCTCTCTATGCAGAGACTCCTTGCTCCTTTCCAGCTAAGGTGATCATATGCAAGTTTGGACAGATCAACATTTTGGCCTGTGCCAGACATTTTTAGAGAGAGTTAAAGTGATAGAAAAAGAGAAAAAAGTTTGTCAGAGCTTTTAGAAAGACAGAGAAAAAAAACTTTTTAAACTTTTTAGAACTTTTTGAAAGTTTAGAAGTACTTTTCAGCACTTAGAACAGAGTGAAAAGAGGAAATGCAAAACTTTTTGGCTATGTGTATATACACTGACCTTGTTTTGTATATTTTTCTCTTATGAAAAGTACAATGACAAGAGTGGTAAGTAGTCTCAAAGCACTTATCCCACCGCTGCACAACCAATGTAGGAGGCTGGACTGGCTTGTAGTGAGTACCAAGGGGTACTTGCACCTTGCACCAGGCCCAGTTATCCCTTATTAGTGTATAGGGTGTCTAGCAGCTTAGGCTGATAGATAATGGTAGCTTAGCAGAGCAGCTTAGGCTGAACTAGGAGACGTGTGAAGCTACTACAGTACCACTTAGTGTCATATGCACAATATCATAAGAAAACACAATACACAGTTATACTAAAAATAAAGGTACTTTATTTTTATGACAATATGCCAAAGTATCTTAGAGTGTACCCTCAGTGAGAGGATAGGAAATATACACAAGATATATATACACAATAGCAAAAATATGCAGTATAGTCCTAGAAAACAGTGCAAACAATGTATAGATACAATAGGATGCAATGGGGAAACATAGGGATAGGGGCAACACAAACCATATACTCCAAAAGTGGAATGCGAACCACGAATGGACCCCAAACCTATGTGACCTTGTAGAGGGTCGCTGGGACTATTAGAAAATAGTGAGAGTTAGAAAAATAACCCTCCCCAAGACCCTGAAAAGTGAGTGCAAAGTGCACTAAAGTTCCCCTAAGGACAAAGAAGTCGTGTTAGAGGAATAATGCAGGAAAGACACAAACCAACAATGCAACAACTGTGGATTTCCAATCTAGGGTACCTGTGGAACAAGGGGACCAAGTCCAAAAGTCACAAGCAAGTCGGAGATGGGCAGATGCCCAGGAAATGTCAGCTGCGGGTGCAAAGAAGCTTCTACTGGACAGAAGAAGCTGCGGTTTCTGCAGGAACGAAAAGGGCTAGAGACTTCCCCTTTGGTGGACGGATCCCTCTCGCCGTGGAGAGTCGTGCAGAAGTGTTTTCCCGCCGAAAAAACGCCAACAAGACTTGCTAGCTGCAAATCGTGCGGTTAGCGTTTTTGGACGCTGCTGTGGCCCTGGAGGGACCAGGAGGTCGCAAATTGGACCAGGAGAGAGAGGGGACGTCGAGCAAGGCAAGGAGCCCTCTCAGCAGCAGGTAGCACCCGGAGAAGTGCCAGAAACAGGCACTACGAGGATGCGTGAAACGGTGCTCACCCGAAGTCGCACAAAGAAGTCCCACGTCGCCGGAGAACAACTTAGGAGGTCGTGCAAGGCAGGTTAGAGTGCCGTGGACCCAGGCTGGACTGTGCACAAAGGATTTCCGCCGGAAGTGCACGGAGGCCGGAGTAGCTGCAAAAGTCGCGGTTCCCAGCAATGCAGTCTAGCGAGGTGAGGCAAGGACTTACCTCCACCAAACCTGGACTGAAGAGTCACTGGACTGTGGGGGCCACTTGGACAGAATTGCTGGATTCGAGGGACCTCGCTCGTCGTGCTGAGAGGAGACCCAAGGGACCGGTAATGCAGCTTTTTGGTGCCTGCGGTTGCAGGAGGAAGATTCCGTCGACCCACAGGAGATTTCTTCGGAGCTTCTAGTGCAGAGAGGAGGCAGACTACCCCCACAGCATGCACCACCAGGAAAACAGTCGAGAAGGCGGCAGGATCAGCGTTACAGAGTTGCAGTAGTCGTCTTTGCTACTATGTTGCAGGTTTGCAGGCTTCCAGCGCGGTCAGCAGTCGATTCCTTGGCAGAAGGTGAAGAGAGAGATGCAGAGGAACTCGGATGAGCTCTTGCATTCGTTATCTAAAGTTTCCCCAGAGACAGAGACCCTAAATAGCCAGAAAAGAGGGTTTGGCTACCTAGGAGAGAGGCTAGGCTAGCAACACCTGAAGGAGCCTATCACAAGGAGTCTCTGACGTCACCTGGTGGCACTGGCCACTCAGAGCAGTCCAGTGTGCCAGCAGCACCTCTGTTTCCAAGATGGCAGAGGTCTGGAGCACACTGGAGGAGCTCTGGACACCTCCCAGGGGAGGTGCAGGTCAGGAGTGTGGTCACTCCCCTTTCCTTTGTCCAGTTTCGCGCCAGAGGAGGGCTAAGGGGTCCCCTGAACCGGTGTAGACTGGCTTATGCAGAATTGGGCACATCTGTGCCCAGCAAAGCATTTCCAGAGGCTGGGGGAGGCTACTCCTCCCCTGTCTTCACACCATTTTCCAAAGGGAGAGGGTGTCACACCCTCTCTTAGAGGAAGTTCTTTGTTCTGCCATCCTGGGCCAGGCCTGGCTGGACCCCAGGAGGGCAGATGCCTGTCTGAGGGGTTGGCAGCAGCAGCAGCTGCAGTGAAACCCCAGGAAGGGCAGTTTGGCAGTACCAGGGTCTGTGCTACAGACCACTGGGATCATGGGATTGTGCCAACTATGCCAGGATGGCATAGAGGGGGCAATTCCATGATCATAGACATGTTACATGGCCATATTCGGAGTTACCATTGTGAAGCTACATATAGGTAGTGACCTATATGTAGTGCACGCGTGTAATGGTGTCCCCGCACTCACAAAGTTCAGGGAATTGTCTCTGAACAATGTGGGGGCGCCTTGGCTAGTGCCAGGGTGCCCTCACACTAAGTAACTTTGCACCTAACCCTTACCAGGTAAAGGTTAGACATATAGGTGACTTATAAGTTACTTAAGTGCAGTGAAAAATGGCTGTGAAATAACGTGGACGTTATTTCACTTAGGCTGCAGTGGCAGGCCTGTGTAAGAATTGTCAGAGCTCCCTATGGGTGGCAAAAGGAATGCTGCAGCCCATAGGGATCTCCTGGAACCCCAATACCCTGGGTACCTCAGTACCATATACTAGGGAATTATAAGGGTGTTCCAGTAAGCCAATGTAAATTGGTGAAATTGGTCACTAGCCTGTTAGTGACAATTTGAAATAAATGAGAGCGCATAACCACTGAGGTTCTGGTTAGCAGAGCCTCGGTGAGACAGTTAGGCACCACACAGGGAACACATACATATAGGCCACAAACTTATGAGCACTGGGGTCCTGACTAGCAGGGTCCCAGTGACACATAACAAACATACTGAAAACATAGGGTTTTCACTATGAGCACTGGGCCCTGGCTAGCAGGATCCCAGTGAGACAGTGAAAACACCCTGACATACACTCACAAACAGGCCAAAAGTGGGGGTAACAAGGCTAGAAAGAGGCTACTTTCTCACACCGCACTACCTCCCTGGTGCGGGTCACGACCAGTGGCTGACACCAGGGAGGGGGTTAATAAATCCTCAGGTGCGTTGCACCAGAGGATTTCTTTCTTTTTTTTTTTTTGCCCCAGGGAGACAAGGAAGCTTCCATGTCTCCCCCCCACCCCCCGCCCGCCCGACGTAACAAAGTTGATTTCCCCATCGGAGCAGTAAGCAGCCTTGCGGCCGCTTCCTGCTCCAATGGGGAAAACGGCCTTCCCCACGTTCGGGAAGGCCTCGTAAGAAAGGGGAGAGTCTCCCCTTTCTCACGAGGCCTTCCTGAAAGTGTTGGGCGCCAGGAAACACCACTAGACGCCAGGGATTTCACTTGGGGGGGTCAGCCCCCTCGGAAAACGCCCCCACCCACCCCGGGGGCATATTTTTTTTAAAATGGCCAGGGGCAAATTATTATTATTATTTTTTAAATAAAATAAAATAAAGTAAATGGACAGGGGGGTCGCCCGTGGGCAGGGCGACCCCCTGTGGGGGGAAATTTTTGTTGTTGTTGTTGTAGGGTTTCCCTGGGGGCCATTTTGGCCCCCAAGGAAACCATACAACAACAAAATATATATATATATATATATATATATATATATACACACATATACAGGGAGTGCAGAATTATTAGGCAAATGAGTATTTTGACCACATCATCCTCTTTATGCATGTTGTCTTACTCCAAGCTGTATAGGCTCGAAAGCCTACTACCAATTAAGCATATTAGGTGATGTGCATCTCTGTAATGAGAAGGGGTGTGGTCTAATGACATCAACACCCTATATCAGGTGTGCATAATTATTAGGCAACTTCCTTTCCTTTGGCAAAATGGGTCAAAAGAAGGACTTGACAGGCTCAGAAAAGTCAAAAATAGTGAGATATCTTGCAGAGGGATGCAGCACTCTTAAAATTGCATAGCTTCTGAAGCGTGATCATCAAACAATCAAGCGTTTCATTCAAAATAGTCAACAGGGTCGCAAGAAGCGTGTGGAAAAACCAAGGCGCAAAATAACTGCCCATGAACTGAGAAAAGTCAAGCGTGCAGCTGCCACAATGCCACTTGCCACCAGTTTGGCCATATTTGAGAGCTGCAACATCACTGGAGTGCCCAAAAGCACAAGGTGTGCAATACTCAGAGACATGGCCAAGGTAAGAAAGGCTGAAAGACGACCACCACTGAACAAGACACACAAGCTGAAACGCCAAGACTGGGCCAAGAAATATCTCAAGACTGATTTTTCTAAGGTTTTATGGACTGATGAAATGAGAGTGAGTCTTGATGGGCCAGATGGATGGGCCCGTGGCTGGATTGGTAAAGGGCAGAGAGCTCCAGTCCGACTCAGACGCCAGCAAGGTGGAGGTGGAGTACTGGTTTGGGCTGGTATCATCAAAGATGAGCTTGTGGGGCCTTTTCGGGTTGAGGATGGAGTCAAGCTCAACTCCCAGTCCTACTGCCAGTTCCTGGAAGACACCACCTTCATGCAGTGGTACAGGAAGAAGTCTGCATCCTTCAAGAAAAACATGATTTTCATGCAGGACAATGCTCCATCACACGCGTCCAAGTACTCCACAGCGTGGCTGGCAAGAAAGGGTATAAAAGAAGGAAATCTAATGACATGGCCTCCTTGTTCACCTGATCTGAACCCCATTGAGAACCTGTGGTCCATCATCAAATGTGAGATTTACAAGGAGGGAAAACAGTACACCTCTCTGAACAGTGTCTGGGAGGCTGTGGTTGCTGCTGCACGCAATGTTGATGGTGAACAGATCAAAACACTGACAGAATCCATGGATGGCAGGCTTTTGAGTGTCCTTGCAAAGAAAGGTGGCTATATTGGTCACTGATTTTTTTTTGTTTTGTTTTTGAATGTCAGAAATGTATATCTGTGAATGTTGAGATGTTATATTGGTTTCACTGGTAATAATAAATAATTGAAATGGGTATATATTTGTTTTTTGTTAAGTTGCCTAATAATTATGCACAGTAATAGTCACCTGCACACACAGATATCCCCCTAACATAGCTAAAACTAAAAACAAACTAAAAACTACTTCCAAAAATATTCAGCTTTGATATTAATGAGTTTTTTGGGTTCATTGAGAACATGGTTGTTGTTCAATAATAAAATTAATCCTCAAAAATACAACTTGCCTAATAATTCTGCACTCCCTGTATATATATCTATATACCGTATTTATCGGCGTATAACACGCACCGTCGTATAACACGCACCTCATTTTAAGAAGGAAATTTCAGGAAAAAAAAAACTTTAATTATATCGGCGTATAACACGCACACATCATTTGCCCCCTATTTTCAGGGAGAAAAAGTGCGTGTTATACGCCGATAAATACGGTATGTAGATATATCTATGTACATGGATATATCTATAGATATATATATAGATCTATCTATAGATATATCTATGTAGATAGATAGATATATAGAGATATATATATATATATATATATATATCACTTTTCTCAATATGTGTGTGGTTTCCCTGGGGGCTGCCATCGGCCCCCAGGAAAACCAGACCCACATCCCACATATAAAAGTGAGATATATATATATATATATATATATATATATATATATATATATATATATATTTATAAATAAATAGATTTGCCACCAGTTGTCTTGCAGTTGCAGCTTGTGTCTTCAAAGCAATGCACATACTTCAACTGATGCATTTCACCTGTAGCTTTTAGGCAGCAATAAAAAAGTCAAGTAAGTATTGTGAATATGTTTCTGCTACGAAAGGATCAGACTTTTGTCTAGTGGCAGTTTTAGTGCCATAAAGAAGCGCAGAATGTTTATATGCCTACTGCAAAGATCAAATCTGTGTTTTATGTCAATAGCTGAGTACATTAGTAAAGTCAGCCATTACCTGCGCTATAATACAAATGAAATGTATGTGCGGGGCCGCTATGGAGAGATGAAGGGCACTTTTGCTGGGTGGTAATGAGGGAATCCGAGGAGGAGGGAGTGGGAGCACCAATAATGATTGTTGGACTGGGCGCAGGAGGTGCTAAAGATTGTGACGAATGGTATGTGACAAGGTGTTTTTTTTGAGTGTCTTGAAAGAACGTGCTGATTGAGGGAAGAAGCGCAGGTAAGGTGGCCTCTACTGTTGCACGTATCTCACACACACACCATCGATTTTGTGACGGTCTACATCGGTTAGTGTTTTAGAGCAAAAAGTTTAGCCAATAGCAGAGATGGCATCTTGATGGATGACTGCTGTCGGCACTCGGGTTATAGAGGACAGCTCTGACATAGGATCAGAGACTGAGACATCAGATACTGAGACAGCATCTGAGGGATAGGACAATGGCGCAGACTCTGGGAGTGATTTTTCAGTCGGAGGAGTCCCATTCGATAACTCCTCTTCCAGTACATTATGAGGGAGGTGATGAGGACAGTCCTGCTGTCCCTTCGCAAGCAGTCTGTGCAGCTGGGTAATAGTGGATTAGCCCAACCCAGAGAGCAGGTGAATGCAGTGGCAAGCGGAGAGAGAGAGAGAGAGAGAGAGTGCTCTCTTGGGAGCTCCCCAATTTAGTTCAGCCCCAAATTCCACCGCCCAAATCGTATTGTGGAGACATCAAAATTATCTATCGCAAAACAAATGGGTTTTGTAAGGCAGGGACCTGTGTTTTTGGTCCTGGGTTCGGCCGCCATATAGAGAAACACACTAAACCCAAACATTTCTGGAAACTAGACATTCGGGGGAGTCCACAGAGGTGTGACTTGTGTGTATTCCCAAACGTTTTCTTACCCAGAATACCCTGCAAAGCTGAAATGTTGAATAAAAACTCTATTTTTCTCACATTTCTGTCAAACAAACTACAGGAATATGCTGGGATCCACAAAATTCCTACCGCCCAGTGATTCCTCCCCTGTCCTGATAAAAACACTACCCCACTTGAGTGCCTACACCTAGTGCCTGCGTCAGGAATGGATCACCCCAGGGTCAACAGCTGCCTCATGTAAGAACCAACATTGACTGTTGTGTGATCTATTCCTGTCGCGGGCACCAGGCCTACCCACACAAGTGAGGTACCATTTTTATCAGGAGACTTGGGGGAATGCTGGGTGGATAGAAATTTGTGGCTCCTCTCAGATTCCAGAACTTTCTGTCACCGAAATGAAAGGAAAAAGTGTTTTTTTGGCCACATTTTGAGGTTTGCAAAGGATTCTGGGTAACAGAACCTGGTCAGAGCCCCACAAGTCACCCCATCTTGGATTCCCCTAGGTCTCTAGTTTTAAAAAATGCACAGGTTTGGTAGGTTTCCCTAGGTGCCGGCTGAGCTAGAGGCCAAAATCTACAGGTAGGTACTTTGCAAAAAACAGCTCTGTTTTCTGTCAAAAAATGGGATGTGTCCACGTTGTGTTTTGGGGCATTTCCTGTCGCGGGCGCTAGGCCTACCCACACAAGTGAGGTATCATTTTTATCGGGAGACTCGGGGGAACTTAGAATAGCAAAACAAGTGTTATTGCCCCTTATCTTTCTCTACATTTTTTCCTTCCAAATATAAGAGGGAGTGTAAAAAAGACATCTATTTGAGAAATGCCCTGTAATTCACATGCTAGTATGGGCACCCCGGAATTCAGAGATGTGAAAATAACCACTGCTCCTCAAAACCTTATCTTGAGCCCATTTTGGAAATGCAAAGGTTTTCTTGATACCTATTTTTCACTCTTCATATTTCAGCAAATGAATTGCTGTATACCCAGTATAGAATGAAAACCAACTGCAGGGTGCAGCTCATTTATTAGCTCTGGGTACCTAGGGTTCTTGATGAACCTACAAGCCCTTTATATCCCCGCAACCAGAAGAGTCCAGAAGACATAACGGTATATTGCTTTCTAAAATCTGACATCGCAGGAAAAAGTTACAGAGTAAAACAAAGAAAAATGGCTGTTGTTTTCAGCTCAATTTCAATATTTTTTTATTTCAGCTGTTATTTTCTGTAGGAAAACCTTGTAGGATCTACACAAATGACCCCTTGCTGAATTCAGAATTGTATCTAGTTTTCAGAAATGTTTAGCTTTCCGGGATCCAGCATTGGTTTCACACCCATTCCTGTCACTAACTGGAAGGAGGCTGAAAGCACCAAAAATAGTAAAAATGTGGTATGTCCCAGTAAAATGCCAAATTTGTGTTGAAAAATGTGGTTTTCTGATTCAAGTCTGCCCATTCCTGAAAGGTGGGAAGATGGTGACTTCAGCACCAGAAACCCTTTGTTGATGGCATTTTCAGGGAAAAAACCACAAGCCTTCTTCGGCAGCCCTTTTTTCCCATTTGTTTGGAAAAAGCAAAATTTTCACTGTATTTTGGCTAATTTCTTGGTCTCCTCCAGGGGAAACCACAAACTGTGGGTACCATTAGAATCCCTAGGATGTTGGAAAAAAAGGACGCAAATTTGGCGTGGATAGCTTATGTGGACAAAAAGTTATGAAGGCCTAAGCGCGAACTACCCCAAATAGCCAAAAAAGGGCTCAGCACTGGGGGGGTGTGGGGGGGGGGGGGGGGGGGGGAGAGAAACGGCCCAGCAGCTAAGGGGTTAATAGCTCTCCTGCGCTGGTAGGGGCACTTGGCTCAATCTTAGTGTTGAAAGCATTGCCACAGTGACATCACTGGAGCAATAAAGCAATCATTGTCAGTGTCCAGCCTATTTTTGCCATGCCCTTGGCGATGAAGAAATTACATCAACTGAAGTAGTGCAGTGTAACAATCTAATTGGCACCTTCCTAAGACCTACAACTTTCTTTTAGAATGGGGATGAGTGTGGGATCAGTGAGGAATCTGCACATAGAGTATCCACCAAAAAGATAGCTACCAAAGTGAATAACTTTTTCCTTTGATGGATATATCTTCTTTCAGATTCCAAAGCAGAACCTCTGAGGTAGTGGATCTGAAGTATTAGTCAGATAAAACAAATCTTGGAGCATCAAGCTTTTCAAAATTACCTTTCCTCCTCAGGTTTGAATCCAGACAGTAATGTTTGGGGTACATGTGAAGGGAAGCATATGTCGCTGCCCGACAGATCTCGGCCACTGAACTTCCCCTAAACAAAGTTGAGGTGGAAGACTTTGCCCTGGTGTAAGCAGTCCACATTCCCTTTGGAGGTTCCTTCTTTGTAAAGGGGGAGCACATCTTCATGTATAATATTACCCAGTGGGACAAGGTCTTCTTATAGACTGCCTTGTCGTTCTTGCTATACAAAAAGTGGTTTGCCAGATCAGGACTCTTCTGTATGGTCAATGTAACAGCTGACTGCTCTTCTTGAGTCCAGTCACATAGTCTTGCCGCCTGCTTGGTGGAATGGAGTGGTGGGTAAAAAGTGGGAAGGGTAATAGATTTCCCTGGATGGAAAGGGGTCACCACTAAGAAACCAGCTTTCAAAGTCACCAGGCTTAGCTAACAACTATGAAATGGCTTGAATGTAACCTCTATCATAAATGTCAACACCAGATTAAAATCCAACTCCAGCCTAACAAAATGAGTGGGTGGAAACCAGTGTGATTTAACTTCAAAAAACTTATCATTGCTGAGGACAAAGAGTTGTTGTGTTTTTCTAAATGATTTGGTTCTATAAATATAGATCACCTTTGGAAGACGTTTGGGATTGGTGCGTAATACCACCCTACCTCTATGTAGTTTCAAATAAGGGTATTTGTAAAGTTAATAATTGAAGTTCACTGACCCTTCTGAGTGAAGTTATTGCAACTAGAAATTGTACTTTCCATGCTAAAAACTGGAAGGGGTAGAAGTGGAGGGGTTCAAATGGAGGGCCCATTAATCATGTTAACAGAATATTAAGATTGCAAGTAGGGGCAGGTGGCACTAAGAGGAATAACTCTTTTGAGGCCTTCTAGAAAGGCTTTACCAACAGGAATACTGAAAAAATAGGTATGTTGTCTATTTTGAAAATAAGCAGTCACTGTCACCAGGTGTAATCTTAAGATGTAAAAGCTAAACCAGTAGAATGTAAATGGAACAGATTACAATGACCTGAACTTTGGGGTTTGAAGGGTGGATTTGTTTAGAACAACAGTAGTAGAGAACTCTTTTCCACATTGTGGCATAACAAGTGCAGGTAGTTGGTCTGTATACTTAAGAATGTCCATACAAGGTTGTGGAAGATTTAGATAACCGAATTCTAGACTTTCAGGAGCCAAATCACTGGGGTTTGAGTGTATGACTTCTCCATAATTATGCATGTGAAGGTCCTGTCTGAATAGCAGTTCTAACCATGCAGTGAACCATGGTTGCCATGCCCAAGTGGAGCTACTAGGATGAGCATGAGAGATGCCTGTTAAAGTTTGAGAACCACAAACAAAAGCAGTGGGAGTGGTGGAAAAGCATAAGCAAATATCGCGACCAACTCATCCATAGTGCATTGCTCTTGGTTTGTGGGTGTGGGAACATGGAGGCAAAGTTTATGCATGTTGCATTTTCTGCTGTGGCGAAAAGGTATATGTCTGTGTTAGATGTAACATGGTAATGTTTGCGTGATCGATACTCTAATGTTCAATTGTACAAATGCATGAAATACTATGTTTATTTATATATGTATTCCACATTTAGGAGTGAATAGTTAAGTGGAGCCAGGCAACACTGGTCAGTTGCTCGGATAGCAACACAAAAAGGTGGAGGACCGAGTGCTGAAACTATTTAAACACTCACACCCAGTCACAGATCTGGGTATACTCCATCGTTCTTTTGCTCACCATGCCACCCCAGTTAGGACCCAGCCATATGCAAATCAGTCTTGACCACAGATCTGGGTTTATTCCATTGTTCCCGGTTGTGGGTGTCATTGCTTTACAAAGAATTCAGATTTTTAAACTTGGATTGCCTCAACCGCATACTTTAACTTGGCAATGAGGGTCCAAGCTTACCGTACACCTACTAACCTCATTTCGGCATTTCTTTGGTTTTGCCGCTGCCCACTTTCGGCTGCTGCCTCTTCATGGTTCCCACCGCCACCATCCAAGGAGTGATGTCCCTGGTGCACCTGCTCCAGTGTTATCATGGAGCTGCATTGCACCGGGGAGTTTTCTCCTCTTTCGTGCTCTCTTCGGACACGTGCACCAACATTGTGGGCTTGTCTCTTCACTACTGGTGACGCATGCACATATGAAACAAGTGCATGCACATTTCTGGCCACAAGCATGAGGATAAATCCTTGATGAAATAGCACTGGCACGCCACTCCGATACACCGGCCCTCATTTTACATAGCAGCACCTATTAACTATTTAATTGTACGCGTCTTAGATAATTATTGATTCTTCATAACACGGTTGGTCAAAATATTTTCGGCCACAGAGCTCCGGTATAATTGGCATAGCTGTAAGTGTTTATTTCATTCTATAAACTTTAACAAACTTTGTCTATACTTTAATTCACACTGATGGCTACTTCTCAGCAAATTTCGCAGCCTCCTTCTCCTTTTCTGCAACACCCTGGCAAACCAGCCACTAAATGGTGTCAATGGCTCAGAATTTTTAAAGATCATTTAACAGCCATTGGTGCGGCTAACTTTGTGCCAAATAGAAAAGTAGCAGTATTATACATGTGCACTGCAGGAGGCTGGCCTGGTTTGTAGTGGGTACCAAGGGGTACTTGCACTCTGCACCAGGTCCAGTTATCCCTTATTAGTGTAGAAGAGGTTAGGATGATAGAAAAGGTAGCTTAGCAGAGCAGCTTAGGCTGAACTAGGAGACGTGTAAAGCTCCTACTATACCACTGGTGTCATATGCACAATATCATAAGAAAACACAATACACAGATATACTAAAAATAAAGGTACTTTATTTTTATGACAATATGCCAAAGTATCTCAGTGAGTACCCTCAGTATGAGGATAGCAAATATACACAAGATATATGTACACAAAACCAAAATATGCAGTAATAGCAATAGAAAACAGTGCAAGCAATGTATAGTCACAATAGAATGCAATGGGAGCACATAGGTATAGGGGCAACACAAACCATATACTCCAAAAGTGGAATGCGAACCACGAATGGACCCCAAACCTATGTGAGCTTGTAGAGGGTCGCTGGGACTGTAAGAAAACAGTGAGGGTTAGAAAAATAGCCCACCCCAAGACCCTGAAAAGTGGGTGCAAAGTGCACCTAAGTTCCCCAGAGAGCACAGAAGTCGTGATAGGGGAATTCTGTCAGGAAGGCAAACACCAGCAATGCAACAACGATGGATTTCCAGACGAGAGTACCTGTGGAACAAGGGGACCAAGTCCAAGAGTCACACTCAAGTCGGGAGTGGGCAGATGCCCAGGAAATGCCAGCTGTGGGTGCAAAGAAGCTGCCACCGGATGGTAGAAGCTGAGGATTCTGCAAGAACGAAGAGGGCTAGAAACTTCCCCTTTGGAGGATGGATGTCCCACGTCATGAAGACGCTTGCAGAGGTGTTTCCGTGCAGAAAGACCGCAAACAAGCCTTGCTAGCTGCAAGGGTAGCGGTTAGGGTTGATGGATGCTGCTGTGGCCCAGGAGGGACCAGGATGTCGCCAATTGCGTGAGGAGACAGAGGGGGCGTCCAGCAAGACAAAGAGCCCACTCAGAAGCAAGCAGCACGCGCAGAAGTGCCGGAACAGGCACTACGAAGAAGAGTGAACCGGAGCTCACCCGAAGTCACAAAAGAAGGTCCCACGACGCCGGAGGACAACTCAGGAGATCTTGCACTGCAGGTTAGAGTGCCGGGGACCCAGGCTTGGCTGTGCACAAAGGAAATACTGGAAGAGTGCACAGGAGCCGGAGCAGCTGCAAATCACGCGGTACCCAGCAATGCAGTCTAGCGTGGGGAGGCAAGGACTTACCTCCACCAAACTTGGACTGAAGAGTCACTGGATTGTGGGAGTCACTTGGACAGAGTTGCTGAGTTCCAGGGACCACGCTCGTCATGCTGAGAGGGGACCCAGAGGACCGGTGATGCAGTCTTTTGGTGCCTGCGATTGCAGGGGGAAGATTCCGTCGACCCACGGGAGATTTCTTCGGAGCTTCTAGTGCAGAGAGGAGGCAGACTACCCCCACAGCATGCACCACCAGGAAAACAGTCGAGAAGGCGGCCTGATCAGCGTTACAAGGTCGCAGTAGTCGTCTTTGCTACTTTGTTACAGTTTTGCAGGCTTCCAGAGCAGTCAGCGGTCGATTCCTTGGCAGAAGGTGAAGAGAGAGATGCAGAGGAACTCTGATGAGCTCTTGCATTCGTTATCTAAAGAATTCCCCAAAGCAGAGACCCTAAATAGCCAGAAAAGGAGGTTTGGCTACTTAGGAGAGAGGATAGGCTAGCAACACCTTGAGGAGCCTATCAGAAGGAGTCTCTGACGTCACCTGCTGGCACTGGCCACTCAGAGCAGTCCAGTGTGCCAGCAGCACCTCTGTTTCCAAGATGGCAGAGGTCTGGAGCACACTGGAGGAGCTCTGGGCACCTCCCAGGGGAGGTGCAGGTCAGGGGAGTGGTCACTCCCCTTTCCTTTGTCCAGTTTCGCCCCAGAGCAGGGCTGGGGGATCCTTGAACCGGTGTAGACTGGCTTATGCAGAAATGGGCACCATCTGTGCCCATGAAAGCATTTTCAGAGGCTGGGGGGGGCTACTCCTCCCCAGCCCTAACACCTTTTTCCAAAGGGAGAGGGTGTAACACCCTCTCTCTGAGGAAGTCCTTTGTTCTGCCTTCCTGGGCCAAGCCTGGCTGGACCCCAGGAGGGCAGAAACCTGTCTGAGGGGTTGGCAGCAGCAGCAGCTGCAGTGAAACCCCGGGAAAGGTAGTTTGGCAGTACCCGTGTCTGAGCTAGAGACTCGGGGGATCATGGAATTGTCTCCCCAGTGCCAGAATGGCATTGGGGTGACAATTCCATGATCATAGACATGTTACATGGCCATGTTCGGAGTTACCATTGGGACGCTATACATATGTCGTGACATATATATAGTGCACGCGTGTAATGGTGTCCCCTCACTCACAAAGTCCGGAGAATTTGCCCTGAACAATGTGGGAGCACCTTGGCTAGTGCCAGGGTGCCCACACACTAAGTAACTTAGCACCCAACCTTTACCAGGTAAAGGTTAGACATATAGGTGGCTTATAAGTTACTTAAGTGCAGTGGTAAATGGCTGTGAAATAACGTGGATGTTATTTCACTCAGGCTGCAGTGGCAGGCCTGTGTAAGAATTGTCAGAGCTCCCTATGGGTGGCAAAAGAAATGCTGCAGCCCATAGGGATCTCCTGGAACCCCAATACCCTGGGTACCTCAGTACCATATACTAGGGAATTATAAGGGTGTTCCAGTATGCCAATGTAAATTGGTGAAATTGGTCACTAGCCTGTTAGTGACAATTTGTACAGAGAGAGCATAACCACTGAGGTGCTGGATAGCAGAGCCTCAGTGAGACAGTTAGTCATAACACAGGTAACACATACAGGGCACACTTATGAGCACTGGGGCCCTGGCTGGCAGGGTCCCAGTGACACATACAACTAAAACAACATATATACAGTGAAATATGGGGGTAACATGCCAGGCAAGATGGTACTTTCCTACATGCACTGGCTATCCTGCTCAACAGGTATTTGACAATTTGCCTCCTACACCAGCACAACATGGAGCAGGTGACAATACTGATATATGGAATGTGTATAAAGATGCTTTGGTGTACTTGGATAAACAATATGCTGATGAGCCAAGTATAATGTTGGCGAGAGACAATTTCTTTAAGCAGAAGCAGGGTACAGATGAAGGAGCAGAGGAATACATTGCCGCATTCAGAGTTCTGGCAGCCATGTTTGATTTTGGAGCCAACTACAATATATATATATATATTGGAGATCAATATGTTTTTTCAAGGTTCTTCTAAAAAAGATACAGGTACGCTTGCTCAGCTGCAGAAACCCCACATTATTAGAAACCATAGATTTAGCTAAGAACATTGAAAGGTGATGATATCTACCAAAGCCATTCACAAAGACCACCTTATTAATGCCTTACAGATTTGAAGTGATGATACTCATGATTCTATTAAAGTGTTTAAAGTGGGGAGTAAAATGGGAAAGCAGCAATATTCAAGAAGGGACAAATTCATTTGTTACAGATGTGGGTCTAAAAACCATGTTAGTAATAATCCCAATTGCCCAGTAATTGGTAAAAACTGCTTATTCTGCTAAACAAAAGGTCAGTTACAGGTCATGTGCAAAAGCAACAAAAACTCTCCCGTCATGAATAGCATTAAAGCGCAAAAAAGTGTGAATGTTGTTACAGAAAAACTGTAAAATGTCATTTTGACCACTGAATGTAATGCCATAATGGATGAACATAGAATTAAAGGTCCACTGTGTCTAGCACCGATTAGGAATGTTTAGCTCCAGGTTATGGCTGATTCAGGTTCACCAATTACCATTATTTCAGATACAACCTTTCCTTAAAATTGGAGCAAAAAGTTCAGTTTAACACCTTCTGATGTTTCTCCAAAGGCTTTTGGTGAATTTGATATAGAAATGTTGGAATATTTTGTTTCTAGATTGGACTATTTAGGCAGGCATATCACCACTTAAACATATGTTGCTATCAGGGAAAGAAACATAATTGGTTGGCTAGACTTTGCCAAAACTGGCCTCTACTTGATGCCTGGCGCGGATAAACCCATTGTGTTGGGTAAAGTACCTAGTGATTACGTTCATGAGGAGCCTTTGGTTAGGAACATGGTTGAAAATACTGACACAATAGACATACAACAACTGGTTAATCATATCCAAATCTCTTTTCTAATAAAATTGGGTCTGTGAAAGGTTTTACTCGTCAGATTCACTTAAAATCTGGCGCACGGCCTGTAGTTCATAAGTCACTGCCCATACCACTGAGCACAAGAAATGATCTTAAGACTACCATTAAATCCTAATATTCTGATGGGGTGATAACACCGTGTGAATCAACTGAATATCTCTCACCGATTTTTGTAGTTAGAAAAATATCCAGTCAGTTTATGTGCTGACCTACATTCACTCCACAAGTAGTCAGTTTATGTGCTGACCTACATTCACTCCACAAGAGTATCTTGGTTGACTATCATCTCCTTCCAAAGATTTGGGAGTTGTTTGCAAAACGGGGTGGGGCCAAGGTTTTTTTTATCATTGATTTGCGTTCCACTTATCAATTACCGCTTACTGTTGGGTCCCAAAAATGTACATCATTTATTACCCCTTTCGGTACATTTAAATATCTCAAGTTGCCTTTTGGCCTGGCTTCGGCACCTAGCGTCTTTCAGAGGCTAATGGATAACCTTCTGGAGGAAATAAATGGAGTTCAGGCCTACCAAGACGATATCTTAGTCTTTGGCAGTGATTGTGAAGAACATAACACAACACTTCACAAGTTTTTGACAAAAGAGTTCTATGTAGGTTTGACAATTAGTAAAATTAAAATGCTAAATTGGCACTCAAGAATTAGACTATTTAGGTCATACAATTTAATCAGAGGGGATAAAACCAAACTTTTCTCTGATCAAAGCTTTACAAGATACCCCTGCTCCAGCAGGCAAGGACTACCTGGATTAATTTCTAGGCTTGGCAGAGTATTATGCCCGCTCTGTACAATGGTTATGCTCAAAAAGTGGAACCATTGCGGTCATTGTTAAGAAAAGGATCCAAGTTAATTTGGACATAGCAACTTACAGAAGTTTTCAATAAAATGAAGAATTTAATTGTTAATGCTCCAGCTTTAATTCCTTCAGGATCATTGCAATTTTATATCTCTGTGGATGCTAATATGACTGGTATTGGTACTATTCCAGGTCAATGGGTAGATAGCAAGGAACACAGTCGTTTTTTTCTTCCAGAATGTTAAAACCTTCTGAACCTCACTATAGCATTATTGAACAAGAAGCATTGTTTTGTGTCTGGGTAGCTCATAAATTGAATTTGAGCTTTTTATGGATCATAAAACGCTTGTGCACATACTTCTTGGCTCTGGGTCCAACAAGGCGTCAGCAAGATTAGTATGATTACTGTCAAAATTGCGAGAATACAATTTGATGATCAAATATCTGGCTGGGGGGAAAAACATTCAGGGCTGACTTTTTATCTTGTATGTCCTTGGAATGTGATCAAGAACCAGATATGCTTGAAGATACAGAATGTGTCATATCTACATTAGATGCTATAGCGGAATGCAATGCCTCTATATCTGAACAAGTGTGGTTAGATAAGAGCTCCAAAGATATTGTACTGGTCAAGGTGAGAAATTTCATAAAGAATGGATGGCCTGAAAATAGAAAGCTTTCAGGTGATTTAAGATGTTCTGCTCAAGTAACCAATGCACTATCAACAGAGAATGACTTGATTTTATGTCATTACCTATTTGTTCTACCCAGAACAGAGTGAAAGGACATCATCAAAAATGCCCATCAGGGTCATCTGGGAATCAATAAAACATGCAAGCAAATTACGCAATACTAGTGGTGGCCTTGTTTGGAGGCACAAGTCAAATCAATGATAGATAATTGTGGGGAATGCTTGTTGTCTGACAAGAAATGGAAAACTATGGATACCTCACTTCAACCTGTTCCATTTCCTGAGTCACCATTGGAAAAAACTGCTTTAGGTGTCTCTGGGCCATATGACATTGTTTCCAGTAATTGTAAGTTTCTGATACTAATGATAGATTACCATCCCAAATGTGTGTATTATACCTTTTGTGATTCTCATAGCACAGATAATGTCATATCATTCCTTAACTGTGTATTTTCAATGGAAGGTTTTCCTAAATTCATTGTTACCGATAATGTTACACATTTTGTTTCTAATAAAATATGTTCCTTCTTAAGCAAGAATGATATTCAACATCTTAAGGTGGCATTGTATTTCCCCCAATTCTAATGGTTTGATTGAAAAGGCAAATAGAATAATAAACTAAGGTACATAGCCATTGCATCAGGTAAGGATGTACAGGAATTTATAAAAAAGAAAATTGGAGCTATAACACAACGCCACACAATACTACAGGTATTTGGCATTTTCTTTACTCAGAGGTAGAAAATTTCATACTAACTCGTTTCCTGAATGGTTCAGGTGTAAAGGTAAAGACAAGTTTGATACGTGCCTGGCCAAAGACACCTCAGTTGATTTGCATGTATTAAAAAAACAAAATGAAATGAAACAGAAATTTGACATAGGTAAAAAGTTTATTAAAAATCTACAAATTGGTGATTGGGTTCCTATTAAAAAAAAAAGAAACAAACAAGAAAAGTGTGTAAAGGTATATCAAAATATTCAGCTCCTGTGCAGGTTAAGAGAGTGTCAAAGAGTTCTGTTTTTTTTTTTTATATAGAAAACAAAGTTTGGTGGAACATAAGGGATTTAGTACTTCTGTCGTCATCTCAAACAGATTTGATAAAAACGAGACTCCAGTCTGAGTTAGATCAATGTGATTGGCCTAGTTGGTTAACATCCAACCAACAATTAAACGATTCCACTTCAACGCCAACATCTGCAACAGTGCTGAATAACAGCATGACTGGAGTTGCACAAAAAAGAGAGTTAGTTTGTCGTCAAAGAAAAACACCCAGTACATTTAATGATTACGTGATGTTTAAAGTTATATATTCATTTAGAATCCATTTCTGTGTAATGTCATGTTAGTTTCAAAGGATATATTTTGTTTAATTAAAGGAGGGAAATGTTGTTAGATGTCACATGGTAATGTTCGCTTGAGCGATACTCTAATGTTGACATGAGGGTTTACTTTCAATTGTACAAATGTTCGCATGAGCGTGAAACACTGTTTATTTATATATGTATTCCACATTTGGGAGTGAACGTTTAAGCTGGGCCAGGCAACGGCGGTCAGTTACCCGGATCACCTGCTGAACGGGATGCTCAGGGTTGTGGGTGTCACTGTTTTACAATAAATTAGGATTTTTAACCTTGGATCGCCTCAGCTGCTTACTTCAGTGTGGGTGACCCCAACACCGGAAGTATGGGAGGACAATGTGTGTGGATCTCCCATTCATGGACTTGTTGATGCCTCCTACTGAGGAGATCTGCAAAGTTGTCGTCCCTTCCTAGAAGGTACTCTGCTAACAGGTGAATGCTGTATCAGAGAGCCCATCTCCAAATGGTCTGATCTAGGTGAGATAGCTGAGGGAATCCGGTGCCTCATGCTTTTGGAGATACTACATGGCAATCTTGTTGTCCGTTTTGATGAGAACTACCTCAGTGATTAGGTGAGGGAGAAATTCTCTTATGGCTAGTTGAACAGCTAGCAACTCCAGATGACTGATGTAGTGAGGTTTCTGACTGACCATCCAGTGTTGTTAAATAGTGAGAGCTTGAGAATGTACTCCCAAGCCCGTGAGGGAGGCATCCGTTTTAATGGTTCTCTGCGGAATTGGAACCAGGAAAGGCGGTCTCTTTAGGAGATTGTTGGTGTTTGACCATTGCAGAAACTGCAAGCTCGACGGTGGACCAAAACTAGATACTCCAATTGATCTTCTTTATCCGAGACCATTGGCATGCTAAGCACTCTTGCATCAGACACCTGTTGAGTCTGGTATGAAGTACTATGGCTATGCATGAACACATCAGACCTAGGAGACGCATGACTGTCCTCACTGTTATCTTCTGAAGGGGTTGAAACAGTGGGATAAGCATTTGCAAGGATTGAATTCTTGTGGCATTTGGGTATGCTATACCTCATTGTGAATCAAGAATGGCTCCTAAGTACCTTTGCACCCGCAGAGGCTGGAAATGGGATTTGACTTCATTGATGATGAAGCCTAGTTGATTAAGTAAATTTATGGTGGCTTGAGTGTGTTGCAAGCACTGGTACTGAGTAGCGCTTTGGATGAGCTAGTCGCCTAAGTATGGAAAAACGTGTATGTTTTACCTGTGCAATTTGGCTGCTACCACTTCAAGACTTTTTGAGAAGACCCTGGGGGCGATGGTGACCTTGAAGGGTAGCACCTTGAAGTGGAAATGTTGGGTGTTTACTACAGAACTGAGATATTTGCGACGGCCGGGTAAGTTGGGATGCTGAAATAGGCATCTTTCAAGTCAATTGCTTCCATAAAGTCACATTGTTGATGTAATGGTATGACATCTTGAAGAGTAACCATTTGACAATGCTCTGAGATGTACTAGTTTAGGGGTCTGAGGTCCAAGATTGGTCTTAGAGATCCATCCTTTTTGGGAATAAGGAAGTAGAGTGAATAGACCTCTGTGCCATGCTTCCTCCTTGAACAACTGCTGATGTTCCAAGGAGAGCTTGTGTTTGCGAGGTTGAATGTTTGGAGGTGTGGAAGTGAGCTCGAGATAATAACCATGTTGGATAATATCCGACTCCCACTGATAGAAGATAATATTAATCCAGGCGCAAAGAAACTCTTATAATTGGCAGGTTGTGTGGTTGGCAGGGGAGGAGGGGGAGGTGGGCGGGGGGACATAGGGGACAAGTCAGGGCTTTGTTGTGGTGGCAGAGGGCTTTGTGAAGCCTGATTTTCCTCTGCCCTTAAAAGCATTGTCCCAGTAGAAGCCTCTATGGTAAAACCTTGTTTAAGTGGTTTGTGTCCAAGGTCATTGGTAAGAAGTGACTATTTGTGGAGCTGGTTTTAGTGACCCCACGGTAAGGTTAACAGCAAAATGAGCCTCTTTGGTATGGTGTTTGTAATGCTCCAATGGCTTTGGCTGTTTCATTGTCTTTCTTTATCTTTTCGAGCAGGGTGTCGATCTGACGGCCTTTGCCATAAAAGGGAAGTGCCAGTATGTTTAGCTGTACTTCTGGCTGAAGCCAGAGACCCTGCACCAGGCAAGATGTCCAAGTAGCATGCTAGAATTAATGCCTCTTGCTGCTGTGTGGGCTGCGTCCACGTTGCAGCAGATTGAAGTGATGGCAATTACTTTGCCCTCAGAGGCAATCTTGTATGCTCTCTTTTTGTATTTATCTCGGGGATGTTGAAGGAGCCCCTCCAGCTCATCTCAATGAGCCCTATCATATCTGTAGAGGAGTCCAAATGAGTTAGCAATTCTCCATTGGTTGGCCGACTGGGCAACCACCGTCTTCCCTGCTGCATCTGACTTTCTACATTCCTTATCTGTTGATGGCTCCTCACCAGACGTTTATGAGTTTGCCCTCATTTCTTTCTGTAGCGACCACCAGTGAGTAGGGAGGCAGTTAACCTTTAATATATGTGTGGTCAGATGGAGATGCTTATATTTTTTATCTACCCTCAGAGTTATGACATGTGCCTTAACAGGCTCTTTGAAGATATCTGGAGTGTGTCTGAGCATCCCATTAAGCATTGATAGATACTTTGCTGAACACTGGCTAGAGGAGAGGATTTCGAATAAAAAAATCATCCTCTATAGGGTCGGTATGGAGTTCGACCTTGTTATATGCAGCTGCTCTACCTATGACATCTTAGTATATAATGTGGTGTCATCTGGGGAAGAGGGCTTGGCTGTGTACAGATCAGGGTCTGTATCTATGGGTAGTTTAATATCGTATGTGTCCCACAGATTGTCTTGAGGTGGGATGGAATACTGGTCTCCTTCCTCTTCTTCCTCCCAAAAAGAATTAATGGAACCCTCGGGAATATTGTTCTGGTGCAGGTGGTGGTGCAGTAGGGTGTACAGGGCTAGTAGCCTTGTCTGTTTTCTTCCCGTGATTTATTGGAATAGGAATGTCCAAAGCCTCTTCAAAAGTAAGCTGCCACTTAGTTGGCTGCGCAGCAGTGATTGAGGTCTTGTTAATATACCATTAGCATCTGGGTGGATGACAAGATACCACTGTCTAGAGTCTATCTTCTGCTGAAGTCGTTCGAGTACAGGCTCCATAGATTCTGAACCCTTTGGTCGCTTCAAGAAGGAGTATGTTTTTGGCTCCAAAGCCGCATTCAGCACCAATGGTTCTGATGCCAACTGTCCAGGCTCCAACACAGTTGGTTTCAGCTCCAATGTTCGCCTCGACTCCGAGAGTCAGCTCTCGAGCATGCATCTGCTGCTACGTTTACGGTATCGAAGGCAGTGATGGGCGTTTTGGACACAGCTATTCAGTGCTGACCATGGCCCGAAGGTAGTGGTGGCCCAAGGAGGTCTTAGGCAGGTGTTCATCCCTTAACAATGGCTTGCTGGGGAAGGGATGGAGGGGGCTCTGAACTTGCAGGTTGTCCTGATGTGAGGTTGTGCATCTTGAGCTCAGACTCTGAGCTGTCGTCTTGGGAGAAGGTGCTCTCATCTGCTGTCGGCCCCTGAGTGTAACCTGCCTCCTGAAGTTCCTCCGATCCAAAGATGTCCAGCGCTTTGTCAGCACTGCATCAAGACATCTTGAATCATTGAGTTTGTCCGTCTCTCAATGTCTTCTTGGGCCTGGAGGATTTATAGGCTTCACAGGTATCTTCCTGACGTTCCGTAGAAAGGCACAAGTTACACACCTGATGTTGGTCGGTGCGTGGAAACTTGGCATGACATTGGGGGCATAACCGAAAGAGAGTCCATTCCATCACCAAGCAGACATGATGATGACGGTATCAGAGTAGAAGTATTGCCCCAAAGGGCGAAGGCCCAATGGGCCTGCGGTTGAACCGAGTCTCCCAGATGAAACCAACAATGGTAACCGTTCAAAGGATTGAGTACTAATTACGCTTGAAAACAGTACCAACATTAGGCCTAAATTAGGAAATGAGGATGTTGAGACGGAGCAGAGGCGCACATGTCCGAAACAGACAGCGGAAGAAAACAATCTAACAATGGAGTTGATACCCATGCGCATTACCAGCAAGAGGAGGAGTAACTCTACCTCATGACTTAAAGGTTTTCTTAGAAGGAAAACAACTTTAACACTGATTAGCCCAACACTAGATAGCAAGATTATGCTACGTATGTGAACCTGCAGCCACACTTGCCTGGAACATGTGATGTATCATATTTGTGCATATCATTTGATATGAATTATGTGATTAAATGAATTAACAACTATAGAGAATAATGGATCAGATTTCTCGTTCTCCTCAGGCACATCATTAGTCATTAATTATGCTTTGAAAAAAAGCATAGGTCTGTGGTGAGGGTATGTTACATTGGCTTTGTTGGTATTACTCCTTTCCCGCAACTTACTTCTATATAGAGTAAGGATACCCCTGATTATTGTTCCAGTTTGGCATCATACTCCATGATAGTCTTTCAGTTAATGCAGCAAACAAATGTTGTGGGGCTTCGAGTCATGCCTCCAGCCCAAGCACCACAAGCAAACTTTGTTCAGATCAGTGAGCTACATTTGTCCATGCAAATCAGGGTTTGAACCATGACTTTTTAGGGAGTCACATTTCTAAGCACTGTGCAACAGATTTTGCGAAAAGTATCAGAGAATGATGAGACTAAGTGAGAGAGCTCTGGATCTTTCCCAAAGAACTGGCGGGTGAGTTGGGTGGAGGGGGAGGGAGTTTTTTTTTTGGAGTGGTGGTTAAGGAAACTGATGTCAATGGGCCAGGGTGTGCATTTTATGGCTTCAGTCACAATGGGATGAGATAAAGCCAAGTACTCCCTACTGGAGTTAGGCAGCTATGGATGTTTCCAGATACAGCCTGGCACCTGAGGATATTCAACAGGTCTGGAAACATCAGGTAAAAAAATCCATCCAAGCAACTATGTTGGAATATTAAGATCTGGACCAAGCTTGAGAGATTCCCCTGATACTGTGCCCACTGGAACTTCAGATCCTACTGCAAAGGCCGCATATGCCAATGGGCATGTGTCACAAGGGGGAATATAGGAGGCCCAAAAGCCTCAGAGTCAGTCTCACTGAAATTCAGGATAGTCTCTGAAACATCTGTTTAATAGCCTGAGTATCCTAGAGTTGCCAATCAGAAGCCTAGGGCTGAATCTGCACTGTGTCCCTAAGAGCCCTGATGAAAGATAGCAGCGAGTGTAGAAGGTTCACTGTAGTCTGAAGGTGGGAGACTACTGACGGGCAAACCTGCCTTCAACAGCCAATCATCAAGGTAGGGAAAGACTGGAAGTCCTGACCTCCACAGATGAGCTGCAACCACTGAGATCATTTTTATGAACACCCGAGGGCCGATGGTAAGGCTGAAGGGGAGAACAGCAAACAAAGTGCTCTTAGCCTACTGTGAACCGCAGGTAACAAATATGGGCAGGCAGGATGGAGATGTGAAGCATCCTGTAAGTCCAGCGATACCATACAGTCTCCTGGAGTCAGGGGCAGACAGTACTTGCGCAAGTGAGAGCATTGTGAATTTTCCTTTTTCAGGAAGAGATTGAGAAGGCACAGTTCTAGAATAGGACGAATGACTCTAGCCTACTTGGGCACAAGAAAGTAGCGAGAACAGCAACCTTGACCTACATCTGATGCCTGTACCTTCTCTATAGCGCCTTTGGACAAGACAGCTAGCACTTTCTTACAAAGCAAGGAGAGGTGGTCCTCCGTCCGCTTGTCATATGAAAGTGGCACGGATGGGGGTGGTCACAAAGGGGAGGGAGTAGCCCCTTTTGACAAGCTGCAAAACCCAGCAGTCTGATGTTAGTGAACTCCAGTGGTGCAGGCGTATCCTTCCTTCCACTGGAAGCCTATGATGCTCGGACAGCATATTAAAGGGGCTTGGAGGCTGCCGGGAAAGTGGCGGAATGGCTCAATCCATGGCACCTTCCCCATGTTATCTGTGAGAACTGCATCCACGGCCATGAAAAGATTATGAGGTTTGCTCACCAGGTGGCTGGGTGTGTAAAGACGTGGTTGGAAGCCCCTTCCATCCTACAAAAGAGGAGGAAGGCTTACTGGGGTTGGCAAGGAGCCAGGGAAAGCCCGAACTGCCAAGACAGGTCCTCTCTGGACCGGAAACAAGCATCCTAGGACCAGTTTCAGGGTATCACTTAATCAGCTAGGCTAGCTTGAATCCAATGGCGCATTGAGCACGGGACCCACGTCTGGGCATACCCTTCCCACTTGGGGCGACAAATGCAAAAAGAACAGATGATGGACACAATGCTGAACAATGCAAACATTTACCCCCAGTCACAAAGATCTGGCTTCAATCCATCGTTTTTTTGCTCACCACGCCACCCCAGTTTGGACCCAGCCATATGCAAATCAGTCTTGACCCTGTTCCTTATGGGAACAGTCCAGCCCGAATTGCCAAGCCAGGTCCTCCCTGGACCAGAAACAAGCATCCTAAGACCAGTTTCAGGGTATCACCCTTCATCAGCTAGGCTAGCTTGAACCCAGTGGCGCAGTGAGCATGGGTCCCACGTTTTGGCTTAACAGTTCGGGCTGGAATTTTCCCATGAGGAACAGGCTCAAGACTGATGTCTGCATTGTTCAGCATTCCGTTCACTGTCTGTTCTTTTTGCATTTGTCCCATGAATAAGGCACTGACTCTGATATGGGTAGTTTGCCCCCAGTCAGCGCC
The DNA here is from genome assembly GCF_031143425.1 of Pleurodeles waltl. Lineage (NCBI taxonomy): Eukaryota > Metazoa > Chordata > Amphibia > Caudata > Salamandridae > Pleurodeles > Pleurodeles waltl. The sequence goes on from NC_090448.1 coordinate 698,420,459, forward strand.
AGACTCGGTCGGTCGACAGTCCAGCTTTGTGTCGAAGTCGAGGATGATGATAGGGATGGTAACGCCATGAGGCGTCAGCAGCGCCGGGGGTGTCAGAATTGGAGTAGGCACTGGGAAGTCTGGGTGCCCAACTGGTGCCGGAGTGAACCTGCCAACTAGTAGGGGCACCTCCAGAGCCATTGGGGCCTGAAGGCGCTCTAGTGGGAAAGGGCCACCCAAATGAGATGCATGGCCTCATAGAATTCTTGTAACTGGGCGAGGGTCTCTCTAACTCTGAAAAACACTGGAGAGCACAGAGACAGCCCAGCCATAGGTTCCACAAGAGAGAAGGACCTCGAACGCCGAAGCTCCTTCATTTCTTCAGATGACTTTGACAGACATGGTGAAGTCAACGATCTCTTTCACTTTCGAACAATCTCGGGACTGTCCTCTCGACCGTGATATTGAGTGCTGCATCATCGAGTTGGCGAGGAGCTTGGAGGAACGCTCCCTCAAGGCCTTGGAGTAGATGTTGCAACAGTCGACGCAGGTCGTGGAGTCATGGTCACGCTCCCAGACTCCAGTGCGGGTCTGTCACAGTTTTATGTCGATGACAGGTTAAACCTAGCTTGCCTAGCGGACATCCTGATGCAGCAGGAGACAAGGTCTCAAATAAATCTCTACAAAAGGTGGAAAAAGAGTCAGTCAAAAAAAACTTGGGGTAACTCTTCCCGAATTTGCACTGACTGTCATGGAAAGAAAAGAACTGAAATCAGCGCGCTGGTGTGACAGATATATAGGTACTGCACACTTAACTTTCGGTGCAGATGACACAGAGCCAATCAAACGCCACCTCACGAAACATTTCCAGATCCAGTCTAATGCCCGGGAAAAATGTAAAGGTAAGGAAATATGGTAAATATGTGAATTGTCAGTTAAGGTGTATCGCCAATAATAATTCACAAATGCTGCAAAACAGTATAATCTGAATCCAGGCACAGCCAACCTTCCTTCTTTCAAGACAGAAATGTAGCCTTGGACACTTGCTGCACTAAATAAAATTGGGAAAAATAAATAATAAATTGCTTAAAGAATCTAGAGTACAAAATAAATTGGAAGCTGTAAAAAGGAAATCAAATAACATTTTAATTAGGGCTACTCGCTCAATAGGTGAAAGAGGAAACCAGTTCCTCCAGTTTAAGAGAGATTCTAATTTACTAAGGACTAGCATTTTGTCAAACTATACACATCTTCATATTTAAAAAATGCCAAAGTATGTTTTAGGGATCATGAGTAACCTTTATTAATAAGTGCTGTAAGTGCCTCCTTCAAGCTACTGAAAAGTGTTTCAGATTTTTTTTATTTAAATTTATAATCCTCTATTGCAGAAAACGTTGCTTTTTGGTCCAATCATACTGGATATTCTCGTCAGCCTTCACCGAAAGTGCTATATATCATCACTGTATGTCTTAAGTTTGTAACTAGAGTCCATGGGGAATTGAGCAATGGGGTTAGGTTAATCTGCTATGGCCAGTGGCTCTATTAATGAAGCAACTAAAATGGGGACAGAGGGTAGAGCCACTTGTTCCCATGGTGATTTGTTTTCAGTGCCTCCTTTCACCAAGTTGATCATGATTGAGGCACTTGAGTTAGAGACCCTAGAGACCAGCCACTAACTGTGTCCTGGGAAGGGAACTGGCATCAGATACTGTCTTCCCCACAAGCCTTTTCATTAGGCAGTACTGTTCCTCCATCTTTTATTGAAAAAGCTGAGATAATTTCTATAGCTTTTGAGGCTGATGGAGTTCGAGCTCTGACGGATAATTAAGAATGGTTCCTTTCTCTACTTTTTGATGCACTGTATATATTTTATAATAATGTTTAGTTCAACAATCTGAAGTAATATTATTTACAGTGTTAATAAATACCTCCATTGTATTTTTATTGATGTGGCTAGCCAAGGAGGGAACTAATCTGTATATACTTCCTCTTCATGCCAGAGCTGAGTCACTGCAGTCTGGGTTATTTGCTCTTAATTTGCTTTCCCTATGCAGCAATTCTCTCCAAGATTGTTCCTACAGATGCCTATATTTCATTATCCCTGGCCAATTTGGTTCAAAACCTTTTCAGTACGGTGATTGCTTTAAATAATTGAACGCTGAATTTGAAAGTTACAGATTTAGATATCTTTCTCCTGCAAGTGTTGCTTTTAAAGAATCCCCAACTATTGAAGTGGCTAAATTTACTTAGAAACATTCCTTAATAAACACATTTGCTGTAACCTACCCTTTTTCAAACAAATAGTTAATTTGTCATCCATTATTCATGTTTTTTGCATATGTTATAGGAACTTCATATACAATTGTGCAATGATCTGTAAAAACAATTGAGCACACTAGTTTCACGTTTACAGACAAAATTAAGAAATCATCAATTCAGATTGTGGAGTTGAATCTAGTTGAAAAACAAATTAATTCTTTAATTTTAGGTTAATTATGCGTTCAAGGACATAAGAGATCCATTCATTTCTTTAAACTTTTAATCAAAGCAAAACATATGGGTTTACTTTGTTTTCAATTATAGCTGACTGGAAGAGTCAAGTTCTAAAGCTTTTATGCAGTTAAAATCCCTGCTCATTCCCAGCACTTCTTTTAGGCAATAAAGATATAATTATATTGTTGAAGAGATGGAAAGTAAAGCTTAAAGGTCCAAAAAACTTGCCAATGTGAATAATTTCCCATTTAGCCAATTCATGATTCATACTCATTGTGCTTTATTTTATAAGAACCCGAAGTTCATTTCTTAATATTTACTTTTTGTTGCAAAAAAATATGGATTCTCCTGTATGTGCGGCCCCTATGGAAGGAAAAACACCTGTGATCTTCCCATTTTGCAAACAATTATGTTTCTGCTTGTATTTATGCCAGTGGCTTTCCTGTAAGACTATACTGGGTGGATTACAACTCATAATTCGGGACTCTAATGTTCTACATTTCCAGCCATTATTTAGTTGTATTTGAGTTATAATAGTTTATTTTCAAATTACTCATTACAGTAAATATCTAGGTAAAAAGCTGTGCACCGCTGGCTCAGGTGTTTTTGTAACTGTCTTAACAAAACTACCTGACTCTGTAGAGTTAATCCCTTAATGAATTGATCACTATTTGTTTGCCCTTTTACACCCTGTCGACACAGTTCTGTTTCTTGCTGTGCTTTAAATACCCATACATCCCTTTTCTGCTAGCTGTCATCCTCCCACAATCCTTCCCTGCTCTTTCTACTCCCCTTCTGTTCAGTGGTGATGTTCGCCACCACCACCTTCTGAGCCTTCTCTACCACTAAATGGTGGCATGGTATGCACTCCCCACCCCATACACAGGATCTTTCAGTGGGAAAACACCTAAAACAGAAAAATATATCTAGACATACATACTTACAAGAATCATATCAACCCTTTGAATCATTCAGCCGATTTACTTAGCAGTTTTTAAATATTTATTCCTGAGTTGTGTTGCCTTTTTTAGTGCTGCCATTTCTTTAGTTTTAACTCCATTTGCTGGAAATTTGAGGCCTGAATCCCTACTGCTTGAAATTAGGAATCTGTTTCTGCTCCCACATCTATTAACCTGTCTCGGTGAACATATCTAAAAAGGCAATAAAACTCAATTCATAGTCTACTTTATACAATATATTCTGAATAGTTAGATAAAGCACCTTTATTTAGCTATGATAGGCCGCAAAATTCACCAGAATAGTTAGATGGTAAGAATACCGTTTTTGAATATCACATGAAATGTCATCAGCAGTCAATTTCTCGGGTGAGTTATAGTCTGTGTAAGATATTGTAAAAGTGGCCTAGCATCCCCTCCCAGGGCAGGACCATTAAGTGTTTAAGACTATTTATTGAAGATCTCCTTGAAGAGAATCATATGTGCTAGTGACCCCCATAATTGCCAGCCTCCCTAGTGAATCCCAACTCACTCTGACTCACCTTGGTCTCGCAAAGAGCAGTGATTCTCCCTTTCAAGATGTTCACTTGGGCAGAAAAGAAGCTCAGTGCCCTACGGCTCTGGTGTTCTGCCTTCTTCCTAAGTGCAGCTTCATCCACAGAGTAGAAATGGGAATCTTCATCCTCTGAGTCAGAGTCTAGTGGAAACAGAATGAACTTAAAGTTCTGTAAGGTGAGGGAACCAATGCACATAAGATACTTTAGATGTAATTGAGATGCATTAGGGAGCATTAATTAAGTTTTGAGGGCTTTTTTCGTCATTCTGCCACTTGGCTTAATGAAACAAATGTTAAAATAACATTGTGCAAACCCACATGAGAGAACGTCTGACACAATAGTCCTAGCAATAAGCTGATAGTAACATATAGAAGAAATAGGCAGCAGGTCAAGAGATCAATAGGTGTAGAAAATGCATGCATAAAGACCTGTGGTTGTTGCACCTGTTCTCTATTCTCTTCTTTCTTGTTTCGGGACTTGATTACACTATTTAACTGTATCAGCAACCTCATCCTCAATGCTCCATGCACCACAGTCTGATGTTTTCCTTTTGGCTTCCTGATTTCATTAATCTTCTCTCTATATCCTTCAACATATTTAACCACTCATTTTTAGATTTCACCTGCACACGCAATTGCATGCTGCTTGCAAAAATTGTTAATAAATAAAAATAAAAAAAAAGTAAAAGGGGCTTAGAACCAGACCCTTACTTATCTGAACTTACCATTGAATTACTCCAACGTCGCTCTGATTTACATGCTTCTGATTGGCTAGCACGTTGTCTGCTCATCACTTCCTGTTATCTCCTTCGCCGATCTTGCCGTCGGGTTGCCACTGGACCAAATACACCTTCCGGTCACTTCCCATTGGACACTGGCCAGTGTCCTTCCTCTGGCTACGATGCTGAAGGTACTTCTTTTTTCTTTCTGCATGCCGACTTTTTTCTAAGCTGACATCTTCTTCCTTCGCTGCCGCCTTCTTTCTTCGCTGACGTCTTCTCTTTCTTTTTACTTCATTGCGGTCTTTTTTCTTTCTTATTCTCTGCCGTCTTTCCTCTGCGCTGCCGCCTTCCCTCTGCATCTTCCTTCTGCGCTGCAGTCTTCCCTGTCTTTCTTCATTTCCATCTTTTTTTCTTTCTGCATGCCATCTGCTGTCTTCGCTGTTGTTTTCTTACTTCGCTGTGTTCTCTGTCTTTTTTTTCTGCATGCCGTTTTCTTTATTTGCTGCCCTCTTGTTTCTTCTTTACTGCAAGCCGTCTTCTTTCTTTGCTGTCTTCTTTCTTCTTTACTTCATGTCGTCTTCTGTCTTCTTTCTTCTTGGTCTTCTTTCTTCTTAACTGCATGCCATCTTCTGCCTTCTTTCATGACTGCTGCCTTCTCTGTCTTCTTACTTCGCTACCGTCTTCTCTGTCTTCTTTCTTTGCTGCCATCTTCTTTACCTCATGCCATCTGCTGTCTTCTTTCTTCACTGCAGTCTTCTTTTTTTCTTTACAGCGTGCCATCTTCTTTCTTCGCTGTCTTCTTTCTTTACCACATGCCGTCTTCTGTCTCTTTTTTCTTCACTGCTGTCTTTTTTCTTTACTGCACACTGTCTTCTTTCTTCACCGCATCCTCACTTCTGTCTTCTTTTTCTTTACTCCTATCTTCTTTACCACAGGCTGTCTTTCATCTTCTTTCTTCACTGCTGTCTTCTTTCTTCCTGTCATCTTGCTTCACTGTCCTCTTTCTTCTCTTCTTTCCTCATGCCAATAGGTTTCGCTTTTGTTCCTTCTTTCTAACTGAATTACAAATATTAGAAAAATGGCATAATAATGTTTGTATTACATTTGATAAACCATTAACAACTTATCAAATGCAAAACAGACATTATAACATTTTTCTGATATTTTAGAATCCAGTTAGAAAGGAAAAACAAAGGCAAAACCTATTGTTGATGCCAATACTTGTTTGACATGCAGTGGAGGTTGGTTTTCCTGTGTACTAATGTCAGTGGTATTTGTGTCCTTTGTTTTGTTCTCAGTCTCTTTAGCCAAAATATAATTAAAAGTAATAAGTGAAACAGGGCTGCACTCCCATTTCAATCAACATTTGTCGATGCACAATGCATCATGTCTTGCTCAGTTTCCTGATTTCTTGTATACAGAAGGTTGTAGTAGACAAACAAGGAGCTCAGTAAATAGCGAAAACTCTGAGAAAAGGGAATCCCAAATTTCTGTATTTCCTTCACAAATTCATTAGCACTTAGAGAAAGTGATTATTTATTTAAATTAATGGAATTACTTTACTGTTCACACAAGCCAAGAGACTACCAAAGATGACTTGAAGAGATTTCACAAAACCCTATAGGCAAGGACGGGCTACATCAGAACTAGTTCTGTCTGTCAGCCCAAATACATCACGATTCAGTGTTCTGATAAAGCTAGCACTGCACCTTGTTATTATACTTTATAGGTCAAGCTTGAAACAATGCAACACTAAAGCACTATAGGATATTCAAATAAGGGGCCAAAAGTAACAATTCATTTCTATAATAAGTTATCTCGCAGTTTGAAAAATGTTTTTTAAATGTGTGTTTGAGACCCTGTTCTCTCAATGCTGAAATCTCGTCTAATGTAACAAAAGAAAAGAAAGCTGGTGGTCACAAAACAGGTAGAATGTGAAGTGACCAAGCTAAATCAAATAAACATTGGGTTTATATCCAACTAAATACCTGGATGGTGGAGGAGGATACAAATTCCTGTAAAGTACGCAAAACAAATTCTTCCATGTTGTTCTGGCCTTGTGAAGAGTAAATGACAAGGAAAGGAATTTATGGATCAAATCTGTTTATTGGCATTTAAACATGAAGAACAATACAGAGCAATGCAATGATTCCCCTTCATTTCAATATTGATACGCCCCATAGCCCTGCGCGTCTCGTCCCACAGCCAACCCAGTATTCAAATTAGGGGAACATCTTCCCAGTCTCATATGGCACATATCAGCCTCAGGTCCGGAGGACATTCAAAGCCGGATCTCACAGTGCTCACAATCAAACGAACATGAAAAAAGAAAAAAAAGGGAACAAGAACAATCGTGCTTCTGCGCCTGTATGCTCCGCCTCCCTCTCACCTGAACGCCTCACCACTCCAGTTGTAAGGTCATCTCCGCCACTCTCACAGCCCCAATCCCCATCATCCTACTAAACCTCTCAGGTCAACCCCAGTACTCTTAGATATGCTGGGCACGTCAGCTCGGTAAATTCTGTAGACAGGATCTGAAGGAAAGGTCTCCATAACACACTGATGTCGCTTACCCTCTGCTTGGATGCCAAAGTCAGCTTTTCCATCCCCAAAATAAACCATAATTTCTGGAGCCAGGACCCATACATTGGCAACCTATCCGTGCTCCATAGAGCAAGGATTGTCTGAAGGGCAGCATTAAGAGCCAGTGCCATCTGCCGTCCCCTTAACGAGCGAAGAGGAAACGTAATAGGGTTGGGTAAGCGCAGCAAGACATATGAGGGGAATCTAGGGATCTCTGTTTGAAACACCTTATCAATGTCATCTAATATACTCGTCCAATTTCGCTGTAGTTTGGGGCAATGCCAAAGAAGATGTCCTAGCGTGCCCGTGTTACCGCACCCCCTCCAGCAAAGGCCAGACTTAGCCGGGTCCCATGCATTTATTCTTGCTGGAGTGAAGTAACAGTAGGAAGTTATCTTGTAGGCCGTCTCTGTCCCGGCAGCACTATGGGCCGTATGATGAGTTCTGTAATAGATATTATCCCATTCCTCCTCCGTGAACTCTCTCTCCAACTCTTTCTCCCACCTTCGCTGACCCTTCGTCCTAGGCGGTCACCCCCCACCCTGCAGGAACCGGTAAAGCTCCGATATCACTTGTTTGTCATCCTTCTTTGTGAAAATCCACCTCTCAAACGGGGTTAGTGGTCTGTCTATCGAAGCCCTATTCGCGGGCATAAGGCCCCAATGTCGTACTTGATAATACAATAGTCTGTCCGCCTCAGTTAGCTGATACGTCTCCTGCATCTGCTCAGAAGGGATCACTCCACTCTTGTCAAAGAGACTCCCCACCCTCTTACAGCCCCCATCATACCATTGGCGGAAGCTCGCTACCTGTAGGCCTGGTGGGAAGTCAGGGTTCTCACGGATTGCTGACATAGGGGATGGAAACGTTGTGAGCCCCTGCCGACTCACCACAGCGTCCCACACACGCATCGTCACCCCCGTGATCGGGGAGGAATACAATCCATCCACCCTGTGCAATCGTCAGAGACAGGGCTCCTTCCAAATATAAGACCCCGCCACCGCCTGGTCCATAAAGCACCAGTATTTCTCATAAAGCGGCCTGCTCCACTCTAAAAGAAAGCACAGCTGGACTACCTGAAAATACCGCAACAGACAGGGGACAGCCAAACCGCCTTCCCCCCTAGGGCGGTATAGAACGTTCCGTGGGATCCGTGCCGGCCGGCCATCCCAAATAAACTTCAAAATCGCAGCCTGTAGGGTCGCTCTCGTGCGAGGCGGAGGAGTCAGAGGAAGTGCTTGAAAGAGAGTATGCGCGGAAGCACCGTCATTTTCACCGCCGCAACCCTACCCAGCCAAGAGAGGTTATGCTTCCCCCAGCTCCCAAGGTCTCGCAGGACCTCTCGAGTTAAAGTTGCATAGTTCACGCTCGCCGTCTTTACCGCCGAGGTCGCCAGTTCGATACCCAAGTAGGGTACCTGCGATGTCGACCATACAAAGGGATAGCAGGCCCTCAGGGCTTCTACATGGTCAGGAGAGATGGACAGGCCGAGGACCTGCGACTTCTGCATATTCACACGGAATCCAGAGACTTGCCCAAACTCCTCCATAGTTACCATCAAAGCCGGAAGCGATACCATGGGCTCCGCGAGGGTGAGGATCACATCATCCGCATAGAGACTAATAAGGTGATATTCGCCCCCAAATTTGACGCCATCGACAAGGGGATTATCGCGGAGGCGCTGCGCACAGGGTTCCATATACAGCGCAAATAGCAGCAGGGAGAGCGGACATCCCTGCTGTGTTCCACGTCCAACCGAGAATGGCAAGGACAGGGTTCCATTGACTCGTACCGCAGCCTTGGGCGCACAATAGATACACTGGATCCAGGTCCTGAACCCCGGGCCCAACCCAAAGCGCTCTAACACTTGGAAGAGATAGGGCCAATGCCCTCTATCAAAAGCCTTCTCCGCATAGATAGAAAGGAGGAGCGCCTCTCTGCCAGTTTTTTCTATTAAATGCAGAAGGCGCTTTGTGTTATCTCCACACGGTCGGTGGGGTATAAAGCCCGCCTGGTCCGGGTCGATAAGGCCTGGCATACAGGGATTGAGGCGGTGAGCTAGGATACCCGTAAACAACTTGGCATCAATATTCAGAAGCGAAATAGGACTGTATGAGGCACAATCTTCCAGATCTTTCCCGGATTTATGAATGACAGTAATGGTAGTCTCCAGCATGCTAAGAGTGAGAGCCCCGGTTACCCGAAAGGAGTTGAAGAGCCTTGCCAAGACCAGAGCCAACTTTGGACAGAACGTTTTATAAAAGAGTGCCGTAAAGCCATCAGGCCAGGCGACTTCCCGTTCTTTAGACGTGCTATCACAGAGATAACCTCATCTATTCTTATGGGCTGATCCAACTAGGATGCTTCGTGTTCCCCAAGCGGAGTAATTGTACTATCTGCCAAAAATGCAGTTGGGTCCACACACCTCTCATCCGCTGAATATAACCCTTTATAATACTCAGCAAACTCCTCTGCCATTTGGTCGTCCGTGTGCACTTCCCCCCTAGAGGGGGAACGTATCATTTTTATAGCCGCTGCGGAGCGCTGCGCCCTAAGCCGGTGTGCTAGAAGCTTCCCACACCTGTTACTTCCGATGTAGTACTTGTGTTTGAGCCTTGCTATCGCGTATTCGGCCCTGTCCCAGTCTAGCCGTTTCAGCTGCTATCGCTCTCCTTTCCAGCTCCCGCCATACTGTAGGTGTACCAGTACATTTATGTGAACGCTCCAGAGCCGCCACCTTTTGCTCAAGCGCTGGTCTCAGTTCCTTCAGTGCTTTATTGTCTTTAGCTGCCAGGGATATCACCTCCCCCCGCACCACCGCTTTCAGGGCCTCCCATACTGTCTCTATGCTAACTCCTCCATCATCATTAATGCTAAGGTAATCCACTATCACGTGTCTCAGCGTCTCCTCCGCTACTCTACTCTGCAAAATGGTGTCTCTAAAGCGCCAGCTGGGGCTTCCCACACGCCTCATATCCAGACTCGCCTCTAGGGTGATAGGTGCGTGATCTGTCAAGGCCCGGGCCCCGATAGTGGTCTCCCGGATTCGAGAGATGAACGCCGCAGAGGCCAGGAAAAAATCAATACGTGTATACGTTTTAGTGGCCGCAGAATAAAAGGAATAGTCCCTAAGCTTAGGATGCTCCCGTCTCCAAACATCCTGCAGACCACACTCAGCCAGCCACTGCCTCCCGCCTGCTGTCAGCGCACCAGTCTGCCCATAACGATGCCCAGATCTATCCATCTCATTATCCATAACCAGGTTAAATTATCCCCACTTGAGAATGGCACTGTCAGGGGTGGTGAGCGCCGATGAAATGGCCTGCCTCATAAATGTTTCTTGTTGCATGTTAGGTGCATATATTGTTGCAATAGTGAAGTGGAAGGTCCCCACCCGCCCCCTGAGCGCCAGGAACCTCCTCTGTACCTCATGAAGCTTACCAATTACCTCACCAGGGAAGAACTTCGACAAAAGTATCGCCACCCCGCATGTTTCGTAGGGGCGGATGACCAGAATTGCCTAGGGAACCACTTTGACCGCATTCTATACGTATCCTTGGCCACCAGGTGTGTTTCCTGTAAGAGACAGACATGACTCCCTGACTTCTCAAGACCAGACAAAATCGCCAATCTCTTTGCTGGGCTATTAAGTCCCCAGACATTCAGGCTTAAACACTTAGAGGTCATATGATGTCAGACCAATTACATCCTTCTGCAAGCACACCTAACATCGGACCCATACCAGGTTCCCTATTGGAGCAGACTTCCATACAGTGATCGCAGGCAAGGACGGGCGCTATCGAAATTCCCGTAGAAGCACTCCCATACTGTAGGAAAGTACCATCTTGCCTGGCATGTTACCCCCATTTTTCACTGTATATATGTTGTTTTAGTTGTATGTGTCACTGGGACCCTGCTAGTCAGTGCCCCAGTGCTCATAAGTGTGCCTGAATGTGTTACCTGTGTTATGACTAACTGTCTCACTGAAGCTCTGCTAATCAGAACCTCAGTGGTTATGCTCTCTCATTTCTTTCAAATTGTCACTAACAGGCTAGTGACCAATTTTACCAATTTACATTGGCTTACTGGAACACCCTTATAATTCCCTAGTATATGGTACTGAGGTACCCAGAGTATTGGGGTTCCAGGAGATCCCTATGGGCTGCAGCATTTCTTTTGCCACCCATAGGGAGCTCTGACAATTCTTACACAGGCCTGCCACTGCAGCCTGAGTGAAATAACGTCCACGTTATTTCACAGCCATTTTACACTGCACTTAAGTAACTTATAAGTCACCTATATGTCTAACCTTTACCTGGTAAAGGTTGGGTGCTAAGTTACTTAGTGTGAGGGCACCCTGGCACTAGCCAAGGTGCCCCCACATTGTTCAGGGCCAATTCCCCGGACTTTGTGAGTGCGGGGACACCATTACACGCGTGCACTACATATATGTCACTACCTATATGTAGCTTCACAATGGTAACTCCGAATATGGCCATGTAATATGTCTATGATCATGGAATTGCCCCCTCTATACCATCCTGGCATAGTTGGCACAATCCCATGATCCCAGTGGTCTGTAGCACAGACCCTGGTACTGCCAAACTGCCTTTCCCGGGGTTTCACTGCAGCTGCTGCCAACCCCTCAGACAGGCTTCTGCCCTCCTGGGGTCCAGCCAGGCCTGGCCCAGGATGGCAGAACAAAGGACTTCCTCTGAGAGAGGGTGTTACACCCTCTCCCTTTGGAAAATGGTGTGAAGGCAGGGGAGGAGTAGCCTCCCCCAGCCTCTGGAAATGCTTTCATGGACACACATGGTGCCCATTTCTGCATAAGCCAGTCTACACCGGTTCAGGGACCCCTTAGCCCTGCTCTGGCGCGAAACTGGACAAAGGGAAGGGGAGTGACCACTCCCCTGACCTGTACCTCCCCTGGGAGGTGCCCAGAGCTCCTCCAGTGTGCTCCAGACCTCTGCCATCTTGGAAACAGAGGTGCTGCTGGCACACTGGACTGCTCTGAGTGGCCAGTGCCATCAGGTGACGTCAGAGACTCCTTCTGATAGGCTCCTTCAGGTGTTGCTAGCCTATCCCTCTCTCCTGGTTGCCAAACCCTCTTTTCTGGCTATTTAGGGTCTCTGTCTCTTGGGATTCCTTAGATAACGAATGCAAGAGCTCATCCGAGTTCCTCTGCATCTCTCTCTTCACCTTCTGCCAAGGAATCGACTGCTGACCGCGCTGGAAGCCTGCAAAACTGCAACATAGTAGCAAAGACGACTACTGCAACTCTGTAACGCTGATCCTGCCGCCTTCTCGACTGTTTTCCTGGTGGTGCATGCTGTGGGGGTAGTCTGCCTCCTCTCTGCACTAGAAGCTCCGAAGAAATCTCCCGTGGGTCGACGGAATCGTCCCCCTGCAACCGCAGGCACCAAAGAACTGCATCCCAGGTACCCTGGGTCTCCTCTCAGCACGACGAGCGAGGTCCCTTGAATCCAGCAACTCTGTCCAAGTGACTCCCACAGTCCAGTGACTCTTCAGTCCAAGTTTGGTGGAGGTAAGTCCTTGCCTCCCCACGCCAGACTGTATTGCTGGGAACTGCGACTTTTGCAGCTACTCCGGCCTCCGTGCACTTCCGGCGGAAATCCTTTGTACACAATCCAGCCTGGGTCCACAGCACTCTAACCTGCATTGCACGACCTCCTAAGTTGTTCTCCGGCGACGTGGGACTCCTTTGTGCAACTTCGGGTGAGCACCGTTTCACGCATCCTCGTAGTGCCTGTTTCTGGCACTTCTACGGGTGCTGCCTGCTGCTGAGAGGGCTCCTTGTCTTGCTCGACGCCCCCTCTGTCCCCAGACGCAATTGGCAACATCCTGGTCCCTCCTGGGCCACAGCAGCCTCCAAAAACCCTAACGCACGATTTGCAGCTAGCAAGGCTTGTTGGCGGTCTTTCGGTGGGAAAACACTTCTGCACGACTCTCCACGGCGTGAGGGATCCGTCCTCCAAAGGGGAAGTCTCTAGCCCTTGTCGTTCCTGCAGAAACCTAAGCTTCTACTGTCCAGTAGCAGCTTCTTTGCACCCACAGCTGGCATTTCCTGGGCATCTGCCCATCTGCGACTTGCTTGTGACTTTTGGACTTGGTCCCCTTGTTCCACAGGTACCCTCGAATGGAAATCCATTGTTGTTGCATTGTTGGTTTGTGTCTTTCCTGCAGAATTCCCCTATAACGACATCTATTTCCTTTGGGGAACTTTAGTGCACTTTGCACTCACTTTTCAGGGTCTTGGGGTGGGCTATTTTTCTAACCCTTACTATTTTCTAATAGTCCCAGCGACCCTCTACAAGGTCACATAGGTTTGGGGTCCATTCGTGGTTCGCATTCCACTTTTGGAGTATATGGTTTGTGTTGCCCCTATCCCTATGTGTCCCCATTGCATCCTATTGTAACTATACATTGTTTGCACTGTTTTCTAATACTATTACTGCATATTTTGGTATTGTGTACATATATCTTGTGTATATTTGCTATCCTCATACTGAGGGTACTCACTGAGATACTTTTGGCATATTGTCATAAAAATAATGTACCTTTATTTTTAGTATATCTGTGTATTGTGTTTTCTTATGATATTGTGCATATGACACTAGTGGTACTGTAGGAGCTTCACTCGTCTCCTAGTTCAGCCTAAGCTGCTCTGCTAAGCTACCATTATCTATCAGCCTATGCTGCTAGACACCCTATACACTAATAAGGGATAACTGGGCCTGGTGCAAGGTGCAAGTACCCCTAGGCACTCACTACAAGCCAGTCCAGCCTCCTACACATACTCAACCTTAATGCACAACAGGTGCTTAGAACAAATAAGTCCTCTAGTACACAAGTCTAAAGAGGTAAAGTCTTGTTGGGCCTTTAGATCCATCCGGATTTGTCACCATTGGTCCAGTGATTCAGCGAAGCCCCTGCCCGGGCCCCTCCAGAATGGTCAAAGACCCCCTTCAAAGCTCACACGACCCCAAATCTCAGCGGCATTTCCCAGCGACCCATCAGCTAGTCATTAGTCCCGGCTGTCAGGCTGCTCAATAATGATTGTCTTTCCAGCGCCTGTTCTGTCTTGGTAGGCCGTTGTTGCCTTCCTTTCCTCTCCTTCGCCACCACCGCGGGCGACCGTCGCCATCCCCCTCCACAGCCGTCCCGGGCTCTCCGCCAGTCTCCTCCAGCTGCAGTATCCTTCTTGCCTCCGGCACCGACCTCACCTGATGCCACTGGTCCTCCCACCGGAACATAAGACGGAAGGGGTGACCCCAGGAGTAGGACATCGCATGAGCCCGCAAATGTTCTGTTATAGGTCTAAAGTCTATTCGCCTTTGCAATGTCTGCAGCGAGAGATCCTGAAATAGCTGCAGCTTATGCTCCCGGAACTGTACATGTGACAGGTTTCGGGTTCTCTGAAGGATGGTTTCTTTTAATCCATAGTTGTGAACACATGCCAAAATATCAGGCGGCAGACCTCCAGGCTCCCAGAGCAGCCCACCCGATGGACGCGGTCCAGCATAATCTCTCTTGATTCGTCTGAACCCAAGACTGAGCGGAACAACTCTGTGACGAACTCCCAAATATCCTCCTTCTCTGCTCCGATTGGGGCCCCTCTAATGCGTATGTTATGCTGCCGTGACCGATTCTCCAAATCTTCCACCGTGATCTGAAGAAGGTCCTGTTGATCGCGAAGACGTAATATCTCCTGTTGCATGCGTTCCACCTCCTCCCCTAGAGAAATCTCATCATCCTCTACGATCACCACTCTATCCCCTAGGGACGTGATCTCTGTGCGTAGTTCCTTCATCTCCTGGGAGATGTCCCTCCGAAGCTCCTGCAGGTCACTCCGAAGTGAAGCAAACAGAGAAGAGAGAAAGCCTTTAGTGACTGGGGCCTACCCGTCATTGTCCACCTCCTCGCGGTCATCACAGCCCCTTGTAGCCACTGCTCCTTCAGTAGGGCCACTTTTCGCCGGCTGGGATCTAGTCAGCATGTCCCTCACCGATTGCTCCCGCCGGTTTTTAGAGGACGCCATGACACTGCCTCTCCTGTACTGGCCGTCAGCCCCAGGCCCCAACCACTCCGTCCCAAGCTGGTCCAGCCGTCCAGCACGTCTCTTATGCCAGTGACCTCTTGACTATCCCCCCTCTCTCCAGCCAGGTAAACAAAGCGTTTTATGGCACCTTTCACTTCATCCCGCTGACTCACATTGCTGTCTTCCTGCCCGTTCACCGGGCCGACTGGGCCTCCTCCTTCTCCTCCGTCCCTCAGGAGTACAGTGCCGGCTGATTTTGCCGCCGACCAGGGCCCGCTTTAACTAAGCCCCCCCCCCCACCATCACCGAGGCCAGCGACAGGGCGTCCCCTCTGCTTCGCCGTCACCTCCGCAGTCAGGTCTCCATTGCAGGCCCAGGCCCAAAACGGGCCACCTAGGCCCCAGGGACGGAGCCTCCCGGCCCTCCGTCCCTGGGTCGGCTCCTCTCTCTTACCAGGTCTGCCGGGCCTCTTCCGATGCTGTCAGTGGCCCCACCAGTCCGTCACCGGAGCTCCAGCCTTCTAGGCCTCCCCACGAGGTCCGGCTCTCGTTGCTCCTCGCCGCGCAAGGCAGCGCGCGCCGGCCCAGGCGCAGCCCAACACTGTTGGCCCCGCGCGCCCACAGGCGAGCCCTGGGTCTCCTCTCTCGTGCGCCCGCTGTCTCCGCTCGCCCCTCGGCAAGCCGGGGCGGTCAGGAGGCAGTACGCAGGGGTCACAATGCTTTTAGTGAGGCCGAGGCGGCGGAGCTCGCAGAAACACGTCTGCTCACGCTCCCATCTTGGCCACGCCCCCTGGAAAGGAATTTAAAAGCACAAACAAAGCCAATAGGTCTTGCCCACGAGAGAGCTGGTGGCTTTTTCACAGTTTTTTTTTTAACCATGTCGTACTTAATTTCTGTCTAAGTAGGCAAACGTCAAAGAGAAGTCTTTGTAGTGCACAAGACCCTGCCTTTCCTTGCCCTGGCCCCAGACGCACTACAGGGGGTTGGAGACTGCTTTGTGTAAGGACAGGCACAGCCCTATTCAGGTGCAAACGTCAGCTACTCCCACCCCTCTAGCTCAGGAAGACCCATCAGCCTGGTGATGAGCCATTGGGATATGCAGGGCATACCTCATCTCCCTTTGTGTGACTGTCGAAAGTGAATGCACAAACAACCCAACTGTCATCCTGACCCAGGACGTGTATTACAGACAGGCAGATGCACAGAATGGTTAAGCAACAAAAAATGTCCACTATCTAAAAGTAGCCTTTTCAAACGCACAGTTCAAAAATCAACTTCACAAAAGATGTACTTCTAAATTGTGAGTTCAGAGACCCAGAGCTCCATATCTCTATCTGCTCCCAAAGGGAAATTATGCTTAAAATATATTTCAAGGCAATCCTCATGTTACCCTATGGGAGAGATAGTTCTTGCAATAGTGAAAAACGAATTCAGCAGTATTTTACTATTAGGACATGTAAAACACACCAGTTCATGTCCTACCTTTTACATGCACTGCACCCTGCCTTGGGCCTACTTTAGGTTTGACTTTCATGTCGTAAAAGGGAAAGTTTTGGCCTGGCAAGTCGGTGCACTTGTATGGTCAAAATGGCAGTTTAAAACTGCACATACAGACAGTGTAGTGGCAGGTCTATACCATGTTCAAAGGGCTACTCATGTGGGTGGCACAATCAGTGCTGTAGGTCCACTAATAGCATTTGGTTTACAGGGCCTGAGCACACAAAGTGCACTTTACTAGGGACTTGCTAGTAAATCAAATATGCCACTCATGGATAAATCAATCACCAGAATCTGGCGAGAAAATCATCCAGCTGCACCAGCTTGCCATGTGCACTGGCGCATAATCATGAATTTCTTGTCAGCAGAGGCAGGCGCATCGATGCGAGAGGTGCTGTTACTATGAGATGGCGTCTTAAAGAGACAGTTACCTCTTTTCCAATATTTGTACGACTATTTGGTGATTGTGTGTTCCTTCACTTCCTCGCATGGTTTTTCCTATATACAAGCCCTCAATTAATCTTTTACCTTCAGTGCCTGGCCATTACTCAGTGGAGAGTGATGCTGAAAACATACTTTTTCTTGTGAAAAAATATGAGGAATCTCTGGTTTATTCTTAACCTTTGGATGGATTACAGTGTGATTTGCTGGTTATAATTCCCTTCCTGATTTATTTGGCCTGTTTTTGTTTCTCATATGAATTATACAGCTCATATTCTGTACAATAATTGCTAACTTCATGATATAATGGCTGTTAACATTTTTCTAGATTTACAACGTTTTACTGCAGTTCACTTCCATTAATGTGTTATATTGACCTGGCTATGTCTTCTACGGAAGCTAATCCCTTATAATATCAGCCCAATAACGGGAAAGAGACAACATCACCCCCACAAATTAAATCAAAAGTGGCAGAATCACATGAACCTTCATTTGACAAAACCCTGGAAGAAGTTAACGCTGTTCCCTCTAATGTTGACATTATTGGCTTAGATATTAAAATCATTGAAAAAGACCTGATAAGCAATTTACTTACTTTCGGTAACAAATTATTTGGTAGAGACCTACTCTACCTGCTAGGTGCCCCTTCCGCAGCCATGAAAGGGGCGAAGAGAAGACTGAGGGGGGTGAGCAGCAGCAGCGAGGCCAAGGGACCAGGCAGTATCCTGGGACTCTTTAAAGCGCCTGAGCGCCGAGTGTGCTTTATCCCTTAAGAAATGGGTGCCATCAAAGGGCATGTCCATCAGGGTAGACTGGACATTCCCAGAAAAGCCAGATGTCCTTAACCAGGCGTAGCGCCTCAAGGACACGGTTAAAGCAACCGGTCTGCCCACAGAGTAGGTCGTATCCAGCCCACGTATGATTGTGAACTTAGCTGCGTCTCTCCCATCAGCAACAGCCTGGGAGAGAATGGCCCAGGCCTCCTCCGGGACCAATGGCAGCACTTGCGCAGCCGTGTCCCATAAAGTATGGGTGTTCATGGCCTCAATGCCACGCTGGAGAAAAAAAAACAGCTTCCTCCCAAGGTGGTCCAGCCTCTTTGATTCCCTATCCGGGGAAGCGGAAGGGGATGTGCCATGGGACTTTGAGGTTCGGTTGACCAAGCTCTCAGGGTAGGATGTTGGGTCAGGAAAGCCGGGTCGTTCGATGCAGGCCTATGGCGGTGGGCTATTGTCCTATTAACAGTAGCCCCTGTGCTAGGTTTGGCCAGGTCCCCAGCAGGACATCCGTGATGTCTTCGTTGAAGGGCAAAAGGGGTCCTGATGTGGAAGCCCCAGGCTGAAGAACCTCAGTCAGGAGATTAGTCCTGACAGCCACTGAAGGCAGCTCAAGGTTCAAGACCTCGGCCTCTCTCCACACCACCATGGAGTAAAAAGCCCCCTCCTCCATAGCAACGGTAGAGGCAGAAAGCATACCAGCATCAGTGGAGGTATCCAAACCGTTGGCTTCATCCAGTTCCTGAGCCCAGTCCATAGGATCTTCCAGCTGGTATTCTATAACCCCTCCATGCTCTCACCGAACTCGTACCATAAGAATAAGGGTCAGGATCAGATCTAGGGACCAAGATCACCGCCGAAGTCTGAATAGGCATACCGCTGTGGGTCTGTGGCAGAGTCAGTGATGAGTATAGAATCAGCACCGCCCGCTGGCACAGTGGACATCAGGAGCGTCTGCGCCGGAACCGTTGCCGGGGAAGGTCGCAGTGATATGACAGACACCGGTTTGGATCCAGAAGCAGATCTCCGGGTGCCCCTGGGAGCTGAGGCCGAAGCTGCTGGTGCGGATCCTGCGTGGGGCCCTACCAACCCTGCAGGGCCCAAAGGCTCTCCAACAGAGCCCGACTTCCCAAAGATGAGGTGCATGGCATTGTAAAGTTTCTTTAATTGGGCAGAGGTGGCTCTGGCTCCCAGAAGCATGGGATGGCGCAGAGCCGACTCAGAAATAGGCTCCAAAGATGGAGGCCTAGAGCGTGGACGCTGTTTCTCCCGCGTTGTGTCAACCGACCGACGGGATGAAGTTGAAGTGTGCGTATGCTTCTTCGATTTCTTCTTCTTACCCAAATGTCTCGATGATTTCAAATGGGATGAGCAGTAGTGATGGGTCTGCCTTCCTCTCTACCGAGACTGGGAGCTTTGTGGAGCCGTACGCCAGGCTGCGAGTAGCTTTGGGGACTCCTCCCTCAAAGCCTTCAGGTTCATGGCCCAGCAGCTGGAGCACGACTCTGGGGCATGGCTGCGCTCCAAGCACCGCAGACACACCAGGTACGGATCCATTACCGACAACATGCGGTGACAGAAGTCGCAGGGCTTGAAGCAGGTCTTCTTTGATGACAACTCGATGCACCAGAAGTAAAAAAAACTTTGGGAAAAAGTCAAAAGGCCAGTTAAAAAGTGACTATAAGGGTAGTTCTCTCTGGATCTGCAAGTAGGGTGGCGCAGAAAGAAAAGAACTGACGTCAGCACCGGGGCGATATATATATATATATATACACATACATACATGACCTGCGACGTCACATCCAGCGACCACAACGGCGGATGCAAAGTCAACCAACACCACCTAACAGCATACAGGGGCAATGCTCAAAGAAAAATCTCCGGACCCAGACTGACGCCTGGGGAAATTCTAAGGTAAGGAATCTGCAACTAGAAGCCTCCATCAGATAGGCTTATCAATGAAAATCTCTGACAATGAAATTAAAATCTGAGATAAAAAAAAGTCATAATTTAACAGCTTGCATATATTGCTGCCAGTGTTCCTGGTGAAGAAAGCATTCGTGGATCTAAAAAAAATCGCAACAGGCAATAAAACATATGCCTCTTTAATTTGACAGAAAACGCAGAAGGTCAAAACAGTAGGGCCCAATTACAGGACTTAGTGCCTCAACTATTTAATATAACATTTGTGGAGACATTTGAAATTGATAAAGTACATCACATTCCACCTCGCCATAAAGCTAAAAAATCTACACTGAGACAGGTCATTTTTAAAGTGCCATTTCACCATAACCAGGTAATGATACTAAAGGCAGTCAGAGGAGTACTGTCCCCGTCGGTAAATCGTCACAGGATCTATCAGACACAAAGATTTTCCCAACATGAATGTTGCCATTCACAAATAATTTGCAAGAGTTAGACATAGGCTCAAAGATAAAGGATGCAATTATGGTCAATTTGATCCTTTTATTATATGAATGTGGAAGGATGACGTCTTAAAATCCTTCACCTCACCTTCAGACTTGAAACGTGTTTACAGTTGTTATTATCCTATGTACTGTTGAACTTACAGAGCGAGAGAGAGAGAAAAACAGGGAGCTTTACTGCTGATCTTTTATGGTTTATACCCCTGGACTTCAAAATTTTCTAGATGTTTTTCCACATTGTATTTTTTTGTTTGTCTTGTGCATATTTTATGGCTGAGCTTACTGCTCAACGACAATGATCATAATATGGACTTTGTGTTGTCCCCATTTCCACCCCTTTATTTCATGGCAATTTATGTGTGTGTATATATATGGAAAATGTCACTTACCCAGTGTACATCTGTTCGTGGCATGTTCCGCTGCAGATTCACATGCTATGCATAGGTCCTGCCATCTAGTGTTGGGCTCTGAGTTTTACAAGTTGTTTTTTCTTCGAAGAAGTGTTTTCGGGTCACAGGATCGAGTGACTCCTCCTCTTCGGCTCCACTGCACATGGGCATCGACTCCATCTTAGATTGTTTTCCTCCCGCAGAGGGTAAGGTAGAAGTGATAGAGTATAAAGAAAAGAGATGTCCATGCAAGTGGAATTGAAATATATATGTACAAATGTTTGTTGTTAAACGGCTACAGGCTCCCGGGGAGGCGGGTGGGCGCATGTGAATCTGCAGCGCAATATGCCACGAACAGATGTACACTGGGTAAGTGACATTTTCAGTTCGATGGCATGTGTAGCTGCAGATACACATGCTATGCATAGACTACAAAGCAGTTTTCCTCCCATAAGCGGTGGTCAGCCTGTAGGGGTTGAAGTTGTTTGAAATAGTGTTCTTAGTACAGCCTGTCCAACTGTGGCTTGTTGTGCTGCTAATCTCTGTCATTGGTATGTTTCCTAAAAAGGCCATTGTTGCACCTTTTTCCTTGTGGAATGTGCTTTTGGTGTTACTAATAGCTGTCTTTTGGCTTTTAGGTAACACGTTTGGATGCATTTTACTATCCATCTAGCTAGTCCTTGTTTTGAGATGGGATTTCCAGTATGTGTTTTTTGGAATGCCACAAATAACTGTTTAGTTTTCCTAAATGTTTTTGTTCTGTCAATGTAATACATTAAAGCTCTTTTAATGTCTAATGTATGCAGCGCTCATTCTGCTACTGAGTCTGGCTGTGGGAAGAAGACTGGAAGTTCTACTGTTTGATTTATATGAAACGGTGAGATGACTTTAGGTAGGAATTTTGGGTTTGTGCTAAGTACTACTTTATGTTTGTGTACTTGTATAAAGGGTTGTTCAATAGTGAATGCTTGTATTTCACTAACTCTTCGTAATGAAGTTATTGTAACGAGGAATGCTACTTTCCACGGTAGATATTGAAACTGACATGAATGCATTGGTTCAAATGGTGGACCCATTAGCCGTGTGAGTACAATATTGAGATTCCATGAAGGCACTGGTGGTGTTCTTGGTGGTCTGATACGTTTTAGCCCTTACATGAAGGCTCTGATAACAGGGACTCTAAATAGAGACGTGTTTTGTATATTTTGTAAATACGCTGAAATAGCTGTGAGATGTATTTTAATTGATGAAAAAGCTAAATTTGCTTTTTATAGAAGAAGTACATAATCTACAATGTCTTGTATGGATGTGGAAAGAGGTGTTATTTGTTTGGATTGATAGTAAAAGACAAACCTTTTCCATTTGTTTGCATAGCACTGCCTGGTAGTGGGTTTTCTTGCTTGTTTAATTACTTCCATACATTCTGGTGGAAGATGTAGATATCCAAACTCTAAGACTTCAGGAGCCAGATTACTAGATTGAGTATTGCTGGATTTGGATGCCTGATTAGTTGTTTGTTTTGTGTCAACAGATCCGGTCTGTTTGGCAGCTTGATGTGTGGTACTAGTTATAGGTCTAACAATGTCGTGTACCATGGTTGACGTGCCTACGTTGGTGCTATAAGTATGAGTTTGAGTTTGTTTTGATGCAGTTTGTTGACCAGAAATGGAATGAGCGGGAGAGGGGGAAAAGCATACGCAAATATCCCTGACCAGTTGATCCATAGAGCATTGCCCTTGGATAGAAGGTGTGGGAACCTGGAAGTTTTGGCATTTTGCGTTTTTGCTGGTGGCGAATAGATCTATGTCTGGTGTTCCCCATTGGCGAAAATACTTGTGAAGTACCTGGGGTGAATTTCCCACTCGTGTGTTTGCTGATGATCCCGGCCGAGAACATCTGCTAATTGATTGTGAATCCCTGGAATGTACTGTGCTACAGGGTGAATGTTGTTGTGTATTGCCCAATACCAAATCTTTTGTACTAGAAGACAAAGTTGTGATGAGTGGGTCCCTCCTTGTTTGTTTAGGTAGTACATTGTAGTCATGTTGTCTGTTTTGATGAGAATGTGTTTGTGAACGAGAAGAGGTTGAAAGGCTTTGAGTGCTAGAAATACACAGCTAGCAATTCTAAGTGGTTTATGTGAAGTTGTTTGTGTTTGTTGTCCCATTGTTCCTGAATGTTGTGATTGTTGAGGTGTGCTCCCCATCCAATCATTGATGCATCTTTTGTAAGTGTGGCTTGAGGCACAGGGTCTTGAAATGGCCGCCCTTTTTTTAAATTTGTGGAATTCCACCACTGAAGCGAGATGTGTGTTTGGTGGTCTATCAACACTAGATCTTGAAGTTGACCATGTGCCTTTGACAATTGTTTTGCAAGGCACTGTTGTAAGGGCAGCATGTTTAGTTTTGCATTGGGGACAATGGAGATGCATGATGCCATCATACCCAACAGTTTCATGACAAACTTGACTGTGTACTGTTGGTTTGGCTGAATTTGTGGTAATATATTGTGGAATGATTGTACCCTTTGTGGACTTGGGCTTGCAAGTGCTGTTTGGGTATATAATGTGGCTCCTAAATACTGATGAACTTGTAAGTGAGATTTTTGGTAGTTTATTGAGAACCCTAGTGTGTGTAGGGTCTGTATTACATAACGTGCATGGTGTTGAAACTGTATCTGACTGTTGGATTTTATTAGCCAGTCGTCGAGATATGGAAAGACATGGATGTGTTGCCTTCTTATGTAGGCTGCGACTACGGCAAGGCATTTTGTAAATACTCTGGGAGCTGTTGTTATCCCGAAAGGTAAAACCTTGAACTGGTAATGTTTTCCTTGTATTACAAACCTGAGATATTTTCTGTGCGCTGGATGGATGGGTATGTAAAAATACGCATCTTTGAGATCCAGTGTTGCCATAAAATCTTGTTTTTGTAACAGTGGGACTATATCCTGTAGTGTTACCATGTGAAAGTGTTCTGACAGGATGTAAAGATTGAGAGTTCTGAGATCTAGTATTAGTCTCAATGTTCCGTCTTTTTTGGGAATGAGGAAATACAGGGAGTAAACCCCCGTTCCTATTTGATGATGTGGTACAAGCTCTATGGCTTGTTTGAGTAATAGTGCCTGTACTATGTTTGCAACACTGAAGTGTGTTGAGAGGAGAGTTTGTGTGGTTTTGGGGGTATATCCGGAGGAGTTTGTGCAAACTCTATGCAGTAACCATGTTGGATAATGGATAAGACCCAATTGTCTGTTGTGATGGGTAACCAGTGTGTGTGGAACTTTTGCAGTCTTCCTCCCACAGGGGAAGTGTGGTGAGGGAAGATGTGGAGCAAGTCACTGCTTTGTGTGTGTGGTTTGCTTTGAAGGCTGATATTTTCCCCTACTTCTGGGGAACTGGCCCTTGTAAGTTCCCCAAAACCCCCCTCTTTGGTACTGTGGCTGGTAAGACCGTTTCGATTGTGAGGTAGATGCCTCAGATGTTTGGGCTCTAAAAACCTACCCTGTATTGAGGCTTTCAAAAGGAGCCTCTGTACTGTGTTGAATAAAGAGCACCCATGGCTTTAGCAGTGTCAGAGTCCTTTTTCATTTTTTCAATGGCTGTATCAACCTGTGTGCCAAACAGCTGTTTTTTCATTAAATGGCATGTTAAGGACAGCTTGCTGGATTTCGGGTTTAAAGACTGACGACCGAAGCCATGTGTGTCTTCTAATGGTGACCGCAGTATTGATTGTTATTGCTGCTGTGTCTGCGGAGTCTAACGCTGACCTAATTTGATTATTTGTAATAGCCTGCCCTTCCTCAACTATTTGCTGGGCTCTTTTCTGTTGATCCTTGGGGAGATGCTGGATGATATCTTTCATCTCGTCCCAGTGGGCCCTATCGTACCTAGCCAGTACTGCTTGGGAGTTGGCTATTCTCCATGGATTAGCCGGTTGTAATGCTACTCTTACCAGCAGCATCGAATTTTCTGCTTTCTTTATCTGGTGGTGGTGCATCACCAGACGACTGGGAGTTAGCCCTTTTTCTTGCTGCGCTGACCACTACGAAATCTGGAGGTAGCTGTTGGGTAATAAAAGCTGGGTCAGAAGGAGTCAGCTTATATTTCTTTTCTACCCTAGGAGTGATTACTCTTGCCTTAACTGGTTCCTGAAATATCTGATGTGCATGTTTTAGCATGCCAGGAAGAATAGGTAGAGACTGGTACGTGGTGTGAGTTGAGGACAGCGTCTTAAATAGAAAATCATCCTCAAGAGGTTCTGTGTGCATGGCTACGTTATGGTATGACACTGCCCCAGCTAGAACCTGAGTGTATGAGGTGCTATCCTCTGGGGGTGATGGTTTTGACGGATAGCAGTCTGGACTATTGTCAGAAATGGGATCATCGTAAAGGTCCCATGGGTCGACATTATCTTGGTGTGAATCTGCAGAGTGCACTGGAGACTGTGCAGTGGGGGTAGTAGGTGGAGAGACCGTTAGGTGAGGAAACTGGTGAGGCGAGAACTGAGGAGGTGGAGATTTTGTTTGGGTTTTGCCACTTTAGCTGGTGGCTGATCAGTGTCCAATTGTCCTTGAAAGGCCAGCTTCCTCTTTGTTTTTAGAGAAGGTGCAGTTAGGATCTTGCCAGTGTCTATATGAATCTGAATTCTGTCCTGCCTTTCATCAAATTCCTCCATTTGAGTAAGTTCCTCAGCAAATCTATGGCTTTCTTTAAGTTGTTTGGAAAGTCTATGCTCCTCTGTATATATGGGTCTTTTCGGCTCCGAAGCCGGTTTCCTCTGGATCGAAAGGCCTGGAGTAGATGTTGGCCTCGGCTCCGAGAGGGATTTGAGGCTTCGACTTGATGGGTCGGTGTTTGACTATTTCGGAGCCTGTGCTTCGGCTCAAGACCAAAGGCTTCGGTGGCGTGGCCTTTCTTGGTGCCGAAGTCGTTGCTTGGTCACCGGAAGTCTTTTTACGGGTGGAGCCATGGCCTTCCGGCAGTGGCGTCCCTGAGACCTTGTGTTTGGGCTTGGATGGGACAGGGACAGGGGCAGGCGTACTCACATGCAAGTCCTGCCGTGATTGGTCGGTCATTGTCGGACTCTTGCTTGGAGTCTGACCCCCGAACGGAGACTGCGGTGTGCATAATCTCCTCCTCTTCCACGTCGAGACGTTTGTTGCTTCTCGACACCATTTCCAACCTTCGCGCTCTTTGGTCTTGTAGAGTCTTCTTCGAGTGGAAGGGTCTGCAGGCCTCGCAAGTATCCTCTCGGTGGTCTGGAGATAGACACAGGTTACAGACAAGATGTTGTTCCGTATAAGGGAACTTGGCGTGGCACCGAGGGCAGAAACGAAACAGGGTCTGGTCCATGAGGCTTCGACGAGGCTTTGGTCAGGCCGACCAGGCCCGAGTTGGGCACGGGTGCCCAGAAGGGCAAGTAAAGAGCTGGATCCGCCGGTACTGAAGTGTCGATGATAGATGGAACGCGATTGAAACAATACAGACGAATTTAGAGAGTTTGTGGTACTTTTCCAACTCGAACTACCGGACCGAAAAGAAACACATCCAAACCCGATGGCGGAAAGAAAACAATCTAAGATGGAGTCGATGCCCATGCCCAATGGAGCCGAAGAGGAGGGGTCCCTCGATCCCATGACTCGAAAACACTTCTTCGAAGAAAAAACAACTTGTAACTCCGAGCCCCACACTAGATGGCAGGACCTATGCATAGCATGTGTATCTGCAGCTACACATGCCATTGAACACATATATATATATATATATACACACACACACACACATATACATATACACACACACACACACACACACACAGAACCAAACGCACCACAAGGTCGGATAGGAAAAAGGTTGTACAAGAGACTTGTGTTTCCTACAAGGTACGGTGGGCTTCCATTGACCTATTCCCATGTCGTAGGGTTTGAGTGGTGTATATGATGAGTGGCATGATTGGAATAGATGGTTGTGTAGTAGTACGAATGTGGAGAGGGATTTTGCTGTGACCTGTTAAATGTAGTACTTTGACCTTTGAATGCACATTGTGTTTGAAAATGAAATATGAAGATCAAATTAACAAAGGGATTTGAGATTAATAAAATACTCTGTGGAATTCTTTGCCCTTAATATTGAGGTTATAGCTCCAATATGTATTTTTTTAGGAAATAATTAAGGGATGTGTCCCTATTTTTGATTACATTACAGTGAGGCAGTCTTCGTGTCTAGATTTTTATTGGGGTAGGGTGTTGGCAGTATCCAATTCCAAATTTATTAAGGGATGTGTTGCATTTTGTCCATCCTGGACCATCTCATGAAAGTGAGCTCTCATCTTTTCTGGTACATGAGGCACCACCACATGAGTCATAACCCATAGGGCATGGGTGTAGCATGCAAGAAAGCAGTTTGCATTTAGGGACTTCGAAGCCATGCTTCGTGCAGAGGGTATTGTTTCCACAGCACTTGGAACCTGTATCAATAGAACAGCAGGAATGGTCTCAGCTGACTGTCCTGATGAGATTGATACCTGTATGACCAGGTTTTGAGGTGAAGGATGAGATGAGATTAATGGTGGATCTCCTGGAGCTGGGAGGTAGCCTGCAGCCACCTGTCTATTAAGTGCTGGTGCACAACTGGGCCTTGCTCGTGTTGCCAAGACTGGATTTAGGAGGGCTTCAATGAAAGGCAGAAAATGCTCTGCTGTAGGACATGCTGGGAGGAGTATGTCAGTTAAGTACATTAGCCCTGATCTCCAAGGTCATGAGCTACAATGTCACCACTTTAACTGCCTACTTAACCACTGTGTGAAAAAACATCACCTCTGTCATGGAAGATCATGCTAGAAAGTAAATTTCCATTTCTGTCAAAGTGTCCAGCCCACTTGCAGATGACAGGCCTAGCAATTCCTGGCCTTGAACACTGTGGTCATCATTGTGTAAGGCATGAAAGTTCAAAGTCAGATCTGAACATTTTGTGAATCCTTTCCCTCTAATCCTCCTCTTGTAATCTCTGTGCCCTCTTCTTGATCTTTGTTGTTGAGTGCCTTCGGGGGCTGGCAGTGATGGAGGTGCTGGTTTTGTCAGAGGAGATAGGACCAGCCATAAAGCAGGTAGATGCAGTACAACATATTGAAGTGCCAAGTGGAATGGAAACCTGAGCTGGTGCCAACACTGCTGGGAGGGAGCACAGTACTGTCGGGGCATTTGGCATGAACACAAGATAGTCACATGGTGCCATGGGGCCCATAAAGGCGCAGAGTGGCATTGACACGCTGGCAAAGAAGGAAAACATTGTAGGAAATAAGAAACAAGGACCCCTGCTAATAGGGGTGCGGACCAGGGGAGCGGAACATAACACAGCAAGTAGAATACCGCTTATCCACAAATATATTCATAAAAATAGCTAATAAGACCCTCAAATGTTACATCACTTATACATAAATCTTTTATGTTCTACAATACCCAACCTCCCACCTTCAAAACCCTCACGATGAATATAAAATCACAGATCAGACAACACCCCACTCTTTCATACCTCGTTCATATATCTAACAACCCACATCACCCATCTCTTCAAACTAACAAAGAAAGACACAGGGAGCTTTCTGAATTCAATAGATCATACACTGCAAAACTGCTCTGTTGTACAGTAATGCATCTCCTTTTATTTACATATACATAACCAAAATTGCATACATAGACCCCTTCAGTGGTTGCCGACTATTACAAAAATTCAGTTCTTGTGATTAAGACGAATGTGGTGCTCATTTAAGTTCTCAGTTACTGCCAACGCTCGTTTCGATGTGAGACCCCACAAGAGTCATACACCTTCAGGGCACATTCAGGATATTCAAAATAAAGAGGAAGGAAGGGTCATAAATGGGGTACAAAATGATGCCTTGTGCTCACTAGTTAAACTCTACAGAGAAAACCATGGGTGGAACGCAATCCCCATGGAGGGCGAAAAGAAGAATTAAAACTGAATTGGATGCAGTCCATATATCTCGTCTTAGAGGGAATTCGCAATCCTATAATACAAAGATGGGGAAGGCCAAAAAATGTAATGTATAGGTTCGGTATATAACCTCACAATTCATGCGGCTAAGGATGGCCAATAGTTTCAAATGTATCCATTATGCTTGTTAAAGTAACGGTCTCTTCGGCGTACTTATCCTCCCCGGATAGATACACTGTTAATCATGATGGTTTTGAAGATGGGAGGTTGAGTTTTGTAGAACATAAAATAAGAAAGTTTGAAGAATGTAGGTTGTATTAAAGATACATTTCAGATGGGATTCAAATCTTGTTTGTGGAAATTAATAAATATTAAAATATTAATTAGATATTGTTTCTGTGCTGAATATGGCCCTTTCTGCAGGGTCATCCCCAAACCTTTTGCCTTCCTTCTTCTCTTTTCCTGACCAAGTTTTAGTTGGTTTGAGGACTATGGGGACTTTAACACTGCTAAACAGCGCTAAAGGGCATATGATGTATTCTCTAAACACAGTATAGTTGGTTTACAGCTGTTTGGCACATTTAAAGTACTTGTAAATCCCTAATAAACCACACTATGTGCCCGGGGCCCGTAAATGTAATGCTACTAGTGGGCCTGCAGCACTGATTGTGCCACCCACTAAAGTAGCCTTTTAAACATATCTCAGGCCTGTCACTGCAGAGCCTGTGTGTGCAGTTTTAACTGCCATTTCGACCTGGCAAGTGTACTCACTTGCCAGGCCCACGCCTTCCTTTTTATTCCCTGTAAGTCACCCCTAAGCTAGGCCCTAGTTAGCCCCAAGGGCAGGGTGCAGTGAATTTAAAAGTTGGACATGTACTTTTGAGTTTGACATGTGCAGGTAGTGAAAAACTATTGCAAGGCCCATCTCTCTCGTAGGGTAACACTAGGATTACCTTAATACATCTTTTAAATGTAACTCCCAATCGGGAAAAGATAGAAATGTGAAGTTTAGTGTCTCTGGACACAATCCAAAAATACAACTCATGGTAAAGTCGGATTTTAAATTGTAAGTCTGAAAATGCTACTTTTAGAAAATTGGCATTTTCTTACTTTAACCAATGTGTGCTTCTGTCTGCCTCTGTATACACATCTGGGTTGGGCGACAGCTGGGCTTTGTGTAGTCCCTTTAGACAGTCACACATAATGGGAATTTAGCTGTGACTTGATGGGCCTTCATGGGGCTGAAAGGGCAATTAACTGGCTTCATGGGGGAGGAGGGGTTGTTTAGAACTGCGCCTCACTTACACTTGAACAGACTTGTCCTGTCCACCCACAATAGGGCTTAACAACCCTATATTGTCACTCCAGCCATCGTGGAGGCAGGATAGGAGAGGTAGGGCATATGTACAATTCAAAGGTCTCCCTCTGCAAGCTTCTCTCACCTTCCAAAACCAGGGCACCTATATTTAGATACTGGACCCCAAACCCCACCAAATCAGATTCTACTGGAACCAAGGACACTCTGCCAGGAAGAAGGACACTGCTGTGCTGCCAGGAGGGACTGTTACTCTGAAAATGCATTACTGTGTTGGCCTACTGGTGCTGCTGTAGGAGGGACTGCCACTTTGCCGTTTGCTCTGCTGAGGGAGGGACTGGACTTGCTCTCTACATCCTCTGAACCCAAGATTCTTTAAGGGCTTGTTGGCTTGCCCACTGTTCTTCTGCAGTCTCAGGGACATCAAAGACTGCTTCCAACTCACCTGCTACAGCATCTGGACTCATCATCTGTGAGTCTACCCTGCCAAGTGGTGCCACCCCAGTCCTGGAGCCTTGGAAGTGGGCCGAAGGTGTTCTGCCTTCTGTGTTTATAAAAAAAAAAAAAAAAAAATTGGAACCGTCGCAAAGCAACGTCACGCACCAGTATTTAAGGCACTGTGTTCAATGGTCCCAAGTGGGTCCCTATAGCCAGCCCAAGCTGCATCTCTTTCAGCCTGAATGTATGACTTTGTCCTGGTCCAGCGCGACAAGTTAACCCCAGTTTGCGCTTTGTGCTTCTATGCGCTATTTTCACCTAAATCTTCAAAATTGCATATCTCAGAATCTAGTTATTGGATTTTTGTCGTTTTGGTCTTGTTTTAATCAGATACATATTCTCTAGTTTGCTAATGTTTTTGTGGTTTCTTTCACTGAGATACTGTAATTAAGTTTTGCACAAATACTTTACACATTGCCTTCTAGGTTATGCCTGCCTGCTCAGTGCCAAGTTACCAGAGGATAAGCACAGGTTAATTTAGGTTGTGTATCTGACTTACCCTGACTAGGATTGTGGTCCCTACTTCTGCCAACTACAGACAAAATGTTTAACAGTCAGCCTCAACATTTCTGTATGAGTGATGTAGCATATAAGAGACTATTAATATATTGTGGACTAAGAGGTATTATGCTTGCTGTGTGATGGAAAACATGGCGTTTAGAAGTCCTGCAGGATCCGGGCCTAGATTTGGGAACTTGAGGAAGGCTGGTGCCAGTAACCCCAAGATGGGTTGTAGAAACCAAGATTGTTCCAGTGCAGAACCAAATGTTCTCTTTTTCAGCTTTTCTGTCACCTCACAGAAGCAGATGTTTTCTCAGCATGCCCCATCTTCTAGGTCAATAATTTTGTTTTGCAAGTGCCATATATTGGGACTATGGTCTGTATCTCTGCCAATTTGTTCTTCCGGAACTTTTATCCTCTTCTTTGTTCCAGCATGTGTGATCTCTTCGATTTTACTTTTTGGTAAGTTTCCCAATACTGTCAACTGCATGGACTTTCTTACCTAAAGTTTCCCTCATTGTTAATTTAGAGGCTGACATATTGTGGAGGGAACTTTAGATGTTTAAGAGAGACTTTGAGCAGCAAACGATTCTGTGAAAAGTAGTTACCCCAAGGACTTTGCTGTCGTCATTCTAACCTATGATTCTTGGTTCACGATGTGGTGAAGTTAGGAAGTGTTGGCTTTGCAGTATATTGTAAGGGCAAGTAAATCTGGTTCAGGATGCCTCACACACCCAGACTGTAGGGAGAATAGTAGTCATACCTTTGATTGGCCCTCACATATGTCCCTCAGATGCCGTGGCCATGTTTTGTAGTACAGTCCTTTGTTATAGATTTGACTGATGCTGGAGAATGGAAGAGGAAAGCAAGGTGACACTGTTGCTTTTGTTACTCTACAATGTAACGCCTTGCGAGGGCCAGTGAACCTATTCCTGACTTGTCAGCTTGCTAATTATTGTTCTTCCTAGTTCACCTGCTGTCATCGTCCCACTTCTCGACTTTTGTTTTTCAGGCGGTTGGTATCCATAACCCACAAGCAGCTCTCATAGGCGGCATGCAGACGTGCCTAGAAGTAGTGGGTCAACAAACTCTGGCATCTAATGCTTCCTCCACTTAACCGTAAGTGGCTGATGTGCTACCTTTGGCGCATGGTGTAGTGTCCGCATCAACAAAGCTCACCTTCAGATCCGGGTTGTGGCTCTTCTACCTTCGTTCTTTGATTGTGATCAGGTGCAGATCACATATTCCTCACGGATGGCAGCAGGAACCTGAAAGATGGTGATGGGTGGGGTGCACCAGGTGTCGTCGTCAGCAGCTCTCAAGGTTTAATAGTAGTTCCACTTCAATTCTAGCCAGCATGAAAGTACACATTGGATATTTCCAATTGGACACCTTGCTCAGCTCGTATTCAGGACTCATGAAAACCCCAAAAAGCTGTAGTCGGAAGTGCCCATCCTGGTCCATGGTGAAGATCTGCCCCCACCATGACTATTCCTGAAGCATTTCAGTAATCGGATTTCTCACCAAAGAGGCTCTACCCGTTGCATTCTATATCCTTTCAGACAGCCTAGACACACCAAAAATAGACAGAGTGCATCCAGACACACCTGTGGAGGGTAACACTGCAAATTCATAGTATTAGTATTCACTATTACCTGTAGAACACGAACACAGTAACCTACGAGGCATAGGCCATTAAGAGTGTATAGGGCAGGAATTTGAGAAACAAAAACTGCGCATCCCAGGCAGTCAAGCTGGTTGGATTCACCGTTCGAAGATGCAGTGTGGGTGATGGTGGGCTTTAGTGTAGGGTGACCAGATTTTGAGGAGCATACAGGTCAGACATAAAAGAAGGACTAATTACTTTACACTCACTTTTATATCTGGCCTGTCCCGTTTTTTTGCGTAGCTTTGTGAATGTGTGACTATACTTGTGTGTGTATAAACATATATATATATGGAAAATGTCACTTACCCAGTGTACATCTGTTCGTGGCATTAGTCGCTGCAGATTCACATGCTGTGCACGTCCCGCCATCTGGTGTTGGGCTCGGAGTGTTACAAGTTGTTTTTCTTCGAAGAAGTCTTTTCGAGTCACGAGACCGAGGGACTCCTCCCATTTCGACTCCATTGCGCATGGGCGTCGACTCCATCTTAGATTGTTTTCCTAGCAGAGGGTGAGGTAGGAGTTGTGTATGCTAGTAATAGTGCCCATGCAATGGAGTGAATACGTATGTACATAATGAAGTTTAAAGTAATATATTTACAAATTTACAAATTTTCAAGATCAACTTCTAAACGGCTACAGGCTCCTGGGGAGGCGGGTGGGCGCATGTGAATCTGCAGCGACTAATGCCACGAACAGATGTACACTGGGTAAGTGACATTTTCCGTTTGATGGCATGTGTAGCTGCAGATACACATGCTGTGCATAGACTAGTAAGCAGTTATCTCCCCAAAAGCGGTGGTTCAGCCTGTAGGAGTTGAAGTTGTTTGAAATAATGTTCGTAGTACAGCTTGACCTACTGTGGCTTGTTGTGCAGTTAACACATCTACACAGTAGTGTTTGGTAAATGTATGAGGCGTAGACCATGTTGCTGCCTTACATATTTCGTTCATTGGAATATTTCCTAGAAAGGCCATGGTAGCACCTTTCTTTCTGGTTGAGTGTGCCTTTGGTGTAATAGGCAGCTCTCTCTTTGCTTTAAGATAGCAGGTTTGAATACACTTAACTATCCATCTAGCAATGCCTTGTTTAGAAATTGGATTCCCTGTATGAGGTTTTTGGAAAGCAATAAATAGTTGTTTTGTTTTTCGAATTAGTTTTGTTCTGTCAATGTAGTACATTAGCGCTCTTTTGATGTCTAATGTATGCAGTGCTCTTTTAGCTACAGAATCTGGCTGTGGGAAGAACACTGGTAATTCTACTGTTTGATTCAAGTGGAACGGTGAGATCACTTTTGGTAAAAAATGTGGATTTGTCCGTAGAACTACTTTATGCTTGTGTATTTGAATAAATGGTTCTTGTATGGTAAATGCTTGAATTTCACTCACTCTTCTTAGAGATGTGATGGCAATCAAAAATGCAACTTTCCATGTTAAGTATTGCATTTCACAAGAGTGCATGGGCTCAAAAGGTGGACCCATGAGTCGTGTTAAGACAATGTTGAGGTTCCATGAAGGAACTGGTGGTGTTCTTGGTGGTATAATTCTCTTTAGGCCTTCCATAAATGCTTTTATGACTGGTATCCTAAATAATGAAGTTGAGTGCGTAATTTGCAGGTAGGCTGAAATTGCGGTAAGATGTATCTTTATTGAAGAGAAAGCTAGCTTTGACTTTTGCAATTGTAGTAAGTATCCTACTATATCTTTGGCAGATGCGTGTAAGGGTTGAATTTGATTATTATGGCAGTAATAAACAAATCTTTTCCACTTATTTGCATAGCAGTGTCTAGTGGTAGGTTTCCTAGCTTGTCTTATGACCTCCGTACATTCTTGTGTGAGGTCTAAGTGTCCGAATTCTAGGATTTTAGGAGCCAAATTGCTAGATTCAGCGATGCTGGATTTGGATGTCTGATCTGTTGTTTGTGTTGCGTTAACAGATCTGGTCTCTTTGGTAGTTTGACATGAGGTACTACTGAGAGGTCTAGTAGTGTTGTGTACCAAGGTTGTCTTGCCCATGTTGGTGCTATTAGTATGAGTTTGAGTTTGTTTTGACTCAATTTGTTTACTAGATATGGAAGGAGTGGGAGAGGGGGAAAAGCGTAAGCAAATATCCCTGACCAGCTCATCCATAACGCATTGCCCTGAGACTGATCTTGTGGGTACCTGGATGCGAAGTTTTGGCATTTTGAGTTTTCCTTTGTTGCAAATAGATCTATTTGTGGTGTTCCCCAAATTTGGGAGTAAGTGTTTAGTATTTGGGGGTGAATCTCCCATTCGTGGATCTGTTGGTGATCCCGAGAGAGATTGTCTGCTAACTGGTTCTGAATTCCTGGAATAAATTGTGCTATTAGGCGAATGTGGTTGTGAATCACACAATGCCATATTTTCTGTGTTAGGAGACACAACTGTGTCGAGTGTGTCCCTCCCTGTTTGTTTAGGTAATACATTGTTGTCATGTTGTCTGTTTTGACAAGAATGTGTTTGTGGCTTATTATGGGTTGAAATGCTTTGAGCGCTAGAAATACCGCTAACAGTTCTAAGTGATTTATGTGAAACTGTCTTTGCTGTATGTCCCATTGTCCTTGGATGCTGTGTTGATTGAGGTGTTCTCCCCACCCTATCATGGAAGCATCTGTTGTTATTATGTATTGTGGCACTGGGTCTTGGAAAGGCCGCCCTCGGTTTAAATTTATACTGTTCCACCATTGAAGCGAGATGTATGTTTGGCGGTCTATCAACACCAGATCTAGAAGCTGACCCTGTGCTTGTGACCATTGTGATGCTAGGCACTGTTGTAAGGGCCGCATGTGCAACCTTGCGTTTGGGACAATGGCTATGCATGAAGACATCATGCCTAGTAGTTTCATCACCAGTTTGACTTGTATCTTTTGTTTTGGATACATGGTCTGTATTACATTGTGAAATGTGTGAACTCTTTGTGGACTTGGAGTGGCAATCCCTTTTGCTGTGTTGATTGTCGCTCCTAAGTATTGCTGTGTTTGACACAGCAGAAGGTGTGACTTTGTGTAGTTGATTGAGAAACCTAGTTTGTGGAGGATTTGTATGACATATCTTGTGTGTTGTGAACACCGTCTTAGCGTGTTGGTTTTGATTAACCAATCGTCTAGGTACGGGAACACATGTATTTGCTGCCTTCTGATATGTGCAGCTACTACTGCCAGGCATTTTGTAAAAACTCTTGGTGCAGTTGTTATTCCGAATGGCAACACTTTGAATTGGTAATGTATCCCTTGGAATACAAACCTTAGGTACTTTCTGTGTGAAGGATGTATTGGTATATGGAAATATGCATCCTTTAGGTCTAGTGTTGTCATGTAGTCTTGGTGTTTGAGCAGTGGGATTACTTCTTGTAATTTAACCATGTGAAAGTGATCTGATTTGATGTAGGTATTTAATGTTCTGAGATCTAGTATATCTAGTATAGGTCTCAGACTCTTGTCTTTTTTGGGTATCAGAAAGTACAGGGAGTAAACTTCTGTGTTTATTTGTTGTTTTGGTACTAATTCTATTGCTTCTTTCTGTAGCAATGCCTGAACTTCTAGTCCTAGAAGATCTATATGTTGTTTTGAAATATTGTGTGGTTTCGGTGGGACGTTTGGAGGGAATTTGAGAAATTCTATGCAATAACCATGCTGGATAATTGCTAAGACCCAAGTGTCTGTTGTTATTTCCTCCTAAAACTTGGTTAGTCTCCCCCCCACAGGTGTTATGTGTTGGAGATTTGTGACCTTGAAGTCACTGCTTGTTTGGAGGAGTTTTGGGACTTTGGAACTTTCCTCTATTCCTTTGAAATTGTCCCCCTCTATATTGTCCCCGAAAACCTCCCCGCTGATACTGGCTCTGGTAAGTGGGCTTTGTTTGTGAGGTTGTGGCTTCTGTGGTTTGCCCTCGAAACCCCCCTCAAAATTGTGTCTTTTCAAAATGTGCCTCTGCTCTGTGGGGAGTAGAGTGCGCCCATGGCTTTGGCAGTGTCAGTGTCTTTCTTAAGTTTTTCGATCGCAGTGTCCACCTCCGGCCCAAACAACTGCTGTCCGTTGAATGGCATATTCAGCACAGCTTGCTGTATCTCTGGTTTAAATCCTGATGTACGCAGCCATGCATGTCTCCTTATTGTTACTGCTGTGTTGACAGTTCTAGCAGCTGTGTCTGCAGCATCCATTGCTGACCGTATCTGATTATTGGAGATACTCTGTCCTTCTACTACTTGCTGCGCTCTTTTTTGGAACTCCTTGGGTAAATGTTCAATAAAGTGTTGCATCTCATCCCAATGGGCCCTATCATATCTGGCTAACAAAGCTTGCGAATTTGCAATACGCCACTGGTTTGCTGCCTGTGCCGCCACCCTTTTGTCTGCAGCATCAAATTTTCGACTTTCTTTATCTGGAGGTGGTGCATCTCCTGAAGTATGAGAGTTGGCTCTTTTGCGCGCTGCTCCCACTACAACAGAGTCTGGTGTTAGCTGTTGTGTAATGTACACTGGGTCTGTTGGTGGCGGTTTATATTTTTTATCTACTCTTGGAGTAATGGCTCTCCCTTTAACAGGCTCCTCAAACACTTGTTTGGAGTGTTTTAGCATTCGGGGTAGCATAGGAAGACTCTGATATTGGCTGTGTGTGGACGACAGTGTATTAACAAGAAAGTCGTCTTCAATGGGCTCTGAATGAAGGCTGACATTATGAAATGCTGCTGCTCTTGACACCACCTGTGCGTAGCCTGTACTATCCTCTGGTGGCAATGGTCTAGCTGGATAGCATTCAGGACTATTATCGGACACTGGTGCGTCATAAAGGTCCCATGCGTCAGGGTCATCTTGACTCATTCCTGTATGAGTTGGGGATTGCATCATTGGTGGAGTGGCTACCGGTGATGGTTGCGGAGAGTGATGTGGGGATGGTGGCGGTGTTACTTGTTTAGCCACCTTTGCGTGTGGCTGTTTGTCCTTGTCTTGGAAGGCAAGCTTGCGTTTCATTTTGACTGGAGGAAGAGTGCTGATCTTCCCCGTATCTTTTTGAATAAAGAGCTGTCTTTGTGTGTGATCTGGCTCTATTGTCTCTAATTCCTGTCCAAATCTATGTGTCTTCATTTGTGTGGACAGTCCTTGTTCCTCAGTGTAGGAACTTGTTTTCGGTTCCGAGGCCGGATGTTTCGGTACCGAAACCTTTTCGGCTGCTTTTTTTCAGCTCCGACAAAACCTTCTTTACTTTCGCCATCGTGCTCTCTCGGTGCCGACCCGTTTCGGTGCCGCTGTCTCGGTGCCGAATCTTCTCTGAACCACTATCTCGGGCCTAAGATTGCTGTGTGCCGGTATCTCGACCGGAGTCGGATGACTTCGACACCAGCTCGCCCTTTTTCAGTGCCGATGAACGGTCACCTATTTTTCGGGTTAAGCCATGGCCTGTTGGCGGTGGCGTCCCCTGGGCTTTAGCGGTCTTTTCGTGAGTTCTTTGTTTCGACGTCTTACTCACGGTTTTCGGCGTTTCCTTGGGGTCGATCTCCTCAGAGTCCGAATCCTGGGTGGAGAATGTTTCTTCCTCCTCCTCGAAACGCCCTTGTCCTGTCGGCGCCGACGCCATTTGCAGTCTTCTTGCTCTTCGGTCCCTGAGTGTCTTCCTGGACCGAAACGCTTGACAGGCCTCACAAGTATCCTCCTTGTGTTCTGGTGACAAACACAAGTTACAGACCAGATGTTGATCTGTATATGGATACTTGTTATGGCATTTTGGACAGAAGCGGAATGGGGTCCGTTCCATCAGCCTTGAAGAGACACGTGGCCGGGCCGACCAGGCCCCGACGGGGATCGAAAAAACCCCGAAGGGCCACCGGAGCTCTTCTTAATTCGGTGTCGATCTGTTGTAACTAACCCGCTACCGAACGCAAACAATACCGACGATTTTTCCGAGATTCTAACTAACTTTCCGACCCAAAACACGGAGCGAAAAGGAACACGTCCGAACCCGATGGCGGAAAAAAAACAATCTAAGATGGAGTCGACGCCCATGCGCAATGGAGTCGAAATGGGAGGAGTCCCTCGGTCTCGTGACTCGAAAAGACTTCTTCGAAGAAAAACAACTTGTAACACTCCGAGCCCAACACCAGATGGCGGGATGTGCACAGCATGTGTATCTGCAGCTACACATGCCATCGAACATATATATATATATATATATATATATATATATATATATATATATATATATATATACATACACACACACACACACACTTACAAGACTACACTTATAAAATTAGCTATGGCTTGACCTCCCACCCTGCACCCCCACCCACCTCTCTCTGCCCCCCACTCAGTCTCTCTGCTGGGAGCAGACAGGGGACTGCGTGGCGTTGCCGGACAGTAACAGATCAATTACTTTATTTCATTTCATCATTTGGAGGCGTCTGTTAAAGGAGAGCGTCCCTTTAACTTATACTTCCCTAGATGATATGACCTTTGTCCCAAAAACCGGGACATTTATGTAATAATTTGACCTTTGCCCCAAAAACCGGGACATTTGTTTAAAATTACGAGAAGCGTCGGGACAACGGGACAGTCCTCTAAAAACCGGGACTGTCCGGGGGAAACAAGGACGTCTGGTCACCCTACTTTAGTGCTGTTAATGATGTATTTACCACCAAATTCTTGAAAGAAAATTGGGTAGAAATTAATTTCGGAGCAAAAAGAGCATGTGTGGTTACAGACATTTTGTATCGGATTCGTTATACTTTTCTAAAAAAACAATTGTACTCTAACCCCAAATTATAAAAAGCACGAGGTCACCTGGTAAGACCAGCAAGTGAAGCAAGGTTCACCATCACATGTACCAAACTTAAAATTGAGCCACAAAAAATAAAATGAAGTATAATTAGTTGCGGGGTTACAGCAACGCCAAAAGAAGCATACAAATGGCCAAACTGTTCATGAAAAGGATTTGCATTAGGGGAGCCACACGGAAGTGAACACAGCAAACACAACAGTAAATAAAGCATTTTTAAAGCCCTTTGCCATTCACACTAATCCTCTACTTTTACAATTCTGAAAACTTCTAAAAACACACCTTTCAACAATAGCTCTATCTTTCTCGATGTGTTACTTTTCCTATGTTGCATGTGCTGTCTTACGGTTTATGGCACCAGAACACCCTTTTGGTATCAGTAGGCTTAACAAAACCAACATCAAATCAAAGAAAATAATAAGTGTCAACAGCAAGAACTAAAGCACACGAAGTAAGCTTTGTTAAAGAAAATAAAAGCAAAACTATATAGTACAATAAATGAGGTAATGTAAAGAAATTAACACTGCACTTACCAAGCGTAACAGCATATTAAGCAAGCAAATGAAATAAAGATGGCAGGTGTAGAAAGCACGATAGAGTACAAAGAAATATTTTACAAACAAAATACCGGTGCACAAATCACATGCTGCGGTGTACAGAGTGCATGTATGTAGAGAAACCATCAGCAGTGCCATTATCATTTCTATAGATGCACTTCGGAGTATTCAAAGCCAAGCAGTGATATAAAGCAACTGTTTTTTATCTACTCAGAGTATGAGGAGCAGAGGCGGTGTTCTGCATTAAGCTTGTCTGTGTTTAAATTGTAAAATAGTAAGTGGCAGAGCCCATACCTTTGCTCCGAAGCTGCCTCCAGCGGCACAGAAGGTGATGGTATCGAACACCAAGGCTGCATATTCTTGAGTTTCCTTCATGCATCTTTATCCCATCAACGGACACTCCCTGCCACTTTATTTAACTCATGCACATTCTTTGCTGTTTATGCATCATCCTTTTGCTATTGTTTTTCCGTCTTTCTCTTCCTCCTTCGTTCCTCCTTTGTGTTTCTCTTTTGTTTTTGGTCAAAGTATAATGAGGAAAAATAAGTGCTAATCCCCAAAAATGAGCACTGATGTTACAGAGAAGGGTGACGAGTGGCTTAATAACTAGGTTTTCAAAGCCTTCTGAATAAGGCATTCTTTGATCATCTGGCGCAATTCCAATAAAAGGGTGTTACGGAGATCCAGAGCTAAATGAGAGAAAGAGCGGCCGCCCCAAGAAGATCTCTTAAATGTGGGGACCTGGAGCAAGAGAGCTGTAGAGGATCTGAGCAGCCTGCCAGGAGTATATGGGGTGACTAATGGTCTTAACAATGAGGGGCCTCTCTTGTGGAGTGTTCTTTGAAAGATGCAAACGACCTTAAATTGCACTCACTGCTTCACAGGAAGCCAATGTAGCTCTTTTAAGGGTTTGTTTACTGATGAGTGCCTTGGGAGGTTCATAAGGAGGTGAGTAGAGGTATTTTGAGTAACCTGTAATGTCTTAGTCACATGCTGAGGGGAACCAAGGTACAAAGCATTTCCATAATCAATTCAGGAATTAATGAGGGCCTAGACAATAAGTCTTCCTGCTAAGAAAAGGGTAGACTAAGTACCTTTCTTAACAATCTCAGGATCCCAAAACAATTTGCAGCAAGCTGCTTTGTATGGTGTTTCACAGTAAGGCTGGAATCAAGCCACATACCACAGCTTTTTTATCATAGGCTTCTAGCTGGGTAGATTCTCCAAACAGACAGGGGCAAGGGAGGGAGAAAACTTGGTAAGGTTGTTGCCCCAGTATCATCACCTCAGTCTTGTCTTCATTAAGTTTAAGCTTGCAGTTGGCCATCCATCTGGCTACTTCCTGGAGACAGAAAGAGTGACTGGGGTGGGAAGATATGGTGGTTGGAGAAATTGAGATCACCAGCTGAGTGTCATTAGCATAAGAGACTAATGAAAGCCTATGGGAGCAAATCATCTCAGTTAATGGGCGCATGTAAATATTAAAAGAGAGTGGGGCTCAGGGAAGAGGCACCCCCACAACTTATAGGTAAGGTGTCAGAGTAACAGATGGAGTCTGAAACCTGAAAGTCTCAGTTCTCCAAAAAGGAGGAGAGCCACTTCAAGGGATGACCTTCAATGCCAGCTTTCGCTGCTTGATGAAGGAGAATGGCATGATCAACCGTGTCGAAGGCCATGCTGAGGTTTAAGAGAATGATCGCAGGTAAACCCCCTTGATCCAACAGACATCTTCCTTTCTCCGTTGCTGCCTGCAGAGCAGTTTCTGTAATATGCTATTGTCTGAAATGCATTTGAGTGGGGTGGAGAGTCTTGTTGGATTCCAGGAAGGCCAAAAGTTGTTTGTTGACATGCTTTTCGAAAAGTTTTGAAGCACCCGGCAGCAAGGAGATTGACCTACAGTTACCTAAACAAAGAGGGTCGAGACCAGATTTTTTTAAAGCAGCTTGACTACTGCATGCTTCCATTGTGAGGGGACATGCCCACTTGAGAGGGAGAGACTGAGTAAGTCTACCTAGACTGGGGCAATGCTATCTGATCCCAGCCTTAAAATGTGAAGGGCGCAGGGTCAAGAGGCGATCCTGATTTTATTAAGCTAAGAAGATCTGTAAGAAGGTTCATGGAAGGTCTGGAAAAGCTGTGAGGGTCTCAGCTGCTTGTGTTGTGAGATTACCGGGGGGTTCTCAAAGTTTACGCAGTTTGGAAAAGAAGAACAGATATCTAGTACCTTCTTCAGAAGAAGTAAGGCAAATTATTGCTGTGCTCAATGGAGGCTTCCTGGGCAGCACAATGAAGCTTAGGCTCTATGATGTCTTTTAAAATCTGAAAAATCTCTTCGGGAGAATTAGAGGACTGCTCAATTTTGGAGAAGAAACAGAACACACATGAAAGAAGAACAACCCCAAACCAGTTCTGTTTGCCATAGTGGATCCGTATGCCCGTCTTGAAGTTGTATATAAAAATGGGACCGACACCACCCCACTTCCAGGTCCTTCAATGACCAAGGAAGGGAGTCCTCCGCAGAATACTTAAAGGACGACTCTGTGACCAGGGCTGGTGTCTGCCTGGCAGGGAAATCACCTGAAGTCTGCACTTATTGTTGGATGAGCTGACG
This sequence comes from Pleurodeles waltl, assembly GCF_031143425.1. NCBI lineage: Eukaryota > Metazoa > Chordata > Amphibia > Caudata > Salamandridae > Pleurodeles > Pleurodeles waltl. The sequence goes on from NC_090448.1 coordinate 698,463,227, forward strand.
GTCTGGCCTGTAGCCTGCCTGCCTAAAGAGGGGAGGTATCTGCCTTGCGTTGCAGGAGGAAAGACTGCCCAGAAGGAGATGCCCAGCATATTCCCAGGAGTGAGGGGCATCCAGAGATAGACATCTGCCTGATAGTGAAATTTGCCGCAGAGGGTTCCTACGGTCTCTCGGAACAGTTTGTCAGGAAAACTGTAAGCTGGTTGGGGCTCCAACTACTGTTGTGACCGTGTAAGCCCGGTACGGGCTGCAACTGCTGTGGTGACTGCATGGCATGGTAGAAGTATCTATGTATGATCTCTTCTGTTCGGTAACAGTAAAAAAAAAAAAAAAATGGAGTTAACAAAAGTTTAAAAATAAGGTTTATGGTCTAAAAGTATGCCCAGTCCTGGCACTGAAGGAAACCCTTCTTTTTAAAGATAGATGTGAACATTGTGCGGAAGCTAAGTGCCATTACTCACACTGAAGAGAGCCAGCTGATAATGTTGGCTGACCCATAGCCTCATGATGTATGCTGAGGTAGGGGCAAGCAAATTTGGATGACAATGACAAAGAGTAATGGATGAAGACGGCTGACTGGAAGCACCTCTATGTATCTATATGTGTATGTTACTTTTTAAATATATATATTTTTAAACATAACGGTTTAACATTAGACCTAATACACCTCAAGGTAGCAAAGTTGGGGATTGAGGATGGTAGGGTGCAAGATAAAATGCCTTTGTCAGTAGGATAAGATCAGAGCTAGTGTCCTAACAGGCATAGCTTGGGCAGCATCACCCTCTAAATCAAAGCTACTCATTGCTGTCCATTCGATTAAGCTTAGCTACAAAGATGTTGTGTGTTGGTGCTACTTTCGTCTTGTATTAGTACATGTGTTTCTTCATTCTAATTCAACGTCATAACACGGTGGAACCACAGCATGACCTCTGAACAACGGCAGTATGGGATGAACCTGAGGCGAAGTCTTATAACATAAGTTTCCTCCTTTTAGTCTTTAGCAGGATACAGTTGCCATTTTACCTCTAAAAGAAAGTCCACCACCTTGGCTGAGAAGAAGCTTAGCATTGCAATGAAGAACAAACACAAGAAACGTTGTATTCTGGTGAAAAAAAAAAATTCAGTATATTTTTGAGGTTGAGACCCTGAGCGACAAAAGTTTAAACCACAGACATAGGTCACTTCATAAGTCAGGAAAAATATAGAGAGCAATGTGCATCATAAACGATCAGGCAGTTTTTCAAACAGCATTAAACAAGGTGGTTGAAAAGAAAATTGAATGAAGGGAGGTTGACAAGGAATTGTTTTAGGCCATTAAGTAAACATGAACTGTTCAGGTCTAGCTTGGAACACAAACATTTCAATTTCCTTTTCCATTTCAATACAACATACTTAGGGCCTGATTTAGATCTTGGCGGATAAGATACTTCGTCACAAACATGACTGATATACCGTCTGCCATACCACTGTATATAATGCGATAATAATACAGTGGACAGGATATTTGTCACGTCAGTGACAGAGTATTCTCCCTGCCAAGATCTGAATCAGTCCCTTATCTTGTAAACTATTAACAATAATATTTGTTTAAAAAATAAATAAAAAATGCATTGGGCACTTACCCAACTTGAACGCAGATTTGCACATCCTGAAATTCTCTTGGTGGTGCGTGGAACCTTGTAGATGAGGAAATGCGGCTTTGATGCTTTCTTGGGGACTGCCATCTGAGGCAGCAGTCAGAAGTATTTCTGCAGGCTCCCACATCAACAGATCATTATTAATTCTGTGGAGGGAGGCAAAACACATAAAACAAGATGTCCACTCGTGGCCTAGTCACCTCAACCAATATCACTTGTGCACATTTTGTATGGTAAGTGATCCTACCCACATCAAACTAAACTAAAGCACAGCCACCTACTTCATGTAGTGTGAAGGGTTATTCCACTCAAGTTAGTCACTACTTTCTTAGTGTATCCTGAAAAATAGATGAGTCATGGAAAGAAGTTCAAGCCGCTTGTGTATTTTTGTGGCTGTTTCTCCCTTAGTACAACGTATATTTATCATAAATGAACACTTTAAGAACTCTGCAGAGATAAAACTTTGCAGCAACCAAACCCAGATTTGAAGTTGATAACCTTGAACACGCTATTTCTTTTTTGTTCATTACTCCCTGGTACTAAAGTTGATTGTAAAAATGAAATCAATGTGGGTTAAAGCCATCAACAATGGGAGATCCACAAATTAAGACTTGGTGTACACTGAAAGTATATTTTTGGTGTGCTGACAAATCTGTGTTAAGTTTTCTAATCAAATAACATAGGTGACTGACTACATTTCACCATGTCAAGGTAATCCACCCAGTGTGGAGGAATGTAAGGAGCGAGCCACAGTGTGCATTTTCCATTTTAAATCTAACATGAACCTGTGGATGACAGTCTGGAGTGGGAACTCGACTGCTTTTAACAGGGTAGTATTGAGGACTGCCTAGGTTGTGAATTGGGCTATAAAATCCCATGGCTTAATTGTATCAGATCTATAGCCCTATAATTGGGCCGCCCTGAACAGTTTTAAAATCCAAAATCGCTAAAACGGGCAGATAGAAAACTTGTGAAGGAGATGTTACTTGAGCAGTTCAGTGAAAGAGTAAACTTGACCCTGGGTAGCCATTCAGCCAGGGCTTTGATGATTTTAAGTACCACTCGTGGACTGGAACCTTATCTTTCCTTTGTCAGAAGCCCATGGGAAAGACTTCTTACTAGGTTCAGATTAGGTTCTGTCTGATGTAACCTATGTTTCCCGCCTGGACAATATGAGCCCTCTGCGATTAAGATATGTCCCAGACTTTAAAACATTTGTTTTTATTCTTTAGTTATTATGACCCATTTAGAAGATTTCTCCTGCCTGTTCCTAAAGCCAAAGGGTTTTTATCAATATCGGTCTGCTTTTATATATTTACAAATGTTAAATGAACCCATTGTTGAATTGGCAGGCTTCAATTTTATAAAGAACGCATTAAGCTGGAATAAGATCATGAATTTTGGGCCTTACATTTTTGAGGTCCTTTAAACAGTATATTGTATATCTGTTTAGAATTCACAGCACTGATAGACAAAGTTTTAAATGCTTATGGCTTTTTAATGGTTTTTAATGCTTGTGGTTATATGTTATATGACTATTGAAGTTTATTTTTATGTGCTTTTATGATTGTTTTTTATAATCGAAATAAAGGTCCAATCAATCAATCAACATGAACCTTGCTATCCACTCTAGCCAAAAATGCTGAACCGCTGGTGGACGCTAAACAAGACGGTTGCGTGCTATTTTCGCTCCAGTGGCTGAAGCTCCTATTCATGTCATTTATTCTTCTAATTAGCCCATTACCTCCTATGCTGGCCAGATCTGGGCACTGCATGACATGGTTAACAAAATCAGCAAAACTGTGCCTGTGTCGTAGAGACAAGCTACGTGTAGAGAGCTAAAGGAAGACCAATGGCAGTGGACATGGGGACGGCGGCTGAGGCATCGGTTGGTGCACTGCTGCGTCTTCCAGAAATGTGGCATGGCCTGACTGCTTTGGACTTGCAGGCCCATGGGGACGGGTTGGCTGCACGACAGACACACATCACCAGAGGTCTTGCAGTGTGAAGCCCCACAAGTTCCAATCAGTGCTCCCATCCTAAGCCTCCTATGAGCTGGCAATGGGCCGGGAACCAGATGAAAATGAAACCAGGGGCCAAGCTGCAGTGTGGAGAACTATGCCTACAAATAAACTGTGAATGATTTGATCCCCTGTCTAGGTACGCTCTTCATTTCAAGTAGATGTGGTGACTTATGTGGTCAGTTCTGAGAGCCCCAAGTTGCAAACTCACATGTGCATTGCTTGCCCCCTGCAGTAGGCGCCAGCACTAAATAAGCTTCCAAGACATATAGGGGGTTATTCTAACTTTGGAGGAGTGTTAATCCGTCCCAAAAGTGACGGTAAAGTGACGGATATACCACCAGCCATATTACGAGTTCCATAGGATATAATGGACTCGTAATACGGCTGGTGGTAAATCCGTCACTTTTCCGTCACTTTTGGGACGGATTAACACCTCCTCCAAAGTTAGAATAACCCCCATAGGCTCCTTGCACTGCGGAAATCTGTCACACATTTCTCCTAAGAATCATGATTTAATAGGCACGTGGGATGCCGGTGCACATACCAAAAGAGCCGCCTGGGAAAGCTCTCACTGTGCAACTTGTGGTCCAGGATAATTTGACTCCTTAATCAGTTGTGAGCACAGTTCTCTCCTATTATTTGTGAGGGGCTGAGCGACACGCCCTGGAGTGCTGTCTACTGTGCACTGAACTGGGTTACTGTTGAGTGCCTGCTGTACAAACGTGTTATATCCAAACATAAGTCAATAGGTCAAATCAGATGGCAAACAGCCCAAACCCATATATGGGAGGAATAGAAAGAACGCCATCTTGTTTTGGAGGATTTAGCCCAATAGGGATAGGGATTATGCTCCCCTCCCCAAAGGGATAGAGCACAAGGAGGGTGTAGCCACTCTCATGGACAGTAGCCACTGGCTACTACCCTGTGACCCTAACACACCCCTAACTTCAGTATTTAGGGGCGACCCTGAACCCAGAATTTGAGATTTCTGATGACCTACAAAGAAAAAGAACTGCCTAGCTGAAAAACCCTGCAGAGAAGAAGGAAGACGACAACTGCTTTGGCCCCAGCCCTACCGGCCTGTCTCCAATTTCAGAAAACCTACACCAGCGACACATCCTGCGGGCCTAGCGACCTCTGCTGACTCAGAGGACTGCCCTGCATCTACAAAGGATCAAGAACTCCCATGGACAGTGGACCTGTCCAATCAAAAAAAGAAGAAACCATCTTTAAAGGGACTCTGACCTCACTCCTAAAGTGTGAGTCCCCACCACTCTGCACCGATGCCCCTGGCCCATGTCCGGAGAAACCAACGACCCAGAGAGAATCCCCAGGTCACTCCAACAACGTGTCCACCCTGGGCTGACCTCTCTGCACCCCCACAACGGCGCCTGCAGAGGGAATCCTGAGGCCCCCCTTGACCGCGACTGCCTGGGACGAAGATTTCTGACGCCTGGAGAAGCACTGCACCAGCAGCCCCCAGGCCCGTGAGAACCCGACCACCGGTGCAGCAGTGACCAGCAGGCAGTCCTCATCCTTGCCCAGTTGGTGGCTGGCCCGAGAAGCCCCCCTGTGCCCTGCATGCAAAGTCTGAGTAACCCCGGGTCCCTCCATTAAATCCTATTGCAAACCAGACGCCCTGTTTGCCCACTTCACCCGGCCGCCCCTGTGCCACTGAGGGTGTGTTTTATGTGCCTACTTGGGCCCACCTCCAGTGCTCTACTAAACCCCCCTGGTCTGCCCCCGAGAACGCAGGTACTTACCTGCCAGCAGACTGAAACCGGAGCACCCCATCTTCATAGGCGGCCATGTTATTTTGGCTCCTCTGTGACCTCTGCACCTGACCGGCCCTGTGTTGCTGGTGCTGGGTGCTTGGGGTTGACTTGAACCCCCAACGGTGGGCTACCTATGCCCCAGAGACTGAACTTGTAAGTGCTTTACTTACTGTAATAACTAAACTGTACTTATCTCCCCCAGGAACTGTTGAAAATTGCACTAAGTGTCCCCTTTTAAAATAACTTATTGCGGGGGGCGTGGCTAAGATGACCGCCGCGTAGGAGCTTTTCTCTGGAGCTCTGCCATCGGCCCCAAGAAACATCGGAACTGTTGGCACAAGGCGGTGTCCCCGGTGCCGTGGGGGCCCCTGAGACAGGCCGCAGACCCGGAGTGTGGCCCGGATGATAGTGGAGGTGGGGCGAAGCAGGGCGCGAATGGTGCGGAGGCCTCCGGAGGCCCTGGCGGCAGTAGACGTGTGTGGAGGGCCGGTCTGCTGGGCGACGTCATACTGGGCGCCCCTAGCTCTGCGGCCCATCGGTCAAGTTAGCGTCTCCTAGGGCCGTGGGCCCTGTACGGGGCCACGGACCAGGAGCGCAGACCGGCTACATGCAGAAGTGGGGCTGAGGCGGACCGTGTGTGACATCGAGGAGAGATCGGGCCGGCCTCCTGACTGTTGGTCGGGCAAGAGAGAGACAGGAGGGCTGCAGCAGAGAGACGCCGGAGCCACGCTGCACCAAAGGAAGAGCAAACCTGGCCCAGTGGAGCAGAGGACCATTGACGCGTTAGTGAGTGCTGGGCAGGTACGAGGCAGTGCTATCAGACGTCAGAGAGCAGGTCAGGGCCAGACAAAGAAAGGAGCAGTTGGGACATCCCGCGGGCCCGTGGCTGCACAGAGGTGCTGAGGCCATTGGGAGACATGAAGTAAGGGCAGCTGCAGTGTGCGACCAGAGAGCGGGTCGACCTTCCACAGGAGGATAAAACATCCTTAGGCACCATAACACCAGTATAAGAATTGCGACAAAGGCCAAAACCTGGGGGCAGACTTGGAATTAAGAAAGGGGTGCTCTGCATGGCCCGGAGACCTGACTGAGGGTCGGCACTGGACTTGACGTCTCCGGTACCAGCGAAGTTATACAGGCATTCAACGAGCTGCAGACTCAGCTGGAGGACTCTCTCTCCAATAAGGTCAGTGATCGCTCACGAGACGGCAGCGATGACCTCCCAGAGACACAACATGAAGGAGGGTTCCCTCAAGGACCTCTTCAACAAAACTCCCACCAAGAAGGCGCCACCAGTTGATCCTCTGGCAACGAAAGGTGGAGAGTTGGGAGACCAGGGAACGCAGGCAGATGGAGAAGCACCCCTGACAAGCTCCTTCATGAAGCAGCTATTTGGGTCCCTTCATGGAGATTTTGCCTCCTTAAAACAAGAAATAGCGTCGGAGGTCAAAGAACTTAATCGAGAAGTTGTAGATCTGGGGCAACGAGTAGCCACACTAGAACAAGCCCGTGTTGCGTGAAAGGAAGAATTGGACTGCCACAGGAGGGAACTCCTTACCTTACAGGACAAGAACCAAGAACTGCAATACCAGATCGAGGACTTGGAGAATAGATAACAGCGATACAATATTCGAGTAAAGGGCGTACCATCGCAAGCGGTGACAGGAGCACTAGAGGACTTTGTGGTGCGCCTCGTGGCTCCGGCCCTAAAAGATCAGACTGTGGTGCTTGATAGAACACACAAAGTTGGCTGACCGGCCCGCTCCCCATGCCAAGCAGAAGACATACTGACCTGCCTGCACCATTATAAACATAGGGAGACCATAATGGCAGTGGTCCGAGACCAACCATTAATTGAATTTGAAGGCTATTAAGTTGGCTTATTCCAGGACCTGTTGATGCCGATACTGCAGCGTCGTAGAGCGCTCTGACCTGTAACGGACTTCCTAAGAGAAAGTGGTATTAGATATAAGTGGGGCACCCCTTCCGCCTTCATTTCGTCTGGCAAAATGGAACTTGCAGCATCCGCACTTTGGAAGAGGCACAGGCCACGGAGGGAATGCCGTCCCGCCTCGGAGACATGGTACAGCAGCCAAAAGAATGAGCACAGCGGCCGCAAATTGAAGGGGGCTGCTCAAAAATTCAGGCCAGACGAACTAAACATCATAAGCCCACAGCAGCAGAGAGCCAAAAAGAGAGGGTGGCATTACTTAGAAGCCTACGTAGCCACAACAGCATCTCGGATGCGGATTCGGACTAATGAAAACCCACAGGATCTGCGTACAATCCTCTCGTTGACAAAGGTCTGCGCCCGATGGGCAGTTGGAGAAGCAGAGAACGGTCTGGTGAAGGCAAATGGACGTTTGATTGAGACAGCTGTGTGGCCGAGCTCCGATCCCCTCAAGAGTGGTGGTCGCCTGACAACAGAATGAGACCCGGCTCACCCCCAGATTGATCTACGTCTGTTCCCAGGCAGGGAATACTTCTCAAGTTTATACTCTGTTGTTTGTTCTCTCTTTTCCTACTCACTATCCCCCTACCCTGATTCTGCAGGGGCCACACCTTCCCCCTTTGCCAGTCATGGGTACACATACCTGTTTTTTTTTTCCTACTGAGTGAAGGGTTCAATCACATTCATAGCGGTAAATCTCACCTTTCCCATGATCACTGTCCTTAATCTAAATGTTAGGGGCCTTAATGCAGCTGTGAAACGTCAAGCACTGCTGATACAGCTCAGAGAAGCAAGGGCTAACCTTTGCCTGCTACAGGAAACTCATCCAGTTTGCTCAGACTGGAAAAGGCTGAGATAACGCTGGTTTGACGGACAATTTCATTCCTCAGGCCCCGGGAGATGGGCAGGGGTAACAATCCTTTTGGCCACCAACTTCCCGGGACGGGTACTTGGTGTACAAGCTGAGATTCCTGCGAGGCTTCTCTCACTTCACATAGACCTTCGGGCCAGAGGCAGACTAGCTACCATTTACGGTCTGAACGAACAGCAGGAACGCTTCTTAAGAGATGCCCTGGGGAGGGTTCTGGCTACCCCAGACGAAGACATTGTTATGGGGGTGGAGACTTTAACCTAGTGCCGACACCCAGCTTAACAGATCAGTTCAGAGATATGGCCAGACGGGTGCCTTCCCCAAGGGATTTCCGGGAGTGGGTGTGGGCGGCAGGACTCATAGATGTCTGGTGCGGGCAGCACCCAACGGAGAGGGCATACTCTTTCTTCTCCGCCGCGCACCACACCTACACTCATTGACCTTTTCCTCATCTCAAAACAAATCACCAACCGGATAACCAAGACTAAGATAGGGGTGGCATCCCTATCGGAACACTCCGCGATCACGATGTCACTCGACATTCACTGCACACCCCAGATGCGAAGCCCTGGTGCCTTAATATGAGACTCCTAACATACAAGGACACCCTAGCGGAAATTGAGAGCACAATAAAGCATTACCTAGGCACAAATGACACCCCTGAGGTCAGTATTGCCATTTTATGGCAAACACTCAAGGCAGTTATTAGTGGACAGTTCATGGCGATAGCAGCAAGACTAAACAGGGCCCGACAGGAAACACGCCAGCAACTAGATGATGATATAAGGAGTCTGTAAGTCACTCATGGTCGGACTGGGTCTCTGGTAGTGAGGAAACAACTCACCACTCTCTGAAAGCAGTTACGAGCCTTAGACGGGGATAAGGCAGAATACACCCTATGACGGACTAAGCAGAAATTGTACACCCGGGGTAATAAAGCGGGCAGCCTACAGGTTCACTGTAAGGAAATGCCTTCCTTGGCATGGTTACCTCTGCCTTTTTGACTTTTGTTGATGCCAGTTATGATTGAAAGGTTGCTGGGACCCTGCTAACCAGGCCTCAGCACCAGGGTTATTTCCCTAAACTGTACCTTTCGTCCCACAATTGGCACAGCTCTGGCACTCAGATAAGTCCCTTGTAACTGATACCCCGGGTACCAAGGGCTCTGTTGCCAGGGAAGGTCTCTAAAGGATGCAGCATGTCTTATACCACCCCGGGGACCCCTCACTCAGCACATGCACACTGCCTCACAGCTTGTGTGTGCTGGTGGGGAGAAAATAACTAAGTCGACATGGCATTCCCCTCAGAGTGCCATGCCCACCTCACACTGCCTGTGGCATAGATAAGTCACCCCTCTAGCAGACCATAAAGCCTTAAGGCAGGGTGCACTATACCACAGATGAGGGCATACTTGGAACAGACATCCAAAAACCTTGAGGCCAGTCAACAACTCCAGAAGTTGTAGTATGACCAAAAGACTGCAATTGTTGAATTCCAACGAGGGCAGAAAGTCTGGGTTCTGGAACCTGTGGCTCCCAGGGCACTCCAGGACAGATGGAGTGGTCCTTACTCAGTGCCAGAGAAAGAGTCCGGTCACTTACCTAGTGGACCTGGGCACTAGCAGGACACCCAGGGGGTGATCCATGTTAACTGCCTTAAGCTCTATAATGACAGGGCAGACATAACAATGTTGATGGTTACAGAAGAGGATCAGAAAGCATAGAGTGAACCTCTCCCTGACCTCCTCTCAACTGACGCTAAGGATGGGATAGTAGATGGTGTGGTCTATTCAGACACCCTCTCTACCCAACAGCATGCTGACTGTAGGCAAGTCTTACAACAGTATGCTGAGCTCTTTTCTTTGACTCCTGGTCAGACACATCTGTGTACCCATGATGTGGACACAGGAGACAGTTTACCTGTCAAAACCAAAATATTCAGACAGTCTGACCAAGTCAAAGAAAGCATCAAAGTAGAAGTCCACAAGATGCGGGAATTAGGGGTAATAGAGCACTCCAATAGTCCCTGGGCTAGCCCAGTGGTCTTGGTCCCCAAACCTCACACCAAAGATGGAGTGAGAGAGGTGAGGTTTTATGTGGCCTACAGAGGGCTCAGCTCTGTCACAAAGACAGATGCTCCACCCATACTAAGAGGAGATGAGCTAATTGACAAGTTATGTGCAGCCAAATTTCTGAGTACCTTTGACTTAACTGCAGGGTACTGGCAAATTAGGATTGCACCGGGAGCAAAAGAGAAAACAGCATTCTCAACACCTGATGGGCATTATCAGTTTACTGTTATGCCCTTTGGCTTAAAGAACGCCCCGGCACCTTCCAAAGGGTGGTGAACCAAGTCCTTGCTGGCTTGGAGTCCGTTAGTGCAGCGTATCTAGACGATATTGCTGTCTTTAGCTCCAACTGGCGGGATCACCTGGTCCACTTGAAGAAGGTTTTGGAGGCCCTTTAACAGCAGGCCTCTCTATCAAGGTATCCAAATGCCAGATAGGGCAGGGAACAGTTGTATACTTGGGCCACCTTGTAGGTGGAGGCCAAGTGCAACCCTTACAACCCAAGATCCAGACAATTCTGGACTGGAAAGCGCCAAAAACCCAGCCTCAAGTCAGGGGATTCCTTGGCTTGACTGGATACTACAAGAGATCTGTGAAGGGATATAGATCCATAGTGACTCCCCTCACAGAACTTACCTCCAAGAAAATGCCCAAGAAAGTTAACTGGACCTTAGACTGTCAAAAGGTCTTTGACACCCTAAAAGAAGGTATGCGCTCTGCACCAGTTCTAAAAGCTCCAGATTATTCTAAGCAATTCATTGTGCAGACAGATGCCTCTGAACATGGGATAGGAGCAGTCCTATCCCAAAACAATGATGATGGCCTTGACCAGCCTGTTGCTTTCATTAGCAGGAGGTTACTCCCCAGAGAGCAGTGTTGTTGTGCCATTGCAAGGAAGGCCTTTGCTGTGGTTTAGTCATTGAAAAAGTTGATACCATATGTGATTGGTACTCACTTTATAGTTCAAACTGACCACAGACCTCCCAAATGGCTAATGCAGAGGAAAGGAGAGAACCCTAAGCTTTTGAAGTGGTCCATATTCCTACATGGAATGGACTTTGTAGTGGTACACAGATCTAGGACTGGCCATGCCAATGCAGATGGCCTTTCCAGGTTCTTCCACTTAGATGACGAAGACTCTCTTGGGAAAGGTTAGTGTCATCCTCTTTCATTTTTTGGAGGGGGGGAGATTGTGTAGGAAAATGCCACTGTTGGCATGGTTACCCCTTAACTTTGTGCCTTTTGTTGATGCCAGTTGTGATTGAAAGTGTGCTGGGACCCTGCTCACCAAGCCCCAGCACTAGTGTTCTTTCCCTAAAACTGTACCTTTGTCTCCACAATTGGCACAGCCCTGGCACACAGTTAAGTCCCTTGTCAAAGGTACCCCTGGTAGCAAGGGCCCTGTGGCCAGGAAAGGTCTCCAAGAGCTGCAGCATGCATTATGCCACACTGGGGACCCCTCACTCAGCACATGCACACTACCTCACAGCTTGTGTGTGCTGGTGGGGAGAAAAAGACTAAGTCAACGTGGCACTCCCCTCAGAGTGCCATGCACACAACCCACTCACTGCCTGTGGCATAGGTAAGTCACCCCTCTAGCAGGCCTTACAGCCCAAAGGCAGGGTGCACCATACCACAGGTGAGGGCATAAGTGCATGAGTAAAATGCCCCTACAGTGTCTAAGCCAAACCTTAGACATTGTAAGTGCAAGGTAGCTATTAAGAGTATATGGTCTGGGAGTCTGTCAAACATGAACTCCACAGTTCCATAAAGGCTACACTGAAATCTGGAAAGTTTGGTATCAAACTTCTCAGCACAATAAATCCACACTGATGCCAGTGTGGGATTTATTGAAAAATGCGCATAGAGGACATCTTAGAGATGCTCCCTTTGTACCAGTCCAACTCCTAGTGTTAGGCTGACCAGTTTCTGACAGCCTGCCACAACCAGATGAGTTTCTGGCCACATGAGGTGACTGCCTTTGTCACTCTGTGGCCAGGAACAAAGCCTGCACTGGGTGGAGGGGCTTCTCATCTCACCCTGCAGGAACTGTAACGCCTGGCTGTGAGCCTCAAAGGCTCACGCCTGTTACAGCGCCCCAGGGCATCCCAGCTAGTGGAGGTCCCTGCCCCTCCGGACACAGCCCCCACTTTTGGAGGCAAATTCGGAGGAGATAATGAGAAAAACAAGGAGTCACCTACAAGTCAGAACAGCTCCTAAGGTGCTGTGAGCTGAGGTGACCCCTGCCTTTAGAAATCCTCCATCTTGGGTTTGGAGGATTCCCCCAATAGGAATAGGGATTTGCCCCCCTCCCTTCAGGGAGGAGGCACAAAGAGGGTGTAGCTGCCCTCCCAGACCTAAACACACCCCTACATTCAGTATTTATGAGCTCCCCAGATCGCAGGAAATCAGATTTCTGCAACCTGAATAAACAAGGACTGCTGACCTACAAGCCTGCAGAGAAGGAGGAAGACGACAACTGCTTTGGCCCCAAACCTACCGGCCTGTCTCCAACTTCGAAAACCTGCTCCAGCGACACATGCGACAGGGACCAGCGACCTCTGAAGCCTCAGAGGACTGCCCTGGACTAAAGGACCAAGAAACGGCCCTGTTCAAAACCAGCTACTTCTTTGCAACAAAGAAGCAACTTTCAAAGACTGCACGTTTCCCGCCGGAAGCGTGCGACTTCAAACTCTGCACCTGACGACCCCGGCTCGAGATCCAGAGAACAAACACCACAGGGAGGACTCCCCTGCGACTGTGAGCCAGTGAGTAACCAGAGACTAGCCCGCACAGCGACGCATGCAGAGAGAATCCAGAGGCTCCCCCTGACCGCGACTGCTTGTAACAAGGGACCCGAAGCCTGGAACCAACACTGCACCAGCAGCCCCCAGGACCTGAAGGAACCGAACTTCGATGCAGGAGTGACCCCCAGGCAGCCCTCATCCTATCCCAGGTGGTGGCCTGCCCAAGAAGCCCCACTGTGCCCTGCCACCATCACCAGAGTGACCCCCCCGGGTCCCTCCATAGCTTTCTACAGCAAACCCGAAACCTACTTTGCACACTGCACCTGGCCGCCCCTGTGCCACTGAGGGTGTGTTTTGTGTGCTTGTGTGTATCCCCCCCCAGTGCTCTATAAACCCCCCTGGTCTGCTACCCGATGACACAGGTACTTACCTGCTAGCAGACTGGAACCGGAGCACCCCTGTTCTCCATAGGTGCCTATGTGTTTTGGGCCCTCCTTTGACCTCTGCACCTGACCGGCCCTGTGTTTGCTTAGACACTAGGGGCATAGTGCTGATGCACATATGCCCTCACCTGTGGTATAGTGCACCCTGCCTTTGGGCTGTAAGGCCTGCTAGAGGGGTGACTTACCTATGCCACAGGGAGTGTGAGGCTGGCATGGCACTCTGAGGGGAGTGCCATGTCGACTTAGTCATTTTCTCCCCACCAGCACACACAAGCTGTGAGGCAGTGTGCATGTGCTGAGTGAGGGGTCCCCAAGGTGGCATAAGACATGCTGCAGCCTTTAGACACCCTCCCTGGCATCAGGGCCCTTTGTACCAGTTACAAGGGGCTTACCTGAGTGCCAGGGTTGTACCAATTGTGGAGACAAAGGTACAGTTTAGGGAAAGAACACTGGTGCTGCGGCCTGGTTAGCAGGGTCCCATCACACTTTCAAATCATAACTTCAGCAAAGGCAAAAAGTTTGGGGGGTAACCATGCCAAGGAGGCATTTCCTTACATGGGTGAACCAGCAAACCAGAACCACCATCTCACATCCATATCACACTAACTGACTAGATGACATGAACCTTTAGGGGAGCGGGAGTTTGATGTTGAGTTGTGTTATACCCACAATGTATGGATGTACCGCAGAATATATTGCCTTGAAATGACCATTGGAATATTACTCATCCACTTGTTGTACCACACATAAGGCATGTTATGAGCACTGCACAGATGTTCATTTGACAACATGCAACAAAATTTGTTTAAAAAAAAAAAAAAAAGCCAAAAGGTACTCTTTTCCCTGTGCCCAGAACAAGTAATTTCCAGGCTAGGGACAAAACAAACAACAAAACATAGTATTATGTGGCCTGGAAAAAAAGGGGTCTATTCGCCAAGTCCTCACCAAGCCACAAATCTGTCTCAACAACAGGCATATACATTTTTGATGAGGGATGCATGGCTGGCGAAGTAAGATCGACCACCTTTCGAGGTCGGTTGAAGGCGTTGAGCTGTTGCTGCTCAATCTCCAGGAATTAAGGTTGAGACTGTGAAGGCTTTGGTGCAGAACCTGCCCTGCTGCAGAGAGAACAGATCCAACAGTAGGGGCAGTCTGATCCAAAGACAGACGCTCATGCCCAGGAGTTCCAGATACAAAATTCTACCTGCCCGATCCAGGGCAACTAGGATGATTAGGATGAGTGGTATCTGTGGGAAGGCATAGAGGAGTCTTGAGTTCCACTCAAGGTGGAATGAGTCTCCAAGTGGCAGACACCATGGAAACAGGAATGCTAACATTGGAGGTCTTTGGGTGGCTAACAGATTGAGCCAAAGTTCTCCCCCATTCGGGGAAGAGACCTTGTACCACCTTTGAGTGTAGGTGCCACTCATGCTCCAGTAGGTGCCAACGGCAGAATGTGTCCACCCTGGCATTCAATGATCCCTCCAGGTGGTTCCCTCATGAAAAAATCCATGGTTGTCCAGACATTTCCAGGGGCACAAGGCCCCCCTAGCACAGGTTTTGTGTTCAAAGCATGCTGTGTTTGTTGCAGTAGCGCATGACGGTAGAGTTGTCTCTGAGCAGACATACCAGCCTCTTCTTGATGGATAGATGGAAGGAAGGTTTTCAGCGCCAAGGTGATGGCCCTCAGCTCCAGAAGACTGATAAGGAGTTGAGACTCTGATGAAGTACAGAGGCCTCTAATATCCACCTCTCCCAGATGGCCACCAGACCTACTACAATGATCCGTCACCACTATCGGCTCTGGGAGGGGAATTGAGTCTACCCCAGACCTAACTGCGGTCCAGAAACCACAGCTGCAGATATTTTGCAGATGCCTCCAAAATCTGGAAGTGGTCAGAGAGGTCCCCTTGATGTCTGGTGCACTGAGACTTCAGGTCCCACTACAGAGCCCACATATGCCACTTGGCATGCTTGACCAGTAGGATGCAGGAGGCCATCAGTCCCTGCAGGTCCAAGGCTGAAAGATCTGGATATTAGCCTGAATGTCCTAAAATCACTTTCCCGGGGGAAGGAATGAAAACAAACAGTGGATGGAATGGCTCCAAAGAAGGAGAGCGTCTGAGAAGGAGATAAGTGTGACGTTGACAGTGAACCCCAATATAACGTGGTTCACCATAGCCTGGAAGTGGTTGACAACTGCCTGGGACGACGCCTTCTTCAATAACCACTCACTGAGGTCGGGGAAGACTGGCACCTGACCTCCGAAGATGTGCTGCCACCGCCGCCATCACTTTCATGAGCACCAGAGGGGCACAGGTGAGACCAAAGGGAAGCACAGCAATCTGGAAATGCTCCTGTCTCACCACGAAATGCAAGTTGCGCCGAAGAGTCTGCTGGACAGGTATTTTGAAGTAGGCACCCTGCAGGCCAAACAGTACCATCCAGTCTCCAGGGTCAAGGGGAGACAAGCCCTAGACCAGTATGAGCATCTTGAATTCTTTCTTCCGGAGAAGGGCATTGAGAGGATGCAAGCTAAATCAGTCTTCTTGAGCACCAGAAAATAGCGGTGTAAGGAACTGCCTCTTTTTGAATGGTTGCCCCCAAAATTTTGGACTGATGCTGGTTCTTCGAATGTGCTAACTAGACCTCACGGCCAGTGCCTTGACTCTTAAAGGCATATGTTTGGTTGTCTCATGCCCAAATGGCATGAGCTAACTTACTTCTAAATCCTTATCATATAGTACCAGGGGTACCCAGAGCCTGTAACTTGCAGTATTCCCTCAAGGACTACAGCACAGGTTGTGCCACCCCGAGTGGGACAAGGTAAAACATGACTCCAAGCCGGCCTCTGAAGACTGATGGAGCACTTTGAAATTGCTAACTCGACTTTGCCATTTTAAGCAATGGCAAAGCCCAAATTCCCTTCTTAATGTACAAGTTAATTACCTTTGGTAATGAAATATCTGGTAGAGACATGGTACCCTGTGTTGGGTTTGGACCATGTACCCAAAAGGACATCAGTGAAGGCCTCCTTAAATGGGAGAAGGGGTTCTGACGTAGTAGCACCAGGCTGATGCACCTCCGTCAAAGATTAGACCTGACAGTAGGGAGCTTAAGGCCAACGACCTCAGCCACCCTACAAACCACCATACTATAGGTAGCTCCCTCCGCGGTAGGAGGAGACAGCATGCCAGCGTCAGGAGACGTATCCAGACCACAGGCTTCGCCCAAGTTCTGTGCCCAGTCCATAGTAGGGTCTTCCTGGTATTCATAAGGGTTCAGGGACCCCTCCAATTCCTCCCCGTATTCGTACCCATAGGAAAATGGGTCAGAATCCGACCCCGGCGAATAGGGCCCGCCGAACACGATGGCGGCGGCGGCCAACGCCGCTTCGACTCCGAGTCGTCGGGTATGCGAATTGGGTCGACGTCGACAGTGGGCACTACCGAGGTCGGAAGCGTCAATCGACCCAGCGCCGGGGAAGGTCTTGATTGTGCGACTGGCATCTGCGCGGATCCGCGTACGGATCCGGAGGCTACCTCGGTGGCCGGGGCCAAAGCCACCGGCGCGGAACCCGAAGGCCCCTCAGCTAAGCTCCTTGGGTCGCTCCGGGTCCGGGAAACTCAGGGAAGCACTGAGTCTACCCAGACGTAGGCTCAGAGAACGGAGGCCTAGTGCGTGGACGCTCGTCCCATGGCGCGTCGACCGAGCGACGGGGTGAAGTCGGAGAGCAATGGGACTTCTTCTTCTTACCTTGACCCAAGGATTTCGAGGAAGAAGAGTGGTGATGGCTCCACGACCGATCTCGACACCTTCCTCTCGAGCGAGACAGGGACCTATGCGGAGTCGAGTGCCGGGCCACCATCAGCTTTAGGGACTGCTCCCTCAAAGCCTTCGGATGCATTGCCCAGCACTCTGAGCACGACTTCGGGTCCTGGTCGCACTCGAGGCACCACAGGCAAACACGATGAGGACCCGTCACCGAAATCATCCGATGGCAGTCCTCGCACAGCTTGAAACCGGTCTTCGGGGACATCCTCGACGCACCAAGTGTTGCACCAAAAAAGTTGGACAAAATGGTTAAATTCAGCCAAAAAATAGCCTAGGGTAGCTCTCTCCGAATCAGCGTGTGGCGCGGAAAGAAAAGAACTGACGTCACTGCGCGAGGGCGGCGTCTATGTACTACTCCCGACGTCATCATAGCGGCCACTACACCTACGGAGTCGACCAACGCCATCTACCGACATGCAAGGGTATTGCTCGAAGAAAAATCTCCGGATCCAGTGTGACGGCTGGGGGAAATTCGAAGGTAAGGAATCTGCAACTAGAAGTCTCTATCAGATATATATGACACCCTTACAGAGGGCCTATCAAGTCCTAAAACAGGGTGCCTCACAGTAAAAAGTAGAATATGTACTTTAAATGTGACAGTAAAAAACAGCAACCGTAATTTTTATGGTGAGAGACACTGGTGCCCTATTGGCAAGTATGCAGAGTTACATACTGACAACTCAGTTGTGCTAACTTCTGAATGGGACAACCAAAGTTGGTGCTTCAAGTTATCAAACAACTCATTAAATTAAGCTTGACTTGAAGCCTAATTAAGTTGTAGAATGTTGCCACTCTATTGTCCAGTTTTCCAAAGGGCACTTGCTGAGGGTGGCCATGAGATGGCCTTCTGCCCTCCTGGGGAGACATGTCAATAGAGGCCTGTCCTACTGCCAAGCATTGCCCTGCCAGTGCCGATAAAAACGCTGTCCCACATGTGTGGCTGAGCCTAGTGCCTCGACAGGAATAGATCAAACCAAGAACAATGGGAGCCCTTGAGTGGAGACTCCTATTGACCTTGGTTGGATCCGTTCCTGTCGCTGGGTGGTAGGAATTTTGTGGATTCTGCAAGTTTCCACCAAAGATATGTAAAGGAAATGTGTGACTTCAGGCAAAGCTGGAGGGCAAGAAAACATCATGGGATTCACAGCAGGCACACCACGCTGGAATTTTCTGGTTGTCTACTTTTCAACGATGTCTGTGGTTGGTAGGTTTCCATGGGTGGCAGCCAAGTATGGCCCAAAATCCCACAGTTGCCCCTACTGTTGATCTCTCCATGTAGCACTTTAGGGCTTTTGGTGTCAAGGTCTCTCAACTCACCCACACAAAAGAGGTAACATTTTTATTAGAAGACTTGGGAGAATGCTGTGTGATAGGAAATTTGTGGCTCCCCAACAATTACAGACGTTTTCTGCACAGATATGTGAGGAAAGAACAAGTTACTTACATTTGGTAACGCTTTTTCTGGTGGATACAGTAGCTACCTGTGGATTCCTCACCTTATGAATTCTCCCAATAGGCCAGCACTTGACGGAAACTTTCTACCCGGCTCTTCACATCAACGAGGATGTCACAATTGCACGGCTCCGCACGCGACACGTCTGACGTCATTGTGGCAATAAAAAGTCCTCGCCGGCGTGCTGACGTCAGTTTCACCATTTTTTACGTGCCTTTGAGGCGAACAGGTGAATACCGATTTCACAAGAACAACATTAATATGCCAATCCAAATACAAATATAAATCACAATATTTGTTTATATAAAAAACACGAAAAACGTATATACATTTATAGCAAAAGAAGTCTTGGTATGACCAGACAGGCAACGGGGAGGCGGGTGGGACTGTGAGGAATCCACAGGTAGCTACTGTATCCACCAGAAACAGCGTTATCGAAGGTAAGTAACTTGTTCTTCTGATGGATACAACTACCTGTGGATTCCTCACCTTATGAATAAAATCCTAAAGCAGTCCCGCACTCGGAGGTGGGTGTCTGACCGGTCAAACCAAGAAATTCTGCAACACAGAACATGCAAAATGGCTCTTCCTCCTAAATTCCGAATCCAAGCCATAATGCTTCACGTAAGTGTGGAGGGAAGCCCAAGTTGCTGCCTTATAAAATATCCACAACTGGTACACCTCTAGCCATGGCTGAAGTGGCAGGCTTAACCCTGGTGGTATGGTCCCTAATACCCTCAGGAGGAACCTTCTTTGCCAAAGAATGAACCACCTGGATAGGGTTCTCTTGTGGACAGCTTTGCCCTTCATCTTGCCCACATATCCAACAAAGAGTTGATCATCAATACTGTTGTGTAGGCTCTCATTATTCTAATGAGACTACTGGACTTTGAGCAGCAAGATCGTCCACGGTGTGGGAGACTGAGTCTGACACCTGTCGTTCTAAATCTGGGTTTTGCTCCGGCTAACAAGCAGTGCCTCATCTCTCCCAGGAGGTAGAGACGATTGGGCAGCCGAGCGCATGACATATCATACTTCTCAGGGAAGTCGTGGTCACTCAGATCGCATCCAGTTCTCTCATTCACAATTCGGTCTCATATATAAATGACAACAAGAAGCAGTATGAGTTTTAAAGACTGGTTTAATAAAACAACTGCATTTTAGATAGCAAAGCATGAGCTGCAATAACCAGGACGACACAGCATGACAATATTAAAATGGTGACGAGGAGAGTGAAGCATAAGAATAACGCTATCATATTGTCACTAGAATATATGGACTATTTCCTATACAAGTCATAATCTAAGCACAGCATGTTACGTTCTGCCTTTCAGGTTCCCCCAGGAGGACATCGACCCTCATACCTGAGCAAAGGCCTGTAGTCTGCGTTAGCATCTGCAGCAAAGCATTCAGCAATCAGCATACAGTCGTGGTTCCCTGGCTGAAATCTCCCTCTTAACGTGTAATGGGACTAGAAAGTGTTTTTATGATAACACAGCTGATGTTCTAAGAAAATGTACCAACGTAAGGATGTGTGTTTTCTACGAATGATGGAGACTAAACTTCTACCACGTTCACCAGCAATGTACCAAAGTGTAGCCTTGACTGAAGCACAAAGTGATCAAGAATGTCTTATTTGAGAACACAGTGCTAGGCTAAGCAAAACAGTTAGATGAAAATGAAACAATACAGTAAAACTGGTTATTGTAAAAACAATGCAAAGCCGAATAAAATATATCTAGGTCAAAGTGCACAGCGGCCTAGTGTGTTAAACTAACGTGCATGGAGCTATAACTAAAATGGCTACACAACAATACGAAAGTCTTTAGTCCTTTCAATGTAAAAACTCAGAGCCCTTCTTGGATCTAGGCGATTAAGTCTTTTCTCCTCCTTTGAAGTATGGGGAGGAGGGTAAAACGATGAGTGTTATAGATTGCCCCATATGAAAGGGAGTGACAACCTTAGGAAGGAAAGCCACCCTGGTTCTCAGCGCCACCTTGTCAGCATGAAAGGATGTAAAGGGAGGTTTCACACAGAGTCTGGAGCTCACTCACACTCCTAGCAGACGTGATAGCTATGAGAAAAACTGTTTTCAAAACTAAAAATCTCAACAGGCAAGAATGCATAGGCTCATACGGTGAACCCTTTAAAAAAGTTAGAACCAAATTCAAATCCCAATGAGGCATGAGAAAAGGAGTGGGAGGAAACTTGTTAGTCAGGCCTCTCAAAAACCTAATAACTATAGGAGACTTAAATAAGGAAGGCTGATCAGGAAGGCACAGACAGGCCGACAGTGCTGATAAATAACCCTTCACAGTCGCAACTGCATATCCCCACTGTGCCAAGGAAAGGGCAAAAAAAGCAAAACATCAGACAAATGGGCCTTCAAAGGATCAATTTGCTTCTCTTCACACCAAGCAACAGATTTTGCTCATCTGTTAGCACAGACAGTCTTTATGGAGTATTGCCTGGCCGATAAAATAACATCCACCACTTCTGGAGGGAGAGAAAAAGAACTCAGATTGCCCCGTTCAATCTCCAGGCATGTAGGTGCAGGCTCAGGAGGTGCGGGTGTAGAATCTGCCCCTGCGACTGCGAGGAGATCTGCCCTGAGAGGGAGACGGAGTGGAGGGCACAGTAAGAGTTGGGGAAGGTCTGAGTATCCCACCCTTCTTGGCCAATCCGGAGCTATTAAAATGACTTCAGCTCGATCTTGACGAATCTTCCTCAGAACCCGAGGAATCAAGGGTATGGGGAGAAGCACGTGAATTAACTGGTCGCACCAAGACATCTGAAACGTGTCCCCCAATGCTCCTTGCACCGGATACTGAAGGCTACAGAACAACGGGCAGTGCTCGTTGTCCCAAGTGGCAAACAGGTTCATCTGTGGAAAATCCAACATCCGGAAGATGTGAAGAACCAGGTCTAGATGGAGACGCCACTCGTGATCGGCAGAGAAATGCCAACTGAGACTGTCCGCCAGTACGCTGAGAACCCCGGCCAGATGGTTTGCTACTATGCAAATCCGATGGTCCAGAACCCAGGACCAGAGCCGCAAAGCCTCCCTGCAGAGAAGGTATGACCCTACTCCTCCCTGCTTGTTGATGTACCAGATCACGGTCCTGTTGTCCGTCAAGACCTGAACTGACTGACTGACCGCGAAGGGACGGTGTTGTCTGTCAAGATCTGAACTGACTGACCGCAAAGGGATGTGAGAAAGGCCTTGAGAGCCAGACTTATCGCCCGCAATTCTAACAGACTGATGTGAAACATCTGTTCCACTGGAGGCCAATGACCTTTGACCTCCAGGTCGCCCAGATGAGCTCCCCACCCTACAGTGGAAGCATTTGTTATGACTGTGGCCACTGGAGGTGGTAGACAAAACAGCCGTCCATGGGAAAGGTTGCCATCCACAGCCCACCATCGTAGATCCGTTGCAGCATCTCTGGAGATCGTTATCGACTCTTCGAGATCCCCTTTGTGTTGAAACCACTGCCGGCGGAGGCACCACTGGAGAGCCTTCATGTGCCAACGTGCATGAGTGACCAACAGAATGCAAGAAGCTAACGGACATAGGACCTAGAGGACTGGAACAACCGCTCCATTTTGAAACATTGGGATCAACGCCTCAATGTCCTGAATCCACTGAGGCGGAGGATAGGCCCGATTCAATGTGGAATCCAGTACTGCCCCTATGAACAGGAGGCGCTAAGAGGGCTCCAGGTGAGACTTGGGCACGTTCACCGAAAAGCCTAGGTTGAACAACAACCTAGTTGTCACTTGCAAGTGATGCAGCACAAGCTCTGGGGACTTGCCTTTTATCAGAAAATCGTCCGGGTAAGGGAATACAGATATTCCCTTCCTTCTGAGGTCCAATGCAACCACCGGCATCACCTTCATGAAGACCCAAAGTGCGGAAGTAAGACCAAAAGGAAGGACATCAAACTGGTAGTGTTGCGACCCTACTACAAACCGGAGATACTTCCTGTGCGACTCCAGAATGAAGATATGAAAATAAGCATCCTGCAAGTCGACAGACATCATCCAATCTTCCTTGTTCAATGCCAGATGCACCTGTGCTATAGTCAGCATTTTGAATTTCTCCTCTTTGAGGAACCAATTCAAAATCCTCAGGTCCAGGATAGGCCTCAATCGACCATCTTTCTTGGAAATCAGGAAATATCTCGAATAGCATCCCTAACCCCTTTCCTGCTCTGGAACCACCTTGTAAGGAAATGCCTCCTTGCCATGGTTACCCCCTAATTTTTGCCTTTGCTGATGCTAAGTTATGATTTGAAAGTGTGCTAGGACCCTGCTAACCAGGCCCCAGCACTAGTGTTCTTTCCCTAAACTGTACCTTTGTCTACACAATTGGCACAGCCTTGGTACTCAGGTAAGTCCCTTGTAACTGGTACCCCTGGTACAAAGGGCCCTGATGCCAGTGAAGGTATCTAAGGGCTGCAGCATGTCTTATGCCACCCTGGGGACCCCTCACTCAGCACATGCACACTGCCTCACAGCTTGTGTGTGCTGGTGGGGAGAAAAGGACTAAGTCAACATGGCACTCCCCTCAGAGTGCCATGCCCACAAACCCACTTCCCATGGCATAGGTAAGTCACCCCTCTAGCAGGCCTTACAGCCCTAAGGCAGGGTGCACTATACCACAGGTGAGGGCATATGCTCATGAGCACTATGCCTCTACAGTGTCTAAGCAAAACCTTAGACATTGTAAGTGCAGGGTAGCCGTAAGAGTATATGGTCTGGGAGTTTGTCAAACATGAACTCCACAGTTCCATACTGGCTACACTGAAAACTGTGAAGTTTGGTATCAAACTTCTCAGCATAATAAATGCACACTGATGCCAGTGTACAATTTATTGTAACCTACACCCAGAGGGCATCTTAGAGATGCCCCCTGAATACCAATTCGACTTCTAGTGTAGGCTGACCAGTTTCTGCCAGCCTGCCACACACCAGACATGTTGCTGGCCACATGGGAAGAGTGCCTTTGTCACTCTGTGGCCAGGAACAAAGCCTGTACTGGGTGGAGGTGCTTCTCACCTCCCCCTGCAGGACCTGTAACACCTGGCGATGAACCTCAAAGGCTTACCCCTTTTGTTACAGCGCCACAGGGCATCCCAGCTAGTGGAGATGCCCGCCTCTCCGGCCACTGCCCCCACTTTTGGTGGCAAGGCTGGAGGAGATAATGGGAAAAACAAGGAGGAGTCACCCACCAGTCAGGACAGCCCCTAAGGTGTCCTGAGCTGAGGTGACCCCTGCCTTTAGAAATCCTCCATCTTAGTTTTGGAGTATTCCCCCAATAGGATTAGGGATGTGCCCCCCTCCCCACAGGGAGGAGGCACAAAGAGGGTGTAGCCACTCTCCAGGACAGTAGCCATTGGCTACTGCCCCCGACATAAACACACCCTTAAATTGAGTATTTAGGGGCGACCCTGAACCCAGCAAATCAGATTCCTGCAACCTGAACTACAAAGAAGGACTGCTAACCTACAAGCCTGCAGAGACGACGGACGACAACAACTGCTTTGGCCCCAGCCCTACCGGCCTGTCTCCAGAGTCAAAACCCTGCAAGCAGCAACGCATCCAACAGGGACCAGCGACCTCTGAAGCCTCAGAGGACTGCTCTGACCCCCAGGACCAAGAAACTCCAGTGAGCAGCGGCTCTGCTCAACAACCTGCAACAAACTTTCAACTTTTCTACAACTTTAAAGACTTCACGTTTCCCGCCAGAAGCGTGAGACTTCCCACTCTGCACCGGACGCCCCTGGCTTGAGATACAGAGAACAAACACCACAAGGAGGACTCCCCAGCAACTGCGACCCCATGAGTAGCCCGAGATGACCCCCCCTAAAGCCCCCACAGCAACGCCTGCAGAGAGAATCCAGAGGCTCCCCCTGACTGCGACTACCTGTAACCAGCACTGCACCCGCAGCCCCCAGGACCAGAAGGAACCGAACTTCAGTGCAGGAGTGACCCCCAGGCAACCCTCTGCCTAGCCCAGGTGGTGGCTGCCCGAGAAGCCCCCCTGTGCCTTGACTGCACCGCTAGAGTGACCCCTAGGTCCCTTCATTGAAACCAATACAAAACCAGACGCCCGCTTTGCACACTGCACACGGCTGCCCCTGTGCCGCTGAGGGTGTGTTTTGTGTGCCTACTTGTGTCCCCCCCAGTGCTCTACAAACCCCTCCCCCTGGTCTGCCCCCTGAGGACCCAGGTACTTACCTGCTGGCAGACTGGAACCGGAGCACCCCCTGTTCTCCATAGGCGCCTATGGGTTTTGGGTACCTCTTTGACCTCTGCACCTGACCGGCCCTGAGCTGCTAGTCTGGTAACTTTGGGGTTGCCTTGAACCCCCAACGGTGGGCTACCTATGCCCAGGAACTGAGACTTGTAATCGTTTTACTTACCTCACAATCTAACCTTTACTTACCTCCCCAGGAACTGTTAGTTTTCGCAGTGTCCACTTTTAAAATAGCTTATTGCCATTTTAACAAAGACTGTATATGATACTGCTTTTATTCAAAGTTCCTAACTTACCTGTGTGAAGTAGCTTGCATTTATTATGTGTTTACTTCAAATCTTGAACCTGTGGTTCTTAAAATAAACTAAGAAAATATATTTTTCTATATAAAAACCTATTGGCCTGGAGTAAGTATTTGAGTGTGTGTTCCTCATTTATTGCCTGTGTGTGTACAACAAATCCTTAACACTATCCTCTGATAAGCCTACTGCTTAACCACACTACCACAAAATAGAGCATTAGAATTATCTATTTTTGACACTATCTTACCTCTAAGGGGAACCCTTGGACTCTGTGCACAGTATTTCTTACTTTGAAATAGTATATACAGAGCCAACTTCCTCCACACCTCCACTGCACCTTTTGTCAAAAGGACTTGCACCTCCTGCTGAAGCAAATGATCTTCTGAACAAAACGAATGACGGGGAGGGATGGGAGGGGGAAACTCCCAAAAAGGAAGGGCATAACCTTTCCCCACAATATTTAGTACCCAAGAGTCCCATGTGACTAATTCACACTCGTGGAGAAAATGAAATATCCTGTTCCCTACGGGAGAAACATGATCTAAGATGGATAGAGAACTAGGGCTGCTTTCCTTGATGGGTTTCCCCAGAGGAAGAGGATGAGGAAGGGTGCTGCTGGGTGGCTCCTCGTGCCCTAACCCTCCCCGTCTTCTAAACGATCTATAGAGAGGGTTGGCAGGCTGATGAGTACTGGACTGTGGCCTTCCACGATAAGAGGATCCATGGCCAAACCCCCTAAACCTCCGAAAGGACCTAAAGGGTGTAGATGCAGATGCCTGTAGCCCCAAGGATCTTGCAGTAGCCCTGCTGTCTTTGAAACATTCTAAAGCAGAGTCCGTCTTGGACCCAAACAGCTTTTCACCTTCAAATGGAAGGTCCAACAAAGTTGTTTGAAAATCCATTCAAAATCCAGAAGACCTAAGCCACGCATGCCTCCTGGTCCCACCAAAGTGCCCATTGCCCTGGCTACTGAGTCCGCTATATCCAAACCAGACTGGATAATCTGTTTGGCCGCCGCTTGAGTGTCCAAAAGGAGCTCATCAAACTGCCCCTGCTCATCCTGAGGCAAATTTGGCACCACAGCTCTTGCCGTGTCCATCAGGGCATGAACATACCTCCCCAGCACACAGGGAGCATTGACCGCTTTCAGGGCCATACTACATGAGGAGAAACCTTTCTTGGCTGCTTGCTCCATTCTCTTGGACTCCCTGTCCGATGGAGTAGCAGGAAACAAGCCAGGTGCAGATCGAGCAGAACAAGAAGCTTGGACCACCAAGCTCTCAGGAGTCGGATGTTGGGATAAAAATCGAGGATCCCCAGGAGTAACCATGTACCTCCTTGCCACAGTCCTGGAAACCGCTGGAGACGTAACAGGCTTTCTCCAAATGTCTAAAATAGGCTCAGTAAGAGCATCATTGAAAGGGAGTAAGGGGCTCTGCAGAAGTATAGGAAGGATGCAGCACCTCCGTCAAGATGTTTGTCTTTACTTCTGAAGATGGTAATGGAAGTTCGAAAAATTCAAAAGCCTTCCTTATGAAAGTATGATAGGATGCTGCCTCCTCTGTAAATTCACCCGGGTATGAAAGATCCCACTCAGGGGAGGTATCCAGTCCACTTGCAGAGTCCAGACCCTGAAACTCCCCCATACGCTCAGAAATCTCTCCTTCCTCTAACAACTGTTGCTGGTATTCCTGCTCCTACAAGAACCTCAAAGCTCTCCTCCACGATCTCAATCTGGCCTCCAATCTCGGCGTCAACAGAGTTAGCCGATGTCGATGATGCCGGCTTTAAGGCAGATGGATGTGGTGGAGGAGATGATGGAGATACACTGCGTCCCGACCAGGACTTATCCTGCGCCGGTATTGACTCCATCTGCGCCGTCGGCATCACCTGAGGCGACACCATCGGTGCTGAACCAGCCCTCTCAGCCTGATGGAAGGGCACAAACAGAGCCAACTTGTATGGCACCGGCGAACCCAAGGAGAACGCTAATGGACCGTGGGACCTGCTGGGGCACCAGCTGGGGCCATAGCTTTGTTAAAAATGCTAAACAAAGCATTTAGGAAAGCTGCCAGATCCGTCCCGGAGTCAGGAAGGCAGGAAACCTCTGGTCCTCTTGAGGCACTTGGATCGGATACAAAACTTTGCGCCACCGGCTCCTGAACCAACACAGGTGAAAAGTGAGTTGGAGAACTCGCCGGGGACTCGACGACCTCAATCAGTGATGGCGCCGGAGAAGCCCGAGGACTCTGAGGCTGGGGAGTAATAGTAGGACTGACCTCCCACGTACGATGGCGTCTCGAAGGGGACGGAGACCGATCTCAGGAAGAACAGCATCGAGAATCGTGCCGGTGCTGATTCTTATGAGAACTTGATGACTTCTGAGAAGAAGAGTCCCTTTTCTTAGCTCTCAGATGACCCTTGTTTCCTCTCTTAGCTTTTGCTAAGAAGAGCTTAGCCTCCCTTTCTTTTAAGGCCTTCGGGTTCATCCTCTGGCAAGACACGCACCCTTCCATGTCGTGATCCGAACGTAGACACCACAAGCATTCTTCATGAGGGTCTGTGACTTACATACAACCCCCGCACTCACGACAAGGCTTACACAGTAGCTGTCCAAGAGCCAGGAAAAAAAGTTAGCATTGAAGGCGCCGAGAAAATGGAACTGACGTCAGCACGCCGGCGAGGAATTCTTATTGCCACGATGAAGTCAGAAGGAGTCACATGCGGATCCGTGCAATTGTTACGTCATCGTCGACGTGAAGAGCTGGGAAGAAAGTTTCCTTCAAATGCTGGCGCATTGGGAGACAAGGACGTCACAATTGCCCGACTTCCACGTGACTCCGTCTGATGTCATTGTGGCAATAAGAGGTCCTCGCCGGCGTCAAGTTTTCACCATTTTTTACATGCCTTTGAGGCGAACAGGTGATTACCGACATCACATACTCAACATAAATACATCAATCAAATATAATACATAATATTAATTCAAATATAAACAGTAAAAACACACAATATATATATATATATATATATATATATATATATATATATATATATATACACATATATATATACATACATACATATATACACACACACACACACACACATATTCACCCAAAGAAAACTTGGTATGACCAGACAGGCAACGGGGAGGCGGGTGGGACCGTGAGGAATCCCCAGGTAGCTAGTGTATCCACCAGAAAAGGCGTTACCGAAGGTAAGTAACTTGTTCTTTTGATGGATACAACTACCTGTGGATTCCTCACCTTATGAATAGAGTCCCAAAGCAGTACCACACTTGGAGGTGGAAAATGGCCATCCCTCCTAACCTGGGAGTCCAAGCAATAATGCTTAGTGAAAGTGTGGAGGGAAGCCCAAGTTGCAGCCTTACAAATGTCAGCCACTGGAACACCTCTAGCCAAGGCTGAAGTGGCAGACGTAGCCCTGGTGGAATGGGCCCTAATTCCAACTAGAGGATCTTTGTAGGAAGTTGTCTCTGTATATACACTATCTCAAAGTAAGAAATAGTGTGCACAGAGTCCAAGGGTTCCCCTTAGAGGTAAGATAGTGGCAAAAGTAGATAATTCTAATGCTCTATTTTGTGGTAGTGTGGTCAAGCAGTAGGCTTATCAGAGGGTAGTGTTAAGTATTTGTTGTACACACACAGGCAATAAATGAGGAACACACACTCAAAGACTTACTCCAGGCCAATAGGTTTTTATAGTGAAAAATATATTTTCTTAGTTTATTTTAAGGACCACAGTTTCAAGATTTACAGTAAACACTTTAAATGTAAGGTACTTCACTTAGATACTTTAGGAACTTTGAATAAAAGCAATATCACATACAGTCTTTGTAAAAATGGCAATAAGCTATTTTCAAAGAGGACACAGTGCAAAAATCAACAGTTCCTGGGGAGGTAAGTAAAGGTTAGATTAGGAGGTAAGTTAAACACTTACAAGTCTCAGTCCTGGAGCATAGGCAGCCCACAGCTGTGGGTTCAAGGCAACCTCAAAGTTACCACACCAGCAGCTCAGGGCCGGTCAGGTGCAGAGGTCAAAGAGGTGCCCAAAACACATAGGCGCCTATGGAGAACAGGGGTGCTCCGGTTCCAGTCTGCCAGCAGGTAAGTACCTGCGTCCTCGGGAGCAGACCAGGGGGGTTTTGTAGAGCACTGGGAGGGGTACACAAGTAGGCACACAAAACACACCCTCAGCGGCACAGGGGCAGCCAGGTGCAAAGCAGGCGTCAGGTAGGAAACAATGGAGGGACCCGGAGGTCACTCTAGCGGTGCAGGCAGCCACGGGGGGCTTCTCGGGACAGCCACCACCTGGGCAAGGCAGAGGGTCGCCTGGGGGTCACTCCTTCGTTGAGGTTCGGTTCCTTCAGGTCCTGGGGGCTGCTGGTGCAGTGTTGGTTCCAGGCGTCAGGTCCCTTGTTACAGGCAGTCGCGGTCAGGGGGAGCCTCTGGATTCTCTCTGCAGGCGTTGCTGTGGGGGCTCAGGGGCGTTGTCTCTGGTTACTCACAGGCTCGCAGTCGCTGGGGAGTCCTCCCTGAGGTGTTTGCACCCTATGCCCCCGGCTCGAGATCCAGAGAACAGAGTGTGAAGTCTCACGCTTCCGGCGGGAAACGTGCAGTCTTTGAAAGTTGCTTCTTTGTTGCAAAGAAGTAGCTGGTTTTGAACAGGACTGCTGTTCACAGGTGTTTCTTGGCCCTTTAGTTCAGAGCAGTCCTCTGAGGTTTCAGAGGTCACTGGTCCCTGTTGTATGCGTCGCTGGAGCAGGTTTTCAAAGTTGGAGACAGGCAGGTAGGGCTGGGGCCAAAGCAGTTGTCTTCCTCCTTCTCTGCAGGCTTGTAGGTCAGCAGTCCTTCTTGTTTCTTCAGATTGCAGGAATCTGATTTCCTGGGATCTGGGGAGCCCTAAATACTGAATTTAGGGGTGTGTTTAGGTCTGGGAGGGCAGTGGCCAATGGCTACTGTCCTTGAGGGTGGCTACACCCTCTTTGTGCCTCCTGCCTGAGGGGAGGGGGGCACATTCCTATTCCTATTGGGGGGATCCTCCAGAACTAAGACGGAGGATTTCTAAAGGCAGGGGTCACCTCAGCTCAGGACAACTTAGAAGCTGTCCTGACTGGTGGGTGACACCTCCTTGTTTTTCTCATTATCTCCTCCAGCCTTGCCGCCAAAAGTGGGGTCGGTGGCCGGAGGGGCGGGCATCTCCACTAGCTTGGATGCCCTGGGGCGCTGTAACAAAAGGAGTGAGCCTTTGAGGCTTACCGCCAGGTGTTACAGTTCCTGCAGGGGGAGGTGAGAAGCACCTCCACCCAGTACAGGCTTTGTTCCTGGCCAAAGAGTGACAAAGGCACTCCTCCCCATGTGGCCAGCAACATGTCTGGTGTGTGGCAGGCTGGCAGGAACTTGTCAGCCTACACTAGAAGTCGGATTGGTATTCAGGGGGCATCTCTAAGATGCCCTCTGGGTGTACGTTACAATAAGTTGCACAATTTATTATGCTGAGAAGTTTGATACCAAACTTCCCACTTTTCAGTGTAGCCACATTGGAACTGTGGAGTTTGTGTTTGACAAACTCCCAGACCATATACTCTTATGGCTACCCTGCACTTACAATGTCTAAGGTTTTGCTTAGACACTGTAGGGGCATAGTGCTCATGCACATATGCCCTCACCTGTGGTATAGTGCACCCTGCCTTAGGGCTGTAAGGCCTGCTAGAGGGTTGACTTACCTATGCGCCACAGGCAGTGTGAGGTTGGCATGGCACTCTGAGGGGAGTGCCATGTCGACGTAGTCATTTTCTCCCGACCAGCACACACAAGCTGTGAGCAGTGTGCATGTGCTGAGTGAGGGGTCCCCAGGGAGGTATAAGACATGCTGGAACCCTTTGAGACCTTCCCTGGCATCAGGGCCCTTGGTACCAGGAGTACCAGTTACAAGGAACTTACCTGAGGGCCAGGGTTGTGCCAATTGTGGAGACAAAGGTACAGTTTAGGGAAAGAACACTGGTGCTGGGGCCTGGTTAGCAGGGTCCCAGCACACTTTCAAATCATAACTTAGCATCAGCAAAGGCAAAAGGTTAGGGGTTAATCATTCCAAGGAGGCATTTCCTTACATGCACCTTAAAGAAGGTAAATTACCTCCCTCCACTAGCGAAGCGCTTGTTACCTCTCTGCTCAAGCAGTGTAAATCCCCTACAGAATTTTCTTCATGTCCCTGCTGAATATAAAATACGTAGCAAATTTCTAGCCACTAGACTGCTCCTGTTTTTAATACGCCTGGTACACATGACCAGTGCTGTTTTGTTACTCGCCGCAACACTTCCCTGAATTTAAAGTGACTGTATAGTGTCATGGATCGAGCCCAAGATCAACACCCACACGTAGGATGCATCTCCCTAGACATCCGACAAGCCCTCAACATCACAGGGTGAGACTTTCTGAAGCATGGACAGGCTATGGCATACCAGCCGCCTACATCCAATGGGTGAAACTACTATCTACAGCAACTACAGCTAGTGCCAAAACAGGCCCATATATCTCGGACTCCTACGAGGTGAGGTGAGGTGCGGCACCCGGCAATGCTGCCCCCTCTCCTGCTCCTTTTTATTCTACCCATCAAACCCATAGCGCAATGATACGTCAGGAGGCCAGACACCAAGGGATCCCAGCACATAATATAATACACTCCATTTCACACTGCATAGACAACATGATTTTATACTTCAGGGATATTAGGAGGGACAAGTAGAGATTTCACAAATATTGGCAACATTTGGGACCTTGTTAGGACTCAGAATTAATGCAGATAAATCATGGGGGCCTATTAACTCGCTGGCACTTACACAGAAACCACACTACCCTTCGTAGACTTACAAATTCCACTGGCCCCACATACATTTCATTTTCTAGAATACAAACATACCGCGATGGCCAAGAACTCTTCAACTGTAATCTAATATGTGCAGCTAATGCCATTAAATTCCTAGTGGCCTTCTGGACGACACTATCCCCTTTGGTGGCTGGCTGCCTAGCTTTGGCAAAGATGGTGGTACTGGCACGCTTATTATAGTACTTTGTGCACTAAGCAATCCTAATACCATCATGGGTGTTCAAGCTGCTAAACACCATATTCCTCACACTTATATGGGGTGGGAGATGCCGTGGGGTTAGTTTACAGAAACTGCAAATGCTTACAGACATGGGTGGTATGGGAGCACCAGACTACAAAGCTTATTGTATAGCAAGGCGACTACAATAGCTAGCATACTGGCCGGTCGGACACAACTTAACAGAAAATGGATACATAGAGACACAGCTTCATAAAGGTCTATTACACAGATTAATCAGCTGTAGTGCCCACCTCTGTCCACAGGCCCACTTCTAATGCGAGCCGCTATAACACACTGAAAAATGGCAATAAAATAGACAGCCTTCCCGGCCCCTTATATACCAACTATCTTATTATGCGGACTACCTACTTTTTCTGGTACCCTGACAATGCATAGGGTAGTTCTCTGGGAACAGGCAGGGGTGACCCCAGTGGGCACGTTGTTTCAGGAGGGCACACTACTATTCTATACAAATTTTATACAAGAACACGATTTAACAGACATCATTTTTAATGCATGCCAGTTTACTTCGGTATGTCCATTTCCACTGGATGCCGGACAGTCAGGAACCAAATCTCCAGGTGCTTCACACCATGAGGCATGGCAGACATTTTGTACAATGGCTTCACTGTGGACTTCGGGCCCTTCATTCAACGTCACTAGCCCCACTCAAAACCAAATAGGAGCTTGAGTTGGCCAGTAAGTTCCCAGATAAAGAATGGGCCAATATATTGGAATATCTTTGCAAAATCTCATGCAATTCAAGGTTTAAGTTCATCCAATTCTCTATATTACATAGAGCCTACTTAACACCACACAGGCTTCAAAAAATATTGCCCACATTATTGACAGCATGCCTCCATTGTCGAACCCCAGAAGCTGATCTCCTACACATGTTGTTGAATTGCCCTTCGTTAGCCAAGTACTGGAAGGGAATCTCAAAAACACTGTTAGAACTGACTGGTCTATCACAGTGGGACACACTTGACCAATGCATATTGGCAGTATACCCGTGGCCCAAATATCAGAAGGTAGTTGTGCGTTTTACAAATTTAGCGTTGTTAATGGTGAAAAGATTACTCATGAGACGCTTGAAATCCCCACTGGCCCCTATGGTTGATACATGGCACAAATCACACTGAGGCCAGGCAAAGAGCGAGGCAATAAGACGAGAAGAGTACAGGGCCCTATGCAGGAAAACCATCTCAAAGGAATGGGACACACCGTTAGAGAGATTTATAGCACAAACATTAGAAGATGGAGCGAGGGACAATAAACACTGCACCAGAGCATGCGCCGTTTTGAAACCACTGGCACAATCACACTCCTCTGTAACACCGAGTACTGTATGCCCTGGATGGACAGTACATACCTACCATACACATACACCACAAGCCAGATGTGCACACGCATACCACACTACTCTACCAACTCGGTGCAGTAAGTGATACATCCAGGTTACGTTACACCAGGGAGGTGGTGGGGGAAGTTTTGGGTTATTCTAACTAGGTGGCAAGCAATGTTTCTCACCATTAAGAGTCTATATTCACTCA
Source organism: Pleurodeles waltl (assembly GCF_031143425.1). Taxonomy (NCBI): domain Eukaryota; kingdom Metazoa; phylum Chordata; class Amphibia; order Caudata; family Salamandridae; genus Pleurodeles; species Pleurodeles waltl. Next base: position 698,497,272 of record NC_090448.1, read on the forward strand.
CTGAATTAAAAGAAACTGATATTATGTTATTCATAATGGACTGCACAATTATGACAATTCGAATACAGCAGTATGTGCTTGATGAAAAACAATAAAAGTATGTGTTAAAAACCATCTTGAACATTCCATAAGTGGAATATCGGCGAGCAGAAAGGAATCGCAGCAAGCAGGAGGATTTTGTAATAAAATTAAATTAGATTAGATTACCCATAGGTTAGAAATAACAGAAAATTTAAATTAAAATCTACTGAAATCCTTTAACGAATTTGGAAATTAGATAGAGGCCTACTTCCAAAAAAAAGAAACCTTAAAAAAAGAAAGACCAAGAGATATGGTTTATTACTCAGTACAATGAACATAAACATAGTAAGCAAATAGTGCATAAACATTGGTCACTACTGAGTAATAACCCAACAACAGAGACCAAGATTCATTCCTTTCCTCAATTTATCTTTAAGAGAGCTCTAAATCTTTTTTTTTTTTTAAATGCCCATCTTTCTTTCAAGACCGGAAGAAAGACAACAGCACCTTTTCAGCTGAACTGATTGTCTTTTTTATCTGCAGAAATTGTTCTGTTTGCAAATTAGGTAAACATAAAATAGCACAAGTTCAAACGAATGGTCAACAACATAAAATTAATCAGTGGATCAGCTGATAGTACGTACGTTATATATCACCTGTCCATGTAACATGAACTATACATTGGGAGTACTATTGGACTGCTAAAAAAAGGCTACAGGAACATTATCGTACAATTCATAAATATGACCTGAAATTACCGCTGGTTGAACATTATGAATGAAATCACCCTAACGACCGCACACTTGCCTTTTGTGGTTTACAGAAACTGAAACAACACCCGAGAGTATAACTTAGAACGGAATTTTCAGAAACGGGAAAGCGAACTTAACCTAAAATTCAACACGGTCAATCAAGGATTAAATAAAGATACGGAGCTCCATTACTGGCTCTCTTAAAAGCATTGTGAATGTTGATTGGAATAATTTGTTCGACCATCACATAGGGTCCCGTCAATTAAAAAAACATTAAAATAATAATAATAATAATAATAATAATAATAGCTTCTTTTTCAAGCACCCAGAAAAAAAAATTATGTCATATAGATGCTTTGGCATTTTTCAAACCTTTTGGGATATTCAACTACCATGATGTGTATGGTGTTATATAGGTGTAATCTATATGAAAGATTGGAAGGAATACTATTTTGTTGGTTGAAATAACTAACCTAGGTATTAAAATGCTTTTGTTTCTTAAGTGAGCCACCGCTGCTGCCATACCCTTGAAAAAGGTGGATGAATTGAAGGACGTTGTATTGAGAGTGCAATTTTCTCACCACAGTCTCAGGAAGCCGGGTTGGTGGTTTGATTCTGCATAAACATCTGCATTGTTTATTAACTTGCAGCCATTTTACATACCCATTTAATATTAAAGTGTTTAGTTCTTTCGCCTTTGTGCATAGGCCTCATTTTTGTGCTTCGCATGACAAAACAAGAATTCTCAATTAAGTTAGCTAGTGTCTAAGATCTTCATTTGTGTAGCTTTCTTCAAGGTCTTTTGCACTTTCCTATGGAAAACCCTGCACCTGTCAGCAGAATTACCTAAAGTTTTTGTCTGCCACATGTATAGTATACAACGGCATATGTAGAGAAAATGTATAAGAGTTTTGAAAATTTCGGGAGGAATTAGCTTTAGATTCTCAAATGCTTAGTGAAGTGAAGCTCTGCCTCTCTGGCCTACATCACTATTTTTGCACAATAAACATATTTTGGGTTCAAGTAGACTTGGAGCTACTGTTTATTTCTTTCACAGAAGTTGGGCATTGGCTGAGAACTGCATGTGGGAAGATCTGACTCCTCACAACTTCAAGCGCTAAAGGTATGGGAGATATTTCTTCAGAGTAACTGTGTGGAGCGCGACCAAGTACTCTACCTACTGATTAGGTTGAACAGCGTTGCTATGGCTTGCTTACTTTGGTATTTTAAAAGTGCTCATTTGTGGTCTAATAGAAGATGACATGGCCTATGCCAGGTAGGTAGGTAAGTAGGTGCCAGAGGAACCCGAGAAAGAAATAGCTCGTGTGTGTGTGCACTTCAGGGTTAAAAAAAATAAAAAAATCGAGAGAGCTTTAGAAGTAGTGTGGAGGGGCGATAATAGGCTCGAGTGTCAGGACCCTAGCACAGACCCTGTTAGGGTGAATGTGTGTGCACAAGAGGTTCATTGAACTGTTAGAAGAAAAAGCACCTAGGGGCCCCTCCTTTCTTGTCTTTCTGTTCCGCTTCCTAAAATGGATGAGATGCAGGAAAAGGTTGCCAGACCAACTTTACGTCTTCATAGGGGTGAGCACTGAATAGAAGGGGTGACGAGTAATCTAAATAGGAAGAGCCCCAGCGAAATGGACTCTTGTCCATGTTATGTACTGTCAGTAAGGACAAAGTATGTGCAGAAATCTGAAACAGTTTATAGGACTCACCAGTGACTAAAATTTCCCAAAAATGTGGTTATTACAGACCTACGGCTGGCATTTGCTAATAGGTATGACAATCAGTTTTAAGTCAAAACATGAAAGAGACCTACAGCCTTTTATTTTCATATATTTCCTCAAATCACTGAACCGCCAGAGAAAGAAGAAGAAAGCAGGGAGGATGGTATTTAGAATGTTCTAAGTTTCCCAGTCCTGGTGGGAAATGTTATGGGTGCTTCTATGTCAGTGCCTGTAAATGGGGCAGCGCTGATAGTACAGCCAGTGAGAGGGGCACAAACAGACAATGTGGAAGTGGGCACAACTAGACAAGCATCAGTGTAGCGCTCGAGGTCGGTGCACTGTGGGTGAGTATCCCACACACCCCAGCTTTAGACCAATAGTCTGCTCTATTCCCACTGAGTGTAAGACAGATCCCTCAGTACAATGGTGTTCTATTGTCAGGAAAGGATACAGTTGTTGATTGCTGTGTGCCCAGTCAAGGCAGATTGGACAAAAACATCACACTGTAAACAGAACAAAGAAGAGTTGTAGGAAGCTGGCTCTGTATATACTATATCGAAATGAGATATAGTGTGCATTCTTTTTCAGTCTGAAGAGTGACCTTAACTCTCCCATCCCTAGATGAGGTAAGGGGTGAGGTTGAGCTACACAACCATGTCTTCTGAGCTGCTCATATGTTACTAAAGTTGGGAATTACCTTTTAGGAACTAAAAACTACTTCTGCTTCTTTCCCCAAACTAGAGTAACTTTTAGATCTCAAAATGAAATGCTAAAGAGGACATAACCAAGGCCCCAGCAGGACTTTTAAAAATGTAGAAACATTTGTCAAATCCAAAAATCAGTTACTAAAGCCAATTTTTGGAATTTAGTCGTGTGATCAGGTATTGGCTGAGTAGTCCAGCAAATGCAAAGTCGTAGACCCCACCGCGGATCCACCAATGTAGAAAGTTGGCTCTGTATATACTATGTCAGAATTAGATATCAGGGGTTCCACAGAGGCTTAACAGAGGCTAAAGTACATAATACTAATGCTCTCTTTTGTGGTAGCGTGGTCGAGCAGTTAGGCTCATCAGAGGGTAGTGCAAGGCATTTGTTGTGCATACACAGGCAATAAATGAAGCACACACTCAATGACTAACTAAAGGCCAATTGTTTTTATAGAGCAAAAATATATTTAGTTTCTTTATTTCTAGAACCACAAGATTCAGTTTGCAGTTAAGTACATTTGTAACTAAGTATCAGACATACGTATCAACACCACTTCGTTTCAATTTGGCCAAATGGTTTTCGAGAAAATAGCAATCTGTTTTAAAAGTTGAGACGGTGCAATTTTCAGAAACAGTTCTGGGGGAAGAAAATTTACTACAGTTTTGAGGTAAGTACAAGACTTACAGTTCCAGTCTCCAGGGGTTAGGACGTCCACAGGTTGGGGGATCAGCTTAATCTCAAACCACCCTCCACCAGCAACACAGGGCCGGCCAGGTGCAGAGGTCAAAGTTGATGTAGGATTAAAATGAGCTCCTATGGAGACTCTGGGCACTCAGAATCATGAATGCTTGCAGGTAAGTACCCGTGTCTTCAGAGGAAAGACCTGGGGGATTTAGGTGAGCACCGGGGGCTGGGGGGAAATGGGAGCACAGATCAGCACCAAACACAGACCCTCAGGGGCTGCAGAGTGCAAACACAGCATCGGGCTCCCAATGCTTTTGAATAGGGGGCCCCAGGGGTCACAAATAGGCTGCAGGCTGGGTTCAGGAGGTTGGTTTAGGAAAACCACAGGCTAGACGAGGAGGAGGGCTGCCTTCTGAGCGTTCCTGCACCGGATGTCTGATTCCCCCAAGGCCAGTGGGCTGCGGTGCAGGGGTACCTTTTGGCGTCTGGAATCTTTGTCCGGTTCTTTCACGATCAAGGGGGTCCTCCAGATTTAAGATGCAGGTATCGTTGTGTTGGACAGGAGGGGTCAACTCAGGCTGGACATGAGGTCAGAATCGCCTGGGGACCAGCTATGTTCGGTTGGGCCACCTTGACATGGGCTGTGGGCATCGGGTGCCGAGTGGGTAGGACTCTCAGATCCAGGAAGGTTCCGAGTCCTTTATTGGGGTTTCTTTTTGTAGAAGGCCTTGGTCCACAGGAGATCTTGGTCCTCTGGGGGCAAACAGTTCTTTTGAGGCCTTTAAGAGGTCGCTGGTCCTGCAGGATGCGTCATATTCTTGTAGCAGGGCTTCAGAAGCTGGAGACAGGCCTGTAGGGCTGGGGACAAGTCAGCTGGTGCTTTCAGTCTTCTCTGCTGGGGGTCAGCTTAGCAGTCCTTTCTTCATGTCATCTTCCTGAGGTCGCCAGGAATCTGATGAGTTATGTTCAGGGGAGCCCTTAAATCTTGGATTTAGGGGCGTTACAGGGGTCAGAGGGCAGTAGCCAATGACTACTGTCCCTGAGGGTGACTACAGCCTTTCGGTGTCCACTCTCTTTGGGGAGTGGGACACAGACCTAACCCTACTGGTTCATGTCCTCCAAACCAAGATGGAGGATTCTGTAAGGAGGCAATCACTTCAGCTCTGGACACCTTAGGGGTGGTCCTAGCTGAAGTGGTCACTCCCTTGTTTTCCCTAATTTTCCCGCTGGACTTGCTGCCAAAGTGGGGCTTTGTCTGGGAGGTGGTCATCTCCACTAGCTGGAGTGCCCTGGGGCATTGTAACAGTTGGCCTGGGCCTTTGAGGCTCACCGCCAGGTCTTATATTTCCTGCAGTGGGGAGGTGTGCAGGCTTTGTTCCTGGCCACAGAGAGCACAAAGACACTCACCCCACGTGGTCAGAAACTTGTCTGGAAGTGGTAGGCTTGCACTGACCGGTCAGTCCTGCCCTAGAAGTTTGCTGAAAATACAGGGGGCATCTCTAAGATGCTCTCTGTGTGCATTTTTCAATAAATCTCACACTGGAATCAGTGTGGGCTTATTGTGCTGAGAAGTTTGATACCAAACTTACCTGACTCAGTGAGGCCATCATGGAGCTGTGGAGTTTGTAATGAAACTCCCAGCCCATATACTTTATATGGCCACACTGCACTTAGACACTGTAGGGGCATATTGCTCCTGCAGCTATGCCCTCACCTGTGGTATAGTGCACCCTGCCTTAGGGAGATGGGTGACTAACCTATAGCAGTGGTTTATGGGCATGGGACTATGAGAGGGGTGCCATGTCGACGTTGTCTTTTTCTCCCCACCAGCACACACAAGATGCAATGGCAGTGTGCATGGGCTTGGTGAGGTGTCCCCCAGGGTGGCTCAATACATGCTGCAGCCTTTGGGGACTTTCCCTTGTCACAGGCCCTTGGTACCATGGGTACCTTGTACAAGGGACTTAACTGTGTGCCAGGGGTTTGACAATTGTGGGAACAATGGCACAGTTTTTGGGAAAGAACACTGGTGCTGGGGCCTGGGTAGCAGGAATCCAGCACACACTCCGTCAAGTCAGCAGCAATATCAGGTGTGTGTGTGTTTAACCATGCCAAAAGGGGCACTTTAATACAAGAGTCATCAGTAAATTACCTAGATAAGAAAGGATCATTTTGAGTGATACTCGGGCAAACCCCTATCAACAGAACAAGTTCACATAGTTGTAGGTGCTGTCTGTGTGCAGGGTTAGTTTACTAATGTGTAGAATTTGCTGTGTACCATCTGAATTGGAGAGCAAACTCAGAAGGTGGTAGAGTTGGTCTCAATGGCCTACCAAAAATGTCTTTACAGATACAGTCATTCCAACAGACCGTAAAAGGAAAGGGAAGAGGAGCCCCAACTATGAGCAGAGAACACGGTGGACATGAAAGTACAATGGCAGGCTGAAATATTGAAAGAGCAAGAGATCCACAAACTGCCTCAGTATGCTTTTCTTTTAATTATGGTTAATTAGGACTTTGGAATATGGGAATCAAGATTACCCCAACCTAACCTCAGGTGTTCCCCTACATTTCGATCCTCCCGAGTTTAGTCAGGTCACACAAAATCAGTATCTAGATTACAAGGAGAGGCTGAGAGGTGGTAACTGTGCCATGAATATCTTAATCCCCCACTGGTCAAAAGCTCCCTTAAGTAAAATGTAGAAATAATGGTAAACCTACTAGAACATGCCCTATTGATACCAGTACAAGTCGGTCAGCCCATAAATCCTCTGTGATCTCTTCAATACCTCTGTTGGGCTTGTCTATCAGTGCAGTAAGCATCTCAAATCAATGAGTTGCCCATCACATCACTGATCCTGTTGCTGTTACACTGGATCCTATTAATGACAAACATGCTTTCTTACCGAGTCCTGCTTTGGCTGAAAATTGGATAGGTAGAGACTTAGGGGGTTATTCCAACTTTGGAGGAAGTGGTAATCCGTCCCAAAAGTGACGGTAAAGTGACGGATATACCACCAGCCGTATTACGAGTCCATTATATCCTATGGAACTCGTAATACGGCTGGTGGTAAATCCGTCTCATTTGGGACGGATTACCACCTCCTCCAAAGTTGGAATAACCCCCTTACTGTGCAAAATGATTGGTACCATCTTCTGTACAAGTGAATGTTTCTAAATATTAAGCAGTCAAATGAAAACGCAGTTTTAGAAGTATTATGTGAATTAGATAATCAGAATATTACATGTGATTCTCAAATGTCTGACGATTTCAATGAATAGATTAAACAAGTTCCCTCTGCTTAGAGGTCTGTGTGAAAATAAGGCTTGGGAGGCTTTGTTGGTAAGATTTTACAAAACTGCCTTTGTGTTTAAAAAAAAAATCCCTTGTTCGCAACAAGTTTTTAGTTGCCACGGTCTGGGGGCCTGGGTCACAGTGTGTGTTAATTCTCTTTTTTCCTTTCTTCTTTCAGGTTTCTTGGGTGTCAACACTGGCATTCCTTAGGAAAGGAAAGAGCAGCCCAGGTAAGTAGGCATTTATTATACAGGTGTTACCTATCTGGTTTACTATTCCCCCTTAAGTTTCACCTGTCCGTAGCTCCTTCTCACCAACCCAACCCCATTTTTCCTCTTTTTGTGAAGCTCTGAATTTTGTTTGTGGGCAGGGTGTGCATAATATTTGCTTGTGGAGCAACATGTGGTATATAGTGACTCACCCAGATGGGCACAACCCTCTTGGGTTGTGGCGAGAGGAAAGGAGTCTGTCAGTGGAGTCCATCACTCCTCTGTCCACGTATCTGTCTCCTCGTCTTCCTCATCTCCGGTATCCTTTCCAGCAATGATTGCATCATCCTACACATTCCTCCTCTGTCTCCTTTCCTCTTCCTGTTGTGCAGGACTCAAGTTGTCCTCCAAACTGTTTCTCAAACTCCTTTCGGCTTTTCAATACTCCTCCTTCTCTCCGCCCTCCTCTCCTCCTTCTCTGACCCCATGTCTTCCACTTTTCGTGTTTTTACTTTCGAGGCTCCGCCCCTTTTATGCCAGAATAAATACTTCCTCAAATTCTCTCTTTTTCTGCAATGCTGTCCCAGGACACCTTCCTCTTACTGTCTATTTACATGTCCTCTCACTACTTCTAGGTCAGTCCTTAGTTTTGGGAGCAGCATCAAGAAGCTACTCGTGTCCCTAGCAGGTAAGTTTTCTTTCTCTCCTGATTGGGGTTTTCCACAGTCTGTCCAGGCAAATTATGTTCACTGAATCCTCCCCATTGATCAAGTTAAGTTTAGGGTGACTCCTGTGTAGTACCCACCCCATATTCAACAGCTGCTTGACTGCCTGAAACTGAAGCTGGAATTCAACCACTTATTGCTGATCTTTTTAAGCAAGGTGTCCACCATGTGCTATACCTATACTTCCTATAAAAAAAATGGGGGCAAGACTAATGTGTACTGCTTCAACCGAGAAATCTGCATCACCAACAGTGAAGTGATTCCCTGTTTCCTGTTAGTAGCGCCCACCAGCCTTTCTTGCATTGCCTGATAGTTTGCTGTGTTAGATGTTTTCTACTTCTCGATCTCCATTTGGAATAGAGTCAATTTCCCTTTGCATTTGCTTTTGGTGAATCTACTAACGTGATGGAGGATTCCTTAGGGCTTCACAGAGTTCCCTTCCATCTCTTCCCAAACTTTAAATTGGGATTTGGACACCTTGGTATTCCCTAAAAATACTACTCGGTGGCTGGATATGCTCTGCGTACCCTATATAAAAGTGTTGAAACATAATACGGCTATCTATGAAAAGCTTCAGGGCAGAGTCAGCCTTATCCACAAAAATTATGGAAGTGTCAAGTGGCACATCCATAAAACATGCATGTCAACACAGAATTATTTTGCGTACCAAGGAATTATATCTAATGACAACAGTGGTGTCCTATGGCCCAGTTTACAGAGTCCATTGTGCCAGTCAGCTTTCAAAACATATTTTGCTGTGCACTGTCAATCGTGATCGGCTAAAGATGGGCATTCCTGTATTTGTCGGTGACAGAAAGCAGAATCTCTCTAGCCATGTCTAAAAGGGCATAAGTGTACCAACCCAGGACACAGACAGTATTTAAGGGTCTCAGGGCCAAGCTGATAGTAGGTAGTTGAAAGTCCAACACTTATGCTTTTCTGTTTACTACCACTACCACAAAGGATGCACTCTCCTCAACAGGTAGACCAGTTGTTTCAGGAAAGTTGTCTAGGCCACTGCATTCAGTAAATCTAGGTATAGGACATCATCACTCTAATGACGAGGAGGAAAGTTGTCCACCTGTTCTTTGGCATCCTCGTCATACAGAACACTTTAGAGTCAAAATTCTATCTGAACGAGGCATCTAACCACGATAATACTGTTGTGTAGCCATTTTAGCTATAGCTCCATGCACATTATTTTAACACACTAGGCCAAGCCGCTGTGCACCTTAACCAAGATATATTTTATTCAGCTTTATTTTATTATTGTTACAATAGACACTTTTACAGTCTTGTTTTATTTTCTGTTTATCTAACTGTTTTCGCCTAGGCCAGCACTCTGTTCTCAAACAAGACATTCTTGCTCACTCTGTGCTTCTTCCAAGGTTACAGCACTGTACATTGCCGGTGAACGTGGTAGAAGTTTAGTCTCCAACATTCGTAGAAAACACACATCCTTACGTAGGGACATTTTCTCAGAACATCAGCTGTGTTGTTAAAAAAGCACTTTCTTGTCCCTTACCCGTTGGAGGGAGATTCCAGCCAGAGAACCAGACTGTAAGCTGATTGTTGAATGCTTAGTTACAGGTGCTAACGCAGACCGCAGGCCTTTGCTCAGGTATGGGGATCCGTCCCAAATGTGACGGATATACCACCAGCCGTATTACGAGTTCCATAGGATATAATGGACTCGTAATACGGCTGGTGGTATATCCGTCACTTTTGGGACGGATTAACACCTTCCTCCAAAGTTGTAATCAGGCCCTTAGTCTCCCACACCGCGGGAGATTCTGCCACTCAAAATCCAGTAGTCTCATTAGAATAATGAGAGCCTACGCGACAATACTGATTCTGAGGTAGAAGCTGGGGTTCATGAAAAGTGGGAATTGCACCTTTGTAATTTCATAACAAGACATGGGCGTGGATAGACTGACATCAGCTCCGGATCAAAAACAGGTGATCCAGTGTAGGAACAGCTGAGACCTGGATCAGCATTGGCGGGGCTGTTATAGATAGATCCTTTGGTGCAGGACAGGAGGCTTGGACTGGCATGGAGCCAGATGGAAGTCCATCTGGGTCAGTAGGCGCCAAGGCAGAACCATCTGACAGAAGGCTGACTGGGGGCCTTTTAGAACCTCCTTCAGGCCAGGAGTTCTAAAAAGTCCTTTGTTTGCTCTGGGATGCACGGCTCGGGAAACTTGGTGCGTCTGGGCCAGCCTCATAATAGCCTCAGAGGTGCAGAATTGCAGTAGAGTCATCCCCTTGGAGTACTGACAAGTCAAACTTTATCCTAAAACTGGAGTGGCGGGGACAGAGACGAGTTCATCTTGTACTTTTAATGCTTCTGGGGTGGCTCGACCATCAAATTCATCGTCAACTCATCTGTGGAAAACGACTTGCAGCAGGCCCACAACTCAGAGGGTGAGTGGATCGACTGTTTGGAACTTGTCTACCTTTCTTTTTGTGTCCAACAATTTATAGCTTTGCCTCCCATTCCCAGATCACACTCTGGTGCATCAGGGAGCATTTGTTGCATGACCGAGTCATGCCCCCAACTCTAAACTCCACAGGCAGACACTGTGCAGATCTGAGACTGACATCTGCATTCTGCAGTTTTGACATGAATTGATATCAATTGGTAGGGAAATGATCCTTGCACACAGATTTAAAAATGAAATTTTGGCATTGATTAAAACTAACAAAGATTGGAGCGGAGCTCCGGAATCCACCTCGAAGACACGTGCCTACAAATGTCATTACAAACCGGGTTTTACCAGGAAATTCCTTAATAATCATAATTACTGTTAGAATCGTGGGACTGTACAGGGGAGTGTAATAGAACTGCCAGTCACTACACTCCTGCAGCAACACAGAGGGAACATCCATTTAGGCTATTTCAGGTTTTTCACAACTGTCAACAATATCGGCACCCAAGATACAAAGGACGTGTGAACTTGTGCTGTACAAAGCCTGTTTGACTGAAACCGGGGAGCATGAGGATCCAGCTAGGAAAGCTACCATAGCCTTACTGCCTTGCACTGATGGTTAAACATACATGCAACTGTGGGCAAAAGGCAAGAAAGACAAGAGATTTTATTTTCCATGCCCAATTCACCTCCCCGCTAATGTATTGTGGATAGGGGATGGGGAGAGCATTAGTAGTTGAACAGCAGAAAAAACACAGAATTCCACAGTGTTGCCAAAAGTCATTAAATCACCCTACATGCTCAGAGACATGTATAGGTCTGCCACACAAGACATTAAATAGCAAAGGCTAGAAGAAATAATTGGAAACAAATTCTTCATACAGCCCAGAGACTACCTTCATCTAATGTTCTTTCCAGCATACCTTATAAAAGTATTGAAGACAGAGTTTGAATTGGACCTCTAATTCATGCCATCAAGGGACCATGGGGAAAGTGTACAAGAAAACTAAACTTTCAGTATTACAGAAACCCTCCACTCCATAAACCAGGAGATACTTTACAGGGAAACATTAATAGCCACTGAAAAAACACAAATGCACATGTTGCCAGGCAAAAAGGGCCACAAGACTTTGGGCAAACTGAAAGATAACCCATGGAAAGATGTTGTTTACAATTATAGCTATACCAGAAAGACCATCTATAATTTTTAGGAGTCAGAAACAAGGTTCTTCAGGTGGCTGAAAGTAGGAAAAATGGGGCACCACTAAACGTGACATTCATCTACCAAACAGCAATTAGAGATTCACTGGAACACACTTCTTCTCTGTCCAGTTTACAAGGAAATCTGGAAACAGACGTTGTTGCATGAAATGAGAAACTTTTGCATCATAAGCAGGGACGAAATAATGGTTTGATTGTCTTACTGTATGATCAGAATCTGAACTAAATGGAGACAATGAAATCTATCCCCCCAAGATTGCTGGAAAACATGACCCAAAGTAAAATGAGTCACAAACTCAAAGCAATAGCAATACAACTATACAGCTTGCCTGAAGAAGATAATGGCACCCACAGCTGCATGCTCAAGCCATAATTAAAAGTTCAATGACACAGAGGGGTAACATTCAAATCAAGGGCTTGCAGCGAAATCGTTGCAGCCCCACAGATGGATCTGAATAAAAGAGGAAGGGTTTTGGTTTGATAGTAGAACAAATTCCTAGCCCAAGTAAGATCATGAACTAAATAAGGCAACAGCAGTAATAGTAACCTAAAAGCACTTCCCATGTGTGTCCAATAATCAAACTAAGAACGTATGTTATGGTGCTAAGGGGTCACTGATGTCCTACTACCTGAAGACAACACTGTATGTATCACAAAGCATACACAACATATAAATATTTACTAAGGACCACAACACTCCAGCAAATGTGAAAACAGTAATTATTTGTTGTTCAGAAGTCAAAATTTAGTCTTTGGAGAAATTCCAACGAAGATTGTCTTTAAAAATAACCTTGGGATTTATTTAGATAAAGAAAGTCCTCCTAGATTTAAGTTTGTTCCCATTTAGTCTGTCCATATGGTAACAACTCGTAGTCAATCTTTGCAATAACAGCCACACGTAGTCAATCTTTGCAATGGCAGCCAACACGTGTTTCGTCACACAATGACTTTTTCAAGGCTGCAAAGAAATCAGTATGTGTACTTACTGAAAAGCACAGTTAGTAAATGCATAAGGACATGACAGAGCCAGAGGAAGCTCAATTACCGAACATTCGGTAATCAAGGAGGACTTTCTTTATATGAATAAATCACAAAGTTATTACTAAAGAGAATCTTCGTTGGAATTTCTTCAAAGACTAAATGCATTAAATATGTGACTTCTGAACAACGAATAATTACTGTTCACACATATTTGCTGGAGTGCTGTGGTCCTTAGTAAATATTTACATGATCATGAGCTGACGAACTATAAAACAAAACTGCTGCACCTTTTGCTAACTACTAAGGGTGCATTACTACTTCATTCTAAACTAATGCTCTTTGCCATTGTTTTACATTTGTGTTCTTATGCTGTGAATTAATCTTCCCTTTACCTTTTTCATTTTTTTTAAATCAATTTGTGTCATGCAAAAGACATCTGCCTGAGGCTTTGAGAGAATTAAATTGACAATAACAATAAAGTTAATACATATTAACAATTGACAGAAAAGTTACTTCTATTCAAGAGATATTTGAAGGAGAGGTTGGAGATCTGGAAACAAGTGAGATACATTTCCATGGAATCAAATCTAAAGCAGAAGGCTTGTAAAACAGGAGAGAGATGCTTGACACTATGAAATGAGTACTTAACAGTTGTGGCATATCTTCAATAATGCAAATAGATGTGCAGCTTAGAACTGGAGCCAGGGAGGTTACATTTCACCTCTGAGAGTGTCAAAGCAGCGGATTTTATGTAGGTCCTTTCGCAGAGGAGACCTTCTCGACCATCTTCCCCTGTCAAACAGACCATGTACAAGGATTCATGGAATAGGAAAGAGGTGGGAAAGACACTAACTGTGGTTCGGGGTGGCCCAAGAGCATGAACAGGTCACGTTCATACTAGTCAAAAAGAAGCCTTTAAAATGCCAACACTCCATTTTTCACGTATCAATATTTTAATAGGACCATCCAAAAGCAGTGCAAAGAAGCGCAACAAGATCATGAGAGTTACAGTATGTGCCATGAAAACAGTGCTTTGTTCTGCCATTCTGTTCAGTAAGTTGTTAAACAAGCAAAAGATGCATATCATTGGGCGACATGAATCAGCATAAACCTCAGAAGATATTTAAATATGAATTATTATATTATGTAATGTTAAGGAACTAGTAAGATGTTGCACAATCTGTTAGCAGTCTGGACAGAGGGCAAATTGCTGTGAACATTTTTCATGTTCTCACTTCAAAATTGTGATGCAAATGTAATTACCATTTCTTATGACAACATTTATATTAGATGTTGCATCATGGATCTATAAGTATGTATTTGCATGTTTGTGACCCAAAATCAAAAGATAATACATTATTTCATCAGAAACCCTTCATCAGGAATGTATCACAGTTCTAAAACGTGACTGTGGCGGAGATCTTTCCCCTTTCATTTGGGCAAATGAACAAAACTTAAGAATGAACAGAGAACGAGATCAATAACAGTTTTTGCCTCACCATGTTTACTTTGGGGCAGGATGGGGTATTTGGCTATCTAGGCACCGATAGGTAAAATAAAGGCTAAGCACAGTGACTACTAGAGCTGACAAAGTAGGATTCAAAGTGGAATATGCCATCCTCACTGGTACTGATTGCTTTAACAGTATTGTAGTGTGCTTTCCTTGCATACAAGCAGATCTTCAAAGCTAAAACTACAGACAAACTGATACTTTCCTAGAGACTGACCAATGGTCTTGTATACACTTTAGTTGACAGTGCATACAATTTCAAGCTAGCACCATGCAAAGAAGACTAACAGAGATCATGGGAAGCTTCCCAATCTGTGGAGAAAGACTATGAGAGTTAAGCAGCTAAAGATGCATCTCACAATTTGTGCAGTCCTTAAATCTGGATAAATTCGGAAAAGACAGGTTATCATAAAAGGGAAAAGAAAACAAATACAGCACGTTAAGACAAAACCAGAGGAGAAACGGCTTCTAGTGCCACCGCAGACAACTGTGACTACACTTCAGCTCTGAACAGTTTTGAGCAATTTTCACTGTACCTGTTGTAGATGCTCTCATAAAACTCCTTGCTTGGAAAGAAGATGTGTGCACAGGGGAGAGTCACTTCTAGCACATACTGTGACATTGCTACAGTGGCCGTCTGAAATTCTGCCATCTCCTCAGGGTCTCCAGGGATCACCATCTGACGAGTCAAGATAAAGCCTTCTTAGAAGTGAAGATGGCACAATGCAAAACACAGCTGAAACACTCAAATAATGGTAGGTTATAACTTGTCTAACAGGAAAAAGATATGCTTTTGTTAAGTGAGCTTGCAAGGTCTTCTATGAGATGATAGTATTTCAAATGTTCACTAAAGTACAATAAATATTTCTATATGTAGCTATCATAGTGGAAATTAATATTTATCCATATTACTGGTTTGGGACATTTGTGAGGGCAACTAGAAATCAGGATGTTTGTACCAGATAAAACAAGTGACAGAAATCACTATCAATTGTCTTTTTGACCATAAAACCTAATGTCTACCTTTTTTTATGTTCCTCTCCGACTGATGCAGTCATTAGTTTTTTTAAACCATTCTGGTCTGTCGGGCTCTTCTGGACTATTATATTGATCTCTTCTTCCAAACTTGTAGCACACACATACAGATCTACATCTGCTTTAAGAATTAGCAAGTCAACTCATACTGTGCTCTTTTCATAGATAATCAACTGACTGAGGAGCACAAATAAAACATATACAGTGCAGCAGCTTTTCACACAACAGGAAAGTCAAAATCCTAATTTGGTGAGCAATTAAACATAAACAGTACTACAGCTAAAACACATATTAGTATACAACTTGAAATCCATAACTTGTCTTACTTTGAATAGTCACCATGAGTGTGAGGTCTTTAGTTGATAATTTCTCTTGGGAGACTGATAGGCTCATGGTCTTGACTAAAATGACCAAGCATGCCTTTGTGTATTAGGCACCTTTAGCTACAGTTTTCCTATGGCCACTGTTGCTCCCCTAATAAGCTCTGTTCAGGTGCTGTAGCTGCAGAGGATGCTAGGCGAGCTTATGTCCCTCTACGTCAGAGGTTGGACTGCCATTGCAGTTAGCACTACTACTGTCTTGCGGTGCTGTTGAGCTTAACGTTCTCGTGCTCTGCAGCACTGAGGAGCTATTGTGGTGAGTTAAGGTGGCTCCGGGGGAGCTTGTGGCTGGCTCTGAGGTCAGTTAAGCTCTATGTATGGTGATTAAGTTTGCCTACATGTCGACAGAGGCTGGGTTTTTAAAAGCATAAAAAGACTTAAAAGCTTTAACGAAAAAAATCCTCTTGAACTTTGCCCCATGCAACAGAGACCATATTAAAGCCGAAATCTACAGTTTTTGGGACCTCAAGGGCTCCCTATTTGTGTTCTGTGATTCGTATCTAGTGTTTTGTGGGCTTGTAGTAGTAAATACGTTTATTTAGACCATAGTCTACAAAATTGCACAGTATTATAATACAAGTTAGTCCATAAAAACCTTCAGATCTCATAAAATTGTTTTAACATGCTTAACATCACTGCCTTTCTACTTCAGTCTTTAATGCTATTAAAGACCTCCCGAAAGCAACCTTGTCATTAATAAAATGCATATCATAAAACAGTCTAATGGCATCCTTTCTAGCTTTTATACCACATTTTATAAGTACTGGTTTTAAATATGAGCACCTAATTGTTAAGAAGTATAAACAGTCCATCAACACATGAACACTTGTACAGCACACCTTCAATCCACATCCACAATTCTTATCCCTGTCAAAGCGAGCTTTCATTTCATATCTACTCTACACGAAAGCATGGAGTTAAACCCTATTCTAAATTTTAAAATGACCCGACGCATCCATGCATCGGGTAACTCAAAAAGGTAAGTATAAACTGTGGATTTTTACCAAGACTTTCTTTTAGGAATAACTAATCATTTTAGTACAAACGCATCCACCTACATCCCTAAGCTGCCAGGGATAATTAGAACCAATAGTCATAGCAAGCATGACAAATATATTTGTATGTATGCCATTGCCAAGTGTTTGAGTGGAAAAATATAGCAACATAATATCTTTCAAACTAGAACATCCCCCTCCGACTTCATAACTCGACCCCCTAACCTTCTAAATGTCTCCCGGGAGAGGCTTCTCTGCAATAATGGACCTCTGAGTCAAGGACCTATCACCCAGGCCCAGTCCAGAGATAGGTTACACCCTTTGTAAGGTCACACCTGTATGATGCTCATACAGAGTTGGAACAATATTAAGGACCCTCAAATATCTAGGGAAGGTGATCGCGCGAAACTCAGCTGTGAGTATGGAGAGACATGCTTTCCAGAGGTAATCCGAGCGCTCACCTCTGTGCTCTAAAGCTAGCGAAATCCCGAGCATTTCCCACTCCCGATGCAGCCAGGATCTAAACATGGGGTTCTCCTCTTTGCCCCAGTGAATCAGGACAGCATGTTTGGCTGCACCTAAGAGAAGTGTATTTTGGCGACCCATGCAGGACCTCAAAGGGTATGCAAGTTGGTCCACAGCTTCTAAAAAAATGTGTGCCAGGAATCCATACATCTAGCCCATCTCGTTCAAAACTTTCTCCCAATATCTCTGAAGTTTCGGGCAGTGCCAAAGCAGATGTAGCGAGGTGCAAGTACCGTCACAGTTCTACCAACAAAGCTGGCTTTTGAGGGGGGGCACCTGTGCACCCTTTTAGGGGAATAGTAGCAGTAGTGCATGATTTTCTTGAGTGTATCTCTCATGGAGGTATTGGACAAAGTCAATCTGAGCCATAATCTCGAACCACTTCTTGTGTGTGAAGGCCCTCCCAATCTCTACCTCTCACCATTTTTGACCTGCTGTCTGATCCTCAGGGGTTTATCAGTGAGTGCTTGGTAGATGTCCAAATTCAACTTACTGTCAGTATACAGATCCCATTTCTCCAAAGCATTGAGGAGACGAGAGGCTCCAGCGCACACGCTTGTGTGGGTCACCTAGTCTCTCACCTGCAATTATTGCAGACTCTCAGTTTCAGGCATACCAAAATTCGTTTTAATTTGTTCAATTGACTTAATTCCCCAGAGACTTAAAGAAATCCCCAACGCACAGATGGCTTTTTGCCATTCCATAAATTGACCATGATCCAGTCCTGGGGAGAAGCCCAGGTTCCATATATATTTATTTATAGACTACTCCATCATCCCCCTAAGGGATATCCTGGCGCTGAATCAAAGATACCAAACTCCATATACTAGCCACCAGTAAGTGGGAATAACTAGGTCTTCAACCGCTTACAGAAAGTGAGATCTCCAATGAGACAAATTTCCAATGGCAGATAATTCAGATGGAGTGCCCCAGATGATTAAACAAGCGGCCAACCATTCTGACTTTCTTAATTCATCTGCTGCACACCGCAGCTTGATTCGAAGATTGAAGCACTTGTACTGGTTTGTAAAGAGCCACTCAGTGACTCAGAATTGCTGGCTCGGTGTCATGGAGTGCTTGGTGAACATAGCATAGTAGCATAAACATGGCTCTATTACGCACCAGAAGAAAGGGAAGCAATTTAAGACAAGTCGAGGGTTAAGAGGTGATGGGTACAAGGAGAGCCCCATCCTAAGCAAGACCTTGTTCCAGGCAATAAGTGCGGATTGTGTGATTGGGAACAAATATAATCCCCACGCCCAGAAGGTCTGGGCAACATGGGGATTTTCAAAATGTGGTCCCCTTCTATCGATCGGCTCATGAAGCATGATACATTTTCCATAGTTGTTTGTCCCCATTCCACCATAAATGCAGGCCAGCATAATAATAATTGGTATGTCTGGCGTACCAAGGTCTCGCCCAGGGTGACTGCACATCAACGATTTAGGTAGCCAAGCGATCGTACCCCCCAGACACAGGAGTTTATTGGCTTTGTAGGTTCTTCAGTGTTCTGTATGGTGGGTGCAATGGAAAGGATTGTGCCAAGTATAAGAATCTCGGAAGAACTTTCATCTTAATGGCGGCTATATGTCCAAAACAGGATAAGCCACCAATATGCCATTTGCACAAGTCAACATGCATGTGCAGCAAATCCAATTAATTTACCTAGGCCATGTCTACGCAGGACGAAAAATGCTTCACTTCTAGATATGTAATATGTTTCTCAGCCCACATCAACAGGTACTGCGCCCAAATCATTTCCACATCATGTATAGAGGAGAGAGGTTCAAAAATCGACATTTTTGTAGATTCATTTTAAAGTCTACCAACCCTAACTTAGCTAATTTGTCTAGTAAGGGAGGATGAGAATGGACTTGGTCCGTTACTGTCACTAGCAAGTCAGGTGTGGAGGTATATTTTATGGGTTTCCTCACCAAACGGACTGCCTTAATGAACGAGTTACTTACCTTCGGTAACGACTTTTCTGGTGGATACATTAGCTACCTGTGGATTCCTCACCTAATGAATACTCCCATGGCGTCAGCATTCGACGGAAATCTTCTTCCTAGTCTCTGCACGTCGACGAGGACGTCACCCTAGCCCACGCGACGCCGTCTGACGTCATACAGGCAATAAGAGGTCCTCGCCGACGTCATTACCAACATTTTTTACGTGCATGAGAACAATAACTCAATGCAATGAATGACCCAATGCAATGAAAAAGCAAGGCAACATCCCATAACATTGTAAAATACACAACATTGCAATAAAATGGCTGTAGATTTAATATAACTCTCTCTTTTTTTTTTTAAACAAACAATATATGCAAATCATGTATATACACAAAGATATATATATATATATATATATATATACATATATAATTATATACAAGTATCCATATATACAACATCTATTGCAACCTTGAAGACCAAGAGGAGCTCACTCAAGGATTATTTGGTAAGACCAGAAAGGCAACGGGGAGGCGCGTGGGACCGTGAGGAATACACAGGTAGCTAATGTATCCATCAGAAAAGTCGTTACCGAAGGTAAGTAACTCGTTCTTCTGATGGATACAACTACCTGTGGATTCCTCACCTAATGAATAGAGTCCCAAAGCAGTACCACTCCCGGTGGTGGGTGCCGAAATGGTCAAACCAAGAAATCCTGAGGCACTGACCGTGCAAAATGGCCGTCCCTTCTGACCTCAGAGTCCAAACAATAATGTTTCGCAAAAGTGTGAAGGGACGACCAAGTTGCGGCCTTGCAGATGTCGACCACAGGAACACCCCTGGCCAAGGCCGTAGTGGCCGACTTAGCTCTGGTGGAATGAGCTCTAATGCCATCAGGAGGATCCTTCTTTGCCAAAGAGTAACAGATTTTAATGCAAAGAACAACCCACCTGGAGAGTGTTCTCTTGTGGACTGCCTTTCCTCTCGTCTTGCCCACGTATCCGATGAACAGCTGATCCTCCAGCCTGAAGTCCTTCGTTCTATCCATGTAGAAGCTTAACGCCCTCGTTGGGTCCAATCGATGTAGTCTCTCTTCCTCCTTTGAAGGATGAGGCGGAGGATAGAACGTAGACAAAGTAATTGTCTGGGCCAAATGGAAGGGTGAAACAACCTTCGGGAGGAAAGCAGCCTTGGTCCTCAACACCACCTTATCCCCATAAAAAGTTGTATAAGGGGGTTTTACCGATAAGGCTTGCAACTCACTCACTCTCCTTGCAGATGTTATAGCCACCAGGAAGACTGTTTTAATAACCAAATACCTTAAGGGGCAAGAATGCATAGGCTCAAAAGGGGACCCCATAAGGAAAGTAAGGACCAAGGACAAATCCCATTGGGGCATAACAAATGGTTTTGGAGGATATTTATTTAAAAGACCTTTCAAGAACCTGAGAACAATAGGGGATTTAAATAACAATGGTTGATCTGGAAGACAAATGAAGGCTGACAGGGCAGACAAATAACCTTTAATAGTAGCCACTGCACAACCTTTCTGCGCTAGAGACAAAGCAAACGACAAAACATCTGATAGATGAGCATGTAAGTGATCAATCTGTCTCTCTCCACACCACATAACAAATTTAGACCACCTATTAGCGTAGATAGATTTAGTGGAGTGTCGCATGGCCGCTAATATAACATCCACTACATCAGGCGGGAGAAAGAAGGAACTCAGGTTGCCCCGTTCAATCTCCAGGCATGTAGGTGTAGACTCTGGAGGTTGGGGTGTAAAACCTGCCCCTGCGACTGCGAGAGGAGGTCTGCCCTGAGAGGGAGACGGAGCGGAGGGCACAGCGAGAGTTGGAGAAGGTCGGAATACCGCACCCTCCTTGGCCAATCCGGAGCTATTAAGATTACTTGGGCCCGGTCTTGGCGAATCTTCCTCAACACTCGAGGAATCAAGGGTATGGGGGGAAACCCGTAAAGCAACTGGTCGCACCAGGTTATGAGAAACGCGTCCCCCAATGCTCCCTGCACCGGATACTGGAGGCTGCAGAATAACGGACATTGCGCGTTCTCCCGAGTGGCAAACAGATCTATCCGAGGAAACCCCCACATCTGGAAGATTAAACGGACTTGATCTGGATGGAGACGCCACTCGTGGTCGGCCGAGAAATGGCGACTGAGACTGTCCGCACGTACATTCAAGACCCCGGCCAGATGATTTGCTACCAAGCAAATCTGATGGTCCTTTGCCCAGGACCATAGTCGAAGAGCTTCTCTGCAGAGAAGGTACGACCCTACTCCTCCCTGTTTGTTTATGTACCACATCGTGGTAGTATTGTCCGTCAGGACCTGTACCGACTGACCACGAAGGGAAGGGAGGAAGGCCTTGAGAGCCAGACGTACAGCCCGTAACTCTAACAGATTGATATGAAACATCCGTTCCTCTGGAGACCAAAGTCCTTTGATCTCCAGATCCCCCAGATGAGCTCCCCACCCTAGAGTGTAAGCATCCGTTATGACCGTGGCCACTGGTGGCGACTGCGCGAACGGCTTTCCTTGTGAAAGATTGTTGCTCGCAATCCACCACTTCAAGTCCACAGCAGCATCTCTGGAGATCTTGACCCCACCTTCTAGATCTCCCTTGTGTTGAGACCACTGCCTTCGGAGGCACCACTGAAGAGCCCTCATGTGCCAGCGAGCATGTGTGACCAACAGTATGCAGGAGGTAAACAGACCGAGCAGAGGAAGGACCATGAGGACTGGAACTACCGCTCCATTTCGAAACATTGGAACCAATTCCTGAATATCTTGAACCCGCTGAGGCGGAGGAAAGGCTCGATTCAATGTCGTATCCAGTACTGCCCCTATGAACAGGAGGCGCTGAGAGGGCTCCAGGTGAGATTTGGGCACGTTCACCGAAAAGCCCAGGTCTAACAACAACTGGGTTGTTGACTGCAGATGATACGACACAAGCTCCGGGGACTTGGCTTTGATCAACCAGTCGTCCAAGTAAGGGAATACTGCTATCCCCTTCCTTCTGAGCTCTGCCGCAACCACTGACATCACCTTTGTGAAGACTCGAGGTGCTGAAGTAAGACCAAACGGGAGGACCGCAAACTGATAGTGTTGCGACCCTACCACAAACCGGAGATACTTCCTGTGCGACTTGAGTATCGGGATATGAAAATAAGCATCCTGCAAGTCGACAGACACCATCCAATCTTCTTTGTTCAGCGCCAAAAGCACCTGTGCTAGGGTCAGCATCTTGAACTTTTCCTGATTGAGGAACCAATTCAAGATCCTCAGATCCAGGATCGGTCTCAACCGACCATCTTTCTTGGGAATCAGGAAGTACCTTGAGTAACAACCTTGACCCCTTTCCTGCTCTGGAACCAACTCCACTGCGCCCTTTGAAAGGAGGACTTGAACCTCCTGTTCTAGCAACAGGAGGTGTTCTTCTGAACAATAAAATGGGCGGGCGGGAGGGGGGGCGGAAACTCCCGAAAGGGAAGGGTGTAGCCTTTCTCCACAATACAGATAACCCAAGTGTCCGTTGTAATTCGTGGTCGGAGCTTAAGCACCATAAACAGTCCGAGTGCGGGTCCGTAACAGACATCTTGCCCCCACACTCCTGACAGGGCTTGAAACCAGACTTCCTCTGAGACATAGTAACTCTCAGATAAAAATCACGCAGCAGAAAAACACACTGTAACTTCGAAAGCAACAGTAGCTCCCTCGAAGATAACCGTTTTGAATGCACGGAAAAAAGGGAACTGACGTCGGCGAGGACCTCTTATTGCCTGTATGACGTCAGACGGCGTCGCGTGGGCTAGGGTGACGTCCTCGTCGACGTGCAGAGACTAGGAAGAAGATTTCCGTCGAATGCTGACGCCATGGGAGTATTCATTAGGTGAGGAATCCACAGGTAGTTGTATCCATCAGAAAGAAAGATTTGTTCTGATCACATTCGCTAGCAGCTTCCTGTACGGAGCAAGCAACAGGGAAGAATAGAGATAGCCCAGCTCTATTTTGAAATGGTCAGAAGCCCTCCTGTTGACCTGGGTCCTGGCCCAGGGTTAGCATAACTACTGGCGATCCACATCCTGAGTCTGGAGCCAAGGCCAATCTTCTCAAGGACTCTCCAGAGGAAAGGCCATTGCACCATACGTACGGCCTTTTTGGCATCAACTGCCATGAATAGCGCATGAGCCCGTGATCACTGGACTTTATTGATAAGGTGGAGGGGATGGTTGATGTTCTCAGCCGTCTGCTGAGACACTCTTAGGTAATATGTTGAGATCTTTGAGTTTAGATACAATACATCTTTGAGGCACAATTATAGTTTGCTCATTGCTTTTTTCTGTTTTTATAAAAAGAGGAGTTCCTAATTTAAAGTCAATTAAGTATTACACCCGTTTCTAAAGTAGGCCTCTGACCATACTGACCCAGCTCAGTTCACTTTGATAGATTTCAGTCATTCACAGAGTAGAGACTTTTGGTTTATCAGCTCAAAGTTGCTTGTGCCAAAACCTTAGCACCTGTGATGATGAAATACAGTCCAAGAGTTTAGGCGTGCTTCTACTCTGATTGCTTGGACCATTTTGCTGAAGGGTGGGAGGCTGGAGTCCTAAACATTTTTTAGGCATTGACCTTCCAACTTTTACTAATTCTGCTTGACGCCTAGGCTTAATACCTCAGCCCAATACAAGATCATTGGGGGGGAGGGGGGGACATGGCTCTGTTTGCAGCTAAGATGGGTTCAATAGAGTGTTCAGCATAGTCCCTTTTGAACTTCTTAAGCCCACCTACAACAGTCAAGGCTCAGGTTTTTGTGAAGTCTAACTGCAACTTTCAATTTAGCTCATTATCAAAGGTCATTCCTAGGTATTTGTAAATAGTTACCTTTTCCACCTTTATTCCCCAGGCTACTCATTTTAAGGGATTTTGCATTTTTACAAAAAAAAAAATATATTTTTTAGTTTTTCCTAGATTTATTGTTAATCTGTTTGCCTTATAATAACTAGAGAAGGCTTGAAGTGTCCTCTGAAGCCCTGTTTGGGTTAGATCCATAATAACCAAGTCCTCCGCATACAATGAACATGGAATATGCCACCCTCCCATCTTTGGAGAGTATGAAAGTGTACTCTGTAAAGTCTGTGGGAAGTCTACTAGATACAGTGAACAGAAAGTGGAGGCTAGAACACACATTCCTGCCTTAGACCATTATTAATTGGGATTTTACAAGACAGATTAAAAATTTTCTGTAGCTCTATATTCGCTCAACTCACATAGTGTAGTTATTTCAGTACAAGTAAAAAACAACTCAGTTTTCCCATGCCTCTTACTTTGTCCCAAAGGGTTGACTGATTTACTAGATCAAAGGCAGATCAGAAATCCAAGAAGCAGCAAAATTAGCTGCCTCAAGTTTTAAATTGCTTTCTAGGCCAAGTCTCACAGGCTCAAGCAATGATCTACTGTTGAGTGACTGTCTTTGAACCCTCCTTCTTCCAATGGCATGAGATCATACTTATCTATCCAGTCTTTTAACTACAGAGTTAATACCTTTCCATACAGTTTTGTACCCATATCCAAACAACCTATTAAAAGATAATTGTTGGGCTCATTGGGATAATTATTTTTTAAAAAGGGTTTAAGTATCACCCCTTTACAAGTTGAGGGAAAACAACTGGTCCCAATAATTGCTCTAAATAGATGAGCAAATAATTTGGACCGCCAATCAATATTTGTCTTTATACGTAATGCTGTTAAGTTAACAGGTCAGCCACCCTTGTTAATTTTATTGGTTATTACCTTTCTTATGGCTTTTTCAGTAATTGATGCTAATACGACTTCAAAGTGCACACCATTCACTTGGACAGAGCTTCTTTTTATTTGTGTAGATCTCAGTAAGGTATCTTGCCCAATATTCCTCTGGAACCATTCAGCTGTGGAAATTCAATTCCTTGTTTGTTCCTTTTTGTACCAATTCCGAAAACTATTAAATGTCATTTGATATCAAAACTCCCAACCTTGCATCCCAGTTAGACTGGCAAAAATGTATTTGGGGGGGGGGATTGTTAGTTGTTATTCATTTCTGATCTTTTACTATTCTGGTTATTCAATTTGACTGCCAATCTGTCTACAACTTTACTTAAGAATGATGTAAAACATTCCAGAATACAACACTGGGTAAAGTTTTAGTACTCCAGGCTCTGTGCTAAATATTTCTCATCTAAACGCAAAGTCCTATGCTTTGAGTCAAAGCTTGATGGAAATATTGCCTGCTTTTGAGATTTTATTTCCAAGCTTAACCCGGCTGTCAGGGGCCAGTGGTCACTCCCATTTACACTTAAATCCTGGAAGCCTTTATATAGTTCGAAGTAACAAAACTGTATCAAGAAATTCTTTACTGGGCCTTCCCTGCTGAGAGAATGTTTACTTGCCAGAAAATCAGCACCCTTGCGTTCATTGAGGCAAACAAAACCTCCCGCTGTTAGCGAACTTTGATCCTCTCTAGTAGTTTTAGACACTGTACAGTTAGGAAATACTGCAGAGGGAATAAGATCCTCCTGAAACAGGCAGCTTGATCGGAGAAGAGATACTCATAGCCTGAGGTCAAATCCAGAGGCACTAGGATGACCTTGGCTAGATCTTTATCTTCTTCAGAAATTCAGCCAGAAGGGGTAGAGGTGGGAAGGCATTTAAGAGTCCCACGCTCTATTGTAGGCAGAATGTCTCCTAGAGAAAACCTTATTTGGGGGCTCTAGTGCGTAAAATTACTGACATGCGTTCTCAGTGGTGGTGTAAACATCGAGCCAGTGTTCCCCCATCTCTGGAAACACCCTGCACCGCCTCTAGGTGTCACTGCCATTCGTGATATGGTAGGCATGGGTGACTAAGTTTGTCCTTGCTGGCATTTACAGACCCAGCCAGGTAGTTCACGACTAGGGAAATGCCTTGGCAAGTCAGCCACTTCCAAAAGCGCTGAGTATCTTGGCACAGGACTCAAGACCCAATCCGCTCTGCTTGCTGCAAGACCACATGCCAGTAGTGTTGTTTATAAGAACCTATGCTAAACTTCCCTTGGTAGGAATGCCTTCTATGGCAAGCAGATCACCTGCACCTCCAGCAACTTTTCCACAAGAGACCTCTGATCTTCTCTCCCATTAGGCCTCCCTAGCCCAGTAGTGATGCATCTGTGACCATCGTCGGCTCTGAGTAGGATAAGGAGAGGGGACTGCCACTGATCCTATCTCAGTCTATGAACCACCACTGCAGATCATATGCAGTTTCCTCCAAAACCTGGATGTAATCAGATAGGATACTCTGGCACTGTGCCCCCAGGGACTTCAGATGACACAGCAGACGCTGCATGTTCCATCTGGCATGGCTGACTAGCAGGATTTAGGAGGCCAATAGTCGCAGCATTTGAGATCCAAGACAAAGGGTGAAACATTAGGGTAATAGCCCAGATGTCCTGGAGTTTCTGCCCCAGGGAAAGGCAGGAACTGGACTATGTCCATGATAGCTACAATGACAAAGAGTGTTTATGAAAGAGCTAGGTGTTACTTCGGCACAGTAACATTGAAACCAATGGAATTAGGCTTGTTCCCTGTTATCTGGAGGTGGTGTATGACTGCCTGAGGCAGCCCCACCAGCCAGTCATCAAGGTATGGGTAGACTGGTACACCTGCTCCTCCGAGGAGGCACTACAACCACTGCCATCACTTTTGTGATCACCCAAGGGGCACTGGTAAGGCCAATGGGAATCACCACAAACTGAAAAGCTCCTGGTCCAAGTAAAGTAACGCCAATGGGCCCGCAGGAGGGGAATACAGAAATACACATCCTGAGGGTTCAGTGCCTCCATCCAGTCACTGGGATGTGGGGCAGATAATCCTGGATTAGCATGAGCATCCTAACTTTGTCCTACAACAGGAAGGAATTGAGAAGGCAGATACATAAAATAGAACAAATGGCTCCATCATTCTTCAGCACAAGGAAGTAGCGGGCTGGGACTCTCTGTATGGCTCCTTTGGCTAAAAGGGCTTGCACTCTCTGCTGCAAAATAGACATGTGTTCCTCCATCCACTGAGTGGGTGGCAGTAGCAGGTACAGTGGAGTAGACAAAATTGGGAGGGTGCACCCCCACTTGACAAGTTGGAGAACCCATGTGTACGAAGTGATGTCTTTCCTCCTATACAGTGGGTGTGTATCAAAAAAGGACACACTAAACTACTAATGGGATTGTGATGGCCAAAGGAATAGGGGATTGAGCCGCACATTGTCTCCAATGGCTGAAATTGCTCTGCAAGCTGCTAAGTTGTGCAGGAACTAACACTGGTCCTATTGGAAATCCCTAGCTTAACCACAGAAGTGGCAAAAATGCTTAGGAAATTGTCTGATAGGGGAAGACAGCCCAAGTGAACGTGCTTTTGCACAACTCTCCTTAAAGTGTTCCTGGACTGAATCAGCTTTCTCATCACAAAGGAGAGGCATGTCCATCAGAGAAGCCTGGACATCCCCACAGAAGCACAGACCTCATCCAGACATGGCACCAAAGCACCACACTGGTGCCAATTACCTGACCAACTAAACTGTAAAAAAAAAAAACGAAAAAAAAAAAACAATAGATTCAACACTTGAATTAGTCTCAGACGCTAGTAATTATTCAGGGCTGCATCTCAATCTGTTGTTATTTAGCACACCATGCCACCTTGGTTTGGACTAGGATACATGCAAATCAGTCTTGACCCGGGTCCAAAATTACCAGTCCAGCCGGAACTGCCAGGCCCTCCTTGAACCAGAACACAAGCAACCTGGGACTGGGTGCAATCTAGCAAGGGCTCATTGCCCAGTGCTGGTCTGTTGCAACAAGCTACCGGTCTTTTGACTGGGGGCCCAGAGCATGGCTTTGCCCAAGTGTGCATCTGTTGAGGCATCATGGAATGAGAAGAGAGATTCAGTGCGAGTCTGGCCAGGCTGAAGCGCCTGTCAGGACATCAGATCTGACCTCCATTGTAGGAAGCTGCAAGTCAAAGACCTCTGCAACCCGCCTCATGACCACAGCAAAAGAGGCACTCTCCTCAGTAGCAGTACCATAGGGAGCAACAAGCCCAATGTCTGGGAAAGTGTCAAGACCACTGGCATGCTGTATTCCGGCATGTCAATTGTCCTCACCACATGGTGCAACAAATTTTTCCCCCTCTTCATAGTCATTATATTCACAATCTGACCCAAAGATCTAATGTATAGTATGAGTTTAGCATGGTGACAAGCTATTATAGTCCGAAGGGTTGGCACCCCCTCTGGAGTTCTAGAATGGTGGGAAGGAAGTGATTCCAGCCTAGACGTGTGCTTCTTTTTAGACTAACCAGGAGTCTTTGACCGCAGCGAAGACCTGCTGAGGGAACAGGACCTACCTTTTGACCAGACACACTGCAGAGTCTTCCGATGCTAGCAACAAAGTTTTGCCTTGTGATCCCCTAGATTTTTTGGGTTCATCTGAGCACAGGCCACTGAGTTGTGCTTCAACCCCAGGCACTACAGACACACCTATTGAAAATCTGTCACAGAGATTTGCTTGTCAGAGTCCATACAAGGTTTAAACCCTTTCATTTTGGGAGATAACATATTTCCATTGAACACTGGTAAAAGATAAGGTTTTGGAGAAAAGTATAGCTCCAGGAACTGAGGCAAAGAGCATAGATGGCACTTATATATCGCTTTACTTACAATTTCCGGAGCAGAACTACATCAATGCACCGCTGCATAATGCCACTTATTGGCGGACAAGGGTACCGCTTTTGAGATTCTGGGTCCAGTCTGATGTCTGGGGGAATAGTTACAATGTAAGGGATCTGCAGCTTGAAGTAGTCATCACAGTGATTTAATTTTAGGATCCTTAATGTCAATGCTAATATTATTTTATGTTACATTGATTTGTATAGTTCACTAATCACCTGAAACGGTATCCAGGCACTTGGGCTGGTGTGCAGGTTTGTGGTCCCCAAGGTGCTTATATAGAGCAAGGTCTTCAGCTTCTTGAGGAAACCAAGAAGTGAGACTCTGATGTATTGAGGGAGGTTGTTCCATGTCTTGGGTGCGATTTAGGAGAACGAGCGACCTCCAGCTATGCTTTTGCGGATGTGACACATTGTGACACATCATACGAGTAAATAAATAAATTGCAGAAGTGAGAAACCACTTTAGCTCTATGGTGAGTTTTTTTGCAAGAAGCCCTAGGACTCCTCAAATGTTGATAAACCTATAACATTGCAGCTCCCCCACCTCCCTATGACTCAATAGGTATTTCCCCTAAGGATCAGTTGCATGTTTCAACAGCAACATCACACTTGTTATAGAAGAGGGATGTAATAGGAAGGGTAGTTAGGGAAAGTAGATATACAGATGATGTCAGAAGGAATGACTATGCAGACAGAGCTAATAGTATAATGAGATGGCCAGTATACCGAGAAAGAGATAAGGTTTTTTAGGAGAACTGAAGATAATCTACCACCTTGGCAGAAGGAGAAGAGTAATGTAATAGTTTAGCCAGAAAGTGTTTATGAATGCTTATCACAAAGTGAAGATAGAAGGGATCAGACCCAGGGACCACACAACAATAATACTGGCAACAGAAGAATAATGTAAGGGCACAAGGAAGTAGCAAAGGAGGACAAAGAGAAATAGGAACAGGCAAGACAGGTCCCCAAAGGATGGAACAAACATGTCACTACTGTCATAGATATGAACAATTCATTAGAGATTGCAGGTGTTTACAATCAGCCAAGAAATTCATTAGTGTAGCCACAGTAAAATCCGCAAATATTATATGTACCTCCGACGCCACCAGAAAATGTGTAGCAACCAACAAAGCATAAGGTGCAACAATTATCACCACAGCAAAATTACCAAGCATCCCCAATGGCAACTCCACCTCAAAGTGGACAGAGAGGTATGATTGTTAGAGGAGGAAATC
Source organism: Pleurodeles waltl (assembly GCF_031143425.1). Lineage (NCBI taxonomy): Eukaryota > Metazoa > Chordata > Amphibia > Caudata > Salamandridae > Pleurodeles > Pleurodeles waltl. The sequence continues at coordinate 698,527,408 of NC_090448.1, forward strand.
CATTCCAGACAAATTATGTGGGAGAATACATGCAATCAAGGTGCCCACAGAGTAGTTCCATGTGCCAAGTATTGTCAGTGATACACAGGCCAGGTGAGGAGCTGGAAGATCCATTAATGTAGTACAAAATATTGATGCAACACCCAGAGTAATTTCGCTATTCAAATTTAAGGATTCCTGAGAAAACGTAAACAGTGACCATCATATTAGTTAAATTACAAACTATAAAAGCAAGGTGTCCGAAGGGTCCAGAGCTAATTTGTCTCACCACACAGACAGACATCAGATGCACTAACTATCCGGACTGGATATACCATCCGATTTGAAGAGGATACCACCATCAACAGCAGTATCACTATTAGAAACCAACATAACTGAGGCTTCAGCACAGAAGGACAGAAGAGGAAGCTTTGAAAATATCTGTGATATGCTTGGGTCTGGTGAAGGTACCATTGTTTTGATTAAGACAAAGTGACTGTAAAGACTGACTGAGCTAGGCAAAAGTCTCAACAGTCAGCGAGTGATCGCAGCAGATCCCTGAATTAATTATCCATCTTTATAATGGTCAGATTGTCACTCTCTCCAACGGCACTGGCCCAGCAGAGCAACAATACCAGCACTATTTAATAATACATTAATGGGAAAAATCGTTGAACACCTAGGTATTGACTGTACATTACCTTTAGTTCTCTGGACAACATACATCAAAAAACCTGCACCCCCCTCAGGATTGGGGTTTAGAGGAATTAATAACCAGAAAATACACAGATAGAAGAATAACTATTGGACAGTATAAACAGGGAAACACAACTATCTTGAGGGTAATTTCGAGCAAGACTTTAATACGACTGGGGCAGAGGAGCGCTTAAAACGGATAACTAAATGAAACGTTATTACTTCTAGGATAGAGAAGTTTGTTGCAAATTGTACAAAGCCTGTGGCAGTTGTCCAACCAACGGTGACAAGCCAACATATTAGTAATGGTGAGGAAGGGTAAATAGGAGTTCATTCATCCACCCAACCCTGCGCCGCCCTGCCCTGGAACATTGGACATCCTGGCCACTAAGAAATGGCTAGATAATTGTGTATGGTGACCTCTTGTTGAAAGGGCAGATATAATTGGATTTAGAGCACCAGAAAACAATTTATTGGGGTTCCAAATTTCTCTTATTGACAAAACGTATTGTGGACTCTTACCTGCAAAGACACACCTGAGCTACTGCTGTGCACATCAGATCCTGTAACCATCTTTCTTGCATTTCGTCAAGCTGAGAGTAGCATGATAGTAATACAACAATGTTATGTACTTGATCTTATGACGACAATGGAAGGAGGGGTAAGTGAAAAACTCGGACAGCTTATTGTGCTTCTGTCCCAGCAAATGATCCGGATAATGGAACTTTGGCCATACAAACTTTGCATAATCTACAGAAGAAAATGATAGATGAATGCGGTGTCCCAGGTGATTGGTTTAGTGGGTAGTTTTCTTTACTATCAGCCTGTATTTCAGCGCTGTTGGGAGCCTTGTTGCCAAGCTCTTGTGGTTCTGCTAGTAATATGTTTTGGTATTCAATTAATTTTAGCATGTTGTAGAAAGATTAGTACAAAGGTGGGAGGGATGTTTCCAGTTAGGACACCAACACAAGTTGTAGACGCTCAGAGCAACAACCTAGTCCCAAGTGCAGACAAAAGTTTAGATTCAGTAGTTAAAAAAAATCAACTGGGGTGAGGCGGGAAATGTTGCAGAGGAAATTAAATATGAAGACATATCACTACATCAGACACTGGTAGAAAATGATATAAAATCATATGAGGTGAAAGAGCAGTGTAGGCCTAAACTTTGTGTTGACCCCAGAGAGATGAATAGTTCACTTGAAAACAGAATGCATGATCAGTGAGGTCATATTTAAAAGAAAACCAGTGTTTGTAAGCCTAAAGGAATTTATATTTTTAAAGCACACAGACATGTATTCTGTTTTCTCAGTAAATTACAAATGGGATTGAAGAATGGGAGCAGGAGATTGAATTAGCCTAGGGTATGCAAAAACTGATAAGAGATCTTGGGAGCAGAGTGATAAGGCACAAAGACATATCCACATGCATTCAAGTGTAGTGAATAGTTAGTTCGCTGAGTATTGTTAGAACTACAATAAAGAATGTGTAAGAAACAGGTTCAAGGTTTAAAGGTCACTGGTAATGTGATTTTGTAACAAGAATGTAATTGCTAAACTTATTGATTAACCTTTTGTAAATGTTGGCACTGCAAGATAAGTGGCTGCCAGTGAAGCAGCAAATTGAGACCTGATGTCTACCTGTTGAGGGACAGCTAATCTCCCTGCAGCAACAGTAAAAGGCAGTTTTTTACTTTGCCAAGAGGAGTCCTGTCTTTTGTTTTTTTTCATCTTAAGTTTCCTCACAACAAACTGTAACAACTTTTGCCCGGGGAGTTGTGAGGGTTGCTTATGACTTTGATGAGGATTCCCCTGGAAGAGAACTAGGATTACAGGTAAGCAACTTTTCTTTTTCTTCCAGGGGATCCTCATCAATAGTCATGAGCAGTGAATAGAATAGCAAGACCATCCCACAAAATGCAGACTTTAAATAAGAGCAGCTCCAACAATTACCCAAAACGAATCCTTAAAGAAGCCTATCCTACTTTAATATCTGCTTTAGCATCTGAATCCAGACAATAATGCCTAGTAAAGATATGTGCAGATCTCCATGTAGCAGCTCTGCGTATTTCAGAAACTGGTACAATCTTTAGTAGAGCTGCAGTCACAGCCTTTCCCCTTGTGTGCCTTATGTCTAACAAGCAAGGATTTTTAACTACCTGGTAGAAAAGGAGTATACAGGAAACCATCCACCTAGAAATAGTTTGTTTGAGGGATGCAAAATCTGTTGTCACCGGTCCATAGTCACCAAAAAGTTGATCTGATTACTTTATAACTTCAGTTTTATCTAAGTAGAACTTTAGTACTCTTAATATCAAGACAGTATAAAGACCTTTCAGCTCGAGTGGAAGAGTTAGGGAAAACGTCGGTAGTGAAATATTCTGGTTAATGTGGAGTCCGAAATTACCATCGCAAGAAAACTGAGAGGAGTTCTCATCACCACTTGGAATGGCTCTTCAGGACATAGTGCCTGAATTCACTAACCCTATGAGCTGAAGTAATGGCAACAGGGAATGCAGCTTTCCACGTGAGATGCTGCAAAGACATTTACGTATCAGTTCAAATGAGGGACCCGTAAGTTTGGACAGGAAAATATTAAGTTCCCACAAAGGAGAGGGTGACCTAATTGGAGGGGACACTTTTTTAAGCCCTTCCAAAATGTTTTTGACCACTGGAATTTTCAAGAAAGAGGTCTGTGAAGCAGATTTTCTATAGGCCCTAATGGCTGCAAATCTAACCTTAATGGAAGAAAACTGCAGGCCAGATTTAGCTAAATGGAGAAGATAGGGAACAACCACATCTTCTTGACACAAAATCCGATTGCAATTATTTTTGTTGTACACCATAAATAAAACCTCTTCCATTTCAAAGCATATGAGATTCTAGTTGAAGGTATTTTAGTGTCCCTTAAAATATACACGTATTCTTTAGAAAGGCCTAAATGTCCATATTGGAGGAATTCAGGAGCCATACTGTCATGTTCAGTGATGGAAGTTTGGGAAGTAGTATCTGTCCTCCAAACCTTTATAGGAGATCCTGCCTGCATGAAAATCTCGTGTGGTCTCTCAGACAGATGTGGAAGGTCCTTGAACTACCACTGACGAGGCCATTCTGGTGCTATTAATATCATCCTGGTTATGGATTTGTACAGTTTGACAATCCTTGTTGGTATGGGAGGAATTAAAAGAAATGTGTAGCGAGATTTGCCTGACCAATTTATCAAAAGGTATTCCCGTTCGACCTTAGTTGGATGAACCTTGATGCGTAATCTTGGAATTTGTTTTTGTTGTATATGTCTGCGAACAAGTCTATTAGAGGGCATTGCCATTCCTGAAAAATGTCTTGCAAGATCTTGTTGTTTAAAATCCAATTGTGATTGCCGTGGACATTTCAACAGAGTCTGCTAGGGTATTTTGAACCCCTGGGAGATGAATGGCTGCTGTGGTTAAATTCCTGACTATTAACCATCTCCAAATGGCTTGGGCCACAAGAGACAAAGGACAGGATTGAGTCCACCCTCCCCTGCTTGTTCAGGTAATGCACAGTTGTTGTGTTGTCAGTTTGTACAAGTAAAGAGAGTTTGTTGTTATTGATGGGAAGAAGGACTAATGAGTCAGATAAACTGTTCTCAATTCCAGCATACTTATGTGATGTCTTTTCCTTGTCTGACCAAATTCCTTGGGTCTGAATGGAGCCCATATGAGCACCCTATCCCTGGAGATAAACATCTGTAATTAGTGCATAACTTGGTACATTCTGATGAAATAGTACCCCTACCAGCAGGTTCTTCCATTGAAACCACCATGGGAATCCATAAAACCAGTGGAAGGAGTAGCCTTGCTACTGCTTTCTGATGCAGGGTCTCAAAAATGGCAGATGAAGTAGCAGTTGTAGTTGGGATGTCAATATTCACATTGTTTGCACTCCTGATAAGGGCATCTTTGAAAGTCGAGATCATCCACTGGGGAAACTCTGGCAAAATGTTTGTCAGTTAAGGTAGGAGAATAGTCCTACACTGAGGAACGAGAAGTGGTGGACCAGGAGGGTGATCTTCCACTATGTCTGAATGTAGAGTCACGAGATCTCCTGGATCTTGAAATAAATCTGTTTCTAGATGTAGCCTTGAATCGAAAGCAATGACGCAGGGGGACTTCTTGATCTGTGAGAAGACTTATGCGTCACAGGTAGGTGTGGCCTCCAAAAGGACTCTGAAGGAATCTTAGGTGGAACAGATGGCCTGCTAGGTGAGAACCTAAGAGAAGGTGTACCTTTAGGCGATGGTGCATGTGGCGTGACTCTTGAAGCGGAGTATGTTTGTGAATACTCCAAGTCAGAAGTATGAGCCTCAGGTCTTTTCTGTGAACTCTCCAACCAACCTGGTAAGATCTTCAATGCCAACTGTCTGGATGGAGAAAGAGACCTTGATTCAGCTGAACCTGTTGGCAAAATCTGAATCTACAGCGTTTGGTGGTTTATGTCTGTTTCTCGACATCAATGGGATACACAACATCGACTGCTTCTCCTACGGCATCAGACTTTTTCTGACAGCGTCAACATCGAGTTCTTTAACTTCAAAAAATGACTCCTGACCATCAGGGGTGACGTATAAGTTACTTACCTTCGGTAATGATATATCTGGTAGAGACATATTCTAATTGCAGATTCCTTACCTTAGAATATCCTCCAGGCGTCAGATTGAATCTGGAAATTTTTCTTTGAGCAGTACCCCTGCGCGTCGTCAGGTGGCGCAAGTCGACTCTGCAGGTGTTATGGTTGCCTTGAAGATGTTATTGTCCTATATATGCGCCACACACGTTGACGTCAGTTTCTTTTCACGACTTTCCAAGCCAGCAGCACAGAGCCATGAAGAACACTGAGAATGGTGCGCTAAAACTAAGGCCCTTAAGTTAAGTTCCTGTCCCTAGAAATTAGTTTGCAGTGCGGGACGGATGGGCGGGTCGGTAAGGGATCTGCTACCACAATAGGTCTCTACCATTTATATAATTACTGAAGGTAAGTAACTTGTACATCTGATAAAGACTTCTAGTTGCAGATTCCTTACCTTAGAATAGATGCCCAAGCAATGCCATCCTTGGAGGTGGGCTGCGAACTAAGATCATACTAGAAAGTCCTGCAGGACCGAATGGCCAAAGTATCTGTCTCTGTGGACCTGACTATCCAGGCAGTAATGCTTGGTGAACGTATGTAAAGATGCCCACGTTGCTGCCTGACAGATATCCAGGACTAGAACTCCGGGTGCCAACACTGTAGTAGCAGCAGTTGCTCTGGTTGAATGAGTATTGCTGGAACCAGGGTTTCTGGTTGGCTAGGGTATGCACCTAAGCCAGACAGAACCCACTCACTCTAGTCAGGGCAAGGGAGTTACACGTCCAAGAAAACCCCTGCTCACCCACCTTGGTAGCTTGGCAGGAGCAGTCAGGCCTAACCTGGAGGCAATGTGTAAAGCGTTTGCACAACACACACAACAGACGTGATGCAATAAATACACCACAAAGGAACACAACATCAAGTTATGTAAAAATAAACTGTATTGCACAAAACATAATGAGACCAAACATAACATCCCAGTAATACCCTGCTACCCAAGCAGTTGTCAGAACATTATATAGTACCATGCAGAAATAAGCAGTAGTCATAATAGAACACATAGGTACTCCGTATTCTGCAACATAAGCAATAGTCAGGAATCACAGTACTAAAGAAATGCACTTGTCACAATAAATATACATAATCACCAGTAATGTATCAGGTCAGAAAATCACAATAAATGCCCGTACCCGAAACATTAGAAAAGATATGGCAAGTCATCCAAAACATATCAGGACACCGCGTCCCTGGGGGCACTAGCAGGAGCGCGCCAGCTCTAATCTTCGTCGTACTGGTGCCCTAGGGGCACATTCAAGAGTGCACCACCAATGGGCTCTTTAATTTCAGAACACCCGGGTCGCGGTGGTGAATCCCTCCACGGCAACGCGCTTACCAAAGCGCTGGGGACAATTTTTAAGAGCCTGGGTCGCAACAGTGATCTCCCTCACGGCAGCACACACGCTTTCAGAGTGTGCAGCAAATCTTAAAAGAAAAAGTGCTCTGGTAATAAAAATTAAGTGCACCTCACGTTTAGCCCTGAAGCCCAAAGGTTGCAGAAGGCAGGGGCCACAGCACCCAGACTCTGGGGGGGCACAAAAAAGGAAGCACAGGGCGGTAGGGCCCAGCAACAGGCCAGCACAAAGTGGATGCAGACAGTGGCAGTTCCTCCAAGTGACCAAGCAGGTCACAGTTCAGCACAGCAGCAGCAGCAGTAGAAGTCCATGACGGTTCCTGGTGAGTCCTTCCAGTAGCAGTCCATGTAGCAGTCCATGGTCCAGTTACATGTAAGTTCCTTCTGTAGAGTGTCTCCCCTTTGCGGGGAAAAATCCCCTATCCTCAGTTTTGCAAAGCATTTCCATTGAGGGGGAGATGGGGTTTCAACCAGTTACAACTGGTTCTGGTAGTGTCCCCTCTCTCCTCCAGCACAAGCTCCAAACATCAGTTGGGGGTAAACAACCCTTTTGTGTGAGGCCAGGGCACAGTCAAATGCATGTGTGCCCCGCCTCCCCTTTCTGTCAGCCCAAGCAGACCATTCAAAATGGAAATGCACCTCTAACACCTCCATCCCTCCCTGTGTACAAGCTCTCTCAGAAGTATGCACAAAGGCCAACTATCACTCTGCCAAGACGTGGATTGGAGTCAAGCTGCAAAACACCAGTCATAAGCACAGAGAAATGCTCACTTTTTAGAAGTGGCATTTCTGTAATAGTAATTCACCATTACAATCATGCCAAACATGCCTACGCCACCCCTCATAACTCAGACAATACCCCCTAAACATAACGCAGAGCATTTCCAATACAATCCTATGAGTAAGTAGCACTGACGCAGTTAGAAACCAAGTAGGCTGTTTGTCACTACCAGGACAGGCCACGCTACTAGCCACAGGTCCTGCCTTCTACATACATAGCACCCTGCCCATAGGGCTAGCTAGGGCCTACCTTAGGGATGACTTATATGTAGTAAAAGTGGTGTTCTGGGCCTGGCAAGTAATTTTAGATGCCAGGTCCCTGTGGCAGCAAACTGAGCATGAAGGTCCTGCGCTAGCAGGCCTGAGACAGGTTTGAACCGATACTCCAGTGGGTGGATCGATGGACATGCTCAATAGCTTGGGATACGAGACTCTTCGTGCCCTGTCCGAAACCACCAGGATTACTTGGGCCCAGTCGTGCCTGATCTTCCTCAGAACTCTGGGCAGAAGTGGTACTGGGAGAAAGGTGTACATGAGGCCTAAATTCCACTCGTGACGAAAAGCACTGCTGAGCAGGTGCCGCCTTGGAAAACAGCTGACATTGCACGTTCTTTGCAGATGTGAACAGACCTAATCAAGGCTCTCCCCAATGCTGATAGAGACCTTGTGCCACCTCCAGATGGAGATGCCATTTGTGATCAACTATACATCGACGGCTGAGTTTGTCCGCTCTGACGTTCAGAGAGCCTGCCAGATGTTGAACCATCAGTGAAATGTCCTGGCATTCCAGCCATATCCAGAGGCAAAAAGCCCCTTAGGAATAAGTCCACGACCCCACTCTGCCCCACTTCTTGCAGTACCACATGGCGGTGGTGTGGTCAGTGAACAGCTGCACCACTTTCCCTCTGAAAGAGGGAAGGAATGCTTTCAATGTAAGCTGGATTGCCCGAAGCTCCAAAAGGTTGATGTAGAGCCCGGACTCTGCCGGAGACCAGAGGCCTCTGATCTCCGCCTCTCCCATGTGGCCGCCCCATCCCAGGAGTGATACATATGTCACTACTGTGAGATTTGGTTGTGGAAGGGAGAGGAATCTGCTGTTGGCCCAATCTTGATTCGACAACCACCACTGCAGGTCTTTCGCAGTTCCCTCTGAGATCTGAACAATGTTGGAGAGATTCCCCTGATGCTGTGCCCACTGGAACTTTAGGTCCCACTGCAGAGCCCGCATATGCCACCTGGCATGTTGGACCAGCAGGATGCGGGTGGCCATGAGGCCCAGCAGCCTGAGAGTCATTCTCACTGAAATCCAGGATAGGGGCTGAAACATCAGGATCAGAGCCAGAATGCCCTGGACTCACTTTTCGGGAGGAAAAGCCCCAAAATGCACTGTGTCCAGAACTGCTCCAGTTAAAGGGAGCGTCTGAGAGGAAGTCAGGTGTTACTTCGGCCCATTGATATTTAACCCCAGCGAATTCAGGAGGTTCGCCATATCAGGAGGTGGGAGATGAGTTTCCTGGGCGTCTGCCTTCAACTGCCAGCAGTCGAAGTAGGGGAAGGCTGAAACTCCTAGCCTGCGCAGATGAGCTGCAACCACTACCATCACTTTCGTGAACACCCGAGGGGTGCTGGTAAGGACAAAGGGGAGCACGGTGAACTGAAAGTGCTCGTGACCTACCACGAATTGCAAGCAGCGTCTGTGGGCCAGCAGGACCAGAATGTGAAAATAGGTGTCCTGCAAGTCCAAAGCTACTATCCAGTCTTCAGGGTCCAGGGGAGAAAGGTCCTGAGCTAGGGTTAGCATCTTGAATTTCTTGAGAAAGAGATTGAGGGACCAGAAATCTAGGACAAGGCGAAGGCCCTTGTCCTTTTTGGGCACCAAAAAGTAGAAGGAATAAAACCACAGCCTATTTCTGGCACATGGACCCTCTCTACGGCTCCCTTGGCCAAGATAGCCTTGATCTCCTCGCGGAGAAGTGCCATATGATCCTCCGATAGATGATCCATGATGGTAGCATGGCTGGAGGAGACGTCTTGAAGGGGAGGGAGTAGCCCCTTCGGACAATTTGTAACACCCACCTGTACATGGTAATGGATTCCCAGTGGGGCAGGTGATGGCGAAACCTACCCCCATCTGGTTCCAGATGTTCAGACAGACCAGGAAGGCTTGGAGGCAGAGGAGGGGGTTGGGGTGGACTGGGCGGCCCGCTGAATCCCTGATCCACAAGCTTGTGGGAACTAACGTTCGCCCAGGGGCTGTACAGCATGCGCAGGTTGGTGGCCGGGTGGAAAGGAACATGGTTGGATGTCCCTTTGTTAGCCACGAAAGGAGCGAAAGGCAGACTGTGGAGGGCAAGGTGCAGCTGCGAGTCCAAGGGACAGAGCCATAGCCCGGGAATCCTTAAAGCACTTGAGTGCTGAGTCCGCCTTGTCTCCGAAGAGACGGGTACCGTCAAAGGACATATCCATCAAGGACTGCTGGACATCCCCTGAAAAACCCAGACATCCTCAATCAGGCATGGCACATTCAGGGCCACCGTCAATGCAACCGATCTGCCCAGTGAGTTGGTTGTATACAGTCCACAACGGATCGTGAACTTCGCTGCATCTCTCCCGTCCGGGATGGCTTGGGAGAGAACAGTCCAGGCCACCTCTGGGACTCGAGGCAGCACTTGTGCAACCGTATCCCAGAGAGTATGGGAATATCGGTCCAAAAGGCATGCAGTGTTCACGGACCGCAGTGCTAAACTAGCAGAAGGAAACATCTTCTTCCGCAAGATATCCAGTCTTTTTGGTTCCCTGTCCGGGGGAGTGGTAAGGAATGTGCCAGAGGAGGACGAAACCTGAATGACAAGGCTTCCAGGCGTAGGGTGTTGGGTCAGTAATTTTGGGTCAGTCAGCGCAGGGCGATGGCAGCAGGCAACTACCCAATTTGCAGGAGCCCCTGTGCTGTGTCTGGACCAGGTACCAAGAAGGACGTCCACGCTCTCCACAGGTCTTCCTCTCCAGGAACCCACTGCTGGTTTCTTGCAGTCTTGTGTGGGTGTCTTCTTTTCCTTCCTTTTCGGTGGTTTGGCGAAATTCCAGTGATTTACTCCTGCTCTCATGGTCGCTGGAGGATACTGTGTTACTTACCTCTATGGTTTTCTAGTACTTCCAGCTCCCCTCTACACATTCCACTTACCTAGGTGGGAGTCCTATGTTCGCTTTCCATTAGTATATGGTTTGGGCTCCTCCTAGAGTCACTATTGTCTAACTGCATTTGCACTTTTTTGTAACTTTTCCTATGCCTATTACTCTTTACTAGTGCATATAATTAGTGTATTACTTACCTCCTATTGGAGTTTTGCCCTTCTAGTATTTTGTGGTACTGTGTGACCAAAAATAAAGCACCTTTATTTTTGTACAACTGAGTGTCTTATTTCATGTGTGTAAGTGCTGTGTGATAATAGTGGTTTTGCATGAGCTTTGCATGTCTCCTACATAAGTCTTGGCTGCTTATCCACAGCTACCCCTAGAGAGCCTGCCATCTAGACACTGCCTACACTTTACTAATAGGGAATACCTGGACCTGGTGTAAGTTATAAGTACCTTAGGTACCCACCACACACCAGTCCAGCTTACTACACACATCCATACCCACAGCAATAGGGGTGAGGATCAACCCTAGGCCCAGGACAGCCCATGGAAAATGGAACTGACATTGAGCGTCACCGTTCCGGATAGAATCAACGTTGATTGTGGGCCCAACCGACTTCGGGAGTGTCAACGTCTGACCCGACGCTGGGAAAGGTCACATTGGCATGACCGGCGTCGGGGCAGATCTGGAATCAGAACCAGAGGTGCCCTCCGGAGTCAGGGCCGAAGCCATTGACTTGGAACCCAAGAGGGTCCTCACCAACTCCCCAGGGCCCAAAGATGACGAGGGTTGATTGGTCTGCCCAAATATGAGGCACCTGGTCTCCTAAAATTCCGTGAGTTGGGCAGAGGTGGCACTGCATCGTCCGAGCGAAGGGGCGAAGTCGAAGAACGTTTGGCCTTCTTCGACGACGACTTCTTGTGACCCAAATGTCCAGACGACTTGGACGAGGACGAGTGGTGATGACTCCACGACTGGTCTTCCTCACCTTCCTCTCGAACAAGACCAGGAACGACTGAGTCGAGTGCCGGGCCGCCATGAAGTAGGAAGCATACAATATGTTGTATTGATGCTGTATGTGGGTCAGTATTTTTAGACTGAAGTAATAAACAAATCTTTTCCATTTGTTAGCATAGCACTGCCTAGTTGTAGGCTTGCATGATTGTTTGAGAACTTCCATGCAATCTAATGGAAGTTATAAGTATTCAAATTCTATGACATAAGGAGCCAAATCGCTAAGTTGAGAGCACTGGGATTTGAATGTCTGATTTGTCCTTTGTTTCGTGTTGACAAATCCGGTCTGTTTGGAAGTTTGTATTGAGGTACTACTAACAGGTCTCGGAGTGTTGTGTACCAATGTTGTCTTGCCCACGTTGGGGCTATGAGTATCATGGTTAGAGAAGTCTGACGTAGTTTGTTGACCAGAAATGGATGGTAGTGGGAGAGGGGGAAAAGCGTAAGCAAATATCCCTGACCAGTTGATCCATAGAGCATTGCCCTTGGACAGAGGGTATGGGTGTCTGGATGCGAAGTTTTGACATTTTGCGTTTTCGCTTGTTGTGAATAGGTCTATTTCTGGTGTCCCCCACTTTTGAAAGTACTGATGAACTACTTGAGAGTGAATTTCCCATTTGTGTATCTGTTGGTGTGTTCTGATTAGGAGATCCGCTAGCTGATGGAGTATTCCTGGGATGTATTCTACTAACAGATTAATTTGATTGTGAATTGGCCATTTCTATATTGTTTGGGCTAGAAGGGACAGTTGAGATGAATGCGTCCCGCCTTGTTACTTTAGGTAATACATGGTCGTCATATTGTCTGTTTTTATTAAGACAGTCTTGTGTTTGAGAAGCAACTAATAATTCTAAATGGTTTATGTGATAATTTAGCTGTTTCGAATTATATTCTCCTTGAATGGTAAGGTTGTTGAGATGAGCTGCCCAACCTGTCATTGATGCATCTGTTATTGAGGTCTGAGGCACAGGGCCTTGAAATGACCACCCCTTCATTAAATTGCTGTTATTCCACCATTGAAGGGACTTGTGCGTTTGGCGGTCAACATTAGATCTTGCAATTGAGCCTGTCCTTGAGACCATTGCTCTGAGAGGCTCTGTTGTAGTGTCCTCATGTTTAGTCTTGCATGCAGTACTATTGCTATGCAGGATGCCATCATTCCTAATAGTTTCATGATAAATCTTACCATGTATTGTTGATTTGGCTGCATTTGTAGTATGAGATTTTGAAAAGCTTGTATCCTTTGCATATTTGGACAGGACAAGGCTTTTTGCGTATTGAGAATAGCACGTAGGTAAGGTTGTACCTATGCTGGTTGAAGATGAGATTTTTGGTAGTTGAGAGTGAACCATAGTGTATGTAGGGTCTCTATTGTGTATTGAGAGTGTTTTTGACATTGTATAAAATTGTTTGATTTTATTAGCCAATCATCTAGATATGGAAAGACATGTATGTGTTGTCTTCTTAGGTAGGCTGCTACTACCGCTAGACATTTTGTGAATACCCTTGGAGCTATTGTTATGCTGAATGGTAGAACTTTGAATTGATAATGATTTCCTGCTAGAACTTTGAATTGATAATGATTTCCTGCGATCACAAACCTTAGGTATTTTCAGTGAGCTGGATGGCTAGGTATATGGAAATACGCATCTTTGAGGTCTAATGCAGTCGTATAGTAGTGGAATGACGTCCTGCATAGTTACGATGTGAAAGTGTTCCGACAGGATATATAGATTTAGTGATCTGAGATCTAGGATGGGCGTGAGAGTGCCATCCTTTTTGGAAATGAGAAAGTATAGTTAGTATACTCCTGTTTGTTGTTGAGAATGTGGGACCAATTCTATTGCCTGTTTTAATAGTAGCAATGGTACCTTTTGTTGTAACAGAACATTATGTTCTGGGGACAATCTGTGATAACGGGGAGGAATGTTGGGGTGGGGGTAGAAATTAATTCAACACAATAGCCATTGCGGATAATTGACAATACCCATTGATCTGTGGTGATATTTTTCCATTGCGAGTGGAATTGCTGCAGTCTGCCCCCCACAGGAGATGTGTGGGGTTGAGGGATGATAAATAAGTTACTGTTTAGATGAGGTAGTGGCTTGTTTTGAAGTTTGGAACTTGCCTCTAGTTCTAAAGTATTGGCTTCTATAAGACCTCTAAATACCCCTCTCTGGTACTGCTGTTGCTGTTGCCCTTGTTTTGCCTGGGAGGTAGAAGTCTCTGTGGATTGTGGCTTGAATCCTCCTCTGAATTGTTGTCTGCGAAAGGAGCCTCTATATGGTGTTGTGTATAAGGCTCCCATTGCTTTGGCACTGTCGGAGTCTTTTCTTAGCTTTTCTATGGCTGTGTCGATTTCAGGGCCAAACAGGTGCTTTTTATTAAAAGGCATATTCAGCACTGCCTGCTGTATTTCTGGTTTGAAACCAGATGAACGTAGCCATGCGTGTTTGTGTATAGTGATGGCAGTATTCACGCTTCTAGCTGTTGTATCTGCAGCATCAAGGGCAGACCGCATTTGATTGTTGCTTACAGCCGGACCTTCTTCCACAATCTGTTGTGCCCTTTTTTGGTGTTCCTTTAGGAGTTGTTGTAGGAGTTCCTGCATCTCGTCCCACTGGGCTCTATCATACCTTGCTAGCAAGGCTTGCGAGTTTGCAATTCGCCATTGGTTGGCAGCCTGTGTAGCTACCCTCTTGCCAGCAGCATAGAATTTTCTACTCTCCTTGTCAGGGGGAGGAGAATCCCCTGACGACTGGCTATTAGCCCTCTTTCTAGAAGCACTCACTACCACTGAGACTGGAGGAACTTGGTGGGTAATATAATCATGGTCTGTAGGAGCTGATTTATATTTTTTATCAATGCGTGGTGTTATAACCCTAGCTTTGACTGGCTCACTGAATATTCAATCTGCATGTTTAATGATACCAGGTAGCATTGGAAGGCATTGACATTTTGAGTGCGTGGAGGATAATGTGTTAAAGAGAAAATCCTCTTCTAAGGGTTCAGTGTGCATAAGCACCCCATGGTACGCTGCTGCCCTGGAAATAACCTGCGTGTATGCAGTAGTGTCTTCTGGTGGAGAAGGCTTAGAAGGGTTTAAGTCTGGCTCATTGTCAGGAATGGGATCTGTATCATAGAGATCCCAAGGATCAACTGTATCACCATGAGAATATTGTGAATGAGTTGGTGAAGGCAAAGGTGGTGGGGCTAGTGGGTGGTGGCGAAAAAGAAAATTGTGGTGCATGAGGGGGAGATATGGATGGGTAATGGCTTCTCCTTCTGTTTATAAATCTTTGCTGGTGGTGGAGCAGTGTCTAAATGTTCTTGAAAGGCCAACTTTCTCTTGGTCTGTAGAGGAGGTGGAGGTCTCTTTATGGATGTGAATCCTTGATTGTCTTTCATCCATGACCTCTAGGATAGGTTGGATGTCAGTGTCCTCAGAAACATGATGAGAAGGTTTACAGGACTGCTGTAGGAAGTTGGCTCTGTATTTACTATTTCAAAGTAAGAAATGGTGTGCCCAGAGTCCAAGGGTTCCCCTTAGAGGTAAGATAGTGGCAAAATTAGATAATTCTAATGCTCTATTTTATGGTAGTGTGGCCGAGCAGTAGGCTTATCAGAGGGTAGTGTTAAGCATTTGTTGTACACACACAGGCAATAAATGAGGAACACACACTCAAAGACTTACTCCAGGCCAATAGGTTTTTACATAGAAAAATATATTTTCTTAGTTTATTTTAAGAACCACAGGTTCAAGATTTACAGTAAACACTTTAAATGTAAGGTACTTCACTTAGATACTTTAGGAACTTTGAATAAAAGCAATATCATATACAGTCTTTGTAAAAATGGCAATAAGCTATTTTCAAAGTGGACACTGCAAAAATCAACAGTTCATGGGGGAGGTAAGTAAAGGTTAGATTGTGAGGTAAGTAAAACACTTACAAGTCTCAGTTCTGGGGCATAGGCAGCCCACTGTTGGGGGTTCAAGACAACCCCAAAGTTACCAAACCAGCAGCTCAGGGCCGCTCAGATGCAGAGGTCAAGGAGATGCCCAAAACACATAGGCGCCTATGGAGAACAGGGGTGCTCCGGTTCCAGTCTGCAAGCAGGTAAGTACCTGCGTCCTCGGGGGCAGACCAGGGGGGTTTTGTAGAGCACTGGGGGGACACAAGTAGGCACACAAAACACACCCTCAGCGGCACAGGGGCGGCCGGGTGCAGTGTGCAAAGCAGGTGTCAGGTTTAGTATTGATTTCAATGGTGGGACCCGGGAGTCACTCTAGCGGTGCAGGCAGGCACAGGGGGAATGTTTCTCGGGACAGCCACCACCTGGGCAGAGGGTCGCCTGGGGGTCACTCCTGCGCTGAGGTTCGGTTCCTTCAGGTCATGGGGGCTGCGGGTGCAGTGCTGGTTCCAGGCATCCCTTGTTACAGGCAGTCGCGGTCAGGGGGAGCCTCTGGCGTCGCTGTGGGGGCTCAGACGGATCGTCTCTGGTTACTTACGAGCTCGCAGTCGCTGGGGAGTCATCCCTGTGGTGTTTGCTCTCTGGATCTCGAGCCGGGGTCGTCGGGTGCAGAGTGTGAAGTCTCACGCTTCTGGCAGGAAACGTGCAGTCTTTGAAAAGTTGCTTCTTTGTTGCAAAGAAGTAGCTGGTTTTGAGCAGGGCCGCTGCTCACAGGAGTTTCTTGGTCCTTTAGTCCAGGGCAGTCCTCGGAGGCTTCAGAGGTCGCTGGTTGTAGGTCAGCAGTCCTTGTTTCTTCAGGTTGCAGGAATCTGATTTCCTGGGATCTGGGTTGCGCCTAAATACTGAATTTATGGGTGTGTTTAGGTCTGGGAGGGCAGTAGCCAAAGGCTACTGTCCTTGAGGGTGTCTACACCCTCTTTGTGCCTCCACCCTGTGGGGAAGGGGGCACATCCCTAATCCTATTAGGGGAATCCTCCAAACTCAAGATGGAGGATTTCTAAAGGCACGGGTCACCTCTTCTCAGGACACCTTAAGGGCTGTCCTGACTGATGGGTGACTCCTCCTTGTTTTTCTCATTATCTCCTCCAGCCTTGCCGCCAAAAGTGGGGGCAGTGGCCGGAGGGGCAGGCATCTCCACTAGCTGGGATGCCCTGGGGCACTGTAACAAAAGGGGTGAGCCTTTGAGGCTCACGGCCAGATGTTACAGTTCATGCAGGGGGAGGTGAGAAGCAACTCCACCCCGTACAGGATTTGTTCCTGGCCACAGAGTGACAAAGGCACTCTCCCCATGTGGCCAGCAACATGTCTGATATGTGGCCGGAACTGGTGAAAACTGGTCAGCCTACACTAGAAGTCGGATTGGTATTCAGGGGGCATCTCTAAGATGCCCTCTGGGTGTACGTTACAATAAGTTGCACAATTTATTGTGCTGAGAAGTTTGATAACAAACTTACCAGTTTTCAGTGTAGCCATTATGGAACTGTGGAGTTTGTGTTTGACAAACTCCCAGACAATACACTCTTATGGCTACCCTGCACTTAGAATGTCTAAGGTTTTGCTTAGACACTGTAGGGGCATAGTGCTCATGCACATATGCCCTCACCTGTGGCATAGTGCACCCTGCCTTAGGGCTGTAAGGCCTGCTAGAGGGGTGACTTAGCTATGCCACAGGCAGTGTGAGGTCGGCATGGCACTCTGAGGGGAGTGCCATGTCGACTTAGTCTTTTTCTCCCCACCGGCACATACAAGCTGTGAGGCAGTGTGCATGTGCTGAGTGAGAGGCCCCAGGGTGGCATAAGACATGCTGCAGCCATTAGAGACCTTCCCTGGCATCAGGGCCCTTGGTACCAGGGGTACCAGTTACAAGGGACTTACCCGAGTGCCAGGGTTGTGCCAATTGTGGAGACAAAGGTACAGTTTAGGGAAAGAACACTGGTGCTGGGGCCTGGTTAGCAGGGTCCCAGCACACTTTCAATCAAAACTTAGCATCAGCAAAGGCAAAAAGTTAGGGGGTAACCATGCCAAGGAGGCATTTCCTTACAACTGTTCATCCAGTGATTTTGAGCTCTGTTTAAAATGGCCCAAAAATACAGCCGGTTGGTTCGGCTCTGAACCAGGGCGTCGAGGCATCTACTCCGAGGAGGGAGGACACTTGCTCGAGTGAGAAGTTGAACTTTTGATGAACTTACTTGACTCCGATACCGAACTGGGAGCGGCCTTTTTCGACCGCGAACCCGAGGGTCGGTCGACAATAGTTTTTTTTGGGGTCAAACCATGGCTCTCTGGCATTGGTGTACCCTTCGAGAACTTTTTCCAAGTGGACCTGGCTGAGGGGGTGACGACTCCTTGTTTTTCTCATCTGCTCCCCGGACTTGCTGCCAAAAGTTGGTGTTCTGTCCGGAAGCGGGGTGGTGGGGAGTGTTGGGGGGGGAACCTCCACTAGCTGGAGTGCCCTGGGGCATTGTAACACGAAGCTTGAGCCTTTAAGGCTCACTGCTAGGTGTTACAGTTCCTGCAGGGGGGAGGTGTGAAGCACCTCTCCCAGTGCAGGCTTTGTTTCTGGCCCCAGAGAGAACAAAGGCTCTCACCCCAGGGGGTCAGAAACTCGTCTCTCAGTGGTAGGCTGGCACAGACCAGTCAGTGTGGGTATATTATTCTGAGAAGTTTGGTATCAAACTTCCCAGTATTCAGTGTAGACATATTGGAACTATGGAGTTCGTTTTGACAAACTCCCAGACCATATACTTAATATGGCCACACTGTACTTACAATGTCTAAGAATGGACTTAGACACTGTAGGGGCATATTGCTCATGCATATTGCTCATGCAGCTATCCCTCACCTGTGGTATAGTGCACCCTGGCTTAGGGCTTTAAGGCCTGCTAGAGGGGTGACTTACCTATGCCACAGGCAGTGTTTTGTGTGCATGACACCATGAGGAGGATGCCATGTCGACATCGCCTATTTCTCCCCACCAACACACACAATCTGCAATGGCAGTGTGCATGTGTTAGGTGAGGGGTCCTTTAGGGTGGCACAGCACATGCTGCAGCCCTTAGGGACCTTCCATGGTCACAGGGCCCTTGGTACCACTGGTACAGTTTACAAGGGACTTATCTGTGTGCCAGGTGCCTAGTTGGCAGGGTCCCAGCACACTCTCAGTCAAGTCAGCATCAATATCAGGCACAAAGTGGGGGGATAAATGCAACAAGGAGCCACTTTCCTACATCTAGATATAACCTGTTGTGATGATGTGGAATCCGCAGATGGTGAAAGTCTAGCTGGGTAAAGATCTGGATCATTTGGTGCAACAGGATCCAGATCGTACTCATCCCATGGGTCCTGTTCGGGTGAACTAGGTGGTGTGAATCCTGAATGAGGGGGAGATGTCAGTGGAGGAATGTATTGTGGAGAAGTAGGTGAAGGTGGAGATGTATGAGTATGAAAATAAGTATTTTCTTTGGTAGTCTTTGGAGGTGTCGAGGAATCAAGTTAACTTCTTCTTTAAAGGTGGCAGAGGTGATGTTATAATTCACTCTGTTCGTTGTTGAATTTGAATTTGTCGCTGCCTAGCGTCCATAACTTTGAAAATTGGTTCCACCTGTGATTCAGGGGTTGTTATAGACTGTCCAAAGTCACTGAATGTCAACATCAGGGCAGTGTGCGATCTACGGGCGACAAGAATGCAAAAACCCAACAGTTTCAAGCTACCATAATTTATGCATCGTGATGATATGATGTTGTTTAACCTTTTGCATTGCAGAGTTTAATCTTAAAGACTTATGTTCAGCATGCATATAAATACTGTTCACATGCTATGCACTGCTGTAGGTTTCCAGACTGTGTCAGGGTGTGGTCCCCTTCCAGGGCCTTCTAGAAGCTTTCCCTGCAGCATGCCTGGGTGTGGTTTGTGGGATGGGCAAAGACTCTATATAAGGGAGCCAGCCCAGCTCCACGTGCTCACTATTCAGAGGTCCCGGTGCAGAGCAGCAGCAACTTCCTGAGCTCCTGTTTCAGGTGGCCTACTTTGATCTTCCAGGCCTCTGCCCTTCATTTTACACTGGTGATCCTTAATCAGGGCGGTAAGACAGAGGTTGGGCTGGGCCTCCGACCCCGTTATTGAGGACGCTCAAGTTCTTGGGCCTAATTCTTGCATGATAAACATTTTTACTTGTGCGCGTGTGAATGTGCGCTTGGGCGTTTCGTGGCATTTGCATGCTGATACTAGACGCGCAATTTTTTCTTTGTGCTTAATTAATGTTATTCATTGTGCACTACCATTCCTTGACAGTTACATGGTGGCATTCGAATCGGCAAGACGTGTGATTCATTTTCTTGTGATTTAACCCTTGATATTCATTGTGCGCTACCATTCCTGGGCAATTACATGGTGGCATTCGAATCGGCAAGACGCGCGATTCTTTTTCTCGCGCTCAATTCATGTTATTCATTGTGCGCTACCATTCCTTGGCAGTTACATGGTGGCATTCGAATCAGCAAGACGCGTGATTCGTTTTCTTGTGTTTTAACCCTTGATATTCATTGTGCGCTACCATTCCTTTGCAGTTACATGGTAGCATTTGAATCGGCAAGACGCGCGATTCTTTTTTTCGTGCTCAATTCATGTTATTCATTGTGCGCTACCATTCCTTGGCAGTTACATGGTGGCATTCGAATCGGCAAGACGTTCGATTCGTTCCTGGTGCTTAATTCATGTTATTCATTGTGCGCTACCATTCCTTGGCAGTTACATGGTGGTACTCAAATCTGCAAGACGCGCAATTTATTTTTTTGTATTTTTAAATCACGGTGTCCATTATGCGCTACCATTCTAAGGCATTTACTTGGTAGTTTTCGAGTTGACAAGTCGCGTGATTTATTTCTCGAGTCTAGGTTGTGTTATTCATGGTGCACAATCCTTCTATGGTGTTTACTACCTATGTGAAAATCTGCAATGTGCGCAATTCATGTTCCGACAATATGAGAGAACAAAAAAGGCCAGAGTTCTAGATGTAATGTTGTGTGTTCCTAATATGTTTTCTCAAAAATGATTCATATGATGGTTTAGAAATTATTCAGATTGTTTCCTGATTCTCATGCAAAGGAAAGTACTTGAATTTGAAAGCTTCATTTAACCTTTCTTGATTCCCTCACAGGTATCCAGTCATCTTGAAGCCTAGTCATTTTAAGTCTATGCTTAGGTTGTTCATGTTTTCAGAATGACGATGCTTAGAGTACTGATTTCATGTGATGTAATTTTGATATTGTGTGTTTTAACTTTTTGCTTCCTACAGGTCTCCTTCCCAGCTGTTCCCTTCCTAATCCCCCTTTCCCCACTTGGACTCTCTTAGACTCTGTGACAAATCTAATCAGAGTATTGGAGCTGTCTTGTGGTGGAAGTGTTGGGAACGTGCACAGACCCCGAGGATCTGGTGACTCTGACACTGAAGTCTTTTGTGTTTTTTTTCGATTCCGAAGGTTTTTTAGGATGGAAAATTTTCGGTGCCGAAATATTAGCTGGCTGTTGTGCCGCAGTGGGTTGGCACTGAAGCACCATATCGTTTTTTTTTTCTCAGTGCAGAAATGGGAAGTACTGGAGGTTGATGCCGAAGATTTATCTTTGGCATTTTTCATTGTGCCGAACTAGTATGAGAGGCATCCGAATATGTTTCTCAACTCCGACCATGGCTGGAAGGCAGTGGCGAACCAGTGACCTCTTTTGTGTTTGTTTTGTCCAACTGGAAAGGGGGCTTTTTACTTAGTTTGTGCTAGTTACAATGGTTGACTCTCAATGTCCGACTGCACATTAGAGTCTGAATCCTGAATGTAGAAGACACCCTCTTGTTCCAAATTTTCCAAGTCTTCTTGTGCGCGCTTGTCACCAAAAATGCCCAGTGTATCATCTGGATGTCGAGACACCAGTTCCATTCGATGAGCCCTTCGATCTCCAAGCGTCTTCTTCGACTGGAAAGAACGGCACACTTCGCAGGTCTGGTCGTTGTGGTGAAAGACACAAATTACACACCTGGTGATGGTCGATGTGTGGAAGCTTTGAATGGCATTGAGGGCAAAATCGAAATGGAGTACGTTCCATTAGGGCTGCATTGTTCGATACCACGTGGAAGAGGTAGGCCAGAAGAGGGCCCAAGAGGGCCTTTCTGTTCCCGTAAGGGGTAAGAAATTTGATTCAGAGGACAGAAAACACAACTGAGAGTTGAATTATTAAAGAATACCGAAGACAACAGTAAGACGGAAAGAATACAGTTTGACTGTTTGGAGCAGAGAACTCCGAGCGAGAGCATAACACATCCGAACCCAACCCGACGGCGGAGAAAAACAATCTAACAAAGGACTCGATGCACATGCGCAGTATTACAGAGAGGAGGAGTCACTCGATCCCGTGACTCGAAAACTTTCTTCAAACAAAAACAATTGTATACTCCAAACCAAACACTAGATGGCGAGCTTATGCATAGCATGTGTATCTACAGCTACACTTGCCATCAAACATATAATTATAATTAGGACCAACTTTTCCCATAGACTAAGCCTTTTTTGTATACTACTGACTTCAGCACCATTTGACGAATCTTCATGAAATTTTCCAAAGTAGTACACAAGTTAGTTTTGATGCTGTGTAGAACGTTTCGGGGCCATTCATCAAGTGGGAGCCAAGAAAAAGGGGGGATGACACTTTTTCCACTTGCAATGTCCATGGGGATTTTGCCATTTTTAGACATGGCTAAAGCTCCACCCACTGAAAAGAATTACACTAAATTTGGCAGAAAGCTAAATCTTGGCCCGTACATTGTGCTTTCTGTAATTTGGTGTAAATCTCTTCAGTAGTTTCAGAGTTAATGAACAAAAAACGCTATTTAGCTGCAGATTCCTTACCTTGGAATTCTGTGGCGTCAGCATCAGATCTGGAAATTTTCTGCTGAGCAGTACACTGCGTACGTCATCGGGTGGCGTCGTTCGGATCCGCGTGCGTCGTCCGTCTTTGTGTGGAGCCATCAGCATTGCTGGAGTCATCTGTGACATCAAGGCCTCCTACATAGGCACCACCCCGGCACGCGTACGTCAGTTCTTTTCCACAGCTTCCCACGCCAGAAGCGCAGAGTCATGGAAGAACCAATATTTTTTTTTTGTTTCTTCTCATTCTCTAAGAAAAATGAAATGCCTTGGAGAAAGGGTAAAAAATCTGAAAAAATTATATATCCGCAGAGCAGGGAGGCCTGGGTGGGTGTAAGGAATCTGCAGCTAGATAGAGTCTCTACCAGATAATTTGTTACCGAAGGTAAGAAACTTGTTTATCTGATAGAGACTTCTAGTTGCAGATTCCTTACCTTAGAATAGATACCCAAGCTATAACTCCTGGCGGTGGGTTGCGAAGATATACTTCACACAAGGAAGTCCTGCAGGACTGAGCAAGCAAAATGCCCCTCTCTTCTCACCTGGGTATCCAGGCAGTAGTGTCTTGCAAACGTGTGCGAGGAAGCCCACGTTGCCGCCTGGCAGATGTCTAGCACCCGCACGCCTCAAGCTAATGCCATGGTAGCAGCTTTCCCTCTTGTAGAGTGAGCCCTCAAGCCCTCAGGAGGCTGCTTCTTAGCCAAAGCGTAGCAGATTTTAATGCAGAGAACAACCCAGTGGGAAATGGTTTGTTTCTGGACTGCCCGCCCTTTCTTTGCACCAAAGTACTCCACAAAGAGTTGGTTGTCCACCCGGAACTCTTTTCTGCGGTCAAGGTAGAACGATAACGCTCTTTTTGGGTCCAGACGATGGAGACGCTCCTCTTCTTTAGAGGAATAGGGTGGAGCAAAGAAGGTGGACAGGGGGATATTTTGACCCAGATGGAAAGGGGTCACCACCTTGGGGCGGAAAGAGGCACGAGGTCTGAGGACTACCTTATCAGGATATATCGTGAGATACGGCGGTTTCGATGATAAAGCCTGCATCTCACTCACTCTCCTGGCAGATGTGATCGCCACTAAGAAGGCTATCTTGATAGTGAGCAGCCGGAG
Source organism: Pleurodeles waltl (assembly GCF_031143425.1). NCBI lineage: Eukaryota > Metazoa > Chordata > Amphibia > Caudata > Salamandridae > Pleurodeles > Pleurodeles waltl. The sequence goes on from NC_090448.1 coordinate 698,551,024, forward strand.
AGGACAATTATGTAAAGGCTCAAAAGGAGCACACATTAGAAATGTAAGCACTAGATTAATGTCCCACTAGGGTATAACAAAAGGCGTAGGTGGAAACATATGTACAAGCCCTTTTAAGAAGCGCTGTACAATAGGAGACTTGAACAAAGACTGTTGATCAGGCAAGCGAAGAAAAGCTGATAAGACAGGAAGATAGCCCTTAAGAGTTCCTAAGGAGGAACCCTGTTAGGCGAGAGACAGAATGAACAGAAGGATATTAGAAAGATAAGAAGAAAGAGGATCAATAGACCTCTCTGTACAATATAATATAAAATGTTTCCAACGGCAGGCGTAAACCGTCTTAGCAGAGGGATGCCTGGCTGCCAGAATGAGATCACAGACTTCAGGAGGGAGGTCATAAACTATCAACTGCCGCCGCTCAATCACCACGCATGATGCTGCAGAGTTGAAAGGTTCGGGTGGAGAACCTTCCCCTGCTGCTGTGAAAGAAGACCCTCCCGAAGAGGCAACCTGATTGGAGAACTAATGCTCATTTTAAGAAGCTCTGGATACCAGACTCTTTGTGCCCAATCCGGAGCCACTAGGATTACTTGGGCCCGGTCGTTGTTGATTTTCTTGAGGACTCTGGGCAGAAGTTGTATGGGCGGAAAGGCATACAGGAGGCCTGAGCTCCACTAGCAACGAAAAGCGTCACCTAGCGATAGCCGCCTTGGACACTCCAACGCGCAATACTGCTGACATTGCGCGTTTTCTTCGGAGGCGAACAGATCTAGCCAAGGCTCTCACCACTGCTGAAAGTCGTTACGCCACCTCCGAATGGAGACACCATTCGTGATCAGCTAAGCATGGCCGGCTGAGTTTGTCCACTCTGATATTCAGAGAACCTGCCAGGTGTTGAACCACCAGGGTTATGCTCTGGTGTGCCAGCCATGTCCAGAGACGTAGAGCCTCTTGAAAAAAGGGCCCACGACCCCATACCACCCTGCTTGTTGCAGTACCACATTGCGGTAGTGTTGTCCATGAACACCTGCACTATCTTCCCTTTCACAACAAGAAGAAATGCCTTTAATGCTAGTCGGATCGCCCGAAGCTCCAACAAGTTGATATGAAGCACGGATTCCGCCGGAGACCAGAGGGCCCTGATCTCCACTTCTCCCAGATGGCCAACCCATCCCAGAAGTGACGCATCTGTCACTACTGTAAGATCTGGGGAAGGGAGAGGAGTCTGCCTTTGTCCCAATCACAGTTCACTAACCACCACTGCAGATCCTTTTCAGTTCCCTCCGAGATCTGAACCATGTTGGTAAGATTTCCCTGATGCTGTGCCAATTGGAACTTCAGGTCCCACTGCAGAGCCCTCATGTGCAATCTGGCACGCTTGACTAATAGGATGCAGGAAGCCATGAGTCCCAACAGCCTCAGAGTGTCTCACAGAAATCCAGGGTAGAGGCTGAAACATCAGTATCATAACCTGAATATCCTGGACTCACTGCTCGGGAGGATAGGCCCGAAACTGCACTGTTTCCAGAACAGCTCTGATGAAAGTGAGCTTCTGAGAGGGAGTCAGGTGCGACTTTGGCACGTTTATAGTGAACCCCAGCGAGTGCAGGAGGTTCGTCTTAGTCTGGAGGTGGGTGACGAGAGCCTGGGGCATCAGAGCAGTCAACAGCCAGTCGTTGAGGTAGGGGGGAAGACTGAAATCCCTAACCTGCGCAGATGAGCTGCCACCATCACCATCACTTTCGTGAACACCTGAGGGGCACTGGTGAGACCAAAAGGGAGCACGGTAAACTGAAAGTGCTCATGGGCCACCTTGAACCGCAAAGTAACTCCTGTGGGCGGGCAGGATGGGGATGTGAAAATATGCATCCTGCAAGTCCAACGCTACCATACAGTCTCCTTGGTCTAGGGCAGACAAAACTTGAGCAACAGTAAGCATCTTGAATTTCTCCTTTTTGAGGAAGAGATTAACGTCCCTTAAATCCACCATAGGGCGAAGGCCCTTGTTCTTTTTGGGAATCAGAAAGTAGCGGGAATAACAACCACTGCCTACTTCTGACATCAGGACCCTTTCTATAGCCCCCTAGAGGGACAGAGGGAGGGAAAGACTGGAAGGGGAGGAACTAGCCCTTCTGTATGATCTGCAAGACCCATTTGTCTGATGTGATGGACTGCCAGTGAGGGAGATGAAATTGAATCCTCCCTCCAACTGGACTGACATGCAGACCCACACTAGGAGTGCTTGGATGCTGCAGAAGAGGGGGGCTAACCTCTGGCCAGACACTCTGGGTCTGACGGTACCACAACCTCGTCCTCGCACGGGATGCTGTGAAGCCGGAGGACAGTGCCTAAACTGTGGCTGCCGTGGTACCACGCCCCTTCTGAAGCCTGGAAAGGGACTAAAGACAGACTGCTGACGAGCCGGCACTGAAAGGCCCAAGGATCTGGCCGTAGCTCGAGAATCCTTGAACCTCTTAAGCGCAGAGTCTGCCTTCTCACCAAAAAGGCGAGAGCCATCAAAAGGCATGTCCATCAAACTTGACTGGACATCCCCTGAAAAGCCAGTAGAGCATAGACAGGCGTGGTGATGGAGGGCCACTGTTGAAGAAATCGCCCTGCCCAGCGAGTCGGTCGTGCCCAAGCCACACCTGAAAGTAAACTTGGCTGCATCTCTTCCATCCTTGACAGTCTGGGTGAGTGTGTCCTGTACGCACTCCAGGACCTGGGGCAGCACCTGTGCCACCGTAACCCATTAAGTATGGGGAAAATGGCCCAATAGGTAAGAGGTGTTTACTGACCTCAATGCCAGGCTGGAGGAAGAACACAACTTCTTTCCAAGTTGGTCCAGCCTCTTGGATTCCCTATTCGGAGAGGCCGAAGGGAAGGCACCACAGGAAGTGGAGGCTTGGACCACCAAGCTCTCCGGGGTGGGGTGTTGGGTGAGGAAACTAGGGTCATTTGGAGCAGGTCTATGGCGGCGGCAGATTGTCCTATTCACAGGAGCCCCTGTGCTGGGTTTGGACCATGTTCCCAGAAGGACATCTGTGAGGGCTTCATTGAAGGGTAACATCGTCTCCGATGTAGCAACCCCCGGCTGAAGCACATCCATCAGGAGAATAATCCTGACTGACACCGTAGGCAAGTCTAGGTCCAAGACCTCAGCTGCCCTATGCACCACCATGCCATAATATGCACCCTCTCTGTAGCTGCAGCGCGAGGAGAGAGCATGCCAACATCTGGAGAAGTATCCAGTCCACTGGCTTCCCCTAGATCCTCATACCAGTCCTGTTCATGCTCCAATCCATATTCTAAAGGGTCCTCAGACCCCTCCCACTCCTCTCCTCCCTTATTGTTCCGGCGTCAGATCATCCGGAATGAGATTGGGGCTACCACCACCAGTGGGCGTCGTGGTGGAGGGAGCGTTAACATCTGGCCCGGCGCCAGAGGGGGTTGACTGTGAGATACCGGCTCTGGTCTGAATCCACTATCAGATCCCAGGGTCCCCAACGGTGCCGAGGCTGAAGCTGCCAATGTTGAATCTGATGGGGCCCCTGCTAACCTCACGGGGCCCGAAGACCCACCAGAGGGTGCAGCCCGCTGAAAAACAAGGCGTATAGCCTCGTAAAATTCTTTGATTTGAGAGGGGGTTGCTCTGGTCCCCGGAAAAGGGGGAAAAACGCGGAGTCGGACGATAGGCGTGGCGAAGTCGAAGTCCGCTTGGACTTCTTCTTCCTGTGCCTGAATGCCCCTAAGCCCTCAAATGCAAGGAAGATGACTTGGGGCTCCTGGAGTGGCGCCGCGTCCTCCTCCTAGAGCGGGAGTGCAAACTCCTCGGAGTCGCACTAACTGAAGACAGCTGCCAGGCCGCTAGAAGTTTGAGAGATCTCTCTCTCAAGGCTTTCGGAGCCATGGCCCGACAGGCGGACCACAACTTCGAATCGTGGTCTTTTACAAGGCACCAGGGACACACCTGGTCTGGATCCGGAACGACATGGTGCGATGACATGCACCACACGGTTTGAATCCAGTCTTTCTCGAAGACATCGCTCAGACAGTTCCAAAAATCTTTGACAAAACCGTAGAAGAAATGGTAGCTCTTTCCGGACCTGCGCTTAACTGGTGCGGAAGGTAAAGAACTTACATACGCGCGCCGGGGTGGTGCATATATAGGAGGCCGTGATGTCCCAGATGACTCCAACAATGCTGATAGCAACACGCAGAGCCGTACGACAAACGCGGATCCGAACAACGCCACCCGATGGTGCGCGCAGGGTACTGCTCAGCACAAAATTCCGGTTTGATGCACACGCCACGCAATTCTAAGGTAAGGAATCTGCAGCTAGAAGTCTCTATCAGATAAAGGAAATATAGATACCTAAGGATACAGATCTTTTCTGTATCTACCCATAGGGCATCTGCAGGTGCCTGCAGAGGATCTGCAAGTACCCACGGATCCAGGCGAAAAGCAAAGACCTGATTGGCTGGCAGCAACCCGAAAGGAAAGTTGTGGCCGCAATTATGTTTTTTGTCTGGCACCAGGGTAGAAAACATACATAAGGTGTCAGGATTGAGGTATACTGATCCTATAGGTGACATGGAGGGGGGTCTCCCAGTGAACCCTCATCTGCAAACAAAATTGGCCAAATATTTTCTTGGCCGCTCTGTGGATCCACCATGGTGCTCACTTCGACCCTGTGTAAACCTGCAATGGATCCGCAGATCCAAAAGCCCAATAGAGAATAAACAAATCCCACACAGTACACACAATACATCCACCGCGCTCGGCTAAAGGCAATTGGCAGTGTGGGGTTGAGTGTATGCGGGAGGGCTGGTCGCAGGGCCTGGCCCTGCGGCCAACCCCGCCATAAGTGGCAGTAGTTGTATTAATATGTGGTACTTATATATTACTTAAAAAACAAAACGTAAAAATTCAATATGGCCAACCCCCGCAGCACACGGCCAAATAAAAAATTATGGTATTTGTATATTATTCACTGCTAAAAAAAAAAAAACATAGAAAATATCTGAAAAACAGCAAAGGGTACAGGGGAATTATAGTTAGGTTCAGGTTTTACCCACACACAAAACATGGAAATGCAGCAGTTATAGCTACACTTATAGTTCTACTTATCTGAAGAAACTACAACTTGTATTGTTAAGTAACTTTAGGACACAAGTTAGTCTCTCTTAACATAGGTAGAAATATAAGTTTAACTATAACTGCTAAATTTCTATGGCTTTGTGATAGTAAAAGTATAATGTCCCTGTAACATTTGTTTTTTCAGTGAATTATATATATATATATATATATATATATATATATATATATATATATATATATATATATATATGTGTGTATATATGGAAAATGTCACTTACCCCGAGTACATCTGTTTGTGGCATGTAGTGCTGCAGATTCACATATGCTGTGCATATATCGCCATCTAGTGTTGGGGTTGGAATGTTACAAGTTGTTTTTCTTCGAAGAAGCTTTTAAGGAGTCACAGGATCAAGTGACTCCTCCTCTCAGTGATAGTGCGCATGGGCATCGACTCCTTTGTTAGGTCTGTTTTCCCGCAGGAGGGTGAAGTAAGGAGTGAAGAATTGTATATGTACAGACGAACGAGTTACTTACCTTCGGTAACGACTTTTCTGGTGGATACATTAGCTACCTGTGGATTCCTCACCTAATGAATAGAGTCCCAAAGCAGTACCACGCCCGGCGGTGGGTGCCTAAATGGTCAAACCAAGAAATCCTGCAGCACTGACCGTGCAAAATGACCGTCCCTTCTGACCTCAGAGTCCAAACAGTAATGTTTCACAAAAGTGTGAAGGGACGACCAAGTTGCGGCCTTGCAGATGTCGACCACAGGAACACCCCTGGCCAAGGCCGAAGAGGCCGACTTAGCTCTGGTGGAGTGAGCTCTAATGCCCTCAGGCAGATCCTTCTTTGCCAAAGAGTAACAGATTTTAATGCAAAGAACAACCCACCTGGAGAGTGTTCTCTTGTGGACTGCCTTTCCTCTCCTCTTGCCCACGCATCCGACAAACAGCTGATCCTCCAGCCTGATATCTTTCATTCTGTCGATATAGAAGCTCAACGCCCTTTTTGGGTCAAGGCGATGTAGTCTTTCTTCCTCCTTTGAAGGATGAGGCGGAGGATAAAACGTGGACAAAGTGATTGTCTGAGCCAAATGGAAGGGTGAAACAACCTTCGGAAGGAAAGCAGCCTTGGTCCTCAACACCACCTTATCCCCATAAAACGTTATATAAGGGGGTTTAACCGATAAGGCCTGCAACTCACTCACTCTCCTTGCAGATGTTATAGCTACCAGGAATACTGTTTTAATAACCAAATACCTTAAGGGGCAAGAATGCATAGGCTCAAAAGGGGACCCCATAAGGAAAGTCAGGACCAAGGACAAATCCCATTGAGGCATAACGAATGGTTTTGGAGGATATTGATTCAGAAGACCTTTCAAGAATCTGAGAACAATAGGGGATTTAAATAACGATGGTTGGTCTGGAAGACAAATGAAGGCTGACAAGGCCGACAAATAACCCTTAATGGTAGCCACTGCACAACCTTTCTGCGCTAGAGACAGTGCAAAAGACAAAACATGTGACAGATGAGCATGTAAGGGATCAATCTGTCTCTCTCCACACCACATAACAAATTTAGACCACCTATTAGCGTAGATAGATTTAGTGGAGTGTCGCCTGGCCGCTAAGATAACATCCACTACATCAGGCGGGAGAGAGAAGGAACTCAGGTTGCCCCGTTCAATCTCCAAGCATGTAGGTGCAGACTCTGGAGGTTGGGGTGTAAAACCTGCCCCTGCGACTACGAGAGGAGGTCTGCCCTGAGAGGGAGACGGAGCGGAGGGCACAGTGAGAGTTGGAGAAGGTCGGAGTACCATACCCTCCTTGGCCAATCCGGAGCTATTAAGATGACTTGGGCCCGGTCTTGGCGAATTTTCCTCAACACTCGAGGAATCAAGGGTATGGGGGGAAACGCGTAAAGCAACTGGTCGCACCAGGTTATCTGAAACGCGTCCCCCAACGCTCCCTGCATCGGATACTGGAGGCTGCAGAATAACGGGCAATGCGCGTTCTCCCGAGTGGCAAACAGATCTATCCGAGGAAACCCCCACATCTGGAAGATTAAACAGACTTGATCTGGATGGAGACGCCACTCGTGGTCTGCCGAGAATTGGCGACTGAGACTGTCCGCACGTACATTCAAGACCCCGGCCAGATGATTTGCCACCAAGCAAATCTGATGGTCCTTTGCCCAGGACCATAGCCGAAGAGCTTCTCTGCAGAGAAGGTACGACCCTACTCCTCCCTGTTTGTTTATGTACCACATCGTGGTAGTATTGTCCGTCAGGACCTGTACCGACTGACCACGAAGGGATGGGAGGAAGGCCTTGAGAGCCAGACGTACAGCCCGTAACTCCAACAGATTGATATGAAACACCTGTTCCTCTGGAGACCAAAGCCCTTTGATCTCCAGATCCCCCAGATGAGCTCCCCATCCTAGGGTGGAAGCATCTGTTATGACCGTGGCCACTGGTGGCGACTGCGCGAACGGCTTTCCCTGTGAAAGATTGTTGCCCGCAATCCACCACTTCAATTCCACAGCAGCATCTCTGGAGATCTTGACAGTACCTTCTAAATCTCCCTTGTGTTGAGACCACTGCCTTCGGAGGCACCACTGAAGAGCCCTCATGTGCCAGCGAGCATGCGTGACCAACAGAATGCAGGAGGCGAACAGACCGAGCAGACGAAGGACCTTGAGGACTGGAACTACCGCTCCATTTCGAAACATTGGAACCAATTCCTGAATATCTTGAATCCGCTGAGGCGGAGGAAAGGCTCGACTCAATGTTGTATCCAGTACAGCCCCTATGAACAGGAGGCGCTGAGAGGGCTCCAGGTGAGATTTGGGCACGTTCACCGAAAAGCCCAGGTCGAACAACAACTGGGTTGTTGACTGCAGATGATGCGACACAAGCTCCGGGGACTTGGCTTTGATCAACCAGTCGTCCAAGTAAGGGAATACTGCTATCCCCTTCCTTCTGAGCTCCGCCGCAACCACTGACATCACCTTTGTGAAGACTCGAGGTGCTGAAGTAAGACCAAACGGGAGGACCGCAAACTGATAGTGCTGCGACCCTACCACAAACCGGAGATACTTCCTGTGCGACTTGAGTATCGGGATATGAAAGTAAGCATCCTGCAAGTCGACAGACACCATCCAATCTTCCTTGTTCAACGCCGAAAGCACCTGTGCTAGGGTCAGCATCTTGAACTTTTCCTGTTTGAGGAACCAATTCAAGATCCTCAGATCCAGGATTGGTCTCAACTGACCATCCTTTTTGGGAATCAGGAAGTATCTTGAGTAACAACCTCGACCCTTTTCCTGCTCTGGGACCAACTCTACCGCGCCCTTTGAAAGGAGGACTTGAACCTCCTGTTCTAGCAACAGGAGGTGTTCTTCTGAACAATAAGATGGGCGGGGCGGGATGAGGGGCGGGAACTCCCGAAAGGGAAGGGCGTAGCCTTTCCCCACAATGCCGAGAACCCAAGTGTCCGTTGTGATAGACTTCCACTTGTGGAGAAAATGCTGTAATCTTCCCCCTACAGGAGAGGAGTGAGTGGGAAACGGTGGAAGCCTAAGGCTGCTTCCCCTGCTGCACCCCTCCAGAGGACGAGGAAGAGGCAGAGTGCTGTTGAGAGGCTCCTCTGGTACGGGCCCCACCCCTCCCCCTCCCTCTAAATGACCTATAGGGGAGGGAAGAGGCAGGTTGCTGGAACCTCCCCCGAAAGGAAGAGGAAGAAGAGCCACGCCCAAATCCCCGAAACCTCCTGAAAAATCTAGAAGAGGCAGAGGAAGAAGGAGCTTGCAGTCCTAACGATTTGGCTGTGGCTCTGCTCTCCTTAAATCGTTCCAAGGCCGAATCTGCCTTGGCTCCAAACAGTCTGTCCCCATCAAACGGGAGGTCCAGCAGGGTCGACTGCACATCCGCAGAAAACCCTGAGTTTCGGAGCCAGGCCTGTCTTCTTGCCACCACAGCCGTGCCCATCGCCCTGGCCACCGAGTCGGTCGTGTCCAGCCCAGACTGGATAATCTGGGTCGCGGCAGCCTGGGCGTCCGAGACCACATCCAAGAGACCCTGGGGGAGCTCCGTAAATGAAGACGAAATATCATCCATCAGAGCATGGATGTACCTCCCCAGAATGCACGTTGCGTTGGTGGCCTTCAACACCAAACTGCATGACGAAAATATTTTCTTGGACTGCGCATCCAGTTTCTTGGAGTCTCTGTCTCCAGGCACCGTCGGGAAGGAACCAGGCGCTGACTTTGAGGAACAGGAGGCTTGCACCACCAAGCTCTCCGGCGTAGGGTGTCTAGAGAGAAAGCCAGGTTCAGATGGTGCAGCTCGATACCTCCTGGCCACAGCCCTATGAACGGCCGAGGAAGACACCGGCTTCTTCCACACCTCCAACACCGGATCCAGCAAAGCCTCATTAAATGGCAAGAGAGGCTCAGCTGCAGCAGAGGCCGGATGCAATACCTCTGTCAGCAAATTCTGCTTCGCCTCTGCCACCGGCAAAGGCAGGTCCAAAAAGCTCGCTGCCTTCCTCACCACAGCATGAAAGGAAGCAGCCTCCTCCGTATATTCCCCTGGAGATGAAAGGTCCCACTCAGGGGAAGTGTCCAGCCCACTGGCTGTATCCAGACCATGTAGTCCGTCTCCAGAGTCCTCAATCCCTCCCTCCTCTAAGACTCGCTGATACTCCTGCTCTTCTAAAAGACGGAGAGCACGCCTCCTCGAATGAAGTCTCTCCTCGATACGCGGAGTCGACATGGCCTCCGCCGACGTCGAAGAACGGCGCCTATCTCCAGAAGCATCTGACGCCGCGTCCGGCGCCACAGGCAGCTTCGGCGCCGAGGCAGGAGCCGGAGGACGAGGTCTTGGAGCCGATGGACCAACCGGAGTCACAGGGCAAAATCCTGACTTCGACGGAAGGGCAACCTCCGGGGCCGAAACATCCGAAGCCACCGGAGCGGCCACCGACGCCGGCACCGGCGCCGAGCCCACATTCCCAAAAGGGAGAAAGGGCATAATGGGTGCCGGCCGAAGAGGCGCAGGATCACCCAACGAAAAGGCCAAGGGCCCCGAAGGACCAGCCGGAGCCGCTCCTGGAGCCATCTGCTGAAAGATGGTATACATCGCATTAAGAAACGCGGTACTATCGGCTCCAGGAGTGGGAAAAGCCGGATACTGGGGTGCCTGGATCGAGGGCGACCCCGACGCCGGCCTCGACGTCTGCGACGCCGGAGAAAACACAAGAGGCTGCACCACCTCAATCACCGACGCCTGACCAGGCGAAGTCGGTGACGCCGGAGAGGGCAACGGCGTCGATGGATGCGGCGTGACCGTGGGGCTGACCTCCCAAGTCCTCCGACGCCGAGCTGAAGGTGACCTCGAACGAGACTCCTTGCTGGAATGACGTCGTGAGTCTCTACGGCGCCGGGAGTCTCGATGACGCCGGTGAGACCTTGGCGAAGAAGACTTCTTTTGATGTTTCTCCTTCTTCTTTGACTTTGCCATGAATAACTTGGCCTCACGCTCTTTGAGGGCCTTCGGATTCATGTGTTGACATGAATCGCAAGTCGAGACGTCGTGGTCGGAGCTCAAACACCATAGACAGTCGGAGTGAGGATCTGTAACTGACATCTTGCCCCCACACTCTCGACAGGGCTTGAAACCCGACTTCCTCTGAGACATTATTACCGCAGAGAAGACTACGCAGCAGACAATACACTGTAACCACGAAGGTAACAGTAGCTCCCTCGAAGATAACCGTTTCGAATGCACGGAAAAAAGGGAACTGTCATCGGCACGTCGGCGAGGACCTCTTATTGCCTGTATGACGTCAGACGGCGTCGCGTGGGCTAGAGTGACATCCTCGTCGACGTGCAGAGACTAGTAAGAAGATTTCCGTTGAATGCTGACGCCATGGGAGTATTCATTAGGTGAGGAATCCACAGGTAGTTGTATCCATCAGAAATATATATATATAGAAAGTAAAGAAGATGTTCATGCAAAGTATATACATATTTACATAATAAAGTACCACAATGGCTACAGGTTTCCGGGGAGGAGGGAGAGTGCATGTGATTCTGCAGCACTACATGCCACGAACAGATGTACACTGGGTAAGTGACATTTTATTTTCAATGGCATGTGTAGCTGCATATACACATGCTGTGCGTAGACTGAAAAGCAGTCCCTCTCCCAAGTAAGCGGTGGTTAGCCTGTAGGAGATTAAGTAGTTTGAAATAGTGTTTTAAGCACTGCTTGACCAACATTTGTTGTTGATGAGATAGCACATCCACACAGTAGTGTTTAGTAAATGTGTGTGGTGCGGACCATGTGGCTGCTGTGCATATGTCTACCATTGGTATAGTTCCTAAAAATGCCATTGAAGCTCTTTTTTTTCTAGTTGAATGTGCTCTAGGAGTTACAAATAGTTGCCTTTCAGCTTTAAGATAGCAAGTCTGAATACACTTTACTATTCATCTGGTCAATCCTTATTCGGAAATGGGATTACCCTTATGAGGTTGTTGGAAAGCCACAAAAAGTTGTTGACATTTTCTAAAGTCTTTTGTTCTGTCTATATAATACACGAGAGTACCTTTTAAGATCAAGAGTGTGGAGAGCTCTTTCACCAACTGAATCTGGCTGTGGAAAGAAGACTGGCAATTCCACTGATTGATTAATGTGAAATGGTGAAAACACTGAGTAATTTGGATTTGTCCTAAGTACTATTTTGTGTTTGTGTACTTGGAAGAAGGGTTCTTCTAAAGTGAATGCTCTTCTTAAGGAAGTAATTGTTGCTAGGAAAGCAACCTTAGATGAGAGAAACTGAAGAGCACATGCATGGGTTCAAAAGGTGGACCCATAAGTCTTGTGAGTACAACGTCAAGATTCCATGAAGGAGCTGGTGGAACTTTAGGGGGAATAACTATTTTAAGACCTTCCATAAAAGCTTTTATGACAGGAATTCTAAACAGAGAGATATGTTGTCTGTTTTGGAGGTAGGCTGATATTGCTGTTAAATGAATTTTAATAGATGAATATGCTAGATTTCCTTTCTGTAAATGAAGCAAATAACAGACAATATCTTGTACTGATGCTTTAAGTGGATCAATGGTTTTAGGTTGGCAGTAATAAACAAAACGTTTCCATTTATTTGCCCAGCACTACCTGGTTGTAGGTTTATGTGCTTGTTTTAGAATGTCCATACATTCTGGTGGAAGCTGCAGATATCCAAATTCTATGACCTCAAGAGCCAAATCGCCAGGTTGAGCATACTGGGATTGGGATGCCTGATCTGACCCTCGTTTTAGGTCAATAGGTCTGGTCTGTTTGGAAGCTTGTGATGTGGTACTACAGACAGATCCAACAATGTTGTGTACCAATGTTGACGTGTCCACGTGGGAGCTATGAGTATCATAGTGAGTGAGGTATGACGGATCTAGTGGTTTATGTGTTAAGTCTGCTGGATTGAGTCCCATTCTCCCTGTAAAGTAAGCTTGTTGAGATGGGCTCCCCAGCCTGTCATTGATGAATCTGTGGTGATTATGGTCTGTGGCACAGGGTACTGAAATGGCTGCCCTTTTTATAAGTTGGCGCGATTCCACCATTACAGAGAGTTTTAAGTCTGGTGGTCCAACAGCACTAGATCGTGAAGTTGACCCTGTGCTTGAAACCATTGTTGTGAAAGACACTGTTGTAGGGGTCTCACGTTTAGACGTGCATTGGGTACAATTGCTAGGCACGATGCCATCATTCCCAAGAGTTTCATAATAAACCTTACTGTGTAAGTTCGATTGTATTATAGCTCAGATGAGAGTGTGAAACGCTTGAATTCTCTGTGGGTTTGGGTAAGCTAATGCTGACTGAGTGTTCAAAATTGCTCCCGGATATCGTTTTATTTGTGCTGGTTGAATGCGAGATTTTTGGTAATTGATTTTGAATCTTAGACTGTGTAGGGTATCAATTGTGTGAGATGTTGAAAGGTTTGAATGATGCTGGTTTTTATGAGCCAGTCATCCAGATCGGGAAAAACATGTATATGTTGTCTTCTGAGGTATGCTGCAACCACTGCTAGGCATTTGGTAAATACCCTTGGCGCTGTTGTCACTCCAAAGGGTAGCACTTTGAATTGGTAGTGCTTGCCTGCTATCACAAACCTTAAGTATTTGTGATGTGCTGGATGTATGGGAATATGGAAGTAAGCATCTTTTAGATCTAATGCTGTCATGTAGTCCTGTTTTTGTAGTAATGGAATGGCATCCTGAAGAGTTACCATGTAGAAATGCTCTGACAGAACGTAGTGACTGAGGGGTCTGAGATCGAGGATTGGTCTGAGGGTGCCATCCTTTTTTGGTATGAGGAAGTATAAAGAACATACTCCTGTCTCTTATTGAGTTATAGGTACTATCTGTATTGCACCTTTGAGTAGAAGTGATTGTACTTCTTGTTTTAGCAAAACAAGGTGTTCTGGAGAAAGCCTGTGTGAGCGAGGGTATATTTGGTGGAGTGGAGATGAGTTCTAGGCAATAACCATTGTGGATAATTGACAGTCCCCACTGATCTGATGTAATGTTGTGCCATTGATGATAGAAATGTTGCAGTCTTCCTCCCACAGGAGATGTGTACTGTGTGGGGATGCTGAGAAAGTCACTATTTTGATGAGGTAAAGGCACCTCTTGTGGCAGTGGATTTCCCCCTATCTCTAAAGTTGTTTCCTCTATAGGAACCTTTGAAAGACCCTCTAGAGTAATATTGTTGTCCCTGCTTTTGTTGGGACATAGAGGCCTTTGATGTTGAGGGTTTAAAACCATCTCCGAAGTGGGGCCTGTAAAAAGTACCCCGAACAGGTGTTGCGTAAAGGGCACCCATGGCCTTAGCTGTGTCAGAGGTCCTTTTTTAATTTTTCTATGGTGGTATCCACCTCTGGTCCAAATAACTGCTGTTTGATTAAGGGCATTTTAAGGACTGCTTGCTGTATTTCAGGCTTGAACCCTGAAAATCGCAACCAAGCATGTCTCCTGATTATTACGCTAGTGTTTATACTCCTAGCTGCGGTGTCTGCTGCATCTAGGGCAGATCTAATCTGGTTGTTGGAGATAGCCTGTCCTTATGCAACTACCTGCTGTGCCCTTTTTAGGGTAGAGGCTGCGTCGCATGCACTCGCGCATGTGTCTCGCTAGCGAGACGCTTTAGGTATCAGAAAAGGGCTCGGAGCCCCGTCGAGGTCACGTCAGTGTCTTTCATTGGCAAGTTGGCTTGCCTGTTAGAATCCGCTTCTTTTGATTAGTGGAAGGCACGCATACGTCATGCCTTTTCTGGTGGTTAGCCCTCCTCGAGCGCAGCGACCAAGCACAGAAAACATGCCAGGCTTGCTTGCTGGGTTTGTGGACTACATTTTCTCTATTTTCGCAGCGCAATCTCGCTGGACATACTTCACATTCACATACTATCGACCTTGTTACACACTGAATTGCACTTTTGCCAGTTACATTCATAATTGCACTTTTGCCGATAGGTATTATTACATGTGAAATGTAGCAGCGCAATCGTGCAGTTTTTTTCTTTTAATGCAAGGAAAATCCGGTTGGGCATTTACAACTGTGAACAGCTGTAACTCCGACAAATGCGAGACCCTAGTGCATTGCAAATGCTTGAAACAAATTGGCCACAGCACACAGAATATATTGTCCAATCATGTAGTGAGGATAAGGGATCCCCGGTGGTACGTTGAAGGTTTTGAAGAAGTATAGGTAAAGAGACAATCTTGAGTCTTGTTGCTAGATGGTGTCTTTAATTGTGGAAATTAGAAATCATGATGTCATCAGAGAAATACAGCCAACACGTGTTTCGTCACAACAAGTGACTTCATCAAGGCTTATTGTAATAATAAAACTAAGAATAGTCACGCTGCTCGAGCAGCGGCAGGAAAGTTGGATGTTGAGCGCGTGGGTTGAAGTGTATGAAGCCCTGATAAGCCTCAAAGTTAAACCTGAGCTGCGTTGTTTGTAGAAATGAGGTGAGTTGTCTGAGAGCGTCTAGTCTCACCCCTACTACCCTAGTGTATCTTTACTTTATATTTTGCATTGCAAATGCTTGTTTGGTGTTCCAGAGGGAGATATTGCAGGAACCCCTGCATCTCGTCCCAATGGGCCCTATTGTACCTGGCTGAAAGAGCCTGGGAGTTGGCAATTCTCCAATGATTTGCAGCTCGAGTTGCCACTCTCTTGCCTACTGCATCAAATTTCCAGCTTTCCTTATCGGGGGAGAAGCATACCCGGTGGACTATCTGCCCTCTTTCTTGATGCACTAACAATAGAATCAGGAGGCAATTGTTGAGGGATGAAGAGTGGATCTGAAGGTGCAGCTTTGTATTTTTTTGTCCGACCTTGGTGTGAGTCCCCTAGCCTTTATCCGCTCTTTAAAAATGTCATCAGCATGTTTAAGCATGCATGGAAGCATTGGTATTTAGGCATTGGTGCTCTGTGTGTAGAGGATGGCGTGCTAAAACAAAAATCATCCGCTTTGGGATCTAAGTGCAGCTGCACATTGTGGTATGCAGCTGCTCTAGCAGTAACCTGGTTATAGGCTGTGGTGTCTTCATGTGGAGATGGCCTAGTGGGCTATACATCAGGATAGGGTCTGGGTCATACAAATCCCATGGATCTACACTATACGTATTGTCACCCAGGTCATCATGTAAGGAAACATGGCATTGTGCCTAAAATTGTTTAGGTGAAGGTGGTGGAGTATCAGATGGTGGAGAAGTGGGAAGCAAAGGATAATGTGGTGGTGAAAGCTGATGTACTGCCTTTGGTTTCTCCTTGTGTTGGAAGATTTTGGCAGGTGAAGGCCCAACTTCCTAAGTCTCTTGGAAAGATACTTTCCTTTAGTTATAGAAGGAGAGGCAATAATATTTCCAGTATCCTTGTGGATTTGGATTTTTCGCTGTCTATGGTCCATCACTTCAAGGATGTTGATTCTTCTAAAGATGGAGCATATTTCTTTCCCACAGTTTTGAGCTACGAAAGCTCGGAGACTGAATTTTGTAATCGGGCTAGGAATGTCGACTTCAAAGCAGGAAGATGTTTTACGGCTCCAAAGAGGACGTTGGGTGTTTTGGCTCCGACGTGGAAGACGAATGCTTCGGTTTCGAAGTGGAAGCCTCCACTTTTTGAGTCGATCCCGAAACAGGTTTGGCAGTCTGTTCAGTCAACATCTAATGCATTTTGGTCTTTTTCGAAACCGAACCCGAGGGCCTGTCATCGAGATGTAACTTTCAGGTCCGACCATGGCCGGCAAGCAGTGGTGGCCCAAAGACCAGTTGTGCTGATTTTTTGGATTGTTTTTGGTGATGAAAAGGGGCTGGCGTACTCACGTATTGTGCCGCTGGAATCACTTGGCTGTCACCACTGGAGTCACGGTCGGAATCAAAATACGGGATGGAAACCACAGTCTGCGCATGTTCTTCACCGAAAACGTAGGGCGTTTGTTCTGTCAACTTGGATGCCATCTCTAGCCGACATGCTCTTCGATCCTGCAAAGTCTTCTTGGAGCGGAAGGATCGACACACCTCACAGGTTTCTTCCTTGTGATCAGGAGAGAGGAAGAGGTTGAACACCGAGTGTTGGTCAGTGTAGGGGAACTTGGCGTGGCACCGAGGGCAGAATCGAAGAGGAGTCTGATCCATGCGTCTGTGTTGCAGTAGGCCCGAGAAAGGTGCTCGGTCGCCCGAAAAGGCATTTAATCGATCCCGACAATACAATTGGATCCAGTGTAGTCAGAAAACGCGTTCAGGAACTATACCGACGTTTAAAGGAAAGATAGAGAAGTTCAGCTACTACCAAACCGAGATCTACCTGAGCAAGAGGGAACACGTCCAAACCCGACGGCAGAAAGGAAACAATCTAACAAAGGACTCGATGCCCATGCGCACTATCACCGAGAGGAGGAGTCACTCGATCTCGTGACTCTAAAAAGCTTATTTGAAGAAAAACAACTTGTAATACTCCAAGCCCAACAGTAGATCGCTGACTTATGCAAAGCATGTGTACCTGCAGCTATATGGAAAATGTCACTTACCCAGTGTACATCTGTTCGTGGCATGAGACGCTGCAGATTCACATGCTTTGCACATCCCGCCATCTAGTGTTGGGCTCGGAGTGTTACAAGTTGTTTTTCTTCGAAGAAGTCTTTCGAGTCACGAGATCGAGGTACTCCTCCCCTTTCGGCTCCATTGCGCATGGGCGTTGACTCCATCTTAGATTGTTTTTCCCGCAGAGGGTGAGGTAGGAGTTGGTTATCATAGTAATAGTGCCCATGCAATGGAGTAAACATGTATGTACATAATGTAGTTTAAAGTGATATATTTACAAATTTACAAATGTTCAAGATCAACTTCGAAACGGCTACAGGCTCCCGGGGAGGCGGGTGGGCGCATGTGAATCTGCAGCGTCTCATGCCACGAACAGATGTACACTGGGTAAGTGACATTTTCCGTTCGATGGCATGTGTAGCTGCAGATACACATGCTTTGCATAGACTAGTAAGCAGTTACCTCCCCAAAAGCGGTGGTTCAGCCTGTAGGAGTTGAAGTTGTTTGAAACAAAGTTCGTAGTACTGCTTGTCCTACTGTGGCTTGTTGTGCTGTTAACACATCCACGCAGTAGTGCTTGGTAAAGGTATGAGGCGTAGACCATGTGGCTGCCTTACATATTTCAGTCATTGGAATGTTTCCTAGAAAGGCCATGGTAGCACCTTTCTTTCTAGTTGAGTGTGCCCTCGGTGTAATAGGCAGTTCTCTTTTTGCTTTGAGATAACAGGTTTGAATGCATTTAACTATCCATCTAGCAATGCCTTGTTTGGAAATTGGATTTCCTGTATGAGGTTTTTGGAAAGCAACAAATATTTGTTTTGTTTTCCGAATTTGTTTTGTTCTGTCAATGTAGTACATTAACGCTCTTTTGATGTCTAATGTATGTAGTGCTCTCTCAGCTACAGAATCTGGCTGTGGGAAGAACACTGGTAGTTCTACAGTTTGATTCAAGTGGAACGGTGATATGACTATTGGTAAAAATTTTGGATTTGTCCATAGAACTACTTTATGCTTGTGTATTTGAATAAATGGTTCTTGTATGGTAAATGCTTGGATTTCATTAACTCTTCTTAGAGATGTGATGGCAATTAGAAATGCAACTTTCCATGTTAAATATTGCATTTCACATGAGTGCATGGGCTCAAAAGGTGGCCCCATGAGTCGTGTTAAGACAATGTTGAGGTTCCATGAAGGAACTGGTGGTGTTCTTGGTGGTATAATTCTTTTTAGGCCTTCCATAAAGGCTTTTATGACTGGTATCCTAAACAGTGAAGTTGAGTGGGTAATTTGCAGGTAAGCTGAAATTGCGGTAAGATGTATCTTAATGGATGAAAAAGCTAGTTTTGACTTTTGCAAATGTAGCAAGTAGCTTACGATGTCTTTAGCAGATGCGTGTAAGGGTTGAATTTGATTATTATGGCAATAATAAACAAACCTTTTCCACTTATTTGCATAGCAATGTCTAGTGGTTGGTTTTCTAGCTTGTTTTATGACTTCCATACATTTCTGTGTAAGGTCTAAGTGTCCGAACTCTAAAACTTCAGGAGCCAAATTGCTAGATTCAGCGATGCTGGATTGGGGTGTCTGATCTGTTGATTGTGTTGAGTTAACAGATCTGGTCTGTTTGGTAGTTTGATATGAGGCACTACTGAGAGGTCTAGTAGTGTTGTGTACCAAGGTTGTCTTGCCCAAGTTGGTGCTATGAGTATGAGTTTGAGTTTGTTTTGACTCAACTTGTTTGCTAGATATGGAAGGAGTGGGAGAGGGGAAAAAGCGTATGCAAATATCCCTGACCAACTCATCCATAACGCATTGCCCAGAGACTGATCTTATGGGAACCTGGATGCGAAGTTTCGGCATTTTGCGTTTTCTTTTGTTGCAAACCGGTCTATTTGTGGTGTTCACCAATTTTGGAAGTAAGTGTGTAGTACTTGGGGGTGAATCTCCCATTCGTGGATTTGTTGGTGGCCCAGAGAGAGATTGTCTGCTAATTGATTCTGAATCCCTGGAATGAACTGTGCTATTAGGCGAATGTGGTTGTGTATCGCCCAATGCCATATTTTCTGTGTCAGGAGACACAACTGTGTTGAGTGTGTTCCTCCCTGTTTGTTTAGGTAATACATTGTTGTCATGTTGTCTGTTTTGACCAGAATGTGTTTGTGGCTTATTATTGGTTAAAATGCTTTTAACGCTAGAAATACTGCCAATAGTTCTAAATGATTTATGTGAAACTGTTTTTGCCGAGAGTCCCATTGTCCCTGAATGCTGTGTTGATTGAGGTGTGCTCCCCACCCTATCATGGAGGCATCTGTAGTTATTACGTATTGAGGCACTGGGTCTTGAAAAGGCCGCCCTTGGTTTAAATTTATATTGTTCCACCATTGAAGCGAGGTGTATGTTTGGCGGTCTATCAACACTAGATCTAGAAGTTGACCCTGTGCCTGTGACCATTGTGATGCTATGCACTGTTGTAAGGGCCGCATGTGCAATCTTGCGTTTGGGACAATGGCTATGCATGAGGACATCATGCCTAGGAGTTTCATTACTATTTTGACTTGTATTCTTTGGTTTGGATACATGACCTGTATTACATTGTGAAATGCTTGTACTCTTTGTGGACTTGGAGTGGCAAATGCTTTTGCTGTGTCGATTGTTGCCCCTAAGTATTGCTGTGTCTGACACGGCTGAAGGTGTGACTTTGTGTAGTTGATTGAGAAACCTAGTTTGTGTAGGGTTTCTATGACGTACTTTGTGTGTTGTAAACACCGTTCTAGTGTGTTGGTTTTGATTAACCAATCGTCTAGATACGGGAACACATGTATGTGCTGCCTTCTGATATGCGCAGCTACTACTGTCAGGCATTTTGTAAAAACTCTTGGCGCAGTTGTTATTCCAAATGGCAACACCTTGAATTGGTAATGTACCCCTTGGAATACAAATCTTAGGTACTTTCTGTGTGAAGGATGTATTGGTATACGGAAATATGCATCCTTTAGGTCTAGTGTTGTCATGTAGTCTTGTTGTTTAAGCAGTGGGATTACGTCTTGTAATGTCACCATGTGAAAGTGGTCTGATTTGATGTAGGTATTTAATGTTCTGAGATCTAATATAGGTCTCAGTGTTTTGTCCTTTTTGGGTATGAGAAAGTACAGAGAGTAAACTCCTGTTCCTTTCTGTTGAATTGGTACTAATTCTATTGCTCCTTTTTGTAGCAATGCCTGGACCGCTATTCCTAGAAGATCCATGTGTTGTTTTGACATATTGTGTGTTTTCGGTGGAACGTTTAGAGGGAATCTGAGAAATTCTATGCAATAACCATGCTGGATAATTGCCAGTACCCAAGTGTCTGTTGTTATCTCCTCCGAATGTTTGTAAAAATTGCTTAGTCTCCCCCCCACAGGTGTTATGTGTTGGGGATTTGTGACTTGGAAGTCACTGTTTGTTTTGAGGAGTTTTTGGGCTTTGGAACTTCCCTCTATTCTTTTGGAATTGTCCCCCTCTATATTGCCCCCGAAAACTTCTCCGCTGATATTGACTTTGATAAGTGGGCCTTGTTTGTGAGGTTGTGGGTTCTGTAGCTTGTCCTCGAAACCCCCCTCTAAACTGTGTTTTGCGAAATGTGCCTCTGCTTTGTGGGGAGTAGAGTGCGCCCATGGCTTTGGCCGTATCATTGTCTTTTTTAAGTTTTTCTATAGCAGTGTCCACCTCCGGCCCAAACAACTGCTGTCCATTAAAAGGCATATTCAGCACAGCTTGTTGTATTTCCGGCTTGAATCCTGACGTACGCAACCACGCGTGTCTCCTTATTGTTACTGCAGTATTTACTGTCCTTGCAGCTGTATCTGCTGCATCCATTGCTGACCGTATCTGATTATTTGAGATACTTTGTCCTTCCTCCACCACTTGTTGTGCCCTTTTCTGGAACTCTTTGGGTAAGTGGTCTATGAAATGCTGCATTTCGTCCCAATGAGCCCTATCATATCTTGCCAGAACTGCTTGTGAGTTGGCAATGCGCCATTGGTTTGCTGCTTGTGCTGCAACCCTTTTCGCAGCAGCGTCAAATTTGCGACTCTCCTTGTCTGGAGGTGGTGCGTCTCCCGAGGTGTGAGAGTTTGCTCTCTTGCGAGCTGCCCCTACTACCACAGAGTCTGGTGTTAATTGCTGCGTGATATACGTAGGCGGTGGCTTGTACTTTTTCTCCACCCTTGGAGTTATGGCCCTGCCCTTCACAGGCTCCTGAAACACCTGTTTGGAGTGTTTTAGCATTCCAGGTAGCATAGGTAAGCTCTGGTATTGCTATGAGTGGAGGATAGTGTATTAAACAAAAAGTCGTCCTCAATCGGTTCCGCATGCAAGGTGACATTATGAATTGCCGCTGCCCTTGAGACCACCTGCGTGTAGGATGTACTGTCCTCAGGTGGGGACGGTCTCGCTGGGTAACAGTCTGGGCTGTTATCCGATACTGGCGCATCATAAAGGGATGCGTCGGGATCGTCCTGACTCATTGCAGTATGCGTTGGGGATTGCATCAGTGGTGGCGTGACTACCGGTGATGTGTGCATTGATGGTGGTGGAGATGGTGGCGGAGTTGTCTGTCTTGCCATCTTTGCCTGTGGCTGTTTGTCCTTTTCTTGAAAGGCAAGTCTTCTTTTCATTTTAATTGGGGGAAGAGTGCTTATCTTCCCTGTGTCCTTTTGAATGTGGAGCCTCCTTTGAGTGTAGTCTGGCTCCATTGATTCTAGTTCTTGTCCGAACTTATGTCCTTGCATTTGGGAGGACAATCCCTGTTCCTCTGTGTAGGAACCTGATTTCGGTTCCGAGGCTGGATGTTTCGGAATGGAAACCTTTTCGGTAGCCTTTTTCGGCTCAGACGACACTTTCTTTATTTTCGGCGTCGCGGTCTATCGGTGCGACCCATTTCGGTGCCGCTGTCTCTGTGCCGAACTTGCTCGGAGCTGCTGTCTCGGGCTCGAGATTGCTGTGTGCCGGTATCTCGACCGGAGTCGGATGACTTCGACACAAGCGTGCCCTTTTTCGGTGCTGATGATCGGTCACCTATTTTACGGGTTAAGCCATGGCCTGTTGGCAGTGGCGTCCCCTGGGCTTTTGTGGTCTTCTCGTGAGTTTTATGTTTCGACGTCTTACTCACGGTTTTAGGCGTTTCTTCGGGATCGAGCTCGTTCGAGTCCGACTCCTGGATGGAGGAGGTTTCCTCTTCCTCCTCCAAATGCCTTTGTCCTGTCGGCGGCGACGCCATTTGCAGTCTTCTCGCTCTTCGGTCTCTTAATGTTTTCCTCGACCGAAACGCTCGACAGGCTTCACAAGTATCTTCTTTGTGTTCTGGAGACAAACACAAGTTACAGACCAGGTGCTGATCTGTATACGGATACTTGTTGTGACATTTTGGGCAGAAGCGGAATGGGGTCCGTTCCATCAGCCTTGTAGAGACACGTGGCCGGGCGGACCAGGCCCCAACGGGGGATCAAAAAAAAAAACAAAGGGCCACCGGAGCTCTTCAAAAGTCGGTGTCGATCTGTAGTAACTAACCTGATACCGAACACAAACAATACCGTCGAATTTTCCGAGATTCTAACTAACTTTCCGAACCGAAACACGTAGCGAAAAGGAACACGTCCGAACCCGATGGCGGAAAAAAAACAATCTAAGATGGAGTCGACGCCCATGCGCAATGGAGCCGAAAGGGGAGGAGTCCCTCTATCTCGTGACTCGAAAGACTTCTTTAAAAAAAAAAAAACTTGTAACACTCCGAGCCCAACACTAGATGGCGGGATGTGCAAAGCATGTGTATCT
The DNA here is from genome assembly GCF_031143425.1 of Pleurodeles waltl. Classification (NCBI taxonomy): domain Eukaryota; kingdom Metazoa; phylum Chordata; class Amphibia; order Caudata; family Salamandridae; genus Pleurodeles; species Pleurodeles waltl. Next base: position 698,574,040 of record NC_090448.1, read on the forward strand.
GCAGCTACACATGCCATCGAACATATATATATCAGTCAACACTACAGCAGACCTATTGAGTCCTAAGGCAGGATGCGCTATAATAAAAGGTAGGATGTGCATTTTATATACCCCAAATTGTTGTTTTTTATTGTGGAAAGGCTAGTTGCCCTATTGGCAAGTACAGGGTTACATGCTGACAACTCAGCTGCGCTAACTTCTAAATGGGACAACTAAAGTTGGTACTTCAAGGTATCAAAATACCAGTTCTATGAAGCCCAACTTAATGACCAAGTCAAATTTTATTTAACTTTTGAATATATGAAACTTTTAAAAGGTTGCCACTCTGTTACCCACGTTTTACAGTGGCCATTTGCAGATGCTGGCCACAAGACACATCTGGCCTCCTGTGAAGAGGTGTGAACGACTCTCAGGAGAGGAAATAATAGAGGTCTGCCATTTTGGAAGACGTGTTAAAGCTCCCTGGCAGGTAGCCACACAGGGTGTGAGCCCAAAAGGAGAGTTTCAAAGGGGAAGCCGGCTTTAAAGGGTAAATAGTGAACACACATGAGAGGTGCTGCTCTTTTGTTCTGGTAGACAGGTTGACATTTGAGACAGATGGGGGAAAACAGTTGCCAAACCGGTTTTCCCATGGGGATGTAGCCCTCATGAAGCCACACCTCTAGCGTGGGCTATCAAGCTCTACACACCGAGAGAGGGCCTCTGCTATCTTGGCAGTGAACATAATATTGCATTGTGGGATAGCTAGATGTCATACACTGAAGGAATAATATTAAGAACAAGGGTAAATCCAAATAATTTTGACAACCTGGGGTAATACAATCTTTATAGGGAACAATGGTTCACTGTAGAATCAATCCTAGAGAGGTTCTCTAAATTCTATATAGAGAACAACAGAAGGTATTTAGAAGTATATAGCAACCAAATTATAAACACAATAAATAGGTTTTCCCCAAAGAAAACAATGATTTCAAACGCAGGGATTAGGCAGTTATACTATATTGTAATTTGTTTCCACAGAACAAAATAGTATTATATATAGCATTTTTAGTGTACTTTTTGTCAGTTTTTTTCACATTTTTGGAGCGATCCAGTGCTCACATGCATGAAGAAAAAATGTGCAGTGATAAGTAACAAGTGAACAGTGCATCAAAGTAAAAAAAAAAAACAGGACTCCTAATTCCTTCCATAGTTTTTGAAGTATAGTGAGTGGGGTCTGTAGTCAACAGCGTTTAGAGCTCAGATTATTATGAAGTCATCATCAGGACAAAACAGTGACCACCCAGTGTCTGGGTAGGTCATAAAAGCAGAATGGGAGTGAATCCCTAGGGGCATCCTATATGGCCCCTAAGGTGAACATGGACTCCTAATTCAGTTAGACATCTTGTGATTTTTCAATACTTTTCACTAAGGAAGAGGCCCCGTACAAGGTGGCCTAGGAGATTCAAGTCTCCCAAAGCAAATGACGGGCCGTAACCCAGGTGAAGGCAAGCCACAAAATGAGTAACTGGGATCGAGGCAACAATGGTGTGTGCCCATTACTGGTGGTCTAATCTCTATGTATTTGAAATCAATGTTTTTTGGGGAATAACATTTATTGTGTTTATAATTTGGCTGCTACTCTAGGATTGATTCTGCAGTGAACCATACATTACAGGAAGTCATACTCAGGCAAGAAAGGACCAGGTAGCCCATTGGCTAGTAACCACTGCATCCCGGGAGGGCATTTTCTGGGCATAAATATGGCATCCAGACCTCAGTTCACCTCTGTACTGGCGACAGGTCTGAAATAAGATCGCCATGCTGTTCCCTGGACCTTGCAAAGAGAGGCTGCATTGAAAAAGGACTGAACCTGCTGCTCTTGGCCTAGTAAAGAGGACTGTGCCTGGGGTTCCCTGCTCTGTGAAACAACCACTAAAGCCCAGACAGAACAGGTGAACTCCAAGAGTCAGTTAGCTGACTTCCTGCTATAGCACCAAGGCCACAAAAGCTGAAGAAGCCAGTCTTGTCAAGTCAGTAGCCACAAGGGGGCTTGACCGCCACTAACAGCTAACGTCTAGCATAGGAGACCTAGTTCCAACACTCAAAAGTTGCACCCAAGTCTGCTGGCCCTGGGAGCGTCATCAGAGTGTAGTTTGGTTGCCCAAGAAGGGCACTAACCTTTACTAAAAGGAACCACTAGTTTCATTATGACCTGAGACCAGCAGTCCCGTGGCAAGTGGAATTTTGCTTGACCCACCAGGACTTCGAGGAATACTGTCTTCTGTGGCCAAAGTTGTCCCATCAAGACTGTGGACTGAGAAGAAGTCCCAGAAGCTCTCCCATCAACAGCACAGCATCCTCAACATTCTGTATCCCTTGCATCAGGACCACTCCATTTAAGTCTATGGTGGATCGCCCATAGAGCCTGGAACTGTACTTGAAACTGCTTTGGTGCCAAGTTAACTTTTCTACAAATCCTTACTGATCCCTTGAAATACTCCACTGCTGGAAATGGTCACCCAAATCAGGCCGGAGTACCCAAACACAACTTTATAAAACTATGCAAAATTTCCAAAGTTTCAGCTAACCGTGGTTACCACCAATGCTTGTTTACATTATTTTTTATTTATTTTTAAATTGTTTTTATTAACATTTTACTGTTATACATTGTCAGATCAATTTATTGTATTGACATACTCTTATCTTATCCATATATATCAGCATTTACAATATCCAGATACAACCATCAATTTATCATTGCAGAGCACTTATTCTAGATCAGCGTCCAGCATCCATGTTTTTGGTTCTGCGTTTGGTCTGGCTATCGCGCGGGTGCTCCCTTTTGTCATATATCTTGTTATCCCTCTCTTGACTATGTAAAAGTCTATGCCTATTTCTAACCAAACTATAAACATGATGGCGAGATGTGGAGTGGACAAATGCTAGCTGCGTGGGGGCGTTTCAACGGGACTCCGTCAGGGAGGGGTTGGGCCTGCACACTATCTCTGCGGCATTTTTTTTTTTTTTTTCCCCGGGGGGTATCCCTCAGATTATTAAGTTGTTCTGTCCTCCTACCCTCTCAGTCAGCATCAGCCGAGGCCAGCCGAACCTGTCCGCTACCTTCCTATCTCCTATGCACGTACAGTGCTGGGGCCAAACCCTTTCTGTCCGACTGATGTTAAGGTCATTGTGCCTCTTCTACCTCCATTACCCTCACTTCTTGTTCTGCGGCTTCCCCCAACCCCTCTGGAGGGGTTCCCACTTCTCGCTCCAGCTGCTCCCACTTGATCAGCACCTCCTCCCACATTAAAGCAATGGGTGTCTGGTGCAACCCCGTGCCTCCTCCCGTTTCAACACCTGTAATTCAGCCTTTGCCCATCTCGTCGCGTCTCGCCTCCAGTCCCCAAGGGTGGGGCACCTGGGCAACCTCCAACCCATAGTGATTCGTCTCCTAAAGAGCACCAAAGCCAAGTCAAGGAAACGGCTGCCCACCGTCCTAGAGGCCGGCCCTGGGTACAAACCCAGCAGACACACAGATGGGGCCAAGACCAATGAGGTATCTAGGAGTCTATCCAGGTCGGCCAACACTGCTTTCCAACACTGCTGGGCAGTGCCACACCATGTGGTCTAAGTCCACGTCAGGTTCACCGCATCTAGGACATACTTTAGGGTCGCCTCCGTATATAATGGTCAACCGGTGTGGGGTGAGGTATGTCCTGTAATGAAAATGTCACTTACCCAGTGTACATCTGTTCGTGGCATTAGTCGCTGCAGATTCACATGTTGAGCACAGTCCGCTGCCTGGTGTTGGGCTCGGAGTATTACAAGTTGTTTTTCTTCGAAGAAGTCTTTTTTGGTCACGGGACCGAAGGACTCCTCCCTCTTCGGCTCCATTGCGCATGGGCGTCGACTCCATCTTAGATTGTTTTCCCCGCAGAGGGTGAGGCTGGAGTTGTTTGCTATAAATAGTGCCCATGCAATGGAGTGAATACGTATGTACATAAAAAGTTTATAATAATTATTTACAAATGTACAAATGTTTAAGATTTAAGATTTACTTCTAAACGGCTACAGGCTTCCCGGGGAGGCGGGAGGGCACATGTGAATCTGCAGCGACTAATGCCACGAACAGATGTACACTGGGTAAGTGACATTTTCAGTTCGATGGCATATGTTGCTGCAGATACACATGTTGAGCATAGACTATAAAGCAGTTACCTCCCCTAAAAGCGGTGGTTTAGCCTGTAGGAGTTGAAGTAGTTTGGAATAATGTTCTTAGTACAGCTTGGCCCACTGTAGCTTGTTGTGCATTTAGTACATCTACACAGTAGTGTTTAGTAAATGTATGAGGCGTAGACCAGGTTGCAGCCTTACATATTTCGCTCATAGGAATGTTTCCTAGAAAGGCCATTGTAGCACCTTTCTTTCTGGTTGAGTGTGCCTTTGGTGTAATAGGCAATTCTCTCTTGGCTTTAAGATAGCATGTTTGAATACATCTGACTATCCATCTAGCAATGCCTTGTTTAGAGATTGGATTTCCTATGTGTAGTTTTTGAAAAGCTATGAACAGTTGTTTTGTTTTCCTGATTAACTTTGTTCTGTCAATGTAGTACATTAGTGCTCTTTTGATGTCTAATGTATGTAGTGCCCTTTCAGCCACGGAATCTGGCTGTGGGAAGAACACTGGTAATTCTACTGTTTGATTTAAATGGAATGGTGAGATTACTTTTGGTAGAAATTTTGGATTTGTTCTTAGAACTATTTTATTTTTGTGTATTTGAATAAATGGTTCTTGTATGGTAAATGCCTGTATTTCACTTACTCTTCTGAGGGATGTGATTGCAATGAGAAATGCGACTTTCCACGTTAAATATTGCATTTCACAGGAATGCATGGGTTCAAAAGGTGGACCCATGAGTCTTGTTAAGACGATGTTAAGGTTCCATGAAGGAACTGGTGGTGTTCTTGGTGGTATAATTCTTTTTAGCCCTTCCATGAATGCTTTAATAACTGGTATTCTAAATAGAGACGATGAATGAGTAGTTTGTAGGTAAGCAGATATTGCTGCGAGGTGTATTTTTATAGATGAAAAAGCGAGGGTTGCTTTTTGCAAATGTAGTAAGTATCCCACTATGTCCTTTGTAGAGGCATGCAATGGTTGGATTTGATTGGTATGGCAGTAGCAAACAAATCTTTTCCACTTAGATGCATAGCAGTGTCTAGTGGAAGCTTTTCTAGCTTGTTTTATGACCTCCATACATTCTTGTGTGAGGTCTAAGTGTCCGAATTCTAGGATTTCAGGAGCCAATTTGCTAGATTCAATGATGCTGGGTTTGGATGCCTGATCTGTTGTTTGTGTTGTGTTAACAGATCTGGTCTGTTGGGTAGTTTGACATGCGGTACTAGTGAAAGGTCTAGTAGAGTTGTATACCAAGGTTGTCTTGCCCATGTGGGTGCTATCAGTATGAGTTTGAGTTGGTTTTGACTCAATTTGTTTACTAGATATGGAAGGAGAGGGAGAGGGGGAAAAGCGTATGCAAATATCCCTGACCAACTCATCCATAGAGCATTGCCTTGTGATTCGCGGTGTGGGTACCTGGATGCGAAGTTTTGGCATTTTGCGTTTTCTTTTGTTGCGAACAAATCTATCTGGGGTGTTCCCCAAATTTGAAAGTAATTGTTCAGAACTTGGGGGTGAATTTCCCATTCGTGGACTTGTTGGTGATCTCGCGAAAGGTTGTCTGCTAGTTGGTTTTGGATCCCTGGAATAAATTGTGCTATTAGGCGAATGGGGTTGTGAATCGCCCACTGCCATATTTTTTGTGTTAGGAGACACAATTGTGTTGAGTGTGTTCCTCCTTGTTTGTTTAAATAATACATTGTTGTCATGTTGTCTGTTTTGACAAGAATGTATTTGTGTGTTATTATGGGTTGAAAGGCTTTTAAAGCTAGAAATACTGCTAACAGTTCTAGGTAATTTATATGAAATTTTGTTTGGTGTACGTCCCATTGTCCTTGAATGCTGTGGTGATTGAGGTGTGCTCCCCACCCTGTCATGGAAGCATCTGTTGTTATAACGTATTGAGGCACTGGGTCCTGAAATGTCCGCCCTTTGTTTAAATTGTTGCTGTTCCACCATAGAAGCGAGAGGTATGTTTGGCGGTCTACCAACACCAGATCTAGAAGTTGACCCTGTGCTTGTGACCATTGTGATGCTAGGCACTGTTGTAAGGGTCGCATGTGTAGTCTTGCGTTTGGGACAATGGCTATGCATGATGACATCATGCCTAGAAGTTTTAGCACAAATTTTGCTTGTATCTTTTGGTTTGGAAACATAGCACTTATTACCTTGTGGAATGCTTGAACTCTTTGTGGCCTTGGAGTGGCAATTCCTTTTGATGTGTTGATGGTTGCCCCTAGATATTGTTGTGTCTGACACGGTTCGAGGTGTGACTTTGTATAGTTGATGGAGAAACCCAGTTTGTGAAGGGTTTGTATGACATATGTGGTGTTGTTTGTGCACTTTCTTACTGTGTTGGTCTTGATTAGCCAATCGTCTAGGTAAGGAAACACATGTATTTGTTGTCTCCTGATATGTGCTGCTACTACTGCTAGACATTTTGTGAATACTCTTGGTGCAGTTGTTATTCCGAATGGCAACACCTTGAATTGGTAATGTATTCCTTTGAATACGAACCTTAGGTACTTTCTGTGAGAAGGATGTATCGGTATATGAAAGTACGCATCTTTTAGGTCTAATGTGGTCACGTAATCTTGCTGTTTGAGCAGTGGAATGATGTCTTGTAGTGTGACCATGTGAAAGTGGTCCGATATGATGTAGGTATTTAGTGTCCTGAGATCTAATATTGGTCTTAATGTTTTGTCTTTTTTTGGAATTAGAAAGTACAGGGAGTAAACTCCTGTGTTTTTTTGTTGTACTGGTACTAATTCTATTGCATCCTTCTGCAGTAGTGCTTGAACTTCTAGTCCTAAAAGTTCTAAATGTTGTAGTGACATTTTGCGTGTTTTTGGAGGGATGTTTGGTGGGAATTTGTGGAATTCTATGCAATAGCCATGTTGGATTATTGCTAGTACCCAATTGTCTGTTGTAATCTGCTGCCAAGATTGGTAGAATTGGCTTAGTGTTCCCCCCACTGGTGTTGAGTGAAGGGGTTGTGTGACTTGAAAGTCACTGTTTAGGTGGAGGTGTTTTGGGAGTTTGGAATTTTCCCCTACTCCTTGGGAATTGACCCCCTCTATATCCCCTGAAACCTCCCCTTTGGAATGAACCCTGATAGGGTGTGGTTCTTGTTTGTTGGCTGGTGGTGTCTGTGGGTTGGCCACGAAACCCCCCTCTAAATGGAGTTTTTCTAAAAGAGCCTCTGCTCTGCGGGGAGTAGAGTGCGCCCATGGCTTTGGCCGTGTCTGTGTCCTTTTTAAGTTTTTCAATGGCTGTGTCCACTTCAAGGCCAAAAAGTTGTTTTTCGTTGGCATATTAAGGACAGCCTGCTGGATTTCAGGTTTGAACCCTGAAGTGCGGAGCCATGCGTGTCTCCTTATGGTGACAGCAGTGTTGACTGTTCTTGCTGCAGTATCGGCTGCGTCCATTGAAGAGCGGATTTGATTGTTCGAGATCGTTTGTCCCTCTTCAACTATTTGCTGCGCCCTTTTTTGGTATTCCTGGGGAAGATGGTCTATGAGAAGTTGCATCTCATCCCAGTGTGCGCGGTCATATCGGGCTAGCAGCGCTTGAGAATTTGCGATGCGCCATTGGTTGGCTGCCTGTGATGCGACTCTTTTTCCTGCCGCATCAAATTTTCGGCTTTCTTTGTCCGGAGGTGGGGCGTCGCCAGATGTATGGGAATTTGCTCTTTTGCAAGCTGCCCCTACTACTACGGAGTCAGGTGGTAACTGCGAAGTAATAAACACTGGGTCTGTGGGTGGTGGTTTGTATTTCTTATCCACCCGAGTATGAGGTACTGTCCTCTGGCGGTGACGGCTTTGTGGGGTATGAATCGGGATCATTGTCCGGCATTGGGGTGTCGTATAAGTCCCAAGCGTCTTGATCCTGATTATCTTGACTTATAGTAGTTTGCGCTGGTGAGTGCATTTGTGGCGGAGTTTGTGCCGGCGATGCCTGTTGTGGTGGAGAGGGCGGAGGCGTGACTTTTTTAACCACTTTGGCTTGTGGTTGTGCGTCATCCTTGAGAAATCCGATCCTTCTTTTTCTCATTATTGGGGGAAGGGTTGATATCTTCCCTGTGTCTTGTTGGATTTACAGTCTCTTTTGTGTGTAGTCTGATTCTACACTTTGGAGCTCTTGTCCAAATCTGTGCATCTGGCCACTTATTCCTTGTTCCTCTGTGTAGGAAGGAGGTGTGGAACTTTTCGGCGCCGAGAGAGAATCTTTTTTCGGCTTCGGTACCGACTGAATTTTTGTGGCTTTCGGCAGTGTGTCTCGGTGCCGATGTTTTTCGGTGCCGGCATCTTGTTTTTGCTTTTCGGAGCCGCTATCTCGGCTCCGAGGTTGCTCCATGGCGGTCCCTCGACCGGAGTCGGGTGTCTTCGCTATGGGCGTGCCCTTTTTCGGCACCTTCGACGGGTCGCCGGTTTTATGGGTCGAGCCATGGCCTGTTGGCAGTGGCGTCCCCTGGGCTTTTGTTTTTTCGATGGTCTTTATTTTCGACGTCTTACTCACTGTTTGTTGTTGTTGTTCGACGTCGGAGTCTCCGGATTCTGAGTCTGGAACCGAGAATGTTTCCTCTTCGTCGTCGAAACGTTGTTTTGTCGGCGTGGACGCCATTTGTAGACGCCTGGCTCTTCGGTCCCGGAGTGTTTTTCTGGACCGGAAGGCTCGACAGGCCTCACAGGTATCCTCCTTGTGCTCGGGGGACAAGCACAAGTTACAGACCAAGTGCTGATCTGTATAAGGATACTTACTGTGACATTTTGGGCAGAAACGGAACGGGGTCCGTTCCATCGGCTTCGGCGTCACACGCGGTCGGGCCGACCAGGCCCCGATGGGGGATCGAAGCTACCCCAAAGTCTTCCGATGATCGGTGTCGATGTACCTAACTATCCCGATACCGAACGGAACAATACCGACGCTTTCTTCCGAGATTCTGACTAACTTTCCGAACCGAAACACGGAGCGAAAAGGAACACGTCCGAACCCGACAGCGGAAAAAAACAATCTAAGATGGAGTCGACGCCCATGCGCAATGGAGCCGAAGAGGGAGGAGTCCTTCGGTCCCGTGACCAAAAAAGACTTCTTCGAAGAAAAACAACTTGTAATACTCCGAGACCAACACCAGGCAGCGGACTGTGCTCAACATGTGTATCTGCAGCAACATATGCCATCGAACATATAATTATATTGGATTTACCGTAGGCGTGTGTTTCGCAAGACCAACCACGGATATGCCATAACCTTCTGCCACTCCGCATCAGTCAAGTCTCTACTCAGTGTCTTTTCCCATCTCTCCCTCAGTGATTGTAATGGGTCTAGTGTGCTTTCACTTTGGGCCTTGTATAGTTTGGTGACCAGGTGGTTGTCTTCTCCTGTGGTTAGCAAGAAGTGCAAGACCCTGTGTGTGTGTCAGGGTCTGCATTGATTGTGCCCCAATGTTCCTTTATATTATGTGTCAGATTTTGGTGTAATAGGAATTGTCCGCCCAGTGCTCCGCTTTTGTCAACCATGTCAGTGAAGGGACTCAGTACACCGTCCCGAAAGAGGTCACCCAGGGTCCCCACCCCAGCCCTCATCCAGACCCCTAGCCCGGAGCCCATCAAGGCCCCATCTGCGGTACCCCGCGTCAGCACCGACAGAGGTAGCGCCGGAGAATAAGCCGATCCCACTCCTACATGCCGTGAGTATCTCTTCCAACAAGCTAAGGCCACCTTCGTGAGGACACTTTCCTCCTGGGCCTCCACTCGCCAGTTTAACATTTGTGCTATGATCTGAACTCTGATCTTCTCACTATTAGCAGTACACCTGTCCAGGCGACCCTCCCCCGCACACCACCTGGAGATCCACTGCATTTGGGATGCCAGGTAATATAATTCAAAATCTGGGGCTCCCAGACCCCCCGCGAGAGTCGGCCTGCAGAGGACCGAAAGCGCGGTGCGCTTGCGACCCCCATCCCAGATGAGGTCCATGAGCAGAGTATTCAACTCCCGGAACCACGTTGAGGGTATCAACACCGGTAGGTTGGTGAAGTAGTAAAGAAGGCGGGGTAGAATAATCATTTTAGATAATGATATTCTGGCCATTATGGATAACTTAAGTGACCTCCAGAACCCTACAAATGCTCTTAGCGAGTGGAGCGCCTTGCCTATGTTACCCTCGCGCAGGTCCTTCAGGTCATGGAATACCTGTATGCCCAGGTACTTGAAAGTGTTAGGGGCCCACACCACGTCCTCCGGACAGGAGAAGGGACGCTCACTTCCCTTTGTCAGGGGAAACACAAAGGTTTTACCCCTATTGAGGTGTAGCCCAGAGAAACCTCCAAAGTGGTCCAGTCTGGTCAAAGCCCACGGCAGCCCCGTCTCACCATTCCTAAAATAGATTAAGATATCATCGGCGTAGAGGGAGATATTATGTTCAGCCTGTCCCCATTCCACTCCTCTGCCTCCGCCCTCCATCCGTAGCAGGGTTGCCAGCGGTTCAATAGCCAAAGTAAATAATAATGGGGATAACGGGCATCCCTGCATGGTACCCCTGCATATGGGATAAGACTCCGACACTGTCCTGCTCGTCCTTACTCTCGCCAGGGGAGATGCATATAGTAAGTCCACCCATTGTACCCATGCCTTCCCCAGCCCTATCCGGAGCATCACCGTCCTCAAATAATCCCACCTAAGCGAGTCGAAGGCCTTCTCAAAGTCTATTGCTAGGAGCATCGCTGCAGGAGGCTTCTTCTCTCGCGGCATATGTAAAATGGCAAAAAGGTGTCTGAGGTTCAGCGAAGTGCTGCGTGCCGGGACAAACCCGTTTTGGTCCTCATGCACCAGTGTGGGTATATGTTGGGGTAGTCGATTGGCCATAAACTTGCTTAGAATTTTGAAGTCACTGTTCAACATTGACAGTGGGCGGAAGTCGGCTACCAATACCTCCCCAGAGTCCATCTTGGGCAAGGGGACCACCAAGGACTCTCTCAGCGAGTCGGGCAGGAGACCCCGCCGAAACGCCTCTGTGTACATTTCCACCAGCTGTGGGGCCAGCAGGGCTGAGTCCCTCTGATAAAAGTCCATTGGGAGGCAGTCAGTCCCCGGCATCTTCCCCGCAGCTAGTCGTGTAATGGCCTCTTGGACCTCCTCTGTCACCGGCCCTCCCAACCTATCCCTCTCCTCATATGCCAATATTTTCAGAGGTAGCGGACATAGATAAGCATCTAAAGATTCGGTCCCAGACGTGTCCGGACTCCTAGAAAAGAAAGTGTAGTAATCTCTAAAAGTGTCATTTATGGCACCCGGTTTATATCTGCGCTCCCCCCTCATATCACGTACAAGCATGATGGGTGTCCCCCCCCCTGTGGTCTCACCAACCATGCTAACATCTTACCAGATCTGCCCTCTTCTGCCTGTATAGAGGCTAAGTATCTCTGTACACTATGGCATCTCAGCTGTTCCTCAATCTTGGAGTGGGACCTCTTTGCTTCCTCATACCCAACTCACTCAAACATCTCTCCTCTACCCCCGTGTTTCCCCCTCATGTATGATCTTCTCTAATCTGAGCAGTTCCCGCTCCAGCGTGCGCTTCATTCCTACCGTCTGTCCCAGACAGTAACTTCACGTTGCAACCTTGAGTGTTTCCCACTCCACGTGTCTGGCCGACGCGGATCCCTTATTAGTATTAATACGGTCCGCCAGGTAATAGCAGAGCGCCTCTCTGTATGCCTGATCTTCCAGTGCAGCTGGGGCCACTCGCCACATTGGTATAGGGGGTCTATCTTCAGTCGCCCTCCAGATAAGCATCAGGGGATTATGGTCCGAAAGGGTGCGCCCTAAATATTCTGAGTGAGTCATTCCCTGCGCTATGCTGGAGGAGCATAGCGCCCTGTCTATCCTAGTGTGCACCCGGTGCAGACTCAAGTAATAGGAGTAGTCCCTGTCCTCTGGGAGCTGCCTACGCCAGACATCTACCAGGCCCCAGTCTTGTATCCACTCCCTCAGATTTTTAGCTAGCTTGTGCGTTACTGCGTCTATCAGCAGTGGAGTGATGCGGTCCAGTTCTATATCCATTATGCTATTGAAGTGCCCCCCCCCCCCCCAAATCAACAACTTCCCTCCCTGCTGGCAGGTAAGGTGACTCGATAGGTGCTGCATAAAGGGGATCTGATCCTGATTAGGAGCGTATACACTACTCAGAACAATCGGGGTTCCATGAAGCTTCCCGTCTACGATCACAAATCTGCCCTCTTGGTCTATGTCAATAGAAACAGCTTCAAAGGGGACTCCAGCCCTGACCCACACCAGTGCTCCTCTAGCATAAGCAGAATACTTACTAGAAAACACTTGCCCTCTCCATCTACGCCTCAGCTTGCCAGCCTCACCAGCAGTGAGGTGGGTCTCCTGCAGCATAGCCACATGTATACCCCATCTCTTCAGGTAGGACCGCACTCAATGTCTTTTAGCGGGAGATCCCATCCCCCTTATGTTCCATGTTAGGAAATTATAATCTGCCATGCTGATGCATCTATGGCAAAACGGACCTCCCAGCCCTCCCGGAACTTCGCTCCCACTCATCCACTTGCGGTACTTTTATACAAACTACTCCCATCTCCCACATCACCATCAAAGCATAAAACTGTGAATCCCAACTCCCCATCCCCAGGGCACCCCTCCAACTGCAGGTTGCCCAAAAAGCAATGCATCAGTGCAACTTAGTCACAGAGTGGCCGAGAAACCGATAGGGGGGAGGTTCCGTGCCCGTCGGGGCCTCCAGTCCGCACTGTTCTCCTCACCTCAGGGCCAGGCTATGGGTTCACTCAGCCAAGCTCATCCGCAGTTTGTGGGGTCACCTTCGGGGTGAGATCGGAGCAGCCGGAACCATCCGCAGAGGACACCGATGAGCGGTCCGTGTCTCTCCCGCTACCCTCTGGTGAGGATGCCTCCCTGATCATTGATGCGGCCGCCTCCAAAGCCGCTTTTTTGCCAGCTCTTTTTGGGCCCTAGTCGGTTCAGTTCTTGGACGATTTCTGTTCCGCTGTCTCTTATGGCCTCCGCGACCTCTCCGCCTTGCATGGTTGTTCCTATTACAATGTCTTCCCTCTACTCCTCGCACCTCCAGCCATTCCCATGCCTCTTCAGGAAGAATGTGGTTTTATCATCAACGATCACCCTCAATCTGGCTGGGAAAAGAAGTGAGTACTGAATCCCTTCTTCCCTGAGGGCCCTCTTCACAGCCAGGAACGAGTCCCGTTTGATTTGGACATCATTCGTGAAGTCTGGGAATAGCGTCACCTCACCATTCGCCACCCTGAAGGGTCCGGCCTCCCAGGCCCTCTGGAGCAAAGCATCTCTCTCCTTGTAATGCATCAGCTTAGCCACCACCACACGGGGTGGTCTCCCCGGCGCCAGAGGTCTCGAGGGCACCCGATGTGCCCGCTCCAAGGTGAAGAACGGGGTCAGGTGTTCCGGCGCTACCACCGTACGCAGCCACTCCTCCAGGAACTCCACAATGTTTGTTCCTTTCGCACCTTCCGGAAGACCTATCACTCGTACATTGTTCCTGCGGCTTCTCCCTTCTGCTTCTTCTGCCCTGCGCTCTAGGCGCAGAACTCGGTCACTTAGCTTCTCTACAGTGGCTGCCAGGTCCACGTGTTTCGGTGTTAGCTCCGCCAGAGTGTTCTCCGCCTCCCTCACTCTGTCCGTCATTTTTGGGTGATCTGCCCTCAGCAGGCCCTCCTCCACTGCAACTTGACTGATGTTGTGCTATAAGGTTGCTTTGGTGTCCTCTATTGCACCCAGGATCTTATCCAGTGTAGCATGCACTTTGGGTTGCGTGAGATCCTCCATATTCCCCTGTTGCGATCATTTGGAGTTTTGCAGCTCATTACTTTGCTCTTAGTCCGGCTCCTAGAGGTCATCAGGGGTATGCAGCGTTGTATACTAAATGTCTAACTAGGAAGTGGCCTCTCGCTTAAATGTCTTCAACGCTCGTCGGCCCCAGTCTGGGCGCACTCCAGCATGAGCCGCTGTGTCGGAGCGACAGCTCACTGGTCCGGTGGGGGCCTCCTCTGCCGGGCCCAGCCCCCTGCAGTGCTCTCCACGTGCCTGCTATACCGAGCCAGTTCTACTTGGGTGCTAACTGTGCTCACCCCTCTCAACATGCGATGGGGGCAACGAGGCGATGCACAGAGAGTTGATGTGGGGGGGGCTCAATACCCAGAGGGCACCCTCTTTGGCCCACAATGGCTCCGGCCGCTGCGTACTGCTCCCCACGTCTCCTCAGCTCCCTCACTGGCTTGGCGCTGCCGCCATCTGCTCCACTCCTATCTACTGCAGTGCCTCATCGGGTTCACCTTTCCCCGGAGTCCCAGGCCCTGACTCATGGATCCAGGAAGGAGTAATGGGCCCACAAGCGGTGAAGAGGTGGGGGAGGGCTCCCTGTACTTTCATGCGCCGCCCCCCTGCTTCTGGGGGGCACAAGCAGCCTCCATCACGTCTCTCACCTTCTCTAATGCGTGTCCGGCTCACCGCCCCCAGCCGCAGTCTCCTCGCTGGGATCACACGGGGACGTAACTCCGTTCTCCCGCTCGCGGTTCCGCAGGGGAGCACCGGGTCCACAGGTCCAATGAGGCTCAAATCGGGCTCCCCTCACCCCAGCAACGCCTCTTCGGGGTCCGGCAGCGCAGGGGCGGCCCCCGCTGCACCTCGCGGCCTCTTAAAGTCTGTCGGCTGTGCGGTTCCACACGCACGGCTTTAGGGCTGTGCCCAGTTGCTTAGCGAGGTCGACTCCAACGCACCATGTCGGACCGCTCCAGAGCCTTCAGACCCGGCCCGCGGCTCCCCACCGGGTCTGACCGACCCCTCCTGCGCGTTCGACACTGCTGGCTCCCAGGGAGGGTCTATGTCACAGGATCATTGACAGGCCCCGACGGAGCTACTGAATTATATGCCCACCATCTTGGCTGGGTTAGCCACGCCCCCCAATGCTTTTTTACATTATGAATGAAAAGCTGTGATTTTAAGTTTTACTTAAAAATCTATGCACCTAGATTCCTCCAGTTGATTTTGTTTGGTGTATGAAAATTCATAAAAATAATATCTATGTTTATAAATTGGTGTCTGATTTATTTTGTGTGACTTTCTTATTCTGTTGTTTTACTACTTCTAAACACTTTCCGCTTGTCCCTTTGTTTAAGCCTGACTCTTCGAAGCCACAGTTACCCAAGGTTGAAATAAGATTTAAGAAAAGAGCATGACTGGACTCAAGATGGTACTGCGAGAGAATTACATGGTGAGGTCGCACAACCACACCATAGAATAGAACACATTCCACACAAACGGGAAGACCAGCAATTGATCTTTGTTCACAAAAATGGAACTTAGCTGAATATTTCAGTCCTTGAGATACCCATTTTACAGCTGAGGTTAAATCAATTTTAGATTAAATGTCTATTCGAGAAGAAGATTTTTAACTATGAGATTCTTTCCAAATCATCAAAAGGAGGTTCATCTTTACCCCAGTGATGCTTTTATCATTTTAATGTTGATAAATAATTTATATCACGCCTAAGTCCAGCAATAGGATAGCAAGGATTAGCAAAGAGTGTGGAGACCCATTGAAGTGGCTACAAAGTAGAAAAGTGTTCATTATGTATCTGGAGGCTAGAGCTGCTAGCTTTTGCTAAACAATGGAGATTTTCTCAAAATCACCTTTAGTTTCCAATGAACCCCTTGATACTGAATGCATTACACTCACACTCAATGTAAAATCAGTTGGATTCACGACTGTCCCCCACCCTCACCTTAATGAGAATTTCTACTTTTATGCCCGGAAACAAATCTCACCTAATTAAAACTTAAGCATATTCCAGAATCTTGACTGGCTCCACATTACAGTCAGAAGTCAATTAAAATTATGGACACTAGCCTAGGACACAAAAATCCTCCTTACATGCCATACTTGCTCTCTGTTTCAGAAGATAAGTGAAATCTCTGGAATAAGGATTCATGGTTAAAGTAGATCCCCAAATTCAGGACTGTGAGTGCCCCTAAACAGTCCTTCACTGGGGCTGTAACCAAGCCTGGAATTGCCTACCCATGATATGAGCAAACTGAGATCCTCCTCTCCTTCATAAAACAACTGAACACTAATTTCTTTCTTCAACATCTAAATAAACTCTCCTGCTTCTAACTGTAGCCATCTGCCACTGGCTGTTATGTTAGGTTTTTCTTGTTCTCTGTTGCTGATTAGTTATTGAAGTAAAATTGTTCCAGCACTTGATTGTATATTGTTTTTTAAATATATGGAATGCGTCCCATCAAATTATTGTCCCAGTGCATTTGATCAGTACACAGAATACATTTAAAAAACCCTATTCCAATTATTCCAATCTACAAAACACAAGTCGGAAGAATGTGGGTGGAACCAAAATATTTTCCTATCCACAATCCAAGAAACAAAGAGAAATAAAAACAGAGCAAGGATCCTCCTGCACATGATATTTACCACAAACCAAGATAAAAGAGAAAACAAATTCAACATCATGGAGAAACAAAAATATGTAAATGACCTGAAATATTTTAAAGGCAAAAAGGGAAAACCTCATGAAGTTTGAAGAATGAGGTGATAGTTGGAAAAGGCACTCTGCAATTCTGGTGTATGGTGCCCTGGGTGTGTTAAAGCATAATATCATCCCCACAAAGTTTTTATGCTCTGCTAGGCTTGCCTGCTAATAAATCTGATGCAACTATTATATTAATTAAGCCGCCACTGAATAAGAACAAACAAAACTGGGGCGGCTGCTTGGTCCAGAGGGACTGCGTCATATTGCTGTGAAATTTCAGCATTTAGTGAGGACAAGATTTATCTTACCTTTATTCTTTCAGACTGCTACAGTTTATTACTCCTGGATTCAAGGAGATATCCTCTTGCCAAAACAAGAAAAAGTAGTCCCTGTTATGCTAATAAGGTAGTTGACTGACTGATGCTTACCCACCTAGAGGACTGGGCTAGAATTATTGGACAAGTTCCTTACCTTCTTTAATGCCTTACCTGGTAGAGTCTATGGGGGTGATTCTAATTCTGGCGGGCGGCGGAGGCCGCCCGCCAGAATTCCGCCCCCATAATACCGCTCCGCGGTCAGAAGACCGCGGAGGGTATTATGAGTTTTTCCCTGGGCTGGCGGGCGGTCTCCAAAAGACCGCCCGCCAGCCCAGGGAAAAACTCCCTTCCCACGAGGATGCCGGCTCGTAATCGAGCCGGCGGAGTGGGAAGGTACGACGGGTGCAGTAGCACCCGTCGCGTATTTCAGTGTCTGCAAGGCAGACACTGAAATACCTTGCGGGGCCCTCTTACGGGGGCCCCTGCCGTGCCCATGCCATTGGCATGGGCACGGCAGGGGCCCCGCGACCCCCCCTACCGCCATCCTGTTCATGGCGGCTTTCCCGCCATGAACAGGATGGCGGTAGGGGGGGTCAGAATCCCCCATGGCGGCGCAGCAAGCTGCGCCGCCATGGGGGATTCTGAGGGCAGCGGTAAACCGGCGGGAGACCGCCGGTTTACCCTTTCTGACCGTGGCCAAAGCGCCGCGGTCAGAATGCCCTGCGGGGCACCGCCGGCCTGTCGGCGGTGCTCCCGCCGACCCTCGCCCCGGCGGTCGAAGACCGCCGGGGTTAGAATCAGGGCCTATATCTAGCCACAGATTCCTTACCTTTGAAATCTCCCCTGAAGTCAGACTGGATGTGGAAGATTTTTGTGAGCAGTGCTCCTGCGCGCCATTAGGTGGCGTTGATCGTCTCTGTGTTTATTGTTGCCGTCATTTGCGCCAGAAATGACGTTGTGGGTCCTATATAGGTGCCACCCAGGCATGCTGACGTCAGTTTCATTTCACAACTTTTCACGGCAGAAGAGTCATTAAGAACACTGACTACAGGTGTGTCAAAATTAAAGCCCTGAAAGAGTAGGAAGGATGGGTGGGTCAGTGAGGAATCTGCAGCTAAACAGTCTCTACCAGATAAGGTGTTACTGAAGGTAAGTAACTTGACCATCTGATAGAGAATTCTAGCTGCAGATTCCTTATCTTTGAATATATACCCAAGCAATACCAGGCCCGGAGGCGGGTCTGCGAACCAAGTTGAAACAATAAAGTCCTGCAGGACTGAATGGGCAAAGTGTCCGTCCCTACGGACCTGACAGCCCAGGCAATAGTGTTAGGTAAACGTGTGCAGAGATGCCCACATTGCCACCCGACATTTCTCAAGGACTGGAACTCCTTGTGGTCACAGCTTTAGCTTGGGTAGGATGAGCGCACACCTTCAAGGAGTGCTTTTTGGCCACTGCACGGCAGATCGTAATGCAGATTACAACCCATCTAGAGATGGTCCGCCTCTGCACGGCCCGTCCATTCTTCGCATCCACATACCCTACAAAGATTTGGTTATTCACCAAGAACTTTTTGTACAATCAAGGTAGAACGCCAATGCTCTTTTTAGGTCCAGATGGTGGAATCTCTCCTCTTCCTTAGAAGAATGTGGGAGTGCGTAAAAAGTAGGCAATGTGATGGATTGGCCTACATGAAAGGGGATAGCCACTTTTGTCAGAAAAGAGGCCCTGGTGCGAAGAACCACTTTGTCAGGATAGATAGAAAGGTAAGGCAGTTTAGATGACAAGGCCTGCAGATCACTCACTCTGCAGGCAGATGTAATTGCCACAAGGAAGGCTGTTTTCAATGTGAGAGGCCTGAGAGGACAATTGCGAAGAGGCTCGAAAGGAGAAAACATCAAAAATATTAGAACCAAATTCAGATCCCACTGGGGCATAATGAATGGGACGGAGGAAAAAGATGTGTAAGACCTTTGAGGATCCTGTGTACAATAGAGGACTTAAAGAAGGTTGATCGGGCAACTGCAGGAAAGTAGAAATAGTAGATAAATATCTCTTAAGAGTGCCCATAGCAAGGCTCTGCTGGGCAAGGGAAAGGATAAACAACAGGACCTCAGAGAGGGGCAGAAAGAGGGCAAACAGGCTTGTCTGTGCACCATGCCACAAATTTCTTCCAACAACAGGCATATACTGTTTTGGTGGAAGGACGCCTGGCTACCAAAATGAAATTACAGACTTCTGGAGGAAGGTTAAAGGCTGTCAACTGTGGCCGCTCATTCTTCACGCAAGAAGGTGGTGCGTGGACAGGTTCGGGTGCAAAACCCTCCTCTACTGCTGTGACAGAAGATCCTCCCAACGGGGCAGTCTGGTCGGAGGATCAATGGATGTGCTCAGTGTAGGAAAGTACCCTCTTTCTGGCATGGTACGCAACTTTTTGCCTGTCAGTATGTTTTGACTGTGTTCACTGGGATCCTGCTAACCAGGACTCCCAATGATGCCTCTCTCCCTCTAAATTTAGTTGCGTAGGACTGCACACCCCACAGTTGGCATACTGATGCAGCCCATATAAGTCTCTAGTATATGGTACTCAGGTACCCAGGGCATTGTGGAACCAGGGGCTCCCCATGGGCTGCAGCATGTATTGTGCCACCCAGGGGAGCCCATACAAAATGGGTCTGCAGGCCTGCCATTAGCCTGTGTGAAAAAAGGTGCATGCACCTTTTCACTTCAGGTCACTGCACAAGGTCGCGGTAAGTCACCCCTATGGCAGGCCCTCCTACCCTAGAGGGCAGGGTGCAGGTACCTGTGGGTAAGAGCACTCCTGCATGAGCAGAGGTGCCTCTACAAGCTCCAGCTCCATTACACTGGACTTTGTAAGTGCGGGGAAGCCATTTTTCCTATGTACTGGACACAAGTCACTAACCTGTGTCCAGCAACATAATGTTAACTCCGAACCTGTGCATGTTTGGTATCAAAAATGTCGGGATCATACCCAGATACTGTTGACAGTATTGGTTATATGATTCCATGCACTCTGGGGCTCCTTAGTGGACCCCAGCATTGCTCCTACTAGTCTTCTGGGGTCTTCTGGGCCGCCAGCGCTGCCACCCCTCAGACAGGTTTCTGCCCTTCTGCTGCTTGATCAGGTCAAGCAAAGAAAGGCTGAGCAAAGTACTTCCTGTGGGTGAGGGAGGTAACACCATCTCCCTTGGAAATAGGTGTTACATGCCTTGGGAGAGGTATTCTCCCCAAGCCACTGGTATGCTTTGAAGGACACATTTGGGGCCCTCCTTGCATAAACCAGTTTGTACCAGTCCAGGAACCCCGGTCCCTGGTCTGGCGCAAAACTGGACAATGGAAAGGGGAGTGACCGGTTGACCAGTCCCCTGTCCATCACCACCCGAGAGGTGGTGCCCAGAGCTCCTCCAGGTGGCCACTTGATTCTGCTATCTTGAATCCAAGGTGGGCAGAGGCCCCTGGGAGCATTTGAGTGGCAGGTTACGTCACAGCCCCCTCCTAATAGGTGGTCACCCTGCTAGGCAACCAATCCCTCTTACTTGGCTATTTAGGGTCTCCCTCTTGGGTGGATCCTCAGATTAGATGTGCAAGATTCCAGCAGGAGTCTTCTTCATCCTTTACTTCATCTTCTTGCCACTGGGAGTGCAACTGGACCCTCCAGGAACCGACAATCTGCAACTACAGAAACGACCCCGCTCTGCAACATTGTTTTTCAGGCTCGTTCCAGCAACTGCAACATTTCCCTAGCTGTACATCTTCTGAGGGTGACGAGTCTTCAGCCTGCACAAGAAGTAAGAAGGAATCGCCCTTCGAGTGAAGGAGTCACTCCCCTGCATCCGCAGGCACCAACTGCAACGACAACCGGCTGCGTGGATCTTCCCTCCCCCAGAGCTGCATGAATCCTGCATCACAGGTGGTGGTCTGGAGTGGCACTCTCTACCAGCTGTCCAACTTGGAAGACGGTAAGCCTTTGCCTCTCCTTGTAGGACAGTACCCCTGTGCACTGCGACTCTTGCAGCAAACGAGGCTTGTTTGTTCCTCCTCCAAGGGATCTTTAGGCCCGTGTAGCCCCGGCTCCCAGCACTTCTTCCTGCAACGAACAGTCTCCTGCCTGTTGCTCCAGTGACATGGGACACTTCTTCAGGTGTGCTGAGTGGGCCTCACTGGGACTCCTGTGGCTGCTGCCCGTGGGTCACCTGTGGGGGTTACCTCCTCTTCTTGTGATCCTCCCAGCTGCTGATGGTGCCCTCGGACTCCCCTCCTTCGGGCGAGTCCCCTGGATCCTCTTCATCCTTGCAAAACCGTCTTCTCTGACTCTTGCATTTGCCAAGGATTGTTGGTGGTTTTCCAGCACCACTGACAGACTGCATCACGACTGCCAACGTGGGACATCACTTCTGGGACGACTCCTCTGCTCCTGTGCTGCACTGCTGACTTTCTTTGTTCACCGTCAACCTGCTCCTCCACCCACAGAAAGTGTGGGTAGTGGCTCCTGCCACAATCAGACACTCCAACACAAATTGGACTTGGTCCCCTTCCTTTGCAGGTCCTTCCAATCTTGTCTGGGTCTTGCACAATCCTCTCCCAAAGTCCTCCTGTTGGTTTTGGGGAAAACCAGGTACTTACCTCTGCTCTCCCAGTCTCTGGGGTCTCTCTGGTGCTCACACCTTGGGGTTCCTAGTTCCTCCAGCTCCCTTCTACTGATTCCACTTCCTTGGGGGGGGTGTACGACGACGACTGCCTTTCACTTTCCACTCTTAGTTTATGGTTTGGCCCTTCCCTATGGCCTCACTATTTCCTGTGGCTTTTACCAGTGCCTATTGCTTTCTATGCTAATTGCTAATGTGTATATAATAGTGTGTTTATCTACCTCCAGTTGGGGTATTGCCTATACAGTATTGTGGTATTTGTGTTACTATAATAAAGTACCTTTATTTTTGTAACACTGATTTTTATGTGTGTAAATGCTGTGTGACTATAGCGGTATTGCATAAGTTTTGCATGTCTCCTATATAAGTCCTAGATAGTCTAGACTTATTTAAACATTGCAGTTAAGTTCGGTTACCTTTTTACAAATGCAATAAACATTTTTCTGCTTAAAAAAGCCCTATTATCTGCATAATATTTTATTTGACCAGAGCCTGGACCGCCCCCCAGCCTGGACCGCCCCCCAGTTTGAAGACTTCTACATTCCATCCTCACCACACACCAGGCCAACTTTCTACACTCAGCAGCTTGAGGTATCAGACTCTCCATGCCCAGTCCGGAGGCACAAGGATTACGTGAGCCCGGCCATTCCTGACCTTCTGGAGAACTCTGGGTAGGAGTGGTATGGGCGGAAAGGCATACAGGAGGCCTGAACTCCACTGGAGACAGAACGCGTCTGAGCGATTGCGGCTTTTGAAACTCCAACAAGCAAAACTGCTGACAGAGCGTTCTTGGCGGAGGCAAAAAGATCTGTTGGTGTGGAGCCCCACTTCCGCCGGAGACCAGATGCCTCTGATCTCCACCTCTACCAGATGGCCACCCCATCCCAGGAGTGACATCTGTCACTACCGTCAGATCTAGTTGGGGAAGGGAGTGGGATCTGCCTCTGACCTAATCGTGGTTCATTAACCACAACTGCAGATAGTTCGCAGATAGTTTGCAGCTCCTCTGAGATATTAAAGAGATTCACCTGATGCTGCGCCCACAGGAACTTCAGGTCCCACTGCAGAGCCCACATATGCCACGTATCACCAGCAAGATGCAGGAGACCATGAGGCCCAGGAGCCTCAGAGTCGGCGTCACAGCAATCCAGGATAGAGGCTAAAATATCGTTATCATAGCCTGAATATCCTGGACTTGCCTCTTGGAAGGATCGGCCCAAAACTGTACTGTGTCCAGAACAGCTCAGCTGAAAGGGAGCATCTGAGAGGGAGTCAGATGTGATGTCTGCATGTTTATAGTGAAGCCCAGCAAATGAGGGAGGTCTGCAATAGTCTGGAGGTGGGAGACAACAGTCTGGGGCAAGCCCGCCTTCAACAGCCAGCAGTCGAGATAGGGAAGACTGAAACCCCTGATCTCCGCAGATGAGCTACAAACACCACCACCACCTTGGTGAACACCTGAGGGGCTCTGGCCAAAGAGGAGCACGACAAACTGAATGTGCTTGTGGCCTACCATGAACCACAAGTAACGTTTGAGGGCAAGCAGGACAGGGATATAGAAATAGTAGTCCAGCAAGTCCAAGGCTACCATCCAGTCTCCTGTGTCCAGAGCAGATAGAACCTGAGCTAATGTGAGCATCTTGAACAACTTCTTCTTGAGAAGGAGATTGAGGGACCGAAGGTCTAGGATAGGGTAAAGACCGTTGTCCTTTTTGGGAACCAGAAAGTAGAAGGAATAGCAATCACAGCCTACTTCTGGCACAAGAACCCTCTCTGTGGCTCCCTTGCTCAAGATAACTGTAACCTTCTCGCACAGAAGGAACCGCCAGGATGGTGGCGTGGATGTAGTGGTAGTCTCCAATGGGAGAAAGTGGCCCCTTCGGACTATCTGAAAAACCCACTTGTCTGACATTATGGATTTCCAGCAGAGCTGGTGATGGCGATTCCTGCCACCAACTGGCCCATGGTGGTATGGTGGGGGTTAGACAGACTAGGAAGATGCAGATGCTGCTGAGCAGAGGTAAAGGGGGCAGTGGACTGACCAGACTGCTGGCCACCTGACCCACGAGATCAGGGAGTCCAGCAACCTCGGCCTCGCAGTGGCTTGGCAGCATTCACAGCACTGTGGAGGCCGGAAATGAGCATGGTAGGAAATACCTTCCATAGCCGCAAAAGGCAGACTGGGGAGATGAGGGGCCCCCTTGAGCCCTGAGGAACTAGCTGTAGGAAGATGGCTCTGTATATACTATCTCAAAGTGAGAGCGAGTGTGCACAGAGTCCAAGGGTTCTCCTTAGAGGTTGATACTGGCAAAATTAGATAATTCTAATGCTCTATTTTGTGGTACTGTGGTCAAGCACAGGCTTATCAGAGGGTAATGTTAAGCAATTGCTGTACACACACAGGCAATAAATGACACACTCAAAGACTGGACTCCAGGCCAATAGTTTTTATATCGAAAAATATATTTTCTTAATTTATTTTAGAACAACAAGATTCAAGATTTGAAGTAAATACATAAAATGCAAGGTACTCCACACAGGTAAGTAAGGAACTTTGAATTAGAGCAGTAACATACACAGTCTTTGTTAAGATGGCAATAAGCTTTTTTAAAAGTGGACACTGTGCAAAAAATCAACAGTTCCTGGGGGAGGTAAGTAAGGTTAAGCTTCTGAGGTAAGTAAAGCACTTACAAGTTCAGTTTCCTGGGCATAGGCAGCCCACCGTTGGGGGTTCAAGGCAACCCCAAAGTCACTGCACCAGCAGTACAAGGCCGGTCAGGTGCAGAGGTCAAAGGAGGGCCCGAAACACATAGGTGCCTATGGCGAACAGGGGTGCTCCGGTTCCAGTCTTCCAACAGGTAAGTACCTGCGTCTTCAGAAGGCAGACTAGGGGGGTTTTGTAGAGCTTTGAAGGGGGGGGGGGAAGTGGAGGGGGGGGAAGTGGGGCAGTGGGGGGGGAACACAAACAGGCACACAAAACACACCCTCAGCGGCACAGGGGTGGACAGGTGCAGTGTGCTTAGTAGGCATCGGGTTTTCTGTAGAAATCAATGGAGGGACCCAGGGGTCACTCTGGCGATGCAGGCAGGGCACAGGGGGGCTTCTCAGGCCAGCCACCGACTGGGCTAGGTAGAGGGCTTCAATTTCAAAAAAGGAGGGGCAGAACGGGAGGTTTGGAGAAAAAACGAATATCTCCTGGTCCAGTGTGTATTTCTCCCAATTATATACTCCACAAAGTTTACACACAGTTCCAAAATCCGGAGATCTTTTAGGCACCATGTTTTTAACTATGCCAGGGGTTTAAATATCTGAATAAATAAATTTTTTACCCCTAGTCATTTTTAATCTCTTCCATACCAATCCTCTTTCTTTTTTTTCATCTGACCGGCTCTACACCAACTGCCTAAAAGATCTCCGGCAAAGAGCCCCTTTGTGGGGCCCGTCAGGCATTGCAGTGCCGGCCTGACGAGGAGCATAGCCCTATGATGAAGCATGTCACCGGACGGTGAGTGAGGGCTTTTGCTTCAAGCATATTGCTTCCCCCTCTTTTTTGTCTCTGGAAACCTGTCTTTACCACTATAACCCTCGATCTCTTTTTTTCTCTGATTTTGGAACTGTGTGTAAACTTTGTGGACTAGGTAGAGGGCTGCCTGATGGTCACTCCTGCACTGGAGGTCGGTTCCTTTCGGGCCTGGGTGCTGCGGGTGCAATGCTTGGTCCAGGCGTTGGGTTCTTTGTTCCAGGCAGTCACGTCAGGGGGAGCCTATGGATCCTCTCTGCAGGCGTCACTGTTGGGGTGCAGGGGGGTCGTCTATGGTTACTCACGAGGTCGCAGTCACCTGGGAGTCCTCTCAGTGGTGTTGGTTCTCTGGAGCTCGAGCCGGGGGCGTCGGGTGCAGAGGGTGAAGTCTCACGCTTCCGGCGGGAAGAGTGAGTTCTTTGAAAGTTGCAAAAATGTTGCTGTTGGTGAACAGTGCCTCTGTTCTTGGGAGTTTCTTGGTCCTTCGGTTCAGGGCAGTCCTCTGAGGCTTCAGAGGTCGCTGGTCCCTGTCGGATGCGTTGCTGTGCAGGTTCTTGGAGTCTGGAGGCAGGCCGGTAGGGCTGGGGCCAAGTCAGTTGTCTCCGTCATCTCTGCAGGGCTGTCAGGGCAGCAGTCCTTTGTGTAGGTTGCAGAAATCGGATTTCCTGGGTTGTGGGTCGCCTCTAAATACTAAAGTTAGGGGTACGCTTAGGTCAGGAGGGCAGTAGCCAAAGGCTACTGTCCTGGAGGGTGGCTACACCCTCTTTGTGCCTCCTCCCTGAGGGTTTTGGGGGCACACCCCTAATCCTATTGGGGGAATCCTCCAATCGCACAATGGAGGATTTCTAAAGGCAGGGGTCACCTCAGCGGCTGTCCTAACTGGTGGGTGGTGACTCCTTGTTTTTCTCACTATCCTATTATAGTGGGGGCAGTGGCCGGAGGGGTGGGCATCTCCACTAGCTGGAATGCCCTGGGGTGCTGTAACAAAAAGCATGAGCCCTTGAGGCTCACTGCGAGGTGTTACAGCTCCTGCAGGGGGAGGTGAGAAGCTCCTCCACCCAGTACAGGCTTTGTTCCTGGCCACAGAGTGACAAAGGCACTCTCCCCATGTGGCCAGAAACGCGTCTGGTTGTGGCAGGCTGGCAGAAACTGGTCAGACTAGCAAAAGGAGTCGGACTGGTATTCAGGGGCATTTCTAAGAGGCCCTCTGGGTGCACTTTACAATAAATCCCACACTGGCATCAGTATGCATTTACTGTGCTGAGAAGTTTGATATCAAACTTCCCATATTTCAGTGTAGCCATTATGGAACTGTGGAGTTCGTGTTTGACAACTCCCAGACCATATACTCTTATGGCTAACCTGCACTTACAATGTCTAAGGTTTTGCTTAGACACTGTAGGGGCATAGTGCTCATGCACATATGCCCTCACCTGTGGTATAGTGCACCCTGCCTTAGGGCTGTAAGGCCTGCTAGAGGGGTGACTTACCTATGGCACAGGCAGTGTGAGGTAAGCATGGCACTCTGAGGGGAGTGCCATGTCGACTTAGTCATTTTCTCCCCACCAGCACACACAAGCTTTGAGGCAGTGTGCATGTGCTGAGGGAGGGGTCCCCAGGGTGGCATAAGACATGCTGCAGCCCTTAGAGTCCTTCCCTGGCATCAGGGCCTTTGGTACCAGGGGTACCATTTACAAGGGACTTATCTGTGCCAATTGTGGGAACAAAGGTACAGTTTAGGCAAAGAACACCCTTGCTGGGGCCTGGTTAGCAGGGTCCCAGCACACTTTCAATCATAACTGGCATCAACAAAAGGCAAAAAGTCAGGGGGTAACCATGCCAAGGAGGCATTTCCTTACACTGGCTGTAGCCCGAAGATCCTTGAAGTGCTTGAGAGACGAGTCTGCTTGTCTACAAAGAGATAGGTGCCATTAAAGGGCATGTCCATCAAAAAAGCTTGGACATCCACCAAAAAGTCAAACGTCCTCAGTCAGGTTTTGTGCCTCAGGGCCACTGTCAAATAAACCATTCTGCCTAGCAAGTAAATTTTGTCCAGTCCACAACGAATTGTGAACTTTGCCACACACCCCGGGCAGCACTTGCTCAACCATATCCCTCAGCGTGTGGGAATAATGGCCCACAAGGCATGCAGTGTTCACAGACCGCAATGTAAGGCTGGCAGAAGAAAACATCTTCCCAAGTGAGTCAAAATTTTTGGATTCCCTATCCGGGGGAGAGAAAGGGAAAGGGCCATGGGAGGCAGAGGCTTGGACCACCAAGCTCTCAGGGGTGGGGTGCTGCTTCAAGAAATTCAGGTCCCCAGGTGAAGGATGATGGCAGTGTGCAACTGTCCTGATCACAGGAGTCCCTGTCCTGGGTTTGGACCAGGTACCCATTAGGAAGTTAGTGAGGGCATCATTCAACGAGAGCAGGGGTTCTAAAATGGAAGCTCCAGGCTGCAGCACTTCTGTTAAGTGGTTAGTCTTGACAGCCCTGAGAGCTGTTGAAGATCCAGAACTTCAGTAACATTTTGTTTTCTTCAAATTCTTCTTGTGCCTAGACTTACCCAATCATCCAGAGGACTTGGAGTGGGACAACAACGATGGAGGACTCCACAACCACTCCCAGGATTTCCCTCTCACCAGGACCTCGACTTGCACGGAGTCGAGATATGTGCCACCATCAGCTTCAGGGACCACTACCTCAAAGCCTTCGGATGCGTGGCCTGACCCTCAGAGCACGACTTCTATTTATGGTCCTGCACTTCTAGTCGAGGTGTGGATCCGCCATGGACATAGCCCAATGATAGGATCTGCAGGGCTTGAACCTGCTCTTCCTAGATGACATTCCTTGACGCACCAGGAGTTAGCAACTTGAAAAACTGACAAAAAGTAGAAAAAGGTCAGTCAAAAAATGATTGAGAGGTAGTTCTCTTCAGGTCAGCACTGGCTGGCCTGGAAGAAAAGAAATGATGTTAGCATGCTGCGGTCGCGCCTATATAGGACCTGTGACGTCATATCCAGTGTGGATGATGCTGATGACGGACGCAGAGCCGGCTGACACCACCTAAGGGCTGCTTGAGAAAAACCTCCAGAACCAAACTGACACCTGAGGTAAATTCTAAGATAAGGAATCTGCAACTAGATGTCCCTATCAGATTAAGAAGCGCTCTCCTCCACAGCCACCGTAGAGAGAGAAAGGATGCCAGTATCTGAAGAAGTATCCAGTCTGCTGGCCTCACCCAAGTCTTCAAGCAGGTCCACTGCTTTGTGGGGCTGGGATTCTAAAGAGTCCAGCGACCGCTCTCATTTATCCCCAAAGTCTAGCCTATAGGAAAAGGGTGCAGGATCCTAATGACGAAAAGGTGCTGTGATGACAATGGTGATGGTGCCGCCGGGAGCATCAGGGCCAAAGTCTGGGAAGGCCAAGGTGGTATGACCAGTGCCAGTCCAGATCCAGAACTGGATCCCTGGGAGCCACTAAGAGCAGAGGCCGAAGTTGCCAGTGTGGAACCCAAAGAGGCACCCTCTGACTCTGCGGAGCCCAAAGGCACTCCAGCGGGGTCAGGCAGCCCAGAAATGAGACGTATGGCCTCATAGAACGCTAATAGTTGGGCAGGGGACGCTCCTGCTCCTGGAAACGCAGGAAGACGAAGAGGTGGGCAAGGAGCAGGTTCTGCAGAGTGACGCCTAGAACGTTGACACATCCTCATCAGCCAACAGAAGAGCAGTAGAAGAGCACTTAAACTTCTTTGATTTTTTATTGTGCCTCGATTTACCCAATCGTCTTGAGGACTTGGAGTGGGATGACAATGACTTCAGGCTCCTCGACCGATCCCAGGACCTTCTTCTCGACAGGGATCTCAACTTGCGGAGTAGAGCGCCTGGCCGCCATCTGCTTCAGGGATCACTCCCTCAAAGCCTTTGGATGCATGGCCTGGCCCTGGGAGAATGACTTCGGGTCGTGGTCGCATTCCAGACACCAAAGGCACACGAGGTGCGGATCTGTCACTGATATCGCCCGATGACAGGACCCACAGGGCTTGAATCTGGTCTTTCTAGAAGACATCCCTCGAAGCACAAGGAGAGAAACTAGAAAAATACTCAACAAAGTTGAAAAAAGCCAGTCAAAAATTGACTGAGGGATCGCTCTGTTTGGATCAGCACTTAGCTGGGGCAGAAAGAAAAGAAATGACAAGAGCACGTCTGGAAGGCGCCTATATAGGACCTGCAACATCATATCGAGCGTGGATGATGCAGACGATGGATGCAGAGCCAATCGATGCCACCTAACAGTGCACGGGGGACTGCTCACAAAAATCTTCTGGATGCAGTCTGACTCTTGGGGAGAATTTAAAGGTAAGGAATCTGGAGTTAGAAGTTTCTATCAGATTGACATATCCTCACAACGCATACAGGTTTAAAAGTACATAAAAGTTACATCTTGACTGTTCTGCAGATCACCCAAAAGCTTTCGACTTTGTGAGGTGTACAATCCTAGTTAGCTGGGTCTAGCTATAGAGCTATTACTTAGTATCAATGTACAGGCACCAGAATTAACATCAGGCTGGGGAATACAGGATAGCAACAGCATTATATCGCAAATTAGTATGGACTAAAACAGGGTTTTGTCATGGCCCTGATTAATTTGTTTCTATGCAGTCTCTCTGTTGCAGTTATGAAGGCTATCACTAAACTGGCTTTCCATGAGAGATCATCAGCAAAAAAAATTTTTCATTACAGTGATACGATTATTTATGGTGTCCAACATTAAGGGGGGTTGTCTACATGCAATCAAAGCCCAAGCAAGAGGACTAGGGAGCTATAACTAAGCTGTTGAAATTTGGAAAACGTAAATGAGTTACAGAAAGTGGACAATGCTGAACCATAGAGGCTAAAAACTTAAACATACCTCAAAGTCATTTTCAATGGACAATTTAACATGGGAGTGACTGTGTTAAGTGTTTGGTAGCTGGGAGGGTCACAAAGATTTGACTCATACTTTGAAGGTTTTGATGTTAAGCCACTCCTTGAGCCTTCAGAACAAAGATACTTCTGTTTTGGATTTATGGGTCTGACTGTACCACCCTCGGGCCCCTCTCACTAAGTGCACCCAGTACTGCTTTCGCAGGTTGCATGTCTTGGTGCAGATCTAAAATGAAAACAACACATGACTCACAGCCTGCATGCCCTGCTCCCTTTACATGCAATATATGTAAGTCACCCCTCTAGCAGGCCTTTCAGCCCTAAAGGCAGTGTGCATTCTATTACATGTGAGGGCGTGCCTGCATAAGAAATATGCCCCTACTGTGTTCTTGTCAAACCTGGGACATAGTCAGTAAACAGAGCAGCCAATTTAAATGCATGTGATGGACACTGGTCAGCACGGGTTTCCCAGCTACATGATGGCTACTCTGAACCCTGGGTTGTATGGTATCAAAAAACTCAGAATGATAAATCCAAACTGGTACCAGTACTGGATTTATTATAAAATGTACCTAGGGGTCATCTTAGAGGTGCCCACTGCAAAAGCTAACTACCCTGGCATGGTTGGTGGCGGGTTCCAACCAGCCTGCCACCACCAGACAGGAATCTGGACCCCTGGGGAGACAGCCATTGCTTTCTGGGGCCAGAGAACAAAGCCCTTCCTGGGAAGACGTGCTACCCCACCTCCTCCAGGAATGTGCACAGCCCTGCCTAAGAGCTTCAAAGGGATTACCGTCCTTGAAACTCGAACACCAAGCCTGCTGCTAGCAGCAGATGGCCTCCCTCATTGCAAACCCCCAAGTTTGGCAGGAGCAACACTGGGAAAACATACAAAGGAGGAGTGGCCCTACCTAGCATGCCCCACCCCTAAGGTGCTGCATGCGAGGTGGATTCTCCATTTCATTTTCCTCCATCTTGGAGGGAAGGAAAATAGCCAATCAGGTGTAGGGAAAGTGACTTCTGCCCCCAGGAAGTGGTAACAGTGGGTGTAGCCACCCTAAGGTAGATGACCCATTGGTTACCACCAGGTTTCTCCAAAATGCCCACTAAATACAGCATTATGCCCCTGCTATTTCTTTGTTGATTCTCAGACACAGTAAGTGGAGAGGGAAGCGATTTTAAGTACATGTGCTGGACACTGGTCATGAGTTCCCCAGCTACATGATGGCTTCACTGATTGGTATCAAACATCTCTCAATAACAAACCCTCACTGAATCCAGAAAAAAAAATATTAACACACTCAGAGGGGCACCTTAGAGGTGCCCCCTGAAAGCCTACCAACTCCTAGCGTGGGCACTGACTGGTCAAAACCAGTGCAGTCATCTTAGACAGAGTTCCGGCCGCCTGAGGTGAGAGCCAATGCTCTTGAGGGCTCAGAACAAAGGCCTGCTCTGAGCAGAGGTGTGACGACTCTCAGGCAGGATAGGCATTCCAGGGCGGGGAGCTTCAAAGGCCTTGCCCTCTTTGTAATGCAACCAGGTCTCTGCAGATGGTGGAGATGATTAATCCCCCTGTCCTGATCCCACTTTTGCCAGCAGGAAAATTAGTTAAATTAGGAGGAGTGCCCCCTTCATGCCAGTCCCACCCCTAGGGTGGACAAGTTGAAGTGGACACTACTTTTTAAATTCCTCCATCGTGTGAAAGGAATCAGGCCAATAGGGTTAGCGCTATGCACACTTTCTAAAGGAAGTGGTCATAAGACCAGTATAGTCACCCTAAAGGTGTGTAGCCCATTGGCTACCACCTGGCACTCCCTGTAATGCCCCTAAATTCAGTATTTAGGTGGCACCCCTGAACTCTGACACCACAGAGTCGCACCAGCAGAGAAGCCTGAAGACACCAACTGACTTCGCCCCACCCCTACCGGCCTGTCTACAGCCTTTGAAGAACCTGCACCCAAAAGATGACTTGTCCTGCAGCCCAGCAAACCCCAAAGCCTTGGAAGCACTGTCTGCCTTCGATAAAGACCAAGAACTCCTGTGCACAGCAGACGTGCCAAAAAATAAATAAATAAATAAACAACAACTCCAAAGAAGAAGTCTGCCTGAGGAACTGCAAAACTCTCTCTGGAACCACCTCTGCACTGGACGCCCATGGCCCAAGTACAAGAAACCCACCAGCCCTGTGAAGGTTCTCCAGCGCTTCCAAACAAGAGAACACCATGGTCTGAACCCTGCAGGACTCGACAGCGACATCTGCAGGCTCAATCCGAGGACTCCCCCTGAACACGACATGCCTGGTAAGCTGTTTCCAATGCCAAAAGACACCCCTTCACCCGGAGCCCCTGGGCCTTGGGGAGCTAGACCGTTGGTGTCCCTAGGACCCCTGGCATCTCTACTTACCTGGGCAGCTGTAAGTTCTTCTCTCCTGGACAGAGCCTGCAGCCTGTTTCTGAAACTGATCTCCTCTATAGGTTAACACTGGGCGCCTACACCCGGCCGCCTCGTACCACTGAGGGTGTACGTTTGGTGCTGCCTTGTGGCCCCCCCTTGTATTCACTTCAACTACAAGAGATCGACCCCGACTCCACTTTACTCACCTGTTAGCAGCATGTCATTGGTTACCCCCTGCCTCCACTGGTTAACCTTCGGCACCCAACGCTGTGTTGGCACTCTGCATCCGGCCGCCCTGTGTCGCTGAGGGTGTAAGTTTGGTGCTGCCTTGTAATCCCGTCCCCTGAGCCCCCCTGCCCCCTCCCCCCACCCAGATGCTTACCTCAACCCCATGAGACCAACTTGTGACACCGCTTCTACTTTCCTGTGAGCAGCACACAGTGGGTGCACTCTTGATGCTGTATTGAACCTTGCTTGGTGTTTACCTAAAACCCCAAAGACTGGATTTGTAAGTAGTGTACTTACCTGCAAAAATACATTCTTGCTTTCCTCCACTGTCGATTTATGAAACTGAAAAGTATTTTTAATTTAAAAACCGCTTGCCTTGCAACAAAGTTCTTTGGTTCAAAGCATGTATAAAAGCAACTGTTATTCTAAGTTGGTCCCAGAATTATTCTTTGAGAGTGTCATTTATTGCCTCTGAGTAAAACAAATGCTTAACACAACTCCTTGATAGGCCTAACTGCTCGCCCACACTACCACAAATAGAGCATTAGACCTATCTATTTCTGCCTCTGCAAGCCTTTGGGGATCCACTGGACGCTCTGCACAGTGTACTTTATTTTAGTGCACTATATAGCGAGCCAGCTTCCTACATACAGTAGCCAATGTTTTGCCTCCTGTGCCTACCATTCAATAGAAATGGCTCGGATAATTATTCCACAAGAAAGCCAAGTTTGTAAATTTCAGAGAAAAGGGGTAGAAACCGGACGCATTCTTCACCTTTTCACAAGTTCTGTATTTAAAAGATGTGCAATTGACACATGTTAACGGAACACAGACAACTGGACGTGTGAAACAGACACCCAACCACATCTTTTGTTGGAATATTTCACAATAATTCTACTATTTAAAACTTGCTTTAATAACATGCAGCACTTTAATTTTTTTTTAAGTTATAAATTATACTATGACTTGATTTTATTTTTGTTTTTTAATGCTTTTGTTTAATAAACAGTTTTTGTTAGGATAATATTTTTTACAAGGCAGAGCAGGTATATCAAAGCACACAAGTCAGCATCAGTGATTACTTAAATCCTGGATGATCTGATACTACTAGAGAATGATCATGTTGTTAGCATTCTGATTTTGCTAGACTTGTAAGTGGCACCAGCCACCACTTAGCACACCAGCTTACTGAATAGTTTGCAGGACTTGGGTATTCATGATGAACCATACCTAATAGCTATCATTGGGTACCCTGATCAAATATTCTGGGGTCTAAATTTTTAATGAAGTTAATAACAGAGTTTCTCTTCAGAACTTCGCCCATGGAGGAATTAGTTCATTAATCTCTAAAATAGAAATTACTAAAATAGAATAAATGTTTCAATTACAGAATCTTACTATTTAATGGTGACTCTATTCTGTACAATGCCTAAAGTGTACTTTGAAGGTGATTCTTGAGCTTCAGTATTTGAAGTGGAACCAATGTCGAGTTCTGTACAATGCTCAGTCTTGTTATATATCGTGAACCTCATATTTCAGAAGTAAATGTGAACCCATCTCTTCACATTATTACAAGGCATAGCATATTGATTAGGAACCAATGTTTTATCCCCAAATGCCCAGATCATGATATTTGATGGCGAACTTAGCCTCTCAGCTCAGTAAATGAAAGTGAACCTTTCTATTCAGTTCAATGAAATCAACACTTCTGTTATGTAAAGGTGAACCTTGTTTTCTATTTCTCAGAATGCCTAGAGTCTTGGCACACAAACCTTTCTCCTACGTGACAGAAAGCACATGGTTGGTGCCTGAAGTGAAACAACCTTAATCAGTCTCATCACAGGCCCATTCTTGGTATCCCAAGGATTACCTACCTCTTCGGTCTCATACATGGTTCTCTTGGAGGAGAATGGAGAGGGCTCTTGCTCCTTCAGTTCACATGGGCTCTCTAAACTGGAAAGGTTAATCTCATCAGTCTTCCCCAGAAGCAGATCCAATTGGGAGTTGCTAGATTGATGGCTCACAATAACAGAAATCCTAGAGAAAAACAATACAAAAGGGCATGAAATAAAATCAGCTGAATGCTTTATTTTCCAAAATTAATACATTTTTGAGATGTGAAATACCCTTAACATAATCATATGAGGTTTTATGCGAATAGTTGTCATTCTTTTAAACTGAAGTAGGTTTTTTAATTTATTCCCACAACTTGATGCACAGACCTCTTCAGGTAGGTATAAATTGGATCCTATGGCACAGACAGAAAGGGGCCAATATCTAGGCATACCTTTGGCCACTTAGAGCAGTGCAGAGGTCACACAAAAGATAATGGAAGGAATGCTTGCAATAATCTAACCACTGGCAATCACTTGGGGCAGCATTTCAACCTATAGTTATTCACCCAGTGTGCCATTTTAGACAATTGGTCACCTTCTGCAAATCAGTATTGAAACCTTCTTTTCTTGGGAACAGTTTGTTCTAAACTACGAGGGAAGACCGCCTCCATAAAGAAACACACCATTCCCAGAAAGGTGTTGCTGTAACCAAACTACATTTAACTGCAGGTCCCCTATCAGGGCAAAGCCAGTCTTGGGTTTCTTGTGTTCCGTTTCCCGGAGGACCCTGCCTGGCAGTTTGGGATGTACTGTTCCCACTGGAGCAGGGTCATGTCTAATTTTGATATGGCAGGGTCCAAACTGAGCTGGCATGGGGGGCAAAAGAGTGATGGGTTGGAATGTTACCCCAAGAGCTTGCCAGTGGTTAGATTCACTACAAGCATTCCACCCATCACCTTTTGTGTTTCATGTAATGCCCTAAGCAGCCAAAGGTATGCCTAGACATGCATCCCTTACTCACTGTGACACTGGAACCAAGCTACACCTGACTGAAGAGCCCTAATCACAGTGAAACCAGTCTTGGGTTGATTGTGTTCCAGTTCAGGGAGGACCTGGCCTGGCATTTTGTGCTGGACTAATCATATGGAAGCAGAGTGAAGACTGATGTGAGTATAGCTGGGTCCAAACTCAGGTGAAACCACTTTTTGTTTGATTAGATACGTTTATACTACAAACATATTTATAGTAACAGGTCTGTACCGAGAAGCAGTTAATTAAGATAATTTGTGTACAATAAGGTGTTAAGTGTAAGAAGTTTTGAATGCTGCCAACAGAGGAATTAAGGATTTGTTTTGGTCTTCAGTACAATTTGTTTTCATGAATGAATGAAAGTTTATTGCATAGATATAATAAAATACCAGTTACAATCATAAAAAATAAAATCACCATTAACACTAGAAAGACAGAAAAAAAACAACCATGAATTTAAAAGACAAACTGTTTCAGCACTTACCAAACCCAAAATAATTTCTGGGATCTACTGAGAGTGGAAAAGTGAACTGCCTGTTCTGTATTATTGTATATTTTTTGTTTGGTTGGCATTGCTGTCATGTATTTAGTTAGAGATGTTGTGTTTGTTTTTTTGTATTTACTTATAATTTGCTCGGTTTTTTTTGGTATAAAAAATGTGATGGCGGTGTGCGTGGAGTGGCGCTTGGCTGGGGCTGTACATGGAGTGGCACTCGGCTCGCGGTGTGTGTGGTTTGGTGCTTGGCTGGTGGTGTGTGTGAGCTGGCACTTGGCTGATGGTGTAAATAGCAACTTGGTGCTGGTTACTACACCACACTGCTAGCCAAACACCAGTCCACAGACTCCGTCTGGTAGTGTGATTGCGGAGTCAGGCATGTGGGAGTATGAAAGCGATGGGCCCTTGAATAGAGCTGTCTGTTGATGTTAGTGTTGTAATGTGCTGGGCCTCTTAGAAAAGAGCTGGTGAAAACCCTTAAAATATGCAAGGTAGTAGGCTTGCACAGACTCCAAAGCGATTTCCTACGCTGGAATTACTGCTTAGCGCTATCTCCAGTCCCAGTATGTAGATCTGTGGAGAGATGGCAAAATGTGAGAATTGCTAGAATTCAAACCCTACTATAGTATATGTGCTGACATAATCAGAGAGGCTACTATCAGAGGTCTTTTGTAATGAGATTACTGTCATAATTGTATTACAAGCACGGAGGCTCCTATTATGCTAACTTCTCTTGCTTTAATTTGAATAGCAGCCAAGATAAACTACAAATCCCAGCAAACCCAGCTGGGAAACTACTGAAATAGGTCATACAGTAGGTAACCAATCAGAGTCATAGGTAAGTATAAAGATATTGGCTGAGAGCAACGAGTCCTCTTTTCTTGCTGCTCGCAGTCAAGATAAGTACTATCTTTCTACTCATGTGTTTATATGCCTTTATTATGTTTATTTAGTACTTTCTTTATTACATGCTGTATATATATATATATGTTGCTGTGCGCTTCCTTTTACCAACCCTTCTCTTCACGGGTCTATTTTATGGCTCTCTTTCTCGCCTTAAGGTTTGTTGTTAGTTTTTCTTATTGCGCCCCAACGTTCCAAAGTGAACGCCTGGGGCGCGCGCTGTGCTCGGCTGCGTCTTTCCTTGTCAGACGCAAACCGGCATAGCTTCTGACAGCGCATCAGAACAGCCGATTCTCCCCTTCTGTCAACATTGCAGCTTTGCGGTCACGCTTTCATTAGCGCGACCGCTCTAAAACTACAACAACATTCTTCGGTTCCTCTCCCCGGCCCAGCTGTTTCCCTAATTCATTTTTGACCGGCCGGCCACGCATTGAAAGCCTCTGACACACGCAGTCAACCGATTTTTTCGTTTACCTGACAGTGTAGTTAGTTAATTAATTATTTTTCTTAGAGATAGGCTATTTATACATTTAAAATTCGTAAAAACTATTGGAATTATTTTAAAACTTTCCTTTACCATGGAAAATGATTCCGAAGACGAAGAGGCTCAGCAGTTTAAAGAGGATTTAGATTCCTTTATTCAGGACTCAGTCCAGAAAGCGGTTTCCTCCTCAATTTCTGATTTTTCCCAAGACATTTGAAGCCTCTGTCAAACGTTTAATATCCTCCGCTACCCCTACCAAAACCAGGAAAAGAAAGACAGACAATGTAGATGTCAACTCTGACTCTCCGTCAAAAAACATCCCTAACCAACCGTCCACCTCCAGTATTTCCTTTCCCATACAGGTCACTAATTTGGGAGATACAGATGACGATATGGGTGATTCCGACTCTGACAAAGACACGGATAAGGATGATCCAGACATAATGATCTGGTCAGGGCCTGTGGAGAAGAGGTGTAAAACTTATCTAAATATATTGGGAGAGACTTCAAAAACCAAATCAAAAAGTTCCTTATTGGATTTTGCGGGCCAACCGATGTTTGATCCGTCCCTTATCCGTCACCCTAATTCCACTGAATGGACTCCCTGTGACCATGTCTCTGACTATGTTTTAAAGAATATTCGTCAACCCTTAGATAAATTGGTACGTAATAGACTCAAATCCGAATTCCCTAGACCTTCCCTTCCCAACAACATCACTAATACCCCTGTCACTGACCCAAATATGATAATGTTCTTTACAAAATTTGGGAAAGATCCTAAGAAAGGTGTTGACAGAGCCTGGACCAACTGCCAAGACAGGTTGCTTGACCTCTCGGGCCCTCTCACCAGGATTCTAGATTTGGCAGAAGAAGCCAGAATGGAAGGCAAGAAAGTTGACCCTGTCATCCTTTCCAATTGGGCCCAACGGGCGATTTGCCTACTTGGCAATACAAACGCCTCAATGGCGCAAGAAAGACGCAAAAGCTTGCTACTGAAAATCGATCCCAAGCTCAATACTCTTGCCGCTAAGGAGGCGGGTCCAGAAGCCAACGGCTTGCTGTTTGGAGATTCTTTCATAAAAGAACTCAGTAAATATGTGCAAACCTTTACCTCTATGGACAAGGCGCAGTCTTCCATGCAAAAGATTTTTCATTCCCGTGTTTTTGGGAGAGCCGGCAAAGGCAGGAGCCGCTTTGCCGGCCGATAAACCCAGAGAGGTGCGGTCAACCAGACCAGAGGCTCCGCTTCCTATCAGCAGGAGTACAAACCACAGTTCTACCCTCAAAGGTATTGTTCCTTCAGACGTGGCTTCAGATCCAGAGGTTCACAAAACTCAAGTAAGCATTCCTCTTTATGGTCCATTGTTGGTGGGAGGCCGGACGGCATTATTCATAACAAACTGGCAGTCTTTAACCGCAGATCCATGGGTCCTGCAGACAGTCTCAGGCTATCATATAGAACTCTACTCAGCTCCTTTACAACATCATGTTCCAAAACCCCTAATTTTTTCCAAACAACAAGACACTCTTCTCTCTCAAGAGATTCATTCTCTAAGTCTCAAGCAAGCGATAGAGCCATGTTTTCCTCATCCTTCAGGCTTCACCAGTACGCTTTTTTTAGGTCCAAAAAAAAGAACAAAAAATTTCGTCCTGTCATAAACCTCAAGTTTTTCAACAAATTTGTGGTTTATCACCATTTCAAGATGGAAACTATTCTCCATCTTCGAGATTCGTTATTGACAAACGATTGGATGGTACGTTTAGACTTACAAGATGCTTACCTCTCCATTCCCGTTTATCATTCCTTCAGGAAATTTCTACAATTCCAATGGAAGGACCAATTTTACCGTTTCGACCACCTAGACGCCTGGAATGGCCGGGCAATATTCTCGACAGCACCAGATCTTGTCTTAGAATCCGATGCAAGTTCTCGACTGGAGGTTTATGGTCAAGAGAGGAGTCATCTCTGCACATAAACTGTTTAGAGATTCTTGCAGGTTCCTGTGCGATCCAAACCTTTGCCAAAGAAAAGGGTAAGTTGTTCTATTCTCCTCCAGATGGACAATCTTTCAGCAGTTCAGTATATAAATCACCTTGGAGGTACTCGGTCAAAACCCCTCGTCAAACTAGCAAAAAGTACTTGGGAATTTTGTCTTCAAAACCAGATTTCCCTACGAGCAGAATACCTTCCGGGAAACATGAACACAATCGCAGATTGGTGGTCCAGATATCTTCAGGACTCCAGCGATTGGCGTCTTCACCCTTCTATCTTCAACAATCTCTCTTCCAAATTCGGTCCCTTCTCTGTCGATCTCTTTGCCTCTCGTTTAAACTCTCAACTCCCTCGGTTCTACAGTTGGCGGCCAGACCCTCTGGCTTTGGCCACCAACGCCTTTCAA
This sequence comes from Pleurodeles waltl, assembly GCF_031143425.1. NCBI lineage: Eukaryota > Metazoa > Chordata > Amphibia > Caudata > Salamandridae > Pleurodeles > Pleurodeles waltl. The sequence goes on from NC_090448.1 coordinate 698,613,955, forward strand.
CAGGACTGGTCCAATCAAACCAACTATGCGTTTCCTCCCTTCATAATGATTCCCAGAGTTCTGGCGCAAGTCCGTCGTCAATCCACCAAAGTGCTTTTGGTTACCCCCCTCTGACAGGGTCAGCCTTGGTTCCCTTCAGCTCTCGAATTACTTGTAGACCTCCCTGTTCTTTCACCTTTTCCCTCTCTTTTGTTGAATCCACAAGGACAACCTCACGATTTGATACTCAACCACACTCTCCAGTTAGTCCCATGGATGGTTTCGGGTCTTCCTGGAGAACCACAGGAATTTTGCAGGAGGCTGCAAGCTTCATACGTCAAGCCTGGGCTCCCGGCACAACTAAAGCTTAAAGGTCAGCCTGGTCAATCTGGAATAATTGGTGTCTGGTCAGGGGTGCCGATCCCGCTTCAGCAGATGTAGTCCTGGTTGTTAATTTTTTAGCCTCCCTGGCAGCCCAGGGCAAGGCTTATAGAACAGTCAACATGTACAGATCCGCAATTTCCACGGAACATGACCGAATCAATAGTAAACCCATTGGCGAGCATCCTCTAATTTGTCGACTGTTAAAAGGGATACGTTTTACCAAACCCCCTTTACCTAAGTACAATACCATGTGGGATGTCAATGTGATCTTACAGTTTCTTTTATCACAACCGCCCAATTCCCTTTTATCCCTAAAATGTCTTTCTGCTAAACTAACTATTCTCCTCTGTCTAGTTTCTCTCAAACGTATTTCTGACGTTAGTGCCTTAGATGTAACATCTGTACAGTATACTCCTCAAGGTGTTTTCTTTCAGGTTCGAAGAAGAACAAAAACTAATTTAATGTCTGTTTTTTATCCTTATTTCCCGGATCAGGCTAATTTATGTGTAGGAACTTGTTTGAAAGAATATATTTCAAGAACTAGAGATTTGAGAAAGCCTTCTGAAACTCAACTCCTCATCTCATTCAGATCCCCTCATAATCCTGTCACTTCCACTACTTTAGCCCGCTGGGTCAAAAGGCTTATGGACCTGGCCGGGATCAACATCTCCCTTTTTGGGGCCCATTCCACCAGAGGAGCTATGGCTTCCAAGGCCTTTTGGGCAGGATTGTGTTTGGGCGACATTCTCAAATCAGCTGATTGGTCAAATGTTTCAACCTTTAGAACCTTTTATTGTAAGCCTGTTTCCCATGTAGCTAATTCTGTTATTTCTATGCTTTGAACTAGCATAATAGGAGCCTCCGTGCTTGTAATAAAATGGAGATTTTCTTAGCTTTAGTGAAAGAAAGTCTTGATTTTATTAAACACACGGAGGCGAGTATTATCCCACCACTATTGTTCTTCTGTTTAACCCTCCCTTTATTCTCAGCAGGTACAGCTACCGCTACTAACCAGACATCCTAAGGTTCTTTCTTCAACCTACCAGCATACTTCGATGGACATTCCTGCTTTGACACAGTAAAGAACTCTACTTCAAGACCTTTTCATCCCGGATCTGGATCAAAAGACTGTTCATATAGTATACCGTTTTGAAGCTTTGTTTTCAATTCTATTGGCATGTGCTATTTTACTCCTGATTGTTCCTTTATTCAGAGTGGCTTAACTGCTCTGCAAGAAAAGAGGACTTGTTGCTCTCAGCCAATATGTTTATACTTACCTAGGACTCTGATTGGTTACCTACTGTATGACATATTTCAGTAGTTTCCCAGCTGGGTTTGCTGGGATTTGTAGTTTATCTTGGCTGCTATTCAAATTAAAGCAAGAGAAGTTAGCATAATACTCGCCTCTGTGTGTTTAATAAAATCAAGACTTTCTTTCACTAAAGCTAAGAAAATCTCAATTTATCACCGCACTTCGTGGCTCTAAAGATACAGGTGAACTTTTTTTTACAGGACAAGTAGATTTATGAAGCAATCTGTCCTATGGACAAGTAGACATTTTATTGAATTCTGTAACCCTATATTTGTATGCAGAACAGTTTTTGTGGGACAGTGTTACACTTTCCTACACACTTTTGTCCCACTCTACAGCTAGTAGGTGGACTACATCAAATTGCCATGATATGAATGAGATGAAGCAATTCTGTGGTTTAACTTTTTGACAGGATTGCTAATGAAGTCATCAGAGCCTTTATATTGCTCTACAAGTCCATTGATGGCAACTGCTATTTTTCCAGCAACCATGAGCCTAGATCGATATTTGCTTCTGCGGCAAATGCTGCACTCTGTGGATAAAGCTACATTGCTCCCACAAGAGCATCCTCATTAGTAAGTCTCGTCAAGATTCAGCCTGTTCTTGACCATTCAGTTGATAGTTTCTCAGAGATCAGTGTTCCATGTCAAGATATATCTGTGGATAAGTCCAAAAGTGCAAATGGATATGCATAAAGCTCCAGGGTGTACAGTAGTAGAGATTGTTCAATGGACCCCGCAAGTTGTCCTTCACGTTTTTGAAGTTAGTGAAAAATTGTACTGGGGACTTGCCAGAACACATTTTCACAAAGGTGACTATTTATACATTCACAATTTTTATACAGGTTTTCACTTATTTAAAGAATTCTGAAAGTTGGCACTGCGGCATGTGGCACAATTGCTCTAACTGTAAAGGTTCCTCTAAAGAGCTTATATGTAAGAAACTTCAAAAGAGACAGAGAATTGGATTGCGTAGCAAATTAACTAGATGTCTTGAAATTGCCAGAGCGAGGAGATGTTGACATTCTCACAGCTACTGACAACAAAAGCACTTAATCATTGACTGTTTGGGGCCATGTAGCAGAAGGTCACAACCCACTGCACTTTCTAGACTACAAAAGGTACATGGGAGGTGTAGAAAGGGTAGATTAAAGGCTAGAGCCTTACATTGCTGTTTGAAAAGCAATCATCTGGTACAAGAAGTTGGCTATTCGTTTGTTTCATTTGGCATCCTTCACTCATGTTTTGATAAAGGATAATTCTCCAGATTCCAAGATGATTTTTGTGCAGTTTCAGCAGTCTCTAATAAATAGGCAGCCTTGTTGCAGTACAGCAAGTAAGTGTTCCCAGAATCAGAACGGTTGAGGATGCGGCTAGATTGAAAGATCTCAATTTTTCCTGAATACATTCCTCCAACACCCAAAAAAGACTTTTCTTGTCAGTAGATATAGCGTCTGGGTGCACAGAGGAGTACAGAACGAAAACACGTATATACTACTCTGAGTGTCCTAATCCTCGCCTATGTGTGCTCACATGTTCTAAACTGTAGCATGAGTTTAAAAAGTACAGGAAGCAACCATGGTAGTAAAAGAAAACTGAAACTATGGGCTGTGTAGCAAACTGTTTAGTGTGTTCAGTAACATCTGTTGTGCATGCAAACACAGTTGGGTTTGCATCTTCTACCAATAGGTGTCTTTTTTATTTGAAGAAAAAAAAAACAGTGTGTTGTCTTTAATTGAATGTTAAATTTTTGCCTGTGCTTTATTTAATCTGCCATTGTAGTTTAGTTTTTTTATTAAAGAAAGATGCATGGAGCATATTGTGATGTCTGAGTGGTGGTTTTCTGGACGTATATTTACTGGTGGGTGTGTGAGTGCTGGGGGTTGACTTGTGGTATGTGTAGTTGCGGTGGTTGACTGGTGGAGTGTGGTGTTGGTTGACTGGAGGTGTACGCCTGTAGTAATGGTTGACTGTCTGTGTACGGGTGTATTGGTATCTGACTTGCACTGCGTGTGTAGAGACTTGCAGGCAGTGTGTTTGTAAGTTGTCAGGGTGATAGGTGGTGTGATCGGTGTATCAGTACTTTGGGGGTATAAAAGGGAAGGGCACTTGAGTGGCCCCGACTGTTGATGTGTTGTTGGCCGCCCAGGAAAGCCTACCTAACCCTATAATTTTCTATACAACTAGAACCCAGGGTAGTGAAGGCTGGTGAGCCTCATGTGGATCTCACAAGGGTTTATTACCTGGAAGCCCTTGCAAACCTCAAACTTTAGCTAAAAAACAAATTTTCACAATTCTCACATGAATCCCACTACGCTTTCTTACCCACAATGACCTCCAGACCTCAAATGTTGCCGGCTGTGTTAAGGCCCAAAATCCACAGCTGTCCAAATTGAAAAAAAAAAAAAAAAGGTCAACTTTGATCTTTCATTGATGGTGTTTTGGGCCGTTTCCTAGGCCCAAACATAAAAGTGAGGTACAATTTTTATCAGGAAATGTGGGGGAAAGCGGAGTGGTGGGGATATTGTGGCTACTCACAGCTTCCAGAACTTTCGTTTACAGAAATGAGTTTTGTTTTAGCCAGGTTAAAGGTTTGCAAGGGCTTCTGGATAATAAAAGAAAGTCACACCACCCTGAATTCCCCTCAGGTGCCTAATTTTCAGAAACATGCAGTTTTGGTAAGTTTCCTCTTGGGCCAGCTGAGCTAAAGGCCCAAAATCCACACCTACCAAATTTGGGGTGGAAAAAAAAGGAGGGGGAAGTATTGGGGGGGGGGCGTTTTCAATGGAAAAACTTTCTCTGTCCATGTTGTGTTGTGGGGCATTTCCTGTTGTGGGTGCTAGGCCTACCCACACAAGTGGGATACCATTTTTATTGAGAGGCATTTATGTTATTACCAATTTGATTTCTCTGTATTTGTGGCTTCCAAATTAAAGCCAGTGTGCAGGAAAGAAGACATTTTGCAAAATACTGTCAGAGTCACAAGACAGTATGGGTAACCCCAAATTCAGAGGTGTGCAAAAAACCACTGCTCCTAAGGTCAGCACCTTGTGTACATTTCAGAAATAGATAGGTTTCTTTCATAACCATTTTTCAATCATTAATTGTTAACATGTGAACTGTATTATAGACTGAATACAAGCAAAGACCATTACAAGGTGCAGCTCAGTTGTTGGCTCTGGGCATTGCATATTTTTGGGGGAACCTTTAACCCTAAATATTGCCGCAACCAGAAGAGTCTTTCGAACCTAAATTGCTTTTGTAAATCAACGCTTGATAAAAATGTTGCTGTTTTTTACTACTAATTTTTATTTTTTATTTTTTTATTTCAACAGTTAGTTTCTTTGGGAAAACCTGGAGTATCTACACAAATGCTCCCTTGATAAATGTAGAATGTTGTCTACTTTTCAAAAATGTATAAATTTCCAAGGTCACCCATGGGTTTCATGCCTGGTTCTGCCACAAACAAGTAGGAGGAAACAACAAAAATTAAGCAAAGTAGGCCTACCTCTTGGAAAAAAAAAAAACTGTGGTAATTCTTTATTTATACAACTGTGCTTGTTCCCGAAAGCTGAAAAGATGGTGATCCTAGCACAGCAAATCTTTTGTTGATGCCATTTTTAATGTAAAAACATATGCCTTTTCGTGCAGCACATTTGTTTGCCAAATAAATCTATATATGGCCATTTTCTCAGTATTTTGTCAGTATTACAATGAAAGAGAGGTGGTTGTGGTGAACAAAGGCTAAGAAGCTGTATGCGCAAATTAGGTTGGTTTCAATAGAATGCAACACCCTGAATCCAGATTTAATGGGTTCTAGACACTAATAAATAGATAGCTGGAAATGAGGCACGAGGGGAAGACAATTACTAATTTGATGAAGGGAGTAAAAGTGCCTGTTCTGAAAGAGTGGCCGCACACAAGATAAATACTTGTAAACTGTACACATTCAGCAGTTTGGAAAACAAAAATGAAGCACATTTTTTTGCAATACTAAAGTGTGATGGAAACAAAGATTTGAATAGGATCAAAACAAATGAAGATATTTTTACTTGGTGATGTGCAAATGATACCTATTCACTGAAACCTGATTTCTGCACATTATCATTTGAGTGCAATCTGGTTTTACCAGTAAAAACTGTAGGTCTATGCAAATTTAGTAGCTATTTTAATGGGAAATTGGCTGTCTGTAAATGACAATGCAATACCACATGATGCTTTATTTTCATTAAAAAACTGCCTGCCTCATGTCAATTAAAGCCAAGTGGGTCATGAAAATCTGTCAAGCTAAAAGTGGGATGTGGTTCTAAAAAGCTAGGAAAACACTGTCCTAGACAAATATATAGTCTGTTCACATCATTACGTGACCAGAAGTTTGACCAATCAGGAGGAGGGACATTATGCTCAACTCTGTCCAGAAGTGCCAACCGTCAGCTTTTAGGATCTTGTCAAGAGTAAATTATCAGTGCAGCCACATGAAAGGAAAGGAGGGAGTGTTGAATCTATTAAATATACAATGGATGGATAACAGTAATTAAACATAAGTAACTTTGCCTTCCCCAGCATTTGATCTTTCATAGAGTCACAATTTAAGTTAAGATTAACAAAGCAGAACAAGAAAAAAATCATTGCCTCCAGCCCTTGAGACGAATAACACAATTTGACTGTATTCGTTTGCAGAGCACCGCATCATACATGCCATTTAAGAAGGAAACTGTAGAGACTGCGACTGCTCTGAAAATCTATCTTATGTGAAGAGTAGCTCGCATGCAAATGAAAGCCATGAGTTGTGCCAGGATGGCTGAAAAGTTTTCTATAGTGTGTAAGCTGCCTACTGGTAGTGCATAACTAGCACTTTTGGTGCAGGTGGCCTGGTTACATGGCTGCAGTAAAATTCAACTTAAAAGGTTTATAGTGAGCAAATGGCAGTTTTATGGATACTAGATTCATGGCTACAATTCCTTAACAAAACCCCTCAAGTTAGTCCTCAGTTTATTTTAAAATACAGGTGTCACTGCAAGATAGGTCCTTGACAGATTCAATTTTTGGAAAATAACAAGTGATCTAGTACTGAATTACTGAAAAAGGTTTGATCAGCATAGAGCAACTGGTATTTTTCCAGGATGTCCTTGACGAAGAAATATGCATGCCTTTATTATTTAAATCACATTTATCACATTTTCAATTAAGTGAAAATCAAGTCCCTAAACGAAAAGTGTAAAATATTCTGGCTTATGGTTTCCAGTGGAGAACTGTTCCAAAATAAAAAATTAGAAAGTGGAGAGGTCAAGAGGGCATTTGTCTTATTAAAGATCTCACTGTGTATAGGAATTCAGGTAACTACAAGTTTGGCATTGCCATAATTAATATTTATTGACAAACAAAAGAGCAAATCATATATATAAATGAAAATAATAGGCAGAAACAAAAATCTCATGTAAGAATCCACTACTGTGTCTATATTCATGAGCTCCCTTTACAAATGTTAAAGAACTCTTTAGGCATGTTTAGATAACTAAGATATAAATATCTACCAGTCTGACAGTGCTAGGCATACAAAGAATAGTCCATATTTTGAAAAGCGAGTGTCAAAAATATTAATAGGTACTGTGAAGTATATACATTTCTCTAAAACCCACAGAATCCAGTGTTCTCCTGGTGCACCACTTCTATCACTCGTCCATCTCCATCTGGGGACTTCATTTGCCTTCAACTCTCTTTCTACTCGCACTAAGACACACCCAACATCTTACCCGATTTACAGGAATTTGTGCCAACCGTGTACTTCAAAGCATTCACCAAACTCCTTTGAACCCAGTCTTCCATTCCCTGCACTTCCCCCTCCTACTTCAACCATGCCACCCACCTGCCATTCATATCTTCTAACTCCTCCTCCTCCTCAACAAACTAACCCATCACTCTGCCCCTCTGGGTTAGTGTTGACCTGACCTCCTGGAGCAAGATGATGGCCTATTTAACCTACAACAGCTGTCAACCCTCCCTATTTACCAACTCCCTTTAATCAACACATGCTATTCCCCCTCACAACCTTGTTTCCTCATCAACTGAGCTCCTTCTTTATTACAGCTCACTCAAACAAACAAGTATTTGCAATGCAACAGGTCTCGCATTTCTTCGAGTTAGAGCTATTAGCATTTGTAAACTCCCAACTAGACTTTCCTTGCCACATTAAACGGAAAAAAGAGCTCAATCGCGCTGCTACAGTTCACTCGTAGAGAAACCTATCAGCAAAAGAGCAATTATCTACGTAACCGGCAAAAGTGCAGTTATCTACGGAACAGGGTCGATGTCATAGAAAGCTCTAGACTTCTGCCAAACGAGATCGCGCTGCGAAAAAAGATAAAAAGTAGTCCACAAACCGGACCGAAATCAGCAAGCCTCGTATGTTTTCAGTACTTGGATGAGGCGCTCGAGGAGGGCTAACCACCGGAACAGGCATGACGTATGCATGCCTTCCACTAATGAAAGCAAGTAGATTTTAACAGGCAAGCCCACGAACCAATGAAAGACACTGACGTGGCATGAACGGGGCTCCGAGTCCTTTTCTAACTACTAAAGCGTCTTGCAAGTGAAACGCATGCACAAGCGCATGCAACGCAGGCTCGACCCTAAAAATGACTAAACATCTTTGATCAGAGTACCAAGTTAAAATCCCACTAGGGCATTATGAACAGGTACGTGGAAACATGTGGGTAAGACCCTTGAGGAATCTCCCAACAATGGGAGATTTAAACAAGGACGGTTGATCTCGTAGTCTGAGGAAAGCAGAGATGGCAAACAGATAACCTTTACAGGTGCCCAGAGCAGAGCCCTGCAGGTCAAGAGAGTGTACACACAAAAGGACCTCAGACAGAGGTGCAGAAAAGGGACCAAAAGATCTGTTGGCACAAATTTGTTCAAACAACAGGCTTATACCAATTTGGTGGAGATACACCTGGCTGCCAAGATAACATTACAGACTTCAAGTGGAGGGTCGAAAGCTTCCAACTGCCGCCACTCAATCTCCACGCAAGAAGGCAGAGACTTAGACAGGTTTGGGTGGAGAACCGTCCCCTGATGCTACGACAGAAGATCCTTCCGAAGAGGCAGTCTGAGTGGAGGACAAATGTCCATGCATAGAAGCTCGGGATACTATACTCTTCGTGCCCAGTCCTGAGCCACAAGGATTACTTGGGCCCGGTCATTCTTGATTTTCTTGTGAACTCTGGGCAGAAGCAGTGTAGGAGGCTGGACTAGTTTGTAGTGGGTACCAAAGCTACTTACACCTTATACCAGGTCCAGCTATCCCTTATTAGTGAAATGTAGACAGTGTCTAGAAGCCAGGCTTTCTAGAGGTAGCTGTAGCAGAGCAGCCAAGACTGAACTAGGAGACATGCAAAGCTCTTGCAATACCACTGTAGCCACACAGTACTCACACACTTGAAAGACGATACTCAGTGTTACAAAAATAAAGGTACTTTATTTTAGTGACACAAAGCCAAAAGTACCTTAGAGACTATACTCCCTTAGGAGGCAAGTATTATACACAACATATACACTTGTAACCAAAACAGGTGAGTAGATAGTCAGAAAACAGTGCAAACAGTGAAAATAGGTTGCAATGGGCGTAGGGGGAACACAAACCATATACTAAAATAGTGGAATGTGAAAGTCTGTTTCCCACCTAGGCAAGTGTAGTGTGGCTACTGCCCTCTGACCCCTAAAACCTCCCTAAATCTAGGATTTAAGGGCCTCCCTGAACCCAGCTCATCAGATTCCTGGTGATCTAACAAGAATAAGGTCTGCTTAGCTGAAACCCCCAGCATAGAAGAAGGAAGACAACAACTGCTTTGGCCCCAGCCCTATCGGCCTGTCTCCTGCTTTAAAGAACCTGCAAAAGGCCAGCAATGTGTCCAGCAGGACCAGCGACCCCTGCTCAGCTTCAGAAGACTGCCCTGAACCCTAAAGGACCAAGAACTCCTGAGGACAGTGGCACTGTCTAAGAAAAACCAACAACCAAGGACTCCCAACCTCATTCTGAATGTGTGAGTCCTGCCCCTGTGCACCTGACGCCCACTGCCCATGTCCAGGTGGTTCACCCAGCAAGAGAGGGTCCCCAAGCGATTGTGAGTAATTGCCCACCCTGGGTTGACCTCTCCACCCTTCCACGACGACACCTGCAAAGGGAATCCCGAGGATCCCCTGACCGCGAGCTCCAGACTTAGATATCGGACGCATAAAGACACACTGCACTCGCAGACCCCAGGCCTTGGAGAAACCGACACCCAGTGCAGCTACGTTGGGCAGTCGGCCCTCCTCCCTGTCTGACCGGTGGTGTGCCCGAGTCCCCCCCCCCCCTCCCCCCCCCCCCCCCAACAGACCTCACCTGGAGCCTCTGAGTGACCCCTGCGATCTCCTCATAGACCAGCATTGGAACCCTAACGACGTGTTGGCACCCTGTGCCGCTAAGGGAGTGTGATTGGTACCTACTTGTGGCCCCTCCAGTGCTCCTTCAATCCTCCCTGGTCTGCCCTCTGAGCCGAAGTACTTACCTGCAGGAAGGCCTGATTCAGAGTATCCAGTGTCTCCATAGGATCCCATGTTAAAATTGCTCATCTTTGACCTCAGCACCCGGCTGGCCCTGTGTTGCTGGTGGTGGGTGTTTGGGGTTAACTTGAACCCCAACCGGTGGACTTCCTAAAACCCAGAGACTGAAACTGTAAGTGTTGTACTTACCTGTAAAACGATTTAACATTTCTTCCCCCCAGGAACTGTTTCTGAAAATTGTACTGTGTCCAGTTTTAAAAACAGATTTTTCTCAATTTTTCAAGAATTGTATAACTTACCGATTTCAAACAAAGTACTGTTGATGCATGTCTGGAATATGAATCTATTGAAGTACTTACCTGCAACTTGAATCTTGTGGTTCTAAAAATAAATTAACAAAATATATTTTTGCTATATAAAAAACATTGGTCTGGAGTTAGGTCATTGAGTGTGTGCTTCTTCTATTGTCTGTGTGGGTACAATAAATGCTTTGCACTACCCTCTGATAGGCCCAACTGCTCCACTACACTACCACAAAAGAAGCATTAGTGTTATCTACTTTAGCCTCTGTTAAACCTCTGGTAACCCCTGGACTCTGTGCACACTGAGGGAAAATGGCTCCCTGTTGCAGTTACCCCCCACTTTTTGCCTGATATTGATGCTGACTTGATTGAGAAGCGTACTGAGACCCTGCTAACCAGGCCCCAGCACCAGTGTTCTTTCACTAAAAATGTACCATTGTTTCCACAATTGGCACACCCCTGGCACACAGATACGTCCCTTGTAAAAAAAATACCAGTGGTACCAAGGGCCCTGTGACCAGGGAAGTCTCTAAGGGCTGTAGCATGTGCCGTGCCACCCTAAGGGACCCCTCACCTAACACATGCACACTGCCATTGCAGATTGTGTGTGTTGATGGGGAGAAAAAGACAAAGTCGAGATGGCATCCCCCTCAGGATGCCATGCACACAAAATACTGCCTGTGGCGTAGGTAAGTCACTCCTCTAGCAGGCCTTAGAGCCTTAAGGCAGGGTGCACTATACCACAGGTGAGGGCATAGCTACATGAGCAATATGTCCCTACAGTGTCTAAATCTATTCTTAGACATTGTAAGTACAGTGTGGCCATATTAAGTATATGGTCTGGGAGTCTGTCAAAATCGAACTCCACAGCTCCAAAATGGCTACACTGAATACTCGGAAGTTTGGTATCAAACGTCTCAGAATAATAAACCCACACTGATGCCAGTGTTGGATTTATTAAGCAATGTACACAGAGGGCATCTTAGAGATGCCCCCTGTATTTTACCCAATCCTTCAGTGTGGGACTTACTGGTCTGTACCAGCCTGCCACTGAGATGAGTTTCTAACCCCCTGCGGTGAGAGCCTTTGTGCTCTCTGAGGCCAGAAACAAACCCTGTACTGAGTAGAGGTGCTTAACACCTCCCCGTGCAGGAACAAACACCTAGCAGTGACCCTCAAAGGCTCAGGCTTCGTGTTACAATGCCTCAGGGGACTCCAGCTAGTGGAGATGCCTGCCCCCTGGACACAGCCCCCACTTTTGGCGGCAAGTCCAGAGGAGATAATGAGAAAAACAAGGTGGAGTTACCTACCAGTCAGGACAGCCCCTAAGGTGCCCTGAGCTGAGGTGACCCCTGCCTTTAGAAATCCTAAATCTTAGTTTTGGAGTATTCCCCCAGTAGGATTAGGGATGTGCCCCCCTCCCCACAGGGGGGAGGCACAAAGAGGGGATAGCCACCCTCTAGGACAGTAGCAATTGGCTACTGCCCCCCAGACCTAAACACCCCCCTAAATTGAGTATTTAGGGGCGACCCTGAACACAGGAAATCGGATTCTTGCAACCTACAACAAGAAGAAGGACTGCTGACCAGAAAGCCCCGCAGAGACGATGGAGCCAACAACAAAGAACCTGCACAGCAACCCATCCGACAGGGACCAGCGACCTCTGAGGACTCAGAGGACTGCCCTGAAACTGAAGGACCAAGAAACTCCTGAGAACAGCGGCACTGTTCAATAACTGCAACAACTTTGCAACTTTAAAGCAACTTTCAAAGAACTCTCTCTTAATGCCAGAAGCGTGAGACTTCACACTCTGCACCCGATGTCCCTGGCTCGAGCTCCAGAGAACCAACACCGCAGAGAGGACTCCCAGGTGACTACGACAACGTGGGTACACTGAGTTGACCCGCCTGCACCCACACAGCGACGCCTGCAGAGAGGATCCAGAGGCTCCCCTTGACCGCGACTGCCTGGTAACAACGAACCCGGCGACTGGACCAAGCACTGCATCCGCAGCCCCCAGGACCGAGAGGAGCCACCTTCCAGTGCAGGAGTGACCAGCAGGTGGCCCTCTTCCTAGCCCAGTCGGTGGCTGGCCTGAGAAGCTCCCCCCGTGCCCTGCCTACATCACTTAAGTGGTCCCCGGGTCCCTCCATTGCTTTCAATAGCAATCCCGACGTCTACTTTGCCTACTGCACCCGGCCGCCCCTGTGCCGCTGAGGGTGTGTTTTGTGAGCTTGTCTGTGTCCCTCCCAGTGCTCCACAAAACCCCCCTGGTCTGCTCCCTGAGGACACAGGTACTTAAGCAGACTAGGACTGGAGCACCCCTGTTCTCCATAGGCGTCTATGTGTTTTGGGCTCTCCTTTCACCTCTGAACCTGGCCGACCCGGTGTTGCTGATGCTGTGACTTTGGGGTTGCCTTGAACACCCAACGGTGGGCTGCCCATGCCCAGGAGACTGTGTAAGTGCTTCACTTACCTGAGAAACTTAACCAAACTTACTCCCCCAGGAACTGTTGATTTTTGCACTGTGTCCACTTTTAAAATAGCTTATTGCCATTTTAACCAAAACTGTGTGTACTACTGTTTTAAATCAAAGTTCTATACTTACCTGTGTGAAGTACCTTGCGTTTTATGTACTTACCTCAAATCCTGATTCTTGTGGTTCAAAAATAAAGAAAATATATTTTTCTATATAAAACCTATTGGCCTGGAGTTAAGTCATTGAGTGTGTGTTCCTCATTTATTGCCCGTATGTGTACAACAAATGCTTAACACTACCCTCTGAGAAACCTACTGCTCGACCACACTACCACAAAATAGAGCATTAGTATTATCTAATTTTGCCACTAACAACCTCTAAGGGGAACCCTTGGACTATGTGCACACTATATCTCACTTTGAGATAACATATACAGAGCCAACTTCCTACATTGGTGGGATGTAAGACTTTGCATTTGCTGGACTACTCAGCCAATACCTGATCACACAACTAAATTCCAAAAATTGTCATTAGAAATTGATTTTTGCAATGTGACTAATTTTTCAAAATTTTTAAAAGTCCTGCTAGGGCCTTGAGTAAGTCCCCGTTAGCATTTCTTTTAGAGTTTAACAGTTTGTAAAAGTTTGGATTTAAGTTCTAGAAGTAGATTTTAGATTCTTAAAAAGTAATCCCAACTTTAAGAGTGATAATGTCTATGACAGATGACATGGTGATGGAACTCAACCTCACCCCTTACCTGCATCTAGGGATGTCAGAGTTAAGGTCTCTCTGTAAACTTAAAAAGATGAAATCTGGGTCCAACCCTACCAAAGTAAAGCTCCAGGAGCTTTTGGCAGAGTTCACAAGGGACCACCCCTCTGAGGATACTCCTTCAGATGGGGAAGTTAGTGAACAGGAGGATGAATTCCTCCCTCCTGTCCTAACCAGGGAGAATAGGGTTCGTCAAACCCTGACTCCACAATTCATAGTCAGAGAGCCTGGTTCTTCCACATGGGAGACCCGTACCTCTGGAAGCACTGAGAGCAGCCTTAATAAAGAATACCACCTGTTAGCCAGGATGGCCAAAAGATTGGCTTTGGAGAAGCAGCTCCTAGCTATAGAAAGAGAAAGATAAGAGATGGGTTTAATTCCCATTAATGCTGGCAGCAACTTAAATAGGGTCAGAGAGAGTACTGACATCTAAAAAATCCCAAAAGGGATTGTAACTAAATATGAAGATGGTGATGACATCACCAAATGGTTCACAGCTTTTGAGAGGGCTTGTGCAACCAGAAAAGTAAGCAGATCTCACTGGGGAGCTCTCCTTTGGGAAATGTTCACTGGAAAGTGTAGGGATAGACTCCTCACACACATTTGTAAAGATGCAGAATCCTATGACCTCATGAAGGCTACCCTAATTGAGGGCTTTGGATTCTTCACTGAGGAGTACAGGATTAAGTTCGGGGGGGGGGGCTCAGAAAACCTAGAGCCAGACCTGGGTTGATTCTGTAGGCCACTCAGTGAAAACACTGGATGGTTGGGTGACTGGAAATGAAGTGCATGACTATAATGGGCTTTATCATTTGTTTATGAAGGAACACATTTTAAGTAACTGCTTCAATGAAAAGTTGCATCAATATCTGGTAGACCTAGGTCCAATTTCTCCCCAAGAATTGGGAAAGTAGGCAGACCACTGGGTCAAGACTAGGGTAAACTAAACTTCAACTGGAGGTGACCACAAGAAAGTGGTTAGAAAGCCTCCCCAGGAGAAAGTGAGTGACACTAGAAATAAAGAAAAAGAGACCTCTGTAGGCCCCCAAAAACCTGTCCAGGTGGGTGGGCCCCAAGATACAACCCAAAACAAAGGTGGGTACCAGGGTAAGAACTGGGATCCCACTAAGGCATGGTGCCAAAACTGTAGACAGACAGGGCTCCACACCAAAGACACGTCTTGTCCTAAACACAAACCCCCTAGCAAAATCCCAGGGGTGACCAGTGTAGCCATTGGGGATGACTCCTCAGATGAGGAGGTCTTCATAGCCTTCAACTGGAAAAAAGGCCCCACAGGTGAGTTGGAGATTCCAGAGGGAAGTGGACACTTACACCACCTACTGGTGAATGGAATCCCAGCCACTGCCGTTAGAGACACTTGTGCCAGTCACACTATTGTGGATGACATGCTGGTGTTCTCAAACCAGTACATCCCAGGTAAGGCTGCCAGAGTAAGAGTTAGCCCAGACAAGGTCACTGATAGGCCTGGGGCTTTTGTGCCCCTAGAAGTGGGTGGGACTTTTAGGTGGAGAAGGGTGATAGTCAGTATAGACTTCCCCTTGATTGTCTCCTTGGAAATTACTACACAGAGGTTAGTCAGAGCCCAAGAGAGGAACTGGTCCAGTGCCAGTCTTCTCCCAAGGATTCTGGAGGTGCTGCCCCTGCAGTAACTGCAAGTAGGCCCCAGAAGACAAAGAAAAGAAAAGAGTGCAGGAAGGGTGGACATTTAGCCAAGGTTCCAGCAAGCCAAGGAGATTCTGCTCCAATAGGAGAGAACTCCAAAAGTGGCACTGGTGAAGTCCAACCTGACCCACAAGAAGTCCTGGCTAGTCAGGCAACTGTTAAGCATAAGTGGGTGGCCCCTCAGCTAACAGAAGAAAGAGTGGAACAAGAGTGTTTACTACAAGATGTGGTAACCCCCCACTCTACCACAGCAGACAGGCACCCTGAACCCAAAGAAGCCTGTAACTTAGCCCCTTCCCTTGTAGGTGAAGAGCTAAAGGTGTCGTTCTGGGCACGGACAGCTGTCAGTTGCCTCTGCTGGGTGTTAGCCTTTATGGCTGCTCTGTACTGGGCATGGTTGTCTGACCCCATGCCAATAGCAAGTTGGGCCACCTGACCCTCTTGGTCATGGTGGGGTTACTCCAACTCTGGGCAACCTCTTTGGGTAAGTTGGGGCTGACCCTGGCTAAGATAAGACTAGCAGAGGTGGATACCTCTAACCCCAAAATAGAGAGAATGGGTGAAGACATTAAAAACACAGACAAGAGGCAATTCAGACTAGGTCCTATCACTGTGGAAGTGGATCACTGTGAAAATAGCTTATTGTCATTTGAAACTAAATTGTGTGTACTACTGTTTTAAGTCAAAGTTCTATACTTACCTGTGTGAACTACCTTGCATTTTATGTACTTACCTCAAATCCTGAATCTTGTGGTTCTAAAATAAATTAAGAAAATATATTTTTCTATATAAAACCTATTGGCCTGGAGTTAAGTTTTTGAGTGTGTGTTCCTCATGTATTGCCTGTGTGTGTACAACAAATGCTTAACACTACCCTCTGATACGCCTCCTGCTTGACTACACTACCACAAAATAGAACATTAGTATTATCTAAATTTGCCACTGACAACCTCTAAGGGGAACCCTTGGACTATGAGCATACTATCTCTCACTTTGAGATAATATATACACAGCCAACTTCCTACACGCACTATATCTAATTTTGATATAGTATATACAGAGCCAGCTTCCTACACAGAGGAAACCAAAAGACAAGAGGAGGGTTGGAGAGTGCCCCCACCCCAGGATACCCAGAAGACAGGATTACCTACACCAGGGGACCCGGATACAGAGGGACTCTCACTGAAGTCAGTGGAAATCTCGGATTGTTCAGCTGCAGTCGCAACCGATGGACCAGGCCGGTGGAACCCAGGGACGGATTTCGGACATGGAGGACCTGAAAAGAAAGAGGACAGAGTCCTGCACCCTCAGAGGTGCCCGGGTGGTGCAGCCGGCAATGCCCACCCTCCTAGAGGTGAGGTTCCTGCAAGTCAGGGGAGAAAGAAGTCCAGTTGCGGGGTCCAGGACCTGCAGAAGATCCCAGGAGTCACCTGGATGTCCCTCGACGGTCACAGGAGTGCAGGAGGGTCAGTGACCAGCCAGGTCACCAACAAACACTGGTAAATGCAAGCCGGAGCTTAAGATGCATTTGCAAAGCTTTGGGTACCAGCAAGGTCCAGGGAGACTCTACCCTTGAGGGGGCGACCCACAGACGATGGTCACATGGAGTCACAAGGAGGCCTTTGCAGCACAATAAAACAGAAGTCCCACATCCCAGGAGTTGCAGGATAGTAGTTGACCTACAAGTTGCAGAGTGCTGGAGGCTGGGGCTTCTTGGTGCCAGAAGATCTCCTAGAGGAAGAGTCAACAAGCCTTGGCAAGAGCAATAGTTGTGGTGCACAGAGGTTTCAGTCCAGTGGCAGGAGCAGGGGCCCACAGTCTCCCAAGATGGTCAGAAGACAAATAAGTCCCAGGGGAAGCCACCGACCCACCACCTGTGATGCAGTGCCTGTCGATGTCCGTGAGACAGCATATCCCACCAGCCAGTCAATGTTGTCTTTAGGTGCCTGCGGATGCAGGGGAGTGACTCCTTCACTCCAAGGGAGATTCCTTTGTGCTTCCAGGTGCAAACAGATTCCTTGTGACCCGGGATGATGCACAGCCTTGGATGTTGTAGACTTTTTGCAGGATCCGGAGAAACAGTGTTGCAAAGGGAGCCTTCCCACCAGAAGACATGTTTGGGTTCCAAAGCAGACCAGCAGGGGTTCCAGAGGCCAGGAGCAGAAGATGTCTTGCAGAGAGTTCACTGGAGAGTCTTGCTCGACAAATCTGAGGACCCACCTTCGGGGAGCCCTTAAATAACCCTAAAGGGAATTGGTCACTCTCTGAAGTGACCCACCTATCAGAGGGGTTCAGGGACGTTATCAACTTGGCCTAACCAGTCAGATGCTCCCAGGGGCCTCTGCACATCTTTTTTCAAGATGGCAGAATCAAGTGGCCACCTGACAGAGCTCTGTGTACTTCCTTAGGGGAGGAGCTGGACAGAGGGGTGGTCACTCCCCTGTAATTTGTTTAGTTTTGTGCCAGAGTGGGAACTGGGGTTCCCTAAACTGGTGCAAAACAGATTATGCAAGGAGGGCACCAAATGTCCCCTTCAAAGCAGTCTGGTGGCACTCAGAGGCCACCCCTGCCCTTAGACACCTAATATACAGGGGGAGGTGGTCACACCTCGGCCTTCAGGAAATCCTTTGTTCTGGCTTCTTCTGACTGAGAAAGGCTCACCAGCAGGAGGGTAGAACAGTGTCTGAGGTCGGCAACAGCGTGGACTGGCAGCCAGATCCCGTAAGGCTGCATAGGCAGGGCTGGGGGATCCTCTAGGGAACCTCCAGAGTACAGGGGAATCAGGCAACTACCACTGGAATCGGTGTAGTTGCATGATTTCAACATGTTTGATACCAAACATGCCTAGG
Source organism: Pleurodeles waltl (assembly GCF_031143425.1). Taxonomy (NCBI): domain Eukaryota; kingdom Metazoa; phylum Chordata; class Amphibia; order Caudata; family Salamandridae; genus Pleurodeles; species Pleurodeles waltl. The sequence goes on from NC_090448.1 coordinate 698,632,260, forward strand.
TTGGGAGGGCCCATTATGTACTTGGACCACTCGTGTTGACCAGAGTACACTACATACCTTAAGATGGCTTCCTTGCACATACTAAGCCCAGAGAATGGGGTTCAGGGTTTGTAGGTGTACCTGTTCAAGCAAGGGTACCCTCACACTTAGGGACATGCACCATGCCATTGGGCTGAAGGGCCTACCAGAGTGGAGACTTACAGTGTTCTAAGTGAAGTGACCAGGATATAAGGCAAGCCTTATATGTAAGTGAACGGTGCATGCACCATTTCATGCAGGCTGCAATAGTAGGCCTGCAGACACAGTTTGCATGGGTTCCCATGGCTGGCACAATACATGCTGCCGCCCATGGGAGACCCCTGGTGTACCAATGTCCCGGGTACCTAAGTACCATATACTATGGACTTACAAGGGTGCACCAGTATGCCAATTGTGGGGTGTAAATTTTACCAGCAGCCAAACTGTGGAGAGAGCACAGGCACTGGGGTCCTGGTTAGCAAGTTACCCAGCTTAGTACAGATCGCAACACCTGACTGGAGGAAAAGAATAACTTATTCCCGAGTTGGTCCAGTCGCTTTGATTCCCTATCCGGTGGTGCAGATGGGAATGCGCAGAAGAGGAAGAAGCCTGGATGACCAAACTCTTAGGCGTGGGATGTTGGATCAGGAATTTAGGGTCCTATGGCGATGGGCCATTGTCCTGTTGACAGGAGCCCCTGTGCTGTATTTAGGCCAGGGCATCAGTGAGGGCTTCATTAAAGGGCAAAAGGGGTTCAGAAGGGGAAGCGCCTGGCTAAAGCACCGTACTAAAGGAGGTTATTCCTGACAGCCACTGGAGACAATTTGAGGCCCAGGACCTCAGCCGCTCTTCTCACCACCAATGAAGACAAGGCTCCCTCCTACGTAGCCACATTAGGGGGAGAAACCATGCCAGCATCAGGGGAGGTGTATAGACCACTGGCTTTGCCCAATGCCTGAGTCCAGTCCATTTCAGGAACTTCTAGCTGGAATTCTAAAGTGTCCAGCGACCCATCCATATTCTCACCGTGCCCGTACCCAAAGGCATAAAGGTCAGGATCCAATATGGGGAACATAGTCACATTCAAAGACGGAATTGGTATCGAGCGACAGTGTTCCACCTCCAGATCGGAGTCTGAAATGAGTATGAGATCAATGACGATTACGGGTCCAACCGGTGTCAGATTTGTCAGAGTCTTTACCAGCGCCAGGGAAGGTCGGGAAGGCACGACCAGCGGCGGTACGGATCCAATAACAGATCCTAGGGTGCCCTCTGGAGCTGAAGTCGCCGGCGCAGAACCAGAGGGGGCTCCCTCTGACCATACTGGGCCCGAAAGCGTCACAGGACGGTCAGTCTTCCCAAAAATGAGGCACATGGCCTCATAACACTCTCAGTTGGGAAACAGTGGCTCCGGCTCCCGAAAACTCAGGGTGGAGCAGAGTACACCTAGATGCAGGGTCCGAGGACAGAGGCCTAGAACATCATCGCTGATCCCGCGTCTCATCGTCCAAGTGACGGGGTGAAGTCAAACAACGTTTGTCCTGCTTCGACTTCTTCGTGGGACCCGAATGTCCTGGCGATTTGGAGTGGGTCGAGTGGCCTCGTGACCTTCCTCTCACACAAGATCAGAAGCGACACGGAGCTGAGTGCTGGGCCGCCATGAGCTTTAGGGACTGCTCCCTAAAAGCCTTTGGGGTTATGCCCCAGCACTCGCAGCACAACTTCGGGTCGTGGTCGGGCTCCAAGCACACGAGGTGCAGATCCATTACAGACATCATGCCGTGACAGGAGTCACGCGGCTTAAATCTGGTCTTGAGGGAAGACATCTCACGCACCATGTAGGACAAAAACTTCAACAAAAAGCTCGAAAGTCAGTCAAAAAATGACTGAGGGTAGCTCTTCTCCAGATATGCACATAGGCTGGTGCAGAAAAAAAAAAAAAAAGAACTGATGTCAGTGCGCCTGGGTGGCGCCTATATACGACCGGGATATCATGGCAACCACGACGCCAGCGATGGCCATGGAGTCAACCTATGGCAGCTAACGACGCACAAGAATACTGCTCGAAAAAAATCTCCAGATCCAGTCTGACACCTGGGGGAAATTCTAAGGTAAGGAATCTGCATCTAGAAGTCCCTATCAGATAGCATTTTTAGAAGGGCAAAATCTATGTAGGTTGCTCAAAGGCCCTTCCTGGAAGAGGACTTAATACTAGGAGAAATTATAGAGGAGTTCATGCAGCACTAAAGTGGAAAGATTCCAGGTTTGAAGAGTCTCTTGGTGAAACAGTCTAGCATCACACGTGAGCTAGAACCCCTTAAATCTACACAATAAGGCTTTAAGGGGAAGGCTGCCCTCGACTTTCTACCACAAACCTAACATGGAAGTCCTGAAAGAGGGGTAACCACTATCAAAATATGCTTCATATTAGCTGATCTGGCTCTTAAAAGTCAAAACAAAGACCCCCACCAAGAGGTTGCTTACCATCATTACCATAATGATTCATCCATACTGTGAGGAAATGGGGTGTATATTATGGTGTGGTGTGGTTGTGCAACCTCACTGTGAAGAACACTTACCTACCCCTTTAGAACCCTTAGGCTTCATTTGTCAAACCCTCAACTCAACCCTGGGTACCTGTCACACTGAGCAGCAAGGCTAACACAAAGGAACAAGTGTAAAACATTTAAACAGCACCAAAACAATTGAAGGAGAAATCTACAAGACAGCAAAGAAATCCAATCCCAATTCATTAAAAAAAATAGACTGTATTTTTAAGTATGTTTATACACCACAACTATAAAGATCCACCAGAGGGTTTCGGAGATACAGAATTTACAAGGTATAGTAAATGGGGTTATCTCACTCAACTGCGAACAAGCATTAGCAAATTCACCAAATATGACACTTAGAAATGGTTTTACCACAAAGTTGGGTCTAGTTGAAATGCGGTCAGTTAGAGTCACTTTAGATGATCACCTCCAATAAAAAGCCAATCAGGAGGACCCACCAGGTCCACTGAAACAGTAATCTCGGATCTCAGCTGGTGAAGCAGTTTTCAGTCAGTTCCAGACACTTATCCTGTCAAGGGCTTGCCAATGGAAGTGGTCCTGATGCAAGGTATGAAAAGATGCTGTGGATGGGATGTGGTCGACGGAGGTCTTGCTCCGGCTACTACTAGGTCCACAAAGGGGGTCAGGCGGTCCTGGTTACAGGGTCAACGTCCTACAAAGTCATCTTGGTGCTGGCAGAAGCCCAGTTGCCACTGAACATCTGGTCACCAAGAATCGCAGACACAGGCCAATCTTTCTTGGGTCGTTAACTTGTCCGCTGGGGGGCCCAGCTGCACTATAATGACATTCTGGGGTTCAGCAAACTCTGGTGCAACTTTGTGCACTGGGATCAGGTCCCTAGTCATGCATGGTGACAGTTGATGGCAGATTGAAGATTTCTAGCCATCAATGTGCCCCAACAGGCTTCTCAGCTTTTGTGTCCCTGAGCTGTGAACAGGAACTCAGCTTATTGACCCTTGGAGTCTATTGGCTTTGGCTGGGTTCTGAAGATGACTTCTCCTCAAGCAGGACACATCAAGCACAGTCTCTTTCTTTTGCTAGCCACCAGGTGCAGTTCATGCCAGTCCATCGTCTCTGTGCTGGTTCAACAATGCAGCAAAGCAGTCCTCTTTCCAGTCCAGTTAATATCAGAGTTTAGGGTACCAGGGCGTCCTACTTATGCTCAGAAAATGCCCTCAGGGCAGGATGTGGTTGGTAGCCAATGGACTACCAGGTTCCCTTCCACATGATGACCACTTCCAGTGTAGTGTGGACACCATTCTGCCCACTTCCACAATGGAAGGACCCCTCTGCTGCTGTGTGGAGCTCCCCAGGCAACCCAAAGTTTTGGCTACCAAATGGGCTACACACCCCTGAAAAACAGGTTTGGCAACTGGTTTTCACCCTACTGTCCCAAGTGCCTGCCTGTCTGCCTAGGTAAGGGAGCAGCTTATCTCCCAAGTGTTACCCATTTGCCCTTCAACCGCAGAGGATTCTTCCTTGAAGTTCCCCTTTTGGGCCAACGCTTGTGTTGCTTCCTCCAGGAGGAGGTGACAACACCTTCCAGAGCGGACCCCTATTGTATCCTTTCTTAGGAGTAGTTAACATTTCTCCCCAGGAGGGCAGAAAGCTGTCTCACAACAGGACCCCGGAGTGCTAACAGTATGGGCGGCACAGGGGACTGTTGCAAGAAAGTGGGAAGTTTGCTACAGATGCACACTGCAACTTGTTACATTACTTTCGATATGAGAATCAAGTCGGGCTAAATGTAACAAGTTGTTTGATACCTTGGGTGACTGACTTTGGTCGCACTGTTCCAGAATTAGCACATCTGAAGGGTCAGCATGTAGCTCTGCACTCACCAATTGGGTGACCAAGCTTTTTCACGGTAAAAACATCCCTTTTGCATTTTTTAGGACAAACCATGTAAGGTTACATGTTCTTCCCGTAGAATATGTTGCACCCTTTCTTAGGACTGAATAGGCCAACCATAGGAGTGACTTGCACATATGCCATGAAAGTCATGCTTTGCCATTGCTTTAAATGGCAAAGTCTGGCCAGCAGTTACACTGCTCTGCCAGCCTGCAATTGGTGGGCTCGGAGCCCAGTTTTACTCGTGTACTGCCCAGAGTGGCATAACCAGTGCTGCAGTCCCTAGAGAGACCTAACTTACATGCCCTGGGTACCAATTAATTACAAGTTAGCTAGCTCAGCCAACCGGGTAAAAGTCCATTCGACATATCAGTTTAAGGGTAAGGGAAGAGGCACTGAGGTCTGGTTAGCAGGCCTCAGTGCAGTCAGGGTAAAAAGAGTAAAAAAACCAGCATCAATGCAAAAACTTGGGGGTGACCATACAAAATTAGGCATTTTCTTACATAGGCCAATCAGGCTTCATACCCAGGCAATAAATGAGGTTAAATATGCATAGGTTACATACCATACCTGCCTCTACTAGGCAAAGTGGAGGTACAACCCACTGGCAATTATTTTTACATTATACACTTTCAAGGTGTTCAAATCCTTTTAATGACAGTTTCTGTTTCAGGCACTTTAGAAATCTGGGTTTGGCTCCAATTAGAGCACCTGAGTGAAATTACTCCACGCACAATATGCTGAGGCAATAAGAACAAACGGCAAGCTGTCCCTGGTGTTTAGGTCAGCATGGGTACATGGCAGGTATATCTCATTTCCTACTCTCAACTGCCATGACAACACAGTCACTGACCAGCTCGGTAAAGAAAGCACCTGACTTAAGGGGATATGTATTAGACCTGGAAATGAAGGACAACATCGTTATACGCAAATATCATCTTATTTGCTGATGACCCCGAGAACACCACCCCTATGGTCTAGCAGATTTTCAGTGTGTACATGTAACCAACTGGTCTAAAGCTACAGTATTGCTGATTAACGAACAGCAGATGGCTTATGTGACACAGAGGAACATTTGCACAAACAGTGAAGAGTTCGGCTACCTGGGAACGGGAATAATCTGGTAGGGTGACTCCTTCCATGATTGCAACCCTGTACATTGCCATTTTTGGGTTCCAAGAAGATATAGAGTTGGAGAGAACCAACACTCTTAATGCTGAGCAGAAATTTACAATATGATCACAGTCATATAAACACTTTGTTTGTGTCCCTACTTAAGACAACTGCGAATAGAGAAAATTATATTGGATTGGGGATCACCTAACCCTTGTACTATCTATGAATTATATGTTGGTTTATTATGAAGGGATAGAGTACCCAACATTCAGCACTATTATTGACCAGCTCTGCTCCAACAACTGAAGGAATGAGTGCACCCGAAATTTACATAACCGTCAAACAAGGTTACTTACATTCAGTAACATAATCTGGTAGAGACATATTCTAGTTGCAGATACCTTACCTTAGAATTTCCCCGAGGCGTCAGTCTGGATCTGGCGAGTTTTTTTCGAGCATTAGCCTTGCACAACGTTATGTGGCATCAGTCAACTCCGCATCCGTTGTTGGCATTGTGGTCGCCGGATAGGACATCGCGGGTCGTATTTAGGGGCCATCCGGGCGAGCTGACATCAGTTTCTCACTGTGCCACTGGATTCAAGCTAGCCTGGCAACTAGAGACCCCATTTCTAACAGGATCTAGTTGACATATCCAGGCTTTCAGCAGTGGCAGGTAAAGGGTAGATGAAGACATTCTCACAAAGAAGTGAAAATAGATGTTGGCATACTCTGAAGCATGTAAATAGACATAGCTCAAGCACGCCCTAACATCTCTTGTTCTTCACTGCCTAGGCCTATCAGGAGCTGCCCCTGTGGAATGGAGTGTGTTTAGAGCACCGATGACATGAGAAGCCATATCAACAAACACTCATGTTAGATGCTTTGAAAAAGAGGTAGAAGGAGACTTACCTTGGAAAAATATATTTCTTTCCCCCAGATTTTGATGACGAGTCAAGAGCTTTGCTAACTCTAATACAAGAAACTGCATTCTTCTCTCCATCATCATATACACCTAAAAAGAGGGCAAAGCACAGTCACTGGGAAGCAAAAGAGACGTTCTACAGATGCTGAAGGTCCTTCAGGACGAAAACCTACTCTTAAGCACTCCAGAATAAAATTCTCATTACTTACAGAGATCAAACCTTTATTGACACCGCTAATTTACTGTACACTCAATAAGCTATTTAAATCAAAAATACTAGATACAAGTTCATGTTGGACTTCCAAAGAATCCCAGGAACACCTAGAACAAATTGTGAATTTCCTGGAAGTTTAGCCTCTGGCTGAATGTAAATTTCTTAAAACTTATTGGGACAAAATTACTACTTATCTCAATAGAATGTTCAAGAAATCAATTGGTTTAGGCTTCCTCACAATAACACTAGGCCCACAAGTACCATCCACGTTAGTACTCTCAAACTCTGGCCTTTCACTTCCGGATCTTTAATTAACAATCAGAGTAATTCCTATACAATGGAAATCTGTTCGCCATGTATCATTCCATACCGGTGGGCTTGGGCTACATATCCCAGAAGCACACACAGTGCACAGGCTAACTTTCCAGGAAATTCACAAATACCACAGATGATATGGAGTATGCTTGACAACTTCATACAGAATCCATCCCCTATCCTGGACCTGTTCTCTACAAACTTAACTTAAGCTGGTGATACACCTTTCTATTCCCATGACCACAGGGCAACTACCCCTCCCACACATCTGAGCGCTCCTCTGTCACCTTTCTCCCTACTCTTTATCTTTCTTCAAGGAGGTACTTAAATAGCTCATATGAGTTACACTTTCACTGTGCACATTTTGTCACCATTTCTAAACATATATATTGTCTACCGTTGTTGGACCTGGCTCTTTTGGCAGGTTCATCCCCTGACTTGTTGCCTCCTTCCTCCTATTTTTTCTGACTTCTCACTGTTGGCTCTAGGACTATGAGCACTTTATCACTGCTGATCAGTGCTAAAGTGCAGGTGCTCTCCCTTCTAAAGTTGGTATGATTGGCTTATAGCTAATTGGCATATTTAATTAACCTAAAAGTCCCTTGTACAGTGGTATCTCTATACCCAGGGCCTGTAAATTAAATGCTACTGGTGGGCCTGCAGCGCTGCTTGTGCCACCCACTGAAGCAGCCTTTCAAACCTGTCTCAGGCCTGCTAGCACAGGGCCTGCGCGTGCAGTTTTCTGCCACAGGGACCTGGCATTTAAATTTACTTGCCAGGCCCAGAACTCCCCTTTTACTACATGTAAGTCACCCCTAAGGTAGGCCCCTAGCTAGCCCTATGGGCAGGGTGCTATGTATGTAGAAGGCAGGACGTGCCTGGTAGCATGGCCTGTCCTGGTAGTGACAAACAGCATATTTGGTTTCTTACTGCTGTGAATACTGCCTTCTCACAGGATTGTATTGAAAATGCCCTGCTATATGTGTAGGGGGTTTTGTCTGATTTATGAGGGGAAGCATAGGCATGTTTGGTATGGTTATAATGGTAGTAAGAAATGCTGCTTACGGGTGTAGGTGGATTTTTTATTACTATTACAGAAATGCCACTTCTAGAAAGTGAGCCTTTCTCTGTACTTATGACTCTGGTGTTTTGCAGCTTGACTCCAATCCAAGTCTGGGCAGAGTGACAGTTGGGCTTTGTGCATACTTTTCTGACAGCCTGTACACAGGGAAGGTGGAGGTGTCACAGAGGTGCATTTGCATACTGAATAGTCTTCATGGGCTGAGAGAAGGGAGAGGTGGGGCACACATGCATTTGTAAAGGCTGTGCCCTGGCCTCAAACAAAAGGGTAGTTTGCCCCAAACTGATGTTTGGAGCCTCTGCTGGAGGAGAGAGGGGGCACTCCCTAAACCAGTTGTAAATGGGTGTAATCTCCTCTCCCTTTCTTTGTTAACACACCGTAAAACTGAGTAAAAGTAAAAGGGGAGTTCTCCCCACAATTTGGTGACATTTTGGGACTGGACACAGAATGCTGCTGGGGGGACTCACCATGAACCCCCAAGGACTGCTGCTGCTGTGCTGACCTGTGACCTGCTTGGTCATGTGGAGGAACTGCCTGCATTCACATTGTGCTGGCCTGCTACTGGGCCCTGCCGCCCTGTGCTTCCTTTGTACTTTGACCCCCAGGGGCAGGGTGCCGTGGCCCCTGACCCCTGCAACTGCATAAAGCACAAGGAGTGCTTCATTACATCACATAGTGCTTGGAGAGCGCTTTGCAGTGCTTACATGGAGCGCCTGGAGAGCGCTCTGCAGAAATTAGCCCAAGCACCTTGAGAGCGCTTTCTTCATGGGTGTTTTGCGCTTGGAAGCGTGTTGTTACTGCCTGGTCAAACCAGCGCGACCCGGCTTTATTCACGAGTGCGCTGAAATCGCGCTGCCCCCGGGGCACCAAGAAAAGTAAGGAAAGGAGCGAGCATGCTCCTACAGTGCCCCCGGGGCACAAGCAGGCACCTACTTTGGTGCCTGGTTACTACTGCCAACGGAGACGGGTGGGGTGGAAGCCTCGATGGAAGCTCCCCGCACAGTCCTTTGTTGTTTTGGGGATCCTTGTGAGAGTCTGGTGAGGCCCCTACCGTGCCCCATAGGGAAGCACCCCCTTTGAAGGGCCAGTTGCAGCCTGGGGTGGGGGCAGAGATCGCGGGTCCCAGGAGGGGCCCGTTATAAAAGCAGGAGGGGGTGCAGGTCACCCTCCCTCCTCCAAATTATCACAAGGCCCCCGTTTGCGCAGTGGAGCGCCAGGGGCCCCCTTTCTTCTCTTCAGGGCACTAGAGGTGCCTCTTTCACCATCATCAAAACAGGTACTCGTTATGGACATATGTTTTTAGACTGTTCCTAGTATGGACGTATGGGTAATATGTTAACCTGGTTTTCCTTTCGGATGATGTGCCATATCTATGTGCTGATGTTCTTTTTATGGGCATGACAGGCTAATCTGTGCTTATTACTTGCCATATGTTTTTATAATGTTCCTGATATGGGCATGTATGTTATTTCTATGACAAGTGCATTTATTTAGTAATGGGATTCCTGACTACTGCTTATGTTGCAGAATAATAAATAACGTGTGTTATGTGTGACTACTGCCAGTTCTACAGAATAACTATTGTGTTACGCTCTGACAACTGCTTGAGTAGCAGGGTATTACTGACATGTGTTGGGTCTAATAATTGTGTTGTGTACAATACAGTTTATTTTGATATAACTCTGTGTTGTGTTTCCTTTGTGGTGGGGATAGTGCCTCACGTGCGTTTGTGTTGTGCAAACACTTTAAACATTGAATCTGGGATAGGCCTGACTGCTCGTGCCAAGCTACCAAGGGGGTGAGCAGGGGTTTTCTTGGACGTGTAAATCCCTTGCCCTGACTAGAGTGGGTGGGTTCTGCCTGGCTTGGGTGCAGACCCTAGCCAACCAGAAACCCCATTTCTAAGAACTGTTATCTATAAGATACCCCACGACCACTGATATACGATATTTAGGTCTACTTTTATAATCGGATTGTTACTAGTGCTGTTATATATGCTATGATCTTTTACCTTTATACTCTATATCATATAGGCTCAACCTATGGAGTCCACATTTGTACCTTAATATGTAACCTATATTACGAGTTATTTTGTGTTAATTTTTAGAATATTTCAACAAGATTTAATTAAATAAAAAACGAAAACCTATAACTCCAAAAAGGATATTACCAGCCTAACAAAACTCTACCTTTGGTGTTGGGGCAAGAGACGAAGAGAGGGAGGGAGAGAAGGATAGGAAAAGATAGAAATGAGATGTGAATAAGCCTGTGCATATTTAAGAGTTTGTGGAATGTGGAAATGAGATGTGACAAACTGAATAAATTCATAAATTTATAAAAATGTGTATGATTGTGTAACTAAGAAGTGATAATGAAAAGAAATAACATTTGTACAATTCCTTTTGTGGGCGGGAATATACTGGCATTTTTTAGCTATTTTAACATACTCCTTTGATGCCCGCACATGAAAGTACTTTGGGTAGAGCGTCTTGGTGTTTCATGGTGTTGCCCTTCACAGTTTGAATTCAACCAATGTCTAATTATTAGAGATGTAATTAACTATATTGTAAACCGAAAACTGTTATTAGGTAAGGGTAGTATTTGAACCAGTAAATTTCTGGTCTTTTTAGGATTTGTGCTGAAGCTTTTTTTTTTTTTTTTTTTTTACTCAGAGGTAAACACTGACATTTGTTTAACTATTTTTTTTCTAGAAAATCTGTTGTATGTTTTTCAATTAATGGCTCGCAAACAGCCACTGACAACCTTTGCTGGCATCTATTGGCTATTGCGAACAGCCTCATTTTTGGAGGGTTCAGGAGGCCTCAGAGAGTGAGCCCATTTCCTGGTTTGCAATTAAAAACCGTGCACTAGGAAAGATACTACCTGTCCTGGGCTGTTCTGGTCTCCCAAATGGTGCAGGTTAAGTAGGAATGGGCAGCTGACTCCTACCTCACCTACCTGCACACTAATGCAAAAAGGGTACTCGGTCACCTGACAATTATCGTGTGCCACCTTTATCCTCATGTTTGTTGAGGGAGAAAGGAGCCTGGGACAGCTGGTTCATTGCCCTATTTGAAACTGCAAACAGGGCATCAGGGCAGCTGTCACCTCTCTTCAGCTGTAGAGAGTGGGTCAAAGAGGAGGGAGGCTGCTGACACCTGCTCCAGCACTCTGCTTGTTATTGAAGTGGGAATAGTATTAACAACTTGATTGTATAAATCACTTGACTACAATATAACTTTCCTAATATTTTAGGATAATTTCCCCTTTATTAAAAAAAAACACCTCCAGTTGTAAAAATTCAGATACAATACTACTGTAGACAGTTGCTTTACTTCGACTAATGGGTTGGAATATTGACTCTGGTTAACTTGTTTATTTAAGATAAAAATAAGACTGATCAAGAAATCTGATAAGACTGCTGAATAAAGAAAAAACTGTGAGCATTAAAAACAAAACATAACAGCCTATTCTATTATCCAATTCCCCCTTGTAAAAATACAAATGCAATGAGATTATAAAAAGCAGATTAATGTTTATATCAACTGATAAAGTATACTACTGACACTAACTTGTTTAAGATAAAAATAGGCTTGATTGAGAAATGTCATTATATTACCAATAAGGGAATTACTGTGAGCATTAAAACAAAAATTCATAGCCTCTTCTATTCTCCTCAGGTTACAATCTCTAACATATTTCCATAGATACTTCTTCTGAATGACCAAGAGCTTTGGGCACAGGCAAATAATATGTTCTACTGACTCATCCTTGTAGCCTCACAGCCTACATCGCAATAAGCTTTGATTTGGGAAATTGGGATATACATTATTCTAAATCTTAATTTCATTTTTGCATGAACTTACACATTTGAGGAATTACATGTTTGTCTTACAGTGTCATAGAAGTCTAACACCAAAGCTGGATGTTTGTATTTTGATGATGCCAGACAATCCTCCTGGTGGCGTCTGGCTAATAAAGCGTTCTTTATTAGTCTCTTTCGAATGCCCTTAAGCATACCACTAAGAAAAGTTAACTGCAGTAGTTTGTGTGCCTCCATTGAGTCCTTTAATACGAAAGGTTCAGATTCCCCTTTGCGTTAAAGTATGTATTTACCTCATCAAAGATAAGCCGCTTGATGAAGTCTGTGTTGGCTCTTTAGCAATCACAAAGGCAATTTATTGTTGCAGCCATATGGAGGGCTTGAAAAGATAGAACACCAAGACATAGCATTCTTTGAGGGGTTGTCTGCCTAAGACTGAACAAGGATCATATCTATTGCATACATGTGGTGTTCATGACCAAAATAGTTTTTAAATTAAAAATATATGATCCATACAACAGTGATGGAGCTATTTTAGCATTGAACACTTTGACTAATCGATTGCCCTTCTTCTGTAAGGGCTAGTGAACATTTTGAGAGTGTTGATTGCTACTCAATCAATCAATCAATCAATCATAGTATTTATAGAGCGCGCTATGTACCCGTCAGGGTTTCGAGGCGCTGAGGGCGGGGGCGGGGGGGGCTGCTGATTTAGCGGTCGAAGAGCCAGGTCTTGAGGAGCCTTCTGAAAGCGAGGAGGTCCTGGGTCTGGCGAAGAGATGTGGGGAGAGAGTTCCAGGTCTTGGCGGCGAGGAAGGAGAAGGATCTGCCGCCGGATGTCTTGCGCTGGATTCGGGGTACGATGGCGAGGGCGAGGTTGGCGGATCGGAGTTGACGTGTTGGAGTGTAGAAGTTGAGTCTGGTGTTGAGGTAGGAGGGTCCGGTGTTGTGAAGTGCCTTGTGAGCGTGGGTCAGGAGTTTAAAGGTGATCCTCTTGTCTACCGGAAGCCAGTGGAGTTCCTTTAGGTGAGGGGAGATGTGACTTCGGCGGGGTATGTCGAGGATCAGTCGGGCGGAGGCATTTTGGATACGTTGGAGGCGTTTGATGTCTTTGGTTGGGATGCTCCGATTTGCTTGCACCCCTTTCCTTCCACTTGAATGGTCTGAAAAGTGTGCTTTAGACAGTAGAAGAATACCATTAACACAAGAAATTAAGAAGTGTCTAAACCTCCTTAAACTCTTATTTTACCTTCCAATAAGTTCCTTTCCCCATTACACTTTTTTTCCCTTTTTACTAGTAACACCACATCGTGCCTTTTTCACCAAGACACAAGTTTTAGCTTGTTTTCCTTTTTCTTTCCCTTTACCTAGAATATTTAAAACTATACAAAATGCTAGTAGTGATATGATGCAAACATTTAGTTTCTTTGTATTTTCTTAGAGATATGTTTTATTTTGTATAAATTCATTTACTGCATTATATATTTTTGTCTACTTGCTCTTAGGTCTATGGAATTTTTACTCCGTTATATCTCTGTTATATACATCTGGGCATTTTGCTACTTTCATATACCATTAATAAAGCTTATTAAACAAAAAAGAGAAAATAAAGATGGCTTTACAATTCCCACAGAACTGTATTTATCCTGATATCACTCAACTAATCAGTAAGAAGGAGCGGTAGACTGACAAGTCAACGGGTGATGTGTTGTATTACAAATACATCACTGACTAAAAATGAAGATTTCTAATGTTGTTGGAAACTCTTTAAGAGTGCATTACTGTTCGAGTCAAGCCTCTCCCACCCATCCACACACTCATGTGTAACATTTTAAATTTCACAAGGAGGTTTCTACATATTAAAATGTAACCTCTATAGCCTTTCTGTTGTGTAGGTGTTACCCACCTGAAAATAATCAGAGACCACATAAAATTACAAGTGCTATACCTACCATGAACATCAGTGAAAGTGAACTCCAACTTGGTGGGTTTCATTTGGACATCTGTTGTGCTTCTGACGTTGGTCTGAAAGTCCACATCGCTAAACTCCAAGGTCAGGCACTCCTTGCGAATGGCTTTCTCAGCCCATGGCCGATGTACCAGTTCTGGCCTCAGGTCTGGGATGGGAAAGAGGACACGGAGATGAGCTTTGGAGGCCTCAATCTTTATCAACAACTGCCGCTCTGTGGATGGTGATGACTCAACCTGAAAGCAAGAGAAAGAAAGCAAAAAAGAGATACATCATGGCAAGCAGAAATGTATCTTTACTCACAAGGGACATATATTTGGTGTCCACTATTATGAGCCCCTAAATCGTTCCATTTGAACAATGTCTTTCTGACCAGAAACTGCACAGCAACGCTTTATTCCTCTGTTGGAAACATGTACTAACTAATAAAACAAAGCTCACTAAGGTGTAGATTTTGCCACAAAGAACCTCAGATTCATGAACTCCAAATCAACCAATAGCAGGTGCAATTGCAAGTTAATTACCTAGACATCAATCCAGATGCTCTTTGATGTGTAGCTTTAACCAAAGTAAATTATTTCCCCTATGCCTATTTCCCCCCCGATATTACTGGCCACAAGATCCCAAAGAAAGTTTCCATCAATTATGGACTTACACCCTGAGAGTAACTGAATGCATGTGTGGACGGCCTCACAGAGATATGCATCTTTTATAGGGTGAATTCCTTGTGAGAAGCCATAATCCATTATCTTTCCATCTCAGACTGCTCATCATCTCCTTCATATGTGGCTAGGCCCAAAGCACCGATGGAAAAATTGGTGAACAACAATTTTTTTAAATCTCGGTTATATTCATCAAATTCCTTAAAAATAGATGCATCCACGAATGCGTAAGACCCCATTAGACCTCTATGAAGGAGATAAAACATGTAGCCCAAAAAAGTATAAAAACAAAGGAAAGGTAAGGTAAAACAAATGTCAGCTTTACATTGTTCACTCTTAATGAGGCGGTATAAGAAAATAATACCAATATAAAATATAAAAATAGAAAATATACTAATTATAGCTGTGGAAGAGAAAGAACACTGAGTGGTGAACCCCAACAGTCGGTGCATAAACATGCAATCCTGCGAAAAATGTTTTATACCCAAACAAATACTATTTTGGATGTGCTAGCTTTTTATGTGTTTAATTAAGAGCTAGCATTCCTTACAGACACAACAAGAAGAATGAGAATACTATGACTCGGAAGAACACAGTCACCAACCTTTTTTTGTTGTCCTATTGTTATCACTGATCGCAACAATGCAACAATACGGAGGATAAGAAAGCATCACTCAAAACACATAGCTGACATCTCCGAATTCAATTTGGAATGTAAGTGATATCCAGACATACCCCGTCCACACCCAAAAGAAGGGGAGAGGAGATGAGACAAAAAAAAGAAGATCAATGTCTTATCCAAGTGTCTGCAAACATTCTGTAACATATAAACACCTGCACCCTCCAAACTGCCTGTGTTTAATGTGCAGTAAAGTACTTCACAAGAACATGATAATTTGACATCATATCGCCCTGGGATTAACAATGGTCACTAATCTTCGAACTAGCACACACATTAGCCAGTAATGACTGCTGCCTCCAGGTGCTTGAGGATACGTGCAGTCACTTCACACACAGTTCCTCATGCTGGGTGCAATAACAAAGCCTCTAGGGCCAACAGAGTTTTCTGAGCACTCAGTAGCTGTTGCCCCTTTCGTTGATCAATTAATCAGAATCATTTACCGTTCCAGTGTTGCCTCTCAAAGGCCACCCTCAGCTCTACCTATCCTTCTTGACCTACAATCTTAAGTATAATTTTCCCTTCTTCACTATGGTTTCTTCACGCTACAAGAAGGTAGCCTTATAGGCCATACACACTACAATTTGAGCAGGTGAACACAGGGGTAGGGCATCAAGGTTTAAATAATTCCATATGTTATAGAGCATAACGGTCTCTTCAACCTGCCTAAGCAACACCAATATTCATACATTAAAAGAATGAGGCATGTCAACAAATGTTCCAATACATCTGAGGGAATATTGTAGTTGTGACTAGTGTACAATATTCGCAGTGGGAACCCAGACTATAAATAGATCTGATATAGTAGGTACCATATCAGATAACTTCACCGGGATTCCCTGCAACGTCGTCTCAAGAGTCGTAAGGTGCTTGTCTCTGTCACCAAGCCCTCTTTAATGAACCTCACTTTTCTCTCTTTTCAGTTGTCTCCCAATTCTTGAAGGGCCTCTAAGACCACTTAGCTCTTGCAGCGGTCGACGCATTGGTATGTACAGACAAAACAGGTAGGTAGTGACACAGGACCAAGGAAAGTAGTGTCAGTATTCTGTTTTATTTTTCTTCTAATTGAACAGTTTTAGGCTTTACAAAAGTGTTGCTTCATACCCACCTTCTTTCAGCCTCATCTACACTTCTCTGTGCTTCTCTTCTAGGGTTTACTACTAACCTCCTGATGCCTTGGGCCATTCTTTGTGGAGTGCAGACCTCGGGAAATAAAGAGGGCAGAAGTTCAGGTAAGAGCCTTCTCTGGGAGAGTTGGGCTGCCCAGACCCCAGGAGGGCAGAAGCCGGTCTGTGGGTTGGTAGCAGCGGTAGCTGCAGTGAAAACCCCAGAGAGCTAGTTTGGCAGTACCCGGGGTCCATGCTGGAGCCTCTGGGATGCATGTTACATGGCCATATTCAGAGTTACCATTGTGAAGCTACATATAGGTATTGACCTATATGTAGTGCACGCATTTAATGGTGTCCCCGCACTCACAAATTCCGGGGAAATTGCCCTGAACAATGTGGGGGCACCTTGGCTAGTGCCAGGGTGCCCTCACACTTAGTAACCTTTCACCCCACCTTCACTAAGTGAGGGGTAGACATATAGGTGCCTTATAAAGTTACTTAAGTGAAGTGGTAAATGGCTGTGAAATAACGTGGACGTTATTTCACTCAGGCTGCAGTGGCAGTCCTGTGTAAGAATTGTCTGAGCTCCCTATGGGTGGCAAAAGAAATGCTGCAGCCCATAGGGATCTCCTGGAACCCCAATTCCCTGGGTACCTAGGTACCATATACTAGGGGATTATAAGGGTGTTCCAGTGTGCCAATCAGAATTGCTAAAAATGGTCACTAGCCTGCAGTGACAATTTTAAAGACAGAGAGAGCATAAGCACTAAGGTTCTGGTTAGCAGAGCCTCAGTGACACAGTTAGGCACCACACAGGGAACACATTCAGGCCACAAACTATGAGCGCTGGGATCCTGGCTAGCAGGATCCCAGTGAGATGGGCAAAAACAAACTGACACACAAGTAAAAATGGGGGTAACATGCCAGGCAAGATGGTACTTTCCTACAGGCGTGTAATACCCCAAACTACCCCCCTTGAAGATATGCCCATGGTGATGTCTGATACAGACCAATTTGCTCTTGCACTGGCAGAAGTCTCTTCCCAGTGGGAACTGCCAGGGAAGATTTGGAATTCATATGTGCCTTCAAGACAGGTGGGGGCTAGGTGAAAGGATTTTCTTTTAATACTGACAGAGAATCACAGTTTATGCAAAAGATGTAGTTGGATCAACTGTCTCTTGAGGCAGGCAGCTACTTCCACAAAACAGTTTGCGAGCACTCGTGAAAGTGACTTTATCCCACAGGTTAACACTTTGATTTGATAGTGAGTGTTATAAACCCTAAGGTATTTGCAGTGATGCAGATTCACTGGTATATGAAAACTGGTATCATTTAAATTCATTACTGTTAGGTAGTCTGCTTCATCCAGCAGAGGAATGACTTTCTGCAGCCTCTTTATTTTGAACTTTTATGTCTTTGCAAATCATTTGGGAAACCTTATGTCCAGAATTGTACCTCTGGCTTCAATCCAAAGATCTGCAGCCATTCGCATCTGTGCAGTACCATGGCCCTATATTGATTGTGTGCTGGCCAGATCTGCTGAATCCAGAGAGGATTTTAGTCATATTCTAGAATATTGTTCACACTGTACCAAAAAATTGGATACACTTCTTTTTAATTGTTCAGGAAAGTGCTTGATTTTCTATTTCCTCACACTGTTGATGGCCACATCTTGAAATAACTGCATTTTAAGTTGCTACTCACCACAGGGTTGCTGCTGAACTCTGCATTTCTTACATACAGCATCAAGACTTTTGCAGTCCCTGGTTGACACAGGTGAGTAGCAGGTACTCACTGGCTGTATGACAGGTTGTAATCAGAAGGTCAGGTTCTACAATGTATGTGAAATCTTGTTGTGAGGGTTTATTTTTTTCCACTCTCAGTTAAACTGCCTTGTAAGATGCTGGCTTCTTGGAAAACTTTTAACCCTATTCTAATACACTGGGAGGTAATGAGTTTTTCTTAGGAAAGGATGTAGGCTCTTGAGAACGACGCAAGGGCTAGGTGAAAGAAGATTGGTAGGAGCGATAAACAAATAGGGATTTTTTACAAGTTGCAATTTGGTAATCACTATTAGCAATATACAAAAGTGATATCTGTCCCATTAGCGATTTGTAGTGGGTCCCAAATAGATCTACCTCATGAATATTAATGAGGCAGTTGCGCTATTTGTGACCAACTAGGATTTGCTGCAATCACAGGGATGGTGGCCGGCTGGGATCAGCAGACCACCATGTCTGTGACTGCTTTTTAATAAAGAAATCATTCTTTTAAAAAATGCAGCCCGTTTTCCTTAAAGAACGAACGCATGCATTTAAAAAACTAAAAATTACAAGTTTAATTTTTGTTTTTTAAGAGTAAGCAGTGGATCGTGGGACCACTGCCTGCTCTTTAAAAAAAAAATGTATTCAACCATCTCAAAAAGGAAGGTGTCCCAAGTGGACCCCTTTCCCTTTGCGAATGGGTTACCACCAACTTTGAGGTTATGGATACCAACATAAATTGGTATTTGGAAGTGACGGCCCAAGCTCGCCCCTTCCAAATAGTGATTTGCAAACCCAAATTGCGATTCAGTAACAGGTTACCTAATCTGAATTTGGGGTTTGTATATATGAAAATACATTTTTGCGTTTGCAAATAGCCCGATTCTGTGAATCGGGCTGTTTGCGAATGCAAAAATGTTTTGTCTATCTAGCCCTAAGATTCTTTCTCAATTTGTGCACATATATGACCTGTAACTTTTTATTATCACCGTGGAAGATAGAGGTATCATCTAGACTGGAAAGGTACGTTTTTACCGCTTCTTGCGATTCTCCTTGTTTATGTGTTCTAATTTTTCTCTGAGTCATTAGTGTCCTCATGCTGCATCTCATATGTGTCCTTCTCTTCTGCCAGTGACTGAAGTTCTGTGCCTGCATTTCTGGTTGTGCAGTAGATCTACCTGGTAAGTAAAGTTTGCAGATCTCTAGAGTGGGACATTTTCGATGAGAAAGAGTCCATTCCAAAGAACTGAGATGTGGTGAGGGCACTGAGGAATCTGCGGATAGACGGTATTCATCAGAAACAGCATTTTCAAAGGTAAATAACTTGTTTTTCTGATGGATACTTCTAATTGCTCAGATACCAAAGCAGTACCTACCCAGTCGATGGGTCACTGGACTAGCTTGGATCAAAAAGACCTGCAGAGCCAGTTAGGCTAACTGCCTACCCCAACAGGCCTGACTGCCAAGGCAATAGTGCTTCATGAATAGGTACACTGATGCTCATGCAGCAGCAAAACGCCCCCCCCCCCCAAGATATCCAGGACAGACGCTTCGAGTGCCAGCCCAGCAGTAGCAGTCTAGGTCAGAGTGTAATCCTTCAGGGGGCTGCTTATTAGCTAATGTGTAGCAGATACAAATGCGGAGGACTATCTACCAAAAGATGGTTCTTTTCAGCAGTGCTTTACATTTCTTTACTTCTGAGAAGTCTCTCCTCCTTTGTGAGGTGAGGCGGGTCAAAGAAGGCTGGGAGGGCTGTAGCTTGCCCGATAGGATAACTCAGCACCAGTTTCTTCTGGTCTTGCGACCTCCAACATGGCGTAATGAGGACTATCCGTGCCTGCTGGTGCCTCACAAGTTGAAAGCCTCATGATCATTGCTAATGGTGGGAAAGCATACCCCCTTTTTCCCAACCTGTCTGGTAATAAGGCATCCGTCACCACTGCCACAGAATCCTACCTCCAGCTGAAGTAACGATCCACCTGGTGGTCCAGACGTGGATCGAAGAGATCCACAGTGAATGGACTGAAACGAGATTGGTCTTGCCACTGGTTATTGCGGAAGCTTTGCCCTTTTTTGGGGTGCGTGGGCTTGCATATAAAAGCGGCTGGTCGAGTGCTCCCTTCCATGACCGACCCCAACAAGAATTTGAGGATTAAAAATCTTTTTCTTTGAGGCCTGAGCCTTATCTAGGGAGGTAAACGTTGCAACAAACTTCCCCAACTCCTTTATTAAAGGATCCCTGAAGAAACCTCCCTCGGCCATCAGCCCAGCTTCTGTGGAAGCCAACTCCCCCAGTTCAGGGTAGATCACTATCAGAAGGGACCATCGTCTCTCCCTGGACAATGCGCAATTTGCATTCCCCAAAATTATAACAGCATGCTCTGCCTACCCTGAGAGGGACTCTGAAGGGACACGGTTGCCTGAAATTCTAACAACCTCCTCCATTTCGAGGATTTTAGTTAGGGGCTACAAGACATCCAATAGTTTGTCCTGACAGGACTTCCAGGACCGATCTTAGGGTCCCGCATATATTTAGCCAAGAAAGTGGCCATATGCAGATCAATGTCTGGCGTGAGTGCCACTTTGTTTGCCAGGGAAGGACGCGGTTATTCTGCCCAAAGCGGGCGTGGACCTCCTTCCCAAAGGGAATGTGTGCATGCGGTGCATCACATATTTAGCTTTGCGGAAGGGCCCACTCTGCGACCTATGGTGCATGTGTGGGGGGAGTTCAGAGACATTCACAACAACTAATACAATTGTACAAACAGAGTTAAATATGAGAAACCAAGACAGAACCTATCTGTCTGAGGGAGCAGGAAAGAAAGAGGAGGTGGCAGAGAGAGGCTCATTAGGATGCCCAGGAAGACTGTTGATTGGCTGATTTCTGTAGTTTTTCCTTTCCCAGGACTTACCGGGAAGGTAGTTTATATACATGTTGAATACAAGAAGAATGTTGAGCATAATCCTAGCCTCTGGTCCTAACATAGAATCCCATAGTTAGGAAACAGAACCTTCTGATTGTCTTGATCAATTTTAAAAAGGGCCTCTTGGAAGTTGGTGGCTCTAGGGAATTGCCCACCTTGCCCATAGTTCCAAAGGAACGAGCATCAACAGTCCCACCAGACTACTTTAAAGTGGCAACACTGAAATACAAATTGCTATTTAAGTACAAAAGACAGAAATATGAATGCTAAATAGAGTATGACCCTTACATAGTATAAAATAGACATACACATAACTAACAAAGACAAGAGTCTTTCTGAAGAGAGGGTGAGAGTAAACAGTGCCTATGAAGATGGAATTGAGCTCCAGATATGGTGGTGGTGTTCATTTAAAAGATTGGGCCACTCTGAGGAGTTTCTTGGACACCTGAGCCTTATTTGCCAAATAGCATGGCGAACGTGTTTAAGTTTGCGAATACTGCAAGCAGTTTCATATATGAATCTTGTGTGACTAGGTAGGTAACAACTGGACCAAGGTAAGGATAGAGTGACAAGATTGAAATTTTTACTCCCAGAGACCAATAGCAGTGCCAGGTCAATGTTAGATGTGAGATATTGTTTGGGCGAGACATTTTCAAATTTAACTTGCCATTTTGTTTATTTATTTTTTAACTTATTTTGTGCAAACCTAGCCATGAGTGCAAGGGAGTGCTTTACATACAGCATAACACAGATATATAGCAACAGTATGACAAAGGAGAATGACAGGAGAACAAAAAAAAAAAAAAAAAAAAAAAAACAGTAGTGGACATCAGGAGCAAACTGAGAAGGAAGCTAAAAAAGTGTGGGAGACAGCTGTATGCTCAAAGCTAGTCTGTAATAGGGAAGAAGAAAAGGTAACATCTGACCTTCGTAGACAAAACTTCAATAAGTGAGAGCTCAGGTTTTTAATGACTGAAAGGAAATTTGGGTTGATCGCAGTGGTTTCAGGAATATGTTTTCTCGGTCTGAGAGCTAAGGCGGCTTCGTTTAAGGTCGTTTTTCGGTATTTTCTAGTAGGGGGCCAGAGTTTTCCCTTCTTGTACTTTCACCTTTCCTTTAGAAAGGCTGGAGGTCCTCAGCTGACAGCGTTAACATGTTATACAGCCTACGTTGAAGTTACTACATGGCTCTAAACATAGCCAGTGAGGCTACTTTAGGACAGGGGTATGCACAGATTTTGTTTTTGCACTGAAGACTGAGCATGCTGCTGTGAAGAAAACCTGCCAACAGAGCATTATCTTTTTTTCCACAAATCTTCCAAACACTACCGCTTGTCTGGCTTGTGCCTTGAACAAATCCCATGTATATGGAAAACTAGTCCTGGTGGTTGAGACTTCTCCTACATCACTCTTAAAGCATGGAGCGTCCTGCTGCCATACATTGTCTTTTTGTTTTTAGGGACAAGACTGCGAGTGCATGCAAGACGCTGTTGTGTTCAGTAAAGGACTCTGAGCCCCCCTGTCACTCACCATTTGTTGGTTTGCCTGTCATTCTTCTTTACAGCCTTTTAATTCACCAAGGCATGTCTGGCATCACTTCCGTTCCTCTGTGTGGAGCAGGGATGAAGCACTAACTGATTCAACTTAATTAGTGCCAGTCGCTGCTCCTGATGTGATTGAGGTACTATTTGTTCTTTTTCACTTCTAATGCCCTGCAAACAGAAGGCTTGTGACTGGCAAAAACGTGCACAGCAGGCACAAAATTGCAAAATTTTATTTTTTAATGATAACTTTATTTTATTTTGCCAAGTCCACTTCTTTCAGTTTCTTCTCATGCTTTCTTTCTTTATTTTTTTTGCTTCTGGGTGCTGCTGTCAAAAGATGACAATTAACTTGTTCGAAATATGCAAGACCTATTGCATTGTAAATGCTTTTTTGATTAGACTGGGGTTTACAGGTCCAGCCGTGAGTTACTCGATTTATCAGTTCTACATAATTTGCTTGTTGTTACAAACATAAATCGTTTACCCCATTAATGTTGCAGACAATATTTCATTCCTAGCTAGGTAAACCAGTAATTCACTTACATGCACTTTTAACCAGTAATTCTACAGCTCTTTTAAAGGGTGCTTACCCCCTCTACATCCTAATTTCACGTGCATATCCTTCACCCTAATAGGCCAATAAGCATTATGATTCTTTATATATTAACAATTAAACAAACTTCCCCGGTTTCGGTCTTAGGTGCTTGTAGTGTATCCTGTAGACCACAGTGTGTGTTCCGGTCCTCTGTGTGCATCTATCTAGAACCACTGTACTGGTTCAGGGGCCCTCACACCCCACCTGCTGAACACAACAGCCTCCTCACATCTTGAATTCGTCAATAAGCTGAAGACCTGGCTTTTCCAGTAGTCCCACTAGGCCCTCAGTGTGTCTAGACTCACACCTACTCAGCACCAGTATACTTTCCCGGGTGGTAAGGCACTATACAAATCTGCATAACATAACGCTCTGGGGCTTGTACTGCTGACCTGATGTTTATGGAGGATATGGGTGATTTGATTTGCTTAAAGGTATAGTCAATAGGATGCACTTTTAACAACAGCTTTGTGACGTATTCAATCCAATACGCTACATCATACATTTCAAGACATCCACCCACAAGGCCACGCCACCAGAAAAACCCAAAGCACCATAAAGACCCAGCTCTTCAATAAATGGTTCATCGACTGCACCAACCACCCAGCTCCCATCCCTCAAGTTGCCCAAAGATGAGTAATGTGATCTCTCAAGTCTATTGCCAGAAGAAATGATACAGGATCAGAAAAATGGTTTGAATGTTTCACATTGGCAGTAGCCCTATTCAGTTAAGTAGATTGGTTTAATTAAAAGCTAATCAAATTGATTGATTTTAGACCAGGATTCCCTAGTAGGCGACACAGAGATGAAGGTAAATTTGTTGCAGCATGTGGATTTTGTGAAAAATTGCAATAAAGATCCACCTCAGGACATACAAGTTTTGGGGTTTTTAATTTTCAATCATTTTTATTATTAGCAAGACAGGCAAAGCTCACTGAAGCATAATAAACAACAACAGGTTTCAGACAGTGAAAATATTACCATCACAAACCCCCATTCCAAAGAATGGTATCGGAAACATAGATGAATAAACACATTACTGGCCCAGAATTATTGCTGGTTCACTTGCAGTGAATATCTTAGTAAGAGACTGAGTAAAAGGAAAATGTTACTTACCCAGTAAGCATCTGTTTGTGGCATGTAATGCTGTAGATCACATGCTTTGAACACTCCTGCAATCTAGTGTTGGGTCCAGAAGTGTGCAAGAATGTTTTCTTCAAAGAAGTCTTTCAAGTCACAGGGCAAAGTAACTTCTCCTCTCTTGGTGATAATGTACATGGGCATCAACTCTATAGTTAGATTGTTTTCATGCACGTGGTGTGAATGTATTGTAAAATAAGTAAGTAAGGAGATGTCCATGCAAATGAGAATGTAAATGAACTACAACGGCCACAGGTGTCCGGGGTGGAGGGTGGGCACATGTGAATCTACAGTACTACATCCCACAAACAGATGTTTACTGGGTAAATAACATATTCTGTTTGATGGCATGTGTGGCTGTGGATTCACATGCTTTGCATGGACTGTAAAACAGTGCCCTCCAAAAGCGGTGGCTAACCTGTGGGTGTTGCAGTTTGGGAAAGGGTGCGTAGCACTGACTGACCGACCGACATTAGCTTGGTGGCATGCTGAAACAATAGTGTTTTGTAAAGGTGTATGGCGTAGACCATGTAGCTGCTTTACATAAATCAGCTATAGGTATATTACCTAGGAAAGACATTGAAGCCCCCATTTTGCTAATAGAATGTGCTCTAGGAGGTGATGGCAGAGTTTGTTTGGCTTTAATGTAACATGTTTGTATACATTCAACTAATCACCTAGTAATGTAAAATTCAGAAAGGGGCTTTCTCTCGTAGGGGATTTCCATGTATAGTCATAAGCACTGAATAGTTCCCCCTGCATGCGGGGGCCCCGGAGCACTTTTCTCAAAATGTCTTAAGTGTTGATATTTGCCTTTCTTCAGGAAGGCCTGCAAAGTCACTTAAGAATGTCATTATGTAGCCTAAAGGAAAGGCTACAGAGGCCAAAATTCTTCATCATGTTTGCTTCAAAAAGGGCATACAAGGTAGATATGCATTCAAATGCATGAATACTTTGAAGATTTCCTAGAAAAAAATGTTCACAAACCTTTTTGTAATGTTAAATAAAGATGAAGGAATGCAGGGCAGTGTAGCCCATAGGCTGCCATTATACAGAAAGAAAAGGAGACTGTGCCTTTAAGAACAGTTGGTCCTCCCATATCCCATCATGCTTAGCAAGAGACAGTTACCTCAGTTCTTTTTTCCAGCTCCTGCTGACAGGGCCCTGAAGCATTGAGCTCCATCTATTTATAGTTTTTTTTCACCAAAAAAATCAAGTAAAAAAATATTGGCAACACTTTCACTTGACGTTTTTTCACCTTACCTGACAGAAATTTTAGGTATTTTCCCATCCAAATGCCTTCACTTTTTGACAAGTGTCCTTGCTGTGGCAGGAAGAAGGTCAAAACAGACCCACACAAGGTTTGTATTATCTGCATTCCGTCATCACATGTACCCAATGCCTGTGAAATCGGTAAAAACGTTTCCAAGCACACTTTGTGTGACAGAGAAGATTCGCCTCCAGACCAGAGAGGACATCAGAAGAAGAAAGCAGCTTGCCTGTAGGACATCAGCACGAGGGGAAGGTCAGTCTTCCACCAGGGCTCTAACTTCATCGGCTAATGGACACGGAAGATCTAAGAAGAGTGTTTCTGGCCAGAAACGACAAAGATCCAAGTCGAGGACATCGACGTTGCGACAAGCAGTGACATGTTCCCCGTCGAAAACAAGTTAGACGGTGAGGAAGTGACACAGCTCTGCATCCTGACACCCTTTGACGTTGAGCGTTTATACGCTGTTGAGGAATCATGGGTGTCTGATGTCGACAAGTTCCTCCTTGTCAAGGTCACCATCGGCACGGCGTGGTAGATCGAGCTCGGGAGACTCCAGACGTCATGAGAGAGTGACGTCGAGAGGAACACGTCGACGTTGTGCATCAACGTCCAGGAGCTTGTCGAGGAGGGGCCCAAGGAAGAGGAGGAGGATTACTCCACATAGGAATCCTCTACTTCTTCCATGTTGCCGTCACCTTCTCCTCAACCATCTCTCCTCCACATAAGACAACGCCTTTGCTGCCTCCACCGGTTCCTCTGGCTCCTGTAGCATCTCCTTCGGTACCACCTTCTGAACCAGCGCTTTTGACTCCTATGCGCTCCAACTCAAGAAATTTGTGCCATTGGTTAACTAGGCCCTCTTCTAGTTCCAGACATCACCACCGTCATGGGTCTAGCAATAGGTCAAGATCTCACTCCCATCGATGTCACTCTTCATCATCTATTAGAGACTATTCTCCAACTGTATCTGTCCCACCAACACCAGAGTCTCTCCAATTGACAATGTAAACACCTCTCAGGAAGTCCTCATCCAAGGTGCTACAAAACGTAATCTCCCTATGGCAGTACCTACGCCAACAACATCAGTAATATTTGAGACCTCACACCAACGATCTTTGACAAAGCCCTTGCTTACGCTGGTCCCAGGTCTCCTAGAACCAGAGATGGACTTATTCCTCACACGACAAACAGCAAAGCCTGTGCCTTCTAGGCTGAAAAAAAAATACAGTCCTCCGGAGCAGGATCCTGGGGCACTCCTTCTATAGATCTGTTCGCTACAGCAGACAACAAAAAAGCCCTTGCCAACTCCAAGCAATCTCCCTCCAGGTGGATAGTCTTGTGTATTTTGTTCTGTTACCAGCTAGCTAATAAGTCTCTTGCTAGCAGACCTGAAGCACACTCTACCAGAGGCAAAGCAGCCACAACTAACTTTGCAAAGCTGCTACATGGAGGTCTGTCTACACATTCACTAAGCACTGCTGAATTGATTCTGATGCTAGGACAGATGCTCAAGTAGGACAGGCTTCTCTTAGAAATCTCCTTGCATAAATAAATAGCACATTATTGTTCTGTCTTTTCCACTGCTCTCAGGGGGATGGGCTTGTTACTCTATTGAGCACTTATGACTATGCATGGAAATCCCCTATGAGAGGAGGAATAGTTTCTTACCTATAACTCCAGTTCTCTCGTAGGAGTATTTCCATGATAGTTATAAGCGACTGTCCCTCCTCCCCAGCTGAATAGACAAGATATAATTCAAGGATATTCTTGTCCCAGCTGGTAAAGCCTACAAAAAGAACTGAGGTAACTGCCTCTTGCTAAGTATGATGGGATATGGGAGGACCAACTGTTCTTAAAGGAAAGGTCTCCTTTACTTTCTGTACAATGCCAGCCTATGGGCTACACTGCCCTGCATACCTTCATCCTTATTTAAGATTACAAAAAGGTTTGGGAAGGATTTTATCTACCTTGTGTGCCCTTTTTGAAGCAAACTTGATAAAAAATTATTTTTGCCTCTGCAGCCTCTCCTTCAAGCTGCATAATGGCATTCTTAAGTGACTTTGCAGGCCTTCCTGAAGAAAGGTGAATATCAACACTTATAATGAGACATTTTGAGAAAAGTACTCTGGCGCCCCCACAGGCAGCAGAACTATAGAGCGCTTATGACTATCATGGAAATACCCCTACGAGAGAACTGGAGTTACAGGTAAGAAACTATTACTTCCTTTGTGAGGGGGTGAAAAAGCAACAAAACGTTGACTGTTTTTTACAAAATTCTTTAGTTCTGCCAATGTAGTATATTAGAGCTCTTAACATCTAATGTATGAAGAGCCCTTTCTGCAACTGATTCTGGACGAGGGAAGAACACAGACAATTCCATTGACTGATTAGGCTGGAAATGGAGACCATCTTTGGAAGGAACTTTTGGTTTATGCAAAGTACTACCCTATATTTATGTAGATGGAAGAAAGGTTCTTCCAAAGTTAGTGCTAGGAACTCACTGACACGTCTAATCAAAGTAATGGCAATGAGAAAAGCAACCTTCCAAGATATAAACTGGAGGGAGCAATTGTGTAGTGGTTCGAACGAAGGACCCATATGCCTTGTGAGAACAATGTTAAGATTCCATGCAGATGCTGGCAGAACCCACAGTGGAACCACTCTCAAGACCTTCCATGAAGTCTTTAATAAGTAATATTTTAAACAAAGAAAGATGTTGTCTATTTTGAAGGTAGGCAGCAACCGCTGCTAAATGTAAGTGTATGGATGTGAATACAAGGCCAGAGCGTTATAAATGTAGCAGGTAACAAACAGTGTTTTGCATTGTTGCTTTAAATTAATTGATGCTTTTCATCACAGTAGCAGACAAATCTCGTCCATTTAGCTGGATAACATGCTCTAGTAGTAGGTTTGCATGCTTCTTTAAGAATGGTCATACATTCAGGTGGGAGACTGAGATAACCAAACTATGACCTCAGGAGCTGAATTGCTCGATTGAGTTCCTTGGTATTTGGGTTACTGATTTCGCCATGGTTCTGAGTGAGAAGGTCCAGGTTGTGGATAAGCTTCTTGTGAGGAACCACTGATCGTTCAAGAAGCATTGTGAACCAGGGCTGGCGGGCCCCATGTAGAAGCCATTGCTATTAGTGTGAGGGATGTTTGCAGGAGCTTCCGAACCATAAATGGAAGAAAAGGGAGAGTCGGAAAAGCCGAGGCAAATATCCCTGACCAGTTCTTCCATACAGCACTACCTTTGGATTGGGAGGGTGGGAATCTGGAGGTGAGGTGTGGGCATTTTGTGTTGTCTGCTGATGTGAATGGATCTATATCTGCAAACCCTCACCTTTGGAAGTAGGCGTGTAGGACTCAGGGGTGGAGTTTCAACTCGTGGACTTGTTGCCACATCCTGCTGAGAAGGTCGGCAAAATTGTTGTGTGTTCGCGGAAGATGTTCTGCTAACAGATGGATGTTATGATGGAGAGCCCAATGCCAAACTGTCTGAGATAGGTGTGATAACTATAGAGAATCCCTCGTTTTTGTAAATAGTACATAGTTGTCATGTAGTCTGTTTGGATCAAGACAACCTTGCAGATCAGGTGTGGAGTGAATGCTTTCAACGCTAAGTGAACAGTTTGAAGCTCTAGACAGTTGCTGTGGAGACACTGGTGTTTTGTATCCCAGAGACTTTAAACTGTGAGATTCCGTAGATGTGCACCCAAACCAGTTTGTGATTTGCCCGTTGTTTGTATGGTATGGGGAAAAAGGTTGAGGAAAGGCTGCCTTTTTAACAGGTTGTTTGTTTTCCGTCACTGCAAAAAGCGATGAATGTGGCTGTCTATCAACACTAGATATTCTAATTGACCATGTGACTGAGACCATTGTTGTGCTAGACATTCCTGCAACAGACGCATGTGTAGCTGTGCATTCAGCACTAAAGTGATGCACAAGTTCATCATACCCAGAAGCTGCATGCCCGTTCTGTTACTTTTTGATTGGCTTGGAAGCATGGTAATAGCATCTGTACTCTGTGTATTCATGCTGCTTTGGGATAGGCTAATCTTATCTGTGTGTTTAGAATAGCCCCTAGATACAGATGGGTCTGTAAAGCCTGAAAGTGAGATTTTTGGAAATTCATGGCGAAGCCTACTTGATGTAGTAAGTTTATAGTAGTTTGAGTGGGTTGTTGACAGAGAGGAAGAGTAATTGCTTTCATAAGCCAGTTGTCGCGATAGAGGAACACATGATATGTTGTCTATGTAAGTGTGCTGCCACTACTGCTAGATATTTTGTAAACACCCAGCGTGCAGTAGTCACCTCGAATGGAAGGACTTTAAATTGGTAGCTGCGATGTGCTGGGTGTATGGGAATATAAAAATAGGCATCCTTTAAGTCTAGAGATGAAAGGTAGTCACCTTGTTGGACAAGTGAGATCATGTCTTGAAGAGTGACCATATGGAAATGCTCTAACATGTAGTGCTTCAAGGGTCATAGATATAAGATTGGTCTTAGAGATCTGTCTTTTTAGGGTATTAGGAAGTATAGAGCATACTCCTGACCCTTGATGTTGAAAAGGAACAGGTTCTATAGTTCCTTTGAGCAGAAGCGTGAACCTCCTTTTTGATCATTGTCTGATGTTCCAGAGTGAGCCTGGGTGCAAGGTAGAATGTTTGGAGGTGTAGTGATGAGCTCCAGACAATAGCCATATTGGAAAATGTCCAACGCCAACAGATCTGATGTTATGGCTCACTAAATGGGGAGAAACTGTTGCAATCGTCCCCCGACAGGTGTGGAATGATCGAGAGAAGGGAGTCACTGCTTTGTGATGGGTGCAGCACCACATTGGGGAGCCCGTTGCCTCTCCCCTATGTGCTGTTGTCCCTATATATGCCCCTGTAGTAGCCTCAAGGAGAGGACTGATGATTCTGGCCTTGGTGGTATGAAGACAAGGCATCTGAAGAGTTTGTTTTTGAGCCTGCCTTACCTCCTGTAAGCGGCAAAAGGAGCCACAGGGATTTGGTGTTTTTAGTGCACCAATTGACTTGGCAATCTTAGTATCGTTTTACGTTTTTTCAAGAGCCTGGTCAACCTGAGGGCCAAAAAGGTGTTCCTTATCAAAGGGGACATTTAAAAGGCTCTGTTGGACTTCTAGCTTAAAACCAGATATGTGTAGCGAGGCATGGCGGCGCAACAAAACAGAGGTGTTCATGCCCCTGGCAGCAGTGTCTGCAGCGTCTAAGGTTCCCCTAATTTAAGTGTTAGGAATGAGCTGTCCCTCAGTTACAATCTACTGCTGTCTCTTTTTATGCTCCTCTGGGAGGTGTTGGAGGAGTTCCGCTATTTTGTCCTAGTGGGCATGATTGCATCTGGCTAATAACCCGATGGTATTAGCAATACGCCAGTGATTGATGGACTGTGCTGCAACTCTTGAGCCAGAATTATCAATAAGCTTACACTCTTTATCTGGAGGTGGTGCATCACTGGCAGCCTGGGAATTAGCCCTTTTATGGGCATTGGAGACAACCAGAGAGTCAGTTTGAATTTGTCCTCTGATATAAATAGGGACAGATGGTGAGGTGTTATTTATTTATTTTAAATTGATTCTGGGAGTAATAATACAGGCTCACGCAGGATCTTTAAAAAAAAATCTCAGCATGTCTTAACATACACTTCAGCACAGGGAGATAATGTGTTGCCCACTTTGTTGTGGAAAAGGTCTCAAACAGAAAAATCCTTCTCTATAGGTTCTTTATGGAGTGGTATCTGAAGGTACCTTGCAGCTCTTATAATAAGTTCCTGATAGGAAGTTTTGTCATCAGGAGGAGATGGCCTAGACCATTTTGCGAACATGCTGTATATGTAGCTTCTAAAGGTTTTTAGTTGACTGCGGCATGGGATTGGGTGTGATTGCTAATTAGTGAAAAGGACTGAACTCAAACATTCCCTCCATTTGCTTTAATTCGTGAAGTCTTAATATGGGAATTGTGGAGTGGTGGGTACACAGCAGGCCCCCACTTTTGTAGGTAGGGGGTTGGAACAACAATTGATTATATTTTTGTGTCCCCACCCATAAGGAACATGGTCAGGGGTGGTGAAGTGGTGGTGCAGTATTTTAGTGACCACAATCCTCTTAGGATTTCTTTTAATTTTCCTGAGACGATGCAGAAGTTAGTGCAGGGTGGGCCAGCCTTGGTGAGACCCAAAGATCAGGGCAGACGACTTGGCTGGAAGCTGGTTAACATTCAGCAAGTAACAGAGAGGGTAGTGGGTAAAAACTTAAATCTGTTCTTAAGTACTCTATTGGCTGACTCTCCCAGCCCAGGGGAAGTCATGGATACTATATCCAAAGTAAATGGGAATATCAAAGAACGTATGACCGCAGTCGTCTAGCCTCGGTGTAAGCAACAGGGTGGCTGGTTTAGGAAGCCCTGTTATGAGGCTAAGAAATTCCTGAGGAAGGCACTAAAAGAACAACCGAGACACAAAATTCTTGTAAGAGATGCGAGGGTACACTATAAATTCGTCCTGAGGGGCAGGAAGCAAAGGCTCAAGGAACAGGCCTGGGAGGAGTTGGAAAGAGCATCACTACTCAAGAACCCTGGCCTGTTCTGGAAAGTGGTTAACAGGGGCTCATTTGAGATGGAAACCGCTGAGGGTTTGGGATATAATATTGCCCCTGAGACATGGGTGGCCCAATTCTGTGGAATTTTCTCGGAGTGCCGTATAGGGGAACTAAGGGGTAATCAGCAGGGCCATCCCCCTGAGCTGGCCATTAGATTCAACCTTGAGGAGGTAAAGCAGGCACTGCAATGCAGCGCAAGTCACAAAGCCCCAGGCCCGATACTATTCCAATGGACCTATATAAATATTGTCCACAGTTGTGGGCTCCCATTCTGCTTAATGTCCTCAACGCAGCGGTTAGTGCAGGAATTCTAGCTTCCTGGAGATCGGCATGTATTGTACCAATTTATAAAAAGGGCAATCGCAATGACCCGAAGTCGTACCGCCCGATTTCATTACTGGACTCTTCAGCAAAAATCTTAGGTCGGATAATCCTAAAACGTATTGAGGATTGGATGTCTGACAATACAATCCTAAGCAGGGTTCAATATGGTTTTAGGGAAGGGTTAGGTACCCTAGAGCAGTGTCTAAATCTGCCTATGTTGATTGGCAAATATACACAAGCCAAGAGGGTCACCCTGTACCTTACCTTTATGGACCTAAGCTGCGCTTTTGATAAGGTAAATAGCAGTAAGCTCTGGGATAGGCTACTCCAGATGGGCATGGATTCCCATATTGTGGAGCTTCTGCATTACCTTAATTTAGGCACCAATGCTAACGTGAGGGTTGGGGTGCATGGTGAGAGTACGGAGCTATTTGAATCAAATGGGGGCGTGTGACAGGGGGGTGTTTTGGCCCCTACCCTTTTTTGTTATATACAAATGGGTTGTATGACTTTCTAGTTGAATGATGTAAGGACACTCCTAAAATCAATGGCAAGGGTATTCCCGTTCTGATATATGCGGATGGCACTGTTCTTATGGCCCGCACCATGAATGGTTTACGTGAGGCAGTTAAAGCATATGATACTTTTATGACAACCTTGGATTTAGAAATAAACTGTAGTAAATCTCATTTTATGGTCTGTGACAAACCTTTGAGTAAGGTGGGTACGTTGAAAATAAAGGAACAGGTTATTGGAAAGGTACAAGACTTTCCTTATCTTGGAGTGATTTTTGATAAGGTCACCTGGAAAACCTGCATCTCTAAGAGAGGGAGACTCTTCAATTCCACTGTAGGTGCCACATTTGAGTCCGCTGCCAGGGTGGGTAACAAACCTATTAAACCCCTGCTGGAGATTTATAGACATAAATGTCTTCCAGTTTTGACGTATGGGGCCCTAAACAGGGTCCTTGGGATTGAGGAAAATCGTTTTTGTAGAAGATTATTAGGTGTGGGTCAAAACACTTCTGGGTTCTGCCTGCATGCTGAGCTGGATCTAGATTATGAAGATGCCATTAAAATCACTCCCATTTTATTGTGGATCTCAATTTGGTCTAATGAATTTGCGTCCCTTAACAGGGAAACCTGCGGGATTGTCTGACATGCGATCACGCTAAGGAAATTCCCTGGTTGGCTTGTGTAAGAAAGGTAGTCAGTGCTTTGGGACATTTAGACATCTTTGATGCACCAGAGGGTCTATCTACCACAGATAAAAAATGGATGAAGGAGAATTTCTTTAAAATATCAACAGCCAAGAGGGAGGAGGTGGAGTTAAGGAAAAAAAAAAAATCAGTGAGGGATTTTTATCACAATAAAGATGGGGGTGGGCCCAGAGACCTACCTCCTGGAGGTAAAACATGTATGGGAAAGGACCCTCATCACACGATTCCATTTGGGGGTAATTAGAAGTAATTTGTGTTTCCCTTTAGGGCAGTTTGACCCAAACTCTATGAAATTGTGTCCGTGTGACTGTGTATCCCCACATACCCTAATCCATTTTACTATGTTTTGTGAGTTTTATGCACCTTTCAGGAAACGATATTTAGTCCCCCTTCTGAGGGAAATGAGTTTTGTACAATACCGCCCAGCTTTTACGTGGTTGAGTATGACCTCTGATGCGTTGGTTTGGCATGGGATTGGTTCCTTTTTAAAGGGAGCTATAACCTGGTGGAACAACGTTAATTTTTAAGTTTTTACATTTTGGTTAGTGTTGGTTTTAAATTGGTGCTTTTTATGGAGCCATTATTTTGAGTAATGTGATTTTGCCTGTAATCGTCCTTCTTTAACTGTTTTAAAATTTTTAATTTTAAACCCGCAACGTAGGCGCCGAAGACAACGGTGAGTACTGCACCTACGACATAGGGGGAGAGGGGGGGAGGCAAAAGTAAGGGGGACACACACGCAACACCCCCACCCCGACCCTCGCACACTACAACACACACACCAATGCAGTTCCAAACAGCACAGTAACAACCCACAACCCCCCCGGAAGAATGCAAAGACAAAAGGGAATCAGTTCAAACATTGTAATGTATCAAAATACAGTAACCTACTATATACAGATATATATACACTTTCCAAATATAAACATCACGATTAGTAGTGCAGGTATGCACATTTCAATGTCCGTGGATCACTGGGCCCAAAATGCATGGGTGAGGCCCACACTAGATACCTGTCCACAAACGGAGAGAACACTGCAGGGGCATCAGATAGAAATACAACAGGCACCTCAGGGGGAAGGGAAGGGGGGGGCACCTCAGCCAGATTACAGCACCACGCCAGATCCACGACGGGGCTTCATGCCCATTGATGTATCCTGGGGAGTGCAACGCCACAGTCTCTCAAGTCTCTACAGTGGGTGGGTTGCCCACTGTACCATCCTGGGGAGTGCAAAGCCACAGTCTCTCAAGTCTCTACAGTGGGTGGGTTGCCCACTGTACCATCCTGGGGAGTGCAAAGCCAGTCTCTCAAGTCTCTACAGTGGGTGGGTTGCCCACTGTACCATCCCGGGGAGTGCAAAGCCACAGTCTCTCAAGTCTCTACAGTGGGTGGGTTGCCCACTGTACCATCCTGGGGAGTGCAAAGCCACAGTCTCTCAAGTCTCGACAGTGGGTGGGTTGCCCACTGTACCATCCCGGGGAGTGCAAAGCCACAGTCTCTCAAGTCTCTACAGTGGGTGGGTTGCCCACTTCTTTATCCTGAGGAGTGCAAAGCCACAGTCTCTCAAGTGGATGCAGGTCTCCACTGGTTCTGGAGGGGGACTGGTGCCCGGAGTGCATCACGCCCCCCGTGACGGTCCCTGTTCCGTCACTGTCCCAGCTGCACATGGGCTAACAATGCTTGATTTGGCGGTGCTTTGCACTGTTCAGCGGTGCTTTGCCATGTCGGTCTTTGGCCTGTTCAGCGGTGCTTTGCCATGGCGGTCTTTGCCCTGTTCAGCGGTCTTCACTATGTCAGTCTTTGGCCTGTTCAGCGGTGCTTTGCCCTGTTCAGCGGTCTTCACCATGTCGGTCTTCGGCCTGTTCAGCGGTGCTTTGCCATGGCGGTCTTTGCCCTGTTCAGCGGTCTTCACTATGTTGGTCTTCAGCCTGTTCAGCGGTGCTTTGCCATGGCGGTCTTTGCCCTGTTCAGCGGTCTTCACCATGTCGGTCTTTGGCCCGTTCAGCGGTGCTTTGCCCTGTTCAGTGGTCCTCACCATGGCGGTCTGTGCCCTGTTCAGCGGTGCTTGCCTTTGCTGTCTCTGACCTGTGCAGCGGTGTGTGGCATTACGGTCCCTCAGTGCCCAGCGGGACTATGGCTGCCGGGGCCCTCCAGGTCACTGACTCTGGCGGTGGTCTCCGGACCAGTGACGATAAAGGTGCCCTCCAGGGCACTGACTCTGGCGGTGGTCTCCGGACCAGTGACGATACTGGTGCCCTCCAGGGCACTGACTCTGGCGGTGGTCTCCGGACCAGTGACGACACTGGTGCCCTCCTGGGCACTGACTCTGGCGGTGGTCTCCGGACCAGTGACAATACTGCTGGCGGTGGCGTCCCGGCCGGCGGGGAGGATGGCGGCCTTCTCCGCTGTGCTGCTCTTCCCAGACTTTGGAGACTTCTTCTGCCCCTTCACCACCTTGGGAGGAGTCACAGCAGACTCGGCACTCCCCCCGGGACCCTTGTGAGCTGTTTTGCCAGCAGGAGTCTTCACCCTCTCCCGTCGGACACTTTCCAACTTAAGGTGCTTTACAGGGGGTGGATTGGCAGTGCTTTGGCTCCGTGTCACACTGGCTGCCCTGGTGGCCGGTGCACTCCACACACCTTTAACACGCACCACTGGTACCGGACTTTTTTTGGCTGAGGTGCTACTACGGGACCCATGAATTGGAGGGGTGGGGGTGGTGGGAAAGAGTTCAACGTCGCTGAGGAAGAGTTTCTGACGAACACTGGGATGGGTAGCTGGAGGGGGTCTGGGAGTGGAGGAAGAGGAGGTGGTTGTAGGAGGTGTAACTTTAGGTGATTTGGGTGCAGGTGCAGGTACTGGAGGCTGTCGTGAGGTGGATGGATGTTGGGTGTGTGGGTGCCTGCGTTTGTGTACTTTGGGAGGGGGCGTCACAGACACACTGGGAGTAGGAACAGGGGACGTGTAAATGGTAGTGGGGGTGGTGAGAGCAGGTGAGCGGGGTGTGGTGCTGGGGGTTCTGGTGCGAGTCCTAGTTCCTGTAGATGTAGTGCATGCAGGTGAGAGTGTAGACGACACTGGGAGGGAGTAGGGAGACAACGAGGAGGGGGACACAGTGGAGGCAGTGGATGTTGCTGTGTCTGTATGTGGGTGATGCTTGTGTGAGTGCCTGTGGGTTGTGTGGTGCTTATGTTTGCCTGAGATACTTTTGTGTGTTGGGGTGTGTGCATGCTTGTCTGATGGTGTGCTTGGGATAGGCTGGGGTACAGGGGATTGGGTCTGGGTGGAGGAAGTTGGGGGGGGTGAGGGGGGCTAGACACAGGGACAATGGCTGCCATCAGTGCTGAGGCCAGAGATTGCAGGGTTCGATGAAGGGCAGCCTGACCAGAATGAATGCCCTCCAGGAATGCATTACCGTGTTGTAACTCCCTTTCTACACCCTGGATGGCATTCACAATGGTAGACTGCCCAACAGTGAGTGACCCGAGGAGGTTAATGGCCTCCTCATTGAGGGCAGCAGGGGTGACTGGGGCAGGGCCTGAGGTGCCTGGGGCGAAGGTGATGCCCACCCTCCTGGGTGAGCGGGCACGGAGCGAAGGCTGAGGGGCTGCTGGGAGGACGGTGCTGGTAGGGGAGGTGGCGGCTGTACCTGTAGAAGTGGGGGGCACAGATGGTGCCGCCACCACAAGGGAGCTCCCATCGGCAGACGAGTCTGTGTCGCTGTTTGGTGATCCGGTGACCGACGTGAAGCTCCCCTCGCCCTCCGTCCCACTGGTGTATTCAGAGTCTGTGGTCTGGCCCTCCATGGCCATGTGGGATGCAGCTCCCTCGTGCTCCGGTGCCACTGTACCTCCGCCTGACGATGCTGATGCACTAAAGAACAGGGAGAGCACAAAAAGGGGGTGGGACGACAGAAGAAAAACAGGTTGAGTGCATGGCTTACCGCTACCTTTGGCGGACAATACAGACACAGCAGCCCCCTGCACTACGCCGTGCTCTTGGCCTCTACAGATGCAATTCCTGGGATCTGGCCTACATGGCTATGGTGGACATATGCACCCATTGATGACACAGGGGCATGTATACCTGTACTTGGCACTCTACAGAGGTGGGGTGGAGTGCCACATGGCATGCATTACGGAGGGGGATAGCCTACGTAACTCGCCCTGGCCTAGGGAAACCCACAGCCCTCCTCCCCCACCCAGACCCCTCCACTGTGCGCAAAGTCCGCAGAATTAGAGTGTACTTACCCCCTTGTGTCTGCTGTGATGCCCTCAAGCGCCCATCCAACTCAGGGTAGGCCACCGCCAGGATCCAGAACATCAGGGGGGACATGGTGCGACAGGCACCCCTCCCATGTTGGGAGGCCATCCCCAGCTGAGCCTCCGCCGTCTTCTTGCTCCAGCAGAGAATGTCCTCCCATCTTTTACGGCAGTGGGTGCCCCGTCTCCAGTGGACCCCCAGTGTCCGGACGTCCTTGGCGATGGCACGCCAAATGTCCTTCTGGTGGGCGCTGACCTACATGACATGTACAGGGGAAGAAGAGAAGTAATTAACAAGTGCACCGTCAAAGTGAGAGGGCCCCCATCCCTACCCTTGCTATGTGGCATATGCATTCACAGTCCTTCATGGTCGCTTAACTCTGCCCCCTGGCTACTGATATCCAGCCCTCTCCAACCAGCATAGC
Organism: Pleurodeles waltl; assembly: GCF_031143425.1. NCBI lineage: Eukaryota > Metazoa > Chordata > Amphibia > Caudata > Salamandridae > Pleurodeles > Pleurodeles waltl. Next base: position 698,670,680 of record NC_090448.1, read on the forward strand.
CCATACAACGTGCTCCCTGTGTACTTACCTGTTGGTCTGGAGGACCGTAGAGTAGCGTGTACTGGGGGAGGACCCCGTCGACTAGCTTCTCCAACTCCTGAGCAGTGAAGGCAGGGGCCCTTTCCCCAGACGCAGCAGCCATTGTCTCTTCCAGACCGAGGTCACGGCAGCACTTGCAGTGTAGGTCCTCTCCTGTCGAAGATCAGGTATTGAGTGATTGAACAGATAGAAAATGGCGGTGACGTCCGCAGCACTTCATCATTGGCTCCTGGGACCCATAGGGTCCAATGCAGCATTGCGCCACGGTCTACGATTGCCTACCGCGACGGTGTACAACGCCAGCGCAGATACCTCACATCCCATTGTCCCACTTTAGAGGTCAGGCACCCGCCATTTCAGGGGCCCACATGGCTTCATTTACTACTGCGTCACACATACCTAGGCCTACACTCAACATACATACAGGAACAGTTTTGTATTTGGTGTCGTGTTGTATGTAGCTGTGGGTACATACCTGGGACTTTGTTGACTCTGTGGTCGCTGTTGTCCTTCTTAGGCACCGTCAGCTGGGACATTTGAGGAGATGGCGGAATCCTCCGGTGTACCGACCGCTGGTGGACCTGTTAACAATGGAGGAGCAACATTAGATCATCACCTACAGGTTTGACCGTGCCAAAATCAAGGAACTGTGTACTCAGTTGGAGCCAGACCTGATCTCACCAATCCGCCATCCCACAGGAATCCCCCCTCAAGTGCAGGTGCTATCAGTGCTCCATTTCCTTGCAAGTGGATCATTTCAAACAACAGTGGCCATGGCATCAGGGATGTCCCAGCCTATGTTTTCCAACGTGTTGTCCAGAGTGTTGTCTGCCCTGCTGAAACACGTAAGGAGCGACATTGTTTTCCCTCAGGTGGAGGATTTGGCTACAGTGAAAAGTGACTTCTATTCCCTGGGACATATCCCCAACATCATAGGTGCTATTGATGGCACCCATGTAGCTCTGGTCCCCCCACGCAGGAGTGAACAGGTGGAAAGGAACCGGAAGAGTTATCATTCCATGAATGTACAGATGGTATGTTTGGCAGACCAGTATATCTCCCAGGTGAATGCTATGTTCCCTGGCTCAGTGCATGACGACTACATCCTGCGGAATAGCAGCATCCCGTATGTGATGGGTCAACTCCAGAGGCACCGGGTGTGGCTATTAGGGGACTCTGGTTACCCCAACCTGTCATGGCTACTGACCCCAGTGAGGAATCCCAGGACCAGGGCAGAGGAATGCTACAATGAGGCCCATGGGCGGACTAGGAGGGTGATCGAACGCACCTTCGGCCTCCTGAAGGCCAGGTTCAGGTGCCTCCATATGACAGGTGGTTCCCTATTCTACTCACCAAGGAAGGTGTGCCAGATCATCATTGCCTGCTCGATGCTTCACAATCTTGCTTTGCGACGCCAGGTCCCTTTTCTGCAGGAGGATGGTCCAGATGACGGTGTTGTGGCAGCTGTGGAGCCTGTGGACAGTGATGAGGAGGAAGCTGAGGAAGAAGACATAGACAACAGGGAGTCAGTCATACAGCAATATTTCCAGTGACACACAGGTGAGAACAATTTTTTTTACTATCACATTCACTTTCACACTTCTGCCTCTATCCTGTCTGTCAAATAGTAGCAGTATTTGGTAACTGAGTTGTACATTTCCATTACGGTTTCACAGGTGTGGTTACCAACGTGTGTCATCTGCTTGCATCCTTCATGGACTTGTGATGTGTGACATAGGTATGTTGGCATTATATATGAAAACGCATTTTGTCATTGTCATAGCTAATACACATTTTCAAAATCACAGGCTGACTCCAGATTGTTTTGTGGTTCAAGGGTGTTTATTGAAGTGCTAATTATTGGAGGGGGTGGTAAAATGGTGATGGTGGAAGAATGTCCATGGCAGAGTCCAGTCTATTAGTCTCACAGATGCATTGCCCATATGGGCATAGGAAGTGGAGCTGGGGCAGTTCCAATCTGGACAGGATAACAAAGTGGGACAGTGGGAGGACAATCAGGGTGGTCTCATTTCCTGGCGGGGGTCTTGCCATCTTGCTCTGTCCTGTTCCTGGATCTCAGGGACCGCTTGCGGGGTGGTTCTCCGTCTGCAGGGGGTGGGGTGCTGGTGTGGTGGTCCTGTGGCGGGGCGTCCTGTCCACTAGCGCCGGCGGAGGTGGTGGGCAGTTCATCGTCCATGCTAGTGTCAGGGGCCCCTTGGAGTGCCACGGTGTCCCTCATGGTCTGCTGTATGTCCTTCAGCACCCCTACAATGGTGCCCAGGGCGGAGCTGATGGTTCTAAGCTCCTCCCTGAACCCCAAATACTGTTCCTCCTGCAGGCGCTGCGTCTCCTGAAACTTGGCCAGGACCGTTGCCATCGTCTCCTGGGAGTGGTGGTATGCTCCCATGATGGAGGAGAATGCCTCGTGGAGAGTGGGTTCCCTTGGCCTGTCCGTCCCTGTCGCACAGCAGCCCTCCCAGTTCCCCTGTGTTCCTGTGCCTCCGTCCCCTGGACCGTGTGCCCACTACCACTGCCCCCAGGTCCCTGTTGTTGTTGAGGTGGTCGGTTACCCTGGGTTCCCTGTAGTGGTGGACACACCGCTGATTGACGTGTCCTGGGTACGGAGGTATGGGCCCGCTGGGTGGGTGCTGAGCTGGTCTTACCAGAGGGTGGAAGGTCAGTGTTGGGCTGTGCCTGTGCAAGGGGAACCGACTGTCCCGAGGCCTACGATGGTCCGCGCTGGTCATCTGGATCCAGTTGGCCAGAGCTGCTGTCGTCACTGTGGGCCTCTTCTGTGGGTGGAGTGGAGATGTCTGGACCCTCCTGTGTGGTGACGTTACGTGGTGGTCCTGCAGGGGTATAAAAGCATGATTATTGCGTGTGTGTGTGTCATGGTGTGCAATGGGTGGGTGTGCGTGTACCCCGGTGCAAGCATTCCTGTGTGGGGGCTTGTGTGATGATGGTTGGGGGGTGTTATGGGTATGTGCAGTGAGCATGCTTTAGTGCTGGGTGTCCATGCTTATTTGTGTCATGCAGGGCTTGGTGTTGGGATGTGTGGTTTGTGTTATGAGTACATTAGTGAGGAGTTGGAGTGCTAGGGGAGGGGGTGAGGGTGTGATAGCATGCAGGTATGGTGGGGGATATGACAGTTAAGCTTTGACTTACCAGTGTCCATCCTCCACCGACTCCTCCGAGGCCCTCAGGATGCATGATGGTCAAGACCTGCTCCTCCCATGTTGTTAGTTGTGGGGGAGGAGGTGGGGGTCCGCCGCCAGTCCGCTGAGTCGCAATGTTGTGCCTGGATATCACGGAACGCACTTTCCCCTGTAGGTCGTTCCACCTCTTCCGGATGTCCTCCCGATTTCTTGGATGCTGTCCCACAGCGTTGACCCTGTCGATGATTCTTCGCCATAGCTCCATCTTCCTATCTATGGAGGTGTGCTGCACCTGTGCTCCCAATAGCTGTGGCTCTACCCGTAGGATTTCCTCCACCATAACCCTGAGCTCCTCCTCGGAAAACCTGGGGTGTCTTTGGCGTGATATGGGGTGGTGTAGGTGATGTGTGGGGTGGTGTATGTGTTGATGACTGTGGTGATGTGTGGTGGTGTGGGGTGTTTTGAGCGTGGATGTTGTATGGGTGATGGGGTTGTGTGCCTCTGTGTGGTGGGGTTGTCTATTGCTGTAGTCTCTCTCTGGCCTTCTTTCAGATTTTTGGGTCGTAGGGGTTTGTGGGTGATGTGGGTGTGTGTTTTATATTGTATTGGGTGTGTGGGAGTGGTGTGTGTATGTGTATCAGGTGTGTGTATTTTGAATTGTCCAATGTGGCGGTGTTTTGGAGATGTGTGTATTTTGAGCGCAGCGGTGTGTACCGCCAATGGAATACCGCGTTTGAAAGACCGCTGCGTGGATTCGTGGGTCGTGATAGCATGGGCGTGTTTCTGTTGGCGTAACGGTGGAGGAATTGTTTTCGCCAGTTTATCACTGACCTTTGGTGTGGCGGAGTTGTGTGGGTGTCTGAATTTCGGCGGATTCCGAGATGTGTATCATAATAGCTGTGGTGGAATTCCGCGGCCGTGTGTTGGCGGGTTTCTGCACGGTGGTATGCGGCTTTTACCGCCAATGTTGTAATGACCCCCATCATTTTGAGCTGGTAACTTTGTTGTGGAGATTACAAGCCTTGTTTTCAGTGCTGATGTACATGGATGTAAATGATATTAAAACATGCAATTCTGCTGCACTAGTCCGGCCTTCTCCAATGAGTAGCTCGCAAGCTCCTGGAATATCTACAGCTACATGCAAGTAGCTCTCGTGTGTCCTGCCCTGCCTACTAAACCAGAAGTGTTTGCTTTGCAAAATTAATACGTGTGTACCAAAATTGAAAAGTGTGTATTCAAGACAAAAATCTGTTTTTCAGAACACAAGCTCATTGTTGGAGAAAAATGGTTTAATTTCCAAAATATATTTAAAGCTAATTTTTTTACGAGTACTCCCTTGGTGTTAACGACATTACATACAGATAATGTATTTTCTATGTATCTATGTAGATGCATTCCAAATTGATAAAGCCTTTTTCTCCATACTGCATATTAGCACAAGATTATTTTCATTGATCATAAGTAGCTCTTTTTACAGAAAAGGTTGGAGAACCCTGCTCTAGTTTCTGGAGATTTTGCTGGAACCAGTAGGTAGGTCCCATGGAATGATGGAAGAAGGGCATCTACAGTTGGTGCCGTAGCAGAGATCAGACAAGTCTGGTCGATGCGAAGATTAGAAACTTCAGATTTAATCATAGGTTCCTAAGCTCCAGAAAATTCAAACGGTTACAGACTGGCTTAGCATAACAGATGCGTTGATGAATTTAACAAATCTTTTTTAGAATGGCTGACCATGAACAATGGGTAATACCTACAGATCTGGAACCTCTGGCTGCTTGGGGTAACTCACTGTGGGGGTGTATGGTAAAATAATTCCTTCATGGGGGGAGAAGAGAAAAATAATATTCTTAAAATTAGCAGCTGGCCAAATGATTTGGTTTTTAAAATGTTCTACTTTAGATAAGCTGAGAGTGCAGTGCTTTGAACTTGCATTATGTCAGCAGCCATCCCTTGCCATAAAATGCAGATTTAGCAGTTTGGTGGGAAGATAACTGTATCTTTATTAATGATGCAGCTGTTTTTTTAAACAAACTTGACACGTCTATCACGTTATTATATGTTTTCTACTCTTTTTAATGTAGTGTCAAGATTTATTTTTTACAGGTACAGAAATTTACTGGTTACACAATAATGTTGATATTTCGTAGTTTGTTAGGTAGAAGAGAGCAGTCATCGGTGTAATGTTCCTGCAGTTTCTATGTACGTTTTTTTAAAACTTTTGTCTTATTTGGCAGTTTTAAATGTAATCATTTATTATTGAAGGCGAGAGAGAGAAAGCACTGCCAACTAGCTAATGCAATATGGCATCAAATCAAGTAAAAAATTGAAACCAAACAGTGTATGGCCCCGAACAGTAGGTGAAATTATGTAAAGAACCCCAAAAATTCCAAATATATATTTCAATTGAACCAGAAAGGGCAGCATTTCAAATGAAAGAAAAGAAAGGAAGAAAAAGAGGGGTGACTGAAAGGCAAAAATATATTTTTTAAGTGGAGCACAACAGGTACAGTTGGCTGCAACAGCACAACAGATCATTTTCCTTCAAACTACATCATCCACGAGTTCCATGTCATAGAATGGCTCTGACTTCCAAATAGGTTCAAGCAGTGCAGCCCAACTCTGAGACAACCAGTGGACTACAGCAGACACAAGAATACTCCTCCATCATCTGGAGTAAAAGATATCCCTTCAGGCTGTTGCAAATGGCCTAGAAGCTTCAGGGTGTGCTATAACTCAGGCCCTTCCATCATTCAGCAGTTTAAGTGGCCGAGGATTCCAAAAAGACACCTATTCAGGAATTCTCCCAGACCCACCAAATACGTTTGGTACACTCAGCTGCCTCTTGCATGAGTCTCATGAAAGATGCAGCCTGTCAGAGACTCGAAAATTAACTATGACTGCACCACTGTCAAGGGAAAGGGGTGAACCAGCTTATTAAGATAGTAGTCTGTAGGATTTGTAACCACAGAAGCGCTAGGGTGAGTAGAGAGTGAAATTAAGATTATCACCACAATTAAGCCTGCCCAAAGAATCCTAACATTTGCCACCCTTCCAACATTGTTGACTAACTAACTGCATATGCAATATCCCCAGATAACACATGCTTTAACACAGGCAGGACAAATTCGAAAATGCTTCTCAGTCTTTCATATCTAAGATTTGGATAATGTTACAGTGGACTACACCCGGCCAAACATCAGCCTCTGTGCATAAGGTGAAACTACACTGCTGAAACTGCTTATTCCAGATTGTCAAGCCGCCATAGTATCTCTCCGACTACAGCCAGTTCCATGAATGTAGCCCTTCGATCTTACTCTTTCCTCCTAGCTGTTTCCTCGTCATTTGCAGCTGAAAGAAGTGCTGCTTCTCACACTGGTCCTACTTGCTTGATATTGCTTGCCCTTGGATAGATCAGCAGTAAAGTCAGATTCCAGCAAGGTCCAGCCCGATTGTATCATTGGACAGGGGTATCATCCCTGTGGCTGCATTCAAAACCACAACAGATCCATGTCAGTGTGATAACCATGCTTAAGCCATTATACTCCAGAGATAGCTGCAACATTCTCAGCCACATTCTTATCCCAGCTGCTGATCATCAGCCTAAAGCTGTAAAATACTCTCATTGGCAGCACTGAACCTCTGGGACCTCATCCGAGTCACACCTGCCATCTGTGTTGACATCACTGGCTTTGGGGACTCTCTCACACCTCCTGGTTATAAAACTCACTGGCAACCACTGCTCATTTGAACCATAGTGGAAGCCCCAAGAAAGAATGAGCCTCAAGTGCAATCAGTCCAAGGAACTCAGATATCAGCTCCAGCAGCCAGAGGGATAAAGATGAGTTCATTCCACCCTCTGCCTGGCATTTTCCATCTGGTTCTGTCTTTTCTAAGCATGTTGGTGTTCTACATGTCCTTTCTTCTGAGATGCTGCTGTGGGCGGTCAAAAAAGGATGTTCTGCATAACATTAGCCTCAGTGTTTTTGAAAAAATCATGATTTTCTTTTAACAAAGCTGAGAAAAAGCTACATTTTCCTTTACTTCAACGAAGACCTTATACACATTTCAGCTTTGAAATATAGCTAGTCACTAGTTTACAGACAGGCTCTGTATACTCTCTGTAATTGACTTCTTTTATTTTCTACACTTTTTCTAGGTGTTTTAGCTTACTCTGATAGGACAAGCTTCACTGCAACAAGACAAATTACTAACTTAAACTCCCAGCCCCTTTACGGTCACTCAAGCTTCCTGCTATTGAACTGCAGCTAACTTAGACAATATCTACTTTGCTCTTGCTCCTGAATCATTCACAACTCACATATAACACTCAACTTTTTTCCCCTTTGGCTGCAACTTTCACCAACCACTCAGGCTTTCACTCTTTTCTTCCAAATCCTTCTTTGCCATTCATTATTCATACTTAATCATGCGTGTTACTCCCACACTCTATCCATTATCTGTCCAAGTGGTTAAAGTGGGTTCGAATGAAGATTATACAACAGTTAATGAGTGTTGAAATTGACTATCACCCCAAGACCTCCTGAGGCAACAAGTTTATTCTGGTCTTGGTCGACCATGCCATCCAGTACCCTGAGGCTATAACCCAGAGGTCAGTGACTGCATCCGTGGTGGCCAGGACACTGATGGGGATATTTACCGATGTGAGTTTCCCCAAGGAGGATGCGTCTGACAGGGGAACAAATGTCATGTCTGCTTACATGAAGTGCATGTGGAAGGAGTATGGCCAACCTAAAACTTCTCCACTCCATACCACCTCCATAGCAACTGGCTTGTTGAAAGATCCAACAAGACCCCGAAAGGCTTGATTACAGGCCTTCTAGAACCTATGAGGTCCTCATCTGTGTGCCAGGGGTGTGCCAATTGTGGAAACAATGGTACATTTTTAGTGAAAGAACACGGTGCTGGGGCCTGGTTAGCAGGGTCCCAGCACACTTCAGTCACGTCAGCATCAATATCAGGCAAAACGTGGGGGGTAACTGCATCAGGGAGCTCTTTTCCTACATACAAACTTTGCAGAAGGAGGAGCTCAGCAATATTGACATTTTGGAAAGGTTACATACCTGTGGGCCTAGTTCATCGTAGGAATCTTCATTGAAGTCATAAATGTTTAATAATTCCCTACTGGGTGCATGGACCCCAGAACATTTTTTAAGTATATATATTCCCTTGTAAATTCTTTCTGAAAGCTGGAAAAAGGTGACGACACTGATTAGCTTCTTGAGCATACATCATCTGACATGGAAAAAAGTTACCTTTAACAAAAAGAGAATGAAAAGGAAATTCAGCCTGATAGGCTTACACTAAGAAAGAGGTGAAAAGAAAAGCAGATGGCTCCTTTAACTGAGAGGCAACCCTACACACAATGCCTTGTAATGGCAGTTTGTCTGTGAGAATCAGTTATTTTTATATGTAATATAACTCATACCTACACAGCCAGGGAGAAAGGTGGGTAGTTTATGACTTCAATGAAAATTTCCATGATGCAGGACTAGGACCACAGGTATGTAACCTTTCCTTCTGCATCGTAGGGTCTTCATTGATAGTCAAAAACATTGAACAGAGTAGCAAGCTACAAATAAACCAATTCTGCGGCTGTCGTTCATATGCTATAAGAAGGTAAAGAACCCATACTCTGACACAATAGAAAAAAAAAAACTACTGAGTGAGATGAGTGAGGTCACTCATCTATTTAAACTGGTTCCTAAGTGTTTCTTGTCAAACACTTGCTTCAGTTTGAGTGTCTGTGCCTAGACAGTAGTGTCTTGTAAAGGTATGTATTGAGCTCCAAGCAGCTGCTTTACAAAATTCTTGAATTGGTACATGACTGATCCACGCTGTGGTTGCAGCTTTTCCTCTTGTTGAGTGAGCCCTAGGTTTACCCTGGTAGATGTCTGTTGGCAATTTGATTGTTTCATTTATTTCTTTATGCTACCAATCTAGCGATGGTTTGTTTTGAAGTGGCCACACCTTGTTGTAAAGTACCATAGTTTATGAAGAGTTGGTGTGTTTTTCTGATATCCTTTCATTTGTCTAAATAAAAGCAGAGAACCCTTTTAATATCTAGGGAATGTACACACCTTTCCACTGCTGTAGAGGGGTTAAGAAAAATGTAGGGAGTGTTACTGATTGATTAATGGGAAAGTCTGCTACTACTTTTGGTAAAAAGTAAGGATGTGTACGTAATACTACTCTATTACAGTGAAATACTGTAAAGGCTTCTAATGATGACAGTGCGTGTAGTTCACTAACTCTACGAGCTGAGGTAATTGCTATAAAAAATACAGTCCTCCATGAAAGATGCTGTGAGGTTGTTTTATGATTGAATTTGATCATAGGAAACCCATCTGTTTTGAAAGCCCTAGGATCCGTTCCTATGGAGGCAAGGGTCTTTTAATTGAAGGGAAACTTTAAGAAAATCCTTTATTACAGGAATCTTGAAAAGGGATGGTTGCAGTGGCGATTTCCTGAACGCAGTAATAGCTGCTAAGTGGACTTTTACCGATTAAAATTGCATATAACATTTGGCTAGGTGAAGCAAGTATAGTATAAAACAACACTTTCTTGCCCATTTATAGGGTTAATGGCCATTGTTTTGACAACATAAATAGAGCCGCTTCCATATGACAGAGTAGCAGGATCTTACTGAAGGTTGTTTTGATTTCTTAAGGATATTAATACATTCAGCAGGTAAGATTAAGTGACATTATTGTGTGATATCAGGGGCCATCCTGCCAAATTCAAGGTTTGGAGAGTTAGATGTAAACTTTGGCCCTGAGTTCTGGATAGAAAGTCTGGTCTGAGTGGAAGATTTCTGTGGTGTGTCAGGGATAGTTGAAGGAGGACTGTGTACCACCACTGCCTCGGCCAGTCTGGCGCAATTAAAATCATTTTCAGGCTCGATGTCCATAATTTTTTAATCACCAGGGATATTAGCGGTACTGGGGTAAAGGTGTAGGCAGCAGAGTTGACCAGTTGATGAAAAGGGCACTGCCCACTGAATGTGGTTCTGGCACCCTGGATGCGAAGTCTGCATTTTTTGTTTTGTGCCGTGACAAATGAATCTAATGCTGGGGTACTGCATTCTGTGTAGATGTCTTGTATTATTTCATCACTGAGAACCCATATGTGATTTTCTACATGATAGTGACAGAGCATATGCTTTGACGTTTTGATCTCCTGGCATATGGAAGACTGAGTGACAATGCTCTTGTGATTGCCTGTGCCACACTGCTTGACCCTGAAGGAATAGTTTATTGATTTTGATCCTCCTTGTCTGTTGATGTAATACACTGTTGTGGTATTGTCTGTTTGAATCAACAGTTCTTTGGAGGTGAGAGATGGTAGGAAAAACTTCAAGAGCTAGGTGCACTGCTTTCAGTTCTAATAGGTGAAAGTGGTAAGGTCCTTCCTTTTGTGACCATAGGCCCTGAGTCGTTAGGTGGTTGATTTGTGCGCCCCATGCTGAGATGGAGGCGTCCGTGACAATGTTTTGTGGAGGAAGCTCCTTGAGAAAAGGAACTCTCAATAGCAGATTCAGATGTTTGGACCACCAGGCCAGCGATTGCTGTGCATTGTCTGTTACGTATAAGAGGTCTTACCATTTTCCTGTTCTCTGTAGGCTTTGGTCTTCTAGACTGTATGGAAGAAGTCTCATGAGCGGTGACAGCCATCAGGTCCCAGATGAACTTCTGGCAAAAACTGCCACTTTCCGTGGCAGGACGAATAGCACTCCTAAAAATGATCGTATTGCCACGACTCTTATATTACTTCTCCAACCTCCCATATTATATACTGGTCAGTTTTTTTTAGGGAATTGGAACCAAAGCTACGTGAATTAATCTGGAATAAAGGACGCTGCAGAGTTGCACTTAAAAAACTGTAGCACAAGGTGGTCTTTCAGCTCCTAATTTATAAGACTACTATTTGGCATCCCAGCTCCAGTGGGTATCCAGATGGCTGGCGGGACTTCATCTTAAGGACACAGCTACCATCAAGAAGCCCTGGACTCTTATGCTAGAGACACATTTGTTCCACCCGCTCACATGCGCGGCGTTACGAAGAAAACTTTACCTCAGGGAGGCCTGTCGCTGTTAACGCAGGCCCTTGTAGCTCACAAAGGGAATTGTTCCGTTCGTCCAGTCGCTGCCGCTCTTGGGTACTCCTTGTGGCACTGGTGCCACGACTGGCGCTGAACTGTGAACATGGCATGCTGCGGACCTGTACACTCTGGGCGACTTGTATAACGAGGGTAAACTGATTGCATTCCCCACCCTAGCCGCTGATACTGGTCTCCCAATGGGACAGTTCCTCCTACATAATTTGCTGTTACGATCTTTATCGAGTAGATGGGGAGATATGACAACGGCTCCCCCAACTCACTTACTAATACAATATATACAGGTGATAAGACAGGGTAGACACTTGATCAGATGGTTCACGGACGCACTCCGAACCCACACGACGCAGGAGCAAGACACACTGAGCTTTGCCTGGGAGAGTGAATCGTCCTCGCCCTTCACTGATTCGCAGTGGAAATCAGCCTTTTCTAGTCACGCCACTATCCCCCGGAACTCCCGATTTCGGCTCATACAATTCTACATTAAGCATATCTTACACCAGCTCGCATTAACAGATACTTTCTCCGCTGTGACGCAGCCTGCCCCCGTTGCAAACAATTAGATCCAGATCTCTTACACATGCTGTGGGCTTGCCCTTCCTTACATATCTACTGGGTAGCAGTGAACACTCAATTGTCAGCATGCACAGCACGTACAATACCACACACATGGGAGACATGTCTACTAGGCTTGTTCTCCAGGGGCCCGCGTCACAGAGCGACTGCAAGATTTTTAGACTTGGGACTCATAACAGCTAAAAGGCTGATAACTCGCAGATGGAAGTCTGCCGAAGCGCCCACTGCAGCAGCCTGGAGACAGTCATTTATTATTTGGGCAGGAGCCGAGGGTGTAGCGCTGAGACGGGAGTACACACTTGGTCTACGGAAATACCCCCTGTCAGACAGTTGGGAAATGATGCTAACACAATTACAAGCACAAGACACAGACCCTGACTCAACGGGGACAATATAGTAGGTCAGATAACCCAGCGACATCTAAACTTTTGGGATATCAGGAAACAGGGTAAGGATACATTTGCAAAGTATCATGCCGTAATCAGAAGTAACTACATCCGGAAGCTAAACATACTAGACATATGGAGTTAATACGCAACCCAAAACAAAAAAAAGACTCTCGCACAGCACTAAAAGGATTCCGCACACACTAAAGACAGGGAATGAAAATGTCACTTACCCAGTGTACATCTGTTCGTGGCATTAGTCGCTGCAGATTCACATGCTGTGCATAGTCCGCCGTCTGGTGTTGGGTCGGAGTGTTACAAGTTGTTTTTCTTCGAAGAAGTCTTTTCGAGTCACGAGACCGAGGGACTCCTCCTCGTTTGTTTCCATTGCGCATGGGCGTCGACTCCATCTTAGATTGTTTTCCCCGCAGAGGGTGAGGTAGGAGCTGTGTATGTTAGTAATAGTGCCCATGCAATGGAATGAATAAGTATGTACAAAATAAAGTTTAAGTAATATATTTACAAATGTACAAATGTTGAAGATTACTTCCAAACGGCTACAGGCTCCCGGGGAGGCGGGTGGGCGCATGTGAATCTGCAGCGACTAATGCCACGAACAGATGTACACTGGGTAAGTGACATTTTCAGTTCAGTGGCATGTGTAGCTGCAGATACACATGCTGTGCATAGACTAGTAAGCAGTTATCTCCCCAAAAGCGGTGGCTCAGCCTGTAGGAGTGGAAGTAGTTTGAAATAAAGTTCTTAGTACGGCTTGACCTACTGTGGCTTGTTGTGCAGATAGCACGTCTACACAGTAGTGCTTAGTAAATGTGTGAGGCGTAGACCATGTGGCTGCCTTACATATTTCGTTCATTGGAATATTTCCTAGGAAGGCCATGGTAGCGCCTTTCTTTCTGGTTGAGTGTGCCTTTGGTGTAATGGGCAGCTCTCTCTTTGCTTTAAGGTAGCAGGTTTGGATACACTTAACTATCCATCTGGCTATACCCTGTTTTGATATTGGGTTTCCTGTATGAGGTTTTTGAAATGCAATAAACAGTTGTTTTGTTTTCCTAATTAGTTTTGTTCTGTCAATGTAGTACATTAGTGCTCTTCTGATGTATAATGTATGTAGTGCCCTTTCAGCTACTGAGTCTGGCTGTGGAAAGAACACTGGTAGTTCTACTGTTTGATTTAAGTGGAACGGTGAAATAACTTTTGGTAAAAATTTAGGATTAGTTCTTAGAACTACCTTATTTTTGTGTATTTGAATAAAAGGTTCCTGTATAGTAAACGCTTGAATTTCGCTTACGCTTCTTAGAGATGTAATGGCAACGAGAAATGCAACCTTCCACGTTAAGAATTGCATTTCGCAAGAATGCATGGGTTCGAAAGGTGGACCCATGAGTCTTGTTAAGACGATATTGAGGTTCCATGAAGGAACAGGTGGTGTTCTTGGTGGTATAATTCTTTTTAGGCCTTCCATAAACGCTTTAATGACAGGTATCCTAAATAGTGAAGTTGAATGGGTAATCTGCAGGTATGCAGAAATTGCCGCGAGGTGTATCTTTATGGAAGAGAAGGCCAGATTTGATTTCTGCAAATGTAGTAAGTATCCTACTACATCCTTTGGAGATGCATGTAATGGTTGAACTTGATTACTATGGCAGTAGCAAACAAACCTTTTCCATTTACTTGCATAGCAGTGTCTAGTGGATGGCCTTCTAGCCTGTTTTATGACCTCCATACATTCTTGGGTGAGGTTTAAATGTCCGAATTCTAGGATTTGAGGAGCCAGATTGCTAGATTCAGCGATGCTGGGTTTGGATGCCTGATCTGTTGTTTGTGTTGTGTTAGTAGATCTGGCCTGTTGGGTAGCTTGACATGGGGTACTACGGACATGTCTAGTAGTGTTGTGTACTAGGGTTGTCTTGCCCATGTTGGTGCTATTAGTATGAGTTTGAGTTTGTTTTGACTCAATTTGTTTACTAGATATGGAAGGAGAGGGAGAGGGGGAAAAGCGTATGCAAATATCTCTGACCAATTCATCCATAGAGCATTGCCTTGAGACTGCCTGTGTGGGTACCTGGATGCGAAGTTTTGGCATTTTGCGTTCTCCTTTGTTGCAAATAGGTCTATTTGAGGTGTTCCCCAAATGTGGAAGTAAGTGTTTAGAATTTGGGGGTGAATCTCCCATTCGTGGACTTGTTGGTGATCTCGAGAGAGGTTGTCTGCTAGTTGATTCTGGATCCCTGGAATAAACTGTGCTATTAGGCGAATGTGGTTGTGAATTGCCCATTGCCATATCTTTTGTGCCAGGAGGCACAGCTGTGTCGAGTGTGTTCCCCCCTGTTTGTTTAGATAATACATTGTTGTCATGTTGTCTGTTTTGACAAGAATGTATTTGTGGGTTATGATGGGTTGAAATGCCTTCAACGCTAGGAATACTGCTAACAATTCGAGGTGATTTATATGCAGCTTCGTTTGATGTACGTCCCATTGTCCTTGGATGCTGTGTTGATTGAGGTGTGGTCCCCACCCTGTCATGGAAGCATCTGTTGTTATCACGTATTGTGGCACTGGGTCTTTAAAAGGCTGCCCTTTGTTTAAATTTATACTGTTCCACCATAGAAGCAAGATGTATGTTTGGCGGTTTATCAACACCAGATCTAGAAGGTGACCCTGTGCCTGTGACCATTGCGATGCTAGGCACTGTTGTAAGGGCCTCATGTGCAGTCTTGCGTTTGGGACAATGGCTATGCATGAAGACATCATGCCTAGGAGTTTTAATACCATCTTTGCATGTATTTTTTGTGTCGGATACATGGCTTGTATAACCTTGTAAAAATTTTGAACCCTTTGTGGACTTGGAGTGGCTATCCCCTTTGTTGTGTTGATTGTCGCTCCTAAGTATTGATGTTTTGCACAGCAGAATGTGTGATTTTGCATAGTTGATGGAGAAACCGAGTTTGTAGAGGGTTTGTATGACATACTCTGTGTGGTGTGAACACTTCGTTAGGGAGTTGGTCTTGATTAGCCAATCGTCCAGGTAGGGGAACACGTGTATTTGCTGCCTTCTGATATGTGCAGCTACTACTGCTAGGCATTTTGTAAATACTCTTGGTGCGGTCGTTATACCGAACGGCAAAACTTTGAATTGGTAATGTATTCCCTTGAATACGAACCTTAGGTATTTCCTGTGCGAGGGATGTATCGGTATGTGGAAATACGCGTCCTTTAGATCTAAGGTTGTCATATAGTCTTGTTGTTTTAGCAGTGGTAATACGTCTTGTAGCATGACCATGTGAAAGTGTTCCGATTTGATGTAGATGTTTAGTGTTCTGAGATCTAAGATTGGTCTCAGTGTTTTGTCTTTTTTTGGTATTAGAAAGTACAGTGAGTAAACTCCTGTGTTCCTTTGTGTACGTGGTACAAATTCTATTGCGTCCTTTTGCAGTAATGCCTGAACTTCTAATTCGAGAAGGTCTAAATGCTGTTTTGACATGTTTTGTGTTTTTGGTGGGACATTTGGAGGGATTTGGAGAAATTCTATGCAATAACCATGTTGGATAATTGCTAAGACCCAAGTGTCTGTTGTTATCTCCTCCCAAGCTTTGTAAAATTGGCTTAGTCTTCCCCCCACTGGTGTTGTGTGAAGAGGTTGAGTGACATGTGAGTCACTGTTTGGTTGTAGGGGTTTTGGGACCTTGAAATTTTCCCCGGTTTCTAGGGAATTGTCCCCCTCTGTACTGGCCCCGAAAGCCTCCCCTTTGGTACTGTCCCTGGTAGGTAGACGGTGTTGATTGTGAGGTGCTGGCTTGTGTGGCTTGACCCCGAAACCCCCCTCTGAAGGGTGTTCTGCGAAATGTGCCAAAAGTGCCTCTGCCCTGCGGGGAATAGAGTGCGCCCATGGCCTTGGCCGTGTCAGTGTCCTTTTTCAATTTCTCAATTGCCGTGTCCACATCGGGTCCAAACAATTGTTGTTCGTTGAACGGCATATTGAGCACTGCCTGTTGTATCTCGGGTTTAAACCCGGATGTGCGCAACCATGCGTGCCTTCTTATGGTTACCGCAGTATTTATTGTTCTTGCAGCTGTATCCGCTGCATCCATAGAGGAGCGTATTTGGTTATTAGAGATATTTTGTCCCTCCTCAACTACTTGTTTTGCCCGTTTCTGTAATTCTTTGGGTAGATGCTCGATGAGATGCTGCATCTCATCCCAATGGGCTCTGTCATATCGCGCTAGGAGCGCCTGAGAGTTCGCGATGCGCCACTGGTTTGCAGCTTGTACAGCAACCCTTTTTCCAGCTGCGTCGAACTTGCGGCTCTCTTTGTCCGGAGGTGGGGCGTCGCCTGATGTGTGCGAGTTGGCTCTCTTGCGAGCTGCCCCTACTACAACTGAATCTGGTGGCAGTTGTGATGTGATAAAAGCAGGGTCCGTGGGCGGTGCTTTATATTTTTTCTCCACCCGTGGAGTTATCGCTCTGCTTTTGACAGGTTCTTTAAAGATCTGTTTTGCGTGCCTTAGCATTCCCGGGAGCATAGGCAGGCTTTGATAGGTGCTATGGGTGGAGGAGAGGGTGTTGAAAAGGAAGTCATCCTCGACAGGTTCTGAGTGTAACGACACGTTATGGAACTCTGCTGCCCTAGCTACCACCTGTGCATACGCTGTGCTGTCCTCAGGTGGTGAGGGCTTGGTAGGGTAAGACTCAGGACTATTGTCTGATACTGGGGCGTCGTATAGGTCCCAAGCGTCCTGGTCATCTTGGCTCATGGTGGTATGAGCTGGTGAATGTGACGGAGTTTGTGCCGGTGATGTATGAGTTACAGGTGGAGGAGAGGGTGGTGGAGTTACTTTCTTCACCACTTTTGCTTGTGGTGTTTGTTCATGTGTTTGGAACTCGAGTCTCCTTTTCCTCCTGATTGGGGGAAGAGTGCTGATCTTCCCTGTCCCACTCTGTATGAAGATCCGCTTCTGGGTGTGGTCTACGTCAGTGGTTTGTAACTCTTCTTCAAATCTGTGTTTGCGCATTTGAGAGGACAGTGATTGTTCCTCTGAATACGAGCTGGCGGTCGGTTCGGTTGTTGGGCGTTTTGGCACCGAAACTGTGTCTTTGCTTGTTTTCGGCTCCGAGGAGAATTTTCTCTTTTTTGTAGTCGAGCCTTCTCGGCGTCGATCATCCTCGGTGCCGCTGTCTCTGCGTCGAGCAGCTTCGGTTCCGCTGTCTCGGCGTCGACCCTTTTCGGCAGCACTTTCTCGGTCCCGAGATTGCTGCGTGCCTGTGTCTCGACCAGAGTCGGACGATCTCGGCACCGGTTCGCCCTTTTTCGGTGCCGATGGACGGTCACCTATTTTATGGGTTGAGCCATGGCCTGTTGGCAGTGGCGTCCCCTGGGCCTTGTCTGTTTTCCCGTGTGGTGCTTGTTTCGACGTCTTACTCACGGTTTCTTCGACGTCGAACTCCTCCGAGTCCGATTCATGGATGGAGAAGGCTTCCTCTTCTTCTCCTTGTTCCTCGAACCCTCGTTGTCCTGTCGGCGTGGACGCCATTTGCAACCTTCTGGCTCTTCGGTCACGGAGCGTCTTTCGGGACCGAAACGCACGACAGGCCTCACACGTTTCTTCCTTGTGCTCGGGCGACAGGCACAAGTTACAGACCAAATGTTGGTCTGTATATGGATATTTACTATGGCATTTAGGACAGAATCGGTGTCGATGTTACACGCGGTCGGGCCGACCAGGCCCCGACGGGGGTCGAAGTTACCCCGAAGGGCTACCGGAGCTCTTCACGATTCGGTGTCGATTCTATCTAACCCGATACCGAACGAAACAATACCGACGTAGTTTTCCGAAGTTCTGACTATCTTTCCGTCCCGAAACCCGGAGCAAAAAGGAACACGTCCGAACCCGATGGCGGAAAAAAACAATCTAAGATGGAGTCGACGCCCATGCGCAATGGAAACAAAGGAGGAGGAGTCCCTCGGTCTCGTGACTCGAAAAGACTTCTTCGAAGAAAAACAACTTGTAACACTCCGACCCAACACCAGACGGCGGACTATGCACAGCATGTGTATCTGCAGCTACACATGCCACCGAACATACTGTTATTAAAACACTTGTAGACGAAGTTCTTCATAGTTCATAAATGTTATTGTTCCTATTTTGTTATTAACACTGGATCTGCATTCATATATGCATGTACAAATGTTAATGCACCCGAATGGAGAGACAGAAGAAATAGAGCAACAAGACCACTAGCACTCTGCGCCTTAGCCCTGAGACCTAGGCGCCATTTTTACAAAGCAGTGGGTTACCAATATATTCTACTCCCTAAAAAAAGTGATAAAGACACCAACTGATGCTAGAAATATTCACGAGCTTACCAAATATATAACGGATGTAACCAACTACTATACAAATACTGTCACTGAAATATGCTGTTCTGTTATATTTGAAATAACAATAATAATAAAAAGATTCATTAAAAAAAATTGAAGAAATCTCATGAAAAGTCTTGCATTTGGGACTATGAACATGCAGGATGCCATGGATCCAAGAGCGATAAGATTTGACAAGCAGTTTGCTTAACTTGCTGAATTAGGTCTGCACATTTCTTTTGTATTGATTATACCCACTCATCCGAAGGATACATTCTTGCCTTTTGAGTATCTGTTTTCACACATAGAAAAGTCAGGCAATGTACTGGTGTTGATATTGATATGTTGAAGTTTATTTGAAGGCCATGCCTGAACAGTACGTCTGTTGAAATCTTTCTTCACTGTCCACAGAGAAGCTGCCTTTATGAACCAATCGTCGAGATAAGATACAAATATCTCTAGTTTTCTCAAGTGAGCTGCAACTACATCCATGCATTTTGAGAAGGGTAAAGGAGCCGACTTTAGACCGAGGGGGGAGTACAGCATACTGATAGTGTTCAATCGCAACTAGAAACCTTAGATATTTTCTGTGAGGGTAGGAACCTTGAATGTGAAAATAAGCATCCTGTAAATCAAATGCACATAACCAGTCACTTTTTCTTATTTGTAGATAGATTTGATAAAGCAGCAGCATACTGAATTTTTCTTTTCTGATACATTTTAGAGGAACCTGAAGTCTAGGACTGGTCGAAATAGCTTGAGGTGGCTTTTCTTTAGCACCAGGAAATATCTTGAATATGTTCCTTTGGTGATATGGCTTGAAGGAACCTTTTGTATTGCTAATTTTTGTAGCAGCATCAGTATTTAAGGAGGATAAATGAAGCCAAGATGATCTTCTCAATAAAATTCCATGACAGAATGAAGTAGCTGAGAATTCAGCGGAGTCCACTGCAGCACTGCTTGACTGATTTGAAATTAACAAGCCTTCTTTAACCATCTCTTAAAATATCTAAAATAAAAAATCTTGTTGTCATTGTGTTGGAAACAGAGACAAAAGATTTTATACCATTCCATATCTTTCTGTGATATCTTCCCAGAAGAGCTGCCGCATTTACGTTCTTTAAATGAGTGGAAGCTGAAACTCTGATCTTTTTCTCCATAGTTTCCATTATTTTGATCTCGCTGTCGCGGGGGCAGTGTATTTTGGGACGGAAGCAGGTTTTACTCCAAGTGCTGTAATTGAATCTGATTTAAGATCCATTTTGAGAAAGTCAGGATCATTTTGGGGTGGTTTATATTTCTGAAGCAGTCTTAGAGGAGCAGCTTTAACAGTAGATGAGCCAAGAAAGGTTTCTTCTATAATGTCTAATAGACGTGGTAGTAGAGGTAGAAGAGGCTTTGGAGCAGCCTTGGGTGCAGAGTTTCAAGAATGACAGAAACCATTGTTTGAGTGGGGTCTACATTAGAGGTGCAACCAAACTGAACATCAATCTAAGCATCCTGGAAGGCAAGAATATTTTCTACAGGTGATATTCTAGATGGTGACTATGATGGAGCCACTGGAGTATAAGAGGAATGTATTGAATCACTATAGAGTGATCCGGAACTAGATCTTGAAGATGAATAGGACAATATCCCTTCTGTTCGAGGGTGTTCAGTGGTGTTGCTTTAATGGGTGAAGAAGGCTTCCTTTCTCTAATTAGAGACATGGAGGTTGCCTTCTGTGCCCTTCTGACTGGTGAGAGAACTAAGGGATCTGAGGGAATCTGAAAGGAATCCTCTGGAGGTATTATAGGTCTCAACAGACTAAGTGGTTCATCTGTTTGAGCAACTGGATCAGAAATTTGAGAAACTGTGGACTGGGTGGAAGGAGACCCAGACCACCATGGTAAAGAAAAAAGCAGGACCTGAGAGATCCTCGCCACTGAGCGAGATGGAATCAACGTCTTACAACCCCTCTTTGCTAATAATGGTGTTTTTGGCAGCGATACATGTCTTTTCGACTTTGTGTTTTGGACTTCAACGTCGATCGAGTGCTTGATGGCACCGAGTGAGTTGGTGCTGTTGTGATCTTCAGTGTAGATTACAGTTTCAATGTCAATTTTGTTGTCGAATGGTGACAGTGATGACCTTTTTTTACTCAGAGGAAACATGTCCGCACTGAACCTCTCAACGGTGAAGTCGCTGATCTTGACATTGACAACCGTTGTTGATGTGAGTCTGGAAGGTGATCTTTTATCTGTAGATGCCCCTCAGTGGGAGTCTGTGCTCGATTTACATTCCCCCCCACACGAAGCACAGGATGAAGATCTTTCCAATCTTCTTTTTTTCTAAGATCTTTCCAATCGTCTTTTTTTTCTCTTCCTCCTCTCTGGACCTATTAATCTAATGCCCTCTCTGTCCTTATGTGTCCTTTTTGACATTTTATTATAAATGTCATACCATTTTGCCAGATGTAAAGGTGAGGAGCAAACCAATCATGCCTTGTGCGCATCAGAACATGCCTTCTTTCTTCCACAAGAAGGGCAATTAGTAGAAAGAGAAGGCATTCTGACTGGAAAAGACTGACAGATCAATGTAAAGATAGCTTTACTCAATTGAAGATATAGTAAAACAAGTAAAAATATTTTTTTAAGTCTTTTCTGCTAGAAAAAGTTGTTTTTAAAGGTGGGAAAAACACTAAGGCCCTCATTCCAACCCTGGCGGTCAAAGACCGCCAGGGCCGCGGGCAATGGAAGCACCGCCAACAGGCTGGCGGTGCTTCAGTGCCCATTCCGACCGCGGCACAGCCCCGGCTGGGCGAATCCTCCATGGCGGCGCTGGGGATTCCGACCCCCTTCCCGCCAGCCTGTTTCTGGTTGGTTTTCACCGCCAGAAACAGGATGGCGGGAACGGGTGTCCTGGGGCCCCTGGGGGCACCTGCACTGCCCATGCCACTGGCATGGGCAGTGCAGGGGCCCCCTAACAGGGCCCCAGTATGCTTTTCACTGTCTGCTTAGCAGACAGTGAAAAGCGCGACGGGTGCAACTGCACCCGTCGCACACCTGCAACACCGCCGGCTCCATTCGGAGCCGGCTTCTGTGTTGCAGGCCCTTTCCCGCTGGGCCGGCGGGCGCTCCCTTGGTGGGCGCCCGGCGCCCCAGCGGGAAAGTCAGAATGGCCCCCGCGGTCTTTTGACCGCGGAGCGGCCAATTGGCGGTTCCCGCTTGGCAGGCGGTGGAATGAGGGCCTTAATGTTTTCAGAGACCCTGCCTGAATGAGCCGGAAAAAAATGTCTCACAGGAAAACTGCCAGTACAGGTAGCAGTGCCGATCAGGTCCTTAAAGAAACAGGCTCAGTTTTTCTACTCTCTGTCTCCTCTCTCAGTTATCAGGCTGCCTTCTCTCTTCATGCTCTTATGTTAAATGTAGCTTTTTTCCATGACGGATGATGTACACTGACTGAGCTAATCACCGTCATCAACATTTTCCAGCATTCAGAAAGAAAATGACATCTTTGACAGTCTAATATTGAAGATCCTTGGCAAATTAATGTGAATGCAATTTTCACCAAGGACTATATATATTTAAAAGGTGTTCAGCGGTCTGCACTAGTAGCTTGGCATTATTCAACGTTTATGACTATCAATGAAGATCAAATGATGTAGAAATTGGGGATACCCATGACACACAACCCGAAGGTCTTTCTGCTGCAGTTTAGGGCCATTAGTAGCCTCGAGCAGGAGTGAGAAATGTGGTGATTAGGCATATGCTGGGAGCTGCAAAGGGTCTGATAACCAGATTTTGGGTAAAAAAAAAAAAGATCCTCAAGAGTGGCGTTGTGGACAGTGAAACTCTGGCATACTATGATAAAGGACTAACTATCCCACAATCTGCAACAGATGCCTAGCAGTTTGGTAACAACCTGGGGGTTGGCCATTAAGTATTTCACATCACTTCCCATGCAGCCTGATTTCCATCCTACATTAAGAGCTCTGGGCCTATTTGAATCATGCGCTCTTGTGCCGGACCAAGCAGACGTTTGTTCATAAATTGGCAAACCGCCCTTAGAGATCTACACAATGATAGATACAATGGGACTGGATGAAGAAAGAGGTGCTAGGTGGGGAGGGTTCTTTGGAGGGTGGAGCGACAGTGCGTTTACGCACAACTTCATGATGTCTTATCTTCTGGGAAATGAACATGTATCATGATTCAACAGTATATTTTTACTTTAACAAATGCATGTTTTAAGCACTAGGCAGATTTCAACAGAATAGTCTTGATAGTGATGTGGTATGATTGTACACGTGTATCCTTGTATTTCTTGAAAATTCAATAAGTCGTTCAAAACAAACAAAAATACCAATTTGTATTTTGTGGCATTTTTGTAAGATTCTCAGCTGCCTGGTTACAAATACATCCGTATTCTTCTCCATGCACCTAGGGACACTGACAAACCAGTTCAACCGGCAAAAACCTTATAGCAGACATAATATATTTGTAGCATTCTGCCTGCCAACTTGAGAGGTTTTGAGGAACACTGCAACAGCAAAATAACTCGGAACTTAAAGCAGGGGTCTTCAACCTTTTCTGTAATAAGAACTACTTAAACTGAAAATCATCCTGATCTCCTAATGTTATTGGTGATGTAATACTGATCACAACTCACAAAACTGAATTAGTGACCACACAATGCAGGATAGTCACCACAAATCACATCAGTGCATCAGGCAGCGTTGCCAGCAGTTTTGTAGGCTCTATCAATTTGGAATGCCTCTGCATAGGTGATACATAACAGCATCTGCTTCACTGCGTCTGGGACGAAGGTAATATATAACATGACTAATAAGTCTCCCCAGCCTGGCATGGTTTATTCTCAAATATCAGCTTTAAATATAGTTTGGAAATTAAATTTTTCTACAAACAATATATGAGTTCAGAAAGTACAGTTTCATCTTAATTTGTGGTTTTAAATTTGTGGTACATATATCAATTGACCCAAGCAAAAACGTCTATATTATTAGGATGGAAAACACACAGAAGAGCTACTTATAGGTAGCTGGAAAGCTATCAGTAGCTCAAGAGTTACTCGTTGAAGAAGCCTGCCTTAAAGCTTCAAAAGATTGTGGGGTTCAATCAGTGACCCATAGAATAATATTATTCATAGACCTCTCATGTTATTTTTACTATAGCATATTACTATATAGGCTAATTCAAACTGTTTTGCCCCAGAAGGTGCTTGGATTGGTGGTATCTATTTTTCCTCCTCTTTACATACTTGTAAACAATCCACTGTTGATCTGAAAAGCATTAATACTGATGGGACATCTTGTTTAACTGCCACAGAGTACCTGAGCTCCAAACCTAGTACCACCTCTTAGGGTATTCCCTGACTACTCAATCCTGCTAACTTTGAAAGGTCAAGTGTGTAGGACAGTAGCACCTTTCTGGCATAGTTGCCCCCACTTTTTGCCTGGTGTCAGTATGATTAGAATGTAGTACACTGGGATCCTGCTAAGCAGGACCCCAGTGCCAGTACTCTATCAAATCAAATCAAATCATTAACATTTATAAAGCGCGCTACTCACCCGTGCGGGTCTCAAGGCGCTAGGGGGGAAAGGGGGGGTTATCGCTGCTCGAACAGCCAAGTCTTTAGGAGTCTCCGGAAAGCGGAGTGGTCCTGGGTGGTCCTGAGGCTGGTGGGGAGGGAGTTCCAGGTCTTGGCCGCCAGGAAGGAGAAAGATCTCCCACCCGCCGTGGAGCGGAGGGTGCGAGGGACGGCAGCAAGTGCGAGGCCAGCGGAGCGGAGGGGGCGGGTGGGGACGTAGAAGCTGAGGCGTCTGTTGAGGTATTCCGGTCCCTTGTTGTGGAGGGCTTTGTGTGCGTGGGTGAGAAGACGGAAGGTATCCCCTAAATGCAGTTGGTAAGTAACTTTGGAACCCCACAATTGGCAGACCGGTGCACCCATGTAAGTCACTAGTATATGCTATTTAGGTACCCAGGGCACTGGTACACCAGGGGTCCCCGTCGGTTGAATCATTTATTGTGCCACCCATGGGGGCCCATGCAAACTGTGACTACAGGCCTGCCATTGCAGCCTGTGTGAAATTGTGCATGCACCTTTCACCACAGATATAAGGGTTGCCTTATTTTATGGTCACTGCACTCTGACCCTATAAGACACTCCTAAGTTAGACCCTTGAGCCCAAGGGAAGGGCGCATGGTTCTCAGTGTGAGGGCACTCTGCATAAGCAGAGATGCCCCTATAAACCGGAGACTCCATTTTCTGGTCTTTGTAAGTATGGTGGAGCCATCTTAAGGCATGTAGTGGACACTGGCCAACACAAGATGTCCAACTACGTAATGGCTTTACCAAACATAGGCATGTTTGGTATCAAACATGTTGGAATCATGCAACTACACAGATTCCAGTGTTAGCTGCATGATCCCTTGTACTCTGGGGGTTCTATAGGGGATCCCCAATTTCTGCCTGTACAGCCTTGCAGGGTCTGCATGCCAGCCCGTGCTGCTGCCAACCCCAAACACTGTTCTGCCTTCCTGCTGCTGAGCTTAACCCAGGTAAGGTAAGGCAGAACAAAGGATTTCCTGCAAGAGGGGTGTGACCACCTCTCCTTTAGAAATAGGTATCACTGGACTGGGGTGGGGTGCTTCTGAGAGCCACCAGACTGCTTTGAAGGGCACATTTTGTGCACTCCTTCCATAAACAAGTTTACTCTAGTGCAGGAGCCCCCGGCTCCAATTCTGGAGTGAAACCACCGCCCCCTGTCCATCTCTTCCTCTAGGGAGGTGCACAAAGCTCTGCTAGATGGCCACTAGATTCTGCCATTTTGAAAATAAGGTGAGCAGAGGACCCTGGGTACATATGACTGGTTAGTCCAGCTGGGTGACATCCCTGACACCCACCTCAATAGGTGGATCACTGCAGTAAATTTCCCCTGAGGGTGGGACCTTAGATTAGTCAGCAAGACTACAAGAACCGGCTGCAAGCAACCTGGACACCAGAACTGCTGCTGTTCTTCGCTGGAACCAAGAGCAAGACTGTAACCAGTAGGAGGGCTCCTACTGCAACTTTGTTTCCAAGTTCTGCAAGGCTTCTGCAACCCTCCAGAGTTGCAGGGACTCTGGCTGCACTTAGGAAAGCAAGAAGGAATCTCCCTTGGAGTGAAGGAGTCACAACCCGGCATCAGCAGGCACCTCAACGACGACAATTGGTTTGTGGAGCCTGGTGTCCCACGGAATCTTTAAGGCTCTACAACACAGGTGGTGAGTCTGTGGCCCTCCAGCGGTCTGACCCATATTCCTTGCAAATGGGAAGTCAGTGGTCTATCGCTGGAGCTTCTTGGCCAGAACTCCTGTGCGCCGCGTTTGTCGTTGAAAAGGCTTGCTAGCTCTCCAGTCCGGAGACCTCCTAGCTCCAAGAATCTCAGGCCTCCAATACTACAAAGAACAATGGGGGTCATTCTGACCCCGGCGGGCGGCGGGAGCCGCCCGCCTGGAGGGAACCGCCAGAATACCGCTGCGCGGTCAAAAGACCACCGCGGGTATTCTGGGTTTCCCACTGGGCTGGCGGGCGACCGCCAAAAGGCCGCCCGCCAGCCCAGTGGGAAACACCCCTCCATGAGGATGCTGGCTCCGAATGGAGCCGGCGGAGTGGAGGATGTGCGACGGGTGCAGTAGCTCCCGTCGCGAATTTCAGTGTCTGCTAAGCAGACACTGAAATTCAGGGTGGGGCTCTCTTACGGGGGCCCCTGCAGTGCCCATGCCATTGGCATGGGCACTGCAGGGGCCCCCAGGGGCCCCACGACACCCCATACCGCCATCCTGTTCCTGGCGGCCGAAGCCGCCAGGAACAGGATGGCGGTATGGGGGTCAGAATCCCCATGGCGGCGCAGCAAGCTGCACCGCCATGGAGGATTCTACAGGGCAGCGGAAAACCGGCGGGAGACCGCCGGTTTTCCCTTTCTGGCCGCGGCTGAACCGCCGCGGTCAGAATACCCTGGGGAGCACCGCCAGCCTGTTGGCGGTGCTCCCGTCGGCCCCGGCGGTCCTTGACCGCCAGGGTCGGAATGACCCCCAATGTCTTCTCTGCAACTCCTGTGAAGTGGGCATCCCGCTTTGCAGTGCTGCTGAGGCCTCCATGCAACTCCCTGTGCTGGCTGCCAGAGGGTCCACCTGGGAGCTCAAATGATTCCTGTTGGCTCTCCAGCTTGCTGTGGGCTGGCCCTGACCTACCTGCCAAGGTTGGGTGACCTGGGCCTTGTCAGACCCCACAAATCCTGCAAACTTCGTGCAACGCTTCCCTGCATTTGCCAAGGCTTGCTGGTGGTCCCACTGACCCTTTTGCAATTCATTGACCAACGTAGAATAGCTTGTTGACAACTCTTGGGATCTTCCTGCATCGCCTGGACTTCACAGCTGCACTTCTTCATCCACTGTCCAACAGGAAAGCATCTGCAAGAAGGGTGTGCACTGCCCTCTAGCATCCAACCTCCCTTGTCCTAATGGGTTTCCTCGGGGTCCTATGGGAAGGGTCCTAAAACACGAAAAATCCAACCGCGACTTCCCTGTGTTATCCTATGGACACTTACCCAGGGTTACAACTCTCCAGATGGGCGACTGAGGGATCCTAGCTACTTAACGTTTGGGGTTTTAGTACTTCCCCAGTCCTAAGGGTCCTTGGGTGGTAGTGTGGGTTGAGAGTAACTTTCACATTCCATTTTTTTAGTATATGGTTTGGTGCCTCCACAGGGGCCCATGGTATTTTACTCCTTTACTTACCTGTTGCTAAGTATATATTTGTACATTCATATCGCCGTTTAGGAGATATACCAAAGTTAGTTCTAGAGTGTGTATTACAATAAATAGAACCTATTTCTCTAACACTGGTGTGGTTATTCCCAGTGTGTACATCACTGACTGACCTGTGTGGTATTTGCAACCGCTTTACACCCTCCTGAATAAGCCTTAGCTGCTCTCCACAGTTACCCTGATGACAGCTCTGGTTATCTAGAACCGCCTACTCTATCACTAAGGGTTACCCGGAATCAGTGCAGGGTGCCTCACCTATTGGTCTACACCATAAACTGAGCCAGCCTCCTACAAAGTGTACAAAGCGAGTAACTAGATTATAAAAATATAGCTCA
The DNA here is from genome assembly GCF_031143425.1 of Pleurodeles waltl. Lineage (NCBI taxonomy): Eukaryota > Metazoa > Chordata > Amphibia > Caudata > Salamandridae > Pleurodeles > Pleurodeles waltl. The sequence goes on from NC_090448.1 coordinate 698,698,494, forward strand.
GTAGTACCTAAGGCACTAGGACACAAGCTGTAATCAACTACCCAGAACAAACGGTGGACTGTAAGCACTGACATTCTAGGATCCACAGAAAAGCCACACATATCAACTTAAACAAAAAGGACTATGAACCTTAGCAGAAATTTGATAAATTCTCAGTCTCGTGTGGGTACCCTGAATAACACCTGAGTACCACCCATCTTAAAGCACTGACTTGCTGCTTCTTACCAAATTTTGCTCTTCATGCGTCTGCCAGGGTGAAAGTAGATCCTGCCTGGAAGTACACATCTGAAGAAGGGCACCAAGTCGGTCTATGAGCCCCATATCCACATCAGAATGGAATTCAGCCATCTCCATAAGAAGTTCGTCAATGTAGACTAATTTTCCATGATTCTTCTGCGGGAAGAAGAGCAGGAAGTTATGGCTCACCCAACTTCTGGAGGCCTTGCCCCCTAGAGTACTCTCAAGAAAATATATATGCAGGGCTTAAAGGGAGAGGAGTTTGGAACTTGGCATGCATTAATGGGTTCATCATCTGGTTCATTTAGACACAAAATACAATAACTGACTATGTTTATGCAACACATACCTGGATTAGAAACTAAAACGTACATATGCTGATGTGCAACAAAGACTAAACAGACTGTGCTAATCAGAGGTTAATAGGTAACATGGTTTACTTTGTCGAGTGTAAGAGAAAGTTTTTTACAAGCAGTAGGAAAATGTACTTAGTGTTCATGTGCTGTAATGGGAATAATGGGAATATTCATTGTATTCATAAGATCGGAATAGCTTTACCTGCAAGTTGGATCCTGGAACAATTTAAATACTCACTAACACATGACATAATACAAAAGAGATTACACCAAGAATGAAAACATGTCATGCTTTCACTGGTGATGTCATCACATTGTTATTTAACGAATGTGCTCAAGGTCCAACACCCTAGAGTCTACTAGATTTAACTTTTGTTTTAACCAGCTGGGTCCAACCACTGGCAGTGTCATTGAATAAGCTCTACAAATGTCTGGGATATGGTGCTAACTCACAGTCTATATCGGCCACCACTAGCAGGCTCTTGCCTAGACATATGCCTTTTGCTGAGTAAGAAATGTTGCTGAGTCAAGCCTACCTCCCGCTTCAACTGTGGTCTCTGGTTTTAACGGACAGCGCCCAGCAGAGTATACATTTGCATCAAGAGTTTAAGGTTCATAAATGCAAATTCTGCACTTCAGCCACATGTTCATCTCTTCTTCCCACAGATCCCACTTTTCTCCTCCTTTGGTTATGCTCAGTAAATTTTAAGCAGAGGCCCTGGCCTGCGATTTGCATAGCAGCCGCAGTGATGTGGCATGTAATGTCACATGTGATATCATTACGAAATTTTGGCGAGATCATCAGCAGTGGAGTGAGTTATTTGGTACACCGAGGTGTTTTTTAAGTATTGGACCTTTACATTTTGTGCCCTCAAATGAGGTTTTCTAGGGGGTGATCAAGTAAGCACTGTATTGTTGGTGGGGGGAGGGGGGGGTCTGTGACCCCCTCAAATCAGCCACTTCTGGACCTACAACTGGACTCTGTCAGAGGGACAGACTGGATGCCCAAAGGACTCATCAGGACTGCTTTGCTGGGAGGACTGCTGGCCTGCCTGTTGACCTGATGCCTGCAGAGCCCTCACCCTGCTGGAAGGACTCTGACTTTCCCCACAAGTGCTCTCCAAGGGCTTGGATTGAGCTTGCCTCCTGTTCTGAGGTCTCATGGCTATCAAAGAGAAGAAAATCCTGTGCGTCGGAAAATCGAGGCAACACCTGCAAAATTCAACGCCGCGCCTGTCGGATTGGCGCAGTGCCTGCTCTGCTGATCAGAAATTCACTGCATTGCCTGCCAGATCGACCCAGCACCTGTTCCCTGTGCTCAATGTGTTCTGGGTTTTCCACGCATCGTCCCTGGGTGTCAAAATATCCCTGCATCGCAGTGAGGAACCAAGGCTGCATTTCCAGAAACGATGCATCGCCTTGCAGCGTGAAAAGAAATGATGCATCGCCTTTTCTGCACCAGAAAAATCAGAGCATTGCTTTACTTTTCAAAGCATCTCCTCCTCTACGGCCCCTCTGTGTTATTTTTAACGCATCCCTGGGTGTTAAAAGGCTACAACCACTGATTCTTATTTATTGAGACTCATTCAAACCTTTAAAAAGTGATATCTTGACTTGTGCATATTTGATTTTTGTTGTTTTGTGGTGTTTCCACTGTGCTACTGTATGAGTTATTGCACAAATGCTTTAAGCATTGCCTTCTAAGTTAAGCCTGCCGGCTCTGTGCCAAGCTACCGAAGAGTGAGCACAGGATAGTTTATGTTGTGTTGTAACTTACCCTGACTAGGATTGTGGTCCCTACTCAGACAGGGTGCATACCACTGCCAACGAGGACCCTATTTCTAACATTGGTGATCAGTGGTGAGGATAGGACTTGTGTTTGTTCAGTGCAATTCAATAGCATGGGCTGAGGCCACAGCCCCCCACTAGAGGGCAGACACCTGGGTTGGCTAGTGTAGTGCTCAGGGAGGGGATAGCCCTAGATAATTTGGGGAAACAGAGGTAACCCTAGTGTCCGTGGAGGATGTAGATATGGTGCCAAAAGCCCCCATGCCTGCCAATAATTCCTTGTATAGGCAGTGGGTCACCCTTAATAAGCAACAGGAGAGGCTTTGCATGACAGGAGCCAGAGTTACAACTTTCAAGTGTCAGCAGAGCAGGTCCTACCGAACACATTCCACCAAGTCTTAGTCGCTGACAATCTTGAGAGCCATCTACCAGTAGCTCTGGTTCCCTTTGAGTAGGGGGGGGGGGGTTCTCTGCTACTCTGAAAGTAGCTGTGAGCCCTGCCATGCCTGTAGATTGTCTGTTAGGCAATGACCTGGAGTAAACTACCTAGAGGGAGGTAGAGCTCAGGTCTCATGATGGGATTGCCTGAGTGGGTCTTTATGATCACACGTTCCATGGCTGCCTGGAAAGGGAGTCAAGGACATCTGGAGCCTGGAACAATGGCCCAGACAGCTGCCAAGGAGAGGGGCAAGGGGTGTGGAAAACCTGTCCCTGAAGTTTCAGCGGTGGAGACTGATGGGGTACTGGAGGAGGAGGCCCCTGAGGCAATCGGGGAGGAGACTGCCTAGGTGACCTACTGTAGTTTGCTGGCAAGTTGAAGAGTACTCCATAACAACAGACTAAAGCCTCACTTTGAGAGATCCGAAGTGAGCATGCTCACTGTGACAGATGAAGGAGTGCAGGAGAGCGAGCCTCTCCCTGACCTCCTCTCTGCACAGGAACAAGATGGGTCAGTGGAGAGTGTCAACCTCTGTGCCACCCTGACCTCAGAGCGGCAAGGTGGCTGTTACCAGTTGCTGGGACAGTTTGCCTCACTGCTCTTCCTCACCCATGGACTAAAACACCTATGCATCCATGATACTGACACAGTCCTTGGTCCAGCCCTGTGATGTTGGTACCAAAGGCTGCCCCACCGGGCGCCAAACCATAACTTCAGTTCTGTTTGGACTAGAGAGGACTCAACTCCGCCATCAAGACTAACGCACACTCCGTTCCCAGAGCTGATGAGGTAATTGACAGGCTAGACGTTGCCAAATTCCTCAGTACTTTTGATTTAACATCAGGGTACTGGCAGATTGCTTGACTGAGGGGGCCAAAGAGAGGTCCGCATTTTCAACCCCTGAGGGCCATTACCAATTTATGGGAGATGTCCTTTGGCTTGAGGAATGCCCCTGCTACCTTCCAATGGTTGGTTAACAGGGTCATGGTCAGCAAGGAGTCTTTCTGTGCCACCTACTTAGACAACATCGCCATCTACAGTGCCAAGAGGTGCTTCAGGCCCTGCAACAGGCAGGATTGACAATCAAAGCCAGCAAGTGCCAGATTGGGAAGAGTTCCGATGTGTATTTGGGACACCTGGTATGTGGTGGCAAGGTGCAGCCCCCTACAGGCCAAGATTGAAACCATCATGGCCTGGCAACCACCTAAAAAACAATAGGTAGTGAGCGACTTTCCTAGACCCAACTGGCTATTACAGAAGATTTGATAAAGGATATGGCATTATTATTACCCCCTTAACTGAGCTGACTTCTAAGAAGCAGCCCAGGATGGTGATCTGGACAGAAGCTTGTCAGAAAGCCTTTGATTCTCTCAAGGAAGCCATGTGCATAGCACCTGTGCTCAGGGCCCCCGATTACTCCGAGGAGCACTCTTAGCATAGATGAATGAGGAGGGCCTAGAACAACAAGTAGCCTTAATTAGCAGGAGGTTACTTCCACAAAAACAGAAGCTGAGTGCCACTGAAAGAGAACAATTTGCTAGTCTAGGCACTGAAGAAGCTGAGACACTACTTGTTTGGGACTCAGGTCCAGGTTCATACAGACCTCAGACCCCTAAGATGGCTCATGCAGATGAGGGGGTGAAAATACTAAACCCTTGAGGTGGTCCATCTCCCTACAGGGAATTGACTTTACAGTGGAACACTGCCCGCAGAATAACTATGCCAAAGCTGAAGGTTTCTCCAGATTCTTCAGCCTTAGCGAAGAGAGGTCACAAGAGATTGGGTAGCTCTTCCTACTTTCAGCTGGCTGGGGGCTGGTGGCTTGGGGGGGGAGGAGGGATGGGGCACGTGTAAGTCCTGGCAGTCCCCAGTTTTTTGCCTGCCTCCCCACATTTTTCTGTTCTCATTTTTGCTGTTTTTAGGACTGCACACTTTACCACTGCTAACAAGTGCTAAAGTGCTTGTGCTCTCTCCCCTAACCATGGTAATACCCAATTGCCATATTTAATTTACCTGTAAGTCCCTAGTAAAGTGCACTAGATGTGTCTAGGGCCTGTAAATTAAATGCTACTAAGTAGCCCTTTAACCATCTCTCAGGCTGCCATTGCTAAGCCTGTGTGTGCAGTTTCACTGCCACTTCGACTCAGCATTTAAAACTACTTGCCAAGCCTTAAGCTCCCCTTTTCCTACATATATGTCACCCCTAAGATAGGCCCTTGGCACCCCATAGGGCAGGAAGCCATGTAAGTAAAAGCCAGGATATGTACTTATACGTTTTACAAGTCCTGGAAGTGAAAAACTCTCAAAGTCGCTTTTCACTACTGTGAAGCCTGCTTGTAGGAAGCTGGCTCTGTATATATTATATCAAAATGAGATATAGTGTGCACATAGTCCAGGGGTTCCCCAAGAGGCTTGACAAAGGCAATTATAGATAATACTAATGCTCTATTTGTGGTAGTATGGTCGAGCAGTTAGGCTTATCAGAGGGTAGTGTTAACCATTTGTTGTACACACTCAAAGCAATAAATGAGAACACACACTCAATGACTTAACTCCAGGCCAATAGGTTTTTATATAGAAAAATATTCTTTTCTTATCTTATCTTATTTTAGAACCACAAGATTCAAATTGCAGGTGAGCACATTAAATGTAAGGTACTTTGCATAGGTATAGTTAGGACTTTGAACCAAAACAGTAATGTACACAGTTGTTCATAAAACGGCAATAAGCTATTTTAAAAGCGGACACAGTGCAACATTCAACAGTTCCTGGGGGAGGTAAGTACAGTTAGGTTAATGTGGTAAGTAAATCACTTACAAGTTCAGCCTCCAGGGCATAGGTAGCCCACTGTTGGGGATTCAAGTCAACCCTAAACACCCAGCACCAGCAACACAGGGCACGTGCAGAGGTCAAAGAGGAGCCAAAGTAACACGGATGCCTATGGAGACAGTGGGAGCTCTGGTTTCGGTCTGCTGGCAGGTAAGTACCCGCGTCCTCGGGGAGCATACCAGGGGGGTTTAGCAGAGCACTGGGGGAAGGGGGCAAGTAGGCACACAAAACACACCCTCAGCGGCACTGGGGCAGCCGGGTGCAGTGGGCAGACAGGGTGTCGGGTTCGTAATAGGATTCAATGGAGGAACCGGGGGTCACTCACACGTTGCAGGCAGGGCACAGGGGAGCTTCTCGAGCCAGCCACCGGCTGGGCAAGGGTGAGGGCCGCCTGCTTTTCACTGTTGCACCGGTCGTCGGTTTCTCACAGGCCTTTGGGACTGCGGGAGCAGTGCTTCTCCAGGCATCGGATAACTTCCTCCCGGGCAGTCGCAGTCAGGGGGGTCCTCGCGATTCCCTCTGCAGGTGTCATCATGGGGTGCAGAGAGGTCAGCCCAGGGTGGACACGTCGTCGGAGTCGCCTAGGGGTCCTCTGAGTCATTGGTTTCTCTGGACACAGGCCAGGGGCATCAGGTGCAGAGTGTGGGGACTCACGCTTCTGGAGTAAGGTGGGAGTCCCTTTAAAGATGGTTTCTTCTTTCTTTGGTTGGACAGGTCTGCTGTCCACAGGAGTTCTTGATCCTTTGTTGTTGCAGGGCAGTCCTCTGAGTCGGCAGAGGTCGCTGGTCCCGCAGGATGCATCGCTGGTGCCGGTTCTTTGAAGTTGGAGACAGGCTGGTAGGGCTGGGGCCAAAGCAGTTGTCGTCTTTCTTCTTCTCTGCGGAGTTTTCAGCTAGGCAGTCCTTCTTGGTAGGTTGTCAGGAACCTGATTTCCTGGGTTCAGGGTCACCACTAAATACTAAATTTAGGGGTGTGTTAGGGCTGGAGGGCAGTAGCCAATGGCTACTGTCCCGGAGGGTGGCTACACCCTCCTTGTGCCTCCTCCCTTTGGGGAGGGGGGCACATCCCTATTCATATTGGGCTAAATCCTCCAAAACAAGATGGAGGATTTTTCAAAGAGGGGGTCACATCAGCTCTGGTCACCTTAGGGGTGGACCTGGCTGAGGAGCTGACTCCTCCTTGTTTTTCTCATTATCGCCCCGGACTTGCCGCCAAATGTGGGGGCTGTGTCTAGGGGGCTGGCATCTCCACTAGCTGGAGCACCCTGGGGTGCTGTAACACCAGGCTTAAGCCGAGGCTCACCGCCAGGTGTTACAGTTCCTGCAGGGGGAGGTGTGAAACACCTCCACCCAGGAAGGGCTTTGTTCCTGGTCCTGGTCACAGAGTGCACAAAGGCACTCACCCCATGTGGCCAGAAACTTGCCTGGAAGTGGCAGGCTGGCAGAGACCGGTCAGCCTAGCACTAGCAGTTGGGCTCTGTACTTACTGCCATCTGTGCAATACAGCCTGTCTCCAATCCATGTCTGGTCTGTGCTGGTTGACAGCTCCCCTTGTGCATTCAGCCACAAACACAGGACACTCAGCTGCATCTGCATACAGATGGGTTTCCCTGGGCACGAAGGGTGGAAAGGGCCTATCTTACACTTCAAAGGCCAGTGGCCTGCCCTCACACAAAGGACTGATAACCTCCCCCAGGGCTCCTGGCATCAGGGCTGGGTTGAAAGGAGAACTTGTGCACTTCAAAACCACTCTTAAGTTTCATCCACTTCAAAGGCACTTTTGGATATATATGACCCTATCAAATCAGACACTTCTGGACCTACAACTGGCTTTGTCAGAGAGACTGCTGGCTGACCAAAGCCTTTGGCCATGCGCGGCAGTTAGGTGGTTAAAGGGGCTTGGCCGCAGGGCTATGGTTGGATTAACGTATAGTCATTAAAACTACTATACATAAAAAACAAAATCGAAATTCACTGATAAAACAAAGGTTATAGGGACATTATAGTTAGGAAATAGAATTTAAAAAAACATAGAAAGTCATTTAAAAAAAAACAAAGGTTACAGGGTCACTTAAAAAACAAAGGCTACAGGGTAACCTAGAGTTAGGTCCTGAATTTACTCACACAAAACCATAGAAATTCAGCAGCTGGAGTTATTTCAAGTAACTGTAACTCGTGACCCACGGTAACTATAACTCGCGACTCATGACAACTTCTATAATGTTATAAAAAATATAAATGAAACATTAGCAGCCAAAAGTTTGAAGAAAAAAACTGTGCATGGCACGGGCGCAAATCATAATTACCTTAGAGGGCAAGTTATAGTTACTTGAAATAATCAACTATAACTGCTGAATTTCTAAGGTGTTGTGCAAGTAAATTCAGAACCTAACTATAACGCTCCTGTAACCTTTGGTTTTTTTAAGTGTATATATGTACATTATATGAATGATGCACCAAAATACCAAAGGATGAAGGCCCAAACAGAGAGGGAACGAGAGAGAGGTAACACGAGAGAGAGAGGTAACACGAAAGAGAGAAAGAAAGAGAGGGAGAAGGAGAAGGAAAGGGAGTGTGTGTGTGTATATACATACACACACACACATTAAGTAAATACAACATTTAACCTACAAGTGTGAACCTTTAATGGTGCAAAAGGGAGTTGCATACGACAGGTAGAACTAGAGACTGCATTCTTTACATATCAGACAGCAAACATATATAATGCATGAGCATGAAAACGTAATGCTATTTACTTGTAATCCTAGTCCTAAATCAAGCAAATCTTAAATAAAGTTCTAAACACTTGAATAGTCCTCCTGCCTCTATGTGGGATCAGAGGAACGTACAAATGAGTGTGAGTTAATAGTGATTTGAAACACAACATAGGGCAAATTAAAAAAAACAATACAATTCTAATGTATAAAGCTGACTGATTTTGGTCAGAGACCTTATGAACTGGCCCATTCACTGGAGGATGTGAAACAAAAATAATTGCCATGGTTGTCTGTCAAAAACATTCAAATTTTAAAGAAAATCTGAGGCACCAGACTAAATGCCTGAAAAAGGCCAATAATGTTCTTAAAATCATTTATCTTTGATTAACTGTGACTTTACTAAATGCATATTCATTACAGAACATATAATAACTATGCCTGTGATTCCTGAACCCAATTATACCAAAATAAAAATATTGGTATTGACATTTTGTATTTTAGTGTATACAACTGTTGTTTGTCGCCATTCAGAGGACTTAAGGACTGGTCATTCACTGCAAGATGTAAGCGTTTAAACATTTTTTTTTTAGTCTTTCTGTACTGGAGCATGACGTTAGGTGTTTGGGTATATGATGGCTGTTGAATCAGCATATATTGGTTAATGTCCTTTCATATGAAAGTGCAGGTATAAGGCTTTGAAGATGGTGTGTAGGCATTTAGATGGTTGGTGTACTGGCATCTCATGGTTGATGTCTGGTAATGTGATGATATCTGTGTGTGAGCATGTGATGAGTTAATGGGTGTGGGTGTGGGTGTGTGATAGGCTATTTGGGTGAATGGACTTGTGAGCATCTGTGCCCCTTTGCAATATGTCCAACTCAATTAGGTTAAATGCTACTGGGTCCTCAACGGTATCCATTCTTACTGATGATAACCTGCCAATCCAGGTTGCAGCACATATTATGCTTTTGATTGAACAATCTTTCTTTTACCAGGTTACCACCCTGAGAGAAGATGAGGACTCCTTCCCTCTCTTTCCTTTGTCGTTCTTACTAGGAACCCAGTTCCTCTTAGGATTCTATCTTGGATGGGACCCTTGGAAGCCATTCTGGCTCTTCTCAACTGGTATGGAATCATTCTGCTGTGAGCTCTTCTTCCACTAAAACTTAGAACTATGCTGCTTCTGCCCCTTGCTCACCCATTTAGCTAACCACCTGTCAGTCAGCACAGGAAGTTTCTATAGATACTTCTTGATCAGTTTAGACAAGCACTATGAGTGGGATAGAGAAATCCTCCTTTAGTCACCCTGCCACTATTAAATTGCAGGATACTAGTAATCCTTCACCTCCACCCCTCCCATCCACTTATTCCAATTAAGCACTGTACTATGAATCCTGCTCTCAAATGGAACCCTGTCCCGTCTGCTTGTGTTAACATAACCACTACAGGTCCTGGACCAGTTGCCGTCCAAGGCATTTAATCAGAGCGGCCTTCATGCACTCATGTCAGAGTGTCATTCACAGGCATCCTTCCAATGATCTTAGTACCTTCAAAATGGAGTTAAGTCAATAGAGTTGCGCTTGACATGCAATCGCAAAACTATCTACTTCAAAATGTCAGGATGTGGCACATAAGTACTTACCAACTCCTTTGGTATTTTTGTGCTGATTGATTGTAACTTCAAAGGGCATCAACATTCACAGAACTATCTACTTTTTTGGTTGCTAACCTGTGCATTTTTCCAGGACAATGTTCCTTCTCAAATTCCATATCTTTTACCTGTGTGGCATTCCTGATTGTCCAGGGAGAGGAGGCGTATTGGAATCAACATCAGAATCGGTTCCACAATTAAATGACTTTGTGGCCAAAAGGTGTCTGGGGCATCGCATGACTTCATATGGTGGGAGTAGCAGGACCACAGAGACCCACAGTTTGACCTCTTTTGCTTCTTTGACTTTTCTGACCCCATGTGTTGCACTTCGTATTCTCTGCAGGGTCACCCCTAAACTATTTCCTTTCAAACCACCTTTTTTCCTGAATTTTGTTTGGCATTAGGGCTCTGCACTTTACTACTGTTAACCAGTGCTGACGTGCTTGAGCTTTCTCCTTTAAACATGGTAAAATTGACTGACACCCAACTGGCACATTTAATTTACATGTAAGTCCCTAGTAAAAGAGTACTACATATATCCAGTGCCTGTAAATTAAATGCTACTAGTCAGCCTGCATCACATATAATGCCACACACTTAAGTAACTCTTAAAAAGATCTAATGTCTGACATTGCAGCCTTTGAGCAATTTTATGGGTCAAATCAGTTTTTATTATTGAGAACAATCAGCCAACAGATAGCAGCTGTTGCAAAGCTTATGACAAGGGCAAGGAAACATAGAAAAACAAATTACAACCCCCCAATACCCTCCCATGGGGTACTCAGAAGCGCCTGCCTTGTGACGGGATTTTAATTGTCTTGTGCAGGATCCACCTCAGAATTGCTACCTAGTGATGTAGGTGGGACAGTGTCGGAAAGACGTAGTAATCTCAAGTATTTAAGGCACATCAGTTCTCAGATTTCCTTGGACAACAGGGTTATATATGGTCGCCATAGATCTCTGTAAGAGTCCCCTTGGTAAGTCAGTACTAGGGATAGCTTTTCCATACCCAGAATATGCCACAGTAGATGAAGCAAGCTCTGATGCGTGGGGATTGTGGCAGTAACACAGTGTGCAAGAATGTTTTGTGGGCTGTCCCTAGTGCTAAGCCGATGTGCCAACCTCTGCAGTCTTTGAGCGGGTAGGTGAGTATGTTGGGCAGCCCAAAGATTGTATAAGCAGGAAATCTACGCAATTGTGTGCCAAAGTGTGCATCTATGTCACAATTCTGAATATGCCATTTTTAGAAAGCTGGCATTATATTGTTTTAACCATTTGCGACCTGCAGCCTTTGTCACATGACTGATTTGGAGTTAGCCTTTGTGTATTCCTTCCAGACTTTGAGACAAAGGGAACTGGGTATTGGCAGTTTGGGCCATCCTGCTAGGATAGAACAGGTGGAGCTATTCCATGCCCCCACTTCCATTTCAAAGGGCTGCCTCTTTCGACTTTTTAGGGAGTTCAGTGACTGCCGGTTTTACTGTGCGCCCGCGGACAGCCTTACGATTTATCTTCACACAGCACTCACACTACGCAGAGTAATGTCTGGAGTCGAGACACCACAGACAGATGTTACAGGTGTAGGTCACCACATTTGTCAGTTTCAATCTCGACACAGCTTAAGCCCGAAGGTCTTAGAGAAGCCATGGCTGAACACTAAGTAAATTTAAGAGAAAAATTCTGTCAACATGACAGGATTCGAGAAACTTCGATCCTTGCCGAAAGGGGCAGAAAGAAAGGAACGGACGTCAGTGTGCAAAGGTGATACATATATGGAGTCCTCAATGTCACATTTGGGTGAGATGGCTCGACTGCAAAGCTGCACAGCACCTTCCTGCTGCCCATGAAGGAATAGCTAGCAAATGTTTCCAGATCCAGTCTTGCACCTGAGGAAATTTACAAGGAATCTGCGGTTAAAAGTATCTATCAGAAAGATGGGACTTCCCTGGAATCAAACAGCCAGCCATTTAGGAAAGGCAACTGTGAGACCAGAAATATGTTCTGTTGGCCACACCCAAGTCACTGTTGATTGGAGACACCTGTCTCAGGAAATTCTTGAAAATTTCCTACTCCGTTGAAAAAGAATGACATGATCCAAATAACATCAAAGAATGGGTCTAGAATCTGAAATGGCTCATTTTGGGTCAGATGGAGGAGCTCACCTAGACACAGGTATAGGTAGAGAGGATGTCCCAAGCCTGAAGGTCTCTGCACAGGTGTTAGAAATTGAGTTTCTGGTTGGCTAGGGAATGCACCTAAGCCAGGCAGAATCCACCACTCTAGTCAGACCATGTAAATTACACACCAAAGATAATCTGTGCTCCCCCCGGCACCTTGGCACAGAGCAGTCAGGCTTATCCTCATAGGCAATGTGTAAAGCATTTGTGCAACACGCTCACACCAGTAACACAATAAATACACCACAAAAGAGACTCTACAAGGGATTATATAAAAATATATTGTACTTATGACGTGGACCAAAACATTATTCATGAATACTGAGCACACTCATGCGAATCCAGAGTCAATACTCATTCCCTTGGCTATGCAAGAATCAAAATACCGTACATCACAACATCAGGACATGAGACGCAGTGGTTAGGTTATAGCAGAAAACATATGAATCACCATGTATCAAAAATACTGTGCATGTTAATCCAACTCTGAAGTAGTACTCGCTATATTGACAGAACCAGTAGCTAAAACAATATACCTCACGACATCCACTACCTTGGTTAGGAAACAAACATTACAAATTACCATCATAAGTCCATAAATCACCCAGAATCAACACAAGCCTACTATTAGCAATGATCCCACATAGACAGGGACTCATGTCATCCTACTAATGGGATTACATTACTTTTAAGAAAGCATGGTAGAGAGGATGGCAGGGCTCAGGGGCACCTACTACAGATAATTCGGTAAAGGTTCCTCTGTGGTGTTCCTGCACCCCCGGAAAATCTGTTGGGGCCTCCCTTGAGGATTTCCTAATGTTCCACCAAACAAGTGTCCCTAGGTATGTCTCCACGGGTGGGGGGCACACACACGGCAGGACTGAGCAGAGAGACCTCGTTGGGTTTCCTGAATGTAAGGGAATCCAAGGCAGCTTCCCGCCAGCGCGCTGTGCACCTGCTACAGGCACCAGCTATCGGGAGCCGATCCTGGTGAAGAGATTCCCTCCCAGCTTTAGGAGGGGTCAGCAGTCAGGGAGACACTTGTTGTTTGGACTGTGCGTCTAACAGGAATGTGGCTTTGGGGCTCAGCAGCTTGGTTGACTCCCGTCTTGGCTCTCGCCGCTATGTAGGAGACGTGCAGCATCCCTTGGGAAGTAGACTTCTGCAGCAACAACCAGCAGTGATGGAGTCAATGTCACATTCTTTCCTCAAAGTGTGGCTCACCGACCTCAGCTGGAACGCTGTGGGATTGGCACGCTTCGCCTATGCCGCAGGCCCCCCAACCCCCACCAACCCCAGTGAGCTGTCCTCAGCGCACTCCTCACCCCTAGGCCAAGGCGCTCAAACCAGTGAGGTCTGGAGCCCAGGGGGAGAAATGAAAAGAGCTCAGTATGCACAGAGTTTTCCTGGGGAAATGCTCCCCCACGCACTTTCTCCCTCTACCAGCACTTGATCCTCAATGCTGGAAAGGACTGTATTGCCCGGACTCCAGAGTTCCACGGCCGATGCAGAGGTGATTCAAAGGAGTCTCTTTCAGACGACCCTAAAACCCTTTGCAAGAGCAGGATGGGGAGTACTCCACTCGTCCCTCGAGAGCACTGGAAGGCAGACAGAAGGCTAGCACATCAGGGTTCTTCTAGGCAATTGGCAGTCCTTCTCACTGCACAGCAGGTCAGCACAGCAAAGCAAGTAAGTCCAATGGCAGTTTATCCTGGCAGCACAGCAGTCGTCAGCCAATGTGTAACACGTAGAGCCAGCAGTGTCTGGCTACAAGTCCACACAGTATCTGGATATAACAAGGTCAGGGAGTAGCTGGCAGCAGGTCAACAAGCAGAAAAGCAATCCAGTGAGTCCTTTATGCCACCGAACAAGTAATAGGCAACAGCAGAAGAGCAGTCAAGATGAGTCTGTTGCACAGCAGAGCAGTCCTTCTGACAGAGGTTAAATCCCAGTTCAAAAAGTGCTCTAGAAACATGGGGTCAGAGCCCCTTTACTTACACTCCGAAATGTATTTGATGTAAGGGGTGACTTCAAAGGAACCCTTTGAAGTGTAACACAACCCCTTTAAACCCATCCCTGGCTCCAGACCTCAATAGGGTATAAATCTGCCCTTTGTGTGAGGGCAGGACACAACCTATTGATATGGATGCAGAAGCCTCTCCAGTCACACCCAGCTCTTCCTGTGTTATGGCTGTCTGGAAAGTATGTACAACGTATAACTGCGACTCTGCTCCAGTTGTGGATTGGAGTCAGGCTGCAAAACAGTAAACATAAGCACAGAGAAATGCTCACTTTTTAAAAGTGGTGTTTCTAAATTTTTAATGTAAAATCCAACTACACCAGTAAGCAGGATTTCTCACTACCATTTGAAACATACCAAACATGCCAATGCTACTTCTTTCAGATCAGAAATGACCACGTAAAAGTATATAAGGGAATTCCCGATGCTAGCCTAGGACAGGAGCAGTCCTCACTGTAGTGAAAAAGGAAATAGGTTGTTTGTCACTACCAGGACATGCAGAACATAAAAAGGTACATGTCCTACATTTTACTTACACAGCACCTTGCCCATTAGGCTACCTAGGACATTAGGGGTGACTTAGGTGTAAAAAGAAAAAAAAAAAAAAAAAAGGAGAGTTTAGGAAAACTGTGCACACAGGCCCTGTAGTGGTGGCCAGAGACAAATTTGAAAGGCTACTTCTGTGGGTGGCGCAATCAGTGCTGCAGGCCCACTAGTAGCATTTAATGTACAGGCCCTGGGTATATGGTTTACCAGTTTACAAGGGACCTACAGGTAATTTAAATATACCAAACACATGTAGCCAATCATACCAAGTCTTAGGGGAGAGAGCACATGCATTTTAGCACTAATTAGCAGTGGTAAAGTGCCCAGAGTCCTAAAACCAACAAAAAGAGGGTCCCAGAAATAGCAGGAGGAAGGCAAAAGGTTTGGGGATAATCCTGCAGAAAGGGTGATTTCCAACAACAGGCCACCAAAAAGAGGAGCGATGTTAAGCTCCCAATGTCATGTCAGATCAGTGGAGATGTGCGTCCTTAAGAATCTGAAGCTCTGGGTCTATAACCCGAGTTGCCAACTCTAACCGTCTGCAGAGTCCGTTTTCCGATTTGTCCCAGTTTATCATATGTCCAGAGGCCTCACTTTTGAGGTGAAGGATCTTTATCAATCTCTTGCCAGTCTATCTAGAGCAGTGGAGAAAAAAGCAGTGTGTTATCTGAGTTCAGCGAAACAGTCTTCTAGCTCACCTTTCCATGTGATATCATGCACAAGGCTGTCCCTTCTGATGCCAGCTGATAACTGCTGAACCAGAACTATGATGTTTGAATCAAAGTTTTATATTCAAAGGGCATTCTGAGTAATGAAAAAAGTGACACCCACACAGACCATAGAATCCAGAATTCCCACAAGGGTGTAGTTTACAGAAGTGCTTGAGCTGTTTGCTTACCCTAGTTTCTGGCTACCCCCAAGGCCCAAATACAGCAGCTCTCTGCACCGAATTCTAAGTTTCTTTCTAGAGCTTTACATGGTCACTTTCTTGTGCCCTTCCTGTCCCTCGATGATAGGCCTATCCACACTACTGTTTCAATTGAGAGAAGTGTGAGAACAGAGAATGGTATGACACTTACTATCATCTAATTTCTTTACAATTTGGCTTCCTATTGCCAGTTAGTGTCTGCAAAAACACCTTTCAAAAACTTCTCCGGATATCACCTGGCATTAAGGGTCATTCAGAACGGTTCTAATGACACCATATCCCTAAACTCTGATTCTTGGGACAATTCAAATATACAAACGTTTTGTTCACCCAAATTTGTATTCATTAGTGTTCATTCCCAAGTGATTCATGATCAGTACACAGTAGAAAAACATTGTAAACCACAACTTGATCGTTGGCTGAGGCTATCATGGGCTCTACACACTACACAGGTTTGCAAAAGACAATTCTGTGTCCCAGCCAGGAGCCAGATGTTTTGTTTTTTTCCTTAGCTTAAGAAAAAGTCAACAGTCTCTGGCTCCTCGCTGGGGCACAGACCTATGAGTCTGTGCCCCAAAGAGGAGCCAGACATTGTTTGAATTTTTTTCCTAGGCTAAAAATATCCTATGAAGTTCTGTCTGCTTTGTGAGGTACTGGCATGTTCCCTGAGAGAAGAGCAAGACACCAATTCCGTTTGTACCTCATCAAGGATCCAGGCACTGTTTAGATTTTTTCCAACGCAATGTACAAAACCTAGTCGGTATCTGGGGCCCTGCTAGGGCACAGAAGAGTGTAAGTTTTGCGTGTTCTTTTCTTAAGGTAGATAAAAATCATAATTAAGCCTGGCTCCCCACAACTGGCGAGGAGCCAGATGCTTAAACAAAATCCAAACAGCAACTGTCTTCCCTGCTGGGTCACAGAACTGTGGGCTGTTTGACACAACAAGGGGTCAGACACTGTTTGGATATTTCTCTTAGGCTAAAAAATATCCAAACTGTATCTTTTTTTTGCCAGGACACTGAGGCACAGCGCCTTCATTTCACAATGCTTCTCTTCGAGAAAGAGAAGCGCTGTGAAATGGAGGTGTTGAAAGAAACTGAATCAGGAAGTAGGAACTGGAAGGGAGAAACTAGGAACAATCCTAATACATAACCTTCCAATCCACAGTTCAATTTTTCTGATAGTGAGTTGGGAGAGGTGATGGAAGGAGTGGTGTGAAGGTGGGAGGAGTTGGGCTTCTCCTCCAACCTTCTCACCTCCCTCACTCCCACAAACAGTTCCTCCCAAACCTTGCCCATCAGCTTGATCCTCTGAGGGCAGTACTAGCGGCCTGTAGACAATCCCATAGCCCTGCCACCAGCTCAATCCTTAGGTGAACTGGACAGGAACAAGACAATCCCTCCCATGTCAATCTGATGTATGTAACATTACATACAAATTAAACAAAACAAGATCTCAGAG
Organism: Pleurodeles waltl; assembly: GCF_031143425.1. NCBI lineage: Eukaryota > Metazoa > Chordata > Amphibia > Caudata > Salamandridae > Pleurodeles > Pleurodeles waltl. Next base: position 698,715,642 of record NC_090448.1, read on the forward strand.
AACTCCAAATGAATCAACGTTGTGTATGTGTTATCAGCAATTTTTATTTCAACAAAGGTAGCTTAAATTATAAAGTAAATAAATCTTTATTGTAAAGTTAATAAAAACCATTACAAAAATATACCATATGTTACCAATATAAAATCGCAATATTGGCATATAAAATGCATAAATATTACAACCCTTAGAAGAGAAAACGGTTTAAAAGGCAGATTTTACACATGACCTCAATCGAAACCCGTGCAGCGATTAGTTCAGATTTTACTATATCGTTATGCCCCCCTCCTGCTACAGCATAGAGTTTGTTCACTCATTTACTAGAAACTTTCTTCTCTGTCCCCTTTAAAAATGTCACCATATTGGAATTCAAGATTGGATCGCCTGGTTTTAGACATGCTATTATTGCTTGTCTGCATGTCCTTGTACCACGTTGATTAAAAAGCAATTTTAGAAAGCATTTTCTTCCTTGCACTAAAGCTGTCCACAGACATAAGAGGTGTATCAAATTCCTCTTCCCATTTTTCCATAGCCTACAACTCTCGTTTGAGCTCACCCTACCTTTTGTGTAATCATCATCATCTGGCAGCTTCCCTAATCGAAAATACAAAAGTTCTATTTTTAGGACAGAGGACCAGCCTACTTCAAAATACAGCTGATGTTGAAGGAGCTTCCAATCAGTTAACATCCCCCATGCATGTGAACTTTTCTTTAATGTTTCTTTATCTTTCAGTAAAGATAGTCTCTTTATATTACTGTTTACTACTCTTTTAAAACATTCTACAGATAGGCCACTTTCCCAACTTTCATGCAACCCTAAATTCTTTATTGCTTCATCCAAGTAGTGTGTGGCGGGATACCCGCTATTTCTTTGAAGTTCATGCCACAAAAACTTGCACAGATCATTCCTCTTGTTTGTTTTTATTCTGTACCAGATTTTCATGTAGACTCCTTTTCTGGCTATTGTCTGGTTTACTAACCCAAAGTCCAAGCGTATTTGTGCCGGTGATGCGTTTGGTGGTAAGTCATTTGTACATGTATAAGGCATGCTCTAAACAAGGCTTCCTTTCCCTTAATTTGCCAATTTCTTCTTCCCCACACACTTTTCAGATCAATTGTTTTCAGCCAGTATTCCTAGCCTTCTACTGATAATCGGGAAACAAAGGATTCTGAATATATGAATTTCCTATTGGTCATTAATATATGTATATCCTTAGTAGGTGGTACTTTAAAATAATATGACTCATCATTTTTCACATTGTGCCCAGAAAAATATGCAAACTTTTCAGAATATGTTTTGCAACTCCCCTGTGGCGGAGTCGGGCTATGTTCCCATTGCGTGTAATTAAAAACAGTTCTGGGACTGCTCGCTCGCTCTAAGTGCCCATAATAATTATAGCAAAACATATCGCCATCATTTTTTTAAAATTGGTAAACATCTTGGTTTTCAAAGACAGTATAATATTGCAGTTCAGTCATCATAGAATTAACTGTTCTCACATCCCAATCATCAGAAACAATGCCTGGTATTACTATATCATTCATTGATAACTTGAACACATACAGTATTTGAATAACTTCCGTGGGACCACATTTATCAAACATTACTTTGTCCCAAACAGTTCCATCAGGAATTGGCACTGTGGAAATGTTCACAAAGGATATGTCTCTTTGAACTTTATGCGATGAAAAATGTGGCTTTAAAACCTCCTCCACCAGTTCAACTGTTGATCTTTCAGGAAGAAAATGACCATGTATTAATAAGAAAAAGGTGATAACAAAACCAATCCAAAGTAGAAAGGCTAAATACTGCCTCCAGCGCATTAAGCTTTTGTGCTAACCAAAACGGAGTTTCCTCTCATTTGGCAGGTACTTTACCCATAATCGAATGTACAGTTGCAGGATTTATACTGGGCATTGCTGCACATGGATTTGCTGGAGCAGCACGTGCTGGGTTTGTATTTAGTGTCAGCATAACAAATTGTACTAATCGTCTATATATCGTTATTAGTTCAATATATAAACGACGAACCTCAGGTACAGCTAAATTTGCAACAGCAGGATGTGGTGTATATGTGGCCAATAAAGGCCAGGTAGGACCATCATTACTTAGATGACCTAACCATACTGGTAATATTGTGTGGGGTAGGGCGCCACCAAGCCATTTATTATGTTCTTGATAAGCTGGAGGTATCTCTAAATATGCGTATGCTCTGTATTGTCCAGACGCATTTGCAGGTGTATATTGATGAAATGTACTTGTGTTCCCATCCACTGCCGGAAATTTGACCCAAGAATAGAAGAGTTCTGTTCTATAAGCTGCATGGGCGTCTACCACAAATGTGACTGGACCCACCTGGGCAGTTAGGCCATTCGCTAATAAATGTGCAGTTAGAGGTTGTCTCATATTAACCGCTATTTGTACCTGCTGTGGTTTCGCCATTATAGCGATACTATGAGTTCAGAGAAGGCACACCAAATAGGGCTTTCCTTTTAAAGTTCAAGCTTGAACAACCTCCAGCTGCAGAAGGATAGCCTACACAGCTACGGTGGAAGTACTCAGTACCACGGACGTCTCCGCATACGGTATTGAGGTGTCATTATATACTGTATAATGAGAGAGAGATACTCCGGAGGACCCGAAAATTAGAGCCTGACCAAACGTTGGCGACGCCATGTCGCATAGGCTCTCATTATTCTAATGACTACTGGATTTGAGCAGCAGAATTGTCTGCGGTGTGGGAGACTGAGTCTAACCCACTGCAGGTGACACCTGTCTCTTTAAATCTGGGTTTTGCTCCGGCTAACTAGCAGTCCCTCATCCCTACTATAGGACAGTGATGATTGGCCAGCCGATCGCATGACATACCAGGCTTCTCAGGGAAGTCGTGGTCACTCAGGTCGCATCCGGTTCTCTTATTTACAATTCAGTCTCATATATAAATGACAAACAGAAGCAGTATATGTTTCAATGATTAGTCTAATGAAACAACTGCATCTTAGATAGCAAAGCGTGAGCTGCAATAACCAGGACGACACAACATGACAGTATTAAAATGGTGACGAGAACAGTGAAGCATAAAAACAACACTATCATATTATCACTATAATTGAGGGCATATTTCCTATCTAGGTTATAATCTGAGCCCAGCATGTTAAGCTCTAATTCTGCCTTTCACGTTCCCTTGGGAAGACATCAAAACCCATACCTGAGCAAAGGCCTGTGGTCTGCGTTAGCATCTGTAGCAAAGCAATCAGCATACAGTCATGGTTCCCTGGCTGGAATCTCCCTCTAACATGTAAGGGACAAGGAAGTGTTTCTATAACAACACAGCTGATATTCTGAGAAAATTTCCCTATGTAAGGATGTGTATTTTCTACGAATGTTGGAGACTAAACTTCTACCACGTTCACCGGCAATGCACCGAACTGTAGCCTTGAATGAAGCACAGTGATCAAGAATGTCTTGTTTGAGAACACAGTGCTGGGCTAGGCGAAAACAGTTAGATGAAAATAAAACAAGACCGTAAAAATGGTTATTGTAAAAATAACAATGTGAAGCCAAATAAAATATATCTAGGTTAAAGTGCCCAGTGGCCTAGTGTGTTAAAATAACGTTTTAACTCCACCCTGTGTTGTATGAAGCATCCCCATTCATCAAACAGTGCTCCCAAATAGCGATAGGACTGGACATGCTCCACCTGTTCTCCATTCAGGAACCATCTATACTTTTTCTTTATCCTCCGGCTACATTCCATTATCTTGGTCTTTTTACAATTTATTTTAAGCCTGTTTTCCTTCAAGTAATTTGATAACCTTCCCACTAATCTTTGTAGCCAGATCTGTATTTGGCTTATAAGAACAACATCGCCTACGTAAAGCAGATTAGATAAGCTCAAATTCACCCATGCCAACACGTTTTTCATCTCACAATGCAGATGTCGCAGCAGAATTCTTCAAGGCTATATTTAAAATATACATGGTCTTAGGGAGGAGTCCCTAATAAGGAGTTAAACAGCTGCATACAAATTGGTAACCAGAATATGAATACCATCCCAAAAGCAGAGAAAGACCAGAAGAGGGAAAAGAAACAAGGGACGAATCCAGAGAGAGAGAGGGTAGGAATGCAGACAAAGTCATGGACCTGGAGGAAGTAGGTACACACAATTCTGGAGTAGAAATATCTGATGTACCTGTCAGACGTGGTACTGTCACCAGAAATGAATAAAGTCTTTAGGAAAGGTTTTGGTTTTTGCCCACTTGTGAATCTTAATTTTGATCTTGTTTAAACTGAGTTTTTTAAAATTGTGTGCAAACTTAAGCTAAAGAAATATTTTGCTACACATACCAGACAAGAGCGATAGAGAATGTTTCATATAGCAATTTATCTATACAAGATGTAATTGATACAACTACTCTCCTATCATTAGCAGCAGAGGAGGAGGAGGATACAAGTGTAAGAAGTAAGGCAACAGCTCTAAGCACTGATAGAGGTTGCAGTAAGGAGAATGGGTTGAAACCCGAAACTAAACGACCACCAATTTCCCTCCAGATTATGATTGATACCTTCTTCAAGAATGTTTGCAGAGCTCTTGACCCGAAAACACAGATGTCAACACATACAAGAGCAGGCTTCCTTACAAACAACCTTACCTCTCAAGAGAAACTGGCACCCAAAACCTTACAGGATGACGATACACTCATCAGGAAGGCAGACAAGGGGGGTTGTGTGGTAGTTATGAACAAAGTGGATTACAATAATGAGATACACACTCAACTAAAGAACACTACATGTTATACCCCTTAGATACCAAACAGATGCCTAGCACTGTTACTAAAATCAACTGGTGAATTAAAAGTGGTATAAAGAGAAATCATTATCATCAATAGAAGATCTATTTCTAAAGATTGGCAGACCAAGATATCCTTGTTTATATTCACTTCCTAAGACACAAAAGAGCGCTCCCTTTCCCGAGATAGATCAATATTATCCAGTATAGGTGGACCAACTGAGAAACTGCCTCAATTTGTTGATATCTTACTACAGCCATTTAAATCTAACCTTCCATGGTTTATAAGCGACATTAAACAGGTCCTGAATATGTTGTGTGACACCGTATGGGAAGACAATATGGTGTCAGTTACATTAGATGTGGTGTTTTTGTACACAGATATTCTACCTAAATCCATATGATGGCAGTGACACATTTTCTTAATAGGAGACCGGTGGAACTATTGTTACATACTGAAATGCTTTTGACCATGAAACGACTATTACTAGATAATAATGCATTTATGTTTGAGGACAAATGGTATCATCAAATATGCGGGACTGCAATGGGATTCAGATTTGCTCTACCTTATGCCAATCTGTTCATGGGTTGTTTGAGGAGGAGGAGCGGATCTGGGGCCCTAGTGGAGCCAAATGGGTAGAAAATATCCTCTACTGGGGCAGGGTCATTGATGATATCTTGATGGTCTGGAGTGAGATCATAACTGATCTTTTGGAGTTTAAAACTTAACTCAATTCTAACACATGTAATATATAATTTGCCATCAATTATGACTATAAGAGAATACGGTTCTTGGATGTGGAACTGTACACTGGTGGTTCCAGGTTATTAGGCCGTATGTAAAGGAAAGGAACTTCCTGTAATAAAATTTTACAAGTGATAAGTGCCCACCCTAAACACCAAATATCTGCCATTCCATACAGAGAGATGATTAGTTATCAGAGAAACTGCGCTCTGCTACAGATTTTTTTAAAAATCTGGATGATATAGAACAGAGGTTTTAACAAGAGGATACGATACAAAGAATATGAAGAGTGCTTACAACAGGGCATTAAAATTAGGTAAACACGAAACGCTTCAGGAGTGTAGGACAAGAGATCGTGCACAGGCAGATATTATCAGACCCATTATGGCATATGGTAGGAATATAAGTGAGGTCGGTAGGGTAATCAATAAGCAATGTCATCTTTTTAGAGAAGATACTAAAACTGATCCGGATATCATGAAATAACCTAAAATTAAATTCGCAAAGTGAAAGAAATCATAAATCTTATTAGCCCTAGCTACCAAGGTACTAAACAACATGTTAATTCGCTATCATTATAGAACAAAGGTTTTTATAGATGTGGACAATGTACGATATGTAGGATTGCCATGGATCTCAAGTTATTTAGCTACAACAATGGCCCCATACACTAATTCAAGGATAACAAACTGCATGTCGCGTTTTGTTGTGTATGTTGTAATATGCTAATGCAATAAGATATACGTGGGCAGTACAATCAGGCCCGTCAAAGAAAGGATAGCAGAGCATTTTCAGGCAGTTAAACAGGGAAGTACAAAATATCCATTCACATTGCATACTTTAACACGTGAACTACAGGATTTTAACAGGAGTTTCCAGTTTGTCAGGATTAGAAAAAGTACAGCCAGATAAAAGGGTTGGTAACTGTGACCTATAACTGAGATGACAGGCAGCCCTATGGATAATGAGACTTAAAGCTGCCAATGAGGGTCTCAACACAGATCATTAATTACATTATTTTCTAAGAGATCAATAATGTTTATTGTGCTCTGTATATCCCAACCATATATTTTATACAGAAATGATGGAAATGTATACAGAAATGAAGGAAATGTATATATTGATATGTAGGAGGCATGACCGTGCCCCTGGCAAGAATCTACAATTGTTTTATTACTATGTTTCTATTTGTCTTCATGAGATTGTACATGGTCTAATATGACTGACTAATGTTGATAGTGATACTTTCCTGTGCCACCTTCTGTAATTCCTCATGAAAGACATGGCCAACTTTCCGAATTAATATGAAGGGCAACATATATTTATTTTCCATTTTCTTAATTAATATGACGGACAACCTATATTTTGTTTCTTAATCTTTCTTCTATAATCCTTTAGGGGACGCTTGGTCTTCTCTTCCACCATCTTCAGGGAGCACCAGTCTTTTTCAGATTGCATACAAAGCTTGAATTCTCCCACACAAATGGCTCCAATCTCCACTTTCTAGAAACACATCTGTAACTGAACCCCTAAAAAGTCAAGTCCAACAGGAAGTAATGATACTCGCCATTCTTAAAAGTAGGGTTGAACAGTTTGCGGAATTACACCTCTTTCCAGCAATATATATTTTTACAATGCCATTATCAGGGCTTGGCCTAGGATTGGCTTTTACACTATGTGGTAACTCTTTGAAAAGAAGAGCATTAAATACGTTCAATAACTGGCTGAAGAACTCCACTTATCAAGCTTTGTGTTTGTTTTAATTTCTGCAGGTGTCTATCATCACATACTATTCTTTACAAAAAGACATACAGTGAGCTGACAAACAGTCCCATGTATCAAACTACCCCTTAGGGATAGGATTGCAAATTACAACTATTTAACTATCACTGGAATCACCGTTAGATAGGTGAGGATCTATCCTAGCTGCAAGAAAATTGTGGATGTTGCCTATTAGACAGATGCCTTTAAAGTGAGAAGTTCTTTTTAATAAATCACCACCGCAATATCAATACTAAATAGCTCCTGATGCCCAATATGTTTAAAGCTGGAAATTTTATATGACAATTGGCAACTGGATAAAATGAAACTAGTTACATATCAGTAATTGTGTTTTTGCAGCTTAAGAGTCTTCTAGATTCCCATAATGTATATAATTCTTCTGTCTAGTGGTTGGGTCCGGAAGAGTTCTAGTCAAAAAGTTTTTCTCTTGTTAGAGGGTATCAACTTGAGAAGATCTTTGGTATGACATTGACTGTATGCCAACAATGCCCCACAACATGACCACCATTTGAACTCCATTTTAGATTTGTTTTTTCTTTCTACTTTTATCCACTGATTAACTTTATGAACTGATAATGTATCCTCTTCAGCCAATCTGAACAATCTTCTGTTTGAGGGGTAAACAGGGACACCAAAGTTGGCATATTTTAAGACTATAGCGGTCTATAGTCTCTTGCAGTATTTCCACATGGAACCTATGCGCACTGATAAACCTGCTGACAAATCCCAGGTCCAGTATCAGCTGCAGGGTTAAGTGTTTTAGAACAAGAAAGTACACCAAGTGTTTTTCTCTTCTTGTGGTGCAATTTCTACTGCTTCCTTTTCGAATAGTTCTGTGCCTCTTTGTAGTACATCTTATTGCGCCTTCCTGTGTGTTTTGAATTTGTCAGTATTGAGGGAGGGGTCTGTATGAACTCTATGCATTACTCATGCTTTATTAAATATAGTACTCATTTGTCTGTAGACCCATATGCCCATAAAAGTGGCACACCGTGAACTGCACTGGAGTTGGAACACTTTTCAGAGTGTGGTGCTAGCCTGTTGCATCTGTTCATTAAAATCACAAATCTTCTGAAAAATCTTGGTGTTGTGACAAGTGATTTTAGCAAATTAGGGACACCCTTCTGCAGCAGAGTATGGGGTCAGGCTTTATATCCATTTTTTGGTTAAAGCGTGGGCCAGTGGTGCATTTTTGAATAGATATATATCAATTTTATGTAGCACGAACATTGTTCAAGAGCAATGGAGCACTTTACATCAGCACCAGATTACACTACACAAGTCAAATTCATTTTATTTTAAGCACAGGTGTAAGTGACTTGCACAGAGCCAGCATCAGCACTGAATCCTGGTGCTCCAAGTCCAAAGTCGGCAGCCCTGGCCATTAGGGCACATCCATATTTCTCAATTTATGTGCTACGGTCATACTCAAGAGGGATGATTGTGTATAATCACGTACAGTGAGCACATTCTCTGTTGAAATAGCCTTGTGAAGTAAAAAAGCTGCAGCAAAAGTTCTGCAAGGTCAATTGGAGTCTTCCTTGGGAGCACTTGAAAGAACTGGTTTTAAAACTGGACTATGGGACATAGTCCAGCCCCTTTACACTAGTGGTGCTGGGACAATTTTCATAGTGGAAATGCTGAAATCAGTGTTACATCACTAAAGTCATAGGCATTGTGAAAAATCCTGGCTTCAGACAGTGTTGCAAATCTATTCAGCAGGAGAGTGGCAAAGGAGTAGTATGTAGCTGGCAGTGCATTCTGGAACACACTGTCTAAAATATACTACTAAAGCATTGTGCAGTAACACACTAATTCACAGGTAGCAAGGTTTACATTGCTATGGACACTAAATTTGCACAGACCTTTAATGATAAAACTATATAGTACACAAACGCTGTGTAGGAATTGGGCTTCAGTGTATACTTATTTGCATACCCTAAAATTTGACCTGTCTTTGAAGCACAAGTAGCAACATAAAACAGGTTATTTACCTGTACACTGTGGTTCTCCAGTATTGATATTGTTCATATATTCATGATTGGATCTTCCCCGTCGCCAAGGCGGGAAACAAGTAGTAAAAACTCCATTACCTTAGTCTATAAAGACATATCCCACAGGATTGTGTAGCAATTCACATCAGTTAAAGCACAACTTAAGTTCAACCAATCAGAATGAGGCTTCTGTCCCAATCCACCTGTCCAGTGGCACCACAACATCACATTTTGAAGCACAAGAGCCTTAAGATACACCATCTGAATGAATAAGTGATCAATGAGGTGAGCAAATGAAGATGAGGTGGAAAGGTTGCATGTGAATCTATTAAAGATATCAATACTGGCAAACAGCAGTGTATAGGTAAGTAACTTGTTTCTTCTCCAGTATTGAATCTTTCATAGATTCACATGCTTGAAGCTGAATAGCTAACTGAAAGAACTATTAATAAATTGCTATGCGGAGGCAAGAAAAAAGTATATAAATTCATAATAGAGTTGTAGCAGACAGCAACCATACATACATAAACCACAAAGCTCATCTTATTGAAACAAATTTCGGAGGCCTGCTTGACCCACCCACCACATCTTTGTTCACTGCATCAAAACAGTAAAGCTTGGTAAAAGTAGGGCTGTTTGTGTATGTGGCCGCTCTGCGTGTGTCTGGCAAAGACACTCCTGCGAATAGAGCTGCAGAGGTAGCTACACGTTCTCGTGTAACAAGTATGCACCTCAAAAGTAAGTGGTCTCTCCGCCCTTTGATGACAGAGCTATGGCTACTGACACCCACCTCACTATAGTGCCTCTTGACACCACCTGACCCTTCCGTGAAGGTGCAAATGCAACCAGGAGCTGATCAGATCTTCTGAAAGTCTTTGTTCTTTCTATATAAAACTTAAAGCATCTTTTAATGTCTAAACTATGAAGTGCTATTTCTGCTTCGTTTTGAAAGGGGGTTTGAAAGAATAACTTTTAAAAAATGGGTTTATTGAGATGAGAATCTGTAGGCACTTTATGTAAGCAAGGGTCAATACGCAGGATCACTCAATCCCATCTAAATTGCAAGTATGGATCCTGCACTGTAAAGGCTTGTATTTCACTAATTTGTCTCACAGATGTAAGGGCTAATAGAACAGCTGTTTTCCATGTAAGATGTTTGAAGTCAGATTTATTTACAGCCTCAACAGCTAGGCTAAAGGTGTATTTAGCTGCCAAGTAATTAGAGGTTTCCTCACTGGTGTATAAGCCTGAAATAACACACCTTACTGAATTATTTTTTTATTAGCCTGTCTGACCAAAGGGACTTTCGGGTTCCTAGAACGTCTGGATTTTGAAACTGCCGTCAGATGTACCCTAACAGAGCTATGAGAAAGACCAGACTGAGCCAAGCATGGTATGCACCGCAACATTTGTGCAGGTATTGAAGAGAAAGGGTGACACTCATTCAAAAAACAGCAATTACAAAATCTTTATCATTTTGTCTTGTATGACTTATTCGTGGACTCTGCTCTGGATTTCACCAGAATTTCTCTGCATTGTTGAGAAATATTTAGTTGGCGAAATTCATTATATTCAGAATCCAGGCAACTAAGCTGACAGATTCCGGGTTTGAGTTAATCACCTGTCCGTTGTTCTTGTAGAGTAATCCTGGGACTGGTTTGAGTGAAATGTGAGGCTGTTCTGACATTAGAATAAACTCTGTGTACCAAAATTGTCTTGGCCACACCAAAGCTATCAGAATAATCTGTCACGGTTCTTTTTTCTTCTTGTTCAGCACTCCTGGGATTAGAGGTACTGGTGGAAAGATGTGTGCAAATACACCAGTTCATGATATTTGGAGTGCATTACCCCATGATCCTTTATGTTGGTTTCTGCTTACGTAATATTGGCATTCCTTGTTCGAGGGAGCAAACTGATCCAAAGAGGGTGCTCCCCATTTGCTGATTATTTTGTGTAGTTGAATGTCCAGACAACTCCCTCTCGTGGCAATCCTTCAGACACCTGCTCAATTAGTCTGCCAACCGGTTTTCCTTGCTTTGCAAATACTCTGCTTTCTTGAAGACCTTGTGATGGAGACACCAATTCTATACGCCCTGTGCCTCTCTGGACAGCAAACATGATCTTGTTCCACCTTGCTTGTTTAAAAAGAACACTGTGATCATGTGGTTATGCTCGAATCAAGACCTCTGACCCTTAGACTCTAGGCAGAAAAGCTTGGAGCCCCAAGGCTACTGCTTTAATTTCTAGGAAATGTATGTGTTTCTTCTTTTTCTCATCTGACCCCTGTCCGCTCACTTCTAGATTCTGGAGATGTGCTCCCCGACATTCCATGAAAGCACTTGATGTCATGACATAAATTGGCGGTTTGAGTAGAAACGTTGACCCCACTGCAATATTCACTTCCCTCGTCCACCACATAAAGGATAACCTCGCCATTTCTGCTGATGGACGACATCACTGAATGAGCATGTGTCTTGTGTCCATTGTTTGTCCAGTTGTTCCTACAATGGCCTTATGTACTGTGGCGTAGGCTCTTATTATCCTAATGAGACTACTGGGTTTGGGCAGCCGAATCACTTGCACTGTGGGAGACCGCGTCTGAAACCACTACAGACTAACTAGCAGTGCCTCATCTCCGCCTAAGAGCAGGGATGATTGGGCAACCGGGCACATGACAATTGACTCCTCAGATCTCATCGGTTTCTCTCAGCTATATTAGTCTCACATATACAAGGACAATCAGAGGCAGAATATAGTTCAATAAGGTTTTATTGAAGTAACTGCATCTTAGATAATAAAGCATGTAATGCAATATCTAAGACGATGAAGCATGACAGGATTAAAATTGTGACAAGGAGAGTGAAACATAAAAATAATGCTATCATATTGTCACGTGATCGTTAAGAATAGCTCCTACCTAGGATATGTTAGAGCACAGCATCTTAAGCTCTAACTCTGCCCTTCAGGTTCCGCTGGGAAGACATCATCCCTCATACCTGAGCAAGAGGCCTGTAGTCTACATAAGCAGCTGCAGCAAAGCACTCAGCAATGAGCATACAATCGTGGTCATCTGGCTGGAATCTCTCTCTAACGTACATGGGCCAAAGTAGTGTTTTTATAATAAAACAGCTGATGTTCCAAGAAAGGATCCCCACATAAGAGTGTGTATGTTTCTATGAACACTAGAGACAAAGCGTTACCATGTTTGCCGGCAACCTATCTTACTGCAGCCTTGAGAAAAGCACAGAGTGAAAGAAATGTCTTGTTTAAGAACGCAGTGCTGGCCTAGGCAAAGAACAGCAAGATACAGAAAATAAAACAAGACCGCAAATGTGGCTATTGTTAAAATAATAAAACAAAGCTGAATGAAATATGTCTAGGTTAAAGAGCACCGCAGCAGGCCTAGTTGGCTACACAACAGTACAAACAGCAGTTTGGGATGAGAGGAGCGCAGGACAATGCCATTCCTAGAAATGATTCGAATTTCCTGACTGAAGTGGACTTTATTTTTTGACAGGGCAGACACTAATGTTATTAGCTTTGCAATTCTTAATTTCGTCGGATACACCTTGCCAATTTTCATATCCAGAACCACCCCCAAAAATGTAATTATTTTGTCTGGAATAACACACGATTTCTCTTTGTTTATTTGGCAACACAGATCTTCAAAAAGTTGAATGAATGCCCTTGTAGAACTCATTGCAGCCTGTGAGAATTTGCCTTAACAGTGAATCACTGAGGTAAGGAATTACTCGATGGCCGTCCAGGTAAGCTGCTTCCAGTGCCATGCATTTGGTGAATAATTTTGGGGCAGACTTTAATCCAACTCAGTGATGTCATGTGGTCTTCTGAGTTTAACAACCAAATTATATCTTGTAGTGTAGTCTTTTGAATGTTTGTTTTTTAAGGTACTTGTTGAGCTGCCTCAGATCTAACACTGGTCTCCATTTTCCATTCTTCTTCAGCAGAAAGAAGTTGAAGTAGAAACTTGTGTTTCTGAATTTTTGCTGGACATCATCTACTGCTCCCTTCAACATCAGAAATTTGATTTCCTCTCTCTAAAGACGAGGATGCTGGTGTGACCTCCTGATAGGCGGATGGTATGGAGGTTTCAGGATACATTCTAGTGTGTGTCCATACAACATGATGTCTAAGACCCATTTGTCAGAAGAGATGGGCTTCCAATTTTCATAACAGTTGTTGAGAATGTCTCAGAAATCCAAGGGAGGCAAAATCATAGAGCTGAACTGTGTCACTTTTTTGTCACTGTCTCCTGGAGGACTCCTGTCCTTTTTCTGTAGCTGCAGCTCTTCTCCTATCTGGTTGTCTTGTGAAAACTGTTGCCTGTGCAGGTCTAAATTGCGGAGAGAACTGTTGACAATATCCCTGCAACTGTTGGTAATACGGCTGTTATCAATAAGGTTGGTATACCACTCTAAATGAATACTGTCCTCTGCTTCTAGCATCTCAAAAGTATTGAATTCCTCTCTGTTGCAGTATTCCCAATGACCTTGAAGGCTCTGTGCTGGTCTTGCTCGATTGTAAGGCATCAATGTGCTTTCCGAATAAAGCGTTCCAATTGTAAGGCATGTCCAAATTTTTTTAAAGAACTTCAGGTCTGAATGAAGTTGTCTTTAATCATCCCTGCCTTCTCAAGACCGCTGCTCAAACCATTTGTCTGAAACCGGTGAGGGATACGCCTATGCCGTATCAATCGTTTCCAAAGATGTCCTTTCCCCGTCTTAGAGGACAGCTCTAGCCTCCTGTCTTTTATCCTTTTGTAAAGACTCTAGAACTTGAGTTATGCCTTTTTACACCTGGCAGACATACCTAATCAATATGGACAGGGCATTAGATGCCCTTATGGTGGCGATCGCAGCCATGGCAGAGGAACGCCTCACTATGTTGTCTAATTTCTTACCCTCCTTATCCAGAGGTGCACAGGGTATTGTTGTTTTTTTTTGGTTTTTTTTTTTACATCCTTTGTGCTGGCTGCATAACAACTGAATGGGGTTTCCATGTGGCAAGGAGCAATCATAGTCCCTATTCACAAGAAAGGGCCAAGGGAAGAACCTACTAACTATAGGCCAATCAGCCTACTTGATGTCAGTCAAAAAATATTTAGCAAGCAGGTACTGAATAGACTACAGGCATGGACAGAGGATTCTCACATTCTTTCCGACTTCCAGGCAGGATTTAGGAAAGGAATGAGTACAATAGATCAGGTATTCAGGTTTAATCTCCTTTGTTGTAAATATCTGTCACTGAATAAGAGCCATCTGTATGTAGCTTTTATTGATTTAAAGGCTGCTTTTGACATAGTTCCACGCAACCTATTGTGGAATGTCCTGGAGAGTTATCAACTTGATGGAGAACTATTAAGATTGATTAGGTATCTTCACGAGGGGACGTACGCCCAAGTACGATGGTCTCAAAGTGGCGATTTAACAGAAGCAATACCTGTCAACAGGGGGGTTAGGCAGGGGTGTGTTCTGGCCCCAACATTGTTTAATCTCTACATTAATGGTGCGGCAGACCAATTGTTACACTGCAACCATGATGCCCCAAAGCTTGCTGGAACCCCTGTCCCCATTTTAATGTTCGCTGACGATACTCTATTAATCTCAAGAACACCCATGGGCTTGCAAAATGAACTGGATGCTTTTTATAATTTTGTTTGAACAGAGGACTTGAAATAAATCCAACAAAATCAAAGTTTATGGCTTTTAACCCGCACAAATCGTTCAGGGGGAAAATGACCATTGCAGGCCAACCAGTGGAGAGAGTCAGCCAATGCGATTACCTGGGGATTAGGCTAAGCGATTACCAAAAATGGTCGACGCAGATTGGGAAGAGTCTGACAGTCTTAAGGCAGAGGTCTTCAGTGATAGGGAGGAATATTGCAAATATCTAGCAAGGGGAGATATCACCTGCTATTACTGTTTATAAAGCAGAGGCAGTTGCAGCTTCAACCTATGGTGCTGAGCTTTGGGGACACACTAATTCCAGGTGTTTGACTATGGTAGAATACCGTTTCCTACGGAACTTTCTGCGACTGCCGATGAGTACCCTTCTCACTCCGCTTACATTCGACCTAGCCCTAAATGAGATCCACAACGAAATTGCGCTAAGACCACTTATGTATTGGGTGCGTCTTTGGACTTCTGAGTACCTGTCCACCCTCCACATAGCATTAAAGGAGTTTCTTGTAGGTGACAGCGTATTAAAGATCCCTTGGCTTGGACTCATCAGAGATATGTGTAAACTCCTTAAAATGGAGGAGATGTGGAGTGCTCCTTATAACCTGACCAAGGAAGCAAAAGAGCGTATTAATAGGTGTTATTGGGAGAACATCTTGGAGCAAATTTGGATGAAAAATCAAGGCAGTCGGATGCTACAGTTTCTGGATCATAAATGTAGCCCCAAATTTGAGGCCTATATGGACAACGTAAATCCCCCCTATACCAAAACACTTTTTATTAAGTTCAGATTAGGGATCCTCCCGCTTAAGACATTCACTGCATGATGGAATGTGGAGGATTGTAACTCAATATTTTGTCATTATTGTCAAAAGACAATAGAGTCACTCGCGCACTTTATGTTTTTCTGCCCTAGATATCTGGTGCCCAGGAAGAAGTGGATTGCCCCATTATGCAGGCTAATGGGGGTAAGGGAATGGAACACAGCTTTACGTCTCTTCACAACTGACAGAAATGATAAAATCGTTTTTTCAGTTGCGAGATATTTGCAAAGTGCATGGGCCATAAGAACCAGAGAACTGTTATAATCGTGTGTTTTAACATATTGGTTTTAGATTTTATCTATTTTACAGAATAAGTCGTAAACTGACTAGAGTTAAGATATAATAGTTCATCGCATTATATATTGAACACCTAAGATTTTAAGAATAATGTCTTTTTGGCACTGGTTTCACAAAAAGTGATTTTATTATTTATTCAGGGTTATAATGTATAATGTGGTATTTGCTGCTGATTTCTATTTGTAACTGACATGCTGCTCAATCATGATATGATGTTTTATTGTTTACTTTTATGGCTTCCAGCCGAAATAAAGTATAATTTGAATTTGAATGGGGTTTCGGGTGCCTAATCAGGCAGGCTGGAGAATTTTCAGGAGTCTTGTATTTTTTTTATTGGGTCTCAGTATTACTGCTGCTACTGTAGCAGGGTTCTTCATGACCTTAAGTCCCACCGCCTAAATGTAGTCGACAACCGGTATGGATTCACCAATTGTTTTTTTTATTTAGCTCTTTAAAACTGTAAAAAAAGTATTCTGTGTGCTGAAGAGAAACTAGATCAAATTGCTTGACAGCTCTCTAGAACTGCATGAAGCCCCCTCCCCGCCTCGATATAGAAGTCATGTAGTCATCCAATTCAGTACCTGTGGTAGTTTGATCTGGTGGTATCTCGTCCTATTCAGGTATATTTTCATCATCTCCATGATCAACAAAGTCATCATGAATGGTGGTAGCCTCTGGCTGCCTTGGTTACAAGTTGTATTTCGGCTGCACTAGCGGGGTTGCCCTCTGTGACAACATTTCTGCCTGTGGCACCCAAACTTAACTTGTTTTTAAGGAGCGACTTTCTTTTCAGGAACTCTTTTACAACAGTCCTGCAACATTAGATGGAGATCTGTAACTAGGGCTACTGGGACTTGTATTCTAGGTTCTCGTGGTGGTTTTTCGTTTAGAGCTTCCTCCCAAGGATCAAACTCAAGGAATTGCTATGATTTCTCCCCACCTTGCTGTCTCTCTTTAAATAAAAAACACACCTTGCAAATATTCAGATTTATTTTCAACCTCTTAGAGTCTTAGCATTTTGTATGTAATTGTGATGGACTTGCGGAATCTCCAAAGGGACCATCATCTTCTTCCCCCAATCCTCCAATTTCCAGACACTGGTAACAAAGGTGAAATCCTGCTAGGGGAAGTTAATTCCAGTCGTAGGACTGGGTCGATAGTGACCATCGACGAAACCATAGTGGAGGATAACGTTTTTGGCTTCAGCAGCCTTATCTTCACAGTCGTAAACTGGCGTAAACAGCAGTGCTGATGGCGCTTCTGTCTACAGTGTCGACAATAGTGTAGCAGTGTTCTGCACCAACAAGGAGAGTGACATTGATAATCTTGCCATCTTTGATATTGTAGCGGCTTGCCTGATTTTTCTGAGGTAGCCTTCCTAGTGTCAGCAGAGGCCAATGCTCTTTCAAAAGACGTTGATGGCTCTGATACTGATGCCTTTTGTTTTGTTGAACTTTGAGGTGCTGGGGAAGTCAGCTTTTACAGTTCTGGCTTCTTCTTATCTGCCATTTTATGAATCTTTTTAGATGGTTCACTGATAGTCTTTCCAGATCTTTCCCTCTTCATTGTCCTCTTCACCTTAGAAAAGGACATTTCATCTCCAGAGACCGGGGTTTCAGATGCTTTCTTTTTTAAAGCCATAATACGTCTTGCCTTTCTGTCTTTGAGAATATTTGCCCCAAAATATCCTCAGTATTTGCATTCTTTGTGTTTGTGATGCGGGTGCAGGTAGTACAGGCACTCCTTGTGAGTATATTCAGGGAAGAGACACATTTTTCCACAAGTCTTACATGGGAGAATAACCCTTCTTCGAACCTTCTGACATGGTGAAAAAAAAACCTGTTCGAGTAGCCAGTATACCCCACCATTAGATACGGTTCACCTGGAGGTCACAGATGTGACCAAGTCAAATTCTGTAGAGATAACTGAGCAGAGCTCAGAGTCCCCCTCTCACAATAAATTGGCTAAGTAATCTGAGGTTTGGTGCCACTGGACAGGAGGAATGGGGCAGAAGCCTCCTTCTGAATGGTTGAACTTTAGTTGTGCTCAAAATGATGTGGATTGCTACACAATCCTATGGGATACTTGCTTACGGTCTCAGGTAATTACGTTTTTACTGCTATTTACAATTACTATGGGACTCCCATCTCAATGACAGGGAAGAATAAAACATGTGAATCTATGAAAAATTAAATGCTGGAGAAAACTGCAAAACATCAATGCATCCTAATTTATCGCTGTTTTACGACCCACCAAAATCAGATGCTGATCCACTTGTGGGTCGCAACCCACAGTTTGGGAAAAGCTGTTCTAAGGCGTTATAAACCTCTTGCCAAAATGAAAATGTCACTTACCCAGTGTACATCTGTTCGTGGCATTAGTCGCTGCAGATTCACATGTTGAGCACAGTCCGCTGCCTGGTGTTGGGCTCGGAGTATTACAAGTTGTTTTTCTTCGAAGAAGTCTTTTTTGGTCACGGGACCGAAGGACTCCTCCCTCTTCGGCTCCATTGCGCATGGGCGTCGACTCCATCTTAGATTGTTTTCCCCGCAGAGGGTCAGGCTGGAGTTGTTTGCTATAAATAGTGCCCATGCAATGGAGTGAATACGTATGTACATAAAAAGTTTATAATAATTATTTACAAATGTACAAATGTTTAAGATTTAGGATTTACTTCTAAACGGCTACAGGCTTCCCGGGGAGGCGGGAGGGCACACGTGAATCTGCAGCGACTAATGCCACGAACAGATGTACACTGGGTAAGTGACATTTTCAGTTCGATGGCATATGCTGCTGCAGATACACATGTTGAGCATAGACTATAAAGCAGTTACCTCCCCTAAAAGCAGTGGTTTAGCCTGTAGGAGTTGAAGTAGTTTGGAATAATGTTCTTAGTACAGCTTGGCCCACTGTAGCTTGTTGTGCATTTAGTACATCTACACAGTAGTGTTTAGTAAATGTATGAGGCGTAGACCAGGTTGCAGCCTTACATATTTCGCTCATAGGAATGTTTCCTAGAAAGGCCATTGTAGCACCTTTCTTTCTGGTTGAGTGTGCCTTTGGTGTAATAGGCAATTCTCTCTTGGCTTTAAGATAGCATGTTTGAATACATCTGACTATCCATCTAGCAATGCCTTGTTTAGAGATTGGATTTCCTATGTGTGGTTTTTGAAAAGCTATGAACAGTTGTTTTGTTTTCCTGATTAACTTTGTTCTGTCAATGTAGTACATTAGTGCTCTTTTGATGTCTAATGTATGTAGTGCCCTTTCAGCCACGGAATCTGGCTGTGGGAAGAACACTGGTAATTCTACTGTTTGATTTAAATGGAATGGTGAGATTACTTTTGGTAGAAATTTTGGATTTGTTCTTAGAACTATTTTATTTTTGTGAATTTGAATAAATGGTTCTTGTATGGTAAATGCCTGTATTTCACTTACTCTTCTGAGGGATGTGATTGCAATGAGAAATGCGACTTTCCACGTTAAATATTGCATTTCACAGGAATGCATGGGTTCAAAAGGTGGACCCATGAGTCTTGTTAAGACGATGTTAAGGTTCCATGAAGGAACTGGTGGTGTTCTTGGTGGTATAATTCTTTTTAGCCCTTCCATGAATGCTTTAATAACTGGTATTCTAAATAGAGACGAGGAATGAGTAGTTTGTAGGTAAGCAGATATTGCTGCGAGGTGTATTTTTATAGATGAAAAAGCGAGGGTTGCTTTTTGCAAATGTAGTAAGTATCCCACTATGTCCTTTGTAGAGGCATGCAATGGTTGGATTTGATTGGTATGGCAGTAGCAAACAAATCTTTTCCACTTAGATGCATAGCAGTGTCTAGTGGAAGCATTTCTAGCTTGTTTTATGACCTCCATACATTCTTGTGTGAGGTCTAAGTGTCCGAATTCTAGGATTTCAGGAGCCAAATTGCTAGATTCAATGATGCTGGGTTTGGATGCCTGATCTGTTGTTTGTGTTGTGTTAACAGATCTGGTCTGTTGGGTAGTTTGACATGCGGTACTAGTGAAAGGTCTAGTAGAGTTGTATACCAAGGTTGTCTTGCCCATGTGGGTGCTATCAGTATGAGTTTGAGTTGGTTTTGACTCAATTTGTTTACTAGATATGGAAGGAGAGGGAGAGGGGGAAAAGCGTATGCAAATATCCCTGACCAACTCATCCATAGAGCATTGCCTTGTGATTCGCGGTGTGGGTACCTGGATGCGAAGTTTTGGCATTTTGCGTTTTCTTTTGTTGCGAACAAATCTATCTGGGGTGTTCCCCAAATTTGAAAGTAATTGTTCAGAACTTGGGGGTGAATTTCCCATTCGTGGACTTGTTGGTGATCTCGCGAAAGGTTGTCTGCTAGTTGGTTTTGGATCCCTGGAATAAATTGTGCTATTAGGCGAATGTGGTTGTGAATCGCCCACTGCCATATTTTTTGTGTTAGGAGACACAATTGTGTTGAGTGTGTTCCTCCTTGTTTGTTTAAATAATACATTGTTGTCATGTTGTCTGTTTTGACAAGAATGTATTTGTGTGTTATTATGGGTTGAAAGGCTTTTAACGCTAGAAATACTGCTAACAGTTCTAGGTAATTTATATGAAATTTTGTTTGGTGTACGTCCCATTGTCCTTGAATGCTGTGGTGATTGAGGTGTGCTCCCCACCCTGTCATGGAAGCATCTGTTGTTATAACGTATTGAGGCACTGGGTCCTGAAATGTCCGCCCTTTGTTTAAATTGTTGCTGTTCCACCATAGAAGCGAGAGGTATGTTTGGCGGTCTACCAACACCAGATCTAGAAGTTGACCCTGTGCTTGTGACCATTGTGATGCTAGGCACTGTTGTAAGGGTCGCATGTGTAGTCTTGCGTTTGGGACAATGGCTATGCATGATGACATCATGCCTAGAAGTTTTAGCACAAATTCTGCTTGTATCTTTTGGTTTGGAAACATAGCACTTATTACCTTGTGGAATGCTTGAACTCTTTGTGGACTTGGAGTGGCAATTCCTTTTGATGTGTTGATGGTTGCCCCTAGATATTGTTGTGTCTGACACGGTTCGAGGTGTGACTTTGTATAGTTGATGGAGAAACCCAGTTTGTGAAGGGTTTGTATGACATATGTGGTGTTGTTTGTGCACTTTCTTACTGTGTTGGTCTTGATTAGCCAATCGTCTAGGTAAGGAAACACATGTATTTGTTGTCTCCTGATATGTGCTGCTACTACTGCTAGACATTTTGTGAATACTCTTGGTGCAGTTGTTATTCCGAATGGCAACACCTTGAATTGGTAATGTATTCCTTTGAATACGAACCTTAGGTACTTTCTGTGAGAAGGATGTATCGGTATATGAAAGTACGCATCTTTTAGGTCTAATGTGGTCATGTAATCTTGCTGTTTGAGCAGTGGAATGATGTCTTGTAGTGTGACCATGTGAAAGTGGTCCGATATGATGTAGGTATTCAGGGCCTGGTTCTAACTTTGGAGGACGGTGTTAAACCGTCCCAAAAGTGGCGGATATACCACCTACCGTATTACGAGTCCATTATATCCTATGGAACTCGTAATACGGTAGGTGGTATATCCGCCACTTTTGGGACGGTTTAACACCATCCTCCAAAGTTAGAATCAGGCCCTTAGTGTCCTGAGATCTAATATTGGTCTTAATGTTTTGTCTTTTTTTGGAATTAGAAAGTACAGGGAGTAAACTCCTGTGTTTTTTTGTTGTACTGGTACTAATTCTATTGCATCCTTTTGCAGTAGTGCTTGAACTTCTAGTCCTAAAAGTTCTAAATGTTGTAGTGACATTTTGCGTGTTTTTGGAGGGATGTTTGGTGGGAATTTGTGGAATTCTATGCAATAGCCATGTTGGATTATTGCTAGTACCCAATTGTCTGTTGTAATATGCTGCCAAGATTGGTAGAATTGGCTTAGTGTTCCCCCCACTGGTGTTGAGTGAAGGGGTTGTGTGACTTGAAAGTCACTGTTTAGGTGGAGGTGTTTTTGGAGTTTGGAATTTTCCCCTACTCCTTGGGAATTGACCCCCTCTATATCCCCTGAAACCTCCCCTTTGGAATGAACCCTGATAGGGTGTGGTTCTTGTTTGTTGGCTGGTGGTGTCTGTGGGTTGGCCACGAAACCCCCCTCTAAATGGAGTTTTTCTAAAAGAGCCTCTGCTCTGCGGGGAGTAGAGTGCGCCCATGGCTTTGGCCGTGTCTGTGTCCTTTTTAAGTTTTTCAATGGCTGTGTCCACTTCAAGGCCAAAAAGTTGTTTTTCGTTGAAGGGCATATTAAGGACAGCCTGCTGGATTTCAGGTTTGAACCCTGAAGTGCGGAGCCATGCGTGTCTCCTTATGGTGACAGCAGTGTTGACTGTTCTTGCTGCAGTATCGGCTGCGTCCATTGAAGAGCGGATTTGATTGTTCGAGATCGTTTGTCCTTCTTCAACTATTTGCTGCGCCCTTTTTTGGTATTCCTGGGGAAGATGGTCTATGAGAAGTTGCATCTCATCCCAGTGTGCGCGGTCATATCGGGCTAACAGCGCTTGAGAATTTGCGATGCGCCATTGGTTGGCTGCCTGTGATGCGACTCTTTTTCCTGCCGCATCAAATTTTCGGCTTTCTTTGTCCGGAGGTGGGGCGTCGCCAGATGTATGGGAATTTGCTCTTTTGCAAGCTGCCCCTACTACTACGGAGTCAGGTGGTAACTGCGAAGTAATAAACACTGGGTCTGTGGGTGGTGGTTTATATTTCTTATCCACCCTTGGGGTGATGGCTCTTGATTTTACGGGCTCTTCAAAAATTTGTTTTGCGTGCCGTAACATCCCTGGTAGCATTGGGAGACATTGATATTGGCTATGTGTAGCCGAGAGGGTGTTAAATAAAAAATCATCCTCTATAGGATCGGAATGCAGTTGGACATTGTGGAATTCTGCTGCCCTAGCCACCAGTTGCGAGTATGAGGTACTGTCCTCTGGCGGTGACGGCTTTGTGGGGTATGAATCGGGATCATTGTCCGGCACTGGGGTGTCGTATAAGTCCCAAGCGTCTTGATCCTGATTATCTTGACTTATAGTAGTTTGCGCTGGTGAGTGCATTTGTGGCGGAGTTTGTGCCGGCGATGCCTGTTGTGGTGGAGAGGGCGGAGGCGTGACTTTTTTAACCACTTTGGCTTGTGGTTGTGCGTCATCCTTGAGAAATCCGATCCTTCTTTTTCTCATTATTGGGGGAAGGGTTGATATCTTCCCTGTGTCTTGTTGGATGTACAGTCTCTTTTGTGTGTAGTCTGATTCTACACTTTGGAGCTCTTGTCCAAATCTGTGCATCTGGACACTTATTCCTTGTTCCTCTGTGTAGGAAGGAGGTGTGGAACTTTTCGGCGCCGAGAGAGAATCTTTTTTCGGCTTCGGTACCGACTGAATTTTTGTGGCTTTCGGCAGTGTGTCTCGGTGCCGATGTTTTTCGGTGCCGGCATCTTGTTTTTGCTTCTCGGAGCCGCTATCTCGGCTCCGAGGTTGCTCCATGGCGGTCCCTCGACCGGAGACGGGTGTCTTCGCTATGGGCGTGCCCTTTTTCGGCGCCTTCGACGGGTCGCCGGTTTTATGGGTCGAGCCATGTCCTGTTGGCAGTGGCGTCCCCTGGGCTTTTGTTTTTTCGATGGTCTTTATTTTCGACGTCTTACTCACTGTTTGTTGTTGTTGTTCGACGTCGGAGTCTCCAGATTCTGAGTCCGGAACCGAGAATGTTTCCTCTTCGTCGTCGAAACGTTGTTTTGTCGGCGTGGACGCCATTTGTAGACGCCTGGCTCTTCGGTCCCGGAGTGTTTTTCTGGACCGGAAGGCTCGACAGGCCTCACAGGTATCCTCCTTGTGCTCGGGGGACAAGCACAAGTTACAGACCAAGTGCTGATCTGTATAAGGATACTTACTGTGACATTTTGGGCAGAAACGGAACGGGGTCCGTTCCATCGGCTTCGGCGTCACACGCGGTCGGGCCGACCAGGCCCCGATGGGGGATCGAAGCTACCCCAAAGTCTTCCGATGATCGGTGTCGATGTACCTAACTATCCCGATACCGAACGGAACAATACCGACGCTTTCTTCCGAGATTCTGACTAACTTTCCAAACCGAAACACGGAGCGAAAAGGAATACGTCCGAACCCGACAGCGGAAAAAAACAATCTAAGATGGAGTCGACGCCCATGCGCAATGGAGCCGAAGAGGGAGGAGTCCTTCGGTCCCGTGACCAAAAAAGACTTCTTCGAAGAAAAACAACTTGTAATACTCCGAGACCAACACCAGGCAGCGGACTGTGCTCAACATGTGTATCTGCAGCAACATATGCCATCGAACAGATGTTTTCCTGTGAGTGGCAGGTCAATTTATTTGACCTGCACCTCAGGTCTAATATCAGAAATGTCTAACTTACATAGGTCTCCTCACTCTGGTCCCTGTAGTCAACCTTCTACTTGTGGTTAACCTATGTCTAACCTATGTCTAAATCAAACTTATGGCATGAATTTGCTATGTTCTTCCCCTCGTCTGGGACTGCTTTAGCTCTCTTGGGGTACCCTCACTTTGGTGACTGAAAGTCTTCTATGCCTTCCCATCGTTGATGAATGTACATGTTAAAAAAAAGTAATTGGCAATATGCCATTGTGTGAACTGCTCTTACTATTATCTGCCCACTGATTCCAGATTTTTATATCATTGTCTGGCGAATGTCCCAAGGATACAAGGGACATTGCCTTTTTCCTCGCAGTAGAGGCAACAAAGGAATCGGTCTCCACATGTGAATTAATATATTGCTCTGTATTTCTTCTCTATTGTGGGATTATGGCTTTGGCTAGAGGCAGGTTTCTCAAGTAATTCCCTTCCCTGTTGCAGTATGCTAGGCAACATAGGCATAATGCTTTCTCCACACAGGACAGACAGTTTAATTACCTTCGGTAACACTGTTCCTTGGTGGATACTATTTTTAACCACAAATTGCTCACCATATGAATATTCTCCAAATATACATCAGACTGAATCCGGAAGCTTTCAACCAGTACCCCTGTGTGTTGGTCAGTGGTGTTGAGTGGCTCTGTGCTGATGTAATTCCGCTCTGAAAGTGAACTGCGGAGCGGCATACAAGCGCCACACAACTGTGCTTATGTCGGTTGTTTTCAAAGCTGTCTGCGCCCCCAGATGCAGAGCCCAACATCAGATTTGTCTTGACCAGTGAGCAGATCTCTATACTTGGTACCTTCTTAGATGGAAAAAAGTACAGTTTACAGAACAGGAAGGAGGGAGGGTCAGTGAGCAATCTGCACTTAGAAAACGTCACCACCCCAGAGAATGTTACCGAAGGAAAGTAACTTGTTCTTATGATTGATACTTCTTACTGCAGATTTCTGACCTTTAGAACGGATACCAAAGAAGTACCTTCCAGGTGACGGGTCAGTGAACTGGTTCAAACCATAAAAGTCCTGCAGAACCAAGTGAGCAAAGTGCCCCTCTTGTAGGGCCTGACTGTCAAGAAAATAGTGCTTCTTAAATGTGTGGAGTGTTGGCAAATGTCCAGAACAGGCACTCAGCATGCAGAGCTATGGTAGCAGCTTTAGTCCTGGTGAAACAAGCCCATAGGCCTTCAGGAAGCTGCGCCTCAGCCAGCGCACAACAGATTTTTTGATGCAGAGGACAATCCAGCGAGAAATGGCCTTTTTCAGCACTGCTCTGCTCTTCTTCACTGAGTCCAACAAAGAGCTAATCATCCACACAATGCTCCCTGGTACGATCAATAAACAAGAGGAGAGCACTTTTGCAGTTCAGTCAATGAAGACTATGCTCCTCAAAGGGGTGGTGAAGGGGAGTGAACACAGGAGGGATGATGTTTTGCCAGATGTAAAAAGAGGCTATTACTTTTGGGTAAAAAGATGCTGTAGTTCTCAATGCAAGTTACTTACCTTCGATAATGCCTTCTCTCCACACATTCCTTACCTTAAAATAATATCTAGATGTCAGATTGGATCCGGATTTTCTTCTTTTTTTTTTTTAGCAGTAACCATGTGTGCTGGTAGGTGGAGTCTGCTAGCTATGTGCCAGCAGCACCGGAAGTGACACACAGTGCCTATACACCCACCACAAGAGCGTGCCAATGTCAGTTTCTTTTCCTGACTTTTTACACCAGAAGCTCAGAGCTACAAATAATGCTGACACAGTGGTGTGTAGTACTAAAGCATTTAAAAGGTTGACCCTATAAAATCAGCGCACAGAGCGAGGAGGATAGGTGGTCGATATAGAACCTGACTCTACATAGAGCCTCTAATAGATATGGCGTTACTGAAGGTAAATAACTTGTATATCTGATAGACGTTGAGCCGCACATTTCTTGCCTTAGAAAAGATACACAAGCAATACCTCCAAAGAGGTAGGTCTGCAAACAATTAGACCAAAAAGTGCTGTAGGACCAAATGGGCAAAATGCCCATCACAACAGACCTGACTATCGAGGCAGTAGTGGTTGGTGAACGTGTGCAAAGACACCCATGATGCTGCCTGACAAATGTCCAGGACAGGGAATCCGCGAGCTAACGCAGTAGTTGCGGCTTTGACTCTGGTGGAATAAGCAAGGTGGTTGCTTTTTTGCTGATGCGAAGCAGATCTTTATGCAGAGTACTATCGATTGTGAGACAGTGCTTTTCTGCATGGCCTTCCCATTCTTAGTCTTGACATACCCCACGAAGAGTTGATCGCCCACCCAGAACTCTACTGTGCAATTTAGGTAGAACGAGAACGGTCTTTTTGGGTCCAGGCAATGGAGTCGCTCTCCTCTTCTTTAAAAGGGTGAGTCGGAGCAACTACTTGGTGAAGGGATGCCTGCTGGTCAGAACAACATCACAGACTTCAGGAGGATGGTCAAAAGCTGTCAACTACTACCGCTCAATCTTCAAGCTTGAAGGGTGAGCGTACGCAGGTTTGAGTACGGGACCCAGATCTGCTGCTGCGATAGAAGATACTCCTGAAGGGGAAGCCTGAATGGAGGACCGAGACTCTCCGCATCCAATCTAGCGCTACAAGAACGGCTAGTGTCCAGCCCTTATGGAACACCTTGAGAACTCTGGACAAGAGTGTCATCAGCAGAAAGGTGTACAAGAAGGCAGAGTTCCACTTGTGATGAAAAGCAGCTCCAAAATAGAATCGTCTTGGAAACTCTAGCATGCAAAACCGCTGACACCGAGCATTCTCGACAGTGGCGAACAGATCTAACCAAGGAACTCCCCACTTTGGAACGAGACCCTGCACCACCTCAGGATGGAGACACCATTCATTATTCACTAGGCATCGACGGTTGAATTTGTCTGCCTTGGCATTCAGAGAGCCTACCACGTTTTGAACCACTAAGAAAATGCCCTGACATAACAGTCATATTCAGAGGTGCAGAATCTCTTGACAAAAAGGTCCACACCCCGTCAAGCCCTGTTTGTTGCAGTACCACTTAGCGGTGGGGCTGTCCGTGAACACCAGTACCAGACTTCCCTTGCTTAAAGGAAGAAAAGTTTTCAGTGCCAACCAGATTGCCTGTAGCTCCAACAGCTCCAATATCAAGACTGGACTCTGCAGGGACCAGAGTCCTCTGATCTTCACCTCTTCTGTACGGTAGCTCCAGATGAGTCAGTCACTACAGTCATCTCTGGCTGGGGACGAGAGAGATGTCTGTCACCCAGCTGCAGTCAGTCAGCTGCCCCTAAAGGACTTTTGTAGTTCCCTTCAAGATCTGGACCCTGTTGGAGATATTCCCATGATGCTGTGCTCACTGGAACTTCAGCTCCCACTGCAGAGTCCTCATATGCCAACAAACATGTGTCACAAGAAGGATGCAGGAGGCCATGAGGCCCAACTGCCTCTCACCGAAATTCAGGATAGAGGCTGAAATATTGGTATTATAGGCTGAATAACCTGGACTTGCCATTCTAGAGGATAAGATCCAAAATTGCACTGTGTCGTTGATAAGGAACCCCAGCAAGTGCAGGAGGTTTGGCGTAGTCTGGAGGTGGGAGACGGCTGCATGGAGCGAGCTTGCCTTCAACAGCCACTCGCTGAGATGGGGGAAGACTGTCACCTCTGATCTCCGCAGATGTCCTGCAACCATTGTCATCATCTTGTTGAAATCTGATGGGCACTGGTAAGGCCAAAGGAGAACATGGCAAACAAAGTACTCTTGGCCTACCGGGAACCTACAGGTAACATCTATGGGCACGGTAGGACGGGGACTTGAAAATATGCATCCTGCAAGTGCAATACTACCATCCAGTCTCCTGGGTCCAGGGCAGACAGAAGCAAGCATGAGTATTTTGAATTTCTCCTTCTAGAAGAAGAGACTGAGAAGGCGGCGGTCTAGAAAAGGACAGAGGCCTCCTCCTCCTCCTTTGGCTCCAGAAAGCAGCTATAATAGCAACCACAACCTACTTCTGATGTCCGCCCTCTAACTCTGACTCCCTAGTAACACCTTTCATTCAGCTGCAATACTAATGTTATTGACCTCCAGTGGCGCAGGGGATGGATTATCCTGCTCTCCCCCCTGCACATAAACCCCCCCCCCCAGATGCCAATGATGGGTGGAGGGAACACTAAAAGGGGTTTGGAAGCTTCAGCTACTGGTGGGGGTGAGGTTGGAGGGGGGGGGGCGGGGGGGAGGGAGAGCATCCTTGGCTACAGAAAGGTAGGGCAACCTGCTGGACATAGTGACTGGGGGAGACAGTTGAAAGTCCCTTCCATGGTCATGAAAGGGCCAAAAGGCAGACTGGGGTTGGCAAGAAGCCATGGAAAGGCCCAAGGACCTGCCCGTAGCCCTGTAGTTCTTAAAGCGCTCGAGCGCCAAGTTTGCTTTCTCTCCTAACAAACAGGAGCCATCAAAGGACATGAGCAAGGCTTGGACATCCCCAGAAAAGCTAGTGGTTAACCACCAGGCATGGCGTCTAAAGGCCACCAACATTGAAATCACTATGCCAGTGAATCTGTCGTATCCAGCTCACATCGCATGGCCAACTTGGCAGCATCTCCCCCCATCAGCAATTGCTTGAGAGATTATGGCTCGGGCCTCCTCCGAAACCATAGGTAGCACTTGTGCAACTGAGTCCCTGATCGTAAGGTAGTATTGTCCCAAATGACATGTGGTGTCCAACCGTAGTACTAGCATGGTACAAGAGAACACCCTCTTCCTGAAGGTATCCAAAGCCTCTTGGATTACCTGACCGCAGGGGTGGTAGTGAATGCACAGTGATTGATTTTGGATGTGGAAGCCAGGACTCTCCAGGATGGGGTGCTGGTTAAGGAAACTGGAGTCCCCTGGGGTGGTGGGGATGGCAGCAAGCAATTGTCCTGTCCCCAGGAGCCCCTGAGCAGGACTTGGACCAGGCCCCAAGCAGGATGTTGTTGAGGGCTTTATTGAAAGGGAGAAGTGGTTCAGATGGGGTGACACCTATGTCAAGACATTGGTCTTAACTTCCACTGGGGGCAATTGAAGAGTCAAGACCTCAACTGCCCTCCTGACCACCATAGCAAATGAGGCACGCTCCTCTGTAGCCACAGTTGGGAGCAGAGCCCAGGCCAGTGTCTGGTGAGGTGCCCAGTCACTGGCAACTGACAGATCCGCATAGCAGGTATCCTCATGGTCTTCTGTATGCTGGCAATCATAAGGCTCGGAAGACCCTTCCCATTCAGCACCCAATCAGGGCATGTCAGAAGAATAAGTCACTGGCTCGGACATGGGGAATCTGCCCTCGGCCGGCTCCGTGTCAGAGTCGTGAATGGTTTGGGGGTGGCACCACTGATGGGCATCAGTGACTCTAGGGCTGGAACAGAATGGCTCTGGATCTATCACTGGATCCCTGGGCCCGACTGGCACCGAAGGCAAGTCCACAAGAGGAAAACCAGTCCTGTGGGACTCAAGGGCGTTTAAGAGGGGTCAGGCCACCCAAATATGCAGTGCAAGGCCTCCTAAGATTCTTTTAACTGGGTGGTGGTCGCTTCGGCTCCTGGAAACTCAAGGAGGCGCGGAGACGGCCTAGGAGCAGGGTCCACCCCAAAGGCGGGCCTTGAGCGCTCTGCAACTCGTCCAAAATCTTGCACTGCGAAGTGGAAGACCTCTTAGACTTCTTTTTCTTTCTGTGAGACTTACTTGATTTTCCTGACTACTTCCCCTCCTCCACCCCCTCTCCCCACCCAAATCTTATAATTTTATTTATTAACAAGATCAATGTTGCTGCAACTGTGGGACATTTCAAAAGAGAACAACATAAAAAAAAAAAAGAAGTGTGGTGATGCTGAAGTTTACTGGTAGTATAATTCAAGATTCATTCCCTTGTGGATTTCATAATCTACCAACGTCACATGATCCTTAAAGATAGTATACCACTTCTTGAGCACAATCTTGTCCCATCTTGTACCAGTTTGAGCAGCAATTATTTTTTTCAAAACCCCTATGGCATCTTCACTGTTGCACTTCATCCTCACTTTCTTCCACAGCTGGTCGCTAGACACAACCTCGAACATTTCTGCAGCCTTGGCCACCCAGCTCGCTCAACCCTACCTTGAATCCTTACTTGCACCAGTACATAGATCCAGATGACTTCAAATGAGACAACGATCACTGGGTGGGGCTCTGGAAACAATCTTGGGAGCTTGCTCGTGCCCGAGATCTGGAACAGCGTGGGGTCAATCTGCAAGGAACTTGAGGGATCGCTCCCTCAACGGTTTTGGAGGTATGGCACGCTAATCCTAGTATGTCTTGACGAGTGGTCATGCTCCAGACACCAAAGACAAACCAAGTGCAGGTCTGTCACCGACATCTGAGGGTGACAGGCGCTGCATGGTCTAAAACCTGCCTTTTTAGTGGACTGCCTCACACCAGGAGATAGTCTCAAAAAACGTATTTGACAGTAGGTAGAAAAAAAGGTCAGTCACAAAGTAAATGGGTGTAGCTCTCTCCAGATCTGCACTGACTGGCACGGAACAAAACAACTGGCTACTGAATGCTGGGCTGGCTCCTAATAGGCACTGTGCAAGTCACTGCCAACGTGTGCGAGCTGACGACACCAAGCAGAGCTGAACAAGACAACCTACTAGAATGCAGGGGTTCTGCTCGTTAAAAGTTTCTGGATCCAGTCTGACAACTGGGGATTATTCTAAGGTAAGAAAGCTGTAGCTAGAAGTCCTATCATATGGACAACCTCACCATTTACTGTGGCACAGCTTGGAACCCAGATGGTTTAACTCCAGGCCCTTTTGGAATTTCAACTCTAAAATGGTGCTAAAATAAAGAGACAATTTCAACAAAGGGCTGAATGGTTGTTGGTCAGTTACTGTGCATATCAACAATCTGTTTTTAGGTGAAAAGTTTTTTTGTGTATAAGGGACAAAATCTGCCCTAAAGAGCAAAGCCCATAAAGCCCAGGAAGTAGACCAAAAGTAATCAATAACTGTCAAGTCTGTCAAACTGAAACTAGCTGTATTATACTGCATGCTGAGGTTCTAAACCCTCACCTCCTGAAGTACACTCAAATGCTTGAATCCCCCCGCCCCCAGCTACCTCCAATGCAAAAGGACAAATCCTGTGTTGAAAATGGAGTGCCATATGGCTGCCCTGGGACACAAGTTGTGGACGGCAGTAAAATTACCAGCGGCTGCCTGAGACCCACTAGCTGCCCAAGGGCAGCATGAAAAGGCCTCCCCACAATCACTAAGCAAGATTCAAGGCAATAGCACAATTCCTTTTCCCCTCAAGCATACCTCATTCCATGTGCTATGGATAAAGAGCAGCAACTATTTACATTACTGGGTAGTAGTTACAAAGACTCAGAAGATTTTAAAATGAAGCACACTGTATCAACTAGGCTTAGTCATCCTATTAAAGGGACCTAAAGCCCACTTCACCATGAATGCAGAGTGATCTGAATGGCATCAATACATTATAGAGTCTGATTAACTTATTGACGGTCAAAGACCTATGCACCCCAATGGGCCCAGCTTGGCTATGCAAAGAGTGCAGAATACTTGCTGGTTACCTTACAAAGGAAACCTTCCCTGAGTTAGACCTGACATACAATGTTAGTGCTGCAGTGCAGGGTGTGGTAATATTATGGCTGAAGGTCTGTCTAAGTTCTCTGCTTACCTTGGATGGTTTTCTCTCTGACTGTTTGTAATGGATACGGGCACAAGGCTTGGATGATGGATGGGAGTTGAAGGCACTTGTATTTTTGAACAGGAGGAGCTGAAAAAGAAAAAAACATGTTAAAGAACAGTGATGTGGTGTGAACTCAAAGAACCATAAGTGTGGCAGGACCACAAAATTCAAGAGAGCTAGCAATTATATACCTCAATAACTGGTGCAAACATAAAATTAACCAACTCTGGCCAGTCTGGCAATGCACCATAAAGGCATTCTGCATAATTCCAGCTGCTCTCCCACAATTTTCAGTCTATATATAGTCACAAACACTAGCGTTCTCCTCCCCTATGTCAATGAGCCGAGCAAGAGTAGAGGCACCATAAGTAAGCCATACACAGCAGAATTTTTGCTTTAAAAGTCCTCTTTACACTCTCCCTCTACTCCTCCTTTGCTAGATAAAAGAAATCTGTACCTAGTGTCCTGCCACCGTGCACCCCTCTCTATGGGCTTTCCCTATCCCTCCTCTTTCAATGGAATGTCTCTATTCTCCCGTTTAAGCTGCTATTCACATCTGCTGCTCTCCATTGAAACTTTCGACTTGCTGATGGACATTTTGATATCTTTTATATACCTTTAACATATTCTAACATAGTTTCTTATCAGCTTGTTTTACTGCCCACAAAAACATTGTGTAGTGTTGCTTAAGATCTTGAGTACTGATGTGAGAAAGGTTGGAGTATGTAGCATTTTCCTCCTAATCTGCTGGCTGACAATAAGAATGTGCAAAGCCAATGGACCTTACCTTTATAGTGCCAGGGCCACACGAATGGCTTTGCCAAAGGTCGTTTGTAAACTGAAGGAAAAGCAGTCACATATTTTGTTGTACCTCAGAATGGTCCATCAAATTTATTATTTTCATCTTTATAAATGGCATGGTTTGTTTTTCATCTACTTGTCACTCAGGACACTTTATTTTATACAGGACTCGGAATGGAAACCCATCCTCTGGGGTAGCCCAGGGAGCCAGAGGTGGGGGGCCTCCAGGGGAAGAGACATCTTTTCAGTTATGCTAAATACACCTTCTGCTTCATTTACCAGCTGAACGAGGGCAACAGCTGATCAATCCGCTGCACCGTAAAAACCTTTGTGTTCCAAAGTCTGTGCTATCCTGCATAAATGCAATGCAGTAGATTTTACAAAAACAGACCTTAAATTCTGCATTGCATGTCATACTTTGTCGAAAACCTACCTATTGCTGTGCTTTTACAGACAAGCTGGGGTGAGAGGCAAGGTAAATGGGAAGCAGCAGAGGGCACAGGTGGTAGGTATTTGAGGGGGAGAAACAGGACACAGAGAGAGCTAGAAAACACATGCATTCTCATAGAATGAGAAAAATGAAAAAAGTAGTTCCCTGCGTGTGGGCAGTGAGAATCATCCAGTTAAATGGATACTAAAGAAGCTATGCTCCAGGAGAAGGACAGACAAAAGAAGAGTAAGGAAAGCCATTAAATAAGAAGCAGGCAAGTGGGCAAGTGAGAGTTGACAAGAAAGTCAATCAGTGGTAATCAGCAGGCTGCTACAAAATCCACTGAAATTTTTTATTAATTTTTTTTATACAAGAGGTCTTTTGGTAGTACACAGCTGAAAGGTGTCAGTAAGCGAGACCTAAAAATTGAAAATTGGCACACTGTACTATGTGGTCCAACTTTTCATGCAGGCTGATTTGATTTACTCTGCGACGTTTTAAGACGTCATGCTTAAGTGTGACTTGACGGTGAGCTCAGTATAGGATATGTTGCAGAGAATAATTCTGGAGAAGTTACAAGCTTTGGCGCTCATCGTGAAATCTTGCCCTAGTAACGCACAATGTATTCTGCCACCCCCCCCCAAAAAAAAAGAAACTTATCATCATCATGCCGACGCATCATTTAACATTCTCCTAATGATGGATGCCTTAGGCATTTGCAGGTAAGGAGTCTTTTCATCATGAGACCTCTAGAGAAGGCTGGGTTTTATTGCAGGTTTTCTTAATAAAAAAAATAAATAAAAAAAAACTTAGTAAATGTCAATTACTGCAACATCATGTCTCCAATATGAGATAAGGGCCCTTTATCTGATTTCAGATGCCCAGTTGTCTCACAGAAGCCTTCACCTGAAATCAGTTTTGTTTTAGAGTGCAGTGTTGTCACCTTTGTTTTGTGGCTGAGTAGTGACCGTTTGGACATTTTAAATTATGGTTATTACAAACAAGTGGGTTGAAACCCAGTTGACCTACTGCAGCGAATGGCACAGTGTAGTGCTTTTGTTTTGGGGCCAGGCATGAACTGGATTGGGAACATTCTGAAACAGACTTGTGGACATGGCTTCTTCGTTGATATTCAGACGTGGATTTAAACTTTGCTTTCTCGAATCTACGTAGTCATGTATTGCAGGGTTGCTTACTGTTGGTCCACAAGTTCCGGTCTGTCAGTTAAAAAGAGTGCTTCTTAATGGTGATGTCACCTTTTGCGGGTCTGGTTGTGCAATAAGATATGTGGGCTGTTATGTGTGCACCAATTTTCTAAGTTTCCTTTCCAGACATGTAATGTTGGCAATAGGTCTACTTTGAATTAAACTGCAGAATGCACCATAGATTAAAATACAGTAGTGTTACGCAGTCATGACTAATCGTTTTTCTCAAGTGAGTAATGTGCAGTAATATAGCTTTCCACCCACTGAGGCAATAGCAGACAGGAAATGTCTGAACCAGATGTCACTATGTCTCTTAAGTAAGTTCAGACCCTTCACCTTTTGCATCAGTGGTTCTGTCTGTTAGTCAAGTAAGATTGCCAGATCTGTTTGATACCTGAGTTCACGGGGAACCAATTAGGGGTGGGTGGAATTTTTTGTCCTTCCCTCGGAATTGGTGGATTTGGTCACTCCATGCTACTCTTCAACCCTGTGGTCTGGCCAAATTCTGCCAGTCACTGTGTGTCTGAATTTTTCTCCGTGAAGCTCCATAAAATACATGCTGGCGAGCGCAAGGGAGATTTGGTGTCCCCTAGTGGGATTTTCTAATGCGGGCAGTCACAAGCAGGCTGCAGTTCAAGTAGATTTGCTGCCACATGAGTAGATATTCTGCTCGAGCGACAGCAAAATAAATTTCTGTGCGCACTCATTTTTAGCACTGCTCGCACTGCTGGTGCTAAATTGCCTCATGAGCTGCATATTTTCTGCAAATTCTGCCCACCCCTAGATCTAATAACGTTTTTTGCTACTAGTAGCCTTCCTGTCAGTAGAATTGCAGTGTAAACAAGCATTAGCATAGCCTATGAGTCTCGCCTTCAGAGACCTATTAGTTTTGACAACTGCTTTTCACTGAACCGTACAGCAGCAGGGTTGGGGGTGAGGTGTGGTTGGGGCATGAGGAGCAGCAGTGTTCCTAGTTCCGACAGCGTTGCGACAAGCTGCGGACTAGGTGAGGCAGACTGGAGAACCTGGACCAAAGTCCGACGAAGTCTGCGCAGAGCATGTTCGGACCAGAGTAGACTGTTTCTGTGTGGGCAAGAGGCTGGACTCTGGTCGGAGAATTAAAAATAAAAAGGGAGAGGGAGGGTTGGGCGGTGAGCGTATAAGCAACACAAGTAAGGTTGGGGAACGGATTTGAAAGTAACATGGGTTTGGTGGGAGGGGGGGTGGATATGAAAGCAACACGGATGAGGAGCAGGGCAGCTTCGAAAGTCCTACGGACTGCAATTAAAAGGAGCACTTTGGATGCTCGATTACTAACTAAACAAGATGGCATTTCTCAGATGTGGAATGCCAATAAGTTGTACTGAATGTCAGGCTCCAGGTTAGGCATCGGGATGGCTGCTGCAGCTGACAAGCTGCGGACTGGGTGAGGCAGACGGGAGAGCCGCAAGCAAAGTCCCAAGAGGCCTGTGCAGAGCATTGATAAGATTGGGGGTTTTGAAAGCGGTGATTAAAAGCAGTGATACTTAATGCTGCTAATGACCTAGTCGGCAACGTCAATGAGCAGGGTAGGGTAAGAGAAAAAAACAGCACAAACAGGATGGGGAGGGGAGAAAAAAAAAGTTGAGTGAGAGCTAGTCAAAACACAGACTCTCCTCTGAAATGCAGTTTGCAAATTAAAAAAAAGAGTCCCTGAGGCAGCAGACACTCAAACAGGATACGTGGAAGGCGACAAGTACTGGGGTGCTGCTCCATAGGCGTGAACAAGAAACAAAAGGGTGGGACAAAAAACAAACATTAACCACTTGGAAGGAAGGATTTTTAAAAGACACATTCACAAACAAAAAGCAAGAGGCTGGCTGTAAGCCCACAGAGGAGATACTGCATGTCTGGAGGCGGCGCAAGCGGCGTCTAGGCTTGACCTAAAAAGTAACACTTCCATATGTTGCTTTTTCAGGAGAACTTGGGAGCAATTTGAATTATTTTTTGCAGTCAGTGGAGAAACAGTTATTTTATATTTTGTTAATCCTCTCTGCATCAGCAGGTTTCTCTGGAATGTGGAGAGATGTTTTCTTAGTTTAATTATATGTCATTTATTGTTATGATTGTCTACTGGTGACAACATTCCTGGAACTGGAACGTTGCAAATAAAATGCGTAATGATATCAGGAATGCCAGCTATTCCAGTTTAAGGATAAACTGCATTAGGATCTAAAATAACCCATAACTGAATCTTACCCAGTCGTCCAAGGCCCTGTGGAATACTGCTTGTCGGGGAAACTGTGGTGGGGGGTTGTTTTGGTAAGATGGCATTTAGAAATGTTTCACATCTGCCAACAGTTTCTGTGAATATTACTTGTTTCGCAGTACAGGCTAATTTTAGTTCATGAAATAACAAGGTGAACATTCAGCTTTTCAGCAGCATACTTATAAGGTGCTGTACGGCTGAGTTGGTTGCAGTCCCCTTTTTCGAATGTACCAGAGTTTTTGTACTGGCTGCCTCTGGAAACGCTTCTTCTACCAGCTGCTAGTTTATACATTATTTGCTTCATATTTAAGTGATAATTAAGTGTGGGATCTGGAATAGACCTAAAACTACAATTTCGACTTTGCAGTTGTCCATTAATGTGTTTAAAACAGCATGTGTGTTTAATAATAGAAAATTAATTTTATGATCCCTACATATCACCTTTAATAAGGCTGTCTAAATTTCCATGCGCAGACTGTTTTTCGCTTCCCCCTACACAAATTTGTTTTACACTTATTAACTTCAAATATTACAAATCTTGAAAGTCTGTGTTTATACAGTACCACTTCTCTTCTCATATTAGTATACCCATTATTATAATCTTTTAACATATATTCCCTTACTATGTGTTTACATATCTGCTTATTACTCTAGTCCTACTGTACTAGAGAAAAATTAAATAAAAAACAAAACAAAATAAAATCTATAAATAAAATTCAAATTATAAATAAGTAAATTAAAGTTCAAAATAATAATAATTAATAAATAAATTAAAGGAAAATAAAAATGATTTTAAAAGTATATATAAAGCATTTATAAATAAATACAAATAATATAAATTTACTCTCTTGTAAGCTTTACTTTGTCTACCCATCACCATATGTCACGTCTCTATCAATCTATCCTCCATCCCCACTCTGATTCATCCCAAACCCATTCAACTACTTTCATCTCCAAAATAACCTTGCCTAAGCTCTTCCCTCCTCTTCCATATCTAGCTCACCCAAACCTCAGTTTACTACTGTGGTCTCCCAAATAACCCTACTACATTCTCCCTCATTTATCTCACCTTCGATTATCCAAAACCCCTCCTGCTACTATGATCTCCCTTTCCACAGACTCTTCCCTCATCCATTTCTCCTTTACACATCCCAAATCTCATTTATTACTATAAACTCCCAATTAACACTTCTGGATTCTTCCCTCCTCTATCCCTCCATTACTCTAGTTAATCCAACTAACAAACTCACATATCCTCTGCTCAAATTAACTCCTAATACTAAAACTGTACTCATATTTCCATATACTAATCCACCACTAATTTCTCATGGTTTCCGGAGTTGCGTGCTACTCGCCGAAATGCGCTTAGATGTCCCGTCAGGGGTAGTAAGCGCTATATAAATACTATTACAATACAATATGTTACTGTTTCCACCTTTATCAAACACTTTATTTAAATTTAGCAATTTTTACCCTGACTGCACTCAGATACATCTGAAAACCCATCCACTTAAAAACAAAGCTCCTACTAAACTTCCCACGCACTGCACAGTCCATGTCCAAACCTATGCTGTCTACAGGAGACTTCCAGCCGACCACTGTGGATCATGCCAAACCATACTGAGCTTTTTCTTTGACAATAATCTAAAACTGCAACTTGACATTAACTTACTGTCTAAATGAGCAAAGCTAGAGCTCAGGCTCCTGAGAGTTACCAAAATGTTTATCCCAGAAAATGATTTTAAACCTGAGGTTCAAGCCTTTCTGTGTTTGTGTGGGCTACTACACTTTGCCCTCATCAAAGCTGCACTAGATGCTGTGGCAAGGATGTATACAGCTAATAGAACGTGATCATAAGTTTCCAATCCTAGCCATACTGAGATGGCTCCCTCTTCAGCCAAAAAGCATCCATTGAGAAGCAGGCAGTTCACAGAGGGCAAGCTCACGCTACCTTTCCACCTTACCTAACCCAGAAACTAGATATTTCAAGAGGTCAGTGAAAATATTTGAGCATAAACAGCCTCCCTGAAAATCCAGCATGGAAAAAGAGGCTCTGAAGAGATCTATTTCCATCAGTGCCTTGAGGGTTTCACATTCCATCCTTCCATCCATCAGGCCACTATCCTTTTATGAGAAATTCAAAATAGAACTAAAAAGCCAGCCGCCTCAACATCACCTCACATTTTGATGGTCCTGTGCTAGAAGTTTGCTGTTTAGAAAACTGCTAATATAAATAAATACATACATACATAAATAAATAAAGATAGATGCTCTCTACGTGGTTCTGCATTTTTTTAAATTCCTTATTGTTTTAAGAGACAAGAAAAGGAAAATGTTACTTACCCAGTGGACATCTGTTCATGGCATGTAGTGCTGTAGATTCACACGCTTTGCATAAGTCCATCATCTAGTGTTGGGCTCAGAGTGTTACAAGTTGTTTTTCTTCTAAGAATCTTTTTGAGTCATGAGATCGAGTAATTCCTCCTCTCGTTGATGGTGTGCCGGGCATAGAGTACTTTGTTAAATTGTTTTCCAGCAGGAGGGTGAAGTAAGGAGTGAAGAACTTTATACGTACGTATATATAGTAAGTAATGAAGATGTCCATGCAATGTATACACATTTACATTAAAAAATACCACAACGGCTACAGGCTTCCAGGGAGGAGGGAGGGCACATGTGAATCTGCAGCACTACATGTCACAATCAGATGTACCTTGGGTAAGTGACATTTTCCATTCTATGGCATGTGTAGCTGTAGATGCACATGCTTTGCATAGACTGAAAAGCTGTTACCTTCTAAGATAAGCAGAGGCTAGCCTGTAGGAGTTGGAGTAGTTTGAAATAGTGTTTTAGGTACTGCTTGACCAACATTTGCTTGTTGGAGAGATAGTACATCCACACAGTAGTGTTTAGTAAATGTGTGTGAGGTGGACCCTGTGGCTGCTTTGCATATGTCTGCCATTGGTATATTTCCTAAGAATGTCATTGAAGCGCCTTTCCTTCTATTAGAATATGCTTTAGGAGTTACTAATAGTTGCCTTTTAGCTTTAAGATAGCAAGTTTGAATACACTTTACTATCCATCTGGCCAATCCTTGTTTTGAAACAGGATTACCCTTGTGAAGCTTTTGAAAAGCCACAAAAAGTTGTTTAGATTTTGGAAAATCTTTTGTTCTGTCTATATAATACATGAGAGCTCTTTTGAGGTTAAGGGTGTGGAGAGCTCTTTCGGCAACTGAATCTTGTGTGGAAAGAAGACTGGCAATTCCACTGACTGATTGATGTGAAATGGTGAAACCACTTTGGGTAGAAGTTTGGGATTTGTCCTAAGTACTATTTTGTGTTTGTGAATTTGGAAGAAAGGTTCTTCTAAAGTGAATGCTTGAATTTCACCAACTCTCCCTAAGGAAGTAATTGCTACCAGGAAAGCAACTTTCCATGAGAGAAATCGAAGAACGCAAGAATGCATGGGTTCAAATGGTGGACCCATAAGCCTTGTTAGCACGTTAAGATTCCAGGCAGG
This sequence comes from Pleurodeles waltl, assembly GCF_031143425.1. Taxonomy (NCBI): domain Eukaryota; kingdom Metazoa; phylum Chordata; class Amphibia; order Caudata; family Salamandridae; genus Pleurodeles; species Pleurodeles waltl. The sequence continues at coordinate 698,756,141 of NC_090448.1, forward strand.
AGCTGGTGGAGCTCTAGGTGGAAAAACTTTTAAAGCCCTCCGATAAAGCTTTTATGACAGGAATTCCGAAAAAAAGAGGTATGCTGCCCGTTTTGGAGGTAGGCTGATATTGCTGTTAAATTAATATTAATAGATGAGTATGCAAGATTTGCTTTTTGTAAGTAAAGAAAATAACATACAATATCCTGTACTGATGCTGCAAATGGATCAATGTTTTTGGATTGACAGTAATATACAAAACGTTTCCATTTAGCTGCACAGCACTGCCTGGCTGTAGGTTTACGTGATTCTTTTAGAATGTCCATGCATTCTGATGGAAGCTGTAGATATCCAGATTCTATGACCTCAGGAGCCAAATCGATAGGTTGAACATGCTGGATTTGGGATTCCCGATCTGATCTTTGTTTTGAGTCAAAAGGTCTTGTCTGTTTGGGAGCTTGTGAGGTGGTACTACAGATAGATCCAAGACCGCTGTGTACCAGTGTTACGTGCCCACGTGGGAGCTATGAGTATCATAGTGAGGGAGGTGCGACGTATCTTGTTGACCAGAAATGGAATTAGTGGGAGAGGGGGGAAAAGGGTAAGCAAATATCCCTGACCAATTGACCCATAGAGCATTGCCCATGGATCGAGGGTGTGGGTACCTGGATGTGAAGTTTGGGCACTTTTTCGTTTTCGCTTGTTGCGAAAAGGTCTATGTCTGGTGTTCCCCACATGTGAGAGTACAGTTGAATTATTTGTGAATGAATCTCCCATTTGTGTATTTTGTTACTGTGTCCTGCTTAGGAGGTCCGCTAGTTGGTTGTGTCGTCCTGGGATATATTCTGCTAGTAGTTGAATGCAATTGTGAATTGCCCATTTCCAAATTGTCTGTGCCAGAAGGGATCATTGGGATGAAAGTGTCCCCCCTGTTTTTGCAGATAATACATTGTTGTCATGTTGTCTGTTCTTATTAACACTGTCTTTTGCGTGATCTGTGGCTGGAATGCTTTGAGTGCTAGGAACACTGCTAGCAATTCCAAGTGGTTTATGTGGTAAGTCTGCTGGACTGAGTCCCATTCTCCTTGTATAGTAAGAATGTTGAGATGGTCTCCCCAACCTGTCATTGATGCATCTCTGGTGATTATGGTCTGTGGCACAGGGTCCTAAAATGGCTGCCCTTTTGATAAGTTGGTGTGATTCCACCATTGCAAAGATTTGTAAGTCTGGCAGTCCAACAACACTAGATTGTGAAGTTGACCCTGTGCCGGAGACCATTTTTGCGAGAGACACTCTTATAGGGGTTTCATGTTCAGACGTGCATTGGGTACTATTGCTATGCAGGATGCCATCATTCCCAATGGTTTCATGATAAGCCTTACTGTGTATGTTTGATTGTATTGTAGCTGTGATATGAGATTGTGGAAAGCTTGAATTCTCTGCGGGTTTGGGTACGCTAATGCTGACTGAGTGCTCAGAATTGCTCCCAGATACAGTTGTATTTGCGCTAGTTGGAGAGGAGATTTTTGGTACTTGATTGTGAACCCTAGAATGTGTAGGGTATCGGTCGCGTATTGTGTGCGCCGTTGACAGGTTTGAATGGTGCTGGCTTTTATGAGCCAGTCGTCCAGATAGGGAAAAACATGTATATATTGCCTTCTGAGGTATGCTGCAACCACTGCGAGGCATGTGGTGAATACCCTTGGTGCTGTTGTTACTCCAAAGGGTAGCACTTTGAACTGGTAATGCTTGCCTGCTATCACAAATTTAAATATTTGCAATGTGCTGGATGTACGGAAATGTGGAAGTAAGCATCTTTTAGATCTAATGCTGACATGTTGTCCTGTTTTTGTAGTAGAGGAATGACATCGTGAAGAGTGACCATGTGGAAATGCTCTGAGAGGATGTACTGATTGAGAGGTCCGAGATCCAGGATTGGTCTGAGAGTACCATCCTTTTTTGGTATGAGGAAGTATAGAGGATATACTCCTTTCCCTTGTTGAACTATAGGTACCACCTCTATTGCACCTTTGAGCAGAAGTGATTGTACTTCTTGTTTTAATAGAATGAGATGCTCCTGAGTTAGTTTGTGTGAACGAGGTGGAATGTTTGATGGAGTGGAAGTGAGTTCTAGACAGTAACCATGTCGGATAATTGACAGAACCGATTGATCTGTAGTGATGTTGTGCCATTGTGGATAGAAATTTACCAGTCTTCCCTCTACAGGAGATGTGCGCTCTGTGGGGATGGTAAGAAAGTTGATGTTTGTTTGATTGTGAGGAACCTCTGGATGTGGAGGGTTTATCTCTTCTTCTACTGTTGGATCCTCTATTGGAGCCTCTAAATGATCCTCAGTGTAGAATTGTGAGGGTTATTTTTTGATGGGTGGTTGCTGTTTCCGTAGCCGATAGTTTGAAACCCTCTCTAAATTGTGGTCTATGAAAATTATCACTGGTGGGTGTGGTATACAAACCCCCATGGCCTTAGCTGTTTCTGAATCAGATTACACACAGAATGCTGATTGGTGTACAGAAATTTAGCATGACACAGAGGACAGAATCGAAACTGCGTTCGTTCCATCAGACTCACATGGAAGTAGGCCCTTAAAGGGCATTGCCCTTGTAAGGACGAGAAAACCGAACCTGATGGTCTAAATCGGATCGAGTATAGATGGAAACAGGATCGAAAACAATACTGACGGTATTATAGAAAGAGTAGAATAAGTTTTGAATTACCGAAACGAGGTTTACCGGATCGAGAGGAAACAAGTCTGATCCCAACGGCGGAAAGAAAACAATCTAACAAAGGACTCAATGCCCATGCACACTATCACCAAGGAGGAGTCACTCGTTCTCGTGACTCGAAAAAGCTTCTTTGAAGAAAAACAACTTGTAACACCCCCGAGCCCAACACTAGATGGCTGTTAGAAATGGGGTTTCTGGTTGGCTAGGGTATGCACCTCAGCCAGGCAGAACTTACCCACTCTAGTCAGGGCAAGGGAGTTACACGTCCAAGATAACCCCTGCTCACCCCCTTGGTAGCTTGGCACGAGCAGTCAGGCTTAACCCGGAGGCAATGCGTAAAGCGTTTGCACAACACACACATACATGTGACGCAATATCCCCACCACAAAGGAAACACAACACCAGATTATATGAAAATATACTGTATTCTACACAACGTAATTATTAGACCAACATCACATAACAGTACTATCCTGCTACCTTAGCAGTTGTCAGAACGTTACACATTAGTTACTCTGCAGACTAGCAGTAGTCACACATAACACACAGGTTACTCAGTATTCTGCAACATAAGCAGTAGTCAGGAAACACGTTATCACATTAGAACACTTGTCATAAGAATATCATAAAACGCCCATAGTAGGAACATTAGAAAACCTATGGCAAGTTAGGGAAACATATTAGCAAGTCATGCCCATAAAAGGAACATGTGCACACATCTGTAAAATCATCATAGTACAGGCAGGTAATATAACACAATGAATAAAGTCTGTAAAAAGAACTTTAGAGTATCGGTATATTGGTCCCTTTAGAAAGTACCTGTTTTGATGAAGAGGCACTTCCAGTGCCTAAAACGAATAATGGGGCCCCCGGCGCCCTTCTGCGCAAAATGGGGGCCTCCCTAAACTTGGCAAATAGAGAGGGGCGGCACGCACCCTCTCTGCTTCCTTGGCGGGCCCCTTCTGGGACCCGGGATCATTAGGGGGCCCCCCGGGCCTTCACCGGCCCTCTCCAGGGGGGGGCCCAAGTCAGGGAAATCCTTGCGGGTGGAGGGGGGCGCCTCGCGCTCCCCCCTCTCAGAAACGCGGGCCCCTCCGGGGACCCGCTAAACCCTGGGGTCTCCCTGGACCTCCGTGGGTCCTTCCACCATGGGAGACCCCGAAGTGGACTAATCCTGGCCCGCGAGGGGGCCAACACGAGCGCTGGGGCCAGGGCGAGCCTCCAGTGAGGCTGCCGCCCGGCGCTGCAGAGCAGGAGAGTCCTCCGGGACCCCTGCGTGTGAGGGAGAGGCGTCCTCCTCTCCCTCGACGTCGCGGCCCAAGGTGGGGCCTGCTGGTGCCCCGGGGGCGCTTTGAAAAGCGCGCGTCCCCCGGGAGCACCGCTAGGAGCAGGCTTGCTCCTCGGTATTTTGGAAAGGGATTTCTCGTGCCCCGGGGGCACGGAGCTGAGCGCGATCCTCGCGCTCCACCAAATTAACTTCCCCGGGCTGCGGCGGTGATTTCAGGGCTCAAAATAAAGCGCTCTAGGAAGGCGCGACGGTCTTCCTTCATGCCCGGGTTGCGGCGGTGATTTCCTTGGGCACAAGAAAAGCGCTTTCAAAGCGCTAGGACCCCTCCAAAGCCCAGCAATTGAAAGGATGAATTTCTTCTCTTAAAGCATCCTGGGCAAAGATGTAAAAGATCTATGCAGGGGTCAGGGGCCACAGCACCCTGCCCCTGGGAACAAATAATCAAGAAAAAGGTACAGGGCTGGTGGATCCAGCTACAGGCCAGCACAAGGGGTGCAGATGGTGGCAGTTCCTCCTAGTGACCAGGCAGGTCACAGGTCAGCACAGCAGCAGCAGTCCATGGCGGTTTCCTGGTGAGTCCATTCATCAGCGTTCTGTGTCCAGTTTCAAGTTCCAAGAATGTTCAAATTGTGGGGAAAATTCCCCTGTACTTATAGTCCTGTTTTACAGTGTTTTACAATGATAGGGAGAGGAGGTTCCAGCCAGTTACAACTGGTTCTGGGAGTGCCCCCTCTCTCCTTTCAGCACAGGCTCCAAACATCAGTGGGGGGTTAACGACCCTATTGTGTGAGGCCAGGGCACAGCCTTTACAAATGTAGGTGTGCCCCGCCTCTCCCTTCTCTCAGCCCAGGAAGACTATTCAGTATGTAGATGCACCTCAGTGACACCTCCACCCTCCCTGTGTACAGGCTGTCTGAAAAGTATGCACAAAGCCCCAACTGTCACTCTGCCCAGACGTGGATTGGAGTCAAGCTGCAAAACACCAGAATCATAAGCACAGATAAATGCGCACTTTCTAGAAGTGGCATTTCTGTGATAGTAATAAAAAATACACCCACACCAGTAAGCAGTATTTATTATCACCATCACAACCATACCAAACACGCCTACGCTAGCCCTCATAAATCAGACAATACCCCTACACATAAGGCAGGGCATTTCTAATGCAATCCTATGAGAAGGCAGCACTCACAGCAGTGAGACACCAAGTTAGGCTGTTTGTCACTACCAGGACAGGCCATGCAATATGGCACATGTCCTGCCTTTCTACATACATGGCACCCTGCCCACAGGGCGTACTTTAGGGGTGACTTACATGTAGTAAAAGGGGAGTTCTGGGCCTGGCAAGTAAATTTAGATGCCAGGTCCCTGTGGCAGAAAACTGCGCACACAGGCCCTGCGCTAGCAGGCCTGAGACAGGTTTGAAAGTCTACTTCAGTGGGTGGCGCAAGCAGCGCTGCAGGCCCACTAGTAGTATTTAATTTACAGGCCCTGGGTATAGAGATACCACTGTACAAGGGACTTATAGGTAAATTAAATATGCCAATTAGGTATAAGCCAATCATACCAACTTTAGATGGGAGAGCACCTGCACTTTAGCACTGGTCAGCAGTGATAAAGTGCTCAGAGTCCTAGAGCCAACAGCGAAAGGTCAGAAAAACCAGGAGGAAGGAGGCAAAAAGACTAGGGATGACCATGCGTATGGCCAAAAGTCCAACACAACCCCCTACCAGCCAAAATCCAGGGGAGAACAATCAATACCTTGATGTACTTTCCTGATTGGGGCGATAGAACAAGGACCCAGGCCCACAACAGCAGGGGCATGTTCCAGTTCTACGCCTTCCTGACTCCACTGGGATCTCTCTGTCAATGCGTCCCAGGCAGCCTAGACCAACCCACGGGGATTCTCTAGCTGCCAATGGCCAGAACCAGGCCCCAGGCCATCTAGGAGCCTCTGGTCTCTGAAACCATAATGAGTGGGGGGCGGTAGCCCCAGGTGCAAAGCAACCTGTCTCCACTCCATTTTTGATCAGTTCAGGGGCTCTACCCTGCCACTGATCCACCAACCTAGGGTCCGCACCCATAGGTTCTACAGGGGCTAGAGGCGAGGCTCTCCTCCCTCTACCCCTCCTTCTAGGATCCCGCCCTCCTCTCCTAGGAGGGGTATCACCAGAATCCACACTTGCCAGGGTGCTGGGTACAGCAGCCCTGCACAACTTTCTCGCCAGCCCAGGATCACTACCTTGCCACTGACCACCCAACCCAGGGACGACACCCTTAGACTGGACCATTGCCCAGCGAACCAGGACTTCCTTGGGAGCACACCTACCCCCTACCAGATCAGAGCTTACCCCCTGAATCTGGCAATCCAACCCAGAGTCACTACCCTGCGGTTGAACCACTGCCCGGCGCACCAGGACTTCCTTGGGAGCACACGTACTCCCCATCAGGTCAGAGTTTACCCCCTGAACCTGATCATCCAACCCAGAGTCACCACCCTGCGGTTGAATCATTGCCTGGCGCACCAGGACTTCCTGGGGGGCACACCTACCCCCCACAAGGGAAACACTTTCCCCAAGGGCCATACAAGAGTCTGGCTGGCGCAGGTCTCCTGACCTCTGCCCATCTGACAGAGTCTGGATTCCCCCCAGCCCAGAAATGGTCTCACCAAGGTCATTCCTGGGGGGCTCTGCACTCAGAGCTGACCCCTGACCCTCCAGGTTCTCCACTGGGGCCCGCAGCCCCCTCTCAACCCTATGCCTGGATTTCCGCCTCCTCCGCTGTAGAGCGAGACTACCAGACACCAGGACCGGCGGAACGCTATCACCAGCCACCCGCCTAAATCCTAATGACAAAATGGGATCCTTCTGAACAGCTGGCCCTACGGCACAGGTTAGGCTCACCTCCTGGCGTTCACTCATGGAACCTTCAGGGGCCTGGGACGGTATCTTGGGCACCTTGGGCCTCAGCCCAGCCCCATTCCCTCTCCTCAGAGACGGGACATGGGGTCCCTCACCCATCCCAGTCCACTGGGACCTACCTGGGACACTCCATTCCTTTCCCACCACACCTTGTTGGGAAACACCTAGACCACTCTCATTAGGAACACCCCCTAATGTCACACCAGACCCTCTGGTACGCAACCAGAAGTCTGCCTCCTTTGCAAGCTCCCTGGAGTCAGAGAGCTCACACACTGACAAGTGTTGGCGTAACTCTGAAAAACAACAACGAAACAGGTGCTCTCTGAGAATCAGATTAAACAGCCCTTCAAAATTGTTTACTGTGCTACCCTTCACCCATCCATCTAGTGCAATGCAGCAATCCTCCACAAACTCCTCCCAAGACTGGTGGGACAGTTTCTTACCACCCCTAAACCTTTTTCTGTATTCCTCAGGGGAAAAACCATACTTCACAATCAGTGCGTTCTTCACAGCGGAGTACCCCTCCCTGTCACTCTCTTCTAGAGTCAGTAGGGCATCCCTCCCCTCCTCAGGAATAAAACTCCCTAGGCCAGTTCCCCAATCCTTCTCAGGGATCCTGCGCTCTACCAGAGCCTTCTCATATTCCTTTAACCACTGACGTATGTCACCCCCCTCTTGGAACCTAGGTACCAGATCTATGGGTATGTGAGGAACATCTTTGCTACAGCACTGTACATTGCTGCCACCACTGGACTCCACCTGCAGCGCTGGTGAGTCCAGAACCTTCAGACTGCGCTCTAGAGCGAGTCTTTCTCTGGCAAAGGCCCTCTCTGCCTCTGCCATTCTCTCCTGTACTAAGGCCTTCTCTACCTCAGCCCTTCTCTCCTCAACAGCTAGGCGCGCTAACTGCAACTTCAGGTCCCTCTCTTCCCGCCTATCTCTTAGCTCATCAGGCGTCAAGGAATGAGAGGTAGCCCTGCTTCTTACACTGGACCCAGCAAGGGACTCCCTATCACTGGGGCCTTCCCTGTCAACTGGCGTCCCCAACCGGTCATTCTCACCCTCCTGATCAGTCTCTCTACCACTCTCTAGGGATGAGGTCTGGGAGCCCTCCCATTGGGAACCCTCGCTACACTCAGGATCCTCTGGGTACCCCCTAAGCACACTCCCTCCCTGGGTAAATGTCACAAACCTTTCAAAGAAATTCAGAGATCTCCTGAGGTCCCCTTCTACAGGCAGCCCTCTCTCTCTACAGAACCCCTCTAATTCCTCCTGCGTGTAAAACGGCAGGTCCTCTAAATCAAAGGTAAGCCCCATCTTGAAAAGGTACAAATAACTCAACTGTGACAACCACAATACCCAAGCGTGAGAACTGAAAACAGGAAAAATGACCAAAGAGAGAAAGTTAAGAGAAGCCAAACATGTGATGGTCTAAACGCAATCCTTGTAGTGAAATAATGAGTCACAATGGTATTGTGCAAGCGCAAGTCCCATCCCGTCGCTGCTTCCAATGTTAGAAATGGGGTTTCTGGTTGGCTAGGGTATGCACCTCAGCCAGGCAGAACTTACCCACTCTAGTCAGGGCAAGGGAGTTACACGTCCAAGATAACCCCTGCTCACCCGCTTGGTAGCTTGGCACGAGCAGTCAGGCTTAACCCGGAGGCAATGCGTAAAGCGTTTGCACAACACACACATACATGTGACGCAATATCCCCACCACAAAGGAAACACAACACCAGATTATATGAAAATATACTGTATTGTACACAACGTAATTATTAGACCAACATCACATAACAGTACTATCCTGCTACCTTAGCAGTTGTCAGAACGTTACACATTAGTTACTCTGCAAACTAGCAGTAGTCACACATAACACACAGGTTACTCAGTATTCTGCAACATAAGCAGTAGTCAGGAAACACGTTATCACATTAGAACACTTGTCATAAGAATATCATAAAACGCCCATAGTAGGAACATTAGAAAACCTATGGCAAGTTAGGGAAACATATTAGCAAGTCATGCCCATAAAAGGAACATGTGCACACATCTGTAAAATCATCATAGTACAGGCAGGTAATATAACACAATGAATAAAGTCTGTAAAAAGAACTTTAGAGTATCGGTATATTGGTCCCTTTAGAAAGTACCTGTTTTGATGAAGAGGCACTTCCAGTGCCTAAAACGAATAATGGGGCCCCCGGCGCCCTTCTGCGCAAAACGGGGGCCTCCCTAAACTTGGCAAATAGAGAGGGGCGGCACGCACCCTCTCTGCTTCCTTGGCGGGCCCCTTCTGGGACCCGGGATCATTAGGGGGCCCCCCGGGCCTTCACCGGCCCTCTCCAGGGGGGGGCCCAAGTCAGGGAAATCCTTGCGGGTGGAGGGGGGCGCCTCGCGCTCCCCCCTCTCAGAAACGCGGGCCCCTCCGGGGACCCGCTAAACCCTGGGGTCTCCCTGGACCTCCGTGGGTCCTTCCACCATGGGAGACCCCGAAGTGGACTAATCCTGGCCCGCGAGGGGGCCAACACGAGCGCTGGGGCCAGGGCGAGCCTCCAGTGAGGCTGCCGCCCGGCGCTGCAGAGCAGGAGAGTCCTCCGGGACCCCTGCGTGTGAGGGAGAAGCGTCCTCCTCTCCCTCGACGTCGCGGCCCAAGGTGGGGCCTGCTGGTGCCCCGGGGGCGCTTTGAAAAGCGCGCGTCCCCAGGGAGCACCGCTAGGAGCAGGCTTGCTCCTCGGTATTTTGGAAAGGGATTTCTCGTGCCCCGGGGGCACGGAGCTGAGCGCGATCCTCGCGCTCCACCAAATTAACTTCCCCGGGCTGCGGCGGTGATTTCAGGGCTCAAAATAAAGCGCTCTAGGAAGGCGCGACGGTCTTCCTTCATGCCCGGGTTGCGGCGGTGATTTCCTTGTGCACAAGAAAAGCGCTTTCAAAGCGCTAGGACCCCTCCAAAGCCCAGCAATTGAAAGGATGAATTTCTTCTCTTAAAGCATCCTGGGCAAAGATGTAAAAGATCTATGCAGGGGTCAGGGGCCACAGCACCCTGCCCCTGGGAACAAATAATCAAGAAAAAGGTACAGGGCTGGTGGATCCAGCTACAGGCCAGCACAAGGGGTGCAGATGGTGGCAGTTCCTCCTAGTGACCAGGCAGGTCACAGGTCAGCACAGCAGCAGCAGTCCATGGCGGTTTCCTGGTGAGTCCATTCATCAGCGTTCTGTGTCCAGTTTCAAGTTCCAAGAATGTTCAAATTGTGGGGAAAATTCCCCTGTACTTATAGTCCTGTTTTACAGTGTTTTACAATGATAGGGAGAGGAGGTTCCAGCCAGTTACAACTGGTTCTGGGAGTGCCCCCTCTCTCCTTTCAGCACAGGCTCCAAACATCAGTGGGGGGTTAACGACCCTATTGTGTGAGGCCAGGGCACAGCCTTTACAAATGTAGGTGTGCCCCGCCTCTCCCTTCTCTCAGCCCAGGAAGACTATTCAGTATGTAGATGCACCTCAGTGACACCTCCACCCTCCCTGTGTACAGGCTGTCTGAAAAGTATGCACAAAGCCCCAACTGTCACTCTGCCCAGACGTGGATTGGAGTCAAGCTGCAAAACACCAGAATCATAAGCACAGATAAATGCGCACTTTCTAGAAGTGGCATTTCTGTGATAGTAATAAAAAATACACCCACACCAGTAAGCAGTATTTATTATCACCATCACAACCATACCAAACACGCCTACGCTAGCCCTCATAAATCAGACAATACCCCTACACATAAGGCAGGGCATTTCTAATGCAATCCTATGAGAAGGCAGCACTCACAGCAGTGAGACACCAAGTTAGGCTGTTTGTCACTACCAGGACAGGCCATGCAATATGGCACATGTCCTGCCTTTCTACATACATGGCACCCTGCCCACAGGGCGTACTTTAGGGGTGACTTACATGTAGTAAAAGGGGAGTTCTGGGCCTGGCAAGTAAATTTAGATGCCAGGTCCCTGTGGCAGAAAACTGCGCACACAGGCCCTGCGCTAGCAGGCCTGAGACAGGTTTGAAAGTCTACTTCAGTGGGTGGCGCAAGCAGCGCTGCAGGCCCACTAGTAGTATTTAATTTACAGGCCCTGGGTATAGAGATACCACTGTACAAGGGACTTATAGGTAAATTAAATATGCCAATTAGGTATAAGCCAATCATACCAACTTTAGATGGGAGAGCACCTGCACTTTAGCACTGGTCAGCAGTGATAAAGTGCTCAGAGTCCTAGAGCCAACAGCGAAAGGTCAGAAAAACCAGGAGGAAGGAGGCAAAAAGACTAGGGATGACCATGCGTATGGCCAAAAGTCCAACAATGGCGATATATGCAAAGCATGTGTATCTGCAGCTACACATGCCATATATTGATATATATATATATATATATACACACATATATACATACATATATATATATATATCATTCCACAAAAGCTGCTAATGTTACCGAACACTTTCAGATGGGTGCCTCCTTCATGCAAGCAGCAAGCACGTGAAATACAGACATCAAACAGGCTCCCCTTCAGAGCCTCCCGGAGCACTCTTGGAATTTACAGCCACATTAATTTCATCTCCCCAGCATGACGCGTTTCGGCAACCTGCCTTTCTCAAATGCCAGTAGTGAAAAGGACATTTAAACACAGGTGCTTAAATACGTTTTTTTCATTGCTCTTTAATCATGGTATTTGTAAGTGAAAAGGGACTTGCGTTCCCCATTGAAAATCTAGCTAAGAGCGCCGCCATCATGTTATGTCTTAGAAGTTGTTTACATAGTCCCAGTCATGATTTTACTCCAGTGGATTATAATACCAAAGTGGTTTCTGGGCACATTCCTTCAACTTTTAAATCCGGTGCACTCTCAGTTTAAACACTGTTGTTACATATCGTGTCTTTCAAAGCATGTCAATGTCCCTTCATAAATAAATGTGCTATTCCTTTTCATCAAGCCGTATTTTTGCCCATAATTTTACTCCATGCTTGAAAGCGTTTGTTAAGTAATTTACGCTAATCCATGTAGTCATGTCCTGAATAAACAGCAAGCATATATTTCCGAGTTGGCAGGGCTACGGTGGTTCTGGTAACAACAATTATTTCATTCCACAAAAGCTGCTAATGTTACCGAACACTTTCAGATGGGTGCCTCCTTCATGCAAGCAGCAAGCACGTGAAATACAGACATCAAACAGGCTCCCCTTCAGAGCCTCCCGGAGCACTCTTGGAATTTACAGCCACATTAATTTCATCTCCCAGCATGACGCGTTTCGGCAACCTGCCTTTCTCAAATGCCAGTAGTGAAAAGGACATTTAAACACAGGTGCTTAAATACGTTTTTTTCATTGCTCTTTAATCATGGTATTTGTAAGTGAAAAGGGACTTGCGTTCCCCATTGAAAATCTAGCTAAGAGCGCCGCCATCATGTTATGTCTTAGAAGTTGTTTACATAGTCCCAGTCATGATTTTACTCCAGTGGATTATAATACCAAAGTGGTTTCTGGGCACATTCCTTCAACTTTTAAATCCGGTGCACTCTGTTTAAAGAGCAATGAAAAAAACGTATTTAAGCACCTGTGTTTAAATGTCCTTTTCACTACTGGCATTTGAGAAAGGCAGGTTGCCGAAACGCGTCATGCTGGGGAGATGAAATTAATGTGGCTGTAAATTCCAAGAGTGCTCCAGGAGGCTCTGAAGGGGAGCCTGTTTGATGTCTGTATTTCACGTGCTTCCTGCTTGCATGAAGGAGGCACCCATCTGAAAGTGTTCGGTAACATTAGCAGCTTTTGTGGAATGAAATAATTGTTGTTACCAGAACCACCGTAGCCCTGCCAACTCGGAAATATACGCTTGCTGTTTATTCAGGACATGACTACATGGATTAGCGTAAGTTACTTAACAAACGCTTTCAAGCATGGAGTAAAATTATGGGCAAAAATACGGCTTGATGAAAAGGAATAGCACATTTATTTATGAAGGGACATTGACATGCTTTGAAAGACACGATATGTAACAACAGTGTTTAGACTGAGAGTGCACGGATTTAAAAGTTGAAGGAATGTGCCCAGAAACCACTTTGGTATTATAATCCACTGGAGTAAAATCATGACTGGGACTATGTAAACAACTTCTAAGACATAACATGATGGCGGCGCTCTTAGCTAGATTTTCAATGGGGAACGCAAGTCCCTTTTCACTTACAAATACCATGATTAAAGAGCAATGAAAAAAACATATTTAAGCACCTGTGTTTAAATGTCCTTTTCACTACTGGCATTTGAGAAAGGCAGGTTGCCGAAACGCGTTATGCTGGGGAGATGAAATTAATGTGGCTGTAAATTCCAAGAGTGCTCCGGGAGGCTCTGAAGGGGAGCCTGTTTGATGTCTATATATATATATATATATATATATATATATATATATATATATATATATATATATATATATATATATATATATATATATATATATATACATATACATACACACACACACACACACACACACACACACACACACAGATAGCTTGATTTAGAGCTATTAGCATTGTAAATTCGTAACTGGACTTCTCTTGCCACATAAACGTGAATAGAAAGGGAATGTCACCCTTTGGGGTAAGGACAGTGTTTGTATGCTAACAGAATGAAAAGTCTTGCAAGCATTTTTGCTTCACATTTCAACAAAGCTCTAATGAAGTTAGCAGAGCAGCCCGAGAAGTTATGGCTCCAATAAAGGAGATAAGCAATGCCCTGTGTGCGATGTCATGAGTGCTGGCAGGGAGGGTCCCTGCAGAGAGAGAGACTCTGTGATGCGATGTGAAGGCATATTGTGTTTGTGTAGTCAAATAAAATTATTTTAGGAGCTGTGTTTGTTTTTTAAAATAAGCTTATTTTAGGAGCAGAGTAAACATGGATAGCACTGGAATAAATCCAAAACAAATGTCAGCAACATGGGTATAAGGTGGGAGGCATGGAATGCTGCAATAAAACGCCAGAAGCTACCAGCCTAAAACACAAACAGTGAAAGGGAACCACCAAAGAATTGTAAACAAAACAAAAAAAGTCTGTCATAGCAACAGATAAAGAAACCAAAGTGGAACAATACAGTAGGTGGTCAATGCTCTGAAACAGAAAAAGGAGGGAGAAAAAGACAGAACTGACCACTAGAATTTTTAAAGGACACTATAACTAACAAATGAAATAGTTTTAACCCACAGTATAGGTATACTTAAGAATACACCAGGTTGAACGCTTACGATTGACCGAAAAAAAAAAAAGACGTCCATGCAATGTATATACATATCTACAATATTTCTTTACTACAACAACTACAGGCTTCTGGGGAGGAGGAAGGGTGCCTGTGAATCTACAGCACTACATGTCACGAACAGATGTCTACTGGGTAAGTAACATATTCTGTTCAATGGCATATGTGGCTGTAGATACACATGCTTTGCATAGATGGTTAAGCAGCCCCCCCCCCCCCCAAGGAAGCGGTGGCTAACCTGTAGGAGTTGGTGTAGCTTGAAAAAGTGTCCTAAGGACTGCTTGGCCAACATTTGCCTGTTGGCGAGCTAAAACATCTACACAATAGTGCTTAGTGAATCTGTGTGGTGTAGACCAATTAGAAGCCTTGCAAATATTTTCTATTGGAATGATTCTTAAAAAGGCCATAGAAGCACCTTTTTTCGGGTAGAGTGTGCTTTTGGAGTTGTTGGTATTTGTCTTTTAGCTTTGAGATAACAAGTTTGAATATACTTGACTATCCATCTAGATATTACATTTTTTTTTTTAAATCAGATTACCCTTGTGGGGCATCGAAAATGCTACAAAAAGTTGTTTAGATTTTCTTAAACTGTTAGTCCTATCAATGTAATACATAAGAATTACTTTAACATCTAGTGTGTGCACAGCTCTTTCAGAAACTGTCTGACTGTGGGAAAAACAGTTAACTCAACTGATTGGTTAATGTGAAATAGTGAAACTACTTTAGGGAGAAACTTAGGGTTTGTCTTAAGGACTACTCAGTCTCTATGTACTTGGAAAAAAGGTTCCTCTAAAGTGAAAGCTTCTAGTTCACTTACACATTGTAGATAAGTAACAGCTACCAAAAAGGCAACTTTCCAGGAAAAAAATTGTAAAGAACAGGAATGCATGGGCTCAAATGGTGGACCCATAAGTCTAATAAGGACAATGCTGAGATTCCATACTGGAGCTGGAGGAACCCTGGGTGGACTAACTCTTTAATCCTTCCATGAATGCCTTAGTTACAGGACTTCTGAACAAAGAAATAAGTTGCCTGTTTTGAAGGTAACCAGCTATAGCTACTACATGAAGTCTAATAGATGAGTATGCTAAATGTGCCTTTTGTAAATGTAGCAGATAATAAACAATTTATTGTACTGATGCTTTGAGTGGATCAATGTGTTTAGGTTAACAGTAGCATACAAAACATTTCCATTTTGCAGTATAACACTGTCTAGTTGTAGGTTTACAAGCCTCCCTAAGAATGTCCATACAGTCAGAGGGAAGATGTAAATATCCAAACTGTACGACGTCAAGAGCCATATTGGAAGATTTTTGTTTTGGGGTCTGGATGTCTGATTTGACCTGACATTTGTGTCAAAAGGTCTGGTCTGTTGGGAAGTTTGAAATGGGGAACCACAGACAGATCCAGTAATGATGTGTACCACAGTTGACGTGCCCATGTGGGAGCTACAAGGATCCTGGTGAGTGATGTTTGTCTCAGCTTGCGAACCAGAAATTGGAATGAGAGGGAGAGGCGGAAAAGCATAAGCAAATATCCCTGACCAATTCATCCATAGAGCATTGCCCTAGGACTGAGGGTGTGGTTATCGGGACTCAAAGCTTTGGCATTTTGAATTTTCTATGGTGGCAAGAGATCTATATCTGGTTTCCCCAGAGGCGAAAACATTGGTGAAGTATAAGTGGGTGAATTTCAAATTTGTGGACTTGTTGATGCATCCTGCATAAGAGTTCCGTAAACTGATTGTCCATTCCTGGGAGACATTTTGCCCGTAAATGAATGTGATTGTGAATTACCCACTTACAAATTGTCTGAGCTAGAAGGGACAATTACGATCAGTGCCCCCCCCCCCCCAATTTCTGCAGATAATACATAGTTGTCATGTTGTTTGTATGGACTAGAACCACTTTGTGAGAGATGTGTGTCAGAAATGCTTTTAGAGCTAGAAAGACTGCTAGCGACTCCAAGTTGCTGATGTGATAAGTTTGGTGAATGGGATCCCATTTGCCTTATATTGTAAGGTTGTTGAGGTGAGCTCCCCATCCCATCTGTGATGCATCCGCAGTGAGAGTGATTTGAAGCACAGGGCCTTAAAAGGTTGGTGGTATTCCACCATTGCAGAGAGCTGTAAGTTTGGTGGTCCAACAACACTAGATCCTGAAGATGATCCTGTGATTGAGACCACTGACGAGACAGACACTGCTGTAATGGACGTATGTGTATGGCCTGGCATCAGGAACAATGACAATGCAGGAGGCCATCATCCCTAATAGTTGCATCACTTGTTTCACTGTGTAAGTATGGTCCTCTTGTAATTGAGACAGGAGATTTTGAAAAGCCTGAATCCTTGCTGGGTTTGGATATGCCAATCCTGAGTGAGTATTGAGAATTGCTACAGATAAGGCTGTATCTGTGAGGGTTGGAGATGGGATTTGAGATAGTTTATTGTAAATCCCAAAGTGTTTAGATGATTTACTGTGTACTGGGTATACTCCTGACATTTTTGGATGGTATTGGCTTTCATGTGCCAGTCGTCCAAGAATGGCAAAACGTGAATATGTTGCCTTCCGAGGAATGCAGCTATTACAGCTAAGCATTTTGTGAATACTCTGGGAGAAGTTCTTACCCCGAAGGGTAGAACTTGAATTGATAATGCTTTCAAGCAATGACAAATCGGAGACATTTGGGATGTCCTGGATGTATGGGAAATAAGCATCTTTGAGATCTAATGCTATCATGTAATCTCCTTGCTGTAACAGGGGAACAACATCTTGCACGTATAGGTTGAGAGGCCTGAGATCCAGAATTGGTCTAAACGAACCATCCTTCTTTGGTATAAGGAAGGATAGGGAATATATTCCTAACCCTTGTGGAGATAGGGATTCTGGTTCTATAGCCTTTTTGATAAGAAGGGACTGTACCTCCTCTTTTAAGAGAATGAGATGGTCGTGTGAGAGCTTGTGAACACAAGGACAAATATTAGGTGGGGGTGGAAATGAGTTCTAGACAATAACCATGTTGGATAACTGATATAACCCATTAGTCTGTGGTATTATTGGACCATTGGGGATAGAAATGTGCTAATCTTCCCTCCACTGGAGAGGTGTGTGCTATGGGAATCTGGAAGCAGTCACTGTTTTGTATTGGAGGGACAGCTTCTGGAGGTGGACGATTTACCTCTTTCTCTATTATTTGATCCCCTGTAAGATACTCCAAAGGAACCTCTATTGTAAAAATGTATTCCTTGTTTATTTTGTGAGGTGGAAGGCGAGGTGGATGATGTTTTGAAACCACCCTTAAAATGTGGCCTACGAAAATTACCCCTAGTTGGTGTAGTTAGTAAAGCCCCCATAGCTTTAGTTGTTTTTTAATCTTTCTTCTACTTATCAATAGTGGTCTCAACCTCTGGGCCAAATAAATGCTTTTTAATCAAAAGGCATGCTGAGGACTGCCTGTTGTATTTCTGGCTTGAAGCCTGAGCACCTCAACCAAGCATGTCTTCTTATAGAAATACTGGTGTTTACCCCGTGTGCTGCTGTATCTGCTGCATCAATGGCACATCTGATTGAGCTGTTTGAGATGGCTTGTCCTTCTGTGACTATCTCCTGACCCCTTTTTTGGTGTTCTTGTGGAAGATACTGGGGTAGTTCTTCCATCTCATCCTATTTGGCCCTGTCATACTTAGTCACGAGAGCCTGAGAATTTCCAATTCTCCAGTGATTTGGAGCTTGAGCAGCTACCCTTTTCGCCTGCTGCATCCAGTTTTTTACTCTCCTTTTCAGTAGGAGGAGCATCTACTGCGGACTGACTGTTAGCACACTTTCATGCTGCACTTACCACTATAGAATATGGTGGTAGTTTTATAAATGTTGGATCTGAGGGTGCAGCTTTATATTTCTTATCTACCCTTAATGTAATGACCCTTGCTCTAACAGGTTCTTTGAATCTCTGTGGCATGTCTTAGCACACCTGGTAGCATGGGTAGGAACTGACTCTCTTTATGAGTGTTGGTTAAAAGAAATCCTCTTTGATTGGGTCAGTATGCATGTGCACATTTTGGTATCCTGCTGCTCTTGCAATAACTTGATTTTATGCTGTTGTATTCTCAGAGGGTGAAGGCCTTGCTGGATAAAGGTTAGGGTCATTAGGGACAATGGAATCTGGATCATGTAGATCCCATAGATCTACATCTTGTGGATCACCTCCTAAGTCATCGCTAGGAGGTGATGATGACCCTTGTGGAGAGAATTGTGGTTGTATAAAAGATGTAGGGGATTGCGGTGGTGGTGAAGTAGGAGGAAGTACAGGAGAGTGAGGTGGAGAAGACTGAGGCTGGTCTGGAGCCTTGTCTTTTTCCTTGAAGACGTTCTTAGGGGAAGGAGCAGTGTCCAATGTTTCTTGGGAAGTAAGTCTCTTTTTAATTGGAACAAGAAAAGAAGCCATTATTTTCCCGGTTCCCTTTTGCATAAGAATCGTGCACTGCCTAGCATCTATGACTTCAAAATAGGCTCCACTGCTGAAGTCTCTTCATCTGAACCTGTAGGGTCTTAACTAAGCATAATTTTCTGTTCTGAAGCCTTTTTTTGAGCCGAAAATGTCGGCTCCGAAGCTGATGTGGATGGCTGCTTTTTCGACTACGAGTTGGTCGACTCGAAAGCTCGACTCGATCCAGATATAGGTTGGGATAGAATTGAGCCATGGGTCGGTGACAAAGGCATCTTGGTCTTTGTCAATTTCGGCGCCGAACCGGAGGGTGGGGCATCCAAATGTAATTTTCGGATCCTACCATGTCTCAAAGGAAGTGGTGGACCGATGATCAGCTTGAAAGTCTTTTTAAACATCTTTAAAAGCGAAGTTGGGGCTGGTGTCGATGTGAGAATCTTGATCCGAGTCGGAGTCTCAGATCAAAAGGGCTGCCTGGTGTTCAATTTCTTCTTGCCTGTTCCTCTCCCAAGATGTCGGGAGTGTCCTGCGTTGTTTTCGAAGCCATCTCTAACTGATACGGTCTTCGGTCCTGTAGAGTCTTTTTGGATCGCAAAGACCTACAGGCTTTGCAGTGCTCTTCCTTATGTTCCGGGGAAAAGAACAATTTACACACCAAGTGTTGATCTGTGTACGGGAACTTGGAGTGACATCGAGGACAGTACCTAAACTGAGTTTGTTCCACTAGCCAAGCATTTTTCGACAGCACTTGTCAAAGTAGGCCCAAAAAAGGTGTGGATGCCCCTAAGGGCATTGAACCGACCGCAATGATGAAAATCGGATCGACTGTTCAAAGTGTGGAAGTACGCGATCGAAATACTATACCGACGTCAAAAGAAAGACAGAAAGGAAAATTCGAAAGAGACTGAACTAAGACCTACCGGTGCAAGAGGAAACACGTCCGAATCTGACAGCAGAGAGAAAACAATCTAACAAAGGACTTGATGCCCATGCGCACCATCGCCGAGAGGAGAAATTACTCGATCTCGTGACCTGAAAAGATTCTTCGAAGAAAAACAACTTGTAAAACTCAGAGGCGAACACTAGATGGCGGACTCATGCAAAGCATGTGTATCTACAGTCACACGTCATCAAACAGATACTTAACAACCCTCCCCTATTCCTGAGTCTGGGAACACTCTCCATGGCTCTTTTTGACAGCAAAGCTTGCACCTCTTATTAGAATAGATTAGATATTTGAGAGACTCAGGTGTGGCAGTGTAGTAAGAAAGGGCAATGTATAACCAGACTGTATGGTTCGGAAAACTTGTCTCATATGTGATGCAGGGAGGGGGGGAGGGGGGCGTGGGGGTGTCATTGAAGAGAGAGAGAGAAAAAAAAAAAAAACATTTGTCAATTTTTACAACATTTTAAAATGTGACCTTGTGGGGACTGGTGTTTCATCAAGCGTGTTTATTTTTATGCTCAACTCTGCCCCGGTAAACAGGAGGTGGTACTACAGTCCTAAACACACCAAGGGATTCCTAACACACTTCAGTAATCTGATGCCCTGTATTAGAAGTTTACGGCAGTGTCATTTAAAAGGAACGCTGCCATAGTCATCAGCAAATAGTTTTACCACAATATAACAGTCTTACATACCACCTGCAACATCACTTTCTGAATTTTGAAAAACGCTATGTTTGGAACCATAAATAATTTATTTCGGTATCAATATAGATTCATTATTTGAAATCCAAAAGAACTTCACCTTAAAGTATGTCATTGGCCACAGCTGCAGCACAACATGTGGGTACTTCCGGGTATAGTTTAAGTATAATTTAACATCTTTAATTAGGATTTTTACATTGTGATTAGAGGTGGACATCTGTAATTTTCCTCTAGTGTAATTACTTGAAACGACACCAAATATAAGAAAGATTATGGGGAATTACCTGAGGAGCATAACCTTGCATTTAGCGCTATCTTCGTAGAGCAAACCATGCCCTTGCGTCCAGAACGGACCCCACGATGTAATTTGGGCTAAGAAAATAGCATTAAGTGAAACAGAACAGGAACAGCAGCAGCTGTTGCACTAGGCATTTCTATCCCAAATTACTTTAAAATTCCTCAAGCAGGGTTGACAATGTAGTTTTCAGTAGTGTTGCATCACAAGAGAAACGAAAAATTACAGAAATTACTTCGAGTACTCTAGCATAATTAAAATTTCACTCAAGCCTTAATACGATCTGCAGTTTTGTATTTTAAAAGCTGGTGCTTTTATGAATAGCAGGTTTTAGCACCATAAACATACTTAATACCTTCTCCGCCATTTCTTTATAAAGTGGAGGATATTTAAAAGAATGAAAACCCCATACACATTCAGCCAGGAAAATGTGCAGATTTCTTCGAATAAAGAATACACCGCCTTTATTGTGGTCTCTTTCGAAAGTTAGTGGAGGTGCCAAAAAGCACTCCAGACAAAAATAAAATAGGTTACATAATTTTTATTTAGGATGTTGACTTCAAACGCGTAAAAAAAGCACTTCCCCCAACACATCAAGATCAACAGTAGAGCATTGAACACCCAGCAAGGGGAGCGGGAGGTTGGCAGATCGACACCTTTTCATAGTCCGAAAGCGACAAATAAGCACTGGTGGGTGGGGGCAGAGAAGGCCGGCAGTCTACTGAAAGCTGCAGATTAGTTTGCATTAAGAGTGTTCTGTACTTAATTCAAGCTAGAAACAGACTTGTTTCCTAAAATCATTGAAACCGGTATCAGAGGGTCATATATAAGAATAGGTGGAACTCGAAAGATAGCGATTTTGCATTATCTCTTTGAAATTGCTGGCAAACGAAACAACAATCGGTTACTGAATGGCATGAGGAAATAAAACTAGAGGTGATGCAGCTTTTATTTGGTGATGTCATTGAGATTAGAGCGCATGCATTTACGTCTCAAAAGACTGACTAAGCAGCAAACTCTATAACGCATTGCATTGAAGTCCGTGTTTTAGGCTTTAATCTACCCACAGGGCTTAATTTGCCTAATTTTGCAAATGAATACCATGACCTTTGAGGCCTTGGATGAAAGTCCATTTACTTATTTTTCTGGCAGTCAGCTTTGACAATTAATCTAAAAATCCATGGACAAATAGCGCCATTCAATGTTGCGCTTGAAGAGATTCTGGTACAATATCATAACTATTGAAGCCTGCAGGTGCACTTTAAAACTGACCTTAAAAACGTGTCCCTATCAAGCCGTATACTCACAAACTGAACATTATAGACCACAACGGTGATCGATTTTTCGCCACCGTATCTCTACAATGAGTATTAAAACCAGTAAGGTAATTCATGCCAGTGATGTAGCTCCTATTTACATTTCACATGTTTTAATCGATTTACTTTTAAAAGTGTATTTACTGTTTCCAGGCTAGTATGGTTTTTCATCCACCATATTACACATGTACATGGCTGTAAACTGGATTGTCGGTGGGTGTCTTTCTGAGTTATAGTTGTGGGTGGTTGCTCATAGCACACCACAATTGTGTGCTCTGGAGCGGAGGGTGAAGGCAGTCTGAGTTTCCCACGTCGTGCCTGTCAGTGAGTCATAAAAGGAGTGTGCGAAAAGAGGGTGCAGAAGGGAAAAGAGATGAAATTTGAAATATGCAGAGGGATGATTTCACAGAGATGTAGGGAAAAAAAGGGGACAAGTATCAAACAGACCAAGGCCCATATTTAAAGGAAAATGACGGAGCACGACGCTGCGCCAGATTTGGCAGTGCCGTACTCCATCATTTTCACAACGCAGGGATGCGCCGTATTTAATGGAATAGGGCACACCCCTTTGTTGTCCCCTATGCTGGTGTTAAATTGAGCTGCCTAGCGCCAATGCAGGCATCCTTGCGCCATTCGTGCAAGGATGTCTGCACTGAGGGGTTTATTTATGTGTGGGAAGGTGTCCCGTCCGGCACATAAACAATGATTAATGGCGATTTGGCATTCGGTGTGTGTGCTGCAGAATGTGTCATTTTGAAATGACTGTTTATGTGCAGGAAGGGACACCTTCCCACACAAACAATCATGTCTGGCATTTTGGTCTTTCTTTGCGTGCTGCAGAATGCAAAAGCAAAATACGAGAAGGAATAAAGTATTCCTCCTTGTTATGCCTTGCTAACGCCACCCCTGTGGTGGCATTAGATTTTGGCGCTGCCTCAGATTTACAAAAACTCAAATCTGGGGCAGTGTCAAAATGCAATGAGTGTTGCTGTGGCACACCCACAGCAACACCCACTGCACGCCCCTTCCACGCAAAGGGAATTTCGCCAACGGAGTGTCACGAAAATTGACGCTCCAGTAGCGCTAGGTGCTCATAAATATGCCTCAAAAAGAGAAAAGTGATGTGAAGAAGAGAGGCGAGCAAGAGTGACCGACACTACTCTCCCACACCATTAAAAATACTTAATTCAGTCTGTCAGAACTGAAACATTATAATTTCCACATATTCACAAGAATATCATTATTGTTACTCACTTATCTGATACTGGTAATAAGCATTGCCAAATCCAATAGGTCAGGCTTGTTTTAGCCTCATGCCAGTTATTGTGGGATATGTCTACGTCACAGAGAGGAACTGAAATACTAGTCAGGTGGCACACTGTGTGAAGCACAGCATTTTATATCATGTGTTCAGTGAGGATATTTAAATATTCACTAAGGCTTCGCCATATAGCGATTCATAGAATTTTGGTGCACTTTCTGGTAGTTGAGGTTGTAATTATACAGAAAACAACCATGAGGGTTATACGTCTGAGAATCACAGATGTAAGTGAGCCATGAGCACATAATGCTTTGTTATATATTCTTGACAGTGATACTGCATCCCAGTGCAAAGAAAAGTCCCCAAATAAACTCTTCTTATTTTCACCTCCGGTTTTCAGTGTGTACAATGTTCTGTACATTCTTCTCTGCAGCAGTGAACTGTGAAAAAGGGAGACTTTCAGTTCTAGCTTAGTGAGTGCTAGAAAGAGGGAAGGGTGTGTTGGGAGAATGAATGTACTTTTGTGATAATTAGCAAGGAGACTGTTGGGTTTTCCAAATGCTGCCCTGGCTGACCCATGTGGGACATATTTAAGAAGAAAAAATGCAATTGAAGGAAGGTTATTTTAAAAGGGGGAAATATAAAAAGACTTAATAATGGCACACTTTTTGGTCAAACTAAAGTATTATAAGATTGCAAGTCATGTTACTGAATATATTGATGAGACACTGAATGTAGGAATGAGGCGAAAACGTCACAAAGTGACTGAAGGGAGCCAGAGTGTGAATGAATGGGGGTATTGTGTGTATGAGATGAGGAATGGAGTAAGCAATGGAAGGCATCATTTTCTCGACTGAATTGCTAGAGCTGCTTGAGGGAGCCAAGAAGTAAGTGGTGACAGGTAGGGAGTATGTGAGAGGGGTGTGGAAAGAAGCAAGGTGTGCAATAAGTGGAGCAAACACTTTAGTGAAGAGAGGTATAATGTGCATGGGATTAAACCGTAAAAAAATGAAGCCATAATGTGTGAGTGGATTTATGGAGTGAGCGAGTGGAGACACAGTATGTGAGGAAAGGCAGAATGTGGATGTGGGGAGGTAGGCCCAGTGTGTGAGGGAGTGCACACAATAAAGGATGAAAAGCATAAAGCATGAGGAGAGGCAAAAATGAGTAGGGTTACTGAGTGTTTGAGGGGAGCCACAGTGGAATGGAATGAGCAAGGAAAGCAAAGATGGGAGTGAGGAGATGCACAGAAGACCTTGGCACAGTTAACACGTCCAAGACTTTGTTTAGTAAAGTATCTGAGCCATAATGTGACTTCTCAAATTCCAAGAATGAAGGCTGAAGAAATGAAGGTTGTTGTGAATAACCTTACATTACTGTTGCAAGAGACGTTTGGATCTGATTAGTAACTTCAAAAGCAACAAATACTTAATTCACCCAAATAAGTATGCCTGATTCCTCTGGCTCAGTGTACGAATTCAAGAATAAACAACAGATTTTGGACGGGATGCAGAGCAACTCAAACATTCACCCCCCAGACACAGATCTGGGTTTAATCCATCAGTTTTTTTGCTTGCCATGTCATTCCAGTTTGGACCCAGCCATATGCAAATCAGTCTTGACGCTGTTCCTCATGGGAACAGTCCAGCCTGAACTGCCAAGCCAGGTCCTCCCTGGGCCAGAACAAAGCACCCTGGGACTGGTTTCAGGGTATCACCCTTCATCAGTCAGGCTAGCTTGAACCTGGTGGCACAGAAAACAATGGATTAAACCCAGATCTTTGTGACTGGGGTGAATGTTTGCAGTGTTCAGCATTCCGTCCATCATCTCTTCTTTTTACATTTGTCGCCCCAAGTGGGAATGATATGCCCAGACGTGGGTCCCGGGCTCACTGCGCCACTGGATTCAAGCTAGCATAGCTGATGAAAGGTGATACCCTGAAACTGGTCCTAGGATGCTTGTTTCTGGTCCAGGGAGGACCTGGCTTGGCAGTTTGAACTGGACTGTTCCCATGAGGAACAGGGTCAAGACTGATTTGCATATGGCTGGGTCCGAACTGGGGTGGCGTGGTGAGCAAAAAAACGATGGGTTAAACCAAGATCTTTGTGACTGGGGGTGAATGTTTGCATTGTTCAGTATTCCGTGTATTATCTCTTCTTTTTGAATTAAAAAATAACCTTAATCTGTGGAAAGCATAATGGAAAGTAAAAGTCTGACTGACAAATGCATCTCTGATCGATCTCTTATAAAGAAACTATATGAAGGAGAATGCCATACGTTTCTTATGGTGAGGTGGTGACATAATGGTGAAATTGTAATATGGCTCTATCTTCAGACAATCCTAGATTTTGAATACTCCTGCAGGAGCAATTTACATCATTAGTGTCTCCGTACAGAGGTGCCATGAGGTCATACATCCTCCATTATGTAAAACATTAATTCAGTCTCAGAGATGGAGAGTAGTCACCACTGCCATCACTTTTGCATATGCAGCAAGTGCTGAAATCAGCCTGCAACTGTATTATTGGTATGAGACAAAAGCATCCATTCTTGAAGGTCCAGAGCTTGCCAAAAACTCTACAAAAAGTAAATATTGTGTATTTATCTCTTTTAATAATTGCTCAAAAGCCTCAGTTCCAGTATCGGGATGCACCTTTTGTCTTCTTGGAAACTATAAAGTACTTTGAAAAAAAATATCATTGCATTGAAGAGAGACTCATTTTCACTCCTTTGGTCAGTGACTGTGCGTCTTTTGTTGAGGCAGAAAAGTGGTTGAAGTGATTGGTAACATTTAGCAGTTCGGTGTCAAAAGAAGCCCATATCCCTTATTTCTAAAGCATCTACTCATCCTTAGTATTTACTACTTTTTTTCTGAAAAAATCTGTCTCTTATTCACCGTAAGATCAGGTAGACAAATGAAAGAGCACTTAAGTAAAGATTAAAGAGGGTTTATTGAAACACCCCATCCATAGACAGACTCTTCGACACCTGTTGAACCAACCGTCACTGATCCCACTCCCCGTTCTACATTCTACCAGGCTGCATGTGATTCTAAGAGTAGAATCACATGCAGAGAACATCACACATCTCCCTCCATCATTTTAATACATAACGGAGAATGCATATGTAGGAAAACAAACCTAAAATGTATAGGTAACAAAACATAGAAAAATGATTATTATTTTCATTTAACCACCCATTATGTCAAAACATAATCTTTAAATTATCCTTTTCCTACTACCCCTTTCTTTTTCCTTCACATCAACACTTTCGTTAAACTTACATTTTGGTCTCACCAGACGTTGAACAAAGTCTTCAACAACTCCTGATCCATTTGAATTTTCTCCAACGATTTCTTCAAATGGTACCACTCTATTCTTATTCCATATTCTGCCATCAGATGTTTTTACAGCATTACGAAATAGTTTGATAACTTTCTGAGCTCTTGTGTACTTCGAACAAGACGCACAACCAACTGGAGCTTTAATTTTTACAACATCACCCACTTTTACTTCTACTTCACAAGCCCTCCGCCTATCGTCATTTTCTTTTTCTTTTGAGCATAAATATTTTTTCCCTCTTCCTCCACTCGGTCTCAACTACCTTAAAAGCATTTTCCCCCCAATTTATCCCTCCAGGACAGAAATTTGTGTTGGATACTCTCACTCTAAACAGTTCAAACATTGACTTCCCAGTTGTCATTTGTGGAAAAAAACGGTACGCTGCTATCATTTTTTGAAGTTCTTTCTTCCAATCCAAACCGTTCACTCTTGCTAACTGTATGCTCCGTTTACGTATTTATTGAATCTCTCCACAGCCCATTGGTTTCAGGGTGATAAATCGATGATTTCTTCTGTATAATTCCACAAGTGTCAATATAGTTCTCAAATTCTCTTGAACAGAACTGTGGGCCATTATCAGACGAGATAGTCTTAGGAAAACTTTCTTTCCTGAATATATCTTCTAGAAATGTTCTCACACTAAAAGAAAAAAATATCACTTACACTTTTAACTTTGACCCATCTGGAATATAAGTCCATCAACACAATCAGATATGGAGTGGATTGTTCACTTTGCAAGGGACCCACAATATCTATGCCCAAGTCATCCCACGGTTTGCTCAGTAATTTCCTACAAACCATGGGTACTTGCTGAGTTTTCAATACCTTGTCACTACACGAACACTGCACACATTCCCGGACCACCCGTTCTATCTCCAGATCCTTTCCTGGCCACCAAAAACTGGCCCTCAAGTTTTCTTTGGTTTTGACTATTACCACATGTCCTGCATGTGCTTGCTTTATTATCCTATTTCTAAGGTTCAAAGGTGGAATCAGTCTGGTTTCTCCTAACAACAGAGATCTGTCTACGGCCAGTTTCCCTGTTATTAAATTCCAGACCTATACTAAATTGTGAAAATGTCCATGTTTCAGTGCTTTCATAACCTTCCCCAACTCCTCATCTTCACCTAGCGCATCTCTCCACTCTTCCTCTGTTATAGCACTAAGAATAACTTCATTCACATAATTTACTTCACATACATCCTCTTCTACATCTTGTTCCTCGCTAGTTGTATCAACATCAACCAATCTTGAAAGACAGTCTGCACTCACATTCATTGTACCAGGTAAATTTTCCACTTTAAACGTAAACTCTTGAAGTACAATTATCCATCTTCTTATCCTGGTGGAGATACAGTTCAAACCCTTAGTTCCACAAACCTCTGCCAGAGGCTTATAATCTGATAAGACCACACAATCAATTCCCCAAATGAAATGTCTAAACTTCCTGAGAGCCCAGAAAATAGCCAGAGACTCTCGTTCAATCACAGAATAATGTTTCTCTGCTCCACACAACGTTTTTGAAGCACACACTATCAATCTTTTCTTACCCTTATCTTCTTGTACTAAAACAGCTCCCAAACCTTTTGCGCTTGCATCGGTGAAAATTAATGCGGCCTTGCAGGAATAATGAAAATGTCACTTACCCAGTGTAAATCTGTTCGTGGCATCAGTCGCTGAAGATTCACATGTTGTGCATAGCTCGCCATCTGGTGTTCGGTCGGAGTGTTACAAGTTGTTTTTCTTCGAAGAAGTCTTTCGAGTCACGGGACCGAGGGACTCCTCCTCTTTGTCTCCATTGCGCATGGGCGTCGACTCCATCTTCGATTGTTTTCCCCGCAGAGGGTGAGGTAGGAGTTGTTTGTTAGTAATAGTGCCCATGCAATGGAGTGAATAAGTATGTACCTATTTAAGATTTAATATATTTACAAATGTACAAAGTTGAAGCTAACTTCCAAACGGCTACAGGCTCCCGGGGAGGTGGGTTGGCACATGTGAATCTTCAGCGACTGATGCCACGAACAGATGTACACTGGGTAAGTGACATTTTCAGTTCGATGGCATCTGTCGCTGTAGATACACATGTTGTGCATAGACTAGTAAGCAGTTATCTCTCCAAAAGCGGTGGCTCAGCCTGTAGGAGTGGAAGTAGTCTGAAATAAGGTTCTTAGTACGGCTTGACCTACTGTGGCTTGTTGTGCGGATAGCACGTCTACACAGTAGTGCTTGGTAAATGTGTGAGGCGTAGACCATGTGGCTGCCTTACATATTTCGTGCATTGGAATATTCCCTAGGAAGGCCATGGTAGCGCCTTTCTTTCTGGTTGAGTTGCCCTTGGTGTAATGGGCAGTTGTCTTTTTCCTTTAAGGTAGCAGATTTGGATGCACTTAACTATCCATCTGGCTATACCCTGTTTCGATATTGGGTTTCCTGCGTGAGGTTTTTGAAATGCAATAAACAGTTGTTTAGTTTTTCTGATGTTTTTAGTTCTGTCGATGTAGTACATTAGTGCCCTTTTGACATCTAATGTATGTAGTGCCCTTTCAGCTATGGAATCTGGCTGTGGGAAGAACACTGGTAGCTCTACCGTTTGATTTAGGTGGAACGGTGAAATAACCTTTGGCAAAAATTTAGGATTGGTCCTTAGGACTACTTTATTTTTGTGTAGTTGGATAAAAGGTTCTTGTATTGAAAACGCCTGAATTTCACTTACTCTTCTTAGAGATGTGATGGCGATGAGAAATGCAACTTTCCAGGTTAGGAATTGTATTTCGCAAGAATGCATAGGTTCAAAGGGTGGACCCATGAGTCTTGTTAAGACGATGTTGAGGTTCCATGAAGGAACGGGGGTGTCCTTGGTGGTATAATTCTTTTGAGGCCTTCCATAAACGCTTTAATGACAGGTATCCTAAATAGTGAAGTTGAATGGGTAATCTGCAGGTATGCAGATATTGCTGTGAGGTGTATTTTAATGGAAGAGAAGGCCAGGTTTGATTTTTGTAAGTGTAGTAAGTAACCCACTACATCCTTTGGAGATGCGTGTAATGGTCGAATTTGATTATGATGGCAGTAGCAAACAAACCTTTTCCATTTGCTTGCATAGCAGTGTCTAGTGGATGGTCTTCTAGCTTGCTTTATGACTTCCATACATTCTTGTGTGAGGTTTAAGTGTCCGAATTCTAGGATTTCAGGAGCCAGATTGCTAGATTCAGCGATGCTGGGTTTGGATGCCTGATCTGTTGTTTGTGTTGTGTTAACAGATCTGGCCTGTTGGGCAACTTGACGTGGGGTACTACTGATAGGTCTAGCAGTGTTGTGTACCATGGTTGCCTTGCCCATGTTGGTGCTATCAGTATGAGTTTGAGTTTGTTTTGACTCAATTTGTTTACTAGATATGGAAGGAGAGGGAGAGGGGGAAAAGCGTACGCAAATATCCCTGACCAGTTCATCCCTAGGGCATTGCCTTGAGACTGCCTGTGTGGGTATCTGGATGCGAAGTTTTGGCATTTTGCGTTCTCCTTTGTTGCAAATAAGTCTATTTGAGATGTTCCCCAACGTTTGAAGTAAGTGTTTAGAATTTGGGGGTGAATTTCCCATTCGTGGACCTGTTGGTGATCTCGAGAGAGATTGTCTGCAAGTTGATTCTGGATCACTGGAATAAACTGTGCTATTAGGCGAATGTGGTTGTGAATTGCCCATTGCCATATTTTTTGTGCCAGAAGGCACAGCTGTGTCGAGTGTGTCCCCCCCTGTTTGTTTAGATAATACATTGTTGTCATGTTGTCCGTCTTGACAAGAATGTATTTGTGAGTTATGATTGGTTGAAATGCTTTTAATGCTTGGAAAACTGCTAGTAGTTCGAGGTGATTTATATGCAGCTTTCTTTGATGTACATCCCATTGTCCTTGTATGCTGTGTTGATTGAGGTGTGCTCCCCACCCTGTCATGGAAGCATCTGTTGTTATCACGTATTGTGGCATTGGGTCTTGGAAAGGCCGCCCTTTGTTTAAATTTATATTGTTCCACCATAGAAGCAAGAGGTATGTTAGGCGGTCTATTAACACCAGATCTAGAAGGCGACCCTGTGCTTGTGACCATTGTGATGCTAGGCACTGTTGTAAGGGCCTCATGTGTAGTCTTGCGTTCGGGACAATGGCTATGCATGATGACATCATGCCTAGGAGTTGTAATATTTTGTATTTTTTGTGTTGGATATATGCGTTGTATAATCTTTTGGAAATTTTGAACCCTTTGTGGACTTGGAGTGGCTATTCCCCTCGTTGTGTCTATTGTCGCTCCTAGGTATTGTTGTACTTTGCACGGCAGAATGTGTGATTTCGCATAGTTGATGGTGAAACCGAGTTTGTAGAGGGTTTGTATGACCTGATCTGTGTGGTGTGAGCACCTTGTCAGTGAGTCGGTCTTGATTAGCCAGTCGTCTAGATACGGGAATACGTGTATTTGCTGCCTTCTGATGTGTGCAGCCACTACTGCTAGGCATTTTGTGAAGACTCTTGGTGCAGTTGTTAAACCGAACGGCAATACTTTGAATTGGTAATGTATTCCTTTGAATACGAACCTTAGGTATTTTCTGTGCGACGGATGTATTGGTATGTGGAAATACGCGTCTTTGAGATCTAAGGTTGTCATGTAATTTTGTTGCTTTAGCAATGGTAACACTTCCTGTAGCGTGACCATGTGAAAGTGTTCTGATTTGATGTATGTGTTTAGTGTTCGGAGGTCTAGGATTGGTCTCAGTGTTTTGTCCTTCTTTGGTATTAGAAAGTACAGTGAGTAAACCCCTGTATTTGTTTGTGTATCTGGTACCAGTTCTATTGCGTTCTTTTGCAGTAATGCTTGAACTTCTATTTCTAGGAGGTCCGAATGTTGTTTTGATATATTCTGTGATTTTGGTGGTATGTTTGGAGGGATTTGTAGAAATTCTATGCAATAACCATGTTGGATAATTGCTAAGACCCAAGTGTCTGTTGTTATTTTCTCCCACGCTTGGTAATACTGACTTATTCTTCCCCCCACTGGTGTTGTGTGGAGGGGATGAGTGACGTGTGAGTCACTGTTTGGTTGTAGGTGTTTTGGGGCTTTGAAATTTTCCCCTGCTTCTAGGGAATTGTCCTCCTCTGTATTGGCCCCGAAAGCCTCCCCTTTGGTACTGTTCCTGGTAGGTGGACGGTGCTGAATGTGAGGTACTGGCTTGTGTGGCTTGACCCCGAAACCCCCCTCTAAAGGTTGTCTTGCGGAAGGTGTTGAAAGTGCCTCTGCTCTGCGGGGAGTAGAGCGCGCCCATGGCTTTTGCAGTGTCAGTGTCCTTTTTTAGCTTCTCAATTGCCGTGTCCACTTCAGGTCCGAACAATTGTTGCTCATTGAATGGCATATTGAGCACCGCCTGCTGTATCTCTGGTTTAAAACCAGATGTTCGTAGCCACGCGTGCCTTCGTATGGTTACTGCCGTGTTAATTGTTCTTGCTGCTGTGTCCGCTGCGTCCATAGAGGAGCGTATCTGGTTATTGGAGATGTTTTGGGCCTCCTCAACCACTTGTTTCGCCCTCTTTTGTAGTTCTGTGGGTAGATGCTCAATGAGGTGTTGCATCTCGTCCCAGTGGGCTCTGTCATAGCGCGCTAGGAGCGCTTGAGAGTTAGCGATGCGCCACTGGTTTGCAGCCTGTACTGCAACCCTTTTACCGGCTGCATCGAACTTGCGGCTCTCCTTATCTGGGGGTGGTGCATCGCCCGATGTGTGAGAGTTTGCTCTCTTGCAAGCTGCCCCAACCACAACCGAATCTGGTGGCAGTTGTGAGGTGATGAAAGCTGGGTCTGTGGGAGGTGCTTTATATTTCTTTTCCACCCTCGGTGTTATTGCCCTACTCTTGACAGGCTCTTTGAATATGTCCTTTGCGTGCCTTAGTATTCCTGGGAGCATAGGCAGGCTTTGGTAGGTGCTATGTGTGGAAGAAAGGGTGTTGAAGAGGAAGTCATCCTCGACAGGCTCCGAGTGTAGAGACACGTTGTGGAACTCTGCTGCTCTAGCCACCACTTGTGAATATGCTGTGCTGTCTTCTGGTGGTGAGGGCTTTGTAGGATACGCCTCTGGACTGTTGTCCGACACTGGGGCGTCGTATAAGTCCCAAGCATCTTGGTCCTGGTCACCTTGGCTTAAGGTGGTGTGAGCCGGTGAATGTGACGGAGTCTGTGCCGGTGAAATGTGAGCTACAGGTGGAGGAGAGGGTGGCGGAGTTACCTTCTTCACCAGTTTTGTTTGTGGTGCTTGCTCTTGTTGGAATTCAAGTCTCCTCTTCCTCCTAATAGGGGGAAGGGTGCTTATTTTCCCTGTTCCACTCTGTATAAAAATCCGTTTTTGAGTGTGGTCCACCTCGGTGGATTGTAATTCCTCCTCGAATCTATGCTTTCGCATTTGAGAGGACAGTGATTGTTCCTCTGAATAGGAACCGGTAGTTGGCTCGGTTGCGGGTCGTTTTGGCACCGAAACTATGTCCACGCTCTTTTTCGGCTCCGAGGCGACTTTTCTCTTTTTCGGAGTCGAACCCTCTCGGCGTCGATCCTCCTCGGTGCCGCTGTCTCTGCGTCGAGCAGCTTCGGCTCCACTATCTCGGCGTCGATCTTTGTCGGCAGCACTATCTCGGTCCCGAGATGGCTGGGTGCCTGTGTCTCGACCCGAGTCGGACGATCTCGGCACTATTTCGGCCTTCTTCGGTGCCGATGGTCGGTCACCGATTTTATGGGTTGAGCCATGGCCTGATGGCAGTGGCGTCCCCTGGGCCTTGTCAGTTTTCTTATGTGCTATCTTCGACGTCTTACTCACTGTTTCATGGTCGTCGTCCGAGTCCGATTCATGGATCGAGAAGGGTTCTACCTCTTCTTGTTCCTCGAATTCTCGGTGTCCTGTCGGCGTGGACGCCATTTGCAGTCTTCTGGCTCGGCGGTCACGGAGCGTTTTTCGGGACCGGAACGCACGACAGGCCTCACAAGTTTCTTCCCTGTGCTCGGGCGACAGGCACAGGTTACAGACCGAATGTTGGTCTGTATATGGGTATTTGTTGTGGCATTTAGGACAGAATCGGAACGGGGTCCGTTCCATCAGCGTCGATGTCACACGCGGTCGGGCCGACCAGGCCCCGACGGGGGATCGAAAACTACCCCGAAGGGCAACGGAGATGTTATCGTATCGATTCGATGTCGATGCTATCTAATCCGATCCCGAACGCAACAATACCGACGTAATTTTCTGATTTTAAGCTAACTTTCCGTTCCGAAACCCGGAGCGAAAAGAACACGTCCGAACCCGATGGCGGAAAGAAAACAATCGAAGATGGAGTCGACGCCCATGCGCAATGGAGACAAAGAGGAGGAGTCCCTCGGTCCCGTGACTCGAAAGACTTCTTCGAAGAAAAACAACTTGTAACACTCCGACCCAACACCAGATGGCGGGCTATGCACAACATGTGTATCTACAGCGACAGATGCCATCGAACACACCTGTAAACACGGAGCCTCTTTTAACTCTTATTCTCTGAAATTCATCTTCACATGACTAATCGAACAAGAACTCTTTTCCTTTTTTTAAACAAACTCCTCATGTTCAGAGATTCCTCTGCCAAATTTCTTATGTACCTTCCATTATATTCAACCATACCAAGAAACAAACTCCATTCCTCTTTAGACTAAGGTGTCACAAGATTTTTTTATCGTGTTGACTAATTCTGGTTTGGGTCTTATTCCTTCTCCTGAGATCAAATGCCCTAAATACTCAACTTCGGTCATGCGAAACCGACATTTTCCCATCTTGAGTGTGAGACCTGCCTTACTCAACCTCTTGAATACCATTCATACACAACAAATATGTTCCTCTACTGTGTCACCACAAATCAACACATCATCTTGATAGCTTCTGACGCCTTCTAGTTTTCCCAGAACCTTGCTCATAATGAGTTGGAACACTGATGCAGCCGAGACAAGACCAAACGGCATTCTTTTGAACTTAAATGCACCAAAAGGTGTTAGAAAAACGGTAAGTTCCTGCGAATCCTCATCCAACTCCACCAGATGATAGGTGGATGCCAAATATATTGTGGTGAACAATGTTGCTCCTCCTACCATCAACACTCTCTCTTCAATATTGGGTAGGGGATATCTGTCCACCACCACTTCCTTATTCAACACTCTGAGGGCCACACATAATCTAATGTCTCCATTACCCTTCTTCACAACCACAACTGGAACTAACCATTCAGTTGCTTCTACTTCTTATACCACACCTGAACTTTCCAGCCTCCTACGTTCTTCAACTACAGACTTTAGTAATGCCAAAGGAACTCTTCTCACCTTTGCAACCACTGGTACAAAGGTGAGAAATTCTTCCATTTAATCTTATGTTTGTATCCTTTAAGGCAGCCTAAGGATTCAGAAAATACTTCTGGATACTTTTGTACAAACTCCCAATCATGACACCCTGAACTTGCACTTGTACTTGTACTTGAGGCTGAGCATTAGGATTAATTACTACACCCAGCAATCTTTGATGTGCCCAACTTAACAGATTGTCCCCTTTATTTGAAACATAAACTTCTCCCACAATGTGTCTTCCGCCCAACTCCAAGCATCCTTCAAAGAAACCTAACATCTTGATTGGTTGACCACCATATCCCCCAGGACACATCCATTGCCTGTAATTTCCTCCCCTTCGTGCATACTCTATCAAAACACTGTTTTGAAATGATGGTTAACTGTAAACACAAGCCAAACCTCCTTAATAGTTTAACTCCATCCACAATAATATATTCACTGGGATGTTCACTCTTATCTGACTTCATGTCAACCTGAAAAAACATTTTTGGAGAAACGTCCTTAACCACATTACCATTCTTTTTCTTTCTTCCATGACAACACTTATAGAAATTTCCTTTTTTCCCCACGTGCTTCACCTTCTTTTACTCTTTTATTCATAACACCCTTGTTTATTACTTCACATACTACTTCTTCAATCTTTCCTCCTTCACTACTTGTCTTATTTTTAATAGAAATCATTTTCGTAACACACTTCACCATGTGCTCAACTCTTTGCCACCAGCACAAACTCTTCTAAAGGTGGGTCATCCTTCAACCACAACTCTTCTTGAATGTTATCACTACTACACTTTAAGACAAACTGATCACGAATCATTTCATCCAAAAAAGCGCCAAATTTGCATGAAGCCACTAACTTCCGTAAACTTGTAATGTACTCCTCTACAGACTCATCCTTTCCTTGCTCTCTTTTCCCAAAATAATACCTTTCCATAATCGTGCCCACTCTTGGTAAAAAGTGTTTATCCAACTGCAGTATACATATTTCAAATTCATTCAGACTCCTTTGTTCCTCACCACTCAAACCAGGCAAATCTTACAACCCCTCCTGCCCTTCCCCACCTAGGCAATGCATTAATAATGCATGTCTTCGTTCTGCACTCAGGGTGGGTCCGCATACTCTTGCATAATGAGTAAAAATCTTTTTCCGTTTGTTCCACGGATATACAGGTTCCCCAGGACTACTTAGAAAAAATGGAGGTGGTATAACATTTTGCATTTTATTTTTTATAAACTACTACGATTACCACACTCTACAACAATGCCTCATACATGTGACACTAAAACATTCCACTTGAAAACAGGACCTACGATAGGCAGTAGTGTGCTTGTCGCTGAAAATCAGTCACTCATATACCAAGTTCGACAGGCTAAGGTTTGCCTATCACCGAGTATTACTAATTGTCCTCCAATCCTGCAATTTAAGGGGAAAAAAAAAAAGTACCTTTGTTTTTTCACTAAATGAATCTCCCAATAAAACAAAATCACCTGACCGTATTTTCTTTTACTCATACTTTCTTCAGCTGTAAGCAATCAACCACAAGAAGAAGGCTCACTGAGAATGGCC
Source organism: Pleurodeles waltl (assembly GCF_031143425.1). NCBI lineage: Eukaryota > Metazoa > Chordata > Amphibia > Caudata > Salamandridae > Pleurodeles > Pleurodeles waltl. The sequence continues at coordinate 698,792,608 of NC_090448.1, forward strand.
ACCATATTGCTGACGTACAGTTTTCAAGGGAACATTTGGTTCAAAGTTCAACCTCAAAAAACACATACAAAATGTTCGCCAAATAATTTACGTCAGTTACAATGCAACCAGTGCTGAACGCACACGCCCTCTGTGCTGGGATGCAATGTGTTTCAGTGATGCGATGCAAGCGTTCCAACGGCGATCTCCAAATGGGATGGACACCCTCCGTGCTGGGACGCAATGCGTTTCAGTGACGTGATGCAAGCGTACCAACGGCGATCTCCAAACGGGATGAGCCCAATCCCATGATTCTTCAACCAGCCACAAATGTAACCACCACAGACTGACTCCAACACCGCACACCGCACACCGCCACACCACGTCGGATATTCTGAAGTACCATCAGGAAGAACGCTGCCTCTTTTCCAACTTAAGTTCTGTTCGTTTCCCTATATGCTATGTAGCACACCGGTAACTGCCATGTTGAGGTTCTCATTACGCATCACTCATTGCCAGTGTAAGATCAGGTAGACAAATGAAAGGGCACTTGAGTAAAGATTAAGGAGGTTTTATTGAAACATCCCTACCATAGACAGACTCTTCGACAACTGTTGAATCAACCGTCATTGATCCACTCCCCCGTTCTACGTTCTACATTCTACCAGGCTGCATGTGATTCTAAGAGTAGAATCACATGCAGAGAAGATCACATTCACCTACTGGCTCACCATTAACTCTGCAAATAATTTTAAGTACCTGTGAAGTGGAAGAAGAGACAGAAGCATGTTGCGGTTGTCTGCTAGAGTCACCTCTTCATCTGGAGTGTTCAAAATATTGGAGAACTGTGGAAGTGGTTGGGAGGGCCATCTTGATCAAGTGTCTTGAGGCCTCAAAAACTCATAAAATGTCCAGCACAGCTCATAGAATTGCCTTGGTAATCTTGATAATGATGCCAATCCTAATGAGTGCACCATTAACCTGCCTTGCTTTTACCATTCAAAACACATTTATAGTCCCCAACTTGAGCCATAATAAAGATTTAAAAGTCTAACATTCTCCTTACCACACCCATCCCTATGTACTGCAGCACAGTACATGATCACCAATATAAAGGCTCTTAACATGAAACTCTGGCCCTCTGTCACAAATATAGGATATAACTCAAATTAACGCCTTCGCTGCCAGGCCTTCTCCCCTCAGTTGCCAGGCCTTTTTGGGGCTATTTGGGGCAGTTCGCGCTTAGGCCCTCATAACTTTTTGTCCACATAAGCTACCCACGCCAAATTTGTGCCCTTTTTTTCCAACATCCTAGAGGTACCCAGACTTTGTGGGTTTCCCTGAAGGAGACCAAGAAATTAGCCAAAACAGTGAACATTTTGTGTTTTTTCTAAAAGAAATTAGAAAAAAGGGCTGCAGAAGAAGGCTTGTGTTTTTCCCCCTGAAAATGGCATCAACAAAGGGTTTGCTGTGCTACTATCACCAGCTTCCTAGCTTTCAGGAACAGGAAGACTTGAATCAGAAAACCCAATTTTTCAACACAATGTTGGCATTTTACTGGGACATACCCCATTTTTACTATTTTGTGTGCTTTCAGCCTCCTTCCAGTTAGTGACAGAAATGGGTGTGAAACCAATGCTGTATCCCAGAACGCTAAACATTTCTAAAAAAGTAGACAAAATTCTGAATTCAGCAAAGGGTAATTTGTGTAGATCCTACAAGGTTTTCCTGCAGAAAATAACAGCTGAAATTTAAAAAATATTGAAATTGAGGTAAAAAAACAGCCATTTTCTCAACGTTTTACTCTAACTTTTTCCTGAAATGTCAGATTTTTGAAAGCAATATACCCTTACGTCTGCTGGACTCTTCTGGCTGCGGATATATATAGAGCTTGTAGGTTCATCAAGAACCCTAGGCACCCAGAGCCAGTAAATGAGCTGCACCTTGCAATGGGTTTACATTCTATACTGGGTACACAGCAATTCATTTGCTGAAATATAAAGAGTAAAAAATAGGTATCAAGAAAACCTTTGTATTTCCAAAATGGGCACAAGATAAGGTGTTGCGAAGCAGTAGTTGTTTGCACATCTCTGAATTCCGGGGTGCCCATACTAGCATGTGAATTACAGGGCAGTTCTCAAATAGACGTCTTTTTTACACACTGTCTTACATTTGGAAGGAAAAATGTAGAGAAAGACAAGGGGCAATAACACTTGTTTTGCTATTCCGTGTTCCCCCAAGTCTCCCGATAAAAATTGTACCTCACTTGCATGGGTAGGCCTAATGCTCGCGACAGGAAACACAACATGGACACATTACATTTTTACATTGAAATATGACGTGTTTTTTGCAAAGTGCCTAGCTGTGGATTTTGGCCTCTAGCTCAGCCGGCACCTAAGGAAACCTACCAAACATGCGCATTTGTGAAAACTAGATGCCTAGAGGAATCCAAGATGGGGTGACTTGTGGGCCTCTCACCAGGTTCTGTTACCCAGAATCCTTTGCAAACCTCACAATTTGGCAAAAAAAAAAAAAAAAACGTTCTCACATTTCGGTGACAGAAATTTCTGGAATCTGAGAGGAGCCACAAATTTTCTTTTACCCAGCGTTCCCACAAGTATCCCGATAGAAATGGTACCTCACTTGCGTGGGTAGGCCTAGTGCCTGCAAAAGGGAATGCCCCAAAACACTATCTGGACACATCAAAATGATCAAATACAAAACTACCTGTTTTTGCATTGGGGGGGGGGGGGGGAGGGCTGCGTTTATGATCCTGGGCTCAGCAGCCATCTAGGGAAACCTACCAAACCCAGACTTTTCTGAAAACTAGACACCCAAGGGAGTCCAGGGAGGTGTGACTTGCATGGATCCCCCAATGTTTTCTTACCCAGAATCCTCAGCAAACCTCCAATTTAGCTAAAACAAAAAAAATATCCCACATTTCTGTGTGGGTACCGCACCGGGACAAATTTCCTACCACCCAATGTTCCCCTCAGTCTCCCGGTAAAAATGATACCTCACTTGTGTAGGTGGACCAAGTGCCTGTGACAGGAAAGAGCCAAAAAAATGTCGAAATTGAGAGGGAACCAAAGCGGTCCAAAAGAGCAGTTTAAAAAAAAAAATCATTTTTAGGCTGACAAGTGCAGCAGAAATTTTATCAGTATTGATCAGACAATGCTGGGTGCTAGGAATTTTGTGGATTCCTGCAGATTCCGGAAGGTTCCATCACAAAAATGTGGGACAAATGTGTGATTTCCAGCAAAGTTGGAGGTTTGCAGGGCATTGTGGGTAAGAAAATGGTGCTGGGTGAATGTGATGTACACCACCCTGGACTCACCCAGATGTTTAGTTTCAGATGTGTCTAGGTCTTGTGGATTTTTTCTGGCAGCGTCCCAAAGTCCAAAAAGTGCAGCCTTCACCATTCCAAGTGGGACGGTTTTTAGAGTTAGCCAAGCTCTCATGGCCCAAATGTAAAACCAAAACCCCCAAAAAATCAAATGTACACTTGCTTGCTGTGGGATAGGATGTTTTAGTGTGTGTGTTTGGGGGGGGGGAGGGAGAGCGGAAAACTGTTACCTCCTTCAGTTGGGGTGGAGGCATATCCAAGGGGTTAAAAGAAAAAAGAATCTTCTACCCCAAAGATCTATGTAGATGATCAACATTACAATATCATATGGCAACCTCTGCAACATAGATAGTGGATGCAAAATATCTTTGCATGTATATTTCCAAAATTGTACTAAATGATTGAGCCTCATTGTACGCCTTAAACCTGAGTACTGCATTAGTACTCTGACTTAATATACTTGTTGCTTTATTAATGACAGAGGACCATTCCAATTTACGGAAAAAATGGACAGCTATGTATTCAAAACTGCTAATGCTTTCTAAAGCTTGCTGGCGGACACAATTCTGTGATGACTTGCAGTTTTTGCTTTCATAACATTTGTTTCAGCAATGCTTATGGTCAAGTCCTTAGTATGGCAATAACAAGCTTATCTACCAATCAGTTTATACATGAAGATCTCTGTTAAGGATAAAAGCACTACATCATCAATGTTGGAACTGGTCCCCTCTGCAGAATCCCCTCCAAAAGTTTTGCCTTCACCCCTTCTGTTTTCTGAACCCATTTTTGTGTGCTTTTAGGACTCTGTGCACTTTACCAGTGCTTACTAGTTCTAAGGTACTTGTACTCTCTCATTGACTTACACCCAAAAATAATATTTAATTTACCTGTAAGCCTCTAGTGAAGTTATATATCATACAACCAGGGCTGGTAACTTAAATGCTATTGGGGCGCTTGCAGCATTCATTGCATCACCCTCCTAAGTAGCTTTTGAAAACATGTCTTAGGCCTGCCATTTCAGCCTGTGTGTGGTTTGGATCTGACATTCTGACTTGGCAAAACCTCTCTTTTTAATGCATATAAGTAATCTCTAGTATAGGCCCTAATGAACGCATAGGGCAGGGCGCAGTATGTTTTAAAAGTTGCATATGCACTTTTAGGTTTTACTGTCCTGGTAGAGAAAAACTCCTAGATTCACTTTTCAATACTGCGAGGCTTACCTCTCACATAGGATTACACTGGGTTACCTTATTACATTTAATAATTGATCATTTTTTTTGAAAGCAGGTAGAAATGTTATGTTGGTGTCTGAGGAATTATAATTTAAAACCCTCTTTAATGGAAAAATTAGAATGTAAGGCACAAATATGAAAATGCCACTTCTGAAATATTGCATGTTATTGTCCTTACCATTTGTTACCTGCAGCCTGTGCCTTGTGTCACATGACTAAATGTAGTTGGAAGCTGGCCTTTGTGTGTTCTTCCAAGATAGCTACACAATAAAGGGTCTGGACGTTGTCAAAATGGGCCATCCCAAATTGTTGAGTGTGTGTGTGTTTGTGTGGGGAGGGAGGAAGCGGTCACTTGTCACACTTGCAATTCAAAGGTTCTGTTGGACTACCTAGCCTGCTCTTCTTGCGACAGTGCCAAACCTTGATGATGCTGTCCCGCCTCCTTGTGGCCTTCTCCACCACAAACTGGACTCTTCATGCTGTACTTTAGACAGTAACTCTTTCAGCGGGACTAACCTGGTCCCTGTATCTGACCCACACTCCATTTCACTCAGTCTAACTTGTGACATTCACCCGGCCTCCCATGACCAGATAGACGCAAGTGGTCCTTTGTGCTTTTATGCGCTATGCTTACCTTAAATCTTTGAACCTGCATATCTCCGGTTCTACTAATTATAATTGTCATTTTTTTTGTCAAATAATGTATTTCACTTTATTAAATTTTTCTAAATTGGTGTTGTGTTTCCACCTTATAACTGTTTGTGTGCTGCATAAATTCTTTATACATGGCTTCTAAATTAAATCTGACGGCTTTTGTGCCAAACTACTAGAGGGTTAAGCACAGGCTAATTTGGTGACCTTTTGTGGTTCAGCCTGACAAGAATTGTGGCTGCTGCTTGGGTAGGATTTCACCCCCAACAACAACCCAAATACTCACAATCAGCAAAGAGTACATTTGGGATTTTCATTAAGCCTGGCCAATATTAAAGTTATGTCAGCTGTAATTTTGGGAAATTCACATTGGGGAATTAGAATGCAATGTGTAATTATGCACCACGCATGATAGAAATTTAATGTAAATGTGCCATACGGGTTGAGAAAAGTCATATGAATGCACAGGAACAACAGAATGTGAGCAGCTGTGTGTAGTACTTTTATGTTTTAGCACTAAGGCCCAGATTTATACTTTTATTGTGCCTCATTTGTGTCATTTTGTTTTTACGCAAAAGCGGTGCAAACTTACAAAATATAATTGTATTTTGTAAGTTTGCACTGCTTTTACGTCAAAAAATAGCGCAAATGAGGCACAATAAAAGTATAAATCTGGGCCCACGTTTAATTTCATTTATTTTTTGACAAATCTTTGCATAATTTCACACAACTCAGTTTTTGCATGGCACAATTTTATCACAAGGGCATCAATCTCCCCTAAACATTTACTACAGTTTGTAAAACCAGGCTAAATAATAATGGCACTAAAACACAGCCTATCACATATTTGTTGGTATTGCAAATCAGTGCATATACCCAGTGGGCTATATCGTACCTGTGCCATCCCCACAGCATACAAACCTAGTATAATTTTTAAGATTGGTCTTTCTGTATCCATTTCTGTAAAAGTGGACCATGATTTGGATCTATTGACCAGGACAAATTCCATGAAGGTCCTATTAAGTGTGGCCTTGCTATTTGAACATATTCATTACATTGCATATATAAAAGCATTCCCTGATCTTATTCCCATCTCAAACCATCTTGCAGATTGGTGTGAATCTCTTCAGTGTTCACCCAATATTGTAGACAGTTGAGTAGCACCCAGTTGAATATCCTTCTAGCTCAATCCAAAAGGCAAATTGGTATATAATTGTCTGGGATGCTTCTACTGCTGTTGTCATGCAAATGGATGATTATAGCTGGCAGCCTATAAGAAGGAATGGTTCCTAACATTAATATGGCATAAAACATGATATCACAGCTTTACTTCTGAACAGTGCAAGTCTACTGGAAGTGCATCAGAAACAGGCGTTTTATTAGGCTTCTCACTAAGAACTGTACTATCCCTTTCCAGAGGCAGGACCATTGAAGTGGAGCTACAGTTTTGTCTTTTTATTGGTGCTTTTGTGACCACCATAGTCTGTAAGAGTGACTTCCCAAGACCAGGTTAGTGCCGTGATACTCATAGGATAAGAGTTCCCAGACTTTATTGACGTCTTTGTAATTGACAGTCTACTTTATTTCATTCCATAACCTTTGAGGAGCTCCTTGTTTCTTCTTGGCTATGTTTCTTCTTGGCTATTAGCTTTTTTGCAGCTTATTTTTAGCTCATTAAAAGCTATTTGACAGAGTCACATTAAAATTGTCACAGACCAGTGGAGTATGATACATTGTAGTCCTCATAACACATCTAATTTGTGGAATAGATTTTTCTAGTGTTAACTCACTGCTTAGATAAGGACCTTTCATGACCACCTTAACTTTTGCAAAAGGAGTGAAGACCTATCAATTTCGGTATACCATTTGACTGGGTCACACAGTGTGTCTATTCTGTAGGCATGGCATTCTTACATGGAGGTTCTGAGAAGTCACACTTCATTGTTTGGAGCCAGATCACCTTCCATACAACCTACCAGACTGATGATTACTGATGATATCAATCAAAGGATGTCATTTAAACCCACATATAACCAATCACTTAATTACGATCACACGCTTCTCCCAACCTGTGACTCTACTCCAGCGCTATGCAATAACAACTAATGCAACCTCCCTACACAGCCTCCACCATTCAGAATCACTATATTGTGCAGCTTCACTCCTTCTCGAGAAACTCTCTAGTACTACCCAAACATAGTTGCTGACATGTAGGCTGTGCCATTAAATATGTTTCTCCTTCACAACATTACGTTCCTGTATGCTTTCATGGGCAAGTTAAAAGTGTTCACAAGTCACATTAGTGGTAGCAAAGAGCTATATAAATGCAAAGAAACGGTAACATTGTTTAACACATCTTAACCTGCTTTTTATTTACTTGACTGAAAATGACCAACATGAGAACATTACATTTCTCATTTTGACTAAGCTGTAGAAACAAAATATTTGCTGCTCACTGACAACATGCAGGGCGGATAATCTCACATTGAAACAGGTATAAAAAAATGTAACAAATGTTTTTGTATTCTTTGCGATGTTGTGTGCAGGAATGTAAATGGAGCAACTTGGATTTGCTGTATATAAAACGTTTTGCAGCACAGCAAAATGGAGGAACAGATTGTGATTTTGACCTGCACATCAGCTTTTAACATACAAAACCCTGCATATATATTATCGTTGTAAAAATATGGAGTAAACTGAATTTTAACTAGTTATGAAGCTCTCTTCGTAGAAATGGATTCTCACTTGATAAGAAGCATGTAGCATGTTTTTTTTCGCGGATATGAAGGCCTAAAAGAACAATTTTAACTTAGCTTTCTCACAATTACATAAGCTTGCATTTACATAGAAACATTTAATACAAGATGATTCACCTGGATTTAAAGCCGAAACGTCCGTCCAAACCTACTATGTGTATCATTCATAATAGGTATCATGAGTTTTACACTGCTGCCAAACTGAAGAAAATTCTTTTAGTGCTGCTTCTCTTCCCATTTGCTAGGTACCGATGCAAACATTGTATGTTACAGTCCACAAAACATACTGTCACATTTTTGCCAAGTTTATTTAGCAAGGAATAGAGCAAAACAATTAAATACACGTTTAAACTAGGTGATGAAACTAGGTTTCTGACAACAACGCATTTGTTTTAGAATGAAGACTTTCCGATGCCCCTTTTACCACTAGAAATGACTTCCCTTCCCCATCCCTTTAAGCAGCGCCTTTGTATTTGTTAATTATTATTAACACTCACCTCCAGGAGGAGGTGAAAGCAGTTCTAAACATTTTGAAGCCACAGGATGCGCAAGTCAGCTCACGGATAGCCCTTCACTCAGGCTAACCTGGCTGGCAACCAGAAAAACCTGGAAAATGAGCTACGAAAGTACTCAGAACGATATTTTCAAAATGCAAAATGAAGCACATATAGAAAGAGGAAAAAACTAGGAGAAAGAAATATATTTCTCCTTGTTATACCTCCCCTGGGAAAGCATAGTATTTTGATACATTCCCAGATCTACCACTCATAGTAAATCTAGGAATGCACCAAAATCCATGGATGGATGCGTAGGAACACCCATGCTCCACCCTTGGCCGCCTTCCTGGGGCAGAGTAACATGAGGCATCGACTTGCGCTGCCTTGCATTGCTCCAGATTTACTAAGCACCCCCCCGGGCCACCCGGTTTGGCTTTGTGTGGCTTGGTAAATCTCATCTATGTATTGCGCTGCCCTACATTGATACATTTGGCCCCAGATGTCTTATCACTAGGATCTGTGTCACACCAATAGTTTGCGATTAAGAAAGTATGTCTTGCAGTGCAACAATTTCCGCTTCAGTAGAAAAGCACAGCAAACATTCCAATTTTCAGGTAAAAGACCAATTCACGTAGAGGTTCACTATCTATGTTTAATTTGCTAAGATTTTGCAACACATAGGCATCTGTTGGAACCTCGAGCCCATAACAAGCTGAGCTTTCATGTTGCTTCTGCCTGTCTTCCTCTCTGCACACGGGCCACAGCATTACTTCCAGAAATGCATATTTTGGAACTGCAAAACCAGATTTGAGTCTTGGCGCTGGCTCAACAGACTATAATTCTGGGCAAATCACTTAGGGCATATTTATGAAAAAATCATGCAGCGCAGCAAGGCACCTTGCTACACTGCACTACATCATAGGGAGGGGCAGGAATGTGCCATATCTAACATCTAATATCTAAGCATAGAACTGTCCACTCAATTTGAGTGGTTTTGGCCTTAAGGGAGAAAAACTTTTTGACTTTAAGGAGGAAACAGTGGTGTTGAGCCACTGTAGGGGCATCCATTCACTTCTCCATAAGCTGTTATAACTATTGGTGTCTTAAACTGGACAAGCGGAATACACCTCAAATCTGCACACATCATAACTGTTAGACTTGGCATGGTCTCCCCTAACTTTTTGCCTCCGTTTCCTAGGTTGTTGATGTATGCTGGACTCTGTTTTTGCTGTTTTTGTTACTCTGGGAATTTTACCACTGCTATCCAGTGCTAAAGTGTAAGTGCTCCTATGTAAAAATATATGTGTAATTGACTTTCCATGATTAGCATATTTGATTTACTAGTACGTCCCTAATGCACTGCACTAGAGCTGCCCAGGGCCTGTAAATCAAATGCTAGTAGTGGGCCTGCATCTGTGTGTGCAGTTTTAAACTGCCAATTCGACTTGGCAGGGCGAAGTGTATGTTAAAAGAGGGACTTGTACTTATGTATTTTACATGTCCTAACAGTGAAATACTGCCAAAAACCGTTTTTCACTGTTGCAAGGCCTATCTCTCATAGGTTAACATGGGGGCTGCCTCTTAATATTATTAAAGTTCAGATTCCCTTAGGGAGCAGATAGAAAAATGGAGTTTAGGGTCTCTGAGCTCACAATTTAAAAATACATCTTTTAGTGAGGTTGGGTTTAGGACTTTTAGAAAGTAGTCATTTTCTTGCTTAAACCATTCCGAGACTCTGCCTGTTTGTCGACTGCCTGTCTGGGTCAGTTTGACAGTTGGACTGTTTGCACCTCTCTCTAGACAGTGACATAAAGGGAGCTGAGGTGTAGCCTGCATATGCTGATGAGCCATTTGTGCTAGGAGGGAGGGCAGGAGCGGTTATTCACACCTGGAAGTGGCTGTGCCTGCCCTCACACAATGCAGTCTCCGGCCCTCTGGTGTGTGTCTGGGGCCTGGCCTGGGCAAGGCAGGATTTCACAAACTTTCCTTTGAAGTAGGCCTACTTCAAAGGCAAAAAGGGGTTTAAGAAGAGCACCCAAAACCCCTGAATATCAGATCACTTCTGGAATCAAGAGGGACCTCTGCCAAGGAGAAGAGCTGAAGAGCTGATGAGAAGTGCTGCCTTGCCTGTGACTGCTTTGTGGAGCTATCCTGCAGTTGATGCTTCTGCCTGTGAAAGGGAACAAAGACTGGACTTTGTGGTATATTCCTGCTTAAGAAGGACCATCAAAGACTTCCCCTACCAGCACCTAGACTCTCAGCTGAGACTCCTGTACTGACAAGTGGTGCCCTATCCAGCCCCTGGGCCCTTGAGAGGAGAAGCTGATGAAAATCCAAGAAGACCGACTTCGGACGACTCTGGACCGAAGCCACTGCCAAATCGCGTGACGCCGCCTGCAACTGACTCCATGGTCCTCACTGAAGTGTGACGATCCTCGCAGGCCCGACACCAATGCAGCCCTGCCGAAGTCCGTGACTCCGTGGAAGTCGCTGCATCACATCATGAATGATGCCACCCGAAGTGCCTGATTCAACGCTTCGCACCGCCGCCTCACTTCCACCGCTCTGCAACAAGGGCCTCTTCGTGATGCCTCAGCTCTTTTGCCCAGCAGCACCGGAAGTGATGCTGCCTTGGCTCCAGCAACACCGCGATCCCCGATGTCGCGCGCCAGCTTGTTTTCACACTTTACTAAGGTACTGTAACTGGGGGTCTGCATGACTGCGTGCCCAGCACCGTTAGCGTCGGATTGTTAGGAATGACTGTCACACGCCTTATTAATACCTCATTGAAGCATTTTGTGTTTCTAATCGCTATTTTAAAGTTTAATATTTAAAAAATCATACCTTGACTTGTGTATGTTGGATGTTTGTCATTCTGGTCTTGTTTTGTTTAGATCACAATTGGCTATTTTTCTAAACCCGTGTTGAGTCATTTTGTGCTCACTTTGTGGTGTTTTTTACTGTGTGTGTTAGTACAAATACTTCACACCTTGTCTCTGAAGTTAATCCTAACTGCGCGTGCCAAGCTTCCAAAGGGGGGGGGGGGGGTTCTCCTTTACCCTGACTAGAGTGAGAATCCTTGCTTGGACGGGGGTAACCGGACTCCCAATCAAAGACCCCATGTCTAACAATAACATTTTTCAATCCACGGAGACTGCACAAACAGGATAGAAATAAGAAATCTGCTTTAATCTGACCAGGAGATGGCAGGTGGATGCCAAGAGAATCATTCCCTGATTCGCAAACAATTGTATGGAAGCTGATCAACCTGTTTATCTGGCACACTAAATCTGTAGGGACTATGACACCAGTGAAATGACAATATCTATGAGGAACCTTGAACATGCCCTTAATCACACAGTATCACTAATCAAACTTTAACATCACTATTTTAACACACTATCTCTATGGTGCTGTGAGCATTATCTTCACACAGTATCTCTGAGGGGACTTAAACCTGATTATCTGCACACATAAATAAGAGTTGATATTATGCATGCCTATATATGTTGAACATTGGCACTCGCTACTGTGCGGTTATAGTTAGAACCATGTTTCTTTAGAAAATTGATTTTTTGTTTTGCTAATCATTTTGGCTCAGATTGACCAATATTCACAGATTTTACCCCCAAAAATGGTTCATCCACCTCAACTCCTTCCTGTAAAGTTTCAGGGTGATCTGTTAAGGGGGTTTGGGGTGAGAAAAAGGGGTTGCCTCTAAACACATTTTTCCAGAGTAATTTCCCTTTGGAAAACTTTTTAACAGCGAAACAAGAATTACACCAAATTTGGCAGAAAGCTAAATCTTTACTTAAAAAGTGTGCTTTTTGTGATTTGGTGTAAATCATTCAGAAGTGCCTGAGAAATTACATTCTCAGTATAGAGACCCTGTATTACTGTGGCTCCAGGAGATCAAAAGATTTAAAATAGTATTTGGCCAAGGGGACATGGTCCCCTGGGACTTTTAAGTCTTGTAGAGGGGTGGACCCCACCCCTTTTTATTGGAACCGACTCCAGGGGATGGGGTCCATGGGCCCAATTAAAGGTCAGGTAGGGGGGCTGCATCACTCCCTCCCCCTTTATTTATAAATTTATTTATATATTTTGATACCCTTGGATTGGGGTCCCTGGAGCTCGATGTCCAAACCTAGGCTGAAATGCGTCCCTGGGGCAAAGTAGCGCAACACAGTGATTTGTGCTGCGTTGCTTTACTCCAGATTTATGAAGCCAGTCAGGGCCATGCAAGGAGGCCATGCGTGGCTTCATAAATCGCATTTTGGGCTTGAATTGCACTTGCATCACATTGCATGGTGCAAATATGCCCCTTAGTATAATGACCACACTGCAACTGCACTGCAACACTGTGTATATACGATGCAGTGATTTCATTTTATAGTTTGCCCATCGCAAAGCTGCATATTATTTGTTAAGGGTTGCATTGCACATTTCTGGGTAGATCTAGGTTGTAGTTTGTGTTGATATGAATCAATGGACACATAATGTAGTTGTGCGTCATTAATAGTCCACATGCATATGTGTCAATTACACTGAAAGAACACATATAGGGAAAAGTTGTGCTATAATAAAGAGTGTTCCATAACTGCTGCATGCCTATAATATTAGGTTGAGAATTTTAGTGTTATTTTTTTTTTACACAGCATGGTAACCTCACTAGTTTGGACATAATGCCAGTGACAAAATGATATCCGATTTGCTCACGCATATAGTTTTGTGAATTGAGTGCCAAAATGCCTTCTGATTTAATTCCAACGCTCTCACTTCTCACCCGATTAGCTATTTATTACTTAACTATTTTCTTGTTCTTATTTACAATAAAGTGCACGAACAAATATAGATGGGAATAAGAACGCCTACCAAGCAACCCCCTATTTTTCCACTGCAACTGTTCGTACTGACAGACAGGAAACCCCAAACAAGACTTTAATTTGGCCAGCTTCAGATGTGCAAATGCACGATCATGCATAACAAGACTCATTAGCATGACCACAGACCAGTGTTCGGAAATCCCCTTAACTTGGAGAAAACGCCCAGCTGGGGGAAGCGCCCTGCGGCAACAGAACACACCTTTGCAAAGTCGAGAGAAGGAGCAGCAGCTTGGTGTAGAGCAGCATCTTGCTGTGTTCTCATCTTTACGTTTAGCAAATACATGAATGGGGCAGAGGCACTGGAACATGTTTTCTTAGTTAGGGGCCTGCAATTCAAAACACTATCCATGCTGAAAAAGGAAAACAAAGATAGATTATCTTTCTAGTGTTTTGCAAAACCTTATGCGTGTGAGCAGTTAATTCTTATTTTTAACATGTAAATAAATAAAGCAACTCTCTTTTCCAGGTTTCAATTGTCCCTAAGACAAAGCTCAGTGTGACAGGGATGCCTCTCGCTTATAGACCGTAACAAGAGATGTTGTTGGAGAAATTTACTTTTTTCCTCTTTAAATTGGTAATTCGGTGCTGCAGTTCTATTAAGATCGCAGAACAAGTACCTGTTGCTTAGCTGTATTAAATCCTTACGGAGATTGCACCTAGTTATTTTCACAACCTCCTCTCCCTTCAAGGTGCAGACCTATGCTGAATGATTTTTTCCCAGAAATGACTGGTAGGGGTGGGGAAGGGTTCATTAGAATAGATTTCCTTTGCATTTTACCAACAGAACTAAAACACAGATTAGGAAAAATGAATTACTGTTTAAGGCTTGTGAGGAAGAGAGGGGAAGCAGACAAAAGTGGAAAACAGAATTGGAGAAATCTCAGAAAAACTAGAAGGGCAAAGAAGAAGAAAGCGTAAAAACAAGGAAAATCCAGAAAAACTCAGCTGCCAAAAAGAGAGGTGGATAGTGAAAAAGAACGCATGCTGAGCAAAGAGGTAAGTTCAAAATAAAAGGGAAGCAAAACAGCAACTGCAAGGGACAGACGGAAAACATGGTAGGACACCAGATGCTGGTAAGGAAATAGGTGTGTAGGCAGCTAAGAGAAAGAACAAGAAGTACAGAAGAAGACAAGGTAGCAGGACTGTTAAGGAGGGATAGACAAAGAGATCAGGATCAATTATTACTGAGATAACAAGATAAGAGAAACAGGTGGGGAGCAGCTGCAACATCTAGGCATGGGTGAAATTTAGATTACAGGTGTTATGCACGTAATTTCGGAAGTCTTGACTTCCACTGATTACGCTAAATTCCTGAAATTACACCATGATGACTTAACTTTTTACTGCTAATTGGATGTAATTACGTGATCATGAAACAGGTCATTCAAACGAACAACAGAACGCGAAAGGCTGTTCGTGGTGCTTTAACATGAATTCTTACGGCTAAAATTGACATGAAGAAGCAGTTTATGCTAAAGTATAGCATAAATTGGAAAGTATACAGATTGCATATTTACTCGTAATTTGATCAAAATTTCGTGGAATCAGGAGAAATCAAACTATCCTAAATTGGCATAAACCAGAGCACACTCAAGTTGTTCCGTGTAAGGCATTAGTATCTTATTCATTGCTGTTTTTTTCCCTTACATACTGGTTTGGCAATTATAATGTGAAAACTTAGTTACGAGTACAATGATGCACAGAAAACAACAAGGACTGAACGAGCAAAACCTGCCTCACATCAGGCAGCTTGACACTTCTGAGAACTAGATTGAGAATGTGAGATTTAATGGGGACAACAGAATGTAGAAACTACAGAGGAACAATTGCCAAAAAAGGGAACTTGAGAGCCCCAGCTGGTGAAAGAGTCTGCATGCAAGGAGAGGAAGAACTGCTGAGGAAAAAGATAGGTGAAAGAATTGATGAGTCCTAAGATGTCACTGAGACTTTAAAAAAGAAAATGGATATAGAGGTTCAACTACTTATTGAAGAAGAAGTAGGAACTGCAAATGAGATTTGGAAAATGAGGGCAATGCCTTGCAGTCAATACCTAATGACAGTACCAATATAAAAAGGAAATTCAAGGACTGAACAAAAGCTACTAAGGAGATATGGCTACACGGGAAAAGTGACATGGGAGAAAGGGGTGCTATTGGAGGGAATGGTGCAGAAACATTAAAATATGAAACCAATTTCGAATTTGCAGCAAGTCATGAATGGTGAAAATGCAAACATTGTTCAGTTTAGCCAGCAGGCTAGATGGAAGAGGAACTGCATGGAAAATGAGGAACTACTCAGGAGAGTTGGACAGACAAAGGAAAATAGAGGTAAAAAAAAAAATGCCAAGAAATTATTGAAAGAGAAAAGGCAGAAGGTACTGTTAAGGTGAGAAGATGAGGAAGAAAAAAAGTGGTAATACAGAGACAAACAGTATCAGAGGCAGCAAAGAAACCACTAACGAAATATAAAGATACCTTTTTACAATACAAATGTAGCAAATGAAGATTCCATATATGCTAAGCAAATAGAATGAAAATAGGGTGAACAAGTACTGACGTCAGAGAGAGGACATGGCAGCCAAAGCCGACGTGATTAAATGTACACTAGAGGTAGATAGCTAGATGAAGTTAAATAACGATAAAGAAGAGTGCATGGTGTAATTAAATACATATTAGAAAAAAATTACATAAGAAGCCCCAAGCTATTAAATGGGGATAGATGTACTGTTGTTGAAGATGGCACAGTCAGAGGGAATTATGGAAAACTGGGGCCTATGTTTTTCAAATGAGAAAACTTTCTTCAATCATGCCTAAGCTTTTAAAATGATGTGTGACTAAGCTTTCACAACAGTGGCACACAAACAAATTAAACCCTTGTTCACCATGGGGAATGACAGATGCAAATATCAAACTTGGTATAAAGAAGAGACAGAAGAGATGGTGAGTGTCTGGAAAGACCAAGGGAATGTTTTAGAATTTGGCTAAAATAGCTGACATTGCACGTTCTCTGCGGAGGCGAACAGATCTAACCAAGGCTCTCCCCACTTGAGAAAGAGGCCTCACGCCACCTCCGGATGGAGACGCCACTTGTGATCAACAGTGCGTCGGCGGCTGAGTTAGTCTGCTCTGGCGTTGAGCGAGCCCGCCAGATGTTGAACCATCAGGGTAATGCCATGATGTTCGAGCCACGTCCAGAGGCGTAGTGCCTCCTGACAGAGGGTCCAGGACCCTACCCCGCCTTGTTTGTTGGAGTACCACATGGCGGTAGTGTTGTCCGTGAACACCTGCACCACTTTCCCTTTGAGAGAGGGAAGGAATGCTTTCAACGCAAGTCTGATTGCTCAGAGCTCCAGCATGTTGATGTGAATGTGAAGTCCTGACTCTGCCTCTCCCATGTGGCCGCCCCAACCCAGAAGCGACGCATCTGTCACCATTGAGAGATCTGGTTGGGGAAGGGAGAGGGATCTGCCATTGACCCAATTGAGATTCGAAAACCACCACTGCAGGTCTTTCGCAGTCCCCTCCGAGATCTGGACCATGTCGGAGAAATTCCCCTGATGCTGCGCCCACTGGAACTTCAAGTCCCACTGCAGAGCCCGCATATGCCACCTGGCATGTGCTACTAGCAGGATGCAGGAGGCCAAGAGGCCCAGCAGCCTCGGAGTCTGTCTCACCGAAACCCAAGACCAAGGCTGAAAGACTGGAATCATAGCCTGAATGTCTTGGACTCGCTTTTGGGGAGGATAAGCCCGAAACTGCACTGTGTCCAAAACTGCCCTGATGAAAGGGAGAGTCTGAGAGGGAGTCAGGTGTGACTTCGGCACGTTGATAGTGAACCCCAGTTGGTGCAGGACGTTCGCCGTAGTCTGGAGGTGTGAGACCACTGTCTGGGGCGAAGGTGCTTTCAACAGCCAGTCGTCTAGGTAGGGGAAGACTGAGACCCCTAACCTGCGCAGATGAGCTGCAACCACCACCATCACTTTCGTGAACACCCGAGGGGCACTGGTAAGGCCGAAAGGGAGCACAGTAAACTGAAAGTCTGTGGGCAGGCAGGATGGGGATGTGGAAATAAGCGTCCTGCAAGTCCAACGCTACCATCCAGTCATCTGGGTCTAAGGCAGACAGAACCTGAGCCAGGGTGAGCATTCTGAACTTCTCCTTCTTGAGGAAGTAGTTCAGGTCCCAAAGATCTAGGATAGGGCGCAAGCCTTTGTCCTTCTTTGGTATCAGAAAGTAATGGGAATAACAACCACGACCTACTTCTGGCACAGGGACCTTTTCGATAGCTCCCTTGGCCAAGAGCCGCGACTTCCTGGCGGAGAAGCACCTAATGATCCTCCGAAAGGGGATGGAAGGATGGCGGCATATGTGGTGGTGCGGATTCGAAAGGGAGGGAGTAGCCCTTCCGAATGATTTGCAAAACCCACCCGTCCGTGGTGATGTTCCCAGTGGGGCAGGTGATGGCGGATTCTGCCACCTACTGGGAGGGAGTGAGGGGACAGACTAGGAAGGTTTGGAGGCTGCTGCAGGGGCAGGGGTGGACAGACCTCTGGTTCCCTGACCCCACGACCACATGGGATTTCGCGCCCCCGGACACGCATAGGCTGTCCAGCGTACATGGCCCGTTGGCTGGGTTGAGGACGCGACAGGGCACCCCTTCCGTGGCCACGAAAGGGACGAAAAGCGGACTGTGGGGGGGGGCATGTGGCTGCAGAAAGGCCAAGGGAATGTGATGCTATTAATTGTGTTTGACCAATCACTTTGTGTTTCACCGCTGCGCATATTAGTTGCTCAATGTTCACAAGTAGCACATTAAGGGCCTGATTCTAACTTTGGAGGACGGTGTTAAACCGTCCCAAAAGTGGCGGATATAGCACCTACCGTATTACGAGTTCCATAGGATATAATGGACTCGTAATACGGTAGGTGGTATATCCGCCACTTTTGGGACGGTTTAACACCGTCCTCCAAAGTTAGAATCAGGCCCTATATGTTTTGTTCAGTTTAGCTGCCTATTGGCTTTGACATGGCATTAGCCATTACTTTCTGTATTCAGTTTAGCCGCCTATTGGCTTTGACATTGCATTAGCCATTACATTCTGTATTCTGCCTATTGGCTTTGACATGCTGTATTCAGTTTAGCTGCCTATTGGCTTTGACATGGCATTAGCCATTACATTCTGTATTCTGCCTATTGGCTTTGACATGCTGTATTCAGTTTAGCTGCCTATTGGCTTTGACATGACATTAGACATTACATTTGATATTTAGGTTAGCTGCCTATTGGCTTTACTGTGGAGTTAGACATTGCAGTTGAAACATTGCAGATGTCTGTATTCTTCCAAGCTGTGTTTTTCCACAAGATGAACCAAGCTGTTTTCTTCACACCAGACTAGACCTGATAAGAGAGAGTACATTTGGTGTTTTCCTTTCTGCTCAGCCTTGGGAATAGGAGAAGTCTAGGAGATCTGGCCAGTCTCCAAAGGCTTGCGTAGTTTTCCCAGGTCTGAAAGGAGGGGGTACGCTTTTGTAAGGATGACTCTGGGCTACAGTGAGTTAGATTCTAATCTGCTTGACTTCAGGCTGGAGCTAGACGTCAGTTGCCAGTCTCCCGTGTGGGTAGATAATCTCTTTCTCGCAGATGACCGGAGTCATCAACTTGCAGACCCCAGAAAGATGAAGCTGAAGATAGGTACTACTTGCTCATACGATGATGAATTTTGACTTTTATGCTTTGCTACTATAATCATATAATATATATCTGCTGTGTACATTGCAACTGAGAAGTACTGTGATATATTTTGTTTTCTTGCTGCGACTACTTTGTGCTTGAAATCTATTAATTTGTCTCTCAAGAACTTGTGGGTGGGGAAGAATTAACAACAATAAAGGTCTTCTTTGAAATCAGAAGTGCATTCCAGAGAGTTTCTGTAAGCTCAGATATGAGATAAGTAGGAAAGCAGAACAGGGACCGAGCCGTAGCCCTGGACTCCTTGAACCTCTCCAAGGCTGAGTCCACTTTGTCTCCGAAGAGACAGGTGCCATCAAAGGGCATGTCCATGAGTGACTGTTGGACATCCCCCGAGAAACCAGAAGTATGTAACCAGGCATGGCGCTGCAAGGCCACTGTCGTAGCAACTGATCTGCCCAGAGAGTCGGTCGTATCCAGCCCACAACGGATGGTGAACTTTGACGCGTCTCTCCCATCTTTGACTTCTTGGGAGACAATAGCACGGGCCTCCTCATGTATCTGCGGCAGGACTTGCGCAACCATATCCCACAGGGAGTGGGAATAACGGCCCAAAAGGCATGCGGTGTTCACGGACCGCAGCTCGAGGCTGGAGGAAGAAAATAACTTCTTACCAAACTGTTCCAGCCTTTTGGATTCCCTATCCGGGGGTGCGGAAAGGAACGCGCCCGAAGAAGAGGACGTCTGGATAGCAAGACTCTCAGGCGTAGGATGTTGGGACAGGAACTTCAGGTCGTTCGGCGCAGGCCGATGGCAATCGTCCTGTTCACAGGAGCCCCTCTGTTGGGTTTGGACCACGTACCCAAAAGGAGGTCAGTGAGGGCTTCATTAAATGGGAGAAGGGGTTCAGATGTAGAAGCCCCAGGCTGAAACACCTCCGTCAGGAGGTTAGACCTGACTTCTACAGTAGGTAGCTCAACGCCAAGGACCTCAGCCGCCCTACTAACCACCATACCATAGGTAGCTCCCTCTGCCGTAGCCACGGTAGGAGGAGACAGCATGCCAGAGTAAGGAGAAGTATCAAGACCACTGGCTTCGCCCAAGTCCTGTGCCCAGTCCTTAGTAGAGTCTTCCTGGTATTCATAAGGGTCCAGGGACCCCTCCAATTCCTCCCCGTATTCGTACCCATAGGAAAATGGGTCAGAATCTGACTTCGGGCGAATAGGGCCCACCGAAGCCAATGGCAGCGTCGGCCAACGCCGCTCTGACTCTGAGTCGTCGGGGATGAGAATCAGGTCGACGTCGATAGTGGCACTACCGACGTCGAGAGCGTCGCTAAACAACCCGGCGCCGGGGAAGGTCCCGACTGTGCGACCGGAGTCGGTGCAGATCAGCACACGGATCCGGAGGTGACCTCGGTGGCCGTTGCCGGGGCCGAAGCCGCCGGCGCGGAACCCGAAGGCCCCTCAGCCAAGCCACTTGGGCCCGAAGGCGCCCTATCGGGGTTGGCACGCCCAAAGATGAGGCACATGGCCTCGTAAAACTCAGAGTTGGGCGTGGGTCGCTCCGGCTCTGGGAAACTCGGGGAAGCGCAAAGCCGACCCAGACGTAGGTTCTGAGGACAGAGGCCTACTTCGTGGAGGCTCGTCCCGCGTCACCTCGGCCGAGCGACGGGGTGAAGTCGGAGAGTGATGGGACTTCTTCGACTTCTACTTCTTCTTACCGTGACCCGACGATTTCAAAGAAGACGAGTGGTGGTGGCTCCATGATCGATCTTAAGACCTTCCTCTCGGCACTTGGAGCACGACTTCGGGTCGTGGTCGCGCTCGAGGCGCCACAGACAGACACAATGAGGGTCTGTCACCGACATCATGCGGTGGCAGTCCTCGCACGGCTTGAACCTGGTCTTCGGGGACATCCTCGATGCACCAAAGGTTGCACAAAAAAATATCGACAAAAAGGTCGAATTCGGTCAAAAAAATAGCAGAGGGTAGCTCTCTCTCAGATCAGCGCGTGGCACGGAAAGAAAAGAACTGACGTCACTGCGCGAGGGCGGCGTCTATGTAGATCCAGTCTGACGCCTGGGGGAAAATTCTAAGTTAAGGAATCTGCAACTAGAAGTCTCTATCAGATCTTCATCTATAATAACATACCATCTCTGTGTGGACTTGGACATGATTACTTTCACACACTATCTCTGTGAGGACTTGGACACTCCTATAATCATATACTATATCTATAGGGACTTGATTAAAATTATCTTCACACTCTACATTTGTGGGTACTATCATCACGGCTGAAGACATCATCTCACTACAGACCCTGGGGCTACTGTGAGCACATACCACCTCAAGTAACATTATTGCATGCAATCCCAATACAATGATTACCTACCACCTCCGTGGGCATCATCCAGCACTATCCCTGTGCACACCTTAACATTACATGCAGTCACTGTGAGGTGTGGTCTTATAGCTATTTTGGCAAAACCTTTAGTAGCTAATCACACTCTGGGTTCCATTTGACCACCCATGTTCCTTTGTTACATATGTTAATTTTTATGTGCTAGTTTACATATCTCCTAAAAGTTTGAGCATAACTACATTGGTTAAATACAGTTTTAATTGCCTTTCTGTAATCAAGATATTATATTTTCTGACACATTAACATAATCCATCTTTTATGTATACCCCCGGTATATATTACGCAATTCATATATAAATAGATCATATTTTTTTTTTAAAACACATGTTTAGCTATGTGCCTTTGACTGTATTCAATCACAAATAGGATTATGGCCTAGGTCCTCACAATGATGGTTGCACCTGTTCAAATCCCCACAAGGATGGTTCTGTGCGCACGATTAAATAACAATATATTTACAAATTTGAAGCAGGATCCTGAATCATTAATTTTTTCTTAACATATTTCTGTTATTAGTATATTTGAAAGACACTGGGAAAGGTTAGTCCCCCAAGAGGAGGAGGGGGGGGGGGGGAAGGCGGTGATGTTATCCTTGTGGGGAATTGGGTGTGATAACACACTCACGTCGTGAGGACTTGATTGCACTATGGGGACCTGAAGCCATGGGCCCCACAAGGCAATGTCTTCTAAACAATAAAAAAAAATGACTTCAGGAATACTTCACTATTGCCGTTTGATCCTTATCTGCAATTAAAGAATGATGGTGCAATAAAATGTGATGCAATATAAACCAATATAATTGTTTTTGGCTAGTAACCTAGAGGTATCAATGCCCACGGTTACATTTTAATGCTTTTACCAGAAATATAGATTCTTTACGATGCTTTGGTTAAATATTAATATGCACCATGGATATATTCTTGTATATTATGGCTAGGTGGTTGAGAGACTATCGTTGTTTTGCAGTAAGGGCTACATTTTCATTGGCCACTAACTGAAGCAATGTTATGCCAGCAGCATGGGGAAGTTTATTTTTAACAGAAAAGGCATGTTCTTATAATAATAGTAAACCTCTTAGAAGATGTATTCAGATATTATCATAATATGTAAGTACATTTAAAACATTGAATTGCTTAATGTAAAACTGTTTTAATTTGGAAACTTATGGAAACAGTTTGTTGACCTTCCCAATGGTGGGTGAAGAGCAATCATAACAAGCACTGGCAAAGCCAATAGGTCTTGTCTATGCAAGAGCTACTGGCTTAGCCAAAGTGTTTTAGCCATTTTGTACACCAGTATGGCTGGGTTCACCACAGCTAAAAGTTAGTGGTTCATAGGAGAGTGGCGTGGATAGTCAGAGTGGAGTGGCACACAGTGGAGAAGAATGTGATAGAGTGGAGTAGTGTGGAGTGGTGCAGATTGGAGTAGGGGGCTGTGGAGTGGTGTAGAGTAGAGAGGAGTGGTACAGAGTGGAATATCAGAGTGGAGTGTCATGCAGTGAAGTGTCATGGATTAGAGTAGCGTGGAATAGAGTGGCGTGGAGTGGCTTAGAGTGGCTCACAGTGGAGTGGTATAGTATGGAGTAAAGTGGAATACTGTGTCATAAAAGAGTGAGGTAGAGTGCAGAGGCGTAGAGTAAAGTGGTATGGAGTACATAGAGGGAGTTGCATAGAGTGGAGTAGTGGAGTCGTGTCAGAATACAGTGGAGTGGTGTAGAGTAAAGTTGTGTGGGGTACAAAGAAGGAGTTGCGTGGAGTACAGTGGAGCAGACTGTTGTACTGTGTGTCATGGGCATGTACAGTGGCGTGCCATATGGTGGAGAATTGTAAAGTGGATGGGCAAAGGGTGAAGGGGCATAGAGTTTTGTGGTATAAAGTGAAGTAGTATGTCATAAAATGGAGTGGCATAGTTTGTCATTGAGTTGAGTGTCAGAGTAGAGTGTCTTTAGAGTGGAGTAGGCTACAGTTGAGCATTGTGGAGTGGAGTGTCATAGGGTATAGTGTCAAGAGTGTAGTGTTGTAGAGTGTAGTAGGTCAGAGTAAACTGTCACAGAGAAGAGCAGATTGGTGAACAGTTGAGCAGAGTAGCGTAGAGTGGTGTACAGTAGAGTGGCGTGGAGTGGTACATAGTGGCTTAGAGTAGGGGTGGAGAGAGAAGAGGCGTAGAGTAGAGTGAGGTCTTGTAGAGTGAAGGGGCATAGAGTGGAGTAGAGTATTGTAAAGTGTAGTATTGTAGAGAGTTGTGGAGTGTCGTACATCGGACTGTGATAGAGTGGAGAGGGATACAGTGGAGTGAGATACAGTGGAGTGTCATGGAGTGGAGTGTCATGGGGTGTTGCAGAGTGGAGGAGAGTGGAGTGGCATAGAGTGGAGTAAAGTGTTGCATTGTAGAGTAGAGTGGTGTAGATTAGCATAGAGTGGTCTAGAGTGGTGTACAGTGCAGGGTCATAGGGTGAAGAGGCATACAGTGTCATCTAGTAGAGCAGAATGAGGTGTCAGAATGAGGTGTCAGAGTGACATATCACACGTGACTAATGTGGAGTGGAGGGTTGTGGAGTGGAGGGTTGTAGGGTGGAGTGCCATAGAGTATATTGTCATAGAGGAGTAACATGCGTAGAGTGGAGTAACGTGTCATAGGGTGGAGTAAAGTGTTATAGAGTGGGGTAAAAAGTCATAGTGTGGCGCACAGTAGACTGCCATAAAGTTGAGTAGAGAGGCGAACAGCTGAGTATAGTGGAGTAGGAGTGGTGCAAAGCTGCATAAAGTGGAGGGGCGTAGAGTGGCATAAAGTTGAGTACAGTGGCGAATAGCTGAGTATAGTGGAGAAGGAGTGGTGCAAATATGCATAGAGTGGAGGGGCCTAGAGTGGAGTGCTGTAAAGTGTCATAAAATGGAGGGGAGTAGAGGGCCATAGAGTGGAGTGTCGTAGAAGACCATAGAGTGGAAGGGCTTGCAGTAGAGTGCTGTAGAGTAGAGGACCGCAAAGTTGCGGAGTGTGGAGTGGTGAGGAATAGAGTGGAGTGGAGTGGCGTAGAGTGTATTGTCATGGTTGTAAAATGGAGGCGCATATAGTAGAGGGGCATAGAGTGGATAAAATACCTTAGAGTGGAATAGAGTGGAGTGAAGTGGTATGGAGTAGAGTTGTGCATAGTGTCATAGACTAGAGTGTCAGAGTAGAGCGCCATAAAGTAGGTCATAGAGTAAAGCGCCATAGAGTAGTGCTGTGTACAGTGGAGTTGAGTGGCATAGATTAGCATGAAGTAGTGTTGAGTATTCTAGAGTGGGGTGGAGTAGAATGGCAAAGAATGGAGTAGAGTGTCGTAGAGAAGAGTAGTGTGTCACAGAGTGGAGAGACGTAGAGCGAGGGGCGTAAAGTGGCATAGAATATCACAGAGTCTTGTGGGAAAGAGTGGAGTAGAGTCTCAGAGGCATAAAGTGGAGTTGCATAGAGTGGATTTGCATAGAATGTTATAGTGTGTCATTCTTAGAGTAGAGTTGAGTATAGTGGAGTTGCTTAGAGTGGAGTAGAGTGACACAGACAGGGGTGTGGAATTTATTAAAATATCTACTTGTCCACGGGACAGGTTGCTTCTCAAATCTACTTGTCCTGTAAAAAGATCTACTTGTCCCTTTGGTGCCATGTAGTGTGTGTCCAAATTATAGCAGCAATCTCATTATGTAAGAGCTCTGATAATAGCCTCTCTGATTATGCCAGGGCTACTACCATAGTAGGGCTTGAATACTTGCAGTTTCAATCCCTACTGTAGCAATTTCCTTATTTTTCCACCTTTCTGCAGATCTGCATACTGGGGCTGGAGGAAGCAGTAAGCAATAGTTCCAGGGCTGGAATGCCTTTGAGTCTGCAAACCTACTAACCTGCATGTTTTAAAGATTTTCACCAGCTTCTCTCTAATATTTTCCCATAATAAGAAAGGGTGGACATTTACTCCTGACAATGGCAGGATTAGAACTTCTTCCAGGGTTGGGAAGAAAGTGGCTGAAGGGAAAATGAACTTGCAAATGCTCAATAGATTTTCACATGAGCAAATCTACACATGCGTATTTACCCATGCTAAAATACAGTTCACAAATATTTTATAGGGGTACGACATATACCATGGGTGCACTTCTGTGACTTTCTTTAAGAATTTGGGGCCACATGTAGGTAGGTTCAGATTTGTGACCCGCAAATTGCGAGTCGCAAATCCGAATGTAGGATGGTGTCCCTGACACCATCTGTGATTCGCAAGGGCTTCGCAAATGCACACCTCATGAATAATCATGAGGTGGGTCGCAATTTGCGACCCCCTTGCGAATGGCGGCCTCACAGGGATGGTGGCCTGCTGGAGACAGCAGACCACCATGTCTGTGACTGCTTTTCAATAAAGCAGTTTTTTGTAATGCAGCCCGTTTTCCTTAAAGGAAAACGAGATGCATTACAAAAACGAAAAATGAAACGTTTTCGTTTCATTTTTTCAGAGCAGGCAGTGGTCCACAGGACCACTGCCTGCTCTGAAAAAATGTTTACAGCGACATTCACAATGGGGAAGGGGTCCCAGGGGGACCCCTTCCCTTTTGTGAAAGTGTTAGCACCCATTTGAAATGGGTGCAAACTGCGATTGGTTTGCGCCCGCATTCGCAAAACAATCCTACGTTGCACTGCGAGTCGCAATTAGGAAGGGAACACCCCTTCCTAATTGCGAGTCGCAAACCCGTTTTGCGATTCGGTAACCAGGTTACCGAATCGCAAAACTGGGTTTGTGCATCGCAATGTGCTATTTGCACGTCGCAAACAGCGAAAGTCGCTGTTTGCGACATGCAAAAAGCTACCTACATGTGGGTCTTGGTCCCTAATTAGGTCTGGTGTTAACAAAGACATTTTGTTTTTATTAAACTTCTATTTCTCTCTCTTTCGGCTGGCTTTACTGTGAGTGATCGCATTCTTCTCTTCCACAAGGAGCATATTGGCACACAAAGTAGTTTTGTTCAGTGTCAGGAACTACAGTGGCAATCAGTGACGTAACAAAACTGGAGGGTGCCCCTTTGCAAAGAACATGGAGGAGCCCCCTCTCCAGACTCACTCAGGGCAGGTGCTGTGCTGAAGGGGCCCCCTGGAGGGCGGCTGCAGGGCCTTTGTTATGCCACTGGTGGCAACATGTGCTTTTAGAGTTCAAAAAGTTTTTTTTTTTTTTTGCCAGTGTTTGTTACAATGTTGAGGGCCTGGTAGCTCCCACAACAATAAAGTGTTACAAAAGCCATGTCAAAACAAGACACGCATTGATGAAACTAAAAGACTTATAAAAATATGTCAGATCAGTTGGCTTTGTCAGTGTTTGTTTATTTTTATGCTTCCCATAATCGTGTTGAAAATGGTTACACTGATTTTCCATTAGAAATATTTTTGGGAAATACTAGCATGCATCAAAACATTTTACTAAATGACACTTCATTTGCATATAATCGGAGAGCATTCTGGGAGCATTATACTTAGCCTCTTAGCCTAAACTTTTCAAACATGTGTATACACGTTTTTTTTTTTTTTTGTACTGGAACCAACGTCAGTAGTGAAGTGTGACCTTAAAACATTTATTTACAGCACTCACCCTAATAATGAAGGTTTTCAAATAATGAACCCTAAATACAAGTTCCAACAGCATTATCTTTTGGAAACACATTACCTCAACTGCAGAGAGTTCCACTCTCTGTAAACAGGCAGCCAAAGGGTTTGTGCTGCAGAGGGTTGGGCCTACTTGTCCCAAGGACAAAGTAAACATAAAATCTTGTTGCCCTTGACCCCAAACAAGATGTCCCGGGTGTCGGGCGATAGGAATTCCACATCCCTGACAGACTGGAGTATCATGGAATGTAGTGTCAGAGTGGAGTGTCGTAAAATGAAATAGGATAAAGTGAAGTGGGATAGATTGAAGTGAGATAGATTGAAGTGGGATAGATTGAAGTGGGATGCAATGGAATGTCATCAAGTGGAGTAACATAGAATGGAGGGTCACAGAGTGGAGTGGCACAGCACCAAAATGTGAGTAAAGTGTCATGGAGTAGAGTTGAGTGGAGTGTCGTAGAGTGGCACAGAGAAGAGTGGCGTAAAGTGTAGTGAAATAGAGTAGTGTGGTGTAGAGTGGAGAGGCGAAAAGTGTAGTAGAATGGTGTGGCATAGTGTTGTGGAGTGCCATAGAGTAGTGTGGCGTGTTGTGGAGGGTAGGGGGTGGTTTTGTGTGTGTAAATTCAGAACCTAACTATAATGTCCCTCTAACTTTTGGATTTGCTGTGAATATCTATGTATATATACACTGTAAAAAACAAAGGCTACAGGGATGATGTAGTTAGAATAAAAAAACATGGAAATTCACTTAAAAAAGCAAAGGTTACTGGGACTGTTGGACATGTCAGACCTTGGTATGGTTTCCCCTGTCTTTTTGCTTCTGACCTCCTGTTTTTGATCCTGCGCTGGATTTCGTTTTTGCTGGTTTTAGGGCTCTGGGCACCTTACCAATGCTGACCAGTGCGAAAGTGCAAGTGATCACTGTCTAAATTGTGTTGGTGATTGGTTTGTCCATGATTGATTTACTAGTAAGTCCCTAGTAGAGTGCACTATTTGTAACCATGGCCTGTAAATCAAATCTACTAGTGGGCCTGCAGCACTGATTGTGCCACCAACATGAAAAGCACTGTAAACATGTCTCAGACCTATCACTGCAGTGTCTGTGTGTGCAGTTTTAACTGCCAGTTTACCTAGCAAGTGCGACCACTTCCCAGGCCCAAACCTTCCATTTTACTACATGTAAGTCACCCCTAAGGTAGGCCCAAGGCAGCCCCATGGGCAGGGTGCAGTGTATCTTTTAGAAAGAGGGCATTTTTTTTCCTTAACCATTCTGTGCCTCTGTCTGCTTAATACACATCTGGGTCAGGATAACAGTTGGGCTGTTTGTGCATTCACTCTACACAATCACTCAAAGGGAGCTGAGATGTGCCCTGCAAATCCTCCTGGCCCATCACCAGGCTGATGGGTCTTCCTGAGCTACAGTGGTGAGAGATGCTTTCACCTGCACTTGAATAGGGCTGTGCCTGTCCTCACATAAAGTAGTCTCCAACCTCCAGGAGTGTGTCTGGGGCCAAAGCAGGGAAAGGCAGGGTCTCGGGCACAACAGACATCTCTTTGAAGTTTGCCTTCTTCAAAGACAAAAATGGGTATACATACTTTACCTCTGACACCACATAGTTATAACACTTGTGGACGGAGGACATTCTGCCAGGAAAAAGAGATGGATGCTGTAGGAGGGTCTGCCACACTTCCTGTTGCTTTGTTGTGCTGGCCTGATGCTTACTGCTTCTGTCCTGTGAGTGAAAGGACTGGACCTTGCTTTCTGCATCCTGCTTTCCAATGTTCTCCAAAGGCTTGAATTGAGCTTGCCTCATGTTAAGATGTCTCAGGGATATCAAAGACTTTATCTGCCAGTGCCTGGGCTCTTCTGATGAGTCCTGACTTGCCAAATGTTGCCAACTCCAGTCCCTCAGCCTTTGGAAGTGCAAGCTGGTGATCTGAAAGAGAAAATCAATGCAACACCTGCAGAATTGATGCAGCACCTGCATCACTGCTTGAACCTCGATGCAGCGCTGCTTGAACCTCGATGCAGCGCCTACAGAATTGATTCAGAGTCTGTTTTTCCCTGGTCCCATCTTCACAGTTCGTCTGGATTTTTCATGCATCATCCCTGGGCATCAATTTTTCCATTGACCCAGCACCGCAGTAAGGAACTGAGGCTGTAAGTTCAGAAATTAACGCATCACTTTTCCAGCATGTAAAGAATTGATGCATCACCTCCCCTGCCAGTAAGGAACTGTAGCATCATCTCACCTACGAGGAAAGAATCGACGCATCACCCTCCCATGTGCAGTAAGGAACCAGAATGATTGTTTATGTGCAGGAAGGTGTCCCTTCCTGCACATAAACAATCAATAATGGTGATTTGCTAGTCCTATGTGTGCTGCACAATACAGCACACATAAGAAAGGGAGAAACGAAGAGAAGTAAAAGCATTTCTCCTCATTGTGCCATGCTAACGCTGGGGGGATGTTAGTTTTTGGAGCTGCCTTAGGTTTACGGATTCTCATAGATCTGGGGCAGTGTCAAAATGCAATGGGTGTTGCAATGGAACTCACACAGCAACACCCATTGCACACCCCTTTCATGCAAAGTGAGGAGTCTAAAGGGGCTGTATTTACAAAGCGGCGTTAAGCCACAAAAGTAGCTTAACACCACTTTGTAAATATGGGGCAGGACGTTGCGCGACCGAAACATCAGTAAAAGTGACATTCCGGTGGCGCAATGCCCTTTTAAATGAGGGCCTTGGTGTTTGAGCAGGAGAGGTTGGAGACCTATGTGGTGCCTCAGCTCAAAAAGTTCTGCAAGGAGCTTAAATGTCTTGTTAGAGGCCTTGCTAGAAAGGAGGAGCTGCAAAAGGCACTGAGGGCCTGGTTGGCAGCAAAGGAGACTGCTGAGCCCACAGAGGAGGAGAATACTATTTTTTTTTTTTATAGAGGAGCAGAAACTGCATGGTGATTATGTGGATAACCAGGGTCTGCCTAGGGGAAAGGTACCCTCCGGGGCAAGCAGCAGTGCTTCTTCAAAGGGTCTGACCCAGAGGAACTGGAGGGCATGCAGGAAGCATGATTTCAAGCTTCAAAGGATAAAAGTAAGGAGTTCTCTAAAGAGCCCCAAACCAGTTTCCAAGATAAGGATTCCCAACCCCCTATTGAGAAGAAGAGTTAGGTCCCTTCAGGAAAGCCTGCAGGGAAGGTACCCCTAAAGTGTTTTGCCTGTAATCAGGAAGGGCATTTCAGGTGGAGTCCCCAGTGTCCCAAGCGGATACAGCCCCCTACTGGAGAGCAGTCACTAGGGGTGGCCAGTGTAGTGTTTAGGAAGAGTTGGCCACACTCAGTGGTGGGGAGCCAGCTGAGTTAACCCTAGTCTCCCTAGGTGAGGTGCTCCAGAGAACCCATGTGCCTGACAACACTAAGAAGCTCAGTCGGTAGGTGACCCTCAATGGGAGGCGGTTGGTGGAGGCTCTGAGAGACAAAAGCCAGTATGGCAACAGTCCACTGTCATCTGGTGTCTGAAGAGCAGGTCATCCTTAATGTGGTCCACCAGGTTGTAGCAGTAGACAACAATGAGCACCAATGCTTGGTAGCTCAGGTTCCCTTTAAATGGGGGGTGGGGTTGAGGTTTGAGGGTAGCTGCGAGTCCATCCATGCCTGTTGACTGTCTGCTAGGGAACCACCTGGTGCATACCACAGGAAAGGAGGTTGAGCTCAGGTCGCACTTGGAAATGTTAGGATTGCCAGTGGGTATGCATGACCACATGAGCCATGGCCACCAAAGAAGGTGATCGGAAGGACTTGGAGCCTTGAAAAAGTGTCCCAGGTGCCTGCAAGGAGGAGAAGGGGCAAGGGGCATGGGAAACCCGCTCCTGAAGTTCCCATGGTCTAGAAGGAGGCTGAACCAAAGGGGGATGCCCGGGGACCTAAAGGAGAAAAAGTGGCCGAACTGGGGGACCTACCTGAGCTGACCCATTGGCAGCAGGAACGGAGCCCCACCAGGGAGAAGATCTGTGCAGCACAGAAGCGTCTCCCACTCTTAAGGGTCTTCGGAAACAGGCCGTGGCCCAGGCAGCTGGTGACACCTCTGGATCTCACCTGATATACAGGCTTGTCACCCACTTTTATTGGACCCAAATGAGGAAACACTCAGATGCGTTCTGCAGTACCTGTCAAACCTTCCAGGTGAGTGGAAAATCTGGGAAGAGGTGAAAGGCTCCTCTTCAACCATTTCCTATCATGAGCACCCCTTTTGAGCGAGTGGGCATTGACAATGTGGGGCCTCTGGATCCAAAGACAACCATGGGCAACAGGTTTGTCCTGCTATTGGTGGTCCATGCCACCCTGTACTCGGATGCTATCCCTCTGAGGACAGTGACTGCACCTACCGTGGTAAGGGCACTTATGGGAATCTTCACCTGTGTGGGTTTCCCCAAGGAGGGGGTGTCTGACCCAGGTACCAATTTCATGTCGCTGTACATGAAAGCCATAAGGGAGGCGTGTGGTGTTACCTACAAGGTCATCACATCTTACCACCACCAAAGCAATGGGTTAATTGAAAGTTTCAACAGTACCCTGAAGGGCATGATTATGGGTCTCTCAGAACCCATGAGGCATATGTGAGATGTCCTGTACAGGGAGGTACTACAGAAGGGGGTTGGCTTCAGCTCTTTTGAGCTTCTGTATGGGCATCCTGTGAAAGGGCCTCTCAGTCTAGTGAAGGAGTGCTTGGAGCAAGCTCCTAAGAAGCTCACAGGTTGTATTCAGTTACATGCTGGCCTTCAGGAACCAGACAGCACACTTCCTGAAACTAGCCAAGGAGAATCTGGAAGCTAGCCAGGAGGACATGAAAATGCTGGAATGACCAGAATACCACTCAGGTTGAATTTCAACCTGGCCAGAAAGTGTGGGTGAAGCTCTCCAAGACTGTTGGTCTGGGCCATTTGAGGCGAAGGAGCACAAGAGTAATGCCACGTACCTGGTGGACATGCAGACTCCTAGGAACCCTTTGAGGGTCCTGCATGTGAACTGCCTCAAACTGCACTTGGAGAGGTCAGAGTTGACCATGCTCTTAGTCACGGATGATGGGGTGGAAAAGGAGCGTGAACCTCTCCCTGACCTCCTGTCTGCCAAAAAGCAGGATGGGTCAGTGGAGGGTGTGAACCTCTCCAGACTCAGACCCTAGAACAGCAGAGGGACTGTCACCAGTTGTTGGGACAGTTTGCCTCCATGATCTCAATCACCCCGGGGTCACCCAATTGTGTGCTCATGACATTGACAGTGGGGGTCAGACTGCCTATCAAGCACAAGTCTTACAGGGTGAGTGAGAAACCGCATCAAGGAGGAAGTCTCTAAGTTGCTGGAGTAAGAATGATTGAGCACTTCAACAGTCCTTGGTCCAGCCCAGTGATTCTTTTCCCCAAGGCTGCTTCACCTGGTGTCACTCCCGAACTGAGGTTTTGTGTTGATAACCGGGGGCTCGTGCCATCAACAAGACTGACACGCACCCCATCCCCTGAACTGAAGAGCTCATTGACCGGTTGGGAGCTGCCAAGTTCCTCAGCACATTTGATCTAAGGTCTGGGCACTGGCAGATCGTCTTGACTGCGAAAGCCAAAGAGAGGTCTACGTTCTCAATGTCAGAGGGGCATTATCAGTTCTGTGTTATGCCATTTGGGGTGAAGAATGTCCCTGCCACCTTCTAGTGGCTGGTCAACCAGGTTCTGGCAGGGTTGGGGAACTTCAGTGCTGCCTAACTAGAAAACATTGCTGTCTTCAGTTGTAAGTGGGAGAACTACTTGTACCACCTCTGGGAAATGTTGGGAGCCCTGCAGAGTGCAGATCTCACTATCAAGGCCAGTATGTGCTAGATAGGGCAGGGATCTGGTGTACTTGGGACACCTGGTAGGTAGCAGCCAGGTGACGCCCCTACAAGCCAAAATTGACACCATTCTGGCTTGGGCACTCCCCAAGATCCAGATAGAGTTGACGGCCTTTTTAGGCCTCACCAGATACTACAGGAGAATCGTCAAGAGGTATGGCACTATTGTTGCCCCCTTGACAGAGCTGACTTCCAGGAAGCAGCCCTGTCAGGTGATCTGGACAGAGGCCTGCCTGACTGCTTTTAATGCCCTGAAGGAGGCCATGTGGACTACACCTGTGCTCAAGGCTCCTAACTTTCCCAAGGAATTTTTGGGGCAGACAGATGCCTCAAAGCGTGGTGTGGGAGCTATGTTTTCACATCTAAACAAAGGGGTCCCAGGTCAGCCTGTAGTGTTCATCAGTAGGAGGTTACTTCCCAGGGAACAGAGGTGGAGTGTAATAGACCACAGCAAAAGCTTCTTTTTCTGGGTGCGGTAGAAGCTAAGGCCTTACTAGTTTGGACTCACTTCCAGGTTCAGGCAGCCCACAGGCCCCTCAAATGGCTAATGCAGATGAGGGGTGAGAATCATAAACGGCTGAGGTGGTCCATCCCCCTACAGGGAATGGGCTTTATGGTGGAACACTGCCCTGGAACAGAACACGCCAACGCTGATGGTCTGTCCAGGTTCTTCCGCCTTAGTGAAGAGAACTCCCAAGAAGGTGGGTAGTTCTCCCCACTTTCAGCTTGGGAGGAGGGGGGGAGAGGGGACTGTGAATTTTTGGTGTGGTTTCCCATGCCGCTTTGCTTCTCACCTCCTGTTTTTGATCCTATACTGAATTTAGTTTCCGCTGGCTTTAGGATTCTGGACACTATACCACTTCTGACCAGTGCAAGTGCTGTCTGTCTAAATTGTGATGGTGATTGGTTTATCCATGATTGGCATATCTGATTTACTAGTAAGTCCTTAGTAAAGTGCACTATGTGGGGTGTGGTAAAGATGGCGGTGCGCCAGGACGTTCCTGTCTGAGCTCCGCCGCCCTGCCCAGAACACCGTTGATTGGCCTGGCAGGGGGACGCCCTGAGGCCCCCACAAAGCGACGGGTGCTGCCGTGGGCTGGTGGTCACCCGGCAGAGGCTGAGCGCCGCCAGATGCTGCTCCTGGGGACGAGGAGCGGCCGGCCCTGAAATGTGGTCGGGCCACGGTGCAGCTTGGGCGTCGGCCTGGGCCGCGAGGCGGGCCTCTCTCCGGCGGCTGCCTGGGCCCTGTACCGAAGGGGCCGGAGCCTCAGAAGGTTCGCGCTGGGCCCTGCAAGCGGCGGGACCACAGAGGGGGCCTAGACCCCAGGATTAGCAGGCGCCCTGGGCGCGGAAGGCGCCCCGTTTGAAGGGCCTGGTCGGGGGCTGGAGGGGAGTGGGTCTCTCCAGGACTGCAGAGAGGCCTGGAGGTGCGGGCAAAGATAGGAGAG
The DNA here is from genome assembly GCF_031143425.1 of Pleurodeles waltl. Taxonomy (NCBI): domain Eukaryota; kingdom Metazoa; phylum Chordata; class Amphibia; order Caudata; family Salamandridae; genus Pleurodeles; species Pleurodeles waltl. The sequence continues at coordinate 698,827,005 of NC_090448.1, forward strand.
GCCATCGCTTTGCCCCGAGGTCACCATACTCACCCGCAAGGAGGGCAAGTAAGTGCGGGCCCCTGCGTGAGGCTGCAGAGGCTATATAAAGCGAATGTTCGCAGGAGGAGGCTACAAAGTGCAAAGGCCAGGTGCAATCTTTGACACGGCGACACCTGGTGATTTAGCCCCAGACGGAGCTTTTGGAGAGACTCGGGGGGGGGGTGATCTGGCGAACCGAGACCGTGCCCGCGAGCCATGGCGGCGTCCAAATCCAAGCGGGAACGCTCAGTGAGAGAAATGTTGACAGGGGCCCGCCTGACATCAGGTGGTATGGCTGAGGATCCATCGGCGGCGAGACCCCTGGAGGGTCGGACGGAGATAGAGCCGGATGAGGGCTCCCCAGTCACGAAGGGCTTTTTGACCTCCCTGTTTGATTCGCTTCGGAGCGACATCCAGGAGCTTCGTAGGGACATTTCCCAGGAGGTGAAGGAGCTGCGAGGAGAGGTTACCTCCCTGGGAGATTGAGTGGCGCAGCTGGAAGAGGGCGAGATTCCCAGAGGTGAAGAGGTGGCAGGCCTGCAGCAGGAGGTCGTCCGCCTCCGAGAGCAGCAGGACCTCCTCCAGATAGCGGTCGAGGATGTGGAAAATCGTTTGAGGAGACAAAATATCCGCATCAGAGGGGCCCTGGTGGGGGCGGAAAAGGAGGACACTGGGGACTATATGGTGGGCCTGTTTCGCTCTCTGCTGGGCCCAGATGAGACTCAGGAGATAGTCCTGGATAGAGTTCATCGTGTGGGCCGCGCTGGTGGCCCTGGAGACCGCCCCCCGGATATCCAAGCCTGTCTCCACAATTTTGTGCTTAAAGAAAAGATCCTACAGCGGGCTCGCAATCTGCAGCAGGTACTTTTTAGAGGACATGAGCTCCAATTATTCCATGACCTCTCTGTGCAGACTTTGCAGAGGTGGAGAGAATTCAGACCTATCACGGAGCACTTGCGGGCGCACGATGTGTCCTACTCCTGGGGCCACCCGTTCCGCCTGGTCTTCCGTTGGGAGGAACAGCTCCGGCAGGTGAGATCGTTTCGGAAGCAATTTGGATCCTGGGCTTGGAGGAGAACTGCCAGGACGCGAGCGAGAAGGCGACCTTGCCTTTTGGGGGGGGGGGGGGGGGGGGGGGGCCGTTGGTGGCAGAAGGAGAAAAAAAGGAAACTGCACTGCCCTACATGCCTCGGAGCGGAGGTCGGAGCGGGAATCTGTTCTGAACAGCGTGGCCGCCAGAACTTCAGCCTAGAGGAGGGGGGTAGGGGAGGCCCGAACTGCGGATGGCCTTGATGCTAACGGCATGCCGGCCGGTGAAGAGGGTCGGGGCGGCGGGGGCGTTGGACCTGGTTTACCAAACATGGACGGATCTACGGCCCTGTGGAGACTTTTCCTCGTGAAGATGGATGTGCGAGGACTTCTTGGTTGTGAGCACCTGTTGTGCGCATTGTTTGAATGTTGTTGGGTTTCCCTGCGACAATGGCTTCTGTGTGGAGATATTCTCAGGCCTTGGCATTTGAGGTGGTTCATCATCTGGCCGGGGGGTATTCTTCCTGTGAGGTCTCTTCCTTCTTGAATACTGTTCACATTTTAGGGTATGATTATTAAATGTACAAGCTTGAATGTCCGTGGGCTTAATAATCCTACGAAGAGGCTAGCCATCCTGTCCGCCTTAGAGAGGTCGGGGAGTCATATATGCCTGCTGCAGAAGACACATCTCGTCCCAAAAGATATTTATCGCATGCGCTCTAAGTGGTTCCCTAGGCAGTTCTGGTCTTCGGCATCATCGAAGCATGCAGGGGTTGCGATACTATTAGCGCGCTCATTCCCTGGGGAAGTGGTGACAAAACTGCATGAGGTGCAAGGTAGGCTTCTAGCCATGAGATTGAGACTGGGGGTGGGGGGGGGGGGTTTCCTTCACTATTGCTTCTCTATATGCGCCTAATTCTCAGCGGGAAGTCTTCCTAAAACAGGCTTTGACCCTGCTGCTACAATCTCCGGACGGTGCCATCCTGGTGGGGAGCGATTTTAACCTGTTGATGGATAGTGATTTGGATTGTTCAGGGCACCGGTATGTGCAGACGGGGTCAATGACAGTGGCGGGTCGTCAATGGCTGAGTGAGTGTGGCCTGGAGGATGTGTGGAGGAGGGCGCACCCCACGTTAAGGGACTATTCCTTTTACTCGGCAGCGACTAAGACATACGCTAGGCTTGACCTTTTCTTGGCCTCGCAGGAGTTTCTTCCCCGGTTTAGGGAGGCAGTGATTGAGCCTCGAGCCCTGTCGGATCACGCTCTGGTTACTGTTGAGGTTGTCATGAGTATGGAGCACGTGGGCGCATCGGGGTGACGATTTAGGGACTCAATGCTTCAGAACGGTGCAACAGTAGAGGCGATTCGTAGTGCAATAACAGACTACCTTAGCCTTAATGATGATGGGACCACTTGCTTGGCGACGCTGTGGGAGGCACTGAAGGCTGTATTGAGGGGTGAGGTGATGTTGCTGTCCGCTAGGGATAATAAAGCAAGGAGACTGCTTAGAGAGGATTTAGAACAGAGAGTGAGGGTATTGGAGCGTTCACATAAGCATACTGGTGCACCGAGAGTCTGGCGAGAGCTTGAGAAAGTAAGGAAGCAGTTGAGGAGGTTGGATTGGGACAGGGCAGAGTATGCGGTAGTGCGCCTTAAGCATAAGTATGATATAGGAAGCAATAGATGTGGGAGGCTATTGGCACATCAGTTACGAGCGCAGCGCGCGGCGTCAATGATAAAAATGGTTCGCTCTCCCTTGGGAGCGGAAGCGCGCACGAGCGACCAAATTGCGGAGGCGTTTGCGGAATTCTATCGGGGACTATATGGGGCTGAGGATCCCGGTAATGCATCTCCGGAGGTCTTCCTAGAGGGTATAGCAACTACTTCTTTGACCGAGAGAGAGGCAACTTCATTAGATCTACCTATAAGGGCGGAAGAGGTCATTTCAGCAATTTCATGTTTGCAGGTCGGGAAGTCACCTGGCCCTGATGGTTTTTCCGCACTTTTTTACAAGACCTTCTGTGTGGAACTTGCACCGATATTAGTGTGACTCTTCAATTCCTTTCGACAGACGGGGGCTCTCACGGCCAGCATGCTGGATGCCACTATTGTGGTTATTCCGAAGCCCCCAGGATCCCGAGGAATGCGCCTCCTACAGGACGATTTCCCCCTTGAATATCGATGCCAAATTGTTCACTGACATATTGGCACACCGTCTCAATTATTACATGCCGGGCCTTGTGGATCCCGACCAAGCAGGATTTATACCGCATAGGCAGTGTAGTGATAACACCAAGCGACTGCTTCATCTACTGGATAAAACTGATCCCTCACGCAGGGAGGCGCTCTTTCTCTCTATTGATGCCGAAAATGCGTTCAATAGGGTTCATTGGTCATACCTGTTAAGGGTGCTTGAGCGATTTGGGCTGGGCCCGGGTTTTATGGCATGGATCCGTTGTATCTATCAGGCGCCTCGGGCGTCGGTCCGGGTCAACGGGACACTCTCGTTGCCGTTCTCAATTCATATAGGGACCCGGCAGGGGTGCCAGCTGTCGCCTCTCTTGTTTGCGCTCTATATGGAGCCCATGGCGCAGCGGCTTCGTGATAACCCTCAGATCATGGGTGTGAAGTTTGGGGGAGATGAGCACATCATTTCATTGTACGCGGATGATGTGATTCTTATCCTGGCGGAACCCGCGACCTCACTGCCTGCACTAATGGGGATACTAGATGAATTTGGACGGGTCTCAGGATTCCCGATGAAAATGCTAAAGTCACAGGCCATGAGCAGGTTTATTAGTGCCGTGCATGAAAGATCTGAAGGCCCGATTCCACTTTATATGGTCTTCCTCAAAACTCCTGTACTTGGGGATTGATTTAGGGTCCACTGTTGCTCGTACGGCGATGTTGAATTACACGAAACGGACTCGGGAGGTGCAGCGCGACCTAGAGACCTGGGGGAGACTTAAACTGTCTTGGTTGGGTAGGGTGGCGGCGGTGAAGATGACCATCCTACCACGCGTTCTGTATGTGTTCCAGGCACTTCCGGTGGCACCCCCGCCACGAACGATAGCAACCCTTCAAACAGCAGTTCTAAGATTCATTTGGGAGGGAAAGGCGACGCGGTTACCACGTCAGGTGTTGTATCGCCCTAAGCAGAAGGGAGGATTGGCGGTCCCCTGCCTTCTACGATACTTTCAGGCAGCACAATTGTGTTTTCTATTAGAATGGAGTCGCCCGTCTTCCGAGAAACACTGGTGTTTCATGGACCAAGCGGTGGCGGGTTCCCATATATGGAAGGAGCCCTGGCGCCGGCACAGAGCACGGGGGTTGTATGTGTCCCCGGTCACGGAAGTGTCGATGAGGGTGTGAGATGTGGTGGCTAGCAGATTGGGCTTGATGACATTCCCGTCCCCAATGGCCCCCTTAGGTGCGAACCCTGACTTTGGCCCGGGCCTGCAACGGGATCACTGCGCCGTTGGTATGAAGGGGGTTGCAAAAGGGAAGGATACTTTTTCGACGAGCAGGGGGTGATCTCCTTTGACCAGATGAGGGAGGCATATGGCTTAACGGAGGCAGACAGGATGATGTATTACCAAATACGACACTGGGCCATGTTGCCAGCCAATAGAGCATGAATAGATAGACCGTTAACACCGTTTGAAAAATGGATCTTAGTGAAAAAGGACGATAAGCGGGTGATTTCGGAGCTTTACAGTCTCCTAAGGGGGAAACCTGTTCGCCTAAGACCAGGGGTCAGCTGAGGTGGGAGAGGGAGCTCTCTGATGAGGAATGGGAGGGCATCTTTTACAGGACACACCACACGGCTTACAATGCGGCAGGCACAGAGACAGCCTATAAGGTGGCCTCCTATTGGTACTACACCCCAGCAAGGATTCATGCTTGGGATCCCACTAAGTCTAGCCTTTGTTGGAGGGGGTCGGGGCGGAGGGTCGCTTGTGCATTTACTATGGCATTGCTTCATCGGTACTGGGAGAATATTATAGACACTTTTGACGCGGTGTTTGATACTCCGATTTCCTGCGTATACTTTGCTGGGCCTGCCTAACCCACTTACTTTCCCCCTGAGATCACTGAAAGGACGGCAGATGGCCTTGGCCTTGAATGCGGCACTGCAGCTGCTATTAGCCATGTGGGGGACTGACAAGATCCCGACAGTAACATCATGGTTCCATAAGCTGTGGTTCATCCTCGCTATGGACAAGCTAACTTTGGCTTCACAGCAGCGCATTGGCGACTTTAAGGAACTCTGGCAACCATTCTTACAAATACTATCCACGGAGTTCACAGAATTGACATGTCCTGCCTACTTGAGGGTGCTGGAGTTGAATTTAGCGAATGGGAGTGAGTGAGCAGTAGAGACTTATACGGAGGACCATGATCACATTGGAACAAGGCTTGGGATCGAGTGATTGCTGTATGACGTGCCAGTAGCAGGGAAACAAAGTTAAAATGTTGTTCATGTTTTTTGTCACTACACATGGAGCATACCTCATACTATGGCAACTGTATTATTTTGACGACTGCATTTGTGATGTTTATAATTGAAAATAACAATAAACAGATTTGATCCATAAAGTGCACTATGTGTGACCAGGGCCTGTAAATCAAATGCTACTAGTGGACCTGCAGCACTGATTGTGCAACCCACATGAGTAGCCCTGTAAACATGTCTCAAACTGGCCACTGCAATGTCTTGGGTGTAGTTTTAAACTGCCATTTCGACCTGGCAAATGCACCCACTTGCCAGGCCCAAACCTTCCCTATTACTACATGTAAGTCACCCCTAAAGTGGGCCCAGGGCAGTGCCATGGGTAGGGTGCAGTGTATTTGAAAGGGAGGGCATGCACTGTTGTGTTTTACTTGTCCTGGTAGTACAATACTGCTAAATTCAGTGTTCACTATTGCAAGGCCTATCTCTCCCATAGGGTAACATGGGGATTATCTTGAAATATCTTTTTTAAATGTAATTTTCCCTTGGGAGCAGATAGAGATGTGGACTCACAATTTAAAAATGCATCTTTTGGTGAAGTTGGTTTTTGAATTTTAAGTTTGAAAATGCCACTTTTAGAAAGTGGGCATTTTCTTACTTAACCATTCTGTGACTCTGACTGGCTGCTGAATACACACCTAGGTCTGGATGACAGTTGGGATGTTTGTGCATTCACTCTAGACAGCCACAAAAGGGGACCTGAGGTGTGCCCTGCATATCCTGAGGGCCCATCACCAGGTTGATAGATCTTCCTGAGTTAGAGTGGTGGGAGAAGCTGATAAGTGCACTTGAATAGGGCTGTAGCTGTCCTCACGCAAAGCAGTCTCCAACCCCCTGGAGTGTGCTTAGAGCCAGGGCAGGGAAAGGTAGGGTTGTGTCACAACAGACTTCTCTTTGAAGTTTGCCTACTTCAAAGAAAGAAATGGGTATAAGTACTGAATGCTCTAGGAGGGACTGTCACTCTGCCTGTTGCTTTGTTGTGTTGGCCTTCTGCTTGCTGCTTCTGTCCTGGGAGTGAAAAGACTAGACTTTGCTTTCTATTTCCTGTGTTCCAAGGTTCTCCCAGGGCTTCAACTGTGCTTGCTTCCTGTTAAGAAGTCTCAGGAGCCTCAAAGACTTCATCTGCCAGTGTGTGGGCTCTTCTGCTGAGCGTCCTGACTTGTCAAGTGGTGCCAATCCAGCCCCTGGGCCCTCCGAATTGCAAGCTAGAGGTCTGAAAGAGAAAACTGATGCAACGCCTGCAGAATCTATGAAGAGCCTGCTTCACCGTGGTCCCATCATCACAGCGCAGAATTGGCCAAAAGGCCGGGATAAATAACTCTATTTTCTATAAAGGGAAGTGATCAATGCTCTCTTGGGAAAGTAATTTCTTTACAGCATTTATTTACATTAATTCAAGCAGGACATAGAAAAAGAGAAACAAACTCAAAGGGGCAAGATGTCCCAACCCAGCTGGAACATCGTGCAAGGAAAATATTTTCAAATTGTCAACAATTATGAAACAAATATCTAAATATACAGCAATCACCAACATAACATCAATACATTGTCTGGAAATTGCCCCAATTAAATTTCCTCCGTTGGAGGTAGTGGTACCAAGATTGCTTAAACTTGTAATCCACTCAGAAGCAATGGTTGTGGATAGCTATCCCCACGTGTGCTAGACCCTGTTAAATTTCTTCTTAGGGTTCCTTGCACTGTGTGATATACTTCAAGACTATCTACTGCGCTTATTACCAAACCTCGCCACAATCCAAAAGGTGTTGACGCGTTTCAGCCCCTTCTATTCTGGGCCTCATCAGGACTAGAAAGGGACAATGTTACCTAATGATAAACCAAAATATACACAAATGAACTACAAGCACTCACGATTCTTAAAATGCTAAATAATTAGTCACCCAGTGCAACATATGTGAATTTCAAAATAAGAAGAAACGTGTAGACAATATCAAAAACCTACACATCAACTAAACATTAATGGTGCAAAGTAACCTACGTCCGGGGCTGAACCAACTTAGTTCAATATTTCCAACATTATGTTGGAGAAAGGACCTAAAGTGTCCCTCAACGTTACTGAAGCCTCACACTTCAACAGGTGTACTGAAACATATGATGAACAGGAGGTTTACCCAACAAACCCTACCTGACCTGGTTAAGGAAGACTCGAAATGGAGTCGAAAAGCAGTGAACATCTCAACGTCATAGAGGAATAGCAGGCGCAGACCGCAGTCTCCATCCGACACACAGACTCCGAACAAGAGTGGGAAGAGGACAGACCCATCACAGCTGGCCAGCATGTGAGTACACCTGCCCCTACACCCCTGCACAAAAAACTTTTAAAGGCCTTGGGTACACCACTGCTGGAAGGCCATGGTTCAGCCTGAAAAAAGACTATTGGCGTCTGTCCTTCGGGGTCGGCGCCGAAAAAGGCCACTCCTCCCTCTACTTCGGAGTTGAGTAAACCTGTTAAAGGCACCGTTTCGGACTCCAGTAAAAAAAGCCCATCCTTCGGAGTCAGAAATTCGGCAATCGGCTTTGGAACCGAGACCTTAGACTACCTTTTCCGGACCGAAAAAAACTATACACTTTGGAGCCGAAAAAATCCTCATATACAGAGGAAGAAGGAATTGAGGGAATCTCTTAAGACTTCTGAGGAAGAGCCTGAAATCGAACCAGTTTTACGGGTTATGGATGAGAGACAGTCCAGAATACATATCCATAAGGAGACAGGAAGAATTATCACTGCACCTCCTTTGAAGACAAAAAGAAAGTTGGCTTTCCAAGAGGAATTGGACTCTGTACAGCCACCAGCAAAGGTGCAAAAACAAAAGGAGAAACTATTACCTCTCCATACTTCTCCTCCTCAATCTCCACAATTATCTTTTTCACCTCACAACAGCCCACCACCACTGCCTTCTCCAACACATTCTTTATATTCACAAGGAAGTACGGCAGATCCATGGGATCTCTATGACCCTGATCCCATCCCAGATAATGACCCAGATATTTACCCATCAAAACCTTCTCCTCCAGAAGATACCACTGCATACACCCAGGTAATATACAGGGCAACAGCTTAACATGGGGTAACCATGCATTCGGAGCCATTAGAAGAGGATTTCTTATTTAATACACTGTCTTCTACACATTTAAGGTACCAGTGTCTTCCAATGTTACCAGGCATGGTTAAACATGCAGACCAAATTTTTAGAGAGCCTGTAACGGCTAGGATTATTACACCTAGAATTGATAAAAAGTATAAGCCTGCACCTTCGGACCCAGATTACATTACTCACCAGGGTCCTCCTGACTCAGTGGTAGTCAGTACAGTGAGAAAGAGGGCAAATAGTCAATCTTCAGGAGATGCACCACCTCCTGATAAGGAGAGTCGAAAATTTTACGCAGCAGGGAAAAGAGTTGCTACACAAGCAGCAAATCAGTGGAGAATTGCAAATTCTCAGGCACTCTTAGCCAGGTATGATAGGGCCCGTTGGGATGAAATGCAGGATGTTATACAGCATCTCCCAAAGGAGCACCAAAAAAGGGCACAGCAAGTAGTAGAAGAGGGGCAAGCGATTAGCAATAATCAAATAAGATCCGCCCATGATGCTGCGGATACAACTGCAAGGAGTACAAACACTGCTGTCACAATCAGAAGATATGCATAGCTACGCTCCTCTGGTTTTAAACCAGAAATTCAATAGGCTGTACTTAATATTCTTTTTGATAAAAAGCACCTCTTTAGCCCAGAAGTGGATACCACTAATGAAAAATTAAGGAAGGACTCCAATACTACGAAAGCAATGTTTTTTTTTTTTTATACACCACCCCATATGGAGGCTCCTTTTCCAGGCCACAGTTTCAAGGAGGTTTTAAGCCACAATCCTCAGAGGCTTCCACCTCCCAAACAAATCAATCACAACAAACCCAGTGTCAACGAGGTGGGTTTAGAGGATCCTATAGAGGGCAATACTTCAGAAATAGAGGTAAATTCCAAACCTCTAAACAAACATCACAGCCTAAACAGTGACTTCCTTCCCTCCCTTCCACTCCTCACATCTCCTGTGGGGGGGAAGACTACAACAATTCCACTCTCATTGGCAAAATATTACCACACACAACTGGGTATTATCAATTATCCAAAATGGCTATTGCCTAGAACTAATATCCTCCCCTCCAAACATTCCACCACAATATCACAAGTTGTCCCCTGAATATACAGTTCTGTTACAACAAGAAGTACAATCTCTACTGTTAAAGCAAGCAATAGAATTAGTTTCACAGTCTCAACAAGGAATATGAGTATACTCCTTATACCTCCTAATTCCCAAAAAAGATGGCACACTTAGGCCCATTTTAGAACTCAGGCCCCTCAATCTATACATCTTGTCAGAGCATTTTCACAAGTAACTCTGCAAGATGTTATTCCACTACTGCAAAGACAAGATTTTGTTACTGCTCTAGATCTCAAGGATGGGTATTTCCACATACCCATCCACCCAGCTCACAGAAAATACCTCGGGTTTGTCAAAGCAGGAAAACACTACCAGTACAAAGTGTTGCCATTTGGCATAACAACAGCTCCAAGGGTGTTCACAAAGTGCCTAGCAGTAGTAACGGCATTTTTAAGAAGACAACACATCGATGTCTTTCCATATCTAGACGATTGGCTAACAAAATCAAGCAATCTTACACAATGCCAAAAACATACTTGTTATGTGATAAAAACTCTGCACACACTAGTGTTCACCATAAACTACCAAAAGTCACACCTTCAACCAGCACAAGTACAACCGTACCTAAGTGCTATCCTAAATACTCGATAAGTTCTAGCGTATGCAAATATACAAAGGGATACAAGCTTTCCAAAATGTAATACCACTCATACAGCCAAATCAACAATACACTAAGATTTATCATGAAGATTCTAGGAATGATGGCATCTTGCATAGCAATAGTCCCACATGCAAGATTATACATGAGGCCCTTACAACAGTGCCTTGCACAACAATGGTCACAAGCACACGGTCAACTTCAAGATCTAGTGTGGATGGACTGCCAAACACATGTCCCTTCAATGGTGGAATCGCAGCAATTTAATGAAGGAGCGGTTGTTTCAAGACCCTGTGCCTCAAACCATAATTACAACAGAAGCATCAATGATTGGTTGGGGAGCTCACCTAAACAATCAGACCATTCCAGGGCAATGGGATGTCAAACAGAATCAGCTACACATAAACCACTTAGAATTATTAGTTGTATTCCTTGCCCTAAAAGCATTTTAACCTCTTCTCAAACAGAAGAATGTTCTCATAAAAACGGACAACATGACAACCATGTTTTATCTCAACAAACAGGGAGACACATTTATCTCAGCTGTCCCTTCTAGCCCAAACTATTTGAAAATGGGCAATTCACAATCAAATTCATTTACTAGCACAATACATTCCAGGGACAGACAATCAGTTGGCAGATCTCCTCAGCAGAATCACCAACAGACACACAAATGGGAGATTCACTCCTAAGTACTTCAAAACTACTTTAAAAAATGGAGAACAACAGACATAGATCTATTTGCAACAAGCAAAAACACAAAATGCCAAAACCATGCATCCAGACACCCACATCCCCTATTGAACCCATGCACTCTTCAATTTTTAACATGTAAGGTTGCCTTCCTTGTAGCTATTACTTCTTTAAGAAGAGTTAGTGAAATACAAGCATTCACTCTTGAAGAACCTTTTTACCAATTGCACAAACATACGGTTGTACTAAGATCAAATCCAAAATTTCTACCAAAAGTAGTATCTCCTTTTCACATCAAACAGTGGGATTACCAGTCTTCGGTCCACAGCCAGATTCTTTGGCAGAAAGAGCTCTTTATACCCTAGATCTCAAAAGAGCTCTTATGTACTGCATAGACAGAACTAAAGATTTTAGGAAAACAAAGCAACTTTTTGTTGCTTTCCAACAACCACATACAGGCAATCCAATATCAAAACAAGGTTTAGCAAGATGCATTGTTAGGTGTATACAAACATGTTATATCAAAGCAGAGACAACTGTTGATCTCTCCTAAGGCACACTCTACAAGAAAGAAAGGTGCATCAATGGCTTTTTTAGGAAACATGCCAATGGTTGGCATATGTAAAGCAGCTACATGGTCAACCCCTCATACATTTACAAAACACTACTATGTTGATGTGTTCTCACAGCAACAAGCCACTGTAGGTCAAGCTGTCTTAAAAACGTTATTTCAAACCACCACAGGCTAGCCACTGCTTTTTGGGAGGACTAACTGCTTTGTAGTCTATGCATAGCATGTGTATTTGCAGCTACACATGCCATTGAACGGAGAATGTCACTTACCCAGTGCACATCTGTTTGTGGCATGTAGTGCTGCAGATTCACATTCTCCTCCCCGGAAGCCTGTAGTCGTTTACGTTTTTAACATTTGTACATATGTATACACATTTACTTTTACATCTCTTTATATTTCCATACTCTATCACTCCTTCTTTCACCCTCTGCGGGAAAACAATCTAACATGGAGTCGATGTCCATGCGCAATGGAACTGAGAGGAGGAGTCACTCGATCCCGTGACTCCGAAAAGGCTTCTTTGAAGAAAAACAACTTTTAACACTCCGAGCCCAACACCAGATGTCGGAAGAGATATGCATAGCATGTGAATCTGCAGCACTACATTCCACGAACAGATGTACGCAATCAGAGATGAAACCAGACAGGAAAAACACTGCAGGAAGGTCTATCTCAACAATGCACAGACATCAGGAGAGATTGCTTTGTATCAGCTCCTATAAGAATACCATGATACATCTCAGAGCACTAACCCAGCCGTAATGATACAACCAGTTGGTGATCCCATCATGGTCACCTGCTTTTGTTGACCCCAAAAAAAGACATACAGTCTACAGAAGGGTGTCCGAGTATCATGCACTGAGTATGATGAAGTAGTTGTAGCGAAAGTTCAACCTCTTGGGAGGGAACATTGCTGCTGTTTGAGACTTTGTTTTTGGACAGTTGCTCAGAGAATGGTGACTTCCACTTAAAGGTAATGGCCTCATAGTGCAGAGTATGACCAGATTTAATGGATGCTGATAAGAACATATGAGTGAGTTTTCCAAAACCCTACTTCACAAGACCTACTTGACTGAGAAGACAGAGAATAAAACAAAATGAGGGTTCTGTGCAGTCATCTATATGCTTCTGGGAAAATCAACTTGTCCCCCAGAATGAACAACATTCTTCCACTATCTGGAAGCAAATACGGGGATGGAGGCCATCAAAAATTGAATGGGGAACAGTGACAGTGTGCGTCCAAAGACACCAGTTGACCCTGGCAGGCCTTTGCTGTGGGAAGAGCTTCAACTGCAACAAAGAGCAATTGGATCTGGTCTTTAACTTAATTTGAGACGCAGATTTAAGAGCCCCTAGTGCCACATTAGCGTCATTTTTTTTTTTTACGCTAATGTGGCCCAACAAGGCCAAAATCGCTGCGCCAAATTTACAAAGTGGCGCAGTGCATGCATTGTGCCACTTTGTAACCCTTTGCACAACATTATGCCTGCGCCAGGCATAATATATGCAAAGGGGGCGTTCCCCCGTTAGAGGGGACGAAAAAATGGAGCAAGAAATCTAAGATATTTCTTTGCATCATTTTTTTGGGCACTTTTAACGCCTGCTAAGAGCAGACGTTAAAAGGAGGCACACCATTGATTACAATGGGCCTCCATGGGCTTTACAGGATTAGTGTCAACATTTTTTTACACTAATCCTGCAAAGCTCCGAACTAGCGTCAAACATTTGGACACTAGTTCCCCTAACTACTGCCATGGTGCACCATATCTCAGATACGGCGCACACATGGTGGCGTTAGGAAGCGCTAGAAACGTGGCGCTGCACTGGGTGCAGCACCACTTTTCTTAAATCAGGTCCTAAGTGTTTTTCAGAGCTTTTAACAATTAAAAAATATAAAGATGTGAATGCCAGGAGAGTTTTCAGCTTCACACACTACTAAAAATGACAGCAATGTCTGTTGACCAAGCTCATGAAATCTAATGAAAGAAGTACCAGATGCAAGATATTTATTCACCACCTAAAAAATGATTTCAGTTTCTGTGCAATGAAGGAGAAAAGCTAGTTTAAACTATTTTCATCTCTTTTGCATTCGATTATACAAGTCTGACCAATTACTAATTAGTTTTATTCAAATCAGAAGACTCCTTTTGGTTTTTATCTCTCTGGTAAACATTTTATTTGCCCTGCATAACAAACAAGGCAATATATGTTTGGTAAATAAAAATGTAAATTGATACCAAGGACCAATTTTGAAGGTCCATCTGCAAATATTCTCCATATTAATGAAATGGATGTGCAAAAACTCAAATTCTTTCAAGCAACTATGACATCTCATATAAATTAAAGTATTGTTAGTATGCCCGAGTTATGAATGCAGTTTGTTAAAAAAAAAAAAAGTACAAACGTGGAAATGTTTTAAGTGTTTGCTGAAGGAGATGCCGCAGAAGTTAAAGGGCTTCATTTTCATAGTAAATTGACCTGTGGCGCGCAAGCTCTTTCTACTTTCCAGGAAATGCGGCCTTGACAGTTAATGAGGGTGGAGCTGTGAGAAAGAGTAAGAGCAGGTGATAACGACTCCAAAGAAAGCCGTTTTATTGTCTCTCTACCTGTATGAGTCCCTTCCCCCATAGCTGCAAGAACACCATGAAAGACGGTCACATTAGCATACCTATACACAGGCAAACACCCTCCATCCCCCACAGACTTTCAAAACATCTTGCTGTGTCTGAGGGAGCAATGCATCCTGAAGTTTACTGGGCAGGTGTATCTGCACACGTAGAACTTGCGGGCACGCACAACATAAGGAGTGAGAGACCTATGTGTCTGAGTTTGAAAGTATGAAAAAATACATTATTTATTGCAATATAGAATTCAATTTAAAAAAGCGTTTGTTCCGACACAGTGAAAGTATGTTTCGAGTGGCTGTGTGTAGAGGCTTTAAAAATGCAGTTACCTGGCGCAGAGATTTGTCTGGCTGCCCAGTCGACCCCGCCTAAATAATAGTCAATCTTTGAAGAATATAGTGTATTTCGTTATGTTGCACAGCAGCAAGGTGCCCACTATTGGCATTTGACTGGCAAGAGTGTTAAGAATTGTCTAATTGACGCCCAGTCTGAAAATAAACAGAAAGCAAATGCGATTGTTTTGGTGAGACTGAAATTGAAAGTTCTAGCGAGGTGAACTCGACCCTAAGGTATTGGTGTGCTTTGCATGACCACCACTTACAACACAAGGAAACGTGCATTTTTGGAAAGCACAGGAGATTAAGTGATTTGCCCAAGACCATAGGATGCTGAGCGGACGCCAGACTCAAACCTGGTTTCCGTGCTCCATAGCAGGCAGCTCTGGCCATTAGGCCATAACTTCTCCCGTGTGCATACATACCAAAGGAGGTACACATGTGTAATGAAAACTGCATTTTTATATCTGAAGCCCTTTCACATTTGTTTTTAATTTTTTTGGGGTCCACTTAAAAATGTTTAAGCAACGAAGCAGGCCAGCCAAAAATGCTCTACTGGTGCTGCGAAAATAGGATAGTCTACATCTACAGAGAAATGCACTAACCTGCTCTCTTCCTTGCGCCGGCGCACAATCAGTCCGTCAAACGCCACACACAAACCTTTGCGCCACAGTGCAATGGGGTCTGCGTGAGTCTAGTATAGGTTTTGTACTGAAAGGCTCCCCTTCCAGTACAAAATACTATGCTTAAAACCTTTCCTTACTTTGTATGTGTGGTGTGCAGTGCAGCACACATGCAAAGTTGGAAAAGAAAGGAGACATAAAAGCATTTCTCCTTGCTAGCGCTCATTTCAAAAGGGCGCTATTGTTTGTTGCAAAACCTCGTCTCCTTTTTTTTTAGTAGATAGATTCGGCAACAAAAGCCATGGGTGGGTGCATGCGAACGCTCATGCACCACCCATTGAACACTCCCTTGGCGCTAAGTAACGCAAAAAAGTGCTAAGAGTTGCTTTATGCAGCTTTCAAGTGAATTTCCAGCACAAAACAAGTTTTGTACTGGAAAGTAAATTGGAAAACAAGATTTTGCAGTGATTTGTCACTTTTGTGATGCGAACACCGTGCAAAATCATAATAAATATACCCCTATATGTTTTTCCTGTTGACAACTGCGATAAAAGAAACATTATAGAAACTTGATTATCAGTGCTGGTTCAGTGCCATGGCCACGATGAAATCAGTTTAGTAGTTTCGTAAAAAGTTACTCTCTTCAATTAATTGGAATATTTGATTGAAAGCTGATCTGTCATTAGATGTGCCATATAATGCTCATTAAATATGGATTGGTAGTGGCTAGTTTGATCAATAACACAGCAGAAAGGTTTTTATGTAGGCAGTTCTGAGTTTGTTTGGCAGTTTTCCATTCATTAGGTAATGGCTGGTGATAGAATGAACTGTAAAGGAGTTTTGAAGAGAATGTGCTTGAATACATCACTTAGACACGTCTCCTAGTGATCTGGAGGAGCCACATGTTTTCACAATGGTGATATAATCCTCAGGGGTTCGAGTTTTATAGAGAAGATGATAGAGAAATACTTAATTTGGGAATTCTAAATCAAGGTATATTCCTTTATTATTGTTGGCTTGCATAATGTCAATAGTAGGGAAAGTGGGTGAGATGAAAAAGGATGAACGGAGGTCTCATACCATCTCTGATGACTCCGATAGTGATAATTAACCCCCCACACCTTATTATAGCCTCTTTTTTCCTCAACAAAAGCATCAAAATGAGTGAAACAGAAGGAAATCAGTTCTGATTCCCTACAAAGCGGCATAAAAAAACCCTACAGAGTGGCATCAAAAGGACATGCCTGTTGTCATCCAAAGCTGAAGTGCTTTACAGGTGCCTCAACTGACCTTGAAGTGAAATGAATGAGGCAACATATATACAGGCATATAAATTTGAAAAGAGTAAACAGGCAGAAAGAACAGGGAGCAAACGTCCTGGGAACAATACAGTAATCCACTATAAATTGTTACTAACTTCTATTTTCTGCTGTGCGAAAAATTCCGAATCTCTTCAAGATAGTCTGTATGCTGAATGCCAAAAAAACAACTAAAGAGTAGATAACAAAAAGAGAGGTAAGGGAGTAGAACAGAGAAGGAGTAGAAAACAATAACCATCAGTTGAAGCTGAGGTGTTCGGAAAGAGACATGAACTGGAAAAAACACAAAACAGGCAATGGTTCAATCAGAGTGATGAAGGAAGGAAATAAATAGATCCTTATTAAAGATAGTTTACATAAACAGGATGATGGTATTGGTCAGAGGAGGATTGTAGGCCAAGTAAAAACTAGGATAATGGAAAGAAGTTTTAAATCTAGTTAGGGTAAAAAAATGCACACCTGTGTGGGAGGTTGTAGCACGAAGTATAAAAATGATGATTGAAGGACAGTGGACAGTGTGAATGGTAAGTAACAATATCAAAGTAGAGATAGAGCTCAGCACCAGGAATCACTGGCCATCAGAGATTAGGAAGGTCATCTACTACCAGGTTGGAGGTGGTCTGTGTTTATCTATCTCAGCGCCAGTTCAAAAGAGAACTGCAGATCAGGCTGCAGAACCTGTGAAATTGTAGTGATGGAGGATTGATGCAGATTCATGTGGCAGGGATAATACTCCATGTGAAACTGCAGGCCCACAACAGCCGGACTAATGAAGATTTACTGGATTGAGATTACCCCATGGTAAGTCACTGACTGGTGCAAAGACAATAGCTAAGCCATAAAGTGGGTCTAGTGATCCACACAAAGAGTGAATAGTTCAACAAAAGACTGTATGTGTAGGGGTGGTAAAGGCTTCCATGTAAAGCAATATCAAACGGGACTCACAGTCAGTTATCCAAGTGAGGTAGATGAGAAGGACAGAGACACTACTACTGATATGAAAGTGCAAAGCCCTGCGAGGAAATGTGATGGTCCTACATGATAAGGCTTATAGCACAGCAGGAAGACTGGAAAACACAGCCCACAATTTAAACATTTCTGTTTGGGTCACCGACATCGTCTAAGAAAAGCTGTTAGTCTCTCACAGAGCTGGCCTGCAACCCAGAATCAAGCAAGACCGCAGCAATTTCAACTTTTAGAATGAGGTCATGAAACAAGATATGAGAACAGGAAAGGTATTCAGGCCACTCACAGAGAATTACATCAGCTGCTATGTTGGGCAAATGAAGCCTTTACCCAGTGCTTGGGGTGCAACAGAGGAAAAAAGCAGTGCAGGAGAACATTCGATAATAGTGTAGTCAAGTGGAGGTATGTAGAGTAGTAATTAATTTGGAATGTGGCAATTTCATGAATGTGCTCAGTTCATAGTTCCACATGCTTTTCCCTTGGTCCTATATGGACACATGAAGGATGGCTAATTTTTTAATACTGAAGCAAAACCCTGCATCATCAATCAATCAATACGTTTATTTTTAAGCAGTATTGCCCATAACACATAGTGCACCATCATTATGTACAAAAATATATAGTTTACATAAAGTATACAGTTTATGAAAAAAAGTAAGAACAATTCAATGTCACATGGGTAGGCAGTCCAAACAATGCACACAGTTCACAAGGTGGTAAAGTACAGTGTACCTGAATCGCAGTGAAGAAAGAAGTCTTATGTTTTGCAGTGCGTTCATGCCTCAGATTCATCAATCAGGACAGTGATCAATGGTCAAAAGATAAATATCTATGTCTTACCACCCAGTCAAATGTATGACTCTGGACACAATTATTGCTAAAGGCCCCAAGGTATATGAATTACAGATCCAAAAGTTGGCAGATAGTTCCCATATTGCAGAAAATTGGAACAATCCAACTCATTCCATATAGGTGATAAAGAAGGAAAAATGGTATGCAATCATTGGCAAAGCCAACAGGTCACAGCTTTATGGATCAAATCTGTTTATTGGTATATAATGTGTGTGCACAAAATACACAGCTATGCGCCTACAACCGCATCGCCCGGCAGCAAGAAAACGGTAACGTTTCACCTGTCACACACACACCAGGGGAATGTCCAGCTGTAAGTGCTGTTTGACATGGGCTGACATAAGCTATTGTCCTTCTCGTCACCGACATCAATATGCCAGGGCCGTTATCACATGTAGCAAGAAAACCGATCAAAAGGGGGACGGGAAAACAAGGGAAGAATACAACAAAAGAACAAGATAAAACAACAGTGCTCCTGATTCATCGTTTAGCGATGCCTCCCCCTCTCGCCCCCCCCAGCACACCGCACCCCCCTCCACCAGGCCCGTGAACCTCCTTTCACCCCAGCGCAACCATCTGTTCCTCCCACGATCAGGCATCCTGCAGCAGCCTCAAAGTCTTTAAGTATGCAGTGCAAGTGAGTTCGCTGAATTCAGTGGATAGAATCTGAATGAAGGGTCTCCAGAGAACGGAGATATCTTCCGCTCTATGTATAGTCGCCAGTGTTAGTTTCTCCATCGCTAGGATGAATCAAAGTTTGTGGAGCCATAAGGTGTAGCTGGGAACTCTGTCTGAGCCCCACAGAGGTAGTATCACTTGGTGTGCCGCATTGAGAGCAAGGGCAATCTGTCGTCCCTTCAAAGAGTGAAGGGGGAAGGTAAGAGGGTTGGGAAGACCCAGGATAACATATGTCGGAAGTCTAGGAATCTCATTGTGGAATACTCTATCTCCAACCTCACGGATGCTCTTCCAATATCTTTTCAGCTTGGGGCAGTGCCACAGCAGGTGTATGAGTGTGCCCGTGTTTTCGCAACCCCTCCAGCAAAGTTATGATTTAGTGGAGTCCCACACGTGTAACCTCACCAGACAGTAACACAATAGTGGGATTAGCAGAGCCTGAATGGGCCATTAACTGACTTTAGGGGGGTGGAGGTAAGCACAGCCCCACTTGCACCTGAATAGGCAGGCTGGGCACTGCCACCACAAACCACACAACAGGCTTAACAACCCTGTATTATCTAGGAGCCAGGGCAGGGAAGGCAGGAATGTTCTGAAACTTCAAAGAACCCTTCTGGAAAGTTCTCCCTACTTCTAGGAGCAGGTCACCAGGGTATAAAAATAGGGCTCTCAGACCCGCTCTTCAGTTTCACTACCGGACCTGCGGAAGGACTCTGAGGACTGCCTGCTGCTGTGCATTCTACCAGATTGCTGCTGTACCTGGAAGGACTGCTTTGGTGCCTGGAGCCCACCTTGAACCTTCAGAGGCCAGCCCTGATGTGGAACCCTACATCTTCACCTGCACCCAGGACTTTAGAAATTACTCCAAGAGCTAGTTAAGCTGATCTCCTGTTCAGAGCCACAGGGACATAACAGGCTCTCCCCACCTTGAACCCACACCTAGACCCAGACTGAGTGAGTCTTGACCCACCAGAAGGTCTCCGTCCACTCCAGGATCCTTGGTGGTGGTGCTAAAGGTACCCAGGAGGCCATTTTCAAAAAATGAGAACATGCTATTTTGAATCTTAAATTCTAAAAAAATTATAACTGCAGTTCTACAAATTAGGTTTTGATGTCAATTTTTTGGAATTTTCTCTATTTTTCTAAATTGTTTTGGGATTTTTATTGTGTTGTGTTTTCACTGTATTGCTGTTTGTGCACTGCATCATTACTTAACATATTGAATCTAATTTAAGCCTGGCTGCTTTTTGTACCCAGAGTGAAGCATAGGTTAATTTAGTGACTTTTTGTGGTTCATCCTACAAGGGATTGTGGCTATTACTTGACCAGAGCTCAAACCCAATCACCCAACAACCCAGTTTCTCACACACCCTTCACTGGATCAAGTCCTTCCTCTGGGGATGCACCTAACCCATAAACCTGGATTTGTACTTGTCCTTTGCCTCCAACTTGATCAGTGGAGTCTTTCAAGAATCCTCCGTCAGCCTGATTCTCTTCAACGTCTACATGGCCTTGCTCGCTGCCATTGTCCGATCTCATGAGCTCAACATAGTATACTGTGCATGTGATACCTAGTTCAACCTCTCACTCTATGACAACAACTCTAACACCCAACTGAAATTCACCATCTGCATGTCAGAAGTTGTAAACCGGATGAGGACCAACTACAAACTACATGCAACTCAACAAGACAGACGTGGACCTTTTTTGGAGTGGACACCTTCCTCTGGTCTTTAAGCCTACTGGCACGCAGAACTCGGACTACCCTTCTCCAAATCAAACTCAGCATGAATCCCAGGGATCGTGATCAACAAGCAAATCTTGATGTCCAACAAGGTCAGCTAGATCACTTCCACTTGCTTCTACACAATCAAACTCCTAAAGAATGTTCTCAGATAGCTACCACCAAACACCTGAAGATTGGTCTCTCAAGTACAGATCACCAGCTGACTAAATTTAAAAAATTTCCTCTACATCAGAATCACTGCACAACTCACCAAAAGACTGCAGTTCATTTAAAACACAGTAGTGAGGCTCACTCTTAACCTCACATTCCGCACTCTCACATCGAAAAACCTCAGAGATTTCAACTGGCTACCCACACACAAACGCGCCCTTTTCAAACTCCTCACTCATCTACAGAGCACTACAAAATCAAGGCCTCACATAGCTGATCACCATCTATATCTACTACAAAATGCAGTTTGTGTATAGTCTCCCATCTTAGTGGGGTCTTGAACAACCTATAACCACAAAATAATCGCAAACTATTTTTTTTTGGGGCTTGAACGCCACAATAGTCACTCATTAGCTAGAGAGAGACTCAAACATGCCTATAATCACAAACTGTCTCTGTTTTGACCTGAATATCATTACCTTCACGCACTGGTGGAGACTTGAAAATTATCTTTACACCTGATCATTTTGGGGACCTGAACAGGATTACTTTCACACACGATTTTGGCAGGACTTGAACATCCCTATAATCACATTCTAACTCTGGAGGGTCTGGATCCCCACTACAGCCACATACTATCTATGTGGAGACTAGAACATGCCAACATAAATACATTATCTCTGGATATCAATATCAGTATCTTCACAGAGCATCTGTAGGCCCAATTCACAAAGGTAAACTTAGACCAAAAGTCTAAGTTTAGGCCAAAGGTCTAACTTTACTATGAGTAAAGTTAGACTTTTGGTCTAAACCTAGACCAAAAGTCTAATTTTACACCAAAAAACTAGGTTTACCTTTGTGAATCAGCCCTGTGTGTGGATTTGAACCCTGTCTTACACACAATTTCAGAGAGGATGTCAACACAATTTCCTAAATACAATATTACTATTGGTACTTAAAAATAACAATAACCACATATCTTGGTGGGTGCTTGAAAATCACAATAATCACATACTACCTTTGCACGAACTTGAACATAAATATAATCACACAGTATCTCCGTGGGGACTTGGACATCACTATAGTCACACACTATCTTTGTAGGGACTTGAACATCACTATTACCGCTCACTGCCTTTGTGGGAACTTGAGCATTCCTATAATCACACACAACCTATGTCTGGACATGATCATAATTGCCACACACTGTTTTTGTGTGGACTGAACATTGTCTTTACACACTACTTCAGAAGGGACGTGAACACAATTGTATTCACATACTAGCTCCGTGGGGACTTAAAAATCACAATAACAACACACTATATTTGTGGGCCTTTGAACATCACTATAGTTGCACTCTATCTCTATGGAGATATGAATATCACTATAATCACACTATTTTTAAGAAGACTTTAAAATCACTATAATCACACACTATCTCTGTGATGACATTAGCATCATTATAACTACACACTATCTCTGTGGAGACTTGAAAAACACTTTAATCACACACTATCTTTGTGGGGACTTTAACAGCTCTATGATTGCACACTGTCTCTGTGGGGACTTGAACATCCCCTTAATCACACACCATCTCTGTAAGGTGTGGAACACCACTATATTCACACACTACAACATGCCAATATAAATCCATTATCTCTGGATACAGACATCATTATCTTCAAACACTATCTGTGTGTGGAATTGAACACTATCTTTACACACAATTTCCTTTAGCATATGAACACAATTTTCTTCACACACTGCTGCTAAGCTATATTATGTTTTGTTGATGTGTAACATGCACAAAGGACCTGGGAGTGGTATCTCAGCGCCGCGTAGATCAGAGACAGAAATCAAACTAACAGGCCACAAACAGCTCTGTTTTGAGAAGTTTCCTGAATTTGAAATGGTCTGTATATAGCTGTACCTGGAGTGGCAGTTTGTTCCAAAACAGGTGGGCTAAATATGAAAAGGATCTTCCTCCGACCCGGCCTTCCTAATCCATGGGACTATAAACAAGGCTTTGTCACTTGGCCTTAAGGGTCTGCCTGGCCAGTACTGAGCAAGCTTTGTGGGTAAATAGCTCGGGCCTTTACCGTTCAAGGACTTATGTGTCAGACAACATACTTTAAAAACAATTCTCGTATGGATTGGCAACCAATGGAGGGAGTGCAAAAGGGGAGAAGAAGCCATCCTAGCTGGGAGATTGTTGATGAGACATGCTGAGGTATTTTTAACAACTTGCAGTTTATTCAAGGCTGTCTCATTAGAAGAGGCCAGTAAAGCATTGCAATAATCCAAACGGCGGATAACCGATGCTTGGACCAATGTCTTCCTCACAGAATGTGGAAGGAGGGAAAAACTCTCCATAAGAGACGCAGCATATGAAAGTAACTGCTAATTGTGGCCCCAACCTGATCCTTCAAAGTGAGGGATTGGTTAAGCCAAACAGCAAGGTTTTTTTTTTCTTTTTACAACTAATGTGGGAGTTGAAGCTGAGCCCAATTCAGAGGGCCACCAGTCGGGAGTCCAGAGTTGTTGGGCCTTGCCAATCTGCATAATATCTGTTTTTTTGGAGTTCAGTTGGAGACAGTGATCTGTCATCCAAGCTGCAATAGCAGTCAGTCCTGCTGAGAAATGTGCTTTATCATTATTCATGACTGTATCAAGAGTGATGATTAGCTGTGTGTCGTAAGCATATGACAATGGTTCAAAGCCAAACACTCCAACAACTTTGGCCAGGGGGAGCCACAAGGATGTTAAAAAGTGTAGGGCTGAGACACAAGCCTTGGGGCACCCCTTTGTCAAGTTTAATGGTCTATGATTTGTAGGTACCTAGATTGATGGGTAGGGTTGGATAAAAAAAAATATATATTAGAACCATGCTAGTGCAGTGCCATGTGTGCAGTGCCATGTGCGCCAACTCGTGCAATCTTTGCAGCAGCCTGGGATGTGATACAGTATTGAATGTGGCAGATAAATCCAACAATATGAGCAAAGAAGGAATATTTTTGTCCTTGGCACATCGTATATGGTCAGTGACCGCGATGAGAGCAGTCTCAGAACTGTGCATGGGTCTAAAACCCGACAGAGACAAGTCCATCAGTTTGTTAATTTCATGGCACACAATAAGTTGAGTATTAATTTCCCTAAGTGGAGTTAAAAATCACAATAACCACAGATTATGTTTGTGGGTGCTTGAAAATCACTATAATGACACTATATTTGTGGGGACTTAAACATCACTAAAATCACACAATATCTCTGTGGGATCCTGGACATCACTATTTTCACCTACAATTTTTTTAAGGACTTGAAAATCACTCTTATCACCCATTATCTTTGGGGACTTAAATATCACTATTAACACACACGATCTTCATGGGTAATTGAACGTTAGTTTAATTGCTTCCTGCGTTTGAAGGAACTTGAACATGATTTCCTTCATACACTGTCTCTGTGGGGATCTGAATATTCCTATAATCACACAAATCTATGTTTGGTTATGAGCATCACAATCTTCACACACTTCATATGTGGATTGAACACTGTCATTGCACACTATTTCAGACAGGACATGAACACAAATGCCCTTTGATAGTGTTTCACAGAAAGAAAGTACTTAAATGGTAAATGGAAAACAATTGTCTATACAAACTATCTCTCCTGAGAGTTACAAATCACAATATCCACCCACTATCTTTTGGAGTACTTGAGCACCACTATAATCACAGTCTATCTCGGCGGGCATACGAACATCACCGCAATCACAAACTATCTTTGTGGAGACTTGAAAATCACTATAATTACACACAATCTCTGTGGTGACCTGAAGATCACTATAATCACACAGTATCTTTGTGGGGCTTGAATATTCCTATAATCACATACAATTTATGTGTGGGATTCAACATCCTTATCCTCACATTCTACCAGTTTGGAGACTTGGCCATTGCCTTTATACATTCTTTAAGTGGGGACTTGAACAAGATTATTTTTACACACTATCTCTGTTGGGACTTGAACATCACTGTAATCACATACTAGCTCTGTAGGGACTTAAGCATCACTATAATAACACACTATCTCAGTGGGGACTTGAAGATCACTATAACCATGCATTGTCTTTGTGGGGACCTGAACATTCCTATAATCTCCTCCAATTTATGTGTGGGACTGAACATCCTTATCACATTCTACCTGTTTAGAGACTTGAACATTATCTTCAAATACTATTTCAATGGGAACTTGAATAAGATTATCTTTACACCCTATCTCTGTCGGGACTTGAGCATCACAATAACCACACACTAACTCTGTGGGGACCTGAATATTCCTATAATCACACAATCTATATTTGGACATGAACACCATAATCATCACATACTTCATGTGTTGATTGAACATTGTCTTTACAGACTATTTCCATAGGAATATAACACAATTGTCTTCACACACTATCTCTATTAGAAGTTAACATGCACAATAACCACACACTATCTTCATGAGGACTTGAACATAAATGTAATCAGACACTATCTCTATGGGGATATGAACATCAGTACAGTCACACACTATCCTTGTGGAGACTTGAAAATCATAGTCACACACTTTTTCTGTGGGGACTTGAACATCACTACAATCACACACTATCTTTGTAGGGAAATGAACATTCCTATATTCACAAACAAGTTAAATAAATGTGGGTTTGAACATCCTCATCCTTACATTCTTCTTGTTTGGAGACTTGAACTTTGACGGTATATACTATTTCATTGTGGACTTGTACAAGATTAACTTTACACACTATCTCTGTGGGGACCTGAACATAACCAATTACCACACAGAATCTCTGCTTGGGGGGAGGAGCTTGAAGCACTATACTTGCACCCTATGTTTGGACATTCCTATATTCACACAAAATCTTGTTTGGAATTGATCATCATCATCGTCATCTTTAAACACGGTCAGTGTGGATATTTGAACTTTGTCTTTACACACTATTACATTTGGGACTTTAACAAGATTATTTTCATACACTAGCTTTGTGGGCACTTGACCATAATATATTTCACATGCCATCTCTGTGAGGGCTATTCTAGTCCTATGTTAATGAACTATCTATGCGGAGGCTTGAACATCATCATCTTCTCACACTCTCAGTGTGGGGACTGAACAATGTCTTCATACACTATTTCAGTGGGGATTTGTACACAATCATATTTACACTATTTCTATGGAGAGATGATCATTTTACGAACGCAAAATCTCTGTGGGGACTTGGGTGTCATTATCTTCCCAATTTACCTCTGTGTGCTATTTTGTCAAGATTGTAAACAGCATCTCTGTAGAAAGACTATGGTGCTACTACATCATCACACACCATCCCTAAGCAAACATTAACATTACATGCCACTCCTATGAAGATGTGGTGTAATAGCTAGTTTGAAAAAAAATTAAGTAACTAAACAAACTCTGGGTTCCAATCGACTGCTTTATTTCATTTATTATTTCTCTATGTGTTAGCTCCCTTATCTCCTAAGATTTTGAGCATTACAGCATGAATGAAATGCAGTTTTAAGTGTAGTTTTTTCTGTAAACACATTAATGATATATGATATCTTCTGACACATTATTAGCGGTATTCATTTTTTGTGTACCCCTAGGATAAGCGGAGCACTACGTATATGAATACATGATGATGATATTTCTGTATATTGCTGATAAAATAAACATTTAGCATGTGATTTTGACTTTATTCAATCACTAATGATAATTATTGAGTAGGTCCTCACAAGGATGGTAGCACATGTTCAAGTCCCCAGAAGGATGGTTCTGTGCATGCGATTAAATAACAATATATTTGCAAATTTTAAGCAGGATCCTATGTTGATTTTTTTCTTAACATTATTCTGTTAATAGGATATTTTAAAAACATTGGGAAAGGAGAGAGAGAGAGAGAGAGAGAGAGAGAGAGAGAGAGAGAGAGTGAGAGAGCGAGAGTGTGTTAGTTACTAACCTTGTGGGGACGTTTGCGTGATAACACACTCACGCTGTGGGGACTTGATTGCACTGTGGGGACCTGAACTTAAGTCCCCACAGGGCAATGTCTCCAAAATGACTCCAGAATCATCTGTGCCAATTTTTACAACTTTTTAAAATTTGACCTTGTGGGGACCTGTGTCACTGCAAGTGTGTTTATTTTTCTGCTCAGCTCTGCCCCTGTAGACAGGTAGCGGTACTGAGGGCTTAAACACACCAAATAATTCAGTGCTGTATATACAGGCTAGCAACTGGTAAGTGACAAAGGAAAGGTAGCAGAGCCATCAATGAATATTTTTACCCATTTAAACAAGCTGCACCATTTGGTTAAAACGCTAATCTTTTTATTAAAGCAAAATATAATCAAAAACGTGATTGAATCTGCCAATTATATATTGCAAATGCAAGGGATTTTATAATGTAGCATGAAATTACATTTATTTTTTGGGCAATTAGGTGTAATTTGGTGTAAATCTACAGTAATTCTGTGTAATCATGCAAAGGAAAATGACAAATGTTTTGTACCCCCACTAACAAGCACATATTTCACAAGTGTTAGGACACATAAATTGCTGGTTTCACAATCACAGTGCAAACTGTGAAGAATTGAAGCTCACAATAAAAAGCCACAGATAACTTTAGCTCACACTTGAAACGCTTCTTTAATAAAAAAAATATTCATCCCTCTTGTTGCCTCGTAATGTCAAGAGAGGAGTAATAACAGTAGATATCAAAGACAGTAGATAACAGATCCTCAGTAATATACATAGATTCAAACAAAGCTGACACAGTTTGGACTCTGAAAAACAAACATTCAGGTACCCCAGAGCAGAAAATAAGATTGCACATGACAAGAGACAACTGCTTCCGGCACAAGCATGCAAAAGACCGCATGAATCTGGAGATATAACTACAGAATGAAAAATGGCAAGTGAGCGGCTTAGTGTGTGCCATTTACTTGAATTCTGGTGGTTATGGTAAAGTACCGAGGTGCAGCCTAAATTCATTCTGTGTTTCCACTGTAATTTAAACTATATAGAGCAAAGGTGCTTGAGTATGAGCCTGTTAACGGGCTGTCCCGCTAAAGCCTATGAATGAGGATTTGCACTTTTTACAGGTAATGTTATGTATAGATGCAACGCGAGGGTCTTCAGGAGTGACTGTTCAGCAAGTGAAATGCTGATTGTTTTAAAGACTTGCAAACAGGTGTGGCAATGGCTGGGTGGGGAGGGGCACATGGAGAGAACAGTACTCCCAGTAGAGTTGCTTGTTCCCAGAAGACCGCAGAACAAAGGCAGTGATTAAATGCGTTAGCACCTACTGATGGCTTAATTAAACAAGTGAGCCCCATGGATGTCTGTCATTTTAAAACTCTGCTGTCTCCTTTGATAAGCTGGTTTATAGACGTCAAAGTCGGAATTTCTTGTTTTTGGTGGGCAGATACGTTGTGTGTCCTTCGGCTTCACATAGTCAGTGCGGTGTTCGGCCTGCTCTCCCACTTCATTTATCCGGCGCATCCAGGCATGAATGAGAGGGACGTGTATCAGTATACTGGTATCTGACAGCAGTTTTTAAAGTTTTTCTATTTCTGAGATTATATGTCGCTTCAGAAGACTCCGGTTGCAGAGATTCTCCTCTTTGACTTCTCTTGTCTTTATTCTGTTATTCGTCCCAGCATTTTTTAGAACCCTCTTGTGCTTGTTTAGTACCTTTCTTAGGGGAGGTACTTTGAATTTGTGATTATGTTGGTCTGACCCCAAGACTATTCTGTCCTATACTTGTATAGGTTGCAGAAATAATTTTTGGCAGTTCGCACTCCTGATCCTGCTGAGGAACCTCCTAGAGCCATTAGCGAATGGTGAATGTTGCTGCTTCCCCTATGATGTTGCTAAGAATAATTGGGGAGACTGTGTCAAAATTGTGCATCAGTTTTATCCCCAAGTCCAGGGCTGGGTCTGCCCAGTGTTAATTTTGAATTTGTTTTAACAGTTCTGATAAATTGCCAAATTTCGGGGTGCCATGCGTGGTAGTGTAAATTGCGGCAAAGACTGAACTGCAAGTGGCACAGTCCTCTATTGAGGGAACCATTCCAAATAGCAAGCACATTGTTAGAATTCTAGGTTTATCTTGGGCTCCCATATGGGGAAACACTGCTTCCAGGTGACTTGTTTTTGTTTTGTGCTATCCAGCACGGAATCTTCTCCCGCTCCACAGGCGCTTGGCCTATAACTGAGTGGGCTGTTTGTGAGTTAATCCCAGTAATGGCCAATTGATGAACAGCTGGAGCAGTCCTTGCTGGGGTGGCGTTCAAAGTCCGCATTACGAACTATATTAGTCTCCTTTATATTGCTACTAGCTCACTGTAAATTGCGTGTAGATTAGCTACTTGCATGACCTGCACATTAGGATGTGGTGTGTACGTGGCAAACATGGGATACGCTGTTCCAGACAGACAGCTGTACATCAACCAAAGAGACTTTCTCTACTTTTACACAATGGGCATTCCAGCTGAGTTCAGGAATTCAGTTTGTAAGACTCATGTATATGATTTGGCCTTCAAATAACAGGACCTTTAGTGCTGAGAAAGACTGTTGTAGTTGAAATGCAGTTCTGAGAATGTGAGTTTTTCTATGAAAAAGGCTGTAGCACCACCCAGCCAAACTACTTTTCTCTACTCTTGTACAGAAAAAAAGTGAAAGCTTTGTTTAAGAATTTTTATTTCACACCTGGATGCTGATGCTGAATAACATATATAGCCAAGTAAATGGTACCTAACGTATCAACCTAGGAAGGATAAAAGGCTGAGTGGAAGCACCAGGATTCAAACTTGTAAGTGGGAGGTCAAACACATCTTTCAAGTGGATTCATTAGTTTAATAAGCCACCATACTAATATGTGTTAAACAGGTTTTTCAACCTATCAATACAAATATCACTGTGGAAAATTGAATATAATTGTAACCAAACACTACCACTGTGGAGACTTCAACATCACTGTAATCACACAACATTTCTGTGGGGACTGAAACATGACTATAATCATACACTATCTCTGTGGGGACCTGTGCATTCCTATAATCACACACTATCTCTGTGGGGACCTGGGCATGGACTACCCTATAATGACATACTATCTATGTGGGGACCTAGGCATGTCTAATCACACACCATCTCTGTGGGGACCTGGACCGCTCTATAATTACACACACACTATCTCTGTGGGGACATGGACCTCTCTGTAATCACACATATTCTATTTAACAACTGTGGTAATACTATCACACACCATCTCTGTGGGGACCGGGTGTTATGCGATTAATTGTGTTTGACCACTGACTTTGTGTTTCACCACTGTGCATATTAGTTGTTCAATGTTCACCAGTAGCACATTACATGTTGTATTCAGTTTAGCTGCCTATTGGCTTTAACATGGCATTGGACATTACATTTGGTATTTAGGTTAGCTGCCTATTGGCTTTAATGTGGCATTAGACATTACATTTTGTATTCAGTTTAGCTGCCTATTGGCTTTATCGTGGAGTTCGACATTGCAGTTGAGACATTGCAGATGAGCTGTGTTTTTCCACATGATAGACCAAGCTGTGTTTTTCGTATTGTGTTCACACCGAACCCTAGCGTGATAAGAGAGCATATATTTTGTGTTTTCCTCTCTATCCAGCCTGGGAACGAGTGAGGTTTGGAGACTTGGCCACTCTCCAACTCTTGTTCTGTTCCCACTCTGAGCCAGCATGTCTTGACTAAGGGGCCTGTTAGCAGGCTTTTTACGGTGTCCCTGGGCAGCAGCAAGGGGGAATTTTCCAAGGCTTCAGTCAGGAGCGGACGTCAGCTGCCTGACCTCCCGTCTGGGTGGAAACTCTCTTTCTCGCAGATGAACAGGAGTCATCAACTTGCAGGCATGAGAAAGATGACGAGCAGTGATAGGCCCTACGGTGATGAATTTTGACTTTTATTCTTTGCTTTAAAGTTAGGATATAATATAAATCACATGTATTTGCTGTGTACATTGCAATTGAGAAGTACTTTGATATATTTTGCTTTCATTGCTGTGACTACTTTTAAACGTGTGCTTCCAACCTACTAATCTCGTCTCTCAGGAACCTCGTGGTGAAGTAGTAATAATAAATGTCTTCTTTAAACTAAGAAGTGCATTCCAGAGAAGTTTTGTCAGCTCGGTCATAAGATAAGGAAAGCAAAACACTGGGACATGTCTATAATCACACACCATCTCTGTGGGCACCTGGACCGCTCTATAATTACACACCCTATCTCTGTGGGGACATGGACCTCTCTGTAATCACACACATTCTATTAACAACTGTGGTAATACTATAATCACACACCATCTCTGTGGGGACCGGGGCATCTCTATAATCACACACCATCTCTGTGGGGACTGGGCATGTCTATAATCACACACAATCTCTGTGGGGATTGTGGTAACACTGTAATCACAGACTATCTCTCTAGGGACCTGGACATCAATATGATCAATCATACAAAATTGTTACGGGGGAATTGAACTGGAGCATAATCACATGTGGGGTCCTGTGCTTCACTATGATCCTTCAAAAGCTCTGCAGGTCTTGAGCATGACTATATTCACACACTATCTGTTAAGGCGCTTGGGTATCTCTATAATCACACACTACTTCAGCATGGCTATTAAAATGCACCATTTCTATCATAACCCCCTCTATATGGGGAGTTAAACATGACTATCATAACATCATTTATATGGGGACTTGAATATGATTGTCTCCACATACTGTCTCTGTGGGGACTTGAATATGAATATAACCATGCACTTTCTCTATTGAGACTTGCGAGTGACTAAGTAAATGCTAAATGTGTGGGAATCTGGGCACAACTGTAATGACGCACCAATTATGTATGAACATCATTATAACTATTATCTTACAGTATGGAGGACTTCAACATGGCTATCATAACACTATTTGGGGACTTGTACATGAGTATAAATCACACAGTATATCTGTAGGGACTTTAAATTGACTAATCATACACTATCGCTGTAGGGACCCAGGAACTACTGTAATAACACACTATTTCTGCATGAACAGCAGCATTGTACACTACTTCTAGGTGGGCTTGACATGACTAACCAAACACTTTGAGGCCGATTAAGAGTTTGGCAGATGGGAAGACCCATTCGCCAAACTCTCAACGGGGAGGTTGGTGTCTTACTGGCGACCTCCCCGCCGGCCCCATTACAACTTTCCCGCTGGGCTGATAGGTGGAAATCTAGGTTTCTGCCCGTCAGCCCGGCAGGAAAGTGGTGACAGCAGGGGGAACCAGCACCCTTGTAATGCACACTGTCTGCACAGCATTACGATGGTGCTGGGCAGGGGGACCTCTGCACTGCCCCTGCACCTGTTCTCCACCAGCCTTTTCATGGCGGTGAAACCACCATGAAAAGGCTGTCAGAGAACCAGGTTGTAATCAGCAGGGCGGCGCAGAGTTTGTCTCCACCCTGGCTGTTTCAAACCTGCACCGCCATCAGCCTGTCGGGAACATTGTTCCTGGTGGGGCCCAGCAGTCCTTTGGCAGTTGGACCACCAAACTGGCAGTGGTTATGACCACCACTGCAAGTCCGCCAGTCTGTTGACCATCAGACTTGTAATGAGGCCCTATATCTCTGAGGACTTGGGCATGGCTCTAATAATCAGACACTATCTTTTGGAAGATTTCAACATGACTATAATCACATACTATCTGTGTACCAACTTGGGCATCACTCCAGTGACGCACTATCTCAGGTGACTTCAACATGTCTTTACAGAGACTTGAGTGTTAGTATCATCACATAACAGCTCTTCAGGGGCTTAAACATATATATATATATATATATATATATATATATATATATATAAAAAATCACACACTGTCTATGGGGACTTGAGAATGACTATAAATAAACACTACGGGCCTGATTATGAGTTTGGCGGTCTCACCGCCATTCAACCCCGGCCATGGTCCTAAGTACTCTGTGGACTTGACGGTCTTTCGCCGGCCATATTTAAATGTCACCATGGCCCAGCGGCGGTGTTGCTGACAGGCGGGGGACGCCGTCAGCAATACAAAAAATATTTTCATATGTGTCAAAGCAGGTGTGTACATTTTTACTAAGTAAGTGTTAACTGTACACTTATGCATGACATATGTGAAAAAAATGTCTTGTACAACTACATTTCTATTGCTGGAGTCCGGACCATATGTGCCCAGTCCAGTCAATGAGAGACAATTATAAAATGTACTTACCTGGAGTTCAACTCTGGTAGGGTCATTTCTTCGGAGTCAAGTTTCTGCTGTGAATGGGGACCATGGGTGAAGACGTTCACATCAGAGACTGAAGGGACAGGACAGAAATGGGTGAGTTTGCAACCCATTTCCTTTGAATCCAACGTCTCAAAGCAGGTGGCCTACCCGCCATAGTTGGCTTGACGGAAAGGTACTTCATAATCCAGATGGTGGGAACCTTGTCTGTACCACTGTCTGACAGCTGGTTTTCCCCATGCCGCCACTGAAGTTGTGGGCGAATGACTGGCAGAGTTGGCAGAACTCCAGTAGTTTCTCGTTCAGCAACCCGCCAACATCATAATTCATAGGGCGGACCGCCAAGTTGGCAGCTGGAGAATCCAACACTGTTTTGGCAGCAGTACCCTTTTCGTCTAGCTCGTAATCAGGCCATAAATCAGTGGAACCTGTTCAGCTATCTTATCATGCACTCTCTCTCTCTGGGGGCTTGAAAACTATCACAACACACTTTCTCATCAGCTCTAGAACATCACTATAACCACGTGCCATATATTTCAGAGACTATTATTGTACAGTTGTACAAAGACCATGAAGCCTAGTGGTGAAGTTGATGAAAAAAACTAGGTAATCTGAACTTGGCTTTTCCATCTGACCACATTGCAGGCTCTTTGGCCTCTAACTTAATTTAACAATGTGTTATTTTTCCTTCTCCCTAATGTTTGTGAGCACTCAGCAATAGGCTAGATATCTGTGAATCCCTTTCTATGGAGTTTATATACTACAGTTTTCTATTGAGAAACACTATCATCAAAATACATTTTCCAGGTGCTCCTAGGACACAAAAAGCTATTCATATATGTCTAAATTATTGTGTATTGTAGGCACAGCACTGAATAACATTTAGCCATTTGTTTATGAATGTATTGAAACATAAATGATAATTATTGCGTAAGTCCCTACAAGGATGGTAACACTTGATCAAGTCCCCACAATTAGGGTTCTGTGCGCGCCATTAAATAAGAGCATATTTGTAGATTTAAAGCAGGATCCTGTATGATCACTTTTTAATTAACATTTTTCTGTTATTGGTGTGTGTCTGTCTGTCTGTCTAGTGGCAAGCTAAAGCTGCTAGGAGGCTGTTGCTGCAGGGGAGAGGAACCAGGAGGACTGATGCCCATGGTGAACTGCACAT
Organism: Pleurodeles waltl; assembly: GCF_031143425.1. NCBI lineage: Eukaryota > Metazoa > Chordata > Amphibia > Caudata > Salamandridae > Pleurodeles > Pleurodeles waltl. Next base: position 698,861,496 of record NC_090448.1, read on the forward strand.
TGCCTGCCAGATTGACGTCCTTGGCCACAAAAGGACTTGGGTGATTGTTGAGGGGCCTGAGGAGACTGGTGTTACCTATACACCAACCGCCAGAGTAGCCTCAGGATGTCCTGACCTGGTGAGGAATCTGGCAGGGGCCAAAGACCCAGAGAGCGTGCAGTGTATCTACTTTACTCAAAGCATTATTTGGCAGAAGAACATTTGTTTTCCAAAAACATAAATTCTCTTTGGCTCCCAATTAGGGCTTAACTTGGTGGTGGATGCCTCAACCACTAGACACCCAGAAATAGGATGATGTGTAAGAAAAACCCGGACACCAGGAGCCAGTCCATAGCGTCTGACCACCAGCCTATTAACAGGCAAGCAAGAAAAGGGCTTCAATCAAGTGCCCATTAGAGTGTCAGTAAGGGTTCATTGAACGGAAGCAAAGGCTCAAATATGGACCTTTGCTAAATTGACTCGGCTATTTTAGCCAATGGCAAACTCCAAACTCCCTTTTTAATGGGTCTAAGTCACCACTACAGCAGGCCCAGTGAGTCCAAAAGTAGGTTGCAGCATATTAAAAAGTAGAACATGTGTTCAACAAGTTCTGACAGTGTAAACCCACCACAGTTTTTTAATTTTTTTTTAGAGGTACTGGTAGTCCCATTGACGAGTACAGTTACACGCTGACAACTCAGCTATGCTAAATTCTGAATGGGACTGCCAAAGTTGGTACTTCATGGTATCAAACAACTCATTACATTATGCCTTATTTGATGGCCAAGCCAAAATTAATGTAACTTGCTGCCACAAGCAGCTTTTACAAAGTTGCCACCGCCAGGAAGCTACACGGGGTGTTAGCTTAAGAGGCGAGCTTCAAAGTGGAAGCCGCCTTAGAAGGGTAGTGAACACACTCGTGAGGGACTACTGTTTTGTCTGGGCAGACAGGCTGGCATCAGGGACAGATAGAGGGAAACACTGACCAAACCATTTTTTCCATGGGCATGTAGTCCTGAGGTAGCCACTCCTTTATGGCGGGCTACTGAGCACCTCAAACCAAGAGAAGGGGTCTGCCATTTTGGGAGTGGGCAGAATAGAGCACTCTGGGGTAGCTGGATCCCACACTCTACAGTAAGTTGTCATCAGGCGGAAGAGAACCAAGTAGCCCACTGTGTAGTGACTGTGACCTCCCCTAAGGGCACATTCTGGGCAGAAGAGAGACATTCCTGGCGCCCAGAACTCCGATCTAGCTTGAACTAGAGAAGAGGACCAAAGAAGGACTGACCTGATGACCCTGAAACAAGCAAAGAGGACACTGCACCGAAGCATGAGTGCACTGGCTGCTTCTTAGGCTAGCAAAGGAAAGGACTGTATCCTGCTCATGAAGAAGCAGTTTCCCACAGTCCCAGCTAGAAGCTGAGACTCCAAGAGTCAGTGGCTGATTTCCTGTTGGCAGCACAGGTCCCCAAAAGCTGAGAGTTTGCAGCCCAGATCACCTGACTGGGGCTCCTTGCCAAAGTGCGGCCCAATAGCCAATGACCTGATGCTCAAAGGTTGCACTGAGTCTGTTGTGCCCAGAACAGTCATCTGAGTGCAGCTTTGTAACCCAGAAGGAGAGATACTGCCAGAAGAAGGGAACCACTGGTTTCACTGTGCACAGTGGCGAGGCTGGACTTTTGCTGGGCCAAAGAGGATGACGAGGGATGCTGAACCCTCTGGCCATAGTCTCCCCACCAAGAAGACTGAGGAGTGGCCCCACAAAGACCCAGTAGACCGCACAGCCTATTCAGCTTCCTTCAGCATTCTGTATTCCTTGCATCATGACTACTCAATAGACGTCAATGGCAAGGGACCACTGACACAGGATCTGGACTGAAGACTGATTTTCCTGTTGGGGTAACTATTTCTTTGGGCCTTGCTGGACCCCTTGACTGGCTCTCTGCCAGAGTTGGTTGCCCAAAGTAACAGTTAGTAACCACATTGCACTTGGACTAAGTTTTTGTGAAAAAAGTTTCAAGTGTCAAATTTGTTGAATTTGCCACTGATTGTTCGGGGTAAGTGAAAAATCTTGATTTATTGCTCCTTGTAAAATCTATAACTCTGGAACCTTCCAGTGAATCTTTTTAATGTTGGTGTCCATAAATTCATAAAAATATACGCTATATTTATAAACTGTTATCAGGTTTCTTGAGAGTTGTGTTTCTTCTTCAAATGTTTTGGTGCTGTTTTAAATGCTTACACTTAATTCATTTGTTGAAGACTCACTGCTTGAAGTCACAACTGCCCAGCGCTGAGCTAAGTTTTGACAAACGAAATCTAACTGGTCTCATACTACCACACTAAATAACACACCTCGTTTCATCACAATATGAGTATGGTATTTTGATGCTCATCGGGATTCCTAACTAAGTATGCCTAATGGTGGGAAAATTACTTAAAGGGATATCTAACGTAAAATGGTGTAGCGCATAGTTATTTCATATTTTATTTCTAGTCAAAAGAGAAATTAGGGAAGTTTGCCCCCTCCATGCCCAGGCTAAAGGTATTCATTAGGAATGGTCCTGTCCTCTAACCTCCCTTTAAATGACCTACAATCACCAAATGAGTAAGGGAATTGATATACATGTTACTGATTCAAACAAGTGTGAGTCAAATGAAGTTCATCTCTGCCCCAGGTTCTGTGACCTATAATAATAAAATAATTTAAAAAAGACCAACAAACAGCTAAAAAGAGGGAAAAGCCCAAGCTTATTAGCAGTTTTCTGACACAACAACGCTATGAAAGTGGGTAATTTTATGTGATGTGTCACACAGGTACATACTTCGAGGCACCTGGGTCTCATGTAGAGTCCCAAAACGCTGAGTCACATCTTATTTCTGTGTGCAGCAATCTTTCACACTGGGGCATTAATGGTAACGGGTACCTTGCAAGGGCTGACATTCCTAGTACCCAGTGCAAGAGAATATATAAATGCTTTCTTAGTTCTGCCTCATCATGTACTCAGTTTTCTGAAAAACTCCTTACTGTCTGCTTTGGAAAGAAAGCTCTTACTTTCTTTACACTGTGATAGTTTCCCCGAGCTGGACTGGTAGCTTCTAACAGAACAGTGTGAGAAAGTTCTGGGTCTAGTCTATAATGCCCTCAGGTGCGCTAGTGCCACGGCGTTGTATGCAAATACCATGCTGCATGCAAAGGGTCAGCATGACGATGTAACATTCCCACGGTACTAGGCCCTGCTACCAAACAGATGGGAAAAAGAGGGGGCAGAAGGCACATGGATGGGAAATAGCAGACAGTCCACTTTATCCAATATGTGACAGATGATCTTAATATTGAATAATCATAAACCACTTCGGCTAATAAGATGCTTTGAGAATTTAATGACAGTTCTATTTTCTCTTGCTGAGACCCAAAATGCAACTATTTAAGTGACTCATCATATTTAAAGTTTTTCTGCTATCCCATTCCCTGTTTAGAAAAATATTAGAAAAGAGGGACAACAGCCCTTTTTTTAGCGCAAACTGCTGACAGGGAAGGGAAACCGTTTCTTACCAACACAGCTAAATAAGGGGGTGTTCTGTCACATGGTTAGCGAAATCAGGAGCTAGGGTGGTATTAATTTTATACCATATAGTAGCCTACAATTTTCTTAGCTCCCTTGTTTAACGATAGGTTTATGGTTCCTGCAAAAAAGTTTTGCCCTTTGTGTTTGGGCAAAACAGAATTTGGAGTTCACCTTAAAGTACAAAAATGAAACTTAACTTCCACGGTCTACCTGATTCCTACGTAAAAAAAAAAATCGTTTTAAAGTGTGGAAATATGAACTAAATGCAACCAGAATCCTGGTCCGCACTGTTAAAAATAATAAAATATGAACTCAACTTGCTTGCCAATTGAGACGAATTTAGAAAATGAAAAGAGAAACTAGTTTCTGATCCTGTCATGCCTTAACGGCATGTGACATATCTATCAACATCAGTGTTGTGTAAGTTCACATTTTTTCTTACCTCTGTATATTCTGGCTTCTGCTTTGCCCCAATTCTATGACATTCTCCGGCCCACAGACACTCCAGTAACTCAAGCATCCCGAAGCAGAGATCAGTGCTCACTGTATGGACACCGCTGCCAACTTTCTGTTCATAGATGACTTGCACGGCTGCTGCGGTTAATCTGCAGAGATAAAAAAAACATAGTGAAATGTGTATTAACTACAAGCACTCAGGGATGTTACAGGAGAGTTCCTGTAGAATTAGGGCACACAACCCAAAAATGTTTTCTAATGGGATCTTATGCACAGGCGATATGCCTACATAGACAACGCACACAACCCTCAAAGTCAGTAGTGCCCAATCAAGCTTAATGTTGAAAAATGTGCGGTTTGTCATGCAAAAGTATGAGTTACATCAAACAGTTAGAACTGGGGTATTAAAAACTGGAGATCCCCTGATGTATGTCTGAGTTTTATAGGCTAACTACAATCCACACTTGTTTGACAGTCACGCTTCAAGAAGGAGAGTTTAGGCCCCTTCAATTACCTTCATTAAAACCATTTTATCTGGCATTTGTGAGGGGGGGTGGGAGGGTAGAAATGCAGAGCATTAAGTGATGAGGGCATGGGTCTCTTCATTTCGTACAGTGCCCAGCTCTAAATACATAAATAATCCTGCTGCACCTGGAAATTGATGGTACTGGAAATATAGACTAGGTAGAATAAGCGAGAGCGGGCTTCCGTTGCAACTTCCACAAGTATGAACAAAAGTGTGAGTTGAGGGTGACCCAGGAAAGCTGTCCTCCTGTCACATACAGTGCCAGGATGGCAGCTTAGGACCTGGTGGTGTGAGGTAAAGAGGTGCAAACGGACACAGGGGTCCAAAGGACCTGTGCAGGGCAGCACAGACTAGCACTGAGGTCCAGTCAGTTTAAGTTCTGGAGTACGAGTCGATGCGGAGCCTGTGATTTGGCACCAGTGCAAGTGGGGTGAAGTCTTAAGATGAGCATGGTGAGGTAAGATTTGCTGGATGCCAAGCCCCAGCATGGCTGTGCCATAGCACAAAGACATTAGAGCCGAGTAGAAGCGGGGGACAACTTAAAGGATTTGAGGAAACCAAGAAAGCTGTCCTCCCTCCGCTGACCTTACCAAGATGGCAGGTTAGGGCCTAGTGGTGAGACAAGGAGGAGCAAATGGAGACAGGGGGTAGAGGACCTATCAAGGGTGCTGTAAGCCCACACAGAGGACCAGAGAGTGGGAATTATGCTGTAAGAGTCGTCCCGGAGTCTATGATCTTGGCACCCATGCCGGAGATGGAGTATGTTCTTCAGTTGTTGGAGTCCTGCCATGGTGAGGTAAGTTCCAGCAGGTGCCATGCTCATATGGATTGTGCCGTTGCACAGAGACCTAAGAACCAAGTCATAGCAGGGTGACGATTGGAGGAAGAGAGCTGAAGATCAAGAGATCCATTGAGTGCTATAATGTTGTCGGGTATTGGACTGTGGTACTGAACCAGAATATACATGTAACTGCAGCCGCTGAATAATGCAACAGTTAAAATACAGACTGTCAAATTTGACTGCCAGAGGTGGGATGCCATTCCAGCGACTGGTTGGCAGCAACTAATCTTTAAAATACTGTGCAAACCTCTCTTTGAACTAGTGAGTCCCTACCACAGAAGAGCGTGTCTGGCGACGGTCTGGTTTCCTAAATATGATTGTGTGGGATAATGTGCACCTGGAGCTTCCCACACAGGGGTGGAGAACTGGCTGCAGGTGGGACGCCTTCGGGAAGATTCTGGTATTGAACCACTAGGCTGGGAGAGATGGACACTTTGGGACACTTGGAAAGGGGTATGATGGTGAAAGAAAAAGAACTAGCAGCCTCACATAGCCAAACAAAATGTATAACTGACTATACCAGGATCATAAGTGCAAACAAGGGTCCTACACAAAACAAGACACAAAAGCCCCAGTGTGGCAAAGGCACAGAGCATAATGCTCCTACAGAGCTGTCTAAGGGACATACTGAAAACAGGAAGAGACTTTAAAGGCTCTCACAAAAGATGAATTGGCTCAGAGGCAACAGACCTTAGCCTAGTAGTGGCAGAGCTGCACAATATAACAGACTGTGACAGAAGATGGGACGTCGAAGAAGCACTCAATAGAGAAAACAACACAGGTGCAAAAGGCCTGCAGATCATAATAAGAAGACTGGAGGCAAAGGTAAACAAGCATTTGCAATGCAACGGGTCTCGCGTTTGCTCGTGTTAGACTTGATAGCGTTGTAAACTCCTAACCCAACTTTTCACTGGTAATGAAACCTATCGGCAAAAGTGCATTTATGTACTAAGCAGAAAAAGTGCAATTAACTGTGAAACAGGGTCGATACTATGTAAAGCGCTCGACTTCTGCCAAGCGAGATCGCGCTGGGAAAAGAGATAAGAAGTAGTCCACGAGCCAGACAGAAAACAGCGAGCCGCGCATGTTTTCTGTACTTGGTCAATGCGCTCAAGGAGGGCTATCCACCGGAAAAGGCATGATGTATGCGTGCCTTCCACTAATGAAATCAAGCAGATTCTAACAGCCAAGCCCACAAGCCAATGACAAACACTGACGTGACGTGGACGGGGCTCCGAGCCCTTTTTAAATTACAAAAGCGTCTCGCTTAGCGAAACGCATGCACAAGCGCATCTGACGCAGGCTCGACCCTAAAAAGGTGGTGGAAAGATCCAGGAGAGATAAGCACCAAAGATGGAGCTATTCTTGAAGGAATTGGTGCTATATGAAATAAAACCTAGGGTCTGTTGACTTTCTTTTTGAAAGCTGTTGAAGTCCCAAGTCCCTTCTCTCCTGTCGCGAGCACTTCTGAGAAGTGTGATATTAAAACTCCTAAATTAAAGAAACAGACAATACTGCAGGAGGAAAGGGAGGCCTATCCAATTTGAAAATACACATCTGCAACAATTCCTTTAATTAGACACAGAACAAAGTTGTTTGCCAAGAAAATACTCAAACATGGAACATAAGTACATGGTCCTCTTTCCAAGCAGAATTAAAGTGGCACACGCTGACAAATAGTTAGTTGCTTTTTTTCACTCTGGTTCTGACTCATAGGGATTCCCATTCTCATAAACGTTTCTTGCTGCTACTTTATTATACTGTTTATTGAAGAGCTTACGCTGCTTGAGAAATTATTACTTCTATTGCTGATTATGCATCATAGGGATCTTCACTGACGTCAGAAATCACCTCCCCACCGGATGTCTTGGCCATGCGGGACAAAGGTTGCAATGTTAAGTATTTATATTTCTTTCTTATTCGCTGCCCAAAAGAACTGAGTTGAGATGAAGCCAACAGGAATCATGAGATTGCGAACCTCTGGAAAGGCAGGAGCTGCCTTTTTGTTATCCCTTGGCTCTTTTAATGTTAAGTTGATCAATTTTCATTTTTTCCATTAATTGTTAAAACGTAGCCAGCAAATTCAGGTTAGATACTACACTATAGTTTTACAAGAGGATTAAAATTAGATGTTTTTGGTTTACTACACGTAAGCAAAATTAGGTAGTAAAATACTTTAGAAAGTGCTGCCGAGCAATCATTATGTTGATGTTTGCATCTGATCTGTAGTGTTAAATATATGGTTTAATTATTCTGGGGAATCTGCAGTTAGATTCGCTACCAGAAAATGTGTTAACATAGGTAAGAAACTTGTTCTTCTGAAAGAGACTTTAAACAGCGAATTCCTCATCAAGTGAATAGATATCAAAGCAGTACCTCCCAGGTGGTAGATCAGTGGAATGATTCAAACTAGGAAACTCTGGAGGACAGACTAGGCAAAGTGCTCATCTGGTCGGACCTGGCTATGCAGGCAGTAATGCCTGGTGAACTTGTAGAGGGACACCCATGTGGCAGTCTGCAAAATTTCCATGGCTGGCATACCACACACCAGCAGCCTTTGCTTTGGTAGAATGAGCGTGCAAACCTTTTGGGGTGCTACTCTGCCTCTCCTGCCTAAAAGCAGATCTTTACACATAGTAAATTCTATCTTGAGATTGTCCTCTTCTGTACTAATGTCCTTATTAATCCCCGGAAAAAACAACAAAAAGTTGGTCATTGTGAGAAATTAGGTTATTGGTTGAGGGGGTGAAACCGTACTCAAGCAACAGCCACAATCCTTGTCAGGGTGAGCCACAAAAAGATACTAAATAAACTTTTACTTGACCCTCTGGTAGCTTGTTACAAAAGCTATCACGCTTAACTTAGAGGCAATGTGTAACATATTTATGCAGCACCTAAACAGCAACAAAGTGAAAACACAACACAACAACAATTCCACAACAATGTAGAAAAAATACATTTAAATAAATCTGACACCAAAAAGACAAATATTCAATCAGTAGAACTAGAGTTTTGAATTTTTAAAGTTTAATGTGAAAAGCAGTGTCTAAATGATCAAAGAGCAAACCATGGACATCTAACTGTGCAAAACTAGGGCAAAGTTGAAAGTCATGGCCGACTGCAATGGAAAGCGGCTCAGATACACAAAATAGATTGGCCCGATCTCAGTTTACCTTTGGACTTAGAACACATTTTCAAGAACAATGTCTGAGAAGGTAAGGTTCAGGTGGGCAAGGCAGCTGGCAGTGTTCGAGTAAGAGACATCGCCATTGAGAACAGCTGGACAAAGTAGCAGTGAAGATTTCTATGTTCGGACTTAGGGGGTCATTACAAACCCCGGCGGTTGAGACCGCCGTGCCGGCGGCGGGTGCAAAGACCGCCACCGGCATGGCGGTCTGAACCGCCATATTATGAACACAGTGAGGGCCGCCTTTGGCGGCCTTCCTCCACCGTCAGGCTGCTGCCAATAGGCAGCCTGACGGTGGAGGGAATCATTTTCCGACAGGGCAGCGCTGCCCCTCTGATAATGATCCCTGTTGGCACCAGCGAACCCGCCAGGGAAAGGCTGGCGGAAGGAGTGCTCTGGGGCCCCTGCACTTGGCATGGGCAGTGCCCCATCGCGCAGGCTGCGCGACAGGTGCAGCTGCACCAGCCGTACAGCAACATTGGCGGCGGCTTCATTTGAGGGTTTGGGGGTAGTTGAGCTGGCAGTCATCTATTGACCGCCAGCTCAGATCTCTGCGGTTTTAACCGCTGAGATGGTAATGAGGGCCTTAGTCTCTTTTATGGAAGTTGAAAATCGCCAAAGGGATAAAGCTGCAGGCTGTAGACATCGAGGGCTCTACAAGGCTGGATACCCATCCTTTGAGGAGCTGCTAAACTGGATTTGCTGCTGCAGAGTACAACGTAGAGAGAGCTGCCTCAAAGTCAAGCTGACTGGTGATATACCATAAACGGATCGGCAAGCAGGCACGTTCTCTCTCAGTTCTCAGAGCACTGAGTCCCAAGTTCTGAATTTGGGCTATCTAGGCACCTTTAGCACCACTTCCAAAGGTCCAGAACTGGAGGGGTACCACTTGAAGGGTCAGGACTCACTCAGGCTGGGTCCAGGTACGGGTTCAAGATAGTTGAAGCCTTTTCTGTCCCTGGGGCTCTGATCAGGAGGTGAGCCAATTAGCCCTTGGAGAAACTCTGGAAGTCTTGGGTTCAAGCAGGAACGCAGGTCTCAACCAGCAGGGCAGTCCTCTGAGAGCACAAGGCAGGCTTCAGATAGTAGGGTGGTCCTCTTGGTGCAGCTGAGCAGTGCTTTGAAGTCCACAGCAGGCCACAGGCGGCCCTCTGACAGTCCTTCTGCATGCCCACAAGCAAACTAAAGAGTGGATCTGAGAGTCCTAATTTTATACCTTGTGCCAGCTTTGAAGGGGAATAAATGCCTGAACTCCAACCCCACCCCCCCAACACACACACAGATCTTCTCAGCTGGTTTCAGGTCTGGGCAGTAGGCAGGCGGTAAGCAGGCCCCCAAATATCCTTAGGTTGGAAGGATTTCAGGATTTCCTCGGCAGATAGCTCCAGTTGTGGTTGGCAATATTTCATGTCTTGTAACCATTGCTTTATTGTGGGCACAGAGTTCTTTCCCCAGTGGATGTTGATTCTCTGTTTGCCAACAGTAGAGCCAACAGCATCAGCTTCCTAGGCACAAGCTGTAACGACTATCAATACCAGTAAATATAGCTGGGGAGATCATTCCACAACCTCCAGGACCATGTCAGTCAGGGCAGATGTCACTTGTCATCAATAATGCTGGACTGACGTACACTGCCAAGCCAGGTGTACGAAAGTCTCCCTGTCCATACCAGAGCGCACACATTTGGTTTCCATTTGCAATCCATACTTCAAAAAATAGAACAGGGGTATAATACATTTGATACAGCTATCTGAAATTAATAATTGTTAGGTTACAGTTGGAAGTGAACCTTTACATGAGTGTGCAGTACCAACCCCAGTCCTCCTGCCCAATAGGCAAATTCAATATTGCATTCCACTTTGCTAATGCTGTATTGGTTGTGACCGGTCTATCTTGTTGTGAGGCCCAATATAACTTAGTGGCAAGTTGCTTACACATTGTGCTGGTTAGTAATATTTGTAGTGCTCCAAGTGTTGGGGGCCCATCTGGGAGACAAGCATATAATCCCAGCACCGCCGCTCATAGCCTATGCTATGCAAATAGGGCAAGCGGAGACATTGTCCTTTCCACTGGGAGATTTGCCAACTCTACAAACGTTCCCACAGGGTAGAGGTCACCTATTGTCCTTAAGCCCATCCCCCGCATTAGGTGAAGTGTGGGTGTTCCCTACACCTTAACCAATGGGAGGGCTGGTAAGGAATCTGCAGCTTGACAGTCTCTCCTCCTGATAAGGTGTTACTGAAGGTAAGTAACTTGTTCATCTGTTAGAGAAGTCTAGACACAGATTCCCTATCTTAGAAAAGATACCCAAGCAGTACCTCCCCGGAGGTGGGTCTGCAAACCAGATTAGACAAAAAAGTTCTGCCTGTCCAGGCAGTGATGTTTTGTAAACATGTGCAGTGATGCCCAAGTAGCCACCTCACAGTTGTCCAGGAAAGGAATGCTACTGCTTTACGCCCGGGACATCTTGTTTGGGGTCAAGGGCAACAAGATTTTATGTTTACTTTGTCCTTGGGACAAGTAGGCCCAACCCTCTGCAGCACAAACCCTTTGGCTGCCTGTTTACAGAGAGTGGAACTCTCTGCAGTTGAGGTAATGTGTTTCCAAAAGATAATGCTGTTCGAACTTGTATTTATGGTTCATTATTTGAAAACCTTCATTATTAGGGTGAGTGCTGTAAATAAATGTTTTAAGGTCACACTTCACTACTGACGTTGGTTCCAGTACAAAAAAAAAAACAAAAACGTGTATACACATGTTTGAAAAGTTTAGGCTAAGAGGCTAAGTATAATGCTCCCAGAATGCTCTCCGATTATATGCAAATGAAGTGTCATTTAGTAAAATGTTTTGATGCATGCTAGTATTTCCCAAAAATATTTCTAATGGAAAATCAGTGTAACCATTTTCAACACGATTATGGGAAGCATAAAAATAAACAAACACTGACAAAGCCAACTGATCTGACATATTTTTATAAGTCTTTTAGTTTCATCAATGCGTGTCTTGTTTTGACATGGCTTTTGTAACACTTTATTGTTGTGGGAGCTACCAGGCCCTCAACATTGTAACAAACACTGGCAAAAAAAAAAAAAAACGTTTTTGAACTCTAAAAGCACATGTTGCCACCAGTGGCATAACAAAGGCCCCGCAGCCGCCCTCCAGGGGGCCCCTTCAGCCCAGCACCTGCCCTGAGTGAGTCTGGAGAGGGGGCTCCTCCATGTTCTTTGCAAAGGGGCACCCTCCAGTTTCGTTACGTCACTGATTGCCACTGTAGTTCCTGACACTGAACAAAACTACTTTGTGTGCCAATATGCTCCTTGTGGAAGAGAAGAATGCGATCACTCACAGTAAAGCCAGCCGAAAGAGAGAGAAATAGAAGTTTAATAAAAACAAAATGTCTTTGTTAACACCAGACCTAATTAGGGACCAAGACCCACATGTAGGTAGCTTTTTGCATGTCGCAAACAGCGACTTTCGCTGTTTGCGACGTGCAAATAGCACATTGCGATGCACAAACCCAGTTTTGCGATTCGGTAACCTGGTTACCGAATCGCAAAACGGGTTTGCGACTCGCAATTAGGAAGGGGTGTTCCCTTCCTAATTGCGACTCGCAGTGCAACGTAGGATTGTTTTGCGAATGCGGGCGCAAACCAATCGCAGTTTGCACCCATTTCAAATGGGTGCTAACACTTTCACAAAAGGGAAGGGGTCCCCCTGGGACCCCTTCCCCATTGTGAATGTCACTGTAAACATTTTTTCAGAGCAGGCAGTGGTCCTGCGGACCACTGCCTGCTCTGAAAAAATGAAACGAAAACGTTTCATTTTTCGTTTTTGTAATGCATCTCGTTTTCCTTTAAGGAAAACGGGCTGCATTACAAAAAACTGCTTTATTGAAAAGCAGTCACAGACATGGTGGTCTGCTGTCTCCAGCAGGCCACCATCCCTGTGAGGCCGCCATTCGCAAGGGGGTCGCAAATTGCGACCCACCTCATGATTATTCATGAGGTGTGCATTTGCGAAGCCCTTGCGAATCACAGATGGTGTCAGGGACACCATCCTACATTCGGATTTGCGACTCGCAATTTGCGGGTCACAAATCTGAACCTACCTACATGTGGCCCCAAATTCTTAAAGAAAGTCACAGAAGTGCACCCATGGTATATGTCGTACCCCTATAAAATATTTGTGAACTGTATTTTAGCATGGGTAAATACGCATGTGTAGATTTGCTCATGTGAAAATCTATTGAGCATTTGCAAGTTCATTTTCCCTTCAGCCACTTTCTTCCCAACCCTGGAAGAAGTTCTAATCCTGCCATTGTCAGGAGTAAATGTCCACCCTTTCTTATTATGGGAAAATATTAGAGAGAAGCTGGTGAAAATCTTTAAAACATGCAGGTTAGTAGGTTTGCAGACTCAAAGGCATTCCAGCCCTGGAACTATTGCTTACTGCTTCCTCCAGCCCCAGTATGCAGATCTGCAGAAAGGTGGAAAAATAAGGAAATTGCTACAGTAGGGATTGAAACTGCAAGTATTCAAGCCCTACTATGGTAGTAGCCCTGGCATAATCAGAGAGGCTATTATCAGAGCTCTTACATAATGAGATTGCTGCTATAATTTGGACACACACTACATGGCACCAAAGGGACAAGTAGATCTTTTTACAGGACAAGTAGATTTGAGAAGCAACCTGTCCCGTGGACAAGTAGATATTTTAATAAATTCCACACCCCTGAGCCTTGGTTCTGATAGAATCTGCCTGCAAGCCCTCAAGGAGATGTTTCTTGGCCAGTGGGTAGCAGATCTTAATGCACAGGATGATGCATTGCAAGATGGTCTGCTTCTGCACAGCTTTCGATTTTTGACTCTGATATAGCCCACAAGGAGTTTATCATCCACCTAGAACTCTTTTAGTAGAATGACAACACTCTTTTTGGGCCAGATGGTGGAGTCTCTCCTCCTGTTTGGAGGACTGAGGCAAAGCAAGGAAGGTAGGTAGGGTAATGCTCTGGCCTACATGGAAGAGAGTGACAACCTTCAGAAGGAAGGAGGTAAGTGTCCAGAGGACCAGTTTGTCTGGGTAAAAGGAGGTGCAGGGAGGTTGCACACAGAGGGCCTGCAATTCACCAACCCTCCTCGCTGATGTAACAGCCACTAAAAAGGCATTTTTAATGATCAGCAGCCAAAGAGGGCAATTGTGCAAAGGTTTGAATGGCGTACACATCAGGAAAGTGAGAACCAGTTTGAAGTTCCACTGAGGTATGATAAATTGCATGGTGGGGAACATGTGCTGCAGGATTTTAAGGAATCTGGCTAAAACAGAAGATTTGAAAATAGAATCGCAATCGCAGGAATGCAGGGATTGCAGAAAGATACCCTTTGATAGTGCCAATAGTAGCAGAGCTTTGCTGGGCCAAAGACAAGGCAAACAAAAAAATCATGAATAAAGGTGCAGAAAGGGGTTCAACGTAGGGGGATGCACACCATGACACAAACGTATCCGTACAGAAGGCGTATACCAACTTGGTGAAGGGGTGCTTGGCTGCCAGAATAACATTACAGACTTCGGGTGGAAGGTCTAAAGCTGTCAATAGTCGCCACTCAATCTCCCCTCATGCAGTTAGAGGATGAGCAGGTTCAGGTGCACAGCCCTTCCCTGTCGCTGCGACAAACACCACTGAAGAGGATGCCTGACGGGAGAATCAGTGATCATGCTCAATAGCTCAGAATATCAGACTCTCTGTTCCCAATCTGGAGCTACAAGAAGGACTTGGATCTGGTTGTTCCTGATCTTTTTTGAGAACTATGGGTAAGAGTGGTACTGGCGGGAAGGAGTGCAGGATGCCCAAGCGCCACTCAAGATGAAAAGCGTCTCAGCAGTAGAGTCGCCTTGGAAACTCCAGCTCACAAAACTCCTGACATTGAACGATCTTGGCTGTGGTGAACAAATTCAACCAAGGACCTCCCCACTGCTGAAAGAGACCTTGCACCACCTCCGGCGGTAGATGCCATTTGTGATCCGCTAAGCATCTTTGGCTGAGTTTGTCCACTCTGGGCTTCAGATATGCTGCCAGATCATGGCACCCCATGAATCGCAGATAGTGTCTGTGAGCAGGCAGGACGGAGATGTAGAAATAAGTGTCCTGCTAGTTCAATGCTACAATCCACTCCAGCCGGTCTAGGGCAGACAAAGTTTGGGTGAGCATAAGCATTTTGAACTTCTTTTTTCAAGAAGAGGTTGACAAGGAGCAAATCCAGGAAAGGACATAGTCCGCCATCCTTCCTGGGCACCAGAAAATAGAAGGAATAACAACCCCAACCTACTTCTGATGCAGGCACCCTCTCTACGGCTTTCTTTGCCAAGACAACCTGAACTTCTTGATAGAGCAGGGAGAGGTTGTCCTCTGTCAGTTGATCGTAAGAGGGTGGCATGGGTGGTGGGGTTGTCACAAAGGGGAAAGAATAGCCCTTTTGGGGGAGGGGATGGCATATGCTACGTCCCACAGGATGCCCATGATTTTATGAGGGTGAACTAAAGAGGCTTGGAGGGAGTGGCTACTGGGGGGGGAAGGTGAGGGGTGGCTTTGAAGGTGGATTGACCTGATCACTGGGTGCCCATTGCATGAAAAGGCTGAAGAGCTTGCTGGCTATGGCGGCTGGGATTTATAGGTGGCCATGAAAAGGGCGGAAAAGAGACTCGGGTTGATGAGGGGCCAGAGACAAGCCCAATGGCCTGGCCGCAGCCCTCCTGTCCCTAAAGCGCCCCACTGCTGATTCTGCTTTGTCTCCAAAGAGGGTATGTCCATGAGGGAAGCCTTGACATCCACTGAAAAGACAGGTTTTTTTCCGCCAGGCAAGGCGCTGCAAGGCCACTGATACCCTTCGAGTCAGTTATGTGAAGTCCTCATGGGATGGTGAACCTAGCCACATCCCCTCGATCAGCAAAAGTACAGCCTGAGCCTCCTCCTCGACCTTAGGGGTCACTTGCACATCGGAACCCCATTGTATATGGGAATAATGACCCAATAGGCATGCAGTGTTCTTTGACCACCATACCAGGTTGGTGAAAGAACCTTCGCTTACCGAATGTGTTCAGCCTCTTCAATTGGCCATGAAGTGGCCAGAGTGACTACGGGATAAGGAGGCTTCGACCACAAATCTCTCTGAGGTGGGATGCTGGTTAACAAAACTGATATCCCCAGGAGTGGGGCGATGGGGGTAAGCAATTGTCATATTCACAGGTGCCCCTGTGCAGAGCTCAGACCAGAACCCAAGTAGGACAACTGTAATGGCTTCACTGAGACCCAAAACCTTGAAAATGACCTGTAAGGGTTCTGAGGGGGTGACTCCCAGATGAGGCATCTCTGTCAAGACATCAGTCTTGAATGTCACTTATGGTAGGTTAAGATTCAGGTCCTTAGCCTCATGCACACCACCACTGCAAACAAGGCTCCCTCCTCGATAGCCACAGTAGGAGGGGAAACTAGGCCAGTATCAGGTGAGGTGTCCAACCCACTGTCCTGTTCCTCAACTGGTTCATCTTCATAAGGGCCCATAGACCACTCCCAAATGGCTCCCTCACCAGCACCAGGCCTATCCATCAAATAAGGCACTGGCTCAGCTCTTGGGAAGAATGTCCTTGGTCAGCTTCAGAAGATATACATCCGGCTTCATGCCGGAGTAGGGAATGATGATGGGGACAGGGCCACCTAGGGGCATGCACTGGAATACGTGCCGAGGAAGGTTTCTGTCTCGCCAGTGGCCCGCTCCAGATCCAGAATGGGATCCATGGGGCTCAACTGTGCCCCACTGGTGTGGATCCAGTAGGAGCCCCACCTGCATCCATTGGGCATGACAGTGCTCCAGAGGGCCTGGGCCGCCCAAAGACGAGTCTTCATAAATTACTTTTATTTGGCCAGGGATTGCTCTGGGAAAATCGTAAAGCGGACACACGATAAAGCTCACGGGGTCCGGAGTGCTGACACTCCCTCGTCTTGTGGGATGACTGACTGACACAGTGAAGTTGAAGAGCATTTGGAATTCTTGTACTTCTTTTGTTTATGGAACTTACCTAACTTCCACAATGACTTTGAATGCGACAATCAACGTCCAATGTGGATCCACAAACCGGACCTTGAGCGTCAACCAACATCAGGTGGCAAGGAGTTTGAGGGATCACACCCTCACCCTCAGGCACCCTTCTTCACATGCCTTGAATTTGTGTCCTGGCTTCAGGCACCACAACCGTACCAAGTGAGGGTCTGTCACCAAAATATTTCTATGACAGGCCGCACATGTTTAGAAACCGGACGGTTTGTTTGGTAACATCCTTACACCAGGAGATGAAAAATCTTGAAAAGAGTCAACAAAAAGATGGAAAAGACCAGTAAAAAAAAACCACAAGGATGGCTCGGACTGGATCAGCACTGTCATGCGTGGAAAGGAAAGACTTGCACCTGCGCGCAAGGTGGCGCATATATAGGTACCATGCACGTCAATTCTGGCACGTACTATGCCAACGCGGAGTCAAAAACGCTACCTACCGGCAGCAGGGGTATTGTTCGAAAATGTTCCAGATCCAGTCTGATGCCTTGTGATATTCTAAGGTAAAGAATCTGAGGCTAGAAGTCTCTAGTGTCTGCAGCCAGTTTCTGATAAATAGTTATGACAAAACAATGCCAACTTTTTAAAACTGTCATTTTCAGGTGACCTCCCCAACACAGTAATGACGCATCTGTCACGGCTGTTAGTTCTGGGTGGGGAAGGGAGTGGGGTCTGCCAAAGGCCCAACTGCAGCAGAGGAGGCTTCGCTGCAGGTCTTTTGCACTCTCCATCGACACCTGAATGGAATCTGACAGACTGCCTTGATGCAGAGCCCAATGTAGCTTCAGATTCCATTACAAAGCCCTCATGTGTCACCTGGTGTAGTCCACAAGCAGAATACAAAAGACCAAGAAGCTTCAGAGAAAATCTCGCTGAGACCCAGGATGAAGGCTGAAACATTAGAATCATAGCCCAAATGTCATGGACTGGTTGAGTCGGAGAGATGGCTTGGAAAAGCACTGTATCCAGTATGGCTCCAATAAAGGGGAGCAGCTATGAGGGAGTCAGGTGTGGTTGTGGCACACTGATGGAAAACCCAAAAAATATCAACAGGCTAGTTGTCATCTTGAGGTGGTTAAGGACGATTTGAAGCAAGCCCGCCTTCATCAATCAGTCGTCTAGCTAGGGGAAGACTGGTATTCCTAACCACTGCAGTTAGACTCCCAACCACCACCACCATCAATTTTGTGAACACCTGAGGTGCACTGATAAGGACAAAATGGAGCATGGTGAACCAATATTGCTCTTGCTCTACCTGAAACTGCAGGTAACATCTGTAGGACTACAGGACGGGGGGGTGAAAAGTCCAACATCACCATCCAGTCTCCTTGATCGAGGGAAGACAGGACTTGGGATAGGTGAGCATTTTTAACTTATCCTTCCGGATGAAGAAGTTCAGCAAGCAAAAGTGTAGGAAAGAGTTCTGTTCTGTTATGGCACCAGAAATTAACAGGCGTAATAACCAGTCCTGATTTCCGATGCCGACACCTTCTGCATTGTTCCCTTGGCCAATAGATATTGAACTTCTGGAGTATGGAGAAGTATTTTGGTGTGGGTGACCTTCCTGGGAGGTGAAGGGAGATGGTGGACGGGGGCTCTAAGGGGAGTTGTTGGACAAAAAGGGTATGGAATACCCATTTTCTAAGATATGGAGTACTCATTGATTGGACGTGATGCTCCCCCAGCAGGTTAAGTGGAAGGCTATACTGGCCCATTCAACACAGCTGAGGACAAGTTAAAGCAGTTTTGTGGTGGCTATATGGGGAGGGCGGGAGGCCTGTTGCTGCTGAGGCAAGTATTGTCTCTGCCTCTGCAGGTAGCACTCACCGAAGATGGGAAGGGGCACTGCTGCTGGGGGAACTACTGAGCTAGCAGATCTAAGGCTAGAGAATGGGTTTTGCTCTCTTTAAACCTCTCAAGGGCAGATTTGGTCTTTGTTCCAAACAGCCTACAGCCATAAAGGGCATGTCCATAAAAGATTGTTGGACATCCCCAGAAAAACCTTTGGAATAAATCCAAGATTGGTGCCGAAGCACCACACTGGCACCAACTGCTCTAACCAAACAGTGGGTAGTATCCAGACCTGACTTGATAAAGTGTTTTGCTGTATCCTGCCCATCCAAAATTAGCATCTGCAAAGTTTGACAGATGTCACCTGAGAGCAGTGGCAAGATGTGAGCCACTTTCCCTCATATGGTGCATGAATATCTGTCCAGAAAGAAAGTGTTGTTTACCGACCTGAGGGAGTGACCAATGAGAAGATCTGTTTAGTGAATGTCTCCATCTTTTTTAGATTACCTGCCAGGCAGAGTTGTAAGGAATGCATAGAGGTTCAAGCAGCTCTTTGATGATTGGACAACAAGGCTCACCGGGTTGGATGCTTCAAGAAGTCGTCTGAATCCCTGGAAGCCAGTCTATGCAACCTCCTCACCTGCCTATTGAGAAGTTCAAACTAGATACCCAACAGCATGTCAGTTAAGTAGATTGTGCAAAGCTGAGGACTTCTACTAGGAGCGTAGTTTTCACCTGCAGGGTTGAAGCAACCAATGTTTGGAGAGGTGTAAGGCCACTGGCATACTGGAAGTCATCAAGCATATTAGTTGTTGTCCTCATCAAGATTGCCTTATTGGTAATGTGGGGTATAATCTGACTCAGAATGGGAGTATGGTCTGGGTAGTACAGTGTGGTTCTCTGAATCAGACAGTACAATATGCTCCCCTTACAGTGTTAGTGATGTCAAGATAAGTGTCGATTAGAGCACCGGTAGCATCAATTGTGGCAACAACTTTGGAGTTTTGCATGGCACTGAACAAGGATCTGTGGATTATATAAGGACTGGGTTCCGTGGAGCGTAAGCCAGGGCCAAAGTTGGCCTCAAGGTAGGGTTGATGGGCACAATTAAAGTCGAGTATAGATTGCTGAAGGTAGACCAGCTGGAGACCGCCTCTGATCTATGAGACCTGAAGGCGATCCCGAGGGTTATGGTATATCACCAAAAATGTGGTCCATGGCCACCTTTAGTTGTGGAGTTGCTGTGGTGTCGTCGTCCCATCAAAGTGGGATAGAAGTGGAATTAGCTTTGGGATGGATTACTCAGGAGGGGAACAACTCCACAGCAAGAAGTGCTAGTGGTGTAATTCAACTCCAAGTGGTGGGGTGAAGGAAATCCATTCTTTGATTTCTTCGACTTCCCTGAGACCCAAAACCTTGAAAATTACCAGTCACAGGAGTGGCCTTGGGAAAGCATCCATGCCCTCTATTTTGATCAATGCTGTCATATCTTTGACTTCCACTGTGAACACTTTTTTGACCTCTGGAGTTCGGCGACTGCTAGTCTGGCATTCCAGTTGTGGATGTAATTTTTGTGCACACGAGTCCTGTTTGGAGCGGAGGCACCACTCCAGAGTGTCGACATCAGTTGCTTTCTAGACTGTCCGCGACCCAACACAGAGCCCAAAAAGCAAATTGACATGACCGGTAATCCTGGCCCCCTGATTTACCTCAGTAAAAAAAAAAAAAAAGTTGTTTATAGATTTTCATTTTTGATTAGTGTTTTTGGATCATTAAAAAAGTACTTTAGCTTGGGTACACATTGCTAATTCGGGACGATTTTTTCTGGATGGCATTTTTATTAAAAATAGCGGATGTGTTGAAGTGATAATGTAATATTTCAGGACCATAAAACCTATATACTTCATTTTGGTGTCAAAACACATATACATACATATAACGACAGAAAAAAACTTCTCTGATCAATCCGTCTGCCATTTTCCAAAATGGTTGGTATAATTTTGATGAACAATGTTATTGTTTTAAAAGGTATAGAACATGTCACATTGAAAGTCATCCATACAACATATGCCCAGAGCACCATCAAGCCCACCCAAGACCATACAGTGCAGAGGTCAGCAGATCTTACAGATACATTATATGTCCTCCTGACCTCCTCCTCGTAGTACTTTCCATTCCACATACTTTATTATATTTGGCTGAGCAGCCCTGCGCCTCATACACTGGTTTCTCCTACTGGGTGTACCAGTCAATGCTCCTCCTCCATTGGGTCAGCGAGGGGGGTTTACAAGCGTCCAGTGGGCAAAATGTCTCTCTTCACCACCAGCAGTGCTGTCCCCAAAAAGGTGCGACTGGCCCAGTTGCCTCCCACTCCCTCCAGGACCCCCAAAAGGATTGGAATTGGACTGCTGTCTATCTCAACGCCTAGGGTGGCAGACAATTAAGTGACAATCACCTCCCAGAACCACACTATCAGGGGAAATGCCCATAACATATGAAAAAAACAGCATCAGTCTGGGCGCAGCGGGGGCACAAAGAGCTATCTCAGAGTCCCACCGAGTAAATCCTGTCTGGAATGAGACAGGCGCAATGTAAGTAATAAATCTGGATAAGGCAGCGCAGTGATGACATGGTCAGTACTCCAAATGCTATCAGGGCATCCCACCAGTCCTCGTCCTCCAGGTGCCCCAGCAAACCCTACCATTGGGATCTGAGGCAAGCAATGGGATCCTGGGTGTTAATACGCAGGGTGCGATAAATTTGAGACACTCCGCCTTTTCCCAGTGCTCCCGTCACAACCTTTGCTTCTATAATTTTGGTTATTGCCATGGCTGTCGGAATATGGGGCCTCAAAGCATGTCGTAGTTTTAAGTATTTGTGGAATTGGGTATTTGAAAGAGAATACTGCTGTCTGAGGTCATGAAAGTGAGACCCGCACCAGATGTCGCCCAAGAGTGTGATGCCAATTGTGTCCCACTTGCCAAATCCCTCTAGGGCAGCAACCTCCCCAAGCCATGTGCCGTGCCACAGAGGGGTCTGTTGGTTAAGTTTAGGCCACCAGCCTGTGGAGTCACAGACAGGCAATGAAGGAGATGCAGGAGAGTTTTCAATAGGTTTATTGAAAAGATTGGAACCTACAGTAATATACATGACCTGCAATGATTAGGATAACGAACAATAAAGGAAGCATAATTGTGAAGATGAGAGTTGTGAATACAAAACCCCCCACCATCTTGTAATAAACATGAGATGTACAATCCCTAGCATAGAAAACCTAATCTCAAAGCTAATGAGAGCTAGGTATAATAAACCTAATCTGCCAATACCATGTACAAGGGAAGAGCCCACCCCAACCCTCATTGCCTTGGAATGAGGTCTTTAGGTCAGACTCCGTGGTGACACAAAGGCTGAGTTATGCAGCAAAGTGATGTACCGTGTAGATGGCATCTGGAAGGAATCCCTCTAATGACCTTGTCCATGTGAGATGTTTTTATACAGATTATGTAGGACCCCTGATGCATGTATGTTCCCCAACAATTGATAAGAAGGCAGACTGGTGGCTGCAATTATATAAACAGTCCCCAACAAGTGTGCATTTTGTTCCGGTCGCACGCAAGTGGGAAAGGGACATGTTAATACCTACGTACATCACTTGATTATGACGCTGATATTGACAGCTGAGCAGAGTGGTACTGATAATGCAAACTAAAACATCTTTATAACTATAAACAAAGGCAGCCATCTTAAAAGAAATAATAAAATAAATGGATTAAAACAGAGTAAGCTAAGTAGGTTAAAAGTCACTGGGTGATAGGGGCACAGGCCTGCAAAGGGCTAAGCTTATCTCCTGAGTCCCACTAAAACTAAACTGGATTCATCACACCCTCCCTATTGCCGGAACAAGGATGCTAACTCGCTATTGAGGGTGCATGAGTCCGAGCTAAAATGTTCTGAGCTAAAAACATGCTAACATCTAATTAAAAACTAGGCTAAAAACATACAAAGATAAAATGTCGACCATGGCAAGCACAGTAGGCAAATTGTGAATTGAATTAATAAGGCAATTTGGCATTAAACTTGAAAACTTTTGAATAAAGCCAATGGTGAAATAATTTAACAATAATCGTGGTCTTGAAGAATGTCTCAGAAGTCATCAAACGGGAGTGCGTCCAAGAAGGCCTCCTCATTGTCACATTTGTTGGGACAGAGTCTCTGGGGCAGTTCGAGGCCCTCCTCCACCCGCAAGCTTGTCCCTGCACCTCATCCCTGGTGATCTAGTAGCCATCACAAGTAAATATTTTCTTTTCTTTCTCTCGGTCGCTCTTTCTCTCTTGTGTTTTCTGCCTTTTTTTCGATCTTCCCTCATTTTTCTCCATTTCTTTTTCTTTTCTCCCCCTTTCCACTGCCCTGCTTACCTCACGCAAAGCACCTTTCTGCCCTCCTGCTTCCCAGCTGACTGCTCCCCCCCCCCCCCCCTCCGCTACTTAATGGCGGCCGCAGCGCTGTGAGAGGACAGCTCCTCTGGCTGCTGCTGCTGACTCTGCCTTAGCTGGGACGAACTGAGAGTTGCCTGACTAAGTTCAAGGCCCTCCTCCACCCGCAGGCTCGTCCTTGTGCCTCATCCCTGGTGGTCTAGTGGCCATCACAAGTAAGTATTTCCTTTTCTTTCTCTCTGTCGCTCTTTCACTCTTGCGTTTTCTGCCTTTTTTTCTATCATCACTTGTAGGAAGCTGGCTCTGTAAATACTATATCAAAATGAGATATAGTGTGCACAGAGTCCAGGGGTTACCCAGAGGCTTGACAGAGGCAATAATAGATAATACTAATGCTCTATTTGTGGTAGTGTGGCCGAGCAGTTAGGCTTATCAGAGGGTAGAGTTAAGCATTTGTTGTACACACATAAGCAATAGAAGAAACACACACTCAATGACTTAACTCCAGACCAATAGGATTTTGTATAGAAAAATATGTTTTGTTAATTTATTTCTAGAACCACAAGATTAAGTTTGCAGGTAAGTACATAAAATGTAAGGTACTTTCCATAGTTATAATCAGGACTTTGAATGGAATCAACAATGTATACAGTTTTCTTTAAGATGGCAAAATGTTATTTTAAAAGGAGACAGTGCAATTTTCAACAGTTCCTGAAGGACGAAAAGATTGAACAGTGTTACAGGTAAGTACAAGACTTACAGTTCTTATCTCTGGGTTTTAGGTAGTCTGTCGCCAGGGGTTCAAGTTAACGCCAAACTCCCACCATCAGCAACACGGGGCCTGTTGGGTGCAGTGGTCAAAGAGGAACCAAATTAACGTTGGCTCCTATGGAGACCGGGGAGGGGGAGGGGGGGTGGGGTACTCGGATCTTGGTCAGCCAGCAGGCAAGTACCTGCGACTCGGAGGGGAGACTAGAGGGGTTTAGAAGAGCCCTGGAGGGGCAACAAGCAGGCACCAAACACACACACCCTCAGCGGCAGAGGGGCGGCCAGGTGCAGGGTGCAAACAGGACATCAGGTCTCCAATGCAACTCTATGAGGAGACCCCCAGGGGTGGGGGCCCTCGGGCACACCATGGGTCAGACAGGTAAGAGGGCCGTCTGCTGGTCGATGCTGCGCCGGGGGTCAGGTTCTCCAAGGCCTGGAGGCTGCAGGTGCAGTGGGTCCTTATAGGCATCCGATATCTTCGTCCGGAGCTTGCGGTCAAGGGGGTCCTCTGGATTCTCTCTGCAGGCGTCGTCGTGGAGGTTTGGAGGGGTCAACCCAGGGTGGGCTTGTACTCCCAATCGCCTGGGTAACCTTTCTTCCTTGGTGGACCACCTGGAAACGGCCATGGGAGTTGGGTGCACAGGGGCCAGGTCTCACGCATCTGGAGTGAGGTGGGAGTCCTCGGTTGAAAGATTCTTTTGGACAGAGCCGCTGTCCTCTGGAGTTCTTGGTCCTTTTGGGTGCAGGGCAGTCCTCTGTTGCTGGCAGAGGTCGCTGGGCCCGCTCGATGCGTCGCTGGTCTTTAGCAGAAGACAGGCCGGTAGGGCTGAGGCCAAAGGTGTTGTCGCCTTGGGTCGGACAGGTGAGAGGGCCATATGCTGGTCGATGCTGCACCAGGGTCAGGTTCTCCAAGGCCTGGGGGCTGCAGGTCCAGTGTATCCTTTAGGCAACGGATATCTTCGCCTTGAGCTCGCGGTGTGGGGGGTCCATCTGGATTCTCTCTGCAGGCGTCGTCGTGGGGGCTTGGAGGGGTCAACCCAGGGTGGGCTCTTGTTCCCAATCGCCTGGGGACCCTTTCTTGCTGGGTGGACCACCTTGACACGGGCCATGGGTGTCGCTTGCATAGGAGTCAGGACTCGCACTTACAGAGTGAGGCCTTAGTTGAAAGCTTCTTTGAGACAGAACCGCTGTCCTCTGGAGTTCTTGGTCCTTTTGGGTGCAAGGCAGTCCTCTGGTGCTGTCAGAGGTCGCAGGGCCCGCTCGATGCGTCACTGGTCTTGTAGCAGGTTCTTTGAAGCAGGAGACAGGCAGGTAGGGCTGAGGCCAAAGTAGTTGTAGCCTTCCTTCTCTGCTGGGTTTTTCAGCTTAGCAGTAGTAGGAAAATTTCTCCTTGTTGCAATTACGCCCCGCTTTTTGCCTAACACTGATGCTGACTTGACAGAGTGAGCTGGGACCCTGCTAACCAGGCCCCAGCACCAGTGTTCTTTCACTACAAATGTACCATTGTTTCCACAATTGGCACACCCCTGGTACACAGATAAGTCCCTTGTAAAAGGTACCAGGGGTACCAAGGGCCCTGTGACCAGGGAAGGTCCCTAAGAGCTGTAGCATGTGTTGTGCCAACCTAGGGGACCCCTCACCAAACACATGCACACCGCCATTGCAGATTGTGTGTGTTGGTGGGGAGAAAAAGGCAAAGTCGATATGGCACCCCCTCAGGATGCCATGCACACAAAATACTGCCTGTGGCATGGGTAAGTCACCCCTCTAGCAGGCCTTACAGCTGTGAGGCAGGGTGCACTATACCACAGGTGAGGGCATAGCTGCATGAGCAATATGCCCCTACAGTGTCTAAGTCAATTTTAAGACATAGTAAGTACAGTGTGGCCATATTAAGTATATGGTCTGGGAGTTTGTCAAAACAAACTCCACAGTTCCATAATGACTACACTGAACACTGCTAAGTTTGGTATCAAACGTCTCAGAATAATAAACCCACGCAGATGCCAGTGCTGGATTTATTAAAAAATGCACACAGAGGGCATCTTAGAGAGGCCCCCTGTATTTTACCCAATCCTTCAGTGCAGGACTGACTGGTCTGTGCTAGCCTGCCACTGAGGGACAAGTTTCTGACCCGCTGGGGGGGGAGCCTTTGTGTTCTCTGGGGCCAGAAACAAAGCCTGCACTGGGTGGAGGTGCTTCACTCCTCCCCCCTGCAGGAACTGTAACACCTGGCGGTGAGCCTCAGATTACAGTGCCAGCTAGTGGACATTCCTGAATTTCCACCTCGAGGAGTGCACCGACCCAAACACCACCGCTCTACTCGACAACCTCGCCACCCTCGGCCTCAGACAGCTGGTCTTCACATCCACACACATCGCAGGACACACACTGGACCCAATCTTCATCTCAAGCAACCGGATCACCATCGAGACCATCTCCACCCCGGACTGGACCGACCGCCGTTGCATACACTTCACAATCCATCGCCCCGAGCTCTGTAACACAATCAACTGCTCCACCAACGCGGGCACCTTCCCAGAGGACTGGAAACACACCAAAATACCCTCTCCTGAAGAAACCTTCGGCCGACCCATCAGAACTAAAGAACTTCCGGCCCATCTTGGTGCTATCCTACCCCGCCAAAGTACTAGAGAAAGCAATCAACGCACAACTACGGAGTTTCATTGAGGCCAACAACTCCCTGGACAGCTTCCAGTCCGGCTTCCGCAGCAATCACAGCACGAAGACAGCACTCCTGGCAGCCACTGACATCCGATTACTCCAAGACTGCGGCCACACCGCAGCACTCATACTCTTCAACAGCATTCAACACGGTCTCCCACAGCACTCTACGCACCAGACTCCATGACATAGGAATCAGCAGAAGAGCCCTGGAATGGATCCACTCCTTCCTCTCTGAGAGGACGCAGAGGGTCAGACTCCCATCCTCAACTTCCAGACCCACAGGAGTCAACTGCGGAGTCCCCAAAGGATCCTCACTGAGTCCCACACTGTTCAACGTATATATGGCCCCTCTTGCTGCCATCATCAGAAGCCATGGTATGAACATCGTGTCATATGCCGATGACACACAACTCATCTCCTCACCGAAGACCCTGGCACGGTCAAAAGGAAATTTCACTCAGGAACGGAAGCAGTCCCCACCTGGATGAGAAAAAGCTTCCTCGAGGTCAACTCCGACAATACGGAGTTCTTCATCTTCGGAAACGCCACCTCAGCTTGGGATGACACCTGGTGGCCCACATCCCTCAGCGCACCCCTCCCCCTGCACCCACTGAGCACTCCATCACCTTAGGAATCATCCTCGCCTCCTCCTGCTGGCACACACTCCGCAAACTTCAGCAGATCTTCAGATGGATACCAGAAGACTGTCTCAGGACAGTCACCCACACCTTAGTCACTAGCAAACTCGACTACGGCAACGCCCTCTATGCTTGCACCTCAACTAGGAACATCAAAAAACTTCAACTCATCCAGAATGCTGCCGCTAGACTCATCCTGGACCTCCCTCCCCAAGAACACATCTCCCAACACCCGAGGACCCTCCACTGGCTACCAGTCGAGAAGAGACTCACCTTCAAGCTTCTCACCCACATGTACAAGGCCATACATAATGAAGGACCAGCCTACCTGAACCACTGCATCTCCTTCCACACCCCCGCCAGATCCCTCCACTCTGCCGAGATGGCCCTGGCCACTGTCCCTTGCATCTGCAAAATCACTTGATCATTCACCTACACTGCTGCAAAGAGCTGGAACAACCTCCCAATGAACCTCAGACAAAGCCCATCGCTCACCATCTTCAGGAAGATCATCAAGACGTGGCTCTTCGGTTGAGGCCCTTCCCCTACCCCGCCCTCCAGCGCCTTGAGACACTCACGGGCGAGTAGCCGCGCTTTACAAACATTGATTGATTGAGCCATGAATCAACCCTCATCGGGAACATCAGCAGTTCTTTGTCCACAGAAGGCACTGGCTGAACAGCAAGACACTCCAATGGTAAGGTGCAATGAAAGAAAGGTTGCAAGCATCACAGGACTGATTGGAATGACAATGAGAAATCAGGCTCCAATTCTTTCAGTAACGGAGCACCACAGAATTGTACCACGCAATCACGACACAGCTGGGCTGGTGGTAGTAGGTCCATCACTCGGTTTAGCTGAGAAGGCACAACCACTGTGTATTAGAAATAGCAGCAGCAGTATCCCGCCAATCAGTGCCAAAGTCACAGGAAAGCCACCAAACACACTTGAAAAGAGTGAATGGATAGCCATTGGGATGACTCTGAAGACAGGAAACTAATCCAGACCCAACACCCTTAAAGTGTACAAACCCTGCAGTGCTCGAGGTATGGAAAATTCAGAAGACCAGCTCTCCAAAATGCTTGGGGAAGTTGGTATTTAATAAGGATTGTATTTCGGTTGATGATCTCGCAATCTGGAGAGCATGCATCTCTCTGGTCGATGTCAACGCCACTTATTTTTTTTTTTTAACAGTAGCACCTTTAGTCTGCTCAGCTTGTCATAATTTACATTAGTAGTGTCAATGTGAGGTCACCTTTCTGCTACTCTGATCTCTTGTGTGTGGGAGGAGAGAACATGTCCACAACAAGTTACAATTTGAGAGACTGAAATTGTGTAGGCAATTCCTGGTCTCATTCCGCAGCAGCTCTGATTGCTCAGGACCACATAACTTCCCTTCAAAAGCATATGAAATGCTGGGCCATTCAAAGAGACGGGAGTACCCTTCAGAAAGCATGCCAAGTTCACGATCCCTTCATTGCAGAAACCGGGAAGTGACACCTGTTTGCAGATCACTGAATGACTAACAGTAGTCCCACATTCTCTTTTGCTCAGAAAGATCTGTTTAGCCCGTTCAGACATTTGTATTCAAAAGGCAACACCCACTCTTCTTTTTTATAGCTATCTCCTAGCCACTCTTATCTTCCCCACAGCGAAATGTTTCAAACATTTTGTGAAACGAAAAGTGGAGATTGGCAAATTTATTACACCATGTACAGGCCATAAGGTCGATGGAATTTCCACTACACTGAAAGGCAGATTTTCTAACTTTTCTAGGTTTAGCATTGTGTAACTCGTTTCCTCTTTAGTCAATATCTGTTGCTCCCTGGACAAATTAAAAGCAGCAAACAAGTCACAACTGTTAATGTGTTTCCATGGGATGTGATCATTTTTCAGAATCTGTAATGTCCAACCCAACTGCATGATGGATAGCAGTTGACTTTGCCTATGTTGCAAAAGGGACGTTTCCTTTCTGAATTATGTTAATTGGAGAAGACATGATGTTATTAAGTGTACATATTCTGCTGCACAGAGTATTCATGCCATTATTGACAACAGCTAAAGCCTTTTCCATAATTGCCTTATCTATCTGCCTTAAACGTGCAGCTGCTTCCATTTGAGAAAGCGAACATATTTCATTGTATATGGCATTCAGGAATCGTTTAGAGCATGGTTTTCTTGGACCTAGAAAGAAATCTTGTAAGTCTATTTTCTCTGATAGGAGACGAAGATGTTCTTGTACTGCTGCTGAGGTGTTAGCGCGTAACCACTGTTGGCACAGTTTACCCACACTGTATGTGGTAACTATACACGAGATATATGTGGGTCCGGCCAGCTAATCTTGAAACCCCCTGAGGAATTAACAAAAACATGCCTGACACCCATTTGTGTCTACTGGCTACAATAACCACCAGCTTGGGCTTGAAAGTGTGGAATTAAAGATACCACCCTGAACCCAAGCATTCAGTTCTCCCTCTGTTACATTTAGTAAAGTTTGCCAATCAGGGAATTTGGCTGGTGTGGGGATACTGGGCGCATTCATTTCCTTTACTTTTGCTAACCCTAGGCTGGATGTTTGTTGACCTGTGTTATCATTTGGATAGGAATAAGACATGCTCTGTTTTAAGGCTTCCCACAGGTGGAGATGAACAGTGTTCACGCTGTGTGTAATTAAATACTGATCTATGTCTAGTTGCTCAGTGCAGATAGTAATGTCCCCAATGATTATAACAGAACATTTCCCCATAATTTGCTTTGTTCATGTACGCATCATCACTTTCAAATACAGTGTAACCCTGCAGCTCAGCCAGCATAGAATAAACTGCTTTAACATTCCAGTCATTAGAAACACCAGGTATAATTACATCAGACACTGAAATTTTGAATACATATGGAATTTGGATAACCTCCGTAGGCCCGTAAATATCGAAAGGAACTTTATCCCTAACAATCCCATCTGGAGTGGTACTGCTGAAATGTTCACAAGGGACAAGTCTCTTCGAACCTTGCATGAGGAAAGATATGGTGTAAGAACTTAATCCACTAGTTCGACAGAAGAGCGTTAAGGAAGATAATGACCATTTATCAAGAGAAAGAAAAGAAAAGTCACAAACCCAATCCATAACAGAAAGGCAAGCAATGTCAGTAGTATCCAAAGAGAATTACATGGATTAACCAGAACAGTTATTTTTAAGCCATATGTACAGCTTAAGTGTCCTTCAAACAGTTTCAGTTGCAGATGAAGTTGTAGAAACGTAATCAATGTCGATGAAATAACCAGAAGCAGTCTGTGCGAATACAGGAGCCGTTGCATTACTGGTGGGTGGATCCACTTCGCTTGGAGGTTTATAGTAGACGGTTTTGTCAGTTTGTGTTGCACTGGAGTAGAAGACAGCCACATCTTGGACAGTTCTTGATGGTGAAGTGGAAACAAAAATCAGCAGAAGCTCATTCTCCGCCCTCCCCATGCTTGAGTAGGCATTTGTAGCATTGTTGTACAAGCTGGTAAATTGAGAAGTGTTGTTGCTCCTTCTTTGAAGAGGTATGTCCTGTTGGGTAGTGAGAGGGGACCGGGGGGATACCCCAAGGGACCTCTGGGTATACTGTGCAGGATCGGCCACATGATGCAATTTGATGTTTCAGATGGAGACAAATCTGTTCCCTCTGGAACCTGGCAGTGGTGGTAGGATGACCATTCTGGTGCCTTGTATTCCCAGCTCTGAAACCGGTGCTCTGTATGATGGACTGAATTCCTTTTTCACAGCAATCTTCTCATGAACCAGACCAACAACTTTAGGAATCCATCCAGGCTGCAGAAGTTGTCAGCAAATCCATTATTCCTAAGGTGGCAGCACTGGTGGATGAATTGTCATCACAAAATTGCTGAAGCTCCCGTGAGACAATGAACTGTTCATTTAAGTCAAAAGGTGTGTCTGCTGCCACCATACCAGGGCCATCTAGATCTGGGACATACATAGGTATCCCAAAGAGGACCTTGTAAGGAGTGCATCCTCTCAAGGAACGTCTTGGCAGATTATTCAGTGCACTCTTGACCCATATAGGTGATGAAGTCAAATGCATCCTGAACCTAATACTCTAGCTGTTAAATACTGCTTTAGGTCACAATTCCTCCTCTCCACGACATACTTACTCTCTGGATGATATGGGGAACAGTAATGGAGTTCAACAGCCATCGTCCCCATGGTGTCTTTAAATGCCCTAGAGGCAAAAGCAGGGCCCTGGTCAGAGTGGAATGCTGCAACTGTATATGTACCGATAAAGACCAGCAATTCTTTTATAAGAGTATGAGGGTCAGCCGACCACTGTGGCCATACCAACAGGAATCTAGAACAAGAATCAACAGCGACTAAGATGTATTTGTATGCATCATCAGGTTGTAAGGGACCACAATGGTTCAGGTACACACATTGTAGTGGCCTACTGGACACTAAGAGGGATGTCCGCGGTGGACGTTTGATGTTTGAGCCCTTTATTTGCTGGCAAATGTCACAGCAAAGGACATAGTGCTTGGACGGATTGTATAGACCCGACCACAAGAAGCATTTCTTTAAGAGAACACCAGCATGAGCAGATGTGACACCTTCATGCGCTGCTTTAATGAGATCTAACTTCTGGTTCTGACTGAGGATCACTCAATCACCAACCCCAGGAATTGTTGCAAAGGCAACATTCTGGGCACTGATATGGTAGTAATATTTAGTAGGGTATGCTTATGGGAGAGGCTTGCATTCTGCCAACGCTTTCAAGGCAGCCTGAATTTCATTATCCAATCTCATGTGGGAACAAGTCACTGCAGAAACCGAAGCTGTAGCTACTGTGGATTTGGCCGCTTCATCACCCAAAGAGCTTCCAATGATGTGTAGTCATACACGTTGGTGGCCCAGTGTATGTACTACATGAGAATCTGGTAGCTTATCCTTAAGATCAGTCACCCTCCCCCACAGAAATCTATGTTTTATGGTGTTCCCTTTTGAGTCTCTGAACCCGTTAACTGCCAATGATTGAGATAATCATTGTAGGACTGGACACAATAATAAGAATCAGACACAATCAATCTGAGGTGTCCTGGATCCGTATGTTCCAGTGCCAGGATAAGAGCTTTGAGTTCAGCCAACTGTGCTGTGCATTTCCCCAGGGTCTGCGTGTAGGTATTATGAGGGTGGAATACACTATCCTTCATCACTCCGCTCACGGCTGCACAAGCAGCTAAGTATTGATGTTTTGTACCTACAGTTGGTTGTGCTGAACCATCAGTGCAATTGACAGTTTGATATCTGTCACGCAGCAAGATGTTAAGAGGTACGTGGTACTCCTGTTAGTATTGGAAAAATTCTTCTGTCTGAAGTTTTGGTTCAAGGATATAATCAACATCAGTGGCAGTCAAGGAGGTTGCCCATTGAATCCAATGTGGATGTAATGCTTTAGCGTTAGGAATGCTTGCTTTGGTGACAGCCTCTAAGGCTGGCACAGGGGTAACAAAAATAATGCGTTTCCCTTGGACAAGTGGCCTCTCCTTAATGACGGTCATCTGTACAGCAGTGAGATTTGTTTCAGTATTGTAATATAAATGTGATTTATGTGCTATAGGCACTGTGTCACCCTCATTGCTGGTGCCATTGGGTTCATCTATGTCACCTTCAATCACTCTGATTACCAAATTTGATTTAATTGTCACATGCTTGTAAGTGTTTTGCTTCTAGCATGTCTTGCTGCAATCCTCCAAGGTTGCCCATGTGTTCAACTATCCAGTGTCTGCTTGAGAAATGTGGGCAAATTAAATCAGAGTGGTTTGATGCATTGTGCATCATCTGGAACGTGAGCTCTGCCAAAGTTAAAGAAACCAAGTAAAGACTGCAGTTTCTTCAGTGTGTTTGATGGTTGAAGTTGAGCACATGTTTCTAAAAAGTGTGGGGTCAGGCTCTTGCCCTCATTTAATAGCTCGTATCCAGGAACACTACACTGAGAAAGGCTATTTTAGTTATCCTGAAATTGAATTTGTAGCCTAGAGCTGTATATCCTAAAATGATCCGATCGACCCTGGCAAGATGCATGTTGAGGTCGTCATCCGTGAGATAGAGGTCATCCACATAGGACACTGCGATACCGATGTTACACGTGCGGAAAACAACCCTGGGCTGTTCTTTTAGCCCTGAGGCAAACAGCAAAACCGTTCTCATTTGGCTCAGAAAAATTGACTCAGGTCCTGACTTTCATGCGCTAAGTTTTGGCGGAAGAAACCAGCGGAAATATCCAAGGTTATTTTGTATTTTTTAGCACGCTATGGGCCCCATTTATCAAGCGTTTGTGCATTTGCAACGGTGCAAACGGCTGTTTGCGAATGCAAAAATGCCTTTCATTATGTATGAAAGGCATTCGCTATGCAATTTAAAGGAATCGCTAAAATAGTGATTCCTTAAAATTGCGAGCCCGTTTAGAGAATCGAAAATTGCGATTCTTTAAATAAGAAATTGCAATTAAGGAATCCTTATTTGCGATTTCTTAAGCACATGTATCAAGCTTTTCCTTAATGCGAATTGGGCATTAAGGAATCGCAATTACCACCAAGTAAAACTTGGTGGTAACCACGTGCACATTTTAAGAACCTCTTGGTGTGTGTGTGCCTTACATGTCCTGAAATATTTTTTGGGGTGCAGCAGAAGGGGCCTTAGGCCCCCAGCACCCTGGGGTTTTGCATTTTCTAAATTGCGAATTCCAGTTAGGAATTAATTTGGGAAATGCAAAAAATTCACAAATATGGGCCTACAGGCCCCTAGGTGCGAATGGGCTCAGAATCGCTATTTGTGATTCGGTAATAACATTTGTGATTTTTAAGAAATCGCTATTACCGAATCGTAAACGTGATCCGTACCATTTTGCGAATCAGAAACAGCATATTCTTAAAAATTGCTATTAGAGAATCGCAAAGTGGTTTCTTCATACATCTGGCCTCATGTTGTTAATTAGTACGGTGCTGTGTGTATTTTGAATTGCGTATGTGCGTGTTTAATTGTTTAGGTGTCTGTAATCTAAGACTATTCTAAATAAATAGTCTGGTTTTCCAACAGGGAATAACAAGTTATTCCTTGCAGAGACATAGGGCTCTATTACTTCCTGGTACTTGAGCTGGGTGAGGATCTCTCTCACTGGAGCTTTAGCCTTGAGTTTTATAGGATATCGGGGTTAAGCCTGGGGTGTAGACCTGTGAGGTATTACATGGTAGAGGGAATCCTTATCCCACCCTACGTGGTTGTGGCAAAGAGCAAGTGCCTACGCCAAAGCCCAGTCAATAGTGTAGGCTTCTTTTATCACTTCCGATAAGATATGAAAAGGGCAAAATCACATCTTCCCAATGTGGGAGCTTACGGAGATGTTCAGGTGGCCAGTCTCTTTCTGCCAATATATCACTAAATCATAAACTCTGTCGGGTGTGAGAACGTGCCCGTCCGCAGTCTCGACTGCAAGAAAGTTGTTGGATGCTGTTGCATCCAAATGATCTTTCAGACTCCAGCTCCTGATAGGGACTTCTGCAGGGTCACTGCCTACTCCTTGTTTCTCAGCAACGTTCTCAAGTTTGCTGGCATGTTTAATTGAAATTGCTGCTACCTTTTCATTTTAAATTGTGGCTTTTGCTGTGGGGACTTGTCTTCTTTCTTGTCTGAATACTGCTGTAAGCCTTTCTTCTGTTTCACGTAGTTAGGAAGTTGCTCTGATCAGACCACCGTCTATCTGGTGTGCCTTGAAAGGAACAAGAGGGACGTGAATCAGTATATCCGTCAGGGACCTTTACAGTTTCTCTATTTCTAAGATCATAACTCCTTTTGGAGCTCTTCGGATGCGGAAAGTCTGCTCTCTGACTTAGTCTGTCTTTGCTTATCCTAGCGTTTTTTTAGAGCCGTCTTGTGTTGTTTAGTACCTTCCTTAGGGGCAGTACTCTGTATTTCAGGCTTGACTTCCAAACTATCCCGTTATATACTAACATAGGTTTCAGAAATAATTTTCAGTAATTTTCACTCCTGTTCCAACAGTGAAATCTCCTGGAGCCGCTGGTGTATAGCCAATGCTACCGCTTCCCCTTTAATATTACTTAGTATTATTGAGGAGACTGTGTCAAAGTTACGCATCAGTTTCATCCCCATATCTAGAGTTGGAGAAGCCCTGTGCTCATTTTGAATTTGTTTCAACACTTCCGGTAAATTCGCAAGCGTCAGGATACCATGCGTGGTAGTGTAAATTACAGTGGTGCAGTCATCCACTGAGGGAACCATTCCGAATAGCAAGCACACTGTGAGAATTCGGTTTATCTTGGGCTCCCGTATGGGTAAAGATTGCTTCCAGCTGGTTAGTTTTTTGTGCTATCCAAAATGGAATCTTCTCACGTTCCGTGGGCACTTTGCCCATTATAGAATGTATTGTTTGTCCATTAATCCCAATAGCGACCAATCAGTGACCAGCTGGTACAGCTGTGCTGGGGTGGTATTCAAAGTTCACATAGCAAGTTGTACTAATCGTCTGCAAATTTGTACTAGCTCATTATAAAGTGTGCAGACGTCAGCTATTTGTATTGCCTGTATGCCAGGATGTGGTGTGTATGTGGTCAACATGGGCCAAGTTGGTCCGTCATTACTTAAAGAACCTAATCTCACAGGTTGTATTAAATGTGGTAGGGCGCCACTGAACCAATTTTAATGTCCTTGATAGGAAAGTGGTATCTATAAATACCACTAAGGCTGGTACCGCTGCAGTACTTTCGCTATTTTATGTGTGTGAAATATATGTGATCTGTCATCTTCCTCAGCAAGGGTGACCCAGGAATAGAATGTTTCTCTTTGGCAAGCATCATGGGCTTCCACGATAAATGTGACATCCCACCCTCATTTGTTAAGCCATGAGATTTTAAGTGTTGTTTTAATGCGTGTTTACCATTTCTGAAATGTCTATGGCGTTAGACATGTTGAATAATGGGTACAGAGAAGGAACACAAGATGTGGAGAAGGCCTTTTAAAAGTTCAAGCTTGAACAACCTACAGCTTAGTTAGGTGTTCCCTATTCAGCTGAGGAGGAGTATCCCTAAGACCACAGACGTCTATGTATAATGGTACCTAGGGTAACTGCTGTGTGTAAGACAGAGATACTCAGGATATCCATAAATTAGTGCCAAAACACCATCATTGGTGTTGCTGTGTCGTAGTTGGGACTCTTGCTCCTAGGTGGGACTGCTGGTTTAGGGATTACAGCATTTTTGTTTGTAGGCGACTAAGCTACTCCTACAAGTCGCAACTGTCGGCCCAAGCCTCCCGGTTCACAAGCAATACCTCACCAAAAACCCAAACAATAAAAGGTGATTTTTGGCAGCCTTACGCATGGACTCTAGATTGCGACATCTCAGGGAAGTCGTGGTGGAATGGATGTTACCCTTTTCTCTTGTTAGCAATAAGTCTCAGTCACACACAGGAAATGAAGGTGATGCAGGAGAGTTGAATAAGTTTCCTGAAAAGACTGCAATCTTTCGTAAAATGCATGAGCTGCAATGATTAGGGCAGCAAACAATAAAAGAAGCATAATTGTGAAGATGAGTTGTGAATACCAAAACCCCCACCATCTTGCAATAAACATGAGAGGTAAAATCCCTAGCACAGAGAACCTAATCTCAAACTTAATGAGAGCTAGGTGTGATCAACCTAATCTGCCAGTACCAGGTCCATGAGACGTGCCCTCCCCCAACCCTTGTTACCTTGGAATGAGGCCTCTAAGTCAGATTCTGTGGTGACACAAAGGCTGAGTTCTGCAGCAAGGTGGCATGCAGTGTAGATGGCATCTGGAAGGAATTCCTCTAATGATCTTGTCGTGTGAGATGTATTTATACAGATCATGTAGGATCCCTGATGCAGGTATGTTCCCGAACAATTGATAAGGAGGCATACTTCAGGCAGCAATTATATAAACAATCCCCAACAAGTGTACATTATGTTCCTGTCACATGTAAGTGGAAAGGGACATGATGTTAGATGTTAATACCTAAGTACATTACTTGATTATGACGCTGATAGTGACAGCTTCACAGAGTGGCACTGATCATGCAAATCAAAACATCTTTATAACTATAAACAAAGACAGCCATCTTAAAAGAAATAGTAAAATAAAATGGATTTAAACACAGCATGGTAAGTAGGTTAAAAGTCACCAAGGGCTAAGCTAATCTCAGGAGTCCCAATAAAACTAAATTGGGTTCACCACATCATACTTCACTATATTTGTTTGTTTCAGCAATCACTAATGGTACATTTGTAGAATGTTGAACATTTGAGAACAGCATATCGACAAGGGCATCTTTTTGTAGCACAGGTTTTGCAAGTAGATGTACGTGTACGTTCTGTGGGTAGAGGCAATAGAAATTTTGTAGGTTTTAGTACCTGATCAATATCTTCCCAACCAAATTCACATGGATCTTTCTCTAAATATGCATGATCCAAAACATTTATACATCTTCTGATCAAGTAGAATGCTCTTTTAATGTGTTCACGTACAGAATAGAACGCCGGTGGAAGGTCTCTTGGCAGGACTGATCTTTTGAACTCACTGTACCGAAGATGAAGCAGGTTTAAGTTTCTTTTCTCGCCCGTTTATTAACGTATTCATAACTTTGGCAATCGTTGACGTCTGAACATTCCCACAAATCTAGGTAGCACAATATTAACGTCCATGTCATTTGACAGTACAACAACTCTATTGAAACCATCTCGAACAGCCCACTCAACATGTGGTACAACATGAAAATCAGCTTCCTCTAATTTGCTGTTAGGTTCTTGAACAATATGGCCCAAACCTTTTGAATACATCTCTGCAGGCACAAACTCCTCATTGACAATCATTCCACTTGCAATAATTGGAAATTCAGTGTTCACTGAAGCATCAGCAATGTCTTGGAGAGTTAACATCTCCAAGTTCATCTTGTTTGATGTTCATGACCAGAATTTATCAAGTTGCACAGGTATAGGTGTCTAAATATTGATGCTGGCAAGGTCAATTGTTCGACTTACAGACATTTATCTGATTCTCTTTCCACTCTTTGACAGATAGTGGAAGATAACGGTTAAAGACAATGTGCAGTTCTTGCAAGGTACACGCTTGACTTTGATATCTGTAGAATAGTCTGAACGTCCCGTCCAAAGTTTTGCATGGATGAAATATTGACCATTTGCAATTGTGACATATAGTCCACAGCAACAGAGGTTTCAATGAGGACACCTTCTCGAACTGAAATTCTTGAGGTGAAAGGATTTTTTTTTTTTTTTTCGAGCTCTTGTACAAGTTTTTTCTTCACTAGTTTGGATGCAGCATCTCCAGCAAACAACGGGTTTGCTGGAAGATCATGATGTGACAATGTCCTTGATAAATTCACCCCTTTCATTTGCTACATCCATCTCTCTATGTGCTTGCAAAAGTATTTTGTTGTAGCCTGTTTTGCTGTGGCTAGTTGGACAAACACTCTTACCATGGCTATTTAAAGTGTGGAAGTTAGCTTATGTCAAACAGCTTTTTCTCTTTCAATACAAATCTCTCTTGCTTCAGTTCTGCGTATAGTTTCGATCCATGTTCCAGGACATCTAGTGGACATGTCTTTATGTCGTTATCCACGTATTGCTTGGTCATAAAGTTGTGTAGTCATGCAGGCCCAGTTATTTCAAGGAGGTTTACTTGCTGCTGCACAAGATGAAGAAGGCTGTCAACACGTTTATTAAAACGTTCCCCATTCTTTCCCACACGTTTGAGGTGAAGAACAGTTTCACAATGGTTCATTAATTTTGAATTTGTCATCTTTCTGAAAACATTGAAAATAAAAAGGACTTCATGGTAAACTAGGAGCCGTTGAGCAATATATTCACTATTACGTGTCTGACCAACAATTCCCTTGGAGCTTTTCTGTGATCTCTGGATCCTCCGTTTCAGTTTCATATGTGGAGCCACAGCATTGAACCTCCGCTCTGTCTTTCACCACAAGATGTCTTTGCATGAATTTTCTGTAAAGGTATGATATTTTCACCTCTAGCTTTTTCACTCTTTCCAAATATCAGGACTCGTATATCAGGTAGTTTATGCAATTGAATTTGCAAAACACAGTAATTAGTTGCTCCACAGTCTTCATGTGCAGCTCCCAATCAACCTCCCGATCAGCATGTACCAAGAGTATCACTAGAGCTATCATGTGTAAAACATTTCCCCAGTATTTGCAAAGTTCTTATTTTTCCTTCACATTCTTTGTGAAACTTTATAAACTTGTTTTTCAGGTTTCTGATTTTGAACTAAGTGTATTAAACATTGCGTGGCTATGCATTATGTCTTTCAAATGAAGTGCACCCTGTGCCTCGTTCACTTCTGAGATAAGTATGCAAAAACTAATTTGTCATTCTTGTTCCAGAAAAGCAATGATTCTATAGCCTAAGATATGATGAGCATACCTTGTAGCGAACAAACATAATGAGTTCTGCTCAATACTGACTGGACAGTTTTGATTCCAACCTCTATAAGTGAACTGTCTATGCCACATCCACTGAGAACGTCCTGCACACCGCAACACAACTTTTGTCATGTGGAAAACGCTCATCACTGGATAAAGATCATCAAATTCTATTGGACTGCTCACAAAAATGTCAGCTACAATATGGAAAACACCTTCATCGTAGAAAATTGTCAGGCTGAGCTGG
The DNA here is from genome assembly GCF_031143425.1 of Pleurodeles waltl. Classification (NCBI taxonomy): domain Eukaryota; kingdom Metazoa; phylum Chordata; class Amphibia; order Caudata; family Salamandridae; genus Pleurodeles; species Pleurodeles waltl. The sequence goes on from NC_090448.1 coordinate 698,901,196, forward strand.
TCTTCAAGCTGAGCAAGCACATTTTGGACATTTTTTTTAGAGCTGTGTATACTGTTGCGTAGTTTGTGACTGGAGAAAGTAATTCTAGTGAAAACCCAACCTTCTTCAGTGGGATGGTATTCTGGGAGATCAGAGCATGAATTGCAGCCCACGGAGGAACTGACTTTTCTTCATCCTTCAGTCCGCATCAAATAAACAATATGATAAATTCAGTTAAATCAGCTTTGCGGCCTGCAGCATCAGGTAGAAAAAGATCCATGGCCTCAGCCACTTTGAAACTTTCTAGTAGACTGGGACGTGTTGATGGCTTGTAGTGATTTGGCACATGTTGGCAGGGGAGTTGGGTTATAAGTTTGCAGCTTTGTTTATTTAGGTCTATAGCTGACACAGCTTGTTCTCCAGCAGCTTCTTCATTGGTACAGTCTTGAGAAAGAACCATGGCATGTGTGCTGGATGTTCCAGACGAAGAAGCGCGGTCTTCAAAATAAAAATTATGAAGAGTCGCAATTGAAAATCCTTTCCTGGTAAAGTGACTTGGAAGTGGTGTGCTGTCGGATTCACAAGATTTTACAGCACGAACTGCTAACAAGTTCCTGCTCCGTACTATGTCATAACTTGTTGATACACCAATCCTATTCACTGAAGTGATGAGCTGTCTACTTTTGCACTTGTCATAGATTGCATGGACATTCATCTATAGCAGCGTTTTCTTTTTGCCGTGATGTAATTAATAAAACATGATTTGGGAAAGACTGTACATTTGCACAGCATAAGCCTGTCGGTTCATGGGATTGTCTTCCACTTCTTCGCTTAGATCTTCAAAGCCATCATCGTTGTCGGCTTCTGTTCTGAACTCAAGAACTTTAATTTGTAACAGTTTTGCTTTGCCGATATTAAACAATGATGTCAAAATTTTAAAACAGGGGGCGTGACCAAGCGAGCAATCATGGCGGTCGCAATCTGAGGGAGCTCCCGATCCTCCTCAGTATTAAAAGATCCTGCCTGACGGCGGATCATCCCCACCAGAATATAAAAGGTGGGGGTGACTGAAGGGGGTCCGACGGGGCCAGTGGCAAGCCGGGGTGGCCAATGGAGCGCGCCCTAAGAGATGAGTCCAGAGCCAGCCTAACAGGCCTTGAATGGTGGCATGCATACCCTGGCCTTGAGGGCAGCTGGCGGACCGGTGCTGGAGAGCCAGCTGGATGCGCAGTGGTGTGCGGCTGAGGTTCGGGGCCCGGAGAAAGACTTTTGAGGGGTGAGGGCCCAGTTGATGGGCAAGTGAGGGGGGAGGTGGTGTTGTAGCCCTGTGGTGGCGGTTGGAGGGCCCGGGCTGCCGCTACTTGGTGCTACCTTGGTGGCCCCCCCCATCCCCTTGCTGAACAATCCTGAGTCCGCCACACCCACTGCCACGGAAGTGGCCTAGTGGGCCCCACGCTGAAGATTGGGGCGCAGCACGGCGGATGGGGGGGGGGGGGGGGTGGTTGGGGGGGAGAGACCCCTTCTCCGGACAGCCCGCCTGCTGGCAAAATCACAGTGAGGAGGGACGCACACTGCTGTGAGGTCACCGGAGAGGCGGCCTGTGATGGACTCTAGCAGCGGTGGGGCCTCGTTGGCTGTTGCCTCAGCTGGCCGCTGTGGGGGCCTGGAGAGCTACCCCCCCCCACCATCTAACTCCCTCTGAAGACGCGCAGTGGTTCTTTAAACACGCCGGTGGATGAGAGCTGCCCTGCGACTGACTAGGGCGGTTGGACAGGGGATGCCGTGTGACCTGGCTTGTGTCCGCTGAAGTCTCTCCTGTCACGACCTGGCACTCATCAAATTTCTAAGGTGAGACAAGTCCGCTTAGGACCCTCAGATCCGGGGAAGACGTGCAGCGGACGGGTGTGAGAGGACTGCCGAACTGAGTGCTGGAGCGGCCCTCGGACTCACGGTCCCTGGCCCTGCTTCTAAGAGGGACTATTCTTTTGAGAGGGGAAGGGCGAGCGAAGGATCCTGGAAATGGGCTGGGACAACCCCCCCCCTGTAGGAAGTTGGCTCTGTATATACTATTTCAAAGTAAGAAATAGTGTGCACAGAGTTCAAGGGTTCCCCTTAGAGGTAAGACAGTGACAAAAAGAGATAATTCTAATGCTCTATTTTGTGGTAGTGTGGTCGAGCAGAAGCCTTATCAGGGGGTAGTGTTAAGCATTTGTTGTACACGCAAAGGTAACAAATGAGGAACACACACTCAAAGACTGATTCCAGGCCAATAGGTTTTTATATAGAAAAATATATTTTCTTAGTTTATTTTAAGAACCACAGGTTCAAGATTTACAAGTAATACTTCAAATAAAAGGTATTTCACTTAGGTACTCTAGGAACTTTGAATAATCACAATATCATGTACAGTCTTGGCAAAAATGGCAATACAATATTTTAAAAGTGGGCACAGTGCAAAAATCGACAGTTCCTGGGGGAGGTAAGTAGAGGTTAAGTACACAGGTAAGTAAAACACTTACAGGGTTCAAAGCTGGGTCCAAGGTAGCCCACCGTTGGGGGTTCAAGGCAACCCCAAAGTTACCACACCAGCAGCTCAGGGCCGGTCAGGTGCAGAGGTCAAAAAGGTGCCCAAAACACATAGGCTTCAATGGAGAACAGGGGTGCCCCGGTTCCAGTCTGCCAGTAGGTAAGTACCCGTGTCCTCGGAGGGCAGACCAGGAGGGTTTTGTAGGGCACCAGGGGGGACAGAAGCAGGCACAGAAAGTACACCCTCAGCCGCGCAGGGGTGGCTGAGTGCAGAGTGCAAACAGGCGTCGGGTTTTGTATAGAAAGCAATGGGGAGACCCGGGGGTCTCTTCAACGATGCAGGCAGGCACGGAGGGGAGCTCCTTGGGGTAGCCACCACCTGGGCCTAGGGAGGGGGTCGCCTGGGGTCACTCCTTCACTGGAGTTCAGTTCCTTCAGGTCCTGGGGGCTGAGGGTGCAGTATTGGTTTCAGGCGTCGGGTCCCTTGTTAGAGGCAGTCACGGTCAGGGGGAGCCTCTGGATTTCCTCTGCAGGCATCGATGTGGGGGCTCATCTCTGGCTACTCACGGGCTCGCAGTCGCGGGGAGTCCTCACTGAGGTGTTGGTTTTCCGCAGGTCAAGCCGGGGGCGTCGGGTGCAGAGTGGGAAGTCTCACGCTTCCGGCAGGAAACGTGAGGTCCTTAAAGTTGTTTCTTTGTTGCAAGAAAGTTGCAGATTGTTGAACAGGGCCGCTGTTCATGGGAGTTTCTTGGTCCTTGGGTGCAGGGCAGTCCTCTGAGGCTTCAGAGGTCGCTGGTCCCGGTTGGATGCATCGCTGTTGCAGTTTTCTTCGAAGTTGGGAGGCAGGCCAGTAGGGCTGGGGCCAAAGCAGTTGTCATCTCCGTCTTCACTGCAGGGCTTCAGATCAGCAGTCCTTGTTAAGGTTGCAGAAATCTAGTTTCCTAGGTTCTGGGGGGCCCTAAATACTGAGTTGAGGGGTGTGTTTAGGTCTGGGAGGGCAGTAGCCAATGGCTACTGTCCTTGAGGGTGGCTATACCCTCTTTGTGCCTCCTCCCTGTGGGGAGGGGGGCACATCCCTAATCCTATTGGGGGAATCCTCCATCCACAAGATGGAGGATTTCCAAAAGTAAGGGTCATCTCAGCTCAGGACACCTTAGGGGCTGTCCTGGCTGGTGGGCGGTGACTCCTTGTTTTTCTCATGATCTCCTCCAGCCTTGCCGCCAAAAGTGGGGGCAGTGGCCGGAGGGGCGGGCATCTCCACTAGCTGGGATGCCTGGGGCGCTGTAACAAAAGGGGTGAGCCTTTGAGGCTCACCGCCAGGTGTTACAGTTCCTGCAGGGGGAGGCGAGAAGCACCTCCACCCAGTACCGGCTTTGTTCCTGGCCACAGATTGACAAAGGCACTCTCCCCATGTGGCCAGCAACATGTCTGGTGTGTGGCAGGCTGGCAGAAACTAGTCAGCCTACACTGGAAGTCGGGTATGTTTTCAGGGGGCATCTCTAAGATGCCCTCTGGGTGTATTTTACAATAAACTGCACACTGGCATCAGTGTGCATTTATTGTGCTGAGACGTTTGATACCAAAATTCCCAGTTTTCAGTGTTGCCATTATGGAACTGTGGAGTTTGTGTTTGACAAACTCCCAGACCATATACTCTTATGGCTACCCTGCACTTACAATGTCTAAGGTTTTGCTTAGACACTGTAGGGGCATAGTGCTCATGCACCTATGCCCTCACCTGTGGTATAGTGCACCCTGCCTTAGGGCTGTAAGGCCTGCTAGAGGGGTGACTTACCTATGCCACAGGCAGTGTGAGGTTGGCATGGCACTCTGAGGGGAGTGCCATGTCGACTTAGTCATTTTCTCCCCCTCAGCACACACAAGCTGTGAAGCAGTGTGCATGTGCTGAGTGAGGGGTCCCTAGGGTGGCATAACACATGCTGCAGCCCTTAGAAACCTTCCCTGGCATCAGGGCCCTTGGTACCAGGTGTACCAATTACAAGGGACTTACCTAAGTGCCAGGGTTGTGCCAATTGTGGAAACAAAGGTACGGTTTGGGGAAAGAACACTGTTACTGGGGCATGGTTAGCAGGGTCCCAGCACACTTTCAAATCATAACTTAGCATCAGCAAAGGCAAAACGTCAGGGGGTAACCATGCCAAGGAGGCATTTCATTACACCCCCCCCCCAGACCAAGGTGGAACAAACTAAAATGGATTAGTACACAGCGCCCAGGGACTCTAGCACCGGCCAGACATCAGGTGTGGCGAGGGAGACGGACTGAATCCCCCCTCCCCTCTGCAGGACATGGCAACGCTTCTGAAGGCAATCCAAGACTCCAGGGAGGCGGTATAGTCCAAGGTGGATGGGGCCCAAGGAGACCTCTCCCTGGTGCGTCAGGATTTGTGGCGGGTGGCCGAAAGGGTGGCTGAGGTTGAAACTAGAATTTCTGCAGTGGAGGATGTAGTGACTGCTCTTCAGGCACGGGTTACTCACCTCAAAGGTGGCTGGCCAAAAATCGGTTGCGGAGAAACAATCTTTACCTGATGGGGCTGCCGGAGGAAATAACAGGAGACAGAATGGAAGACCTCATGGAGACCTGGTTTCGATCATGGGTCCCAGAGGACAATCTTTCGAGTTGCTTCGTGGTGGAAAGGGCACACTGAGCGGCCTCCACCGGGGGACTTGATCCCGGCTGGTGGTGGTTCGACTCCTCAACTACAGAGACCGTGATACTATTCTGCGAGAGGCTTGCTCCCAAGGGGAGATAGTCTACTCTAATTCCAAAATTCAGATTTTCTCAGACAATACTCATGCTGTGCAACAACGCAGGCGATCATATGAGGAAGTTAAGCAGAAACTACGGGCATTGAACATAAGCTATATGCACCTCTTTCTGGCTAAATTGAAGGTGATCTATGGTACTTCTTCCTTGTTCTTTGAAACTCTGCAGCAGGCATGGGAGTGAGCAATGGAGCAGAGGGGGCTTCATCCTAGAAGTGGTTTGGTAGCAGACCTTACTAATGGGGCTATTGCTCGGCCACCAAGGCCTAGCGTGAAGCTCGCGAGCCCCGGCAGAGGTCCAAGTGAAGGCACCCCCAGCGTGGTGGCAGAAGAGACGCCTCGGCGAGCCCGGCCCCAGGACTGGATCTGCTGCGGGCAGAGACCCGTGGCCTCTGTTGGCCACTCTGGCCATTTGCGACTCCAATGGGTGTCCTTCTTGATTGGGGCCGGGACACGGCCTCAAACTATGCAAACTGTGAATGCCACTGTAACCAGCACTGTAATGTGTTTGGATTGAGGGACTATGGTCTTGACTCCTCCCCACCATTTGAGGGCTGGGGGATAAGATTGTGCTTATGTTCAAGGGTGGGGCTGTAAGCGCGAAGTAACGCCTCTCATTACACGTTTAGTACTACTGTATTTAAGCTGTCAGGCGGATTATCCGTACTTGAGCAGGGGGTATCCAGATGTAGATCGCGTAACACCTCCACGAGTTACTTTAAGTTAGGATGTTTGAGGGGGCGACGGATGCTTCTTGGGTGGAAGTGTGGACTGGGGGGTGACATGGGGGGGGGGGGGGGGAAGGTCACTTTTTTTTCTTACTACAGTAGTTCATATTGCATGCTGTTTCAAAGTTTACAAGCAGGTTTTGTGCAACACAGCTGTTCTACACAATTATGCCTTCTGACACGGCCACAGACTGGGTGACGGAGTACTAGCGTCTGGTTGCGTGGTCCACCGCCCCCGCATGCTGTCCTTTGCCTGTCAGGATGCCCTGTGGGCCAGACGCACAAGATGATTTTGATCATTTCTTGGAATATTAATGGGCTCCTAGACCGCATTAAACAGACCGCAGTACTTAGATACATCAAGAGACATGCTCCACGGGTTGTCCTACTTCAGGAATCGCACCTGCTGGGAAATTGCTGCTCCGTTTGTGGGGCACTTCAGATACAATAGGGTCTACCATTCGGGGTTTATGCGAGGGTCTCGGGTGTGACCCTGCTGCTTCATAAGTCGTTACCGTTGACCGTTACTAAGGTTCACGAGGACCCATTGGGGAGGTACATTGCAGAAGAGTGTCAGATGGAGGCCAAGCAGTATAACTTGATATCCTGTTACATTCCCCACATCTGTAGCAGGCTACCTGTGCGGCGATTGGATTGCTGCTGGCGTTGCTTCTGACCGGCTTCACACTGGTAGGGGGTGACTTTAAGGAGGTGCCAGACCTTCTGTAGGATGTCTCTGCAGAGCCTAGCTCTGCCCAACGTACCTGCTCGACGAGCCTTAAAACCTGGGCGGACTTTTGGGGACTTTGCGACGTATGGAGGGTCTCTTACCCGCACGAGCGTGCCTACACCTATCGGTCTGCTGCCCATCACACTGAGGTCTGTACTGACCTGGTGTGGGTTCCCGCAACGGATCTCATAAATCTGAGGTCTGTTTGGATCCTTCCTAGAGGTATATCTGACCATGCCCCACTGTTCATGGACTGAGGTGTGGGGTATCAGACACATCGAGCGATCTGGAGGCTCAATGCTTGGCATGTGAAGTCCCCGGAGTGTACCAGTTTTGTAGAGGGGGAACTTGAGGCTTTCTTTCAATGCAATGTGGGCTTGGTGGCCTCAGGGGCGACCGTGTGGGCGGCCTGCAAGCAGACAATGAGGGGTGTTATCAAAAGCTATATTCGTCGGCAGGAGCGATGCCAGTAGGCTCAATGTGAACAACTTGAAGCTAAGATATTGGAGCTTGAGGGGCGGGCTAGACACTCAGATGCACCAGCACTAACTGGTACTGGCGCGGTCAGAACTACTCTAAATATCTCTTGAGGAGGCTAAACAATGTTGGCAAGCGTCGACTAGGAGAGTGTTTGAGATGGGCGATAAGTCAGGTAAAGTGCTCCATTGGTTGGCTACTCATGGGCCAGCATCTAGAGTGGTGCCTGCCATATGAGATAGAGAGGGAAACACCTAAGTGGAGTTGGAAGCGATTGCCCAGGCCTTTGCAGCCTACCATCAGGATTTGTATGCTAAAACCCCCCTCCCGGCGCAGTGGAGGAGGGTTCCCTGGTTTGGGACCTACCAGTACCAACTATCTCATCCACTCACACCAGCCAATAACCGCAAAGGAGGTGGATGCCACCATTTCGGAGCTTAGTGGGGATAGAACTGCCAGGCTGGACGGATACCTAATAGAGTACTACAAAAGGTTCTGCTCACTGTTGGTACCTTATCTCTTGAATCTTTATGGTGAAGCCCTGATGACAGGGGGCTTTTCCCCCTGAACTTGACTGCACCACTATCGTGGTCCTGCCGATTGAAGGGCAGGCTCCAGACCAATATCCCTCATCAATGCGGATATCAAAATATACGCTAAAGAACTGGCGTTCCGTCTTACGCGTAAGCTGACCTACCTCATTCATCCGGATCAATGAGGCTTTATGCCCGGCAGGCGCACGCATCATTGTATCTGACGAGTTCAGGTGGCCTATTCTCATGACTCTTGCTCCAGCGGTCCCCTGGCCCTTCTCACAGATTTTTGTAAGGCATTCAACAAGATTTCATGGGAGTACATGCAGGTAATCCTGGCACGTATGGGGCTGGGGCCATTGCTCCGCCGGATGATCCATCTCCTGTATCAACACCCCACGGCCCAGGTTCAGGTAAATGGGGTGTTCTCCCAGACATTTCCAATTCAACAGGGAACGCAGCAGGGGTGCCCCCTATCCCCACTGCTTTTTGCACTGGTGATTGAGCCCCTGGCGTGCTTGCTGCAGAGCGATCCTCTGATGTGGGGCTGGAGATGGTGAGGTGGAGTGGAGGACAAAGTGGTGCTGTATGCGGACGACATCTTGGTGTTTTAGTGATCAGCCCGCATCGGGACCCAGATGCGTATAACTAGTGGAGCGGTTTGGGGAGGTGTCAGGGCTCTGGGTCAATGCCCAAAAGTCTACACTGGTAGAGGTCAAGGGGGATGCGTAGGGTCAACAGTGGTGTCTCCAAGTCCCAGTGCAGAGAAATGGGTTTAAATATTTGGGAGCCCACGTTTCCCTTCTGCCTGACTTAGTGCGAGTACTACATTTTCGGGATCTGTCTCCGCGTCTGGACAGAGACCTGCAGCATTGGAAGGACCTCCTCTTAAACCCTTTTGGGCACACTGTCCTCCTCAAAATGATGTGGTTCCCCTGATACCTGTATGCCCTCACAAACTACCCTTACCAAATACCAAGGGTGTGGTTCCGCACTCTCACTTCAAAGTGGAGGGTGGCACAAAGTGGCTTTTAATACTGTGCGTAAGTCCCCGTATGAGGGGGTATGGGAGTCCCAGATCTATATATCTACTATTTAGCCACTCAGGTGGTGCCCACAAATGATTGGTTTGCGGTAGGTTGGGATGGACCGGTGTATCAACTTGAGGTCCACGAGATGTGCTTTGGAGGCCTACTGGCTATGCTTGCACCCGGGTGGCAGTAGGCTGCTGGAGGGCACCCCTAAAACTCATAAAATGGGATTGGCATTTTACTCGACTGACTCCATTGTGGCACGGAGACTGGCTGCACCAACTCACTGCATTGAAGGGCTTTCAGCACTGGGACTTAATAGGGGTGACTTACTTGGAGATGTGTATACAGGGGACAACCTTATGTCATTTCAGGACATAAGATAACAGTATGGGCTACACCAGACACAATTCTTCCTATCCCTGCAGCTGCGTCATGCCTTAGGTGCCCACGTTTCGGTAAGTGTCCCAAGTTTATAAATCTCTACTCAAGAATGCCCCGGATGGGTTTGACCACCTGCGACAGAGGTGGGTGCAGAGGGAGGGGGAGCTGAATGATGATGACTGGCGGCAGGCATTATTGGCCCCCCAGGAATTAGACCTCTTATCTAGGCTGCGAATGGTGCAGTTCAACTACTCAACGCATCTTACTTGACCCCCACAATAATGTTAAGCATGTCAGTCAGAGCGGGATCTGCCTGTGCTAGGTGTGGTCTCCTGGGGGATACTTACTCCATGTGACTTGGAGCTGTCCCCAAATACGACCCTTTTGGGAGGAGGTTGGCAAGAAAAAGGCAGAGATCCTGGGATGTCCTTTAGATTTAAGCCCCAAGGTTGCATTACTGGGGCTCCTGGAGGAATTGGGGGCCCCCTGTGCTGACCAGATATTTGTAGGAGTTGCATGCCTTGTCGCTAAGAGATATTGCTTGCGGGAAGAGGTTTCCCAGGGCTCCTTCTTGGTGAGATGGAGGGCGGGGGTTGATTGGTGTGCGCATCAAGAAAAAACGATCTATGGAGCTCGAGGGTGCCCAGAAAAACATGATAAAATATGGGGGAAATGGTGAACCTACCATGATGTTTTGTTGTAATGCAATACTGAACACTGGCTGTCAAGCATTAGATTGTGTATTATGCAGTTACTGTATTACAGATGTTGTCGGAACTCAACTGTGCATGTACTGTTCGCAAACTCAATGGAAATAATAAAAATTTGGTCCTTAAAAAAAAGTGAAAACAACATCAGGCATTCTTGTCGACTCCCATGATTTGCGGAGCTCTGGGGCATCACACAATTTGTAATTGCGCCAACAATCTAAATATTTTACCACGTTTCTTAAAATGGTTCCTGCTAATTTTACTGCATCCTATGATCTTATTTTGGCAGCAAAAATGTAAGTAGTCAAATCAGTGTCTCATTCTTCTTGTTAGACTGGGGAAAAATGAATTCTGTCATTGTACATTCTCACCAGATGTGTCTTAATTTCACTATTATGGATCAGTAGTTTTATCAATGTTGACCTTTATTTATCTGATCTTAGTGAGTGTGAACCTGTAGTCAGCACTAGAGTGGCTTTAAAAAAATAATTTGCTTTTCCAAAGAGAACAAACTTAACTGAAGGTTGGTCGTTACGCTGCTGCTGGGAGTCTGTTGTACATTAATATTTTGAAATGTATGTACGCATGCAGTTCGGGTGGGCTTACAAATCTACTGAAAATACATTCACCTTACTGTTTAGATCACCTACTCAGCTGAAAACTTTATCTTGGAAGAAACTAGCTGCAGACAAAAACATGTATGATTTTGAGACTCACATTCTCTGTACTTTGTTCTTTCGTCATTCCCTTTGGCCCCTGTGAGGAAATGCCTTCCTTGGCATGGTTACCCCCGGACTTTTTGCCTTTTGTTGATGCCAGCTATGAATGAAAGTGTGCTGGGGACCCTGCTAACCAGGACTCAGCACCAGTGTTCCTTCCCTAAACTGTATCTTTGTTCCCAAAATTGGAACAGCCCTGGCACACTGATAAGTCCATTGTAAATGGTACCCCTGGTACCAAGGGCCTTGTTGCCAGGGATGGTCTCTAAGGGCTGCAGCATGTCTTATGCCACCCTGGGGACCCCTCCCTCAGCACATGCACACTGCCTCACAGTCATTTTCTCCCCACCAGCACAGACAAGCTAACTCGACATGACACTCCCCTCAGTGTGCCATGCCCACCTCTCACTGCCTGTGGCATAGGTAAGTCACCCCTCTAGCAGGCCTTACAGCCCTAAGGCAGGGTGCACTATACCACAGATGAGGGCATAGGTGCATGAGCACTATACCCCTACAGTGTCTAAGCAAAACCTTAGACATTGTACGTGCAGGGTAGCCATAAGAGTATATGGTCTGGCAGTTTGTCAAACACGAACTCCACAGTTCCATAATGGCTACACTGAAAACTGGAAAGTTTGGTATCAAACTTCTCAGCACAATAAATGCACACTGATGCCAGGGTGCAATTTATTGTAAAATACACCCAGAGGGCATCTTAGAGATGCCCCCTGAATACATACTCGACTTCTAGTGTAGGCTGACCAGTTCCTGCCAGCCTGCCACACACCAGACATGTTGCTGGCCACATGTGGAGAGTGCCTTTGTCACTCTGTGGCCAGGAACAAACCCTGTACTGGGTGGAGGTGCTTCTCACCCCTCCCTGCAGGAACTAACACCTGGCGGTGAGCCTCAAAGGCTCACCCCTTTTGTTACAGCGCCCCAGGGCATCCCAGCTAGTGGAGATGCACGCCCCTCCAGCCACTGACCCCACTTTTGGCGGCAAGGCTGGAGAAGATAATGAGAACAACAAGGAGGAGTCACCCACCAGTCAGGACAGCCCCTAAGGTGTCCTGGGCTGAGGTGACCCCTGCCTTGAGAAATCCTCCATCTTGAGTTCGGAGGATTACCCCAATAGGATTAGGGATGTGCCCCCCTCCCCACAGGGAGGAGACACAGAGGGTGTAGCCACCCCCAGGGACAGTAGCCATTGGCTACTGCCCTCCCAGACCTTAACACACCCCTAAATTCAGTATTTAGGGGCTCCCCAGATCCCAGGAAATCTGATTCCTGCAACCTGAAGAAAGAAGAAGGACAGCTGACCTACAAGCCTGCAGAAAAGGAGGAAGACGACAACTGATTTGGCCCCAGCCCTAACGACCTGTCTCCAACTTCGAAAACCTGCTCGAGCGATGCATCCGACAGGGACCAGCGACCTCTGAAGCCTCAGAGGACTGCCCTGGACTACAGGACCAAGAAACTCCTGTGAACAGCTGCCCTGTTCAAAACCAGCTACTTCTTTGCAACAAAGCAGCAAATTCCAAGGACTTCACATTTCCCGCCGGAAGCGTGAGACTCTACACTCTGCACCCGACGCCCCCGGCTCGACCTGAAGAAACCCAACACCTCAGGGAGGACTCCCCGGCGACTGCGAGTCTGTGAGTGGCCAGAGACAACACCCCTGAGCCCCCACAGCGACGCCTGCAGAGAGAATCCAGAGGCTCCCCCTTACCGCGACTGCCTGTAACAAGGGACTTGACGCCTGGAACCAACACTGCACCCGCAGCCCCCAGGACGTGAAGGAACCGAACTTCGATGCAGGAGTGACCCCCAGGCGACCCCTGCCTTGCCAAGGTGGTGGCTGTCCCGAGAAGCCTTCCCTGTGCCTGCCTGCACCGCTAGAGTGACCTCCGGGTCACTCCATTGAAACCTATACAAAACCTGATGCCTGCTTTGCACACTGCACCCAGCCGCCCCTGTGCCACTGAGGGTGTGTTTTGTGTGCCTACTTGTTTCCCCCCCAGTGCTCTACCAAACCCCCCTTGTCTGCCCCCGAGGACGCAGGTAATTACCTGATGGTAGACTGGAACTGGAGCACCCCTGTTCTCCATAGGCGCCTATGTGTTTTGGGCACCTCTTTGACCTATGCACCTGACTGGACCTGAGCTGCTGGTATGGTAACTTTGGGGTTGCCCTGAACCCCCCAACGGTAGGCTGCCTATGCCCCAGAACTGAGACTTGTATGTGTTTTACTTACCTCCTAATCTAACCTTTACTTACCTCCTGCGGGAACTGTTGATTTTTGCACTCTGTCCACTTTGAAAATAGCTTATTGCCATTTTTACAAAGACTGTATGTGATATTGCTTTCATTCAAAGTTCCTAAAGTATCTAAGTCAATGGTTCCCAACCTGTGGCCCAGGGACCCCTGGGGGTCTGCGAAGCCTTCTCCGGGGGGTCCTCGACTGCTTAGAAAATTAAAAAATATTAATATATATTGACAAATATTGACAATTTAGATCCCAAACTTCCAGTAATGATTCAGTAGGGGATCCCCGGATTCCAATGATGATTCAGTTGGGGGGTCCCTGGGTTCAATTAATGATAAAGTGGGGGTCCACATAAGTCAAAAGGTTGGGAACCACTGATCTAAGTGAAGTACCTTACATTTAAAGTATGAACTGTAAATCTTGAACCTGTGGTTCTTAAAATAAACTAAAAGAAAAGATATTTTTCAATATAAAAACCTATTGGCCTGGAGTAAGTCTTTGAGTGTGTGTTCCTTATTTACTGCCTGTGTGTGTAGAACAAATGCTCGACACTACCCTCTGATATGCCTACTGCTCGACCACACTACCACAAAATAGAGCATTAGAATTATCTACTTTTTGCCACTATCTTACCTCTAAGGGGAACCCTTGAACTCTGTGCACACTATTTCTTACTTTGAAATAGTATATACAGAGCCAACTTCCTACAAAGAGGATGACTGACCTGGAGGGTGAGTTGACGAACCTGGAGCATCAGGCTCAGCAGTCTGGTGACCGGGAGATGGAGGAGCCGGTGGTGCTGTTGCGAGCAGAGATTCAACAAGTATCACTCGCAGAGGCCAGACCATGCTGGCAGGCCTCAACCCAGAGGGTGTACGAATCAGGGGATAAGACAGGGAAACGGCTGTATTGGTTGGCGACCAGAGTTGTTTCAACGCGTATAGTGCTCCTTATTAGGGACCGGACCAGTGTTGCACGGGAGGGCCTAGAGGAGAAAGTGCGCGCCTTTGCCCCCTAATACAAGGACCTCTACTCCAGAGTACCCCAACCTCCAGCGGAATGGGAAAACCCCATTTTGAAAGACATTTCAGTCCCCTCTATTCTGGCATCTCTAGTGGCAGAGCTAGACCAGCCTCTGACAGAGGATGAGGTAGACTGTGCTATATCGGCCCTTCAGAGCGGGAAGACCCTGGGCCCGGACGGCTACCCCATACAATACTATCAGAGGATTCCTCAACGCCTTGTTCCCCATCTTGTGATCACATATAGGGAAGCAGCGCAAAATGGCACGTCCCCCCCCCCCCAGGTCTGGACTGCACCACCATTGCGGTCATACCAAAGAGTGACCTCCCCAGAGGCCAGTGCTCCTCGTACCGCTCCATCTAGCTGATTAATGCAGAGATTAAGATATTTGCGAAGGTGCTGGCCATTCGATTGGCCTGTACCCTGCCCTTACTTATTCATCCAGACCAGTGTGGCTTCATGCCAGGGAGGAGCACGCGTCATTCCTTGAGACGGGTCCAGGCGGCGTGCTCTCAGACTGGCGGACTGGAGGTGGTTTGGTGGTCCTGCTAGTGGATTTCCACAAGGCCTTTGATACACTGGTGTGGAACTTTCTGGAAGAAATGTTGACCCGCATGGGACTTGGCCCAATATTTAGACGGATAGTACAATTCCTCTATTACGAACCATTGGCACAGGTGCAGGTCAATGGCATATTGTCAGACCCCTTCCCGATCAGAAGGGGAACACGCCAGGGCTGCCATCTTTCCCCACTCCTGTTGGCCCTGGCCATCGAGCTGCTGGCCCGCCTTCTTCGGGGAGGCCCGCTTATGAGAGGCTGGAGGTGGAGTGGATGCGAGGACCGCATATCTTTGTATGCAGACATTGTCCTGGTGTTTCTGGGGAGGCCTCGAGCTCCTGACACTATATGGCGAGGTGCCAGGCCTGTGCCTGAACCCCGAGAAATCAGTGCTGGGGCAGTCGGGGACACAAATGGTGTCCCACCACTCCGGTGAGGTGTATTGCCTTCAAGTACCTGGGAATGCACATCTGGACCATTCTAGAGTTAGAATTGAACTTTCAACCCCTTGTGCAGACCTTGTCAGCGGATCTGGACAGGTGGCGGTGCCTCCCCCTAAATCCCTTGGGCCGCACCGCTCTTTTTAAGATGGTCCTTCCCTGGCCACAGGGCCCTTGGACTCCTATACGGGGGCCGCACTCCCCGTACTGCCCCTCACTGTATACAGGTGGCGGTGAAGTGCTGGAGGGCGGCACTGCGGTCGATGGGGCAGGAGCGACGCCTCACTAAGTTGACACCCCTAAGGCAGGTGACCTGGCTCCGGCAGGTTGCTGAGCTAGAAGGCTTTAAAAAGAGGGACATAACTTACCTAGGTAGCGTGACCAACACAGAAGGGATTTTGCCCTTTCAACAGCTGAAGGATCACTACGCACTGGCTAATACACAGTTCTTCCGTTTTCTCAAGCTGCGACATGCCTTGGGGACTCACTCCGGCTCAGTCCCTCCCTGACTATAGCCCCCTTGAAGCTAAAATCCTGATGGGAAAACTGGAAAAGGGTGTCATTACCCAGATTCATGGCTCCCTTCCCACTAATGTACCTGACGGACTTGGAGGACTGCAGGACAAGTGGGCGGCCTGGGTTGGAGATTTGGACAAAGACGACTAGAGGGAGGCCGACCTTGCACCGTGGGAACTGGCTATATCAGCACGCTTGAGGATGGTGCAGATTAACTATTTCCACATGTCGTACCTCACTCAACAGCACTTGCGACACAGGAGTACCGGGACTTCAGAGGTGTATGTGAGGTGTGGACAAGGGGCACATCTCTTCCCGAACTACAACGGGCTGGGGCAGTGTGTTAGCAGACCTAACTAGACTGCTCAAAAAGGAATTGGCCCTATCTCCTACTGTGTGTCTCCTGGGTCTTAGAACAGGACTTCCACGTGGGAAGGTGAGGGGTTGCTTTTTGGACCTGGCTCTGGTTCTATACCGGAGACTGATCACAATGGGATGGAAGTCCCCCAGATCCCCCTCATTGATGGAGTGGAGGCGGGAAGTAGAGAAGTGGTCAAGAGCAGAACTACAGATACTGAAAAGAGAGGAAGAACGTGGACTTCGCCAAACACCCATTGCCCCAGACTGGGAGGAGATACTGATGAAATGGGAGGGGATGGTGAAGGGAGCGGACACGTCTACAGAGGGACTGACATAGAATCAGATTGAGGTACAGAAATAGAAGGAAGCAGTGACTCAATACCTGTAGCAAGAAAGGGCGAACCGGGGACCTAGATCCTAACGGACAATAGGAGGGAAACAGCTGTAGGCATGGGATATAACACTTAAGAACACAAAACTGACCAGAAGGAGATAGATGGAGTTGGGCATTGCATGAAGGAGATATCGTTTTAGGATTATTAGGGACGGATAGCATGAAGGGAATTAACCCGGCTCTGAAGAGAAAAGGAAAAGAGGCCAACCCCGGAAAGTGAAACCTCCTGTCCACACAAGTACCATCGCACTATTAGTTTGTTTAATCTTAGTTAAAGACTGTTTTAGAAATTATGGAAATAAGGCTGATGGTATAGCTCTCATGTGACTCTCAGGTACATACACGAGGCCCCAAAGAACTGGACTAAGAGTATTTGGACGTGATGTAATGACATAACACATTATATGATAACCTCTTAGATCATGTAACACCCTTAAATACAGAAGAGAGAACCAGCTGCTATCACGAATTATAATGTGTATGTACAACAGCAAAATGTTAATAATTTTTATTTTTTTTTAAAAAGAGACCAGGGGCACCTCCGTGCACCCCTTCTGGGAGGGGTTGGGGAGGGAAGTTTCCACTGCAGTGGGACGCCTGATCGATTTTAATGTCAGGGTGGCGATACTGGGCCTTCCCGAAGAGCTGGGGGGGCCCGAGTGGAGAGAACGTTAGTTGGGCTGGGAGGCCTAGTGGCTAAACGAGACCTTGCGCAACAATGAAAAAATCCCTGAGACACCGTCCATCCCAAAGTGTCGAGCAGGGATGGACTGGTGTTCTCTAGTGGAGAAGCCGATCTATGAGGAGAGGGGCTGTCGCCAGAAATATGAGGTGATCTGGGGGAAGTGGAGGGCACATCGTGGACTGCACTACTAAACAATGTATTTGCCCTGGGCAGGGCTGGTGGGTATTTAGCTCCCGACCTGCACACTATGTACAGACCTACCCATTGTACTTGTGTTCTACTGTACTCGCTGCATTGTACTGTTGTTGTCTTTTGTTCTTCAATTTAAAAGAAAAAAGAAATACAGTTGGATATAAAAAAATAAATTAAAAAAAGGTGAATGCAGGTTGTGTTTGTCTTCCCTGTGGAAGTGGCAGAGCAAACAGTGGAAGCGGCACACAAGCAGAGGAAGCAGCGCTGTCTCAGTCAGACAGGACTATGGGTGACTCCTCGTCCATAGTCCATGGATTCTGTACAGTCGAAGTCCCAGTGGACAGACTCCATTGCAGCTCTGGAGGTGAGGGTCTGGACTGGGGCTAAGGGTGTTGTAATAGACTCCTAAGGACCAGCTGGCATCGTGGGCAAACCCATTGGTGGTACTTCAGGTAGAAGGGCCTAAGGTGCACCAGAGGGACTCGGCAAGGAGCTCAAGATTCAAGGCATGGCTGCGTTGAATGGTTCAATTTGTTGCAGAGTGGCAGACAGCCATTGAAACGCAGGTTTGCAGGAACCAGTTTACAGGATTGGCTCAGAAGTCAGGCAACTACAGAAGCGAGAATTAGATCTGTGGCAACGCCATGGCGGCTACTCAGGTGAATGCGAGTGGCGAGAGGGGGCAAAGTCATGCTTAGATCTCTTATGTTTCTTTTTTAGACTTACTGGATGTTTTTGATCATGACAAAGACTGGCCTTGCGAGAGACTTTGGTAACTTCTAGAGGAGGAACGGGACCAGAACCAAACCTTAGACTTGGACCATGGCTTAGAATGGTCTTGACAAGGAGTCTTATGATGTCTGACGATGTAAAGTTTTGCCTTGCAGTCCCTTTGGGTTCATCAACACTGCAAGCCTTAGAGTCGTGGCTTGACCCCAGACACCACAGGCACACCAGATGGGGATCTGTCAGAGACATTTGCTTGGAACAGTCCATACAGGGCTTAAAACCAGCTGTTTTAAGGGGAGACATCCATCCCTTGCACACTGTTGGAAATTTGAAAAAAATATTGAGTTAATATGTCCCTTAGAAACAAATAAGAGCTCCAGATCAGTATCAGGAGGCATGGAAAGAAAGGAACTGAGATCAGCATGGAGAAGCACCTATATAGGCTCCACGTGTCATTTCTGGATCAGAACAGCATCAGTGCGGAGTCGTAGAGCACCATCTACTGGTACCCAGAGGTACTGCTGATAAGTTTCCGCATCCAGTCCAACATCTAGGGAATATTCAAAAGGCGAGGGATTTGCAGCTAGAAGTCTCTACCAGAAGATCTATTTAACACAGCCAGTACCCTTTCCTGATTTGAGGGAAGACTTAATGAAGTGCAGAACACTGAACCTTTCAATACTGATTTATTTGTCTGCAAGATGAAGGTCTAATATAGACGTTACATCTTTCCTGGGCTCTTTCTATCTTACAAGGGATTGGTTTGAATAGATGCATTTAATTGTGGGGGACAGGTTCAATTGCTCTTTTCCTCAGCAGCAAGGATGTCCTCTTGCACAGGTAGGCTAAGCAATGTTTTTTTTTTTTCTGATGCTGATAGAGCTGCAGGAGGTGGGGCTCAAATTAAAAGAGTACACATCTAGCAGAAAAGCGAGCAATCGCTTGTCACTTGCAAAGTTTTTTCACTCTCACAGATGTCGAGTCATACATACTCCTATCAGAGAGGAAGAGAGAGGAGGAGCAAGAATCACTGCTGTGAATTTGCTGTTGGTTGTTCTGACAAATTTGCTGGTAAATGTTACATAGACTTGAATTTAGAGCCAAGTCCCTGATGGTACAAGTACTTGTATTGCTGTTGCTGGCACTGATGGTACAGTCAATGAGATAACTGAACACTCTGTTGTACTAGCAGCAGTCTTTGCACTAGTAACTCGATCTATTTATTCTCATATGCCCCTTCTAGAACCACTACTTTCACAATGTCTACCTAAGTCTTCAAACAAAGCATTTCTTACACCATGTGTTGGCCAAAGGATTTTGTCCTGAATAGAAGATTTAGGATCCTAGCAAGGCTCAGGGATAAAACATCGAAGCAATGATGACCACTGCAGCATAATTCTATAGTAAAAGTCCAACACTGCACATTCTGCTGAATAAATGCTCGAACTGATGACCAGGATGAATAACGATAAATCTTCCTGCATCGTCTCTTGAAAGTTTGGTATTTGATATCTGGGACGCTCATTAGCAAACTTTTAAATTGTTTCCCAGAGGGAACAATTATACCTTACCATGAGAGAAGTGCTACGGAGGATGCTCCACCGATTTTCTTATCAGCAGAAACTACTCTTTTCCCTCTTTCCAAAATCGCAGAAGTTTTAGGTGCTGAAATATGTTTCCTACGTAAAGCACAGAAAATAACAGAATCTGGTTTTGGGTGATTATGGAGGAAGGCTGAATACTGCTCTGGAGCTTTCAATTTCTTTACAAGCCTAAGAGCAGCTACTTTTTTCAGTAACCTGTGTTAGAAACTTCTTTTTCCCAAATTCAGCCAGACATGGTACTAACTGTGAAAGAAGTTTCAGTGATGCTTTGGGCTGAAGTGACTTGTTAACAGAAACCACTATATGACAAGCTTTCAGTGAAATCCTCACTTTGAATGCTCCTCCTGCCAATACCCTCTGAAAAAGTGATGTCACCCACTGGGGACTCTCTTCAACGAGAGCCAGTAACAGTGTGGGAGTGTAAGATGAAGATGAATCTCACCTACCTGACAGCCTGTAAGGAGACAATGAAAAGCCCTCTCAGAGCTACACTTTTGAGGTAGATGACAGAAGCCTGGGATGAACAGAAAGGAGGTTGCCATGTTTCAACCAGTCTATGTTCTCTTGATGATGGGGGTTCATTACATATGGGAGGCATTCATGTCTGCCAGGAAACCTTAACCTTTGGATTCAGTAAAAGTGGGAGGTTGACTTGCCCTAAACATGCCTGGAGAGGATCCTATGGTGGAATTACAAAGACGAAAGGCTGTAAGGGAGCTGAAAAAAAGGAGACTCGCAGGAGAAAGAGATACATAATCTCTTCTTATGGAAGACTTTTTCCACTGAAGTGTGTCCCGATGTTTGCCTCCAGGATGCTGAGCACCAAAATGCTACACAATGCTATGAATGAATGTCTTGATGTTGAATGGCGTAAAGTTTAATGGCTCAACACTGAACAGTGATTTGTGGATTGTGATGCAAATGTCAGGTGTTGATAATGGTGCTAAATTGAAGACTTTTCTGGATGACTGATGTTTTACCATTGAAAATGATACTTCATTAAACGGCAGGCAGGTTGGTGCCATCCCCCTTTTGCTTATGTTGAGACTTTAAACGTCGAGAGGAAAATGCTGATCTTGGGAGTGGCACAAACTGTAGTGCCTCTTTCTCTCATCCTTTCTATGACTTTCCTCTTTGGGTCTCCCTCTTAGGAAGACCTTTGGAGTCACAAGCAGCAGCACAGTGGCAGCAGATATTGCTCAAAGGTTTTGTCCTTGTAGCTTCTGTCTTTGGGCACCATATTCTCCAATTTCCGGCACAGCCGTATGCCATCTCAGTCTTTGCAGATTTCTTTGGAGTAAAACTTGCATCCCTTAGTGGAATGAAAGATTGGTAGACATACCACAGAAAGCTGATGAGTCTGATGCTTCTTTTTCCCTGCCACAAAAGAGCACTTTACAAATAAGGATGGTGTTCTAACTGGAAAATATTGGCCAAGAAGCCTGATGAAGGTTGATTTTGATTCACAGCCAACAGGAGATTGTTGTGGCTTGTGCATTTCCTAGGCGAAGTACTGTATGAGGTCATATGGAGTGTACTAGGGGGGGGCAACAGTGGCAGTTAAAATCAAAAGATGCCCTGCCCGGAACTTGGTGTGTGTGTTTCCTACCAGTAAATGGATCTTCACCCATATTGGAACCTGTGGAGTTTGACTAGTGATGACCACAACTTAACACCTGGTGATGAGAACTTGGCTTGTCCAGGGGCAAACCACTGCACTCCACCAATGTCAGGGTTTCATTCCAGGCGGTCCTAAAATATCTGTACATGAAACAAGTAATGAAATTCATTCATTGTACTGAAACGATCAAGGATGTGGAGGGAATCTCTGAAAAGGTATATAACTTAAGCTGCTGAAGAGCCATGTGTGTGCCTGTGTGCAACCCTTTGTGCTCCATTTCTTTTTATATTCATAAATAAACTTACAATGTGCCTTCCCAGATGTCTCCAAGCACAGCACACATTAGCCTCATGAGGAGCGGAGCCTTCAGATCTTTCAGCGCGTCATCAGAAGGCATTGCCTATGCACGGTGACCTTGCTACACAGGTCATTTATGTGTGGTAGCCTTATTTACTGTGGTCACAAAACACTTTTTGGCTAGAAAGGTAGGAAGCAGTGCTGCAGCAATACTGTCAATAAGGAAAAACATCTTGAAGAAGAAGTGCCAGGAGCATTAAATTGGAGACATTAGTGAACTCTAAGTGACAAGATACTATGACTTTGTGTATACCACTTTGAGAACAACCTACACAAAACTACAGAATTGTTTTTTTATATGTGCGTATTTCTTTAATTGCCTTATACCTCCCTACACATTGGTGTATTTGTGATCCTTGTTCAGCACAATATGGCAACAGCCAATATGTTGCAACCTCCCCAACTTCTTTAGGAAGATAGAGAATCCTTGCTTCCTTGAAAAAGGAAAATGTGCAAGTTGTTTTTCTTTGAAGAATTCTTCGAATCACGAGGCAGTGTGACTCCACCACTTGCTGGTAATAAGCCTGATCATCCGCTCCATTGTTTGACTGTTTTCTGCAAGGTAGGTGAGGATTGAGCTGGAGCGAAGTGATACAGGAGAGTGTAAGAAAGATGGCCATGCAAGAGAAGTAAGAAAGAATGATGACTGCTACAGCCAGAGGCCTTCAGGAGGAGGGTGGGCACATTTGAATCTACAGCACTACATGCCACGGGCAGATGCTTTCAAGGTGACATTTTCCATTCGAGGCATGGGTGACTGTAGAAACACATGCTGTGCCTAGATTGTAAAGCAATTCTCCAATAAGTGGTGGCTAAAATGTGGGTGTTTTAGAAGACTGGAAAAGGATACAGAGTAGAGCTTGACCAGAGATGTTGGCATGCTAGTACAACACCACAGTAGTGCTCAGTGAAACTGTGTGGTGTAGAACAAGTAGCTGCTTTACAAATGTCAGCTACGGGGATGTTTCCCATGAAACTCAGAGGCCCCTTTTTTCCATAGAGTGGGCTCTCTGAGTAACAGGCAAAACCTTCTTAGCTTTTGTGTAACATGTCTGGATACATTGAACTACTTATCCGGCTATGCCTGCATCTGATAAAGCTTTCCTTATATGCGGTTCGGAGAATGCAACAAAGAGCTCTAGATGCTTTTGAAAGGGTTTTGTCCTATCCACATTGTACATTAAGGCCTGTTTAATAGCTAAGATATATCTAAGTTACAAAAGGTATTTTTGGTTGGGTGTTCTATATACTGGTGAAGGTGGAAAAGAGAGACCACCTTAGGAAGGAATTTAGGGTTAGTGTGAAGGAAAATCCTGTCTCCATGAATCTGAAAGAGGGGATCTCCCAAAGTTAGAGCTTGGAGCTCACTAACAAGTAAGTAAGGTGATAGCCACCAGAGACATCACCTCCCAATAGAGGAATTGAAGGGGGTGTGAATGGAAGGGGATAAAAGAAGGACCCATGAGTCTTAAGGACAATGTTATGATTCCACGCCAGAGCTGGAGAGACCCTTGGAGGAATGACTCTCTTGGGGCCCTCCATAACAGCTTTGCTAACTGGAATCCGAAATGGAAAAACGTGTTGCCTATTTTGGAAGTAAGCAGCCATATCAACCAAGTGAAACCAGATGGAGGTGAATGCTAGCCTAAATGTTTGTAGGCATAGTAGGTAATGCTTTGAAGACTAGCTGCTAAGGGGTCAATATGATTTGAGAGGCAGTAACAGATAAGCCACTTCCATTTGACAGGAGAACAGGCACGAGCAGTAGGCCTGCGTGCCTCCACCCTTGAGTATATTAATGGATTCGGGAGGTAGGCTGAGGTAACTGAACTCTAAGGCAGCAGGAGTAGGATCGCAAGTGAGACTCCTAGGGTCAGGGTGCCTGATTTCTCCATGGTTTTGCAGAAAGAAGGCCCCGCCTGCTGGGGAGCTTCTCATGCAGATCCCAAGATAAAGGCGACTGGTTAGCCAGGGTGGGGACCACTAATGTGAGAGCAATGGTGGTTTGCCAAAGGTTCTGGACGTTAGGTGGTAGAAGGGCATGTTTGAGGGGGGGGGGGGGGGGGGGGGGGCAAGAAGAGAAGAGAGACAGAGAAGAGAGACAGAAAAGCATGGGCAATTGTCCCTGATAGGTTAATCCACAGTGCATTGGCCATGGACTGATGGTGTGGGAATCTGGGGACGAAGTTTGGCATTTTGCATTTTCTACCATGGTGAAGCGGTCCACATCGGTCACTCTCCCTCCCCCCAAGGAGATTTGGTAAGAAGATTTGCAGGTGGAGTTCCCACTCGTGGAATTGTTGCTGCATCCTGCTGAGGTCAGCAAAGTCGCTGTCCACCCCCGGAAGGTACTCTGCCAGCAAATGGATCCTGTGGTGGAGAGCTGACTGCCAGATGGTCTGGGCTAACAGAAAGCTGGAGAGATCAAGTGCCTCCCTGTTTCTGTAGGTAATATATGGCTGTCATGATGTCTGTTAAGATGAGGAATTTCTTGCCAAAGATGTGCGGGAGGAAGGTCTTCAGCGCTGGATGGAGAGCTAAAAGCTCTAGATAGTGGTCATAACGGTTCCAGTGACTGGGTTTCCACTTGCCTTGAACTGTCAGGTTCTGTAGATGCGTGCCCCACCCTGGGAGAGATGCATCCAATATAACTGTAACTAGATTGCGAAAAGGCCCCCTTCGCAACAAATTGTTAGTGGTTCATCACTGCAGAGAGCGATGACTGCAGCAGCTGATTAACACTAGATCATCTCAATGACCCGACACCGTTTATCGCTAATAATTTAGCAGTGGGCAGATGTGTTATCTGGTGTGGGGGAACTGTGGCTGTGCAGGAGTCCATCATGTTGAGGAGGCGCATGACGGGCCAGACCATCACCTGTTGATCTGGCTGAAAAAGTGGGTGCAACACAAGAAAGGACTGAACCCTTGCTGAGGTGGGATAGGCCCTGCTCAATTTCTGTTTTTTGGATGGCTCCTAAATAGGTTGGATTTGAAGGGGGACTTTCCAGCATTGATGGTAAACCCCATTTCATGTAGGATGTTTATGGTGGCCTTGATGAGTGCGCATGCAAACGCTGCGGAGTACCCCTCTTCATCAGCCAATCGTCTAGGTAAAGGAATACATGGATTCTTGGTCTTCGCAGGTGTGCAGTTACTACTACAAGGTATTTTTATAAACTCAAGGTGCAGTAGTGACTCCGAAAGGCAGATAACTGAACTGATAGTGTTTGCCACTTACAACAAACCGCAGGTAGCACCAATGAGCTGGATGAATCAGGATGTGGAAGTAGGCGTCTGAGTGGAGTCATGAAGTTGCCTTGCTGTAGCAGGGTATAGGCATCCTAAAGAGTGACCATGTAGGATGTGCTTGTCGAGGGTTCTGAGGTCCAGAATGGGCCTGAGGGAGCCATCCTTCTTGGGAATGAGGAAGTAGAGGGAATACCCCTGAGCCCTGTAGTTGTCTTGCAGACTCTGAAGCCCCTTTGAGAAGGAGTGCTTGAACCTCTTCCTGACACATGAGTTGGTGCTCTGGGGAGAGGACGTGTCTTTAGGGTAGTATGTTGGGTGGTGTGGAAGTGAGCTCCAAAAAACTGTGTTGAATGATTTCTAATACCCACTGATCTGAGGTAACGTGTTGCCAGGTGGTGAAGAACCTCTGAAGTCGTCACCTGAAGGGTGTGGTGTGGAATTGACGGGGAGAATTGGCATGTCATTGCTTGGCTGGGCACAGCTCCTCTGTGGGAGCCACCTTTGCCTCTACCCCAGGCACCTCAACAAGCAACTCTGAAGTAGCCTCGTGTGGAGGTTTGCTGTGTCGAATGATGCTAGAAAGACGTTAAGGTTTCAGCGGAGGTGGTTTTGGAGCCTCCACTGTAGGCTGATTAGCGAAAGGACCAGAGAGGCGTCAGCATTTGTAGAGCACCCACTGCTTATGCTGCCTCCATGTATTTCTTTATCTTCTCCAACATTTTAGATGTTGGTGAAAGTAAACAGAGTTAAGCATGTCTGAGTAGGAGAATGGTGGAGCAGCTGTGTTTGCAGCATCAAGGGAAAAATTAATGGTGGTATTAGAAATGAGCTTGTCCTCTAAGACCAGATCATGCCCTCTTACGGTGTTCCTCTGGGAGATGTTGTAGGAGCTGCCACATTTCATCCTAGTGGGCCCGGCTAGCAGCCCGATGCAGTTGGCGATGTGCTAATGACTGGCTGATTGCACCACAATAAGCTTGCCAGCTAAATCAATGCGCCTGCTTTCTTTGTCTGGCAGTGAGGGGAATAAATCTAGTGAAGGCTCTCCCCACTAATCAAAAACACCATGTGCACCTCAGGAGACAGGCACCTCTTAATCTGCCAGATTACGTCTTCACAGTTCATCCACTCTGGCATTCAGGGTCTCAGATTAGAAGTTGGAGATTAAAAAGATGCTTTTCTGTTCCAGCCACCTCTAGAGATGTAACACCTCTTGGCACAGGCCCCAACTCAACCATGTTTGTTCCACTGCCACATGGCAGAGGTGTTGTCTGTAAGAACCTGCCCCAGCCTCCGAAATATGGATGGCAGGAAACCCTTTAAGGCCAAAGATATGGCCCTTAGCCCCAGAAGGTTGACCACTAGTGGTCAGAGGCCCTCTGATCTCCACCTCCCCCAGATGGCCCCTACCTGCACCCTGTAGCAATGCGTCCATCACTACTGTCAGCTTTTGGTGGACGTGCAAGAGGGGCCTGCTGCAGCACAAATTTTGATCAGTCAGCCACCACTTTAGCTCATCTCCCTCAAAGCTTGGCTGGGCTCACTGAGATTTCATGTTCCATTGCCAGGGGCACATGTGCCATCTGGCATACGTGATGAGAATTCATGAGGCTAAAAGGCCAAGAAGCATCAGAATCACCTTCAATGGTCTCCAAGATTGAGTCCAAATGATCAGGATTCTAGGTCAAATGACCCCCAACTCGCTGTGGTGGAAGATAGGCTTTGAACGCCACCATGTCCAGAAGTCCTCAAATGAATGGAAGTCTCTTTGAGGGACAAAGGTAGGACTTGAACCTGTTTATGCTAAAACCCAACAATGTTAGAAATTCCACTGTCACCCAGAAGTGGTCTATGACTGTCTGGGCAAGCCCGCCTTCAGCAGCTAGTCACTGAGGTACAGAAATATGGAAACTCCCAACCTCAGATGATGGGCAGCAACCACTGCCATCACATTCATGAATACCAAGGAGCAGGAGTGAGGCTGAAGAGGACCACGGTAATTGAAAGGGTGAAAGTGTTTCTGGAACACTTTGAAGTCAGGTAATGCTTGTGTGACTGCAGAATGAGCATATGAAAATGTGTGCCTTGCAAGTCCAATTACACCATCCAGCCACCACGCCCAGAGCAGATGGCAGCTGAGCCAATATGAAAATTTAGTTTGTTTTTCTGCAGAAGGGCATTCATGTGTCTATGGGCCATATGTACGAACACTTTTTCCCATAGACACAGAATGGGTAAAAACCTTTGCTACATCTGGCCCTAAGTTCCAATATAGGCCAGAGTCACCATGCCTTTTTTGGGATGAGGAAGTAATGTGAATAACAACCCTAGACACTCTCAAAACAGGTACTCATTCGATTACACCACTGGAGAGTAAGAGCTGTACTTCTCACAGCAGGTTTAACAGATGTTTCCAAAAATTAATTCTGGTGCAAGAGGAATGTGGGGCGGTGAGGAGATGAAAGGCAGGGTGTGACCCTTATGGCAATCTGTAAGACTTGTCTGCCAGACGTGATAGATCTCCATCCTGGAAAGAAAAACTGAATACTGACTCCCACCAGTCGGGTGTGAATCATTGAGGACAAACTAATGTGGCTTGGTACCTGTTGTAGCAGGGGAAATGGAGCTGCAGAACTGGTGCCCACTCCAACCTGTGTGATGTCTGCACTGTCGCATCCGTCGCTTTGAAGGGACGGTATTGTATGCTGCATCACTGGCTGGGAGGTTTGTTGTTGCCTATAGGCTAAACCCCAGGAGTAGCCTCTAAATTTACAGAGCTGATGGGAGAACTGCTTTGCAGGAGTCAACAGCCATGCTGTGCTGCGACAATACTATCTTTCAGCCGTACCTGCATGGAGTGTGTCTTCTCTCCATAGAGTCGAGACCCAACGAAGGGCATGCACTTCACCAGAAAAAAAAGGTCAACCTCTTTTTTTTGCCCAACACAACCTGTGGTGGCTAAGCCTGTGGGAATGATGTATTTCACAACATCTTGCTTGTCATGGATCGGCTGAGGCAAGAAAGCCTTTAAGTCTTCTAGGACTATCAGCAAGATCTTAGGCCATGGACCAAAAGGTATGACTATAGAGGCTTAACAGACAGATTGAGTTTATGGGCCGCAGGGTCTAGGCTGGCCAAATAAAACAGATTCCCTATCTGGGGTATTCATCAGAAATACCAATACATATTGTAGAGTAAAGTAACAGACAAAAAATTACTTGTATCCATCATATTCCAGAGACCACCTTTCAACATTGATTTGTAAGGTGGGATCACAGCAGTTTTTCTTGTCCAGAATACAACTCCACCCACAGGAGATGTAGCTCTCCCTGATGTAGAGGATCCCTTTCTATGGGCCAGTGTCAAGAGGAACTTTGCACCTTGGTTCTATTAGACTCCCTGGCTTCCTTCAATAATATTTTTTGCCTTTCATACTGCACACCTGTAATTACTACAACTTCAGTACTATTATCCAATTTATTGGTATTGAATTTACTGACCTCTGAGGCACAGAAGGCTGTTTAAGTCTTGCAAGGATTAAAACTCAACACCTGCTGAATGCCACATTTTTCAATGGTGAGGGTTTAACTAAGAAACCATCCTAACTGATGTGCACTGCTAAATTTCCACGTTTAAACTGGAGTAGGATTGGAGAGGTCCCAATGGCAATGACATTCTAGGTCCTACATGCATAGAGAGACAAGGCCTCTTGCCTTGTTTCCTCTTTTTTTGCAGTTCTTAATTTCCAGTCTGATGGTGTCCTGGCAGTGTGCATGCAGAAATGTTGAGTTTGTCAGCTCAAAAAGAGAGGATGCTTGTCATGATGACTTCATGGATGATGCAGCAGGAATTGAACATGGTGGCAGCAAGAATGAGGTGCCAGTGAAGCTCCAACAATGCAAGAGTAAAGTGGTCACATTTCTCAGGTCTTTCATGAGGCATACTGTGTCGTGTAAAATGCCATTAAAAAGGGGGGCCGTGTGGAGCTTAGGAGGCTGTCAAACAGGGCATTGCCAACACCCTCAAGAATGAGTTTAGTGTACAGAGTGAATAAGAATGACCTTGCATCTGTCCAAAAGTTGGGGCTCAAATCTGTCTAAGTTGATGACTGAGATAAGTTTAGACATAGGAACTGCCTGATGTTCTTAGCGAATGGATGGAATTATGTTTTTGGTGTAGGAGTTGATGAGCTGCAAATAGTGCTGGAGGCACTAAACGTCTAGAGTGGAGAGACTTTCAATAACAGATGTATTTTCAGCATATTGGTGGATTGTGATGCTGTTATTGCGGAGCAGAGGCTCAAGAGGCTCAGTACAGAGAGTGAAGATGACAAGTGATAAGGTGGAACTTTGGTGGGGAGCTTCTGGGACCTGGAGGTTTTAATGTGAATTGGATAGGTAGAAAAAGTACTGGTGAAGAACATTGCTAGTTCTTCAGTATGTGGTTGAAGATGGGATGGTTGAAGGTTGCTGAGATGTACAATGTCAGGATGCAGGGGTCATCTTATTGTTTACATGAGCCATATCAGAGGGATCAGCACTACCAACTGATTGGTCATCTGCTCAGTATGGTTAATTCTGTGTTTCCCTCAAAGGTATTTATAGCTGGATACCAGGAGAAATGGCTACAACTCATGTCAGATAAAGCACATATTTATTTGCTTGGCTCTGAAGGTAGTCTCACTTGGTGAACAAACTTGGGGCTGTTGTGACTCAGAAAGACAGAGTTTTGAACTGATTTTGTTGTCTATTACCACAAAGTGCAGGTACCGGTGGTAGGAAGGATGTAAGGGAATGTGGGAGGAGGTGTTCTTGAGGTCAAGAGTGGTCATGTAGTCTTCTGAGCACAGCGGTGTGACGATGTACTGTACGGCTGTCCTTTGGAAATCCTCTGATTGGATGTAGGTATTCAGAAGCATGAAGTCTATAATTGACTCTAGGGTGCTGACGTTTGTTTTCTTCTATTTTTGTTTTTTAAATAAAAAAAAAAAATAGAGTACTCCTGTAACCATTTTATGAAGCAGTACTGGTTTGATGGCAGCGATGGTGAGAAGAGCTTGAACATTCCTCTTCCAAGAGTTGCATATGGTCTTGACTCACTAGGCACTGCCAAGCTGGTACGTCAGGTTGCGTGGAGCTGTACTTTAGGCAACATCAGTGCTGGATGATTGACAGGACCCACCTTTGTGAGGTTATTTCCTCTCACTGGGGAAAAAAACGTGGGCCACCCCCTGGTGTTGTGTAATCACTGCTTGGAACTTAAAGTGCCTTTACCAAAGCCTACTCTACATTTGCATTACATGTTGACCTTGTATCCACCTTGACCACAAGCGTCACAGGATGCCTCTCCAGAAAGAGCATCCAAACTCAATGCCAGAAGAAAAACAGCCTGTGGTGGAGTCCTAGCACTTTGTGGGCTAGGAGGAGTCACAGAAATCACATGACCAGACTTCTTCGAACAAAAGCACTAGATGACAGGACTATACAGTGCTTGTGTATCTACAGTGTCAGAAATGGGGTCTCTAGTTGGCAGTGATTTGCACCCTGTCCAAGTAAGGAGACTCACTCTAGTCAGAGTAGGGAATCACACAGCTAAGGTAGCCACTGCTCCCCCCGCTTGGTAGCTTGGCATGAGCAGTCAGGCTTATCTCAGAGGCAATGTGTAAAGTATTTGTAAACACACACACACACACACACACACACACACAGAGTGAAAACACTACCAAGTACTCCACACCAGTTTAGAAAAATAGCCAATATTTATGAGTAAAACTAGACCAAACCGAAAAAAATTCAACATACACAAGTAAAGATACAAGAGTTCAAAGATTAAATGTAGTACAGCGCTTAGAAACACAATAGCTCCAACTGAGGTTATCATGGAGTCTTGTCGGAGTAGTTCCCAACAGTCCAACGCCACTCGCAAGGTAGTACAGGCCGGTCACAGAGTCGCACAGACCCCAAGTACAGTACTTTGGAAAATTAAATGAGGAAACAAATGTGCTGCACGGAGTTGGGGAGGTGAGGAGTCACTTGAGCCGCTGCGGCGTTGGTTCCTTACTGCTACAAGGGAGATGAGACATTGGTTTCTTCCTAGGCGGTGGGGTGAGGTGCTGGTTCCTAACGGTTGGAGGGGAGGTGATGCGGTGTCAGTGGCGAGGTGCTGGTGCATTGCAACCCAGTGGGGGCCAATGAATCCAGCAGGTCAGGATGCAAGGCATTGACTTTGCGGTGTTGCGATCAAACCACAGGGCTACAGGGGCTGTGGCAAAGTTGGGTGTCACAGACGATGACATGGCACTCTGGACTCACGCTGTGGCAGCATCGGGCCTGTGTGGCAGGTCTCGTTGTTGTTCTCATTGGGGACCATGGCTCTGGGGCAGGTGGTGGTGTGGAATCGGGGAGTGGCGCCAGTCCCAAAGTCGCTCTGGTGTCGATGTGCTTAGTTTCTTCTTGGTTGCACCAAAGTTTACTTCCAAGGGCCCAGGACCTAGATTTGGCACCACTTGGCAAGGTAGGACTCTCAGCAAGAGAGCCCAGGCACTGGGGTATAACATCTTTGATGTCCCCGATACTTCTCAACAGGAGGTAAGCTCAGTTCAAGCCGTCCGAGAACCTTTGGAAGCAGTATGTAGAAAGCCAAGTCCAGCACCTTTCACTCCCAGGACAGAAGAAGTAAGCAACATTCCAGTACATCAAAACTACAGGTAGAGGGGCAGATCCTCCTACAGCATCCAGCTCTTCTTCATGGCAAAATGTCCTCTGTACACGAAAATTCTAACTATATGGTGTAAGAGGTCCAGTACTTACACCACTTTCTCTCTTAAGTAAACAAACTTCAAAGAGAAGCCTTTGTAGTGCACAAGACCCTGCCTTTCCCTGCCCTGGCCCCAGGTACACTCAAGGGGGTTGGAGACTGTTTTCTGTAAGGACAGTCACAGCTCTATTCAGGTGCACGTGCAAATGCCTTTCACCACTCTAGTTCACGAAGACCCATCAGCCTGATGATGGGACATCAGGATCTGCAGAGCACACCTCAGCTCCCTTTGTGCAACTGCCTAGAAGGAATACACAAAGATATTATCAATGATGTTATAAAACATGTCATGAGGGCTGTAATATCGTGGGTAATTAGCAGTGCATGGTGAAGGCGCAAATTATAGTTATTTGAAATAATCCTAACTAACTGCCGTACTTCTATGGCTTTGTTTAAAATGTGGGCCTAACTATAACGCCCCTGTAACCTTTGATTTTTCCAGTGAATTTCTAAAGCTTCTTTCATTCTATTACCTAACTATGTCACTGTAACCTTTGTTTTTTTTCCACTGAATTTCTATCTTTATTTTTTTTACGTACAGTAAGTTTAATTACTGTATGTAGGAAGTTGGCTCTGTATGCACTATTTCAAAGTAAGGAATAGTATGCACAGAGTCCAAGGGTTCCCCTTAGAGGTAAGATAGTGGCAAAAAGAGATAATACCAATGCTCTATTTTGTGGTAGTGTGGTCGAGCAGTAGGCTTATCAAAGGAGTAGTGTTAAGCATTTGTTGTACATACACAAAGGCAATAAATGAGGAACACACACTCAGAGACAATTCCAGGCCAATAGGTTTTTGTATAGAAAAATATCTTTTATTAGTTTATTTTAAGAACCACAGGTTCAAATTCTACATGTAATACTTTGCATGAAAGGTATTGCAGGTAAGTACTTTAGGAACTTTGAATAATCACAATACCATATATACTTCTCAAATAAAACACATGTAGCTATTTTAAAACTAGACAGTGCAATTTTCACAGTTCCTAGGGGAGGTAAGTAATTGTTAGTTCTTGCAGGTAAGTAAACCACCTACGGGGTTCAAGTTTGGGTCCAAGGTAGCCCACCGTTGGGGGTTCAGAGCAACCCCAAAGTTACCACACCAGCAGCTCAGGGCCGGTCAGGTGCAGAGTTCAAAGTGGTGCCCAAAACACATAGGCTTCAATGGAGAAGGGGGTGCCCCGGTTCCAGTCTGCCAGCAGGTAAGTACCCGCGTCTTCAGAGGGCAGACCAGGGGGGTTTTGTAGGGCACCGGGGTGGACACAAGTCCACAAAGAAAGTACACCCTCAGCAGCGCGGGGGCGGCCGGGTGCAGTGTGCGAACAAGCGTCGGGTTCGTAATAGGAATCAATGGGAGACCGAGGGGTCTCTTCAGCGGTGCAGGCAGGCAAGGGGGGGCTCCTCGGGGTAGCCACCACCTGGGCAAGGGAGAGGGCCTCCTGGGGGTCACTCCTGCACTGGAGTTCTGATCCTTCAGGTCCTGGGGGCTGCGGGTGCAGGGTCTTTTCCAGGCGTCGGGATCTGAGAGTCAAGCAGTCGCGGTCAGGGGAAGCCTCGGGATACCCTCTGCAGGCGTCGCTGTGGGGGCTCAGGGGGGACAACTTTGGTTACTCACAGTCTTGGAGTCGCCGGGGAGTTCTCCCTGAAGTGTTGTTTCTTCACCAGTCGAGTCGGGGTCGCAAGTCTCACGCTTCTGGCGGGAAACGCAGTCGTTTTAAAGTTGCTCCTTTGGAAACAAAGTTGCAGTCTTGAGTGAACAGGGCCGCTGTTCTCGGGAGTTTCTTGGTCCTTTTAGAGCAGGGCAGTCCTCTGAGGATTCAGAGGTCGCTGGTCCTGGGGAAAGCGTCGCTGGAGCAGTTTTCTTCCGAAGGGGGGGGAGACAGGCCGATAGAGCTGGGGCCAAGGCAGTTGGTGTCTCCGTCTTCTCTGCAGGGTTTTTCAGCTCAGCAGTCCTCTTCTTCTTAGGTTGCAGGAATCTGCGTTCCTAGGTTCAGGGGAGCCCCTAAATACAGAATTTAGGGGTGTGTTTAGGTCAGGGAGGGCAGTAGCCAATGGCTACTAGACCTGAGGGTGGGTACACCCTCTTTGTGCCTCCTCCCAAGGGGAGTGGGTCAGATTCCTATCCCTATTGGGGGGATCCTCCATCTCCAAGATGGAGGATTCCTAAAAGTCAGTCACTTCAGCTCAGGTTGCCTTAGGGGCTGTCCTGACTGGTCAGTGACTCCTTGTTTTTCTCATAATCTCCTCCGGCCTTGCCGCCAAAAGTGGGGCCGTGGCCAGGAGGGGGCGTCAACTCCACTAGCTGGAATGCCCTGTGGTGCTGGAACAAAGGGGGTGAGCCTGAGGCTCACCGCCAGGTGTTACAGCTCCTGCAAGGGGGAGGTGATAAGCATCTCCACCCAGTGCAGGCTTTGTTACTAGCCACAGAGTGACAAAGGCACTCTCCCCATGTGGCCAGCAACATGTCTCGAGTGTGGCAGGCTGCTAAAACCAGTCAGCCTACACAGGTAGTTGGTTAAAGTTTCAGGGGGCACCTCTAAGGTGCCCTCGGTGGTGTATTTCACAATAAAATGTACACTGGCATCAGTGTGCATTTATTGTGCTGAGAAGTTTGACACCAAACTTCCCAGTTTTCAGTGTAGCCATTATGGTGCTGTGGAGTTCCTGTTTGACAGACTCCCAGACCATATACTCTTATGGCTACCTTGCCCTTACAATGTCTAAGGTTTGGCTTAGACACTGTAGGGGCACAGTGCTCATGCACTGGTGCCCTCACCCATGGTACAGTGCACCCTGCCTTAGGGCTGCAAGGCCTGCTAGAGGGGTGACTTATCTATACTGCATTGGCAGTGTGAGGTGGGCATGGCACCCTGAGGGGTGTGCCATGTCGACTTACTCGTTTTGTCCTCACCAACACACATGAGCTGGCAAGCAGTGTATCTGTGCTGAGTGAGGGGTCCCCAGGGTGGCATAAGATATGCTGCAGCCCTTAGAGACCTTCCCTGGCATCAGGGCCCTTGGTACCAGGGGTACCAGTTACAAGTGACTTACCTGGATGCCAGGGTGTGCCAATTGTGAAAACAAAAGTACAGGTTAGGGAAAGAACACTGGTGTTTGGGCCTGGTTAGCAGGCCTCAGCACACTTTCAATTCAAAACATAGCATCAGCAAAGGCAAAAATTCAGGGGGTAACCATGCCAAGGAGGCATTTCATTACACCCCCCCCCCCCAAACGAAAAAGGATGAGACTAACCTTTCCCAAGAGAGTCTTCATTTTCTAAGTGGAAGAACCTGGAAAGGCCATCTGCATTGGCATGGGCAGTCCCAGGTCTGTGTTCCACTATAAAGTCCATTCCCTGTAGGGAGATGGACCACCTCAACAGTTTTGGATTTTCACCTTTCATTTGCATCAGCCATCTGAGAGGTCTGTGGTCAGTTTGAACTACAAAGTGAGTACCAAAGAGGTATGGTCTCAGCTTCTTCAGGGACCAGACCACAGCAAAGGCCTCCCTCTCAATGGCACTCCAACACTGCTCCCTGGGGAGTAACCTCCTGCTAATGAAAGCAACAGGCTGGTCAAGGCCATCATCATTTGATTGGGACAAAACTGCCCCTATCCCATGTTCAGAGGCATCTGTCTGCACAATGAACTGCTTGGAGTAATCTGGAGCTTTTAGAACTGGTGCTGTGCACATTGCTTGTTTCAGGGTGTCAAAGGCCTGTTGGCATTCTACAGTCCAGTTTACCTTCTTGGGCATTTTCTTGGAGGTGAGTTCTGTGAGGGCTGTCACTATGGATCCACATCCCTTCACAAACCTCCTGTAATACCCAGTCAAGCCAAGGAATGCCCTGACTTGGGTCTGGGTTTTTGGAGCTGCCCAGTCCAGAACAGTCTGGATCTTAGGCTGGAGTGTGGCTGAACTTGGCCTCCACCTACAAGGTGTCCCAAGTAAACCACAGTTCCCTGCCCTATCTGGCATTTGGATGCCTTGATAGAGAGGCCTGCTGATTGCAGAGCCTTCAAAACCTTCTTCAGGTGGACCAGGTGATCCTGCCAGCTGGAGCTAAAGACAGCAATATCATCAAGATAAGCTGCACTAAAGGACTCCAAACCAGCAAGGACTTGATTCACCAACCTTTGGAAGGTGGCAGGGGCATTCTTTAAACCAAAGGGCATAACAGTAAACTGATAATGCCCATCAGGTGTGGAGAATGCTGTCTTTTCTTTTGCTCCAGGTGCCATTTTGATTTGCCAGTACCCTGCTGTTAAGTCAAAGGTACTTAAGAATTTGGCAGCACCGAATTTGTCAATCAGTTCATCAGCCCTTGGAATGGGATGGGCATCTGTCTTGGTGACAGAATTAAGTCCTCTGTAGTCCACACAAAACCTCATCTCTCTCTTTCCATCTTTGGTGTGAGGTTTGGGGACTAAGACCACTGGGCTAGCCCAGGGGCTGTCAGAGTGCTCAATTACTCCCAATTCCAGCATCTTGTGGACTTCCACCTTGATGCTTTCCTTAACTTGGTCAGACTGTCTGAATATTTTGTGTTTGACAGGCATGCTGTCTCCTGTGTCCACATCATGGGTACACAGGTGTGTCTGACCAGGGGTTAGGGAAAAGAGCTCAGCAAACTGTTGCAGGACCTTCCTGCAGTCAGATTGCTGTTGGCCAGAGAGGGTGTCTGAATAGATCACCCCATCTACGGAGCCATCCTTCGGGTTTGATGAGAGGAGGTCAGGGAGAGGTTCGCTCTCAGCTTCCTGGTCCTCATCTGTTACCATCAACAGATTCACATCAGCCCTATCATGGAAGAGTTTTAGGCGGTTCACATGGATCACCCTCTTGGGGCTCCTGCTAGTGCCAAGGTCCACCAGGTAGGTGACCTGACTCTTCTTTTCTAGCACTGGGTAAGGGCCACTCCATTTGTCCTGAAGTGCCCTGGGAGCCACAGGCTCCAGAACCCAGACTTTCTGCCCTGGTTGAAATTCAACCATTGCAGCCTTTTGGTCATACCAAAACTTCTGGAGCTGTTGGCTGGCCTCAAGGTTTTTACTTGCCTTTCCATGTACTCTGCCATCCTTGAACATAGGCCAAGTACATAGTCCACTATGTCTTGTTTAGGCTCATGAAGAGGTCTCGCCCAGCCTTCTTTCACAAGAGCTAGTGGTCCCCTTACAGGGTGGCCAAACAGAAGTTCAAAGGGTGAGAACCCTACTCCCTTCTGAGGCACCTCTCTGTAAGCGAAAAGCAGACATGGCAAGAGGACATCCCATCTCCTTTTGAGTTTTTCAGGGAGCCCCATGATCATGCCTTTTAATGTCTTGTTGAATCTCTCAACAATGCCATTACTTTGTGGATGATAGGGTGTAGTGAATTTATAAGTCACTCCACACTCATTCCTCATGTGTTTCAGGTATGCTGAGATGAAGTTGGTACCTCTGTCAGACACCACCTCCTTAGGGAAGCCCACTCTGGTAAAGATACCAATGAGGGCCTTGGTTACTGGAGGGGCAGTAGTCGACCTAAGGGGAATAGCTTCAGGGTATCTAGTAGCATGATCCACTACTACTAGTATGTACATATTCCGAGGCTGTGGGAGATTCAAGTGGACCCACTATGTCCACACCCACTCTTTCAAAGGGGACCCCCACCACTGGAAGTGGAATGAGGGGGGCCTTTGGATGTCCACCTGTCTTACCACTGGCTTGACAGGTGGTACAGGAGACACAAAACTCCTTAACTTTCTGGGACATGTTGGGCCAATAGAAGTGGTTGACTAGTCTCTCCCACGTCTTGGTTTGTCCCAAATGCCCAGCAAGGGGAATATCATGGGCTAAGGTCAGTATGAACTCTCTGAACTCCTGAGGCACTACCACTCTCCTAGTGGCACCAGGTTTGGGATCTCTTGCCTCAGTGTACAGGAGTCCATCTTCCCAATAGACCCTATGTGTTCCAGTTGTCTTGCCATTGGACTCTTCAGCAGCTTGCTGCCTAAGGCCTTCAAGAGAGGGACAGGTTTCTTGCCCCTTACACAACTGCTCCCTTGAGGGTCCCCCTGGGCCTAAGAGTTCAACCTGATAAGGTTCCAACTCCATAGGCTCAGTTCCCTCAGAGGGCAGAACTTCTTCCTGAGAAGAGAGGTTCTCTTTTTGTTGTTGTGTTGCAGCTGGTTTCCCAGTTGTCTTTCCTTTCCTCTTGGTAGGCTGGGCCCTTTTTCCAGACTCCAGCTCTACTTTTTCACCCTGAGCCTTGCTCTGTGCCCTTGTCTTGACACACATCAGTTCAGGGATACCCAGCATGGCTGCATGGGTTTTCAGTTCTACCTCAGCCCATGCTGAGGACTCCAGGTCATTTCCAAGCAAACAGTCTACTGGGATATTTGAGGAGACCACCACCTGTTTCAGGCCATTGACCCCTCCCCACTCTAAAGTTACCATCGCCATGGGATTGTACTTTAGTTTTATCCAGTCACCAATGCTGACAATCAGTTTGTCCAGCCAGGTATTGACCAGGGGAAACCAGTTTCTCTGTCACCATAGTGACACTGGCACATGTATCCCTCAGGCCTTCTACACTTGTCCCATTAATTAAGAGCTGCTGCCTGTATGTTTGCATGTTAGGAGGCCAGGCAGCCAGTGTGGCTAAATCCACCCCACCCTCAGAGACTAATGTAGCTTCAGTGTGACACCTGATTTGCTCTGGGCACACTGTTGATCCCACTTGGAGACTAGCCATTCCAGTGTTAGCTGGAGTGGAGTTAGAAGTGGTACTTTTCTTGGGACAGGCCTTGTCTCCAGTTTGGTGTCCAGGCTGATTACAGCTACGACACCAGGCCTTTTTGGGATCAAAGTTTTTACCCTTGTACCCAAAATTGTTTTGTGAAGAGGCTCTGGGCCCACCCTCCTGTGCAGGCTTTTGGGGGCCTGTAGAAGACTCCATACTATTTTTGTTTTTGGATGTCTCAACACCTTTCCCCTGGGGAGGCTTTGTGACCCCTTTCTTTTGGTCACCCCCTGTGGAAGTCTTGGTCACCCTAGTCTTGACCCAATGGTCCGCCTTCTTTCCCAATTCTTGGGGAGAAATTGGTCCTAGGTCTACCAGATGCTGATGCAGTTTATCATTGAAACAATTACTTAACAGGTGTTCTTTCACAAATACATTGTACAGCCCATCATAATTATTTACACCACTGCCTTGAATCCAACCATCCAGTGTTTTCACTGAGTAGTCCACAAAATCAACCCAGGTCTGGCTCGAGGATTTTTGAGCCCCCCTGAATCTAATCCTATACTCCTCAGTGGAGAATCCAAAGCCCTCAATCAGGGTTCCCTTCATGAGGTCATAAGATTCTGCATCTTTTCCAGAGAGTGTGAGGAGTCTATCCCTACACTTTCCAGTGAACATTTCCCAAAGGAGAGCACCCCAGTGAGATCTGCGTACTTTTCTGGTTACACAACCCCTCTCAAAAGCTGTGAACCATTTGGTGATGTCATCACCATCTTCATATTTAGTTACAATCCCTTTAGGGATTTTCAACATGTCAGGAGAATCTCTGACCCTAGTTATGTTGCTGCCACTATTGATGGGACCTAGGCCCATCTCTTGTCTTTCCCTTTCTATGGCTAGGATCGGTCTTTCCAAAGCCAATCTTTTGGCCATCCTGGCTAACTGGATGTCCTCTTCACTGAGGTTATCCTCGGTGATTTCAGAGGTGCTGGCCCCTCCTGTGAGGGAAGCAGCATCTCTGACTAGTATATTTGGAGACAGGGCTTGAGTGGCCCTGTTCTCCCTAAGTAGGACTGGAGGAGGAGAATTCTCCTCTAAGTCACTATCATCATTCTCTGTGTAGTCATCCCCAGAGGGGTTGGCTTTTTCAAACTCTGCCAAAAGCTCCTGGAGCTGTTGTTTGGAGGGTCTTGAGCCAATTGTGATTTTCTTAAGTTTGCAGAGTGACCTTAGCTCCCTCATCTTAAGATGGAGGTAAGGTGTGAGGTCGAGTTCCTCCACATTCATCTCTGCACTAGACATTATGTTTCTAAAAGTTGGAATACTTTTTAAGAATCTAAAACTAGTTCTAGAATCTAATTCAAACTTTCACAAAACTTTTAAACTCTAAAAGAAATGCTAACAGGGACTAACACAAGGCCCTAGCAGGACTTTAAAAATGTTTGAAAAATAGGTCAAATTGCAAAAATCAATTTCTAATGACAATTTTTGGAATTTGTTGTGTGATCAGGTATTGGCTGAGTAGTCCAGCAAATGCAAAGTCTTGTACCCCACTGCTGATCCACCAATGTAGGAAGTTGGCTCTGTATGCACTATTTCAAAGTAAGGAATAGTATGCACAGAGTCCAAGGGTTTCCCCTTAGAGGTAAGATAGTGGCAAAAAGAGATAATACCAATGCTCTATTTTGTGGTAGTGTGGTCGAGCAGTAGGCTTATCAAAGGAGTAGTGTTAAGCATTTGTTGTACATACACATATGCAATAAATGAGGAACACACACTCAGAGACAATTCCAGGCCAATAGGTTTTTGTATAGAAAAATATATTTTCTTAGTTTATTTTAAGAACCACAGGTTCAAATTCTACATGTAATACTTTGCATGAAAGGTATTGCAGGTAAGTACTTTAGGAACTTTGAATAATCACAATAGCATATATACTTTTCAAATAAAACACATGTAGCTATTTTAAAACTAGACAGTGCAATTTTCACAGTTCCTAGGGGAGGTAAGTAATTGTTAGTTCTTGCAGGTAAGTAAACCGCCTACGGGGTTCAAGTTTGGGTCCAAGGTAGCCCACCGTTGGGGGTTCAGAGCAACCCCAAAGTTACCACACCAGCAGCTCAGGGCCGGTCAGGTGCAGAGTTCAAAGTGGTGCCCAAAACACATAGGCTTCAATGGAGAAAAGGGTGCCCCGGTTCCAGTCTGCCAGCAGGTAAGTACCCACGTCTTCGGAGGGCAGACCAGGGGGGTTTTGTAGGGCACTGGGGGGGGGGGGGGGGGGGGGGGGGGGGGGAACAAGTCCACACAGAAAGTACACCCTCAGCAGCGTGGGGGCGGCCGGGTGCAGTGTGCGAACAAGCGTCAGGTTTGTAATAGGAATCAATGGGAGACCAAGGGGTCTCTCCAGCGGTGCAGGCAGGCAAGGGGGGGCTCCTCGGGGTAGCCACCACCTGGGCAAGGGAGAGGGCCTCCTGGGGGTCACTCCTGCACTGGAGTTCCGATCCTTCAGGTCCTGGGGGCTGCGGGTGCAGGGTCTTTTCCAGGCGTCGGGATCTGAGAGTCAGGCAGTCGCGGTCAGGTGGAGCCTCGGGATTCCCTCTGCAGGCGTCGCTGTGGGGGCTCAGGGGGGACAACTTTGGTTACTCACAGTCTTGGAGTCGCCGGGGAGTCCTCCCTGAAGTGTTGTTTCTTCACCAGTCGAGTCGGGGTCGCCGGGTTGCAAGTCTCACGCTTCTGGCGGGAAACGCAGTCGTTTTAAAGTTGCTCCTTTGGAAACAAAGTTGCAGTCTTGAGTGAACAGGGCCGCTGTTCTCTGGAGTTTCTTGGTCCTTTTAGAGCAGGGCAGTCCTCTGAGGATTCAGAGGTCGCTGGTCCTGGGGAAAGCGTCGCTGGAGCAGTTTTCTTCCGAAGGGGGGAAGACAGGCCGGTAGAGCTGGGGCCAAGGCAGTTGGTGTATCCGTCTTCTCTGCAGGGTTTTTCAGCTCAGCAGTCCTCTTCTTCTTAGGTTGCAGGAATCTGCGTTCCTAGGTTCAGGAGAGCCCCTAAATACAGAATTTAGGGGTGTGGTTAAGTCAGGGAGGGCAGTAGCCAATGGCTACTAGCCCTGAGGGTGGCTACACCCTCTTTGTGCCTCCTCCCAAGGGGAGGGGGTCACATTCCTATCCCTATTGGGGGGATCCTCCATCTGCAAGATGGAGGATTCCTAAAAGTCAGAGTCACTTCAGCTCAGGTTGCCTTAGGGGCTGTCCTGACTGGTCAGTGACTCCTTGTTTTTCTCATTATCTCCTCCGGCCTTGCCGCCAAAAGTGGGGCCGTGGACGGAGGGGGCGGGCAACTCCACTAGCTGGAATGCCCTGTGGTGCTGGAACAAAGGGGGTGAGCATTTGAGGCTCACCGCCAGGTGTTACATCTCCTGCAAGGGGGAGGTGATAAGCATCTTCACCCAGTGCAGGCTTTGTTACTAGCCACAGAGTGACAAAGGCACTCTCCCCATGTAGCCAGCAACATGTCTCAAGTGTGGCAGGCTGCTAAAACCAGTCAGCCTACACAGGTAGTTGGTTAAGGTTTCAGGGGGCACCTCTAAGGTGCCCTCTGGGGTGTATTTCACAATAAAATGTACACTGGCATCAGTGTTCCTTTATTGTGCTGAGAAGTTTGATACCAAACTTCCCAGTTTTCAGTGTAGCCATTATGGTGCTGTGGAGTTTGTGTTTGACAGACTCCCAGACCATATATTCTTATGGCTACCCTGCACTTACAATGTCTAAGGTTTGGCTTAGACACTGTAGGGGCACAGTGCTCATGCACTGGTGCCCTCACCCATGGTATAGTGCATCCTGCCTTAGGGCTGTAAGGCCTGCTAGAGGGGTGACTTATCTATACTGCATTGGCAGTGTGAGGTGGGCATGGCACCCTGAGGGGAGTGCCATGTCGACTTACTCATTTTGTCCTCACCAGCACACACAAGCTGGCAAGCAGTGTGTCTGTGCTGAGTGAGGGGTCCCCAGGGTGGCATAAGATATGCTGCAGCCCTTAGAGACCTTCCCTGGCATCAGGGCCCTTGGTACCAGGGGTACCAGTTACAAGGGACTTACATGGATGCCAGGGTGTGCCAATTGTGAAAACAAAAGTACAGGTTAGGGAAAGAACACTGGTGCTGGGGCCTGGTTAGCAGGCCTCAGCACACTTTCAATTCAAAACATAGCATCAGCATCAGCAAAGGCAAAAAGTCAGGGGGTAACCATGCCCAGGAGGCATTTCCTTACACTGTACGTTAATCCAACCACCAACATGCACAGCAGAGGTTGGTCGCACAGCCTCTGGCTGTGCCAGCAGGGTTTGGCTGCAGAGCCTGGCATGAGCCAAACCCCTATACCCACCCAACCCAATGTCATGCATGGCCTTTGGACGTGCGTACTGGTGGTTGGTTCTCTGCAGCAATTCACAAGAAAGAACCCACTCATTACACTAACTACATGAGATACTGTACTAAAAAAAAAAAAAAAAAAAAAAAAAAAAGCAAGGATGCAAACACCTCCATCAAG
This sequence comes from Pleurodeles waltl, assembly GCF_031143425.1. NCBI lineage: Eukaryota > Metazoa > Chordata > Amphibia > Caudata > Salamandridae > Pleurodeles > Pleurodeles waltl. The sequence continues at coordinate 698,943,881 of NC_090448.1, forward strand.
GTTTACAGATAACTTTCCAAGGAGAATACGCAGAGAGAAAAAACACTTGTTTTGTCTTGATCATGCACTAGAAATTTGAGAGATTAGTAGTTTACACAAGTTGAGCATCTGCTTTGTGTATATCAGTAAAGGCTTCCTGTTGAGGTTTAATTATTGTGAAATGAGCATTGTATCCGAATGAATCTGGCCATGCGTATTTATCCAAGAGGCCACCACTTTCTGCAAAATGTCTACCCAACTGGCTTACTTTCTATTGGCTAATTAGTAAGTGCTACCTCGTTGAGTTAACAGTGCATCTTCTACACTACACCTGCGTAAAGGACGCAGAGGAAATGTCTTTAGTGACCTTGTGTTTCTGTAACTTTGACAATAAGAATCTTCCTTGTGCATCTTCTTCAGGTAACTTTCCAAGCTGTAGCTGCAGAGAAAATACACTTCCATTGGGGATCGTCGGGGAAGCCTGAAGGCTTTAAATAGCAGCTCCCTGCTTTCGGAAGCAATGTTTTCATCTCTTTCCCTGCACGTATGTTTGCCTGCAGGGAAAGAGATGAAAACTCCGCTTTCATCGAGCAGGAACTATTAGACAGCGCCCGCTTGCTGAAAGCCAAGTTATGTTTGCTTTCCCTTGGTGGGAGCTGTCAGCTTCCGCCAAGCAAAAGCAAACAGCTAACTCCAGAGAGTGGGCACCTCGGGAGGTAGTAGGAGCAGGCCCTGTGGGGTGGTGGTCCCCAGGGCCATGCATGCCCCATGAGAAGGGGGGGGGGGGGGCCTCCATCTTTTATTTTGCCCAGGGGAGGTGGGAGCTCTCGAGACAGGGGTCTGTGACGGACACCCCGGTCTAATTACTTCAATAGCCCCAGGGAGGTGGGGGTCCCTGAGGCCCCTATTTGTTTTTCTTTGTTTCCCCAGGGAGGTGGTGGTCCCTGGGGAAGTGGCGGTCCCCAGAACAGGGTCAACAGGACCCCCCCCCCCCCCAATCCCTAATAAAAGTTATGAGTTAAACCAAGGAGGTAGTGATCCCCAGCGCATGGCCCGACATATTTTTTAGCATATAGCCCTGGAGAGGTGGTTGTGCCTGGGCTTCACTAAGCCCTAGAGGGAGGCAACTGTGAGCCCCCCCCTCCTATTTTGCCCACAATTGCCCCAGGACCTGGCCCACCCAGAGGCACAATTAAAAGCAATCGTGGGAGACTGCTTGCTTTTGTTTTTAAATCACGGCAACATTTGCAACTATTTATAATTTTGCCTGTGATTTTTTACAAAAATGCTTTTTAGCCCCAGGTGGGTCCCTGGTGGACTCCTGGACCAAGGCTAGGGGGTTAGGGTAATGGTACCCTGCCTCCTTTTCTTTTTTTGTTTTTGAGACTTGGCTGAAGCAGAGTTTCAAAATGGCTGCCTGGTTCAAGTGTTGGCTGCCAGAACGAAAGTATTAACAAATTAATTGCGACCCTAAATATATACATTTTGATTTCATTTAATATCTACAAAACTAATGAACAGATTTACACCAAATAGCAAAAAGCACTATTTCTAAACCAAGAGCTACCTTCGTGCCAAATTTGGTGTAATTCTCTCCAGTTATTAGAGCTGTAGTCATGTCTAAAATCTCTACGGGGACTGAAATGGGAAATGAACTCCCCCCACACCCTTTTCTCATCCCCCGCTCTACAGATCACCCCAAAACTTTCCATGCACAACAAGATTCTAGAGAGCACTTTTTTGGAGAATTTCATTAAGATTCGTCAAACTATGTCAGATATAGGCAAGTCAAAAAAGCTTTTTCAAAGAAAACTAGGTCCTAAACTATATCGATCTACTTGAGACCACCATTAAAAAATATATATATATATATATATATATATATATATATATATATATATATATATATATATATATATATAAAATGTCACTTACCCAGTTTACATCTGTTCGTGGCGTGTTGCACTGCAGATTCACATGCTGTGCACTGTTCCTGCCATCTAGTGTTGGGCTCAAAGTGTTACAAGTTGTTTTTCTTCGAAGAAGTCGTTTCGAGTCACAGGACCGAATGACTCCTCCCTTTCGGCTCTATTGTGCATGGGCGTCAACTCCATCTTAGATTGTTTTCCCCACACAGGGTGAGGTAGGAGTTGTTAGAATCAGGATACTAAAGATGCCAATGCAATGGAGTAGATATGTATGTACATAGTTTGTAGTAAAGGAATATTTATTTACATATATACAATTTAAATGCAACTAAAACGGCTACAGGCTCCCGGGGAGGTGGGATGGCGCATGTGAATCTGCAGTGCAACATGCCATGAACAGATGTACACTGGGTAAGTGACATTTTCCGTTCGATGGCATGTGTAGCTGCAGATACACATGCTGTGCATAGACTACAAAGCAGTAATCCTCCCAAAAGCTGTGGTCAGCCTGTAGGAGTTGAAGTTGTTTGAAATAATGTTCTTAATACAGCCTGTCCTACTGTGGCTTGTGTTGCTAACACATCTACACAGTAATGCTTAGTAAATGTATGGGGTGTAGACCAAGTGGCTGCCTTACAAATCTCTGTCATTGGTATATTACCTAGAAAAGCCAGTGTGGCACCTTTCTTTCTAGTGGAGTGTGCCCTTGGTGTAATGGGTAATTCTCCTTTAGCTTTGAGGTAACAGGTCTGAATACATTTGACTATCCATCTGGCTATGCCATGTTTGGATATAGGGTTACCGGCATGGGGTTTTTGGAAAGCTACGAACAATTGTTTAGTTTTACGAAATGCTTTTGTTCTGTCTATATAATACATTAGTGTTCTTTTTATGTCTAATGTATGCAGTGCTCTTTCTGCTACTGAGTCTGGTTGTGGAAAGAAGACGGAGTTCAACTGTCTGGTTTAGATGAAACGGAGATATGACTTTTGGTAAAAAAAAATTGATTTGTACGGAGAACCACTTTATGTTAGTGTATTTGTATAAAGGGTTCTTGGATAGTAAACACCTGTATTTTGCTAACTCTTCGTAGTGAAGTGATGGCTATTAGAATGGCTACTTTCCAGGTCAAGAATTGGATTTGACAAGAATGCATGGGTTCAAATGGTGGACCCATGAGTTGTGTAAGTACAATATTAAGATTCCACGAAGGTACTGGTGGGGTTCTTGGAGGTATGATTCTTTTTAGTCCTTCCATAAAGGCTTTAATAACTGGGATTCTAAAACGTGACTTTTGCTTTTTGTAAGTGTAGTAAGTAACTCACAATGTTTTGTATGGAGGCCTCTAGCGGCGTGATTTGATTTGCCTGGCAGTAGAAAACAAACCTTTTCCATTTATTAGCATAACAATTCCTTGTTGTCTGTTTCCTTGCTTGTTTAATGACCTCCATACACTCATTTGAAAGGTTTAGATAGCCAAATTCTAAGACTTCAGGAGCCAGATTGCTAGGTTGAGCGATGCTGGATTGGGGTGTCTGATCTGTTGTGTTAACAGATCTGGTCTGTTTGGTAGTTTGATGTGCGGTACTACCGAGAAGTCCAACAGTGTGGTGTACCACAGTTGGTGAGCCCACGTTGGTGCTAGGAGTATTAGTTTGAGTTTGTTTTGACTCAGTTTGTTGACCAGGAAAGGAATGAGCGGGAGAGGGGGAAAAGCATAAGCAAATATCCCTGACCAGCTGATCCATAGAGCATTGCTCTTGGACTGAGGGTGTGGGTACCTGGATGTGAAGTTTTGGCATTTTGCGTTTTGTTTTGTTGCAAACAGATCTATGTTTGGTGTCCCCTAGCGGTAGAAGTAATCTTGTAGGATCTGGGGATGTATTTCCCACTCGTGAGTTTGCTGGTGATCTTGACTGAGATTGTTGGCTAACTGATTGTGAATGCCTGGATATATTGTGCTATCAGGTGAATGTTGTTGTGAACTGCCCAATGCCAAATTTTTTGTGCTAGGAGACAGTTGTGAAGTGTGTGTCCCCCCCCTGTTTGCTTAGATAATACATTGTTGTCATATTGTCTGTTTTGACAAGAATGTGTTCGTGGACTAGAAGGGGCTGAAAGGCTTTTAGTGCTAGAAAGACTGCTAGCAGTTCCAAGAGATTTATATGAATTTGTTTTTGTCAACTGTCCCACTGACCTTGTATACTGTGATTGTTGAGGTGTGCTCCCCATCCAATCATGGAGGCGTCTGTTTTGATAATGGCGTAAGGCATTGGGTCTTGAAGAGGCCGCCCTTTGTTTAAATTTACAAGGTTCCACCATTGAAGCGAAGAGTGTGTTTGGCAGTCTATCAACACTAGATCTTGGCGTTGACCCTGTGCCTGCGTCCATTGTTTTGCTAGGCATTGTTGTAAGGGCCGCATGTGGAGTCTTGCGTTTGGGACAATAGATATGCATGACGACATCATGCCTAGTAGTTTCATTACAAACCTGACCATGCATTGTTGATTTGGCTGCATGCTTGATCTTATATTTTGAAATGATTTAACTCTTTGTGGACTTGGAGTGGCAATTGCTTTTTGTGTGTTGAGTGTGGCTCCCAAGTATTGCTGTATTAGGGATGGTTGTAAATGAGATTTTTGGTAATTTATAGAAAACCCTAGTTTGTGTAGAGTATCTATTACATATTGCGTGTGAATTTGACATTGGTGTTGAGTGCTGGCTTTTATTAGCCAATCGTCTAGATACAGGAATACGTGCATGTGATGTGTCCTTATATGAGCTGCTACTACGACTAGGCATTTTGTAAATACCCTGGGTGCTGTTGTTATCCCGAAGGGCAATACTTTGAATTGGTAATGTTTGCCTTGTATTACAAACCTGAGGTATTTCCTGTGAGATGGATGATTGGGTATGTGAAAATACGCATCGTTTAAATCCAGTGTTGCCATGTATTCCTTTTGTTTTAGTAAGGGAACTACGTCCTGTAGTGTTACCATGTGGAAATGATCTGATTTGATGAAGAGATTTAACGTTCTGGGATCTAGAATAGGCCTTAACGTTGTCTTTTTTTGGAATAAGGAAATATAGGGAGTAAACACCTGTTCCTTTCTGGTGATAAGGTACTAGCTCTATTGTTTGTTTTGCTAGTAGTGCTTGGACCTCTATTTGTAACAGGTCTAGGTGCTGTACCGACATCTTGTGCGTTCTTGGGGGAACATCTGGAGGGAATTTTGTGAACTCTATGCAGTAACCATGTTGGATAATTGATAGAACCCATGTGTCCGTTGTAATGTGTGCCCAATTGTTGTGGTATTTTGTTAATCTCCCCCCCCCCCACCCGGTGATGTGTGTAGGGGGAGTGCGACATTGAAGTCACTGCTTGCTACTAGGAGTCTGCTTGGCAGGCTGAAATTTTCCTCTTCCTCTTGGGAACTGTCCTCTGTAGGAACCACGAAACCCCGCTCTCTGGTACTGAGACTGGTAAGTGGGTTTTGTTTGGGAGGTGGATGGCTCTGAGGGTTGGTGTCTAAACCCTCCCCTAAACTGTGGTTTCCTAAATGTTCCCCTGTATTGAGAAGAATAGAGCGCGCCCATGGCTTTGGCCGTGTCCGTGTCCTTTTTCATTTTCTCTATTGCAGTGTCCATCTCCTGCCCGAATAGTTGGTGTTGATTGAACGGCATATTCAATACCGCCTGTTGAATCTCTGGCTTAAAACCAGAACTTCGTAGCCATGCATGCCTTCTAATGGTAACTGCTGTATTGACAATCCGTGCCGCTGTATCAGCAGAGTCCAGTGCAGAGCGGATCTGGTTGTTGGAGATGGCCTGTCCCTCCTCCACCACTTGTTGGGCATGTTTTTGATGGTCTTTTGGTAGATGTTGGATAATATCCTGCATCTCGTCCCAATGTGCTCTGTCGTAGCGGGCAAGGAGGGCTTGTGAGTTGGCGATACGCCACTGATTGGTCGCATGTGATGCCACTCTTTTCCCTGCCGCGTCAAACTTACGGCTTTCTTTATCAGGAGGTGGCGCATCCCCCGACTGAATTTGCCCGCTTTCTTGCAGCCCCCACTACAACTGAGTCTGGAGGGAGCTGTTGTGTAATAAACACAGGGTCTGACGGGGGCGGTTTATATTTTTTCTCGACCCTTGGCGTGATGGCCCTTCCTTTTACTGGTTCTTGGAAAACCTGTTGTGCATGTTTAAGCATGCCCGGTAACATTGGCAGGCTTTGATACGAAGCATGCGTGGATGCCAGAGTGTGAAACAGAAAGTCATCCTCCACTGGTTCTGAATGCATTGTAACATTGTGAAATGTTGCTGCTCTGCCCAGTACCTGTGTGTAAGACGTGCTATCTTCTGGAGGTGAAGCTTTTGAAGGATAACACTCCGGACTGTTGTCCGAAACTGGTGGGTCGTATAGATCCCAGGTGTCCGCATCATCCTGCGTCATCCCAGTATGTGTGGGTGACTGTGCTACTGGTGTACCCACTGGTGACAACTGTGGTGATTGAAGTGGGGACGTCTGTGGCGAGAAATGTGGGGGTGGTGACCTTTCTCTAACCACTTTGGCTTTTGGTTGCATTTCAGTGTCATGAAAAGCCAGTTTTCTTTTAAATTTGAGCGGAGGGATGGTTTGTATTTCCCTGTCTCTTTTTGGATTTGTAGCCTTGGTTGAGTTTGGTCAAGCTCTTCCAAATCCAGTTCCTGCTCGAATCTGTGCCTTTCCTTGAGCTGTTGAGAGAGCCCCTGCTCTTCCGTATAGGAAGTCTCGGTACCGAAACCCCGATGGAAACTGTCAGTCTCGTCTCCGAGAGGCTTTTCAGAGGTTTGCTCGACTCGACCACTCGATGTCGACTCTTTTCGGTGCCGGTTTCTCGACCCGAGTCGGAAGTCTTCGGCATTATTTTGGCCTTTTTCGGTGCTGATAATGGAATTTGGTCACCGCCTTTTTTGTGGGTTTAGCCATGGCCTTCCGGCAGTGGCGTCCCGAGGCCTTTTGTTTCTTTATCTGACCTTGGGTCTGGGACGTGGCAGGTGTACTCACTTCTTGCGCCGCAGTCGGTGGCCGATCCCCGTCGGAGTCATCAGAGTCCGAACCCTGAATGGAAATTCTAATTTCTTCCTCCTCTACGTCAAGGTGTTGTGTCGGCTTCGACTCCATCTGCAAACGTCTTGCGTGTCGATCTTTTAGGGTCTTCTTGGATCGAAAAGCTTTGCAGGCCTCACAAGTATCCTCTCTGTGTTTGGGCGACAAACACAGGTTACAGACCTGATGCTGGTCTGTATAAGGATACTTGGCGTGACACGTCGGACAGAAACGGAAGGGGGTCCGGTCCATGAGTCTTCGACGATGGGTGTGGTCGGGCCGACCAGGCCTTGGTTAAGTGTGGAAGCCCTGAAGGGCCGCCGAAGCGGTCTTGTTGTCGGTGCCGATGTGTATATACTAAACCAGTCCCGAACGCAAACAATACCAACGGATTTCGATGATTTTTTAAGTTTTCCCGATTCGAATTACGGAGCGAAGAGGAACACGTCTGAACCCGATGGCGGAAAGAAAACAATCTAAGATGGAGTCGACGCCCATGTGCAATGGAGCCGAAAGGGAGGAGTCACTCGGTCCCGTGACTCGAAAAGACTTCTTCGAAGAAAAACAACTTTTAACACTCCGAGCCCAACACTAGATGGCAGGAACAGTGCACAGCATGTGTAGCTGCAGCTACACATGCCATCAAATATATATATATATATATATATTTATTTGTTAGAGAACAATTGTGTCTGGCACAACAAACAAAGACACTTGCACTCCTGCACATCATCACATGGTCATACATATATATCGACTTGTCTCTGAAAAAAATGCCTGCAAACCTGAGACAAATCGATATATACGTATGACCATTTGATTAAGTTATTGGATATGCTGCACTTGTGCCTAGAAAACATTTCTCTCATCTTTAAATACCAGTTTTATAGGCAACTCACTGGAACAGCGATGGGCAGTTATTTGCTTTGTGCGCTTCATGGGTTGGTGGTAGGAACAGCATATATGGACAGAGGACAATGAGGATTTGACCGAGCATGTAGTTTTCTGGACATGGTATATAAATCTTTTGTCATCTGGGGTGGACCTATGTATCCATGAGAGGGCTTTCTGACATACGTCTCTAAGAATGACCGTAATCTCAGGTTTACGAACGATTCATGTGACAGAGATGGATTTTTTTGGATGTTTGATAACAAATCAAAGTCAATACTATACAGACTAGTCTGTTTCGCAAGAGTACCGCTGGAAATAGGGTCCTGCATGCTAGTAGCCATGACCCCCAAAATCTTAAGTGGAGCATCTCTATTGGTGAACCTATCGAGGGCGAAGCGCAACAGTAGTGCCCAGCAGGCCTTAGAGAGTGAGGAGAAAGGAATGGTCAGTAGATTCAAAGTTAGAGGTACCTTATTAAGGTACTTAAGTCCACCAGGGAGAAGGCAAGGACGATAGAAACCGAGAGACCGTCTCTTATTGAAAAGAATTAAAACAAGTGAACCTAATCAGGCGAGGTTAATCACCACCTACAGCAGTCAACAACAATCAAACAAATGTTAACCAGATATTGGCATTTACATTGGACCCTGTGATCGGTAGCAGTGTTACACCACATCCTTTGGTCCCTCATAGAAACTTTAAGTCAGTTAAAGATACGCTAGTACACAATTATTTTAGTTAACAAAAATAGAAAAAAGGTTGGCTAAAGGGAAAGCAGGGGCTCTCCAAATTTGGGAAATGTAAGGCATGTAAAGGCAGTACAAGTATGAAGACATACAAATTACCTAATGGAAAAACTGCTAACATAAAGAAATGTATCAACCTATAGTTGTAACTATTGTGTATTTGTTTTGTCACGTCCGAAGTGGTTGACAATATGTTGTCAGAACTATTTTTCTGGTGAAAAAAGAATAATACTTGAACCTCTTCAAGCAATTAAAAATTGTGATCAAAATTATCCAGTAGCCAGGCATTGGCAATTGCCACATGATCAGAACCCTGACATGCTTTCCTTGTTTGGGATTAACAGGATTGCTGTGACTCTATTAGGTGGGGGGATAGAGAAAAGGGATTGAGGATTTTTTAGTCAGCTGATACCCCAGTAGTTTGAATTTGGGTGAGGCGGTATCTGCATACTGGTTAATTTTGCAAGAAATTTGTTACTCTCTGCATCTGTACCGTTCTTCCTCCTTGTCCTTGTTTTCCTATGGATAACTTGTTTGTAATATATTTTGTTTGTTTGTTTTATTTCTTGGTAAATAACCCTTTGTTCTTTGTTTAAATATTCAGTTGGTGTTATTTAGCTGGAAAAGTTCTTCTGATAAGTAGTTAACTGAAGGGAGACATTAATTAATTTAAAAATGAATATATTCGGGCCACAGGAGATCTATGCAACATTTACTGATGATATTTTATGTAAATATGATGGTTTTGGCATTAACATATTTGCAATTGATGGGATAAGTTGGCCACTTGGCCCTCAGAGGACTGCTTACGGATCTAATATGCATAAAAGAGTGGTAAATTAATTGCTTGCCGTGAATTCTTAGTGTAAAAAATTAGACTGATAATAGTGTCTCTCTCTACCTTTCTGTAAAAATGAAATGAAGGCTTTTCTCTATAGAACTGTTAGAGAGGGTATAATTGTATATGTATTTTTTTTTCTATTTCTATTGTTGGTCCCCGTTTTTAAAGGGGATGGTGCATTTTATTTGCGATTTTGAGATGAAGACCATAAGGTCGAAATGTGCAGCCACAAAAGAAATCCTTCAGAACACACCCTGGAGTGCAACCATAGTTGTTGTGTGGACACAACTGTTCTCTAAAATTGTGAGCGGGACTTGCAGCCGTTACGCTGCAGAGACCCAGACAGGTGGACAAGACCAGAGCTTTGCATGTCTGAGAGAAGCGAGAGAGAGAAGAAAGAGAGAAGAGAGAGATTGGGGGAAATTAGCAGTGCATGGCTTGGGTGCATGCAAAACAAAAACACTTTTCCCATAGAAACTAGGTCCTAACTATAAATACCTACTGGGGACGTGTGTGTGTGTACACTTTATTAACCTAAGATGCAGTTTTTATAATAATAATAAAAACAAATAAAAAAAAAGGTTTTCCTTCTTGAATAGGTGTTATAGAACCCCAGGGGTTCTTAGACCCCCGGTTGATAACCGCTGTTCAAGAAAGGTCTATGTGAAGAAGAATCATGGCCTCCTGAGTCCGAAGCTTGAGATGTAAGGGTCTTGACAGAGTCAGAAGAATGGGAGGAGCAAAAGAACATCATCTGATTTCGTGCCCAGACTTGACAATAACCTGCACACAAATGTCTCTTTTAATGATCTGCTAGCTAGGAAAATAGTTGTAAATAAACCTCCATCTCCCACCAGGGTGCTGGAGAGTGGCAGAAGAGATGGGGTCATTGTCTTAGTGGTGGAACTTTTCGAACAGCCACAGAAAGCAGTTGTAAACCTTTTCCTTTGATCCTGAAGACCTGACCGGCGCTACTCACCTCCACTACGCAGTTCCTTGCGGCCTTTTAGGCATGAATGCCATATTTCTGCACAAGCCTGGTGAGGGATATAGCTCCTCCAGTGAGGTGGCACTAAAGACCACAACAGATACTTCTTCCTAAGGCTTGATGTAGGAAGTTGGCTCTGTATGCACTATTTCAAAGTAAGGAATAGTATGCACAGAGTCCAAGGGTTCCCCTTAGAGGTAAGATAGTGGCAAAAAGAGATAATACTAATGCTCTATTTTGTGGTAGTGTGGTCGAGCAGTAGGCTTATCAAAGGAGTAGTGTTAAGTATTTGTTGTACATACACACAGGCAATAAATGAGGAACACACACTCCGAGACAAATCCAGCCAATAGGTTTTGTTATATATATATAATATATTTTCTTAGTTTATTTTAAGAACCACAGGTTCAAATTCTACATGTAATATCTCATATGAAAGGTATTGCAGGTAAGTACTTTAGGAACTTTGAATCATTACATTAGCATGTATACTTTTTACATAAAACACAATAAGCCGTTTTAAAAGTGGACACAGTGCAATTTTCACAGTTCCTGGGGGAGGTAAGTTTTTGTTCGTTTTGTCAGGTAAGTAAATCACTTACAAGTCTCAGGTTTGGGTCCAAGGTAGCCCACCGTTGGGGGTTCAGAGCAACCCCAAAGTTACCACACCAGCAGCTCAGGGCCGGTCAGGTGCAGAGGTCAAAGAGGTGCCCAAAACACATAGGCTTCAATGGAGAGAAGGGGGTGTCCCGGTTCCGGTCTGCCAGCAGGTAAGTACCCGCGTCTTCGGAGGGCAGACCAGGGGGGTTTTGTAGGGCACCGGGGGGGGACACAAGTCAGCACAAAAAGTACACCCTCAGCAGCGCGGGGGCGGCCGGGTGCAGTGTGCAAACACGCGTCGGGTTTTCAATGGTTTTTAATGAGAGATCAAGGGATCTCTTCAGCGTCGCAGGCAGGCAAGGGGGGGGCTCCTCGGGGTAGCCACCACCTAGGCAAGAGAGAGGGCCTCCTGGGGGTCACTCCTGCACAGGAGTTCCGTTCCTTTAGGTGCTGGGGGCTGTGGGTGCAGGGTCTTTTCCAGCCGTCGGGAAATGGAGTTCAGGCAGTCGCGGTCAGGGGGAGCCTCGGGATTCCCTCTGCAGGCGTCGCTGTGGGGGCTCAGGGGGGACAACTTTGGTTACTCACGGTCTTGGAGTCGCCGGAGGGTCCTCCCTGAGGTGTTGGTTCTCCACCAGTCGAGTCGGGGTCGCCGGGTGCAGTGTTGCAAGTCTCACGCTTCTTGCGGGGAGTTGCAGGGGTCTTTAAATCTGCTCCTTTGAAACAAAGTTGCAGTCTTTTGGAGCAGGGCCGCTGTCCTCGGGAGTTCCTTGTTTTTCTCGAAGCAGGGCAGTCCTCTGAGGATTCAGAGGTCGCTGGTCCTTTGGAAAGCGTCGCTGGAGCAGGTTTCTTTGGAAGGCAGGAGACAGGCCGGTAGGTCTGGGGCCAAAGCAGTTGGTGTCTTCTTTTCTTCCTCTGCAGAGGTCTTTCAGCTCAGCAGTCCTCTTCTTCTTGTAAGTTGCAGGAATCTAAATTCTTAGGTTCAGGGAAGCCCTTAAATACTAAATTTAAGGGCGTGTTTAGGTCTGGGGGGTTAGTAGCCAATGGCTACTAGCCCTGAGGGTGGGTACACCCTCTTTGTGCCTCCTCCCAAGGGGAGGGGGTCACATTCCTATCCCTATTGGGGGAATCCTCCTTCTACAAGATGGAGGATTTCTAAAAGTCAGAGTCACCTCAGCTCAGAACACCTTAGGGGCTGTCCTGACTGGCCAGTGACTCCTCCTTGTTATTCTCATTATTTCTCCTGGACTTGCCGCCAAAAGTGGGGGCTGTGTCCAGGGGGCGGGCATCTCCACTAGCTGGAGTGCCCTGGGGCATTGTAACACGAAGCTTGAGCCTTTGAAGCTCACTGCTAGGTGTTACAGTTCCTGCAGGAGGGAGGTGTGAAGCACCTCCACCCAGAGCAGGCTTTGTTTCTGTCCTCAGAGGGCACAAAGACTCTCACCGCATGAGGTCAGAAACTCGTCTCTCAGAAGCAGGCTGGCACAGACCAGTCAGTCCTGCACTGAACAATTGGGTAAATTACAGGGGGTATCTCTAAGATGTCCTCTGTTTGCATTTTTTAATAAATCCAACACTGGCATCAGTGTGGGTTTATTATTCTGAGAAGTTTGATACTAAACTTCCCAGTATTCAGTGTAGCCATTATGGAGCTGTGGAGTTCGTTTTTGACAGACTCCCACCCCATATACTCTTATGGCTACCCTGCACTTACAATGTCTAAGGTTTTGCTTAGACACTGTAGGGGCATAGTGCTCATGCACATATGCCCTCACCTGTGGTATAGTGCACCCTGCCTTAGGGCTGTAAGGCCTACTAGAGGGGTGACTTACCTATGCCACAGGCAGTGGGAGGTTGGCATGGCACCCTGAGGGGAGTACCATGTCGACTTAGTCATTTTCTCCCCACCAGCACACACAAGCTGGCAAGCAGTGTGTCTGTGCTGAGTGAGGGTTCCCTAGGGTGGCATAAGACATGCTGCAGCCCTTAGAGACCTTCCCTGGCATCAGGGCCCTTGGTACCAGGGGTACCAGTTACAAGGGACTTACCTAGGTGCCAGGGTTGTGCCAATTGTGGAAACAATGGTACATTTTAGGTGAAAGAACACTGGTGCTGGGGCCTGGTTAGCAGGGTCCCAGCACACTTCTCAGTCAAGTCAGCATCAGTATCAGGCAAAAAGTGGGGGGTAACTGCAACAGGGAGCCATTTCTTTACACTTGAGTCTTGTGGTCTGGAGCTCTCATGCTTGGTGTAGGAAGTTGGCTCTGTATATACTATTTCAAAGTAAGAAATAGTGTGCACAGAGTCCAAGGGTTCCGATTAGAGCATTAGAATTATCTCTTTTTGCCACTATTTTATCTCTATTTTGTGGTAGTGTGGTCAAGCAGTAGGCTTATCAGAGGGTAGTGTTAAGCATTTGTTGTACACACACAGGCAATAAATGAGGAACACACACTCAAAGACAATTCCAGGCCAATAGGTTTTTATATAGAAAATGAAAATGTCATTTACCCAGTGTACATCTGTTCGTGGCATCAGTCGCTGAAGATTCACATGTTGTGCATAGCCCGCCATCTGGTGTTGGGTCGGAGTGTTACAAGTTGTTTTTCTTCGAAGAAGTCTTTCGAGTCACGGGACCGAGGGACTCCTCCTCTTTGTCTCCATTGCGCATGGGCGTCGACTCCATCTTCGATTGTTTTCCCCCGCAGAGGGTGAGGTAGGAGTTGTTGGTTAGTAATAGTGCCCATACAATGGAGTGAATAAGTATGTACCTATTTAAGATTTAATATATTTACAAATGTACAAAGTTGAAGCTAACTTCCAAACGGCTACAGGCTCCCGGGGAGGTGGGTGGGCACATGTGAATCTTCAGCGACTGATGCCACGAACAGATGTACACTGGGTAAGTGACATTTTCAGTTCGATGGCATCTGTCGCTGTAGATACACATGTTGTGCATAGACTAGTAAGCAGTTATCTCCCCAAAAGCGGTGGCTCAGCCTGTAGGAGTGGAAGTAGTCTGAAATAAGGTTCTTAGTACGGCTTGACCTACTGTGGCTTGTTGTGCGGATAGCACGTCTACACAGTAGTGCTTGGTAAATGTGTGAGGCGTAGGCCATGTGGCTGCCTTACATATTTCGTGCATTGGAATATTCCCTAGGAAGGCCATGGTAGCGCCTTTCTTTCTGGTAGAGTTGCCCTTGGTGTAATGGGCAGTTGTCTTTTTGCTTTAAGGTAGCAGATTTGGATGCACTTAACTATCCATCTGGCTATACCCTGTTTCGATATTGGGTTTCCTGCGTGAGGTTTTTGAAATGCAATAAACAGTTGTTTAGTTTTTCTGATGTTTTTAGTTCTGTCGATGTAGTACATTAGTGCCCTTTTGACGTCTAATGTATGTAGTGCCCTTTCAGCTATGGAAGCTGGCTGTGGGAAGAACACTGGTAGCTCTACCGTTTGATTTAGGTGGAACGGTGAAATAACCTTTGGCAAAAATTTAGGATTGGTCCTTAGGACTACTTTATTTTTGTGTAGTTGGATAAAAGGTTCTTGTATTGTAAACGCCTGAATTTCACTTACTCTTCTTAGAGATGTGATGGCGATGAGAAATGCAACTTTCCAGGTTAGGAATTGTATTTCGCAAGAATGCATAGGTTCAAAGGGTGGACCCATGAGTCTTGTTAAGACGATGTTGAGGTTCCATGAAGGAACGGGTGGTGTCCTTGGTGGTATAATTCTTTTGAGGCCTTCCATAAACGCTTTAATGACAGGTATCCTAAATAGTGAAGTTGAATGGGTAATCTGCAGGTATGCAGATATTGCTGCGAGGTGTATTTTAATGGAAGACAAGGCCAGGTTTGATTTTTGTAAGTGTAGTAAGTAACCCACTACATCCTTTGGAGATGCGTGTAATGGTTGAATTTGATTATGATGGCAGTAGCAAACAAACCTTTTCCATTTGCTTGCATATCAGTGTCTAGTGGATGGTCTTCTAGCTTGCTTTATGACTTCCATACATTCTTGTGTGAGGTTTAAGTGTCCGAATTCTAGGATTTCAGGAGCCAGATTGCTAGATTCAGCGATGCTGGGTTTGGATGCCTGATCTGTTGTTTGTGTTGTGTTAACAGATCTGGCCTGTTGGGCAACTTGACGTGGGGTACTACTGATAGGTCTAGCAGTGTTGTGTACCATGATTGCCTTGCCCATGTTGGTGCTATCAGTATGAGTTTGAGTTTGTTTTGACTCAATTTCTTTACTAGATATGGAAGGAGAGGGAGAGGGGGAAAAGCGTACGCACATATCCCTGACCAGTTCATCCATAGGGCATTGCCTTGAGACTGCCTGTGTGGGTATCTGGATGCGAAGTTTTGGCATTTTGCGTTCTCCTTTGTTGCAAATAAGTCTATTTGAGGTGTTCCCCAACGTTTGAAGTAAGTGTTTAGAATTTGGGGGTGAATTTCCCATTCGTGGACCTGTTGGTGATCTCGACAGAGATTGTCTGCAAGTTGATTCTGGATCCCTGGAATAAACTGTGCTATTAGGCGAATGTGGTTGTGAATTGCCCACTGCCATATTTTTTGTGCCAGAAGGCACAGCTGTGTCGAGTGTGTCCCCCCCCCTGTTTGTTTAGATAATACATTGTTGTCATGTTGTCCGTCTTGACAAGAATGTATTTGTGAGTTATGATTGGTTGAAATGCTTTTAATGCTAGGAAAACTGCTAGTAGTTCGAGGTGATTTATATGCAGCTTTCTTTGATGTACATCCCATTGTCCTTGTATGCTGTGTTGATTGAGGTGTGCTCCCCACCCGGTCATGGAAGCATCTGTTGTTATCACGTATTGTGGCACTGGGTCTTGGAAAGGCCGCCCTTTGTTTAAATTTATATTGTTCCACCATAGAAGCAAGAGGTATGTTAGGCGGTCTATTAACACCAGATCTAGAAGGCGACCCTGTGCTTGTGACCATTGTGATGCTGTTGTAAGGGCCTCATGTGTAGTCTTGCGTTCGGGACAATGGCTATGCATGATGACATCATGCCTAGGAGTTGTAATATCATCTTCGCCTGTATTTTTTGTGTTGGATACATGCGTTGTATAATCTTTTGGAAATTTTGAACCCTTTGTGGACTTGGAGTGGCTATTCCCCTCGTTGTGTCTATTGTCGCTCCTAGGTATTGTTGTACTTTGCACGGCAGAATGTGTGATTTCGCATAGTTGATGGTGAAACCGAGTTTGTAGAGGGTTTGTATGACCTGATCTGTGTGGTGTGAGCACCTTGTCAGTGAGTCGGTCTTGATTAGCCAGTCGTCTAGATACGGGAATACGTGTATTTGCTGCCTTCTGATGTGTGCAGCCACTACTGCTAGGCATTTTGTGAAGACTCTTGGTGCAGTTGTTAAACCGAACGGCAATACTTTGAATTGGTAATGTATTCCTTTGAATACGAACCTTAGGTATTTTCTGTGCGACGGATGTATTGGTATGTGGAAATACGCGTCTTTGAGATCTAAGGTTGTCATGTAATCTTGTTGCTTTAGCAATGGTAAGACTTCCTGTAGCGTGACCATGTGAAAGTGTTCTGATTTGATGTATGTGTTTAGTGTTCGGAGGTCTAGGATTGGTCTCAGTGTTTTGTCCTTCTTTGGTATTAGAAAGTACAGTGAGTAAACCCCTGTATTTGTTTGTGTATCTGGTACCAGTTCTATTGCGTTCTTTTGCAGTAATGCTTGAACTTCTATTTCTAGGAGGTCCGAATGTTGTTTTGATATATTCTGTGATTTTGGTGGTATG
This sequence comes from Pleurodeles waltl, assembly GCF_031143425.1. Taxonomy (NCBI): domain Eukaryota; kingdom Metazoa; phylum Chordata; class Amphibia; order Caudata; family Salamandridae; genus Pleurodeles; species Pleurodeles waltl. The sequence continues at coordinate 698,960,737 of NC_090448.1, forward strand.
TTTGGAGGGATTTGTAGAAATTCTATGCAATAGCCATGTTGGATAATTGCTAAGACCCAAGTGTCTGTTGTTATTTTCTCCCACGCTTGGTAATACTGACTTATTCTTCCCCCCACTGGTGTTGTGTGGAGGGGATGAGTGACGTGTGAGTCACTGTTTGGTTGTAGGTGTTTTGGGGCTCTGAAATTTTCCCCTGCTTCTAGGGAATTGTCCTCCTCTGTATTGGCCCCGAAAGCCTCCCCTTTGGTACTGTCCCTGGTAGGTGGACGGTGCTGAATGTGAGGTACTGGCTTGTGTGGCTTGACCCCGAAACCCCCCTCTAAAGGTTGTCTTGCGGAAGGTGTTGAAAGTGCCTCTGCTCTGCGGGGAGTAGAGCGCGCCCATGGCTTTTGCAGTGTCAGTGTCCTTTTTTAGCTTCTCAATTGCCGTGTCCACTTCAGGTCCGAACAATTGTTGCTCATTGAATGGCATATTGAGCACCGCCTGCTGTATCTCTGGTTTAAAACCAGATGTTCGTAGCCACGCGTGCCTTCGTATGGTTACTGGCGTGTTAATTGTTCTCGCTGCTGTGTCCGCTGCGTCCATAGAGGAGCGTATCTGGTTATTGGAGATGTTTTGGCCCTCCTCAACCACTTGTTTCGCCCTCTTTTGTAGTTCTGTGGGTAGATGCTCAATGAGGTGTTGCATCTCGTCCCAGTGGGCTCTGTCATAGCGCGCTAGGAGCGCTTGAGAGTTAGCGATGCGCCACTGGTTTGCAGCCTGTACTGCGACCCTTTTACCGGCTGCATCGAACTTGCGGCTCTCCTTATCTGGGGGTGGTGCATCGCCCGATGTGTGAGAGTTTGCTCTCTTGCGAGCTGCCCCTACCACAACCGAGTCTGGTGGCAGTTGTGAGGTGATGAAAGCTGGGTCGGTGGGAGGTGCTTTATATTTCTTTTCCACCCTCAGTGTTATTGCCCTACTCTTGACAGGCTCTTTGAATATGTCCTTTGCGTGCCTTAGCATTCCTGGGAGCATAGGCAGGCTTTGATAGGTGCTATGTGTGGAAGAGAGGGTGTTGAAGAGGAAGTCATCCTCAACAGGCTCCGAGTGTAGAGACACGTTGTGGAACTCTGCTGCTCTAGCCACCACTTGTGAATATGCTGTGCTGTCTTCTGGTGGTGAGGGCTTTGTAGGATACACCTCTGGACTGTTGTCCGACACTGGGGCGTCGTATAAGTCCCAAGCATCTTGGTCCTGGTCACCTTGGCTTAAGGTGGTGTGAGCCAGTGAATGTGACGGAGTCTGTGCCGGTGAAATGTGAGCTACAGGTGGAGGAGAGGGTGGCGGAGTTACCTTCTTCACCAGTTTGGTTTGTGGTGCTTGTTCTTGTTGGAATTCAAGTCTCCTCTTCCTCCTAATAGGGGGAAGGGTGCTTATTTTCCCTGTTCCACTCTGTATAAAAATCCGTTTTTGAGTGTGGTCCACCTCGGTGGATTGTAATTCCTCCTCGAATCTATGCTTTCGCATTTGAGAGGACAGTGATTGTTCCTCTGAATAGGAACCGGTAGTTGTCTCGGTTGCGGGTCGTTTTGGCACCGAAACTATGTCCACGCTCTTTTTCGGCTCCGAGGCGACTTTTCTCTTTTTCGGAGTCGAACCCTCTCGGCGTCGATCCTCCTCGGTGCCGCTGTCTCTGCGTCGAGCAGCTTCGGCTCCGCTATCTCGGCGTCGATCTTTGTCGGCAGCACTATCTCGGTCCCGAGATGGCTGGGTGCCTGTGTCTAGACCCGAGTCGGACGATCTCGGCACTATTTCGGCCTTCTTCGGTGCCGATGGTCGGTCACCGATTTTATGGGTTGAGCCATGGCCTGATGGCAGTGGAGTCCCCTGGGCCTTGTCAGTTTTCTTATGTGCTATCTTCGACGTCTTACTCACTGTTTCATGGTCGTCGAATTCGTCAGAGTCCGATTCATGGATCGAGAAGGCTTCTATTTCTTCTTGTTCCTCGAATTCTCGGTGTCCTGTCGGCGTGGACGCCATTTGCAGTCTTCTGGCTCGGCGGTCACGGAGCGTTTTTCGGGACCGGAACGCACGACAGGCCTCACAAGTTTCTTCCCTGTGCTCGGGCGACAGGCACAGGTTACAGACCGAATGTTGGTCTGTATATGGGTATTTGTTGTGGCATTTAGAACAGAATCGGAACGGGGTCCGTTCCATCAGCGTCGATGTCACATGCGGTTGGGCCGAACAGGCCCCGACGGGGGATCGAAAACTACCCCGAAGGGCAACGGAGATGTTATCGTATCGATTCGATGTCGATGCTAACTAATCCGATCCCGAACGCAACAATACCGACGTAATTTTCCGATTTTAAGCTAACTTTCCGTTCCGAAACCCGGAGCGAAAGGAACACGTCCGAACCCGATGGCGGAAAGAAAACAATCGAAGATGGAGTCGACGCCCATGCGCAATGGAGACAAAGAGGAGGAGTCCCTCGGTCCCGTGACTCGAAAGACTTCTTCGAAGAAAAACAACTTGTAACACTCCGAACCAACACCAGATGGCGGGCTATGCACAACATGTGTATCTACAGCGACAGATGCCATCGAACATATATTTTCTTAGTTTATTTTAAGAACCACAGGTTCAAGATTTACAAACAATACTTTAAATGAAAGGTATTTCACTTTCACTCAGGTATCTTAGGAACTTTGAATCACCACAATAGCATGTACAGTTTTGGCAAAAATGGCAATAAGCTATTTAAAATTGGACACACTGCAAAATTCAACAGTTCCTGGGGGAGGTAAGTATTTGTTAGTTTCACAGGTAAGTAAAGCACTTACAGGGTTCAAAGTTGGGTCCAAGGTAGCCCACCATTGGGGGTTCAGGGCAACCCCAAAGTTACCACACCAGCAGCTCAGGGCCGGTCAGGTGCGGAGGTTAAAGTGGTGCCCAAAACGCATAGGCTTCAATGGAAATAGGGGGTGCCCTGGTTCCAGTCTGCCAGCAGGTAAGTACCCGCGACTTCGGTGGGCAGACCATGGAGGTTTTGTAGGGCACCGGGTGGGGGGGGTATGTGGGACGGGGGACACAAGTCAGCACAGAAAGTACACCCTCAGCAGCACCGGGGCGGCCAGGTGCAGCGTGCAAACAGGCGTCGGGTTCGCAATAGGTTTCAATTGGAGACCCAGAGGTCTCTTCACCGATGCAGGTAGGCAAGGGGGAGGGGCTCTTTGGGGTAGCCACCACCTGGGCTAGGGAGAGGGCCTCCTGGGGGTCACTCCTGCACTGGAAGTCGGATCCTTCAGGTCTTGCGGGTGCAGTGTGTTTACCAGGCGTCGGGTTCTTTGAAGCAGGCAGTCGCGGTCAGGGGGAGCCTCTGGATTCCCTCTGCATGCGTCGCTGTGGGGGTTCGGGGGGGGGGGGGGGGTTGGGTCAACTCTGGCTACTCACGGGCTAGCAGTCGCCGGGGAGTCCTCCCTGTAGTGTTGGTTTTCCGCAGGTCGAGCCGGGGGCGTCGGGTGCAGATTGGAAAGTCTCACGCTTCCGGCGGGAAACGTGTGGTCTTTAAAATTTGCTTCTTTGTTGCAAAGTTGTAGTTTTTGTGGAACAGGGCTGCTGTCCTCAGGAGTTCTTGGTCCTTTTAGATGCAGGGTAGTCCTCTGAGGCTTCAGAGGTCGCTGGACCCTGGGGGACACGTCGCTGTTGCAGTTTTTCTTGAAGTGGGAAGACAGGCCGGTAGGGCTGGGGCCAAAGCAGTTGGTGTCTCAGTCTTCTCTTCAGGGCTTCAGGTCAGCAGTCCTTCTTAGTCTTCAGGTTGCGGGAATCTAGTTTCCTAGGTTCTGGGGTGCCCCTAAATACTGAATTTAGGGGTGTGTTTAGGTCTGTGAGGGCAGTAGCCAATGGCTACTGTCCTTGAGGGTGGCTACACCCTCTTTGTGCCTCCTCCCTGTGGGGAGGGGGGCACATCCCTAATCCTATTGGGGGAATCCTCCAAAATCAAGATGGAGGATTTCTAAAGGCAGGGGGGGTCACCTCAGCTCAGGACACCTTAGGGGCTGTCCTGACTGGTGGGTGACTCCTCCTTGTTTTTCTCATTATCTCCCCTGGACTTGCCGCCAAAAGTGGGGGCTGTGTCCAGCGGGCGGGCATCTCCACTAGCTGGAGTGCCCTGGGGCATTGTAACACGAAGCCTGAGCCTTTGAGGCTCACTGCTAGGTGTTACAGTTCCTGCAGGGGGGAGGTGTGAAGCACCTCCACCCAGAGCAGGCTTTTGTTTCTGTCCTCAGAGAGCACAAGGGCCCTTACCACATGGGGTCAGAAACTCGTCTCTCAGCAGCAGGCTGGCACAGACCAGTTAGTCCTGCACTGAACAATTGGGTAAAATACAGGGGGCATCTCTAAGATGCCCTCTGTGTGCATTTATTAATAAATCCAACACTGGCATCAGTGTGGGTTTATTATTCTGAGAAGTTTGATACCAAACTTCCCAGTATTCAGTGTAGCCATTATGGAGCTGTGGAGTTCGTTTTTGACAAACTCCCAGACCATATACTTAATATGGCCACAACTGTACTTACAATGTCTTAAAATGGACTCAGACACTGTAGGGGCATATTGCTCATGCAGCTATGCCCTCACCTGTGGTATAGTGCACCCTGCCTTAGGGCTGTAAGGCCTGCTAGAGAGGTGACTTACAAAATACTGCCTGTGGCATAGGTGTCCATGGCATCCTGAGGGGGATGCCATTTCGACTTTGCCTTTTTCTCCCCACCAACACACACAAACTGCAATGCAATGGCAGTGTGCATGTGTTAGGTGAGGGGTCCCTTAGGGTGGCACAACATATTCTGCAGCCCTTAGGGACCTTCCCTGGTCACAGGGCCCTTAGTACCACTAGTACCTTTTACAAGGGACTTATCTGTGTGCCAGGGGTGTGCCAATTGTGGAAACAATGGTACATTTTAGGTGAAAGAACACTGGTGCTGGGGCCTGGTTAGAAGGGTCCCAGCACACTTCTCAGTCAAGTCGCCATCAGGATAAGGCAAAAAGTGGGGGGTAACTGCAACAGGGAGCCATTTCCTTACACTTGGTCACTATTTAACTAGCAAAGCTACGTATTGCTGAATTCCGTCTGTCACCTCTATTTAGACTTGCCTCCTCACTTATTTTGGGGGGTTGGGCTCTGGGACTCCACTTGCTGTTCCCCCCTAGAGGGAGAATCACTGCAACTATTGCTCCAGTGACACAATCTACACCGCCAGGATGGGCCGTGGTGATTCAAAGAACAAAAAACAACTTACCTTGTCGACTGCGAGGACCCCACGTCGTCAGCATTCACCTCCCAGACCAGCCTGCAGGAAATGAGACCCCCCCAGTCGATGGTGCTAACGCCATTATGACTAAGCTCTGCACCGGTTTTAGGGCGATCGACTCAAGCTTGAATGCCCTGTTCCAACGCCTTGACCGACATGCCAGCAGACTTGACGATGCTGAACAAAAAATATCAGAGGCCAAGGATGAGAGTGCAGACATGGTGAAACCTCTTCAATGTGTTGGGTGCATTCTGAAGACCACGGCCACCAAGAACAACCTAGAAGCACAGTCCCACCACAACAATATTCACAGAGTCAGGATAGCAGAGACCACCAGCACTGGGCACATGGATATCTTTGTACAACCCTGGGCAGAACCTCCTTCACGGACACCTTTGTGGTCGAGCAGACGTATAGATCACTCTGTCCGCGTCCCGTTCCTGAGGCCCCTCAGCACCCGATCATCATTAAGCTACTGAACTTTAGAAACCATGACACAGTTTTGTGACTTGCCTGAGACCAGGGTCCTTTACAATATCAGGGCACTGTGGTGTCCCTCTTCCCAGACTTCACTTCACTGGTGCAGAATGCTGGCGCAAATTTGCAAATGTTAAGTGCACGCTTCAAAACCAAGGCCTCAAGTATGGGATGCTCTGCCCTGTGTGATTGCGTGTAGAGATGAATGGTTTACACTATGTTTTCAACCCTCCTGTGGACGCCGTGCAGTTCTGAAAACAGCATAAAATCTGTGGAACCTCACCCAGTAGCACTGCGTCACCCAGCTCCCCCGCTGCGAACATGCCCATTTCTCAACCTCGCTACACACCATGACTGCCCTAAGATGTCTAGAAATTATATCTAATGCCGACATGAGAAACTTGCTACATTTCAACACTCCCGGCCAGCCTGGACCACCTTCTGCCCAGTTATATCTGATCTCCTCCCCTTAGCCAATTACTCGGATGGCTCTATATTACACTTACCCTTAATGTCCATGAGCGTAGTGCTCCCCTGAGCGTTGTCAACCCCGGGATGTACACCACTACAGTTATGTTATTGATTGTTTTTGGTTGTTTGCGACTTCTCTGGCTTTTGTCACTGCCGGAGTGAGTGGGCGGATGGGATATTTGTTCTGTTATTTGTTTGTATCTTGAAGCTACAACCTCACTGCATTATATGACACATCGGGCCTTGACCCTTTCCACACACGCCATTTTCTCATATCTTGTCGTTATGCTTGCATATCCAAGTAGAGACTCTGTATTAACACTCTCCTGCATGACGTGGAACATCAGAGGTCTTAACAATCCAAGGAAAAGAAAACAGGTCCTTACATATCTTAGTCAAGATGGGGTCAAAATGGCTTTCCCCAAAGAGACTCACTTGTCCCCACGCATTGAGTGTAACTATGCAGTCACATCAGGCTCCCAGTGCTACTTTTCTTATTACAGTTGTTATTCTTGAGGGATCTGTATCTTAATTCACAAGATGGTACCCTTCACGACCATCAAGAGTATTATGGACGCAGAGGGGAGATATCGTCTGGTGTCGGGTAAACTAGCCAGCCAGTCTACATTGCTTGTAAATGCCATTGCAACAAACATTGAATCCACTGAGTTTTCTGCTGACCTCTCTGTGTAGATTAGCTGACATCAAGTGGACTGAATTGTAACAGGTGAAGATCTTAAAATGACATACCAACCCACTCTCAATTCAAGACTCAGCAGTGGTTGCCAAACCACGCTCCCTACATGCCCTTGCAAACCTCATTGACACTTTCCATCTTACTAACGCCTGGCACCACAAGCACCCACGAGAGGGACTATGCTTTTTATTCAGCCCCACATAACATCTGGACCTGCACGGACCACTGGTACCTCTCCCAGGGCGTGCTACCCTGGTTAACTTCCATTTCACACCTTCCCTGCACACTATCTGACCACCCCAGCAATGCTACCTATAACTAGTCCAACTCCCCTGCTTAGACAATTGCGTTTCCCAGTGAACGCACTCCATGATATGGCTTTTTAGTCGAAATTCGAGATGCTATTGCTGAATACTTTACCATTAATGCAGGGCCTGTGCAGAAGCATTCAACTTTATGGGAGGCCTTTAAGATCTACATATGTGGCGTATGCATCGCCAAACATGCTGGGGTTCTTCTGAGCATTCAAAGTGAAATTGCTAAAGCTGAGGAAAAACTACGGGATGTGGATAGGGCTAATGTATCAACTATGGCCACTGTGTCCTTACACACCAGATCAATACTCTTACAGGAGTCCTACAGGACAGTCTTACAGGAGTCCTAGCTGTGTGGGAGGTCTCTTACTTGGGTAAATATGCTAGAGTGCGCAAATATGGTGAGGGTGAGAGAATGAGCTACACTCTGGCCCACCTTCTCTGGCAACCCCTTTCATGCTAACTATGTGACAAGTCTGCAGCGTTCCGAAAGGCCACCACGGACGGTGCCACCATCATGGCAGACTTCACAGCGTACTACAAGTCACTTTACACATCCTGTACCGGCACCAACTAGGCTGTACTTGCGGACTATCTGAGGTAGCAATGGAATGGCTTGAGCCTGGACAGCAGCACTTCCTTTCTGCAGCCATAACTTGTGAAGAAATATCACAGGTCATTGATGCCCTGAGTGGCTCTAGGGCTCCTGGGCTGGATGGGTTTACAGGGGACTTTTATAAAGCATATAAGGCTATTTTGGTTCCTCGTTTGTGGAAGGTCTACGCTGAGTCCCTTGAACTTGGAACTCTCCCTCCCACGCTATGTGAAGCCATGATTACTTTGCTACTCAAGTCTAATAAGCCTTCCCAACTCAGTACCTCCTACCGGCCTTTGTCCCTTTTAAATTACTACCATAAATGTTTTGCTAAAGTACTGGCTACCCACATTTCTTTGTTAATCAATTAGATCATTTCCTCTATGGAGTCTGGCTTTGTCCCCCATCGCTCAACTACTATTAAACTTTGAATAGTTTTGAGTTCCTCAATCACATTTCCTCCACCATTCCAGCAGCGGTAGCCCAACTAGATGCGGAAAAGGCATTTGATTCTCTCAAATGGTCCTTCCTTCATGCAACGCTGTAAGCTGGGTATCACTAACTGTTTCTGACACCTCATTATGCTTCTATACAAAGATCCTGTGGCCAACTAGTAGTTAAATAGTGCACTCTGAACCATTTCCTTTAACTCAAGGCACTCAACAGGGCTGCCTCATCGCCCCCCCTAATGTTTATCATCGCTATGGACTCCTTAGTTCAGCGTTTGCAGGAGTGGCATCTTCGGAGGGGTCTCAGTTTTCCCTGTGGAACATTGTTGGCATCCCTCTATGAGGATGATGTCTTGCTACTAATAAGTGACCACACCATCAATCAATCTTCTCTCATACGTGAAGTGCGGCGCTTCCAGGTATTTTCCCATCTGTGCATCAACTGGAGTAAATTCGAGTTACTCCCAGTTACAGACCCCACTATACCCTGTGATCTTGAGTTCCCCCTACAGTGGTGTATGGATTGCACCACAAACCTGGGCGTTTACATCCACAGGGACTGTTCAGAGATGATCCAGCATAACAGTGGCCAAACTCGAGATGCAGGTTAACTGAAGGGTCAATATGCCGTTGGGTATGGCGGGGCATATAGCCATTATTAAAATGGTGGTGCTACCATGATTTCTTCATTTGTTTCTTAATATTCCTATTGCACTAACTGCCAATGTTTTTACCATGGTGATACAACTTGTGTGGGCCAGCCATCACCGCTGTGTTAGTTAGAATGTACTTAAACTCCCATATGAGCACGGCAGCTTTGGAGTCCCTGATCTCCAACTATATTTTCAAGTCGCCCAATCCCATTATGCCTATCCATGGTACCATACAGATGCCAGGCTACCATTCCTTAATCCCAAAAGAGCACAAACGCCGCATATCCCCCTTTCCACCATCCTACCGGCTGGTTTACCTTGGAACCATTTGGAAATACAGACTCTCGCTACTATCATATGGGTCTGGGCCAGGCCAGTGCGTTACCTAGGCAGGGACACAATATTCCCCAAAAATTCCTCGCCTTAATAATTCATGGGTCCCGCATACTCAGGAGCACCTGGTGCAATGCTCCCTTCACACCCACGGTCTGCAGACCACTGGTGATTTATTTGTTAAAGGTAGACTTAAACCTAGTTCCACCCTGATAGAGGGAGGTGGCTCAACGCCCATGGATGGCTTCATATTTCATCGCCTACACTGCACACACTCCTGGAGACTCTGCCCACCTATCCAGAGGAGCCCCAGCACCCCCCCCCCCCTCTTAACACTGGTGATTTCCTCTTCAGATCTTGTAAAATTATCTCCAGACTATACCACACTTCCTTGCAAATGAGACCCACTGCCACGCAGCAAGCTAAAGCCGCCTGGGAGCACACCCTAGACCTCTACCCCGCCCCTCCCCCCTCCCCCAAAGTCCAGGAATTATTGCTGTACACTGAACAAGCTTATCTCGGGTAATCATGGCCACAAATTTTGACATTACAAATATCTCCAGCAGGCATATACTACCACTAAGATCTTAGCCAAACTTGAACCACACTAGGTCTGACTGCTGCCCTAAATGTCAAGCAGAACAGGCTGATTTCCTGCATCTCACTTGTATGGTAATTGCCTCTTATTGGGAGGAAATCCAAGTAACACTGTCTTGTATGCTTAACCAGCCACTTACTGCGGACCCCCGATTGCCCTATTAGCGTATGTTAAACTGCTGCCTCTGGGTTTACGTTGCTATTACGCAGCTCTTGGCTAGGTGGCAAATATTGTTGCATTTGGGCAGGGGTAATCTTCCCACAGTGTCAGCTTAGCTGAAAGACCTGTTGTATTGCGACACCACCTCCGAACTAGATGCCTCTATGCAACCAGCTAGTTACAGACCCAAGGATATCTGGCAACCACTGCAGGAATATTTACTGACACTTGATCATACCGAAGAGTGAGGGGAGCGGACTGACCACTGGTGTTCTCGGATTGCATTTGAGATATTACCCTCAAGGCTCATATTAGGTGACCCCTTTACAATGTACTACTTTTTTGAGTTATATATCTTTTTTGCTCCGATTTACACAATATTGTTCTTTTCTTTACTCTCCTTGTTTTTTTGTTTCTTCTTCCTCCTTCTTCATATCTTCCCTACCAGTACATGGTGCAAGGCACTGACCTTTTTTATTGTGTCATAGCTTCATTCTTCTTGTGCTCTGTTGAAAACTGATAAATAAGGCTTTAAAAAAAACTCATCCAGTGCCCCAGTAACTAGTGGGCAGGAATCCCGTGAACCGCAAATGTATTGCCAACATTATGGAGCCCTGTTAGTGATGGGAAGCAATCTTATGACCCAGTGACCCATGGAAGCCAGAATGTGACCCACTGATTTGCAGACACCATGTGGCATAGTGACTGATAAACATGTAAGCCCTAGTAGTGTCTGATGATGCACCATGTGCCCCAGTAACTGGAAGGCAAGCAATATACAGATTAGTACCTGATAAATAAGGAGTATGTGACCAAGTAACAGTCATTATCTGGCCTAGCATCTGATAGTATGCACAATGAGGCCTAGTACCTTAGGTACAACCATTTTACATCCCACTAACTTGATCGCCTTTAATCGCACAAACTATGTGGCCCAATAACAGTTGAAGAGTGTATCCTGTTCAGAGTGACCTACACTTTGATATTTTGTGGCACAGTGGCTACTAGACAAGCAAAGACACTTTAGTGCTTGCTCTCTGTGTAAAGTGAAATCACAGAAGGTTTTTATATATTCTCATATGCATATTTGACATCTTACCATATTCTAAACACCAGTAAATAGTGTGACTGCACTGTACTTTCATATTATTTTGATTGCCTTATTCTGTGTCACAGGTATTTAAGGTTTGTGTGTTGATAGTTATTACAGATCCTGTGAGTGGATAAAAGATGCTTAATTGTTTATCTGGCATATAAGCTCTGATGGTTGATATTTTGTTGTGGCACATTTTCACATGGCCATAGTTCCTATTGTTGCATACTTTCTCTGTGTCTTGAAGTGATGTGTCATTTTTTTACATATAAAAAAAACAACAAATGCTTCACACTATATGATTTTTAGTTCGAGAAAAATGTGCACATTGGTTAGGACTAAAATACTGGACAATTTTGTGAGTTATCAATTTCGATAGTATCTAAATGCTTTAAAATGCTTTCCTTATCCAGATCCCTACAAACGATAATAATAATTTTCTTGTCAATTGAGACTCTTCTGACATGATGTTGTGGATGAAAATAGGCCCAATGATGAAGCATGCCACAAACTTATGGGTGAGGATTGTTTTATCTTTCTAATAGGGTATACGACACTCACACATGGGCAGTAAATACTAAAACAAGATACTACTGGTCTCGCTTCATATTTTGTGTGATGACACATACATTGTGTGTCCCCTTATAGGACCTCTTTCCTCGACACAAAGGTGTCTATGATATCCACCATGGCAGATTAAGAAAAAGGATGAGTAGGGAAATACCTCAGAAATTCAACTCAATTACTTGCTAGCATTTTCTCACTACATACTTAATATAAGCAAAAACCCGGTCCTAAGTTTCAAACATCTCTTCCCTATATATTGTGATATGGTATTGTTGTAGCTAGGAGAACATTTTGTAACCATTACCAGAAACCCTCAAGAATTCCAAAGCTGTTTGGTCTTCTACAGTATAGTACCTGAGGTGACTGCGAGGGATGGCCTTCTCAAACTGCTGCCGGAGGTGCTGGAAGTCCCGCCCGCTGAACGCTGTGTCCTTGAAGTAGGCCAGCTCAGTGAAGAAATGGCTTGTAAGCTGGCCAAGCACTGGTGCCTGGGATTTGGGCTGGCTTGAGTCTAGGTATTGGTGTAGCAGGGTTACGGTGAGACCACCAATGGTTAGTTTCAGCAGCATTTGAGGGCGAAGGGCCTCAAGGGTCATTGGTTGATTAGCCTTTCCTAAAAAACAACAGAATTCATAGATAGACTGATATTAGTCACAGATGGAAAGTTGACTACATTTCTGTTCTTTTCTCTTAGGATCACACACTCCAATCCATCTGAATCACATCTAAATGGGAAAAATATTTTCTATACCTTGCCTCTTCATACTTTTGTTGAATGTCAATGTGAACACTTTCGTTACCTTTGCTAATCACATTCCCGATATTTATTTAATCTGCTTATGCAACCCTTAAATCTCAATCCCCTTCTAAATTCAACAATTATCAACTTGTTTACTGTGCCCATTGTTTTCATCTACAAAATACACAGGTCTCATACAGTGCTGCTTCCTCCAAAGAATAGTATTTTCATACACTTACTTGTCCACTATTCCAGCTACCATATGCCTTCCAGGTCTCTGCATGGTTTCACTCCACTGATACTTTCCCTTCCATTGTTTTTCTTCAAGTTTACAGGTTGCTTTAAAATGCATGTCACTGAAAACGCTTCACCAAATCTTCTGCTCTTAATCTCTCATAGCCTACCGATAGCTAATGTTGTAACTCAGACTTTTCTTCTTTGTTACACAAACTCAGATCTTCAGCCCAAAGTCCTCTCTTCTCTGGTGTTTTTGATTACCTTTCCTGTATATAATGTTACTGTTAACAATTTTTACCTTGTTTTGAATTTGCATTTTTATCACTTTGAAGCATCTGATGACATTTTATGAAAGATCTGTACATTCTACTATCTTTCCAGACAACACTTTAACTAAATTGTTTACCTAAGATTGCACTTTTCCAACTTTGTGTCTCCATTGCTTCCTAAAATCAGTTTGTGGTTTAACTTCCGCTGCTCCAACTGAAAGACAAGCCAGTGAATTCACTTCTCACTCCCTGGAGCCCACTCAGGAGTCTAGACTCTTTACACTCTTGGCAACTGTAGGAAAGTAGGATCTTTCTGACATGATTGGCCCCACTTTTTGCCTTGTGTCAGTGTGTTTGGACCATAGTACACTGTGATCCTGCTAACCAGGACCCCAGTGTCTGTGTTCTCTCCCCTAAATGTGGTTGGTAAACATTTTACACCCCACAATTGGCTAGTGGTGTACCCCTGTAAGTCCCTTGTATATGGTACTTAGGTAGCCAGGGCATTGGTACACCAGGGGACCCCTATGGGCTGCAACATGTTTTGTGCCGCACATGGGAGCCCATGTAAACTGCGACTACAGACCTGCCATTGCACCTGTGTGAAATAGTACAAGTGCCTTTCACCCCGATATAAGGTTTGCCTTGTATTACGGTCACTGCACTTTGACCCTATAAATCATCCCTAAGGTAGGCCCTTCGGCCCAAAGGCAGGGTGCATGGTTCTTAGTGTGAGGGTACCCCTGCATGACCTGAGGTACCCCTACAAACCCCAGACCCAATTGTCTGGCCTTTGTAAGTGCAGGGAAGCCATCTTAAGGTACGTTGTTGACACTGGTCATTACCAGATGTCCAACTACATAATGTTTTCTCTGAACCTGGTCATGTTTGGTATCAAACATGTTGGAATCATGCAACTAAACCAGTTCCAGTGTTAGTTGCACGATACCATGTACTTTGGGGGTTCCTTAGAGGATCACCCATGTCTTTCTGTCCATCCTTGCAGAGTCTGCGTGCAAGCCAGTGCTGCTGCCCACCCCAGAAACTGTTCTGCCCTCCTGCTGCTGAGCTTAACTTGGGCAGGGGAAGGCAGAACAAAGGATTTCCTTTAGAGGAGAGGTGTTACCCTCTTTCCTTTAGAAATATATTTTTCCTGGACTAGGGTGGGGGTGCTCCTGAGGACAAATTTGGTGCCATCCACTGCAGGAACCCCTGGGCTCCTGCTCTGGTGTGAAACTCACAAGACAGGGGAGTGACCACCCTCTGTCCAGCTCCTCCTCAAGGTGGTGGTGGTGGGGGGGGGGGGGGGGGCAGAGTTCGGCCAGGTGGCTGCTTGTTTCTGCCATCCTCGAAACAAGGTGAGCAGAGGTCCCTGGGAGCATCTGTCTGGTCAGTCCAGTCGAGTAGCATCCCTTTCCCCCCATAACAAGTGGATCACCACAGAAGTCGTCCAACCACATTCCTAAGTTACTTAAGGGCTCCCCTGAGGGTAGATCCATCTTCAAGATTTCTTCTGCAACCTGCACACCGGAGTGAGCGGCTGAACTTTGCCTGGAACCAAGGCAAGACTGCAACTAGTAGGAGGGTTCCTACTGCAACGTTGTCCCCAAACACTGCAAGGACTCTGCAACTTCTGTGGCCGTGCATCCTCCAGAGTTACAAGGACTCTGTCTGCACTAAGTACATCAATAAGGAATCTCCCTTGGAATGAAGGAGTCACTCCCCTGCATCCACAGGCAACTCGGCGTCTACCAACGGACTCCTCAAGGTTCTGCAACACAGGTGGTGGTTCTGTGACTCTCTAGAGGGCTAACCTGTCTTCTTTGCAACTGGGAAGACTGTGGACCCTTGCTGGAGCTGCCGAGATGGAACCCCTGCGCACCGCATCTGTCGTTAACAAGGCTAGTTGGCTCTTCAGGGTGAAGACCTCCTAGTTCCAAGAAGCCCCAGCCTCAAGCATCACACAGTTCCAAGAGGACGTCCTCCCTGCAACCTCTGCAACGTGGACATCCATCATTGTTGTGCTGCTGAGGCCTCCTGGAGACTTCCTGTGCTTGATGACAGAGGCTCTTCATGGGGCATCCATTGATTCTTGCTGGCTCTCCTCACTGCTGAGGGTAGGTCCTGACCTACCTGTAACGGTTGAGTCCCTCGTATCTTCCTGGTTCCCATTTCTGCAACTCTTTTTGCAACTCCTCTTTTTAATTTGTCAGTGCTTATTATTGGCCTGTTGATCACAGACTCCTCTACAATTGACAACCGGCATAGGACAGCTTGTGGACGACTCCTGGGATACTTCTTTATCACCTGGATGCCGCAGCTGCATCTCCAGGATGACCGTCCGACAGAAAAGCATCCACAAGAAGTGTGGGTGTTGCCCACTTGCACCCCCTGGTCACCTCTGGGTGGTTTGGACTCTCTCTCCACAGGTACTCCTTGCCCGGAATCCATGCCTGGATTCCACCAACCTGGTGCACGGGTCACTGCAGCAGCTGGACAGCCGACGTCCTAATGAATTTAACTGGAGGTTCCGACACGAATAAACCTTATGCACCCCGGCTCCCTGGTGTAAGTACCCCACTTCTCTGGGTATCCACGGGTGGGGACACTCTTGAACCTTCCTTGTTCGGATGGGTTTCTCCAGGGTCCTCTGGGAAGGGTCCATTTCCAAACATTTCCTAACTGCGATTTGCCCAGTGTTATCCTATGGGACACCGGACACCAGGTAACATCTCAGCACACAGACTCCTGGGGAATTCCTGCTACTTAGCTTTGGTATCCTAGTACTTCCCCAGTCCTTGAGATTCTTGAGCATTAGTCTTGGTCAGCTGTGACCTTACTTGCCCATTTTTTGTAAGTATATGGTTTAAACCCCCGTCCCCCCCACCCTCACGTGGGGCCCCATATTATATGCATGTACCTACCTGTTTTGAAGTATATTTCAGTGTGTTCATATCTCCAGTCAGGAGATATACCAGTTAGTTCAGTTCCTGTGTGTTAATAAATAATACTTTATTTTTCTAACAGTTGTGTGGTTCTTTCCTGTGTGTAAAACCACTGACTGACTCTGTGGTTATTGCCACTGCATTACACCATCTATGATAAGCCTTAGCTGCTCTCCACAGCGACCCCCTTTTGAGAGCTTTGGCTATTAGAAAGCCTCTAACACTATCACTAAGGGTTGCCTGGACTCCATGCAGGGTGCATCACCTATAGGTGTACACCATATACTGAGCCAGCCTCCTACAACAATGTGCAAGCATCTCATTGTAGACAGCCAACCCTTTTCTCAAGCTAAACAGACACTCTTCATTATTTTTGGCACTAGTAGTAGAAACAAGAATTGCAACCCCAAGGCTAAGAATGAATCTTCTAAGCAAATGGCAGCTTTTAACAAATAAAAAACACAAGTAAGTACACAAAGCAGTGTGATGTTCGATTACCTACAACTAATAGATAGGTAGGCTCTTCAAGTGCATATGTTGACTATAGGCAGAATATTTAACTAACAACTGGCTAACTGAGTGACTCTAAAGGACAGTCAATAGGATTTAAACTAAGCTAATGTGCGTTCAACAGAGTATGAGAAGAGAACTTTCTTGGCCCGTAAATGAATCACTGGATCTTTAACATGCCTGGATCAGCAAACTTTAAGAGTGCGTAGCATAAATCCAGGAACACTAACAAGAGGTAGTTTTCAGCCTTAAACACCTCTGAAATTATTAGGGGCTACATTTTTAACTACTCTTAACAAAATCAGAGATGCTACCAAAATCCTGCCTCCTTGCACCAATTTAGGATTGCTTTGGAGCATGAAAAAATGGCAACCCAAACACATACCAAAGATGCTTAGTTGAACCGAATACCACTGTAATGAGGACCTTTGGAATGAGTATTCTGTGGAGTGAGCCTTTATCTAAGGGGGATCTTGAGAGCTGCTTGGCATA
Organism: Pleurodeles waltl; assembly: GCF_031143425.1. NCBI lineage: Eukaryota > Metazoa > Chordata > Amphibia > Caudata > Salamandridae > Pleurodeles > Pleurodeles waltl. The sequence continues at coordinate 698,977,635 of NC_090448.1, forward strand.
CTTACACATCAGACCTATGCAATCAGTAATGTTTGCAGTGTGTATGGATTGACCAGTATGTATCTGTTTTGCAGATTTCTGCCCTTAGAATATTTCTAAAAAAATATTGTCATGGCAGTCTTTGCTCTGAGTGAATGTGTGAGCAAATGAGGTGTATTATATGGTGTGGTTGCGCAACCTCATCTGTAATACACTTACCAACCCCTTTAGGACCAGTAGGTTTCATTTGTTAAACCTTATAGGTTAAACCTGGGTAGCTGTGGCTCTGAGCAGAGAGGCTTCACAAAGGAGCAAGTGTAAAGCATTTAAAAAGCCCAAAAGCAACTGAAGAAATCAACAATATAATCAAGAAATCTGACACCAATTGATACAAATAGACTATTTTTACACACTAAAACAAAAAACATCCACCTAAAATCACCAGACACATAGAATTTACAAAGTATAGTAAATAAAAACATTTCACTGAGCCACGAATAAGCACTGGCAAATTCAACAAATTAGACACTTGGAAACTTTGTGAACAAAAACGGGCTAGTTGTATTGAAGTCAGTTATTTTGAGGGCGACCAACTATGTTAGGGAGATAGACAGAGAGACCAGCAAAGCCCTCAGAAACAGTTACCTCAACAGGTGAAGCAGTCTTCCATCAGTTCTAGGCACTTTTATCCTTTGCTGTAGGTTCCTATGAAAGTGGTCCAGATACAAGGGATACAAGATACTGAAGATGCTCAAAGATGCTGTGGATGCGATGAGGTCGATGGGTCTTACGGCGGCTACTCCTCGGTCATTCCACAAAGGGGGTGTGGCGGTCCTGTCCCGTGAAGTCCTGTGTCCTGGTAGATGTCCAGTCGCCAATGGGCTACCAGTCACCCAGTATCGCGGTCAAAGCCAAATCCTTCCCTGGATGATAATTTAGATTCTGGGTGACCAAGCCGTACTCTGATGACTCTCCTGGGCTTAACGAACTCGGGTACAACTTTGAGCATTGGGTCCTGGTCTCTGGTGCTGCACGGGAGTGGTTGGCAGTGATGGGAAGATTCTGGGCTACTAACTTGCCCCAGCAGCCTTCTCAGCTGTTGAGGCCATGTGCTGCAAACAGGTCAGCCAACTGACCCTGGGAGTCTCTTGGCTTCGGCTGGGCACAGGAGAAGACGTCTCCACAAGCAGGACACATAAGGCAGAGATCATCTTCTTTGCTCTTTACTAGCCACCAGGTTCAGCAGGTGAAGTCCATACAAGTACAGCCTCGGTTTGCCAGTTTGTTGGTGCAGCAAGGCAGTCCTTCTTACAGCTAAACTGATTAGTATGAAAAGCAGAAACTAAACTCCAAAAAAGAACTCTGGCGGTGACACAAAAACACAATTTTTTATTTTTATTTTTTATTTTTATTCTGGAGGGGGCATTGGAGCTTGCTGGAGGTGTAAAAGCGCAATTCACTTTCAGCTTTTGATGAAGAATCTTTCCCCTGATGTCCAACAATCTGAAGTGCATCCACTGGTAACAAAGGTGCATCAACACCATGCACAGACCCCCAACGCCACTTCCAGATGTTTGACTGTTTCTAGCCACAGGCTCCGTTTTTGTTTTATAAATTGGGATTTACAGAGGCATACAGTGACCCCTTCCCATGCGGTTTTCCAGATGAGGTGTGTTGACATCACACACTTTCCTAGAAATGTCTCTCTTGGCTATAATTAGGCCTATATGTTAGAGGGCTTGCATGTATATACTGACCTCGGAGTACAAACCAAGTAATGCTACCTTCGGAGTTAACTTAACCAGCCATCAGAATGACAATTTCCATGGTTTGAGGTTTCAGTACAGCCATGTAGTGTGTATAGTTTCCTTCCCACTGGCCCTCCACATCTCAGACATTCCATTATGGGAAGTTTTATTTTCATTTTTCATCAAACCACCAGTATATTTAGTGTGAAATACAACCTGCTCAGGTATTGAGTTGGCTCAAACTGCACTGAATTGCAACTGTGTCTTCTCTTGGGGCCCTGAGTGAGATCTGCCATTCTTTGCCTATTAGCGAAATAACTTCTGTTATGTTATCTGTCAGGTGGCAACGTGAGCATGTCTGCACACGTTTACGAAACACTACTGCCGGGACAGTCGGGTCCATAAGGATGGGCACTTTGCCTGTTCAGACCTACAGGCCTTTCTTGATTCGCAGACCCACGTCAAGGGATGGTATTGCTTGGGTATCTATTCAAACGTAAGGAATTTGGGAATCTGCAATTAGATGTGCCTATGAGATGAACAAGTTACTTACCTTTCTTAATGCCTTATGTACAGATCAATCAATCAACGTATTTATAAAGCGCACTACGTACCCGTGAGGGTTTCAAGGCGCTGGGGAGAGGGGGAGGGAGGGGAGGTGCTGCTACTGATCGAAGAGCCAGGTCTTGAGGAGTCTTCTGAAGGTGATTAGGTCTTGGGTCAGGCGTAGGATGGGCAGGAGGGAGTTCCAGCTCTTGGTGGCGAGGTAGGAGAAGGATCTGCCACCGGAGGTCTTTCGCTGGATGCGGGGAACGACGGCGATGGCAAGGTTCGCGGAGCTGGCGGGTGGGGGTGTAGAAGCTGAGTCTATTGTTCAGATAGGCTGCTCCGGTGTTGTGGAGGGCTTTGTGTGCGTGGGTGAGGAGCTTGAATGTGATCCTCTTGTCTACGGGGAGCCAGTGAAGGTCTCTCAGGTGGTGGGAGATGTGGTTGCGGCGGGGTACGTTGAGGATCAGTCAGGCGGAGGCGTTTTGGATGCGTTGGAGGCGTTGCAGGTGTTTGGTCGGGATGCCTGTGTAGAGTGCGTTGCCGTAGTCTAGCCTGCTGCTGACGAGGGCCTGTGTTACAGTTCTTCTTGTTTCAGTCGGGATCCATTTGTAGATCCTGCGGAGCATGTGGCGGGTGTTGTAGCAGGATGAGGAGACTGCGTTGACCTGTTTGGACATGGCGATACCTATTGCAGATTTCATACCGACCCACCTATCCTCCCCACACTCCAAACGGATTGCTAGGGGCAGGGTACTCTCCGTTTCAGGTGGTTCATTTTGACAAACCAGTAGTCCGTTTTTTTATGGTGCTGGAGTGGAAAGTCGTGAAAAAATAAACTGACATCAGTGCACGGGGAAGCGCCTATATAGGAACCGCGACTTCCTATCTGGTGTGGATGACGACAGACACGGAGCTGATCGATGCCACCCGACAGCGTGCAAGGGTACTGCTCACAAAAATCTCTAGATGCAGTCTGACACCTGGGGAAATTCAAAGGTAAGGAATCTACAACTGGATATTGTCCCTACCAGATAAGACATTACCAAAGGTAAGTAACTTGTTTCTCAAGATAGGACAGGGGGCCCTGCCTTTCAACTCCCTCCGGAAGGCCCAGAATGTGGATTCTGCTTGTCCAGCAGTATCCCTCAGCATCATCCACCCAGGTCTTGAGTTACTGCACCCTAGTTCACAGGTCCCAATTGCTGCCCGATTGTTCAATACCTGGGGTTGTATAGTAGCCAGTGCCTTTTTTCCATCTGAGACTTTGTCCACAAGTTTGCTATGAAAATCTCATAGAAGGCTGAGCTTGGTGGAAAGCGCTCCCAGCTGGGACTCCATCGATGCCCTGGAATGCTCAATGGCCACAAGAACTTGGTCCAGCTTGGCAGATATGGAATGCAAGGAGGTAGAACCTGAGCGTGGGGTGTCTGGGATGAAGGAGGATGTGGTGCCGGCTGCCAAGGGTGAGGCTAGTGTGGGTGAACACAGTCGACACATGGTAAGTATTTGTGGTAACTACTGTTCCAGATTCAAAGAGCAGTCACGAGGGTATACCTTGTTGAGTGATGCTTGTTAGGTCAAGAGGAGGAGGGAGGGGGGAATGTTTGCCAGGGTGCAAATCAGTAGAGTGGTGTTATCTGCATCCTGTCCGTGTCTAGGTACTCCTGCTGCAAAAGCTATGCGGTATATAATGGATTTGTGATGCACTCCCTCTTCCACAGGTCATCAGATCTCCTGTGAGTGCAGTTCAGTAGAGGGGCAATCTATGTTTGCCTTTGTTCAGTCTCCAGAAACAGGGACTGTGAAGGCTATGGCAAGAGGTAAGTTCCAGCAAGGAGTGTGCATCAAGTAGTTACTCCTAGTGTCTCCGCTCATGTACAAGTGTTCAGATGCGCAGGGAGTGTTAATGGGGCCCTCTAGGAGAATAAATGGGAATCGGCAGCTTCTATTCTGTGCCAATCACTCCCAGATTTGAGCATGGACTGGGAAGGGGCAGGTGCATGAGCAGTGTGTAGCCCAATAATTCTCAGATTTCAAATTTTACTGTCTCTAGATTGAAAATGATTTAGTCCCACTGGTCTTTCTCGTGCCCCCTATGTGTAAGGAGGTGCACCTTGCTATAAGCGGGTCATACACTGTCGTCAGTTGCTGCTGCCTGCATTATGGGGGAGGGCCCAGTACACTCCAGCTGGCCCCTAGGGGCCAGTGGTGCATTCCAGATGAGCGGTGGAGATGGTAGCATGCAAGTGAAGTTGGACTGTTCCCCGTCCAGGCCCTCCTCGTCCTCCTGGGCCGGTCGGCATGAGTCTTACCAGTGGGTCTGATCTTAGGCAAGCATTGGTTCTTCTTAACAAGATCCCTCGTTAGAAATGATGTACCGGGTGTGACTGGAGGGCACCTGTACAGCATCCACTGTTCTCTGCAGTAAACTGCTAACTTTCCTACACTCTCTGGAAAGGCTCCTCTACAGGAAATGACCTGCTGTTCCGGCCACGTCCAGAGGCGCAGAGCCTCTTGACAAAGCTTCCACCAACCTGCCCTGCTTGTTGAAATACCACATGGTGGTGGTGTTGTCGGTGAACACCTGTACCATCTTTTCCGTGATACAGAGAAAAAATGCTTTCAATGCTACCAGGATGGCACCGAGCTCCAACAGAAAGATGCAGAGCCAGACTCCATTGAGACCAGATGTCTCTGATCTCCACCTCTGACAGATGGCTGTCCCATCCCAGGAGTGACACACCTGTCGCTACTTTTAGATCTGGTTGGGGAAGAGAGCGGGATCTGCCTCTGATCCAATCATGGTTCGTTAACCACCACCTCAGATCTTGCGCAGTACCCTCTGAGATCTGGACCTTGTCGGAGAGATTCCCCCGATGCTGCACCTACTGGAACTTCAAATCCCACTGAAGAGCCTGCATATGCCTACTGGCATGTGTCACCAGCAGAATGCTGAAGGCCAAGAGACCGAGCAGACTCAGTCTCATTCTCACCGAAATCCAGGATAGAGGCTGGAATATTGGGATCATAGCCTGAATATCCTGGCCTCGCTGCTCGGGGGGATCAGCCTGAAACTGCACTGTCCAGAACTGGTCCTCTGAAAGGGAGCGTTTGAGAGGGAGTCAAGTGTGACTTTGGCACGTTTATAGTGAAACCCAGCAAATGCAGGAGGTGTGCCATAGACTGGAGGTGGTAGACTACAGCCTGGGACTAACCACACTTCAACAGCCAGTCGTCGAGATAGGGGGAAGACTGAAACCCCTAATTTGTGCAGATGAGCTGCAACCACAGCCATCACCTTGGTGAACACCCAAGAGGCACCGGTAAGACCAAAGGAGAGCATGGTGATCTGAAAGTGTTTGTGGCCTACCGTAAACCACAAGTAGAGTCTGGCAGGCAGGATGGGAATATGGAAATAAGCATCCTGCAAGATCAATGCTACTGTAGGAAAGTAGCACCTTTCTGACATAGTTACTTCCACTTTTTGCCTGGTGTTAGTATGTTTAGACTGTAGTACAATGGGATCCTGCCAACGAGGACCCCAGTGTCAGTGTTATCTCCCCTACATTTAGTTGGTAAGAAACTTTTACACCCCATAATTGGCATACTGGTGCACCCATGTAAGTCCCTAGTATATGGTACTTAGGTACCCAGGGCATTGGTACACCAGGGTTCCCCCATGGGCTGCAGCATGTATTGTGCATCCATGGGGGCCCATGCAAATTGTAACTACAGGCCTGCCATTGCAACCTGTATGAAATGGTGCATGCACCTTTCAGCCCAGATATACAGTTTACCTTGTATCACGGTCACTGCACTATGAGTCTATAAATCATCCCTAAGGTAGCCACTTGATTCTGCCATCTTGGAAATACGATGAGCAGAGGCCTCTGGGAGCATCTGACTGGTTAGTCCAGCTAGGTGACGCCCCTGACATCAACCCCCCCCTTCCCATGTGATAGGTGGGTTACAGCCAAAAGCATCCAACCCCCTTCCTGGGTTACTTAAGGGCAAACCTGAGAGTGGGATACCAGATTTGTGTGCAAGACTTCAAGAGCCATCTGCAAGTCTCCTAAGCAAGACACTTCTGCAACCTGGACACAGGAACCGCTGCTGATCTTCCCTGGGACTCAGAGCAAAATTGTAACCATTAGGAGGGCTCCTACTGCAACTTTGTTTCCAGGTTCTGCAAGACTTCTGCAACCTCCGTGGCCATGCATCCTCCAGAGTCACAAGGACTCTGCCTGCACTTTGGAAAGCAAGAAGGAATCTTCTCTGGGCCAAAGGAGTCACTCTTCTGCATCCGCAGGCACCTCAACGTCGACGACAAGTTTGTGGATCCTGCTGTCCCACAGACTCTCAGAGAAGTCTGTGGTGCCTCGTTGGAGCGGATTGGCCAGACCTCTTGTGCACAGCGTTTGTCTGTTTATGCCAAGGCTAGTTGGCTCTCTTGTCCGGAGACCTCCCAGCTCCAAGAAGCCTCCTCCTCCAGCACTACACAGCTCCAAGATTGATGTCTTCTCTGCAACTTCTGTAATGCGGGCATCCCTCTTTGTTGTGCTGCTGAGGTCTCCCTGCAACTCTCTGCCTGCTGCCAGAGGGTCCAGCCGGCTCTCCTGCTTGCTGAGGGCTAGCCATGGCTTACCTGCAAGGATAGTGTCTCTTGGACCGTGCTCATCCCTAAATTTCTGCAACAATCCGTGTAACTTGCATTTGTCAAGGTTTGATGGTGGTCTTGCTGACCACTGACCTATCTGCAATTCGATGACCGGCGTGAGTCAGCTTGTGGATGACTCCAGGAATCTTCCTGCATTGCCTGGGCTTCACAGCTGCACTTCTTCGACCACCATCTTACAGGAAAGCATCACCAAGAAGGGTAGGCATTGCCCCCAGAAGCACCCTTCTTTCCTTAGGTCCTCTTCTTTCAGAATGCACAATTTGATTCCACCGACCTGGTCGACGGGTCGCAACAGCAGCTGGACACCTGAGGTCCCCCACTGACTTCAACGGGAGATTCCGACAACTATGCACCTGGGCTCTCTGGTGTAGGTACTTCGCTTCTCGGGGTATCCATGGGTGGGGGAACTCTTGAACCTCCCTAAGGGTCCTTGGGTGGTAGTTTGCGTTGGTAGCAATTTACGCATTCCATTTTAGTATATGCTTTGTACCCCCAACCCTATAAGGGCCCATGTTATTGAATACTGTTACTTACCTGTTTCTAAGTATATTTTGTATATGCTCATGTCTCCGGTTAGGAGATAAATAACAATGTTAGTTTAATGTGTGTATTATAATAAATAACACATTATTTTTAAACACTGGTGTGGTTCTTTCCTGTGTATACATCACTGACTGACCTGTGTGGTATTTGCAACTGCTTTACAACCCCCTGGATAAGCCTTAGCTGCTTTCCACAGCTACCTTTTAAGAACTATGGTTATCTAGAGCTGCCTACACTATCACTATTAGTTGCCTAGACTCAGTACAGGGTGTCTCACCTATAGGTGCACAACATATACTGAGCCAGTCTCCTACAGCTAGCATCCAGTCTCCTGGGTCCATGGCAGATAGAACCTGAGCCACAGTGAACATTTTGAACTTCTTCTTGAGGAAGAGATTGAGGGACCGATGGTCTAGGATAGGACTGAGGCCCTTGTCCTTTTTGAGTACCATAAAGTAGCAGGAAGAGCAATCACAACCTACTTGTGACACAGGAACCCTCTCTATGTCTCCCTTGGCAAAGAGACCCATAACTTCCTCTTGTCGAAGAGACAAGTGATCCTCTGTCATCTGGTTGTAGGATGGTGGAATGGATGGAGGGGTAGTCTTGAAGGCGAGGTGATAGCCCCTTCGGGCTATCTGCAAAACCCACCTTTCTGACGTGATGGATTACCAGCGGATCAGGTGATGGCAAATTCAGCCTCTAACTGGCCCTAGGTATGAAAGAGTCATACTAGGAAGGCTTAGAGGCTGCTGCAGTTCAGGCTTGACTGTTGCCATGGGGAGCAAGGTCAAGAATGATTTGCATATGGCTAGGTCCAAACTATGGCGGCGTGGTGAGCAAAACAATGGATTAAACTCAGATCTAGGACGGGGTGAATTTTTGCACTGTTCAGCATTCAGTCCATCACTTGGCTTCTATTGCCCTAAGTGGGAAAGGTATGGCCAGACTTGGGTGCAGTGCTCACTGTGCCACTGGAATCAAGCTAGCCTGGTAATGGGTAATACTCGAAAACCGGACCAGGATGCTTGTTTCCTTTCCAGAGAGTGTAGTAAAGTAGCAACTTTCAGGCACAGTTACCCCCACTTTTTGCGTGGTGTCAGTGCATTTAGACTGTAGTACACTGAGATCCTACTAACCAGGACCCCAGTGTCAATGCTGTCTCCCCTACATTTAGTTGTAAGGTAACTTTTACACCCCACAATTGGCATACTGGTGCACCCATGTAAGTCTGAAGTGTATGGTACCTAGGTACCCAGGGCATTGGTACACCAGGGGTCCCCCCCCATGGGCTGCAGCATGAATTGTGTCACCCATGGGGGCCCATGCAAACTGTGACTACAGGCCTGCAATTGAAGTCTGTGTAAAATGGTGAATGTACCTTTCACTCCAGATATTGGATTTGCCTTATATCATGGTCACTGCACTCTGCCAATGTAAGTCATGTCTAAGGTAGGCCCTTCAGCCCAAGGGTAGGGTGCATGGTTTTGAGCATGAGGGCACCACTCCATGAGCAGATGTGCCCCCTACAAACCCCAGACTCCATTCCCTGGGCTCTGTAAGTGCAGAGAAGCCATCTTAAGGTATGTAGTGGACACTGGCAAACACAATTTGTCTAACTACATAATGAATTCACCAAACATAGGCATGTTTGGTATTTAACATGTTGGAATCATGCAACTACACAGATTCCAGTGCTAGTTGCATGATACCATGTACTCTGGGAGGGGGGGGGGGGACATAAGGGATCCCCCAAAGTCTGCCTGTACAGCCTTGCAGGGTCTGCATGCCAGCCTGTGCTGCTGCCGACCCGAGACACTGTTCCGCCCTCCTGCTGTTGAGCTTAACTCGAGAAGGGGAAGGGAGAACAAAGGATTTTCTTTCTGTAAGAAGGAGGTGTGATCACCTCTTCTTTGAAAATAGGTGTCTTTGGGCTGGGGGGCGGGGGTGCCTTTGAGCGCCACCAGACTGCTTTGAATGGCACATTTGGCGCATTCCTTGCATAAAGCGGTTTGCACCAGGGCAGGTGCCCCGGTATCCCACTATGGCGCAAAACCACACAAAGGTCAGGGGAGTGACAACCCTCCTTTCCAGCTCCTCCCCAAGTTAGTCCTGCAGGGGGAGGTGAGAAACACTTCTACCCAGTACAGGCTTTGTTCCTGGCCACAGAGTGACAAAAGCACTCCCCCCATGTAGCCAGAAACTCGTCTGGTTGTGGCAGGCTGGCAGAAACTGGTCAGCCTAGCACTAGGAGTTGGACTGGTATTCAGGGGGTATCTCTAAGATGCCCTCTGGGTGCGTTTTTCACAATAAATTTATTGTGCTGAAAAGTTTGATACCAAACTTCCCAGATTTCAGCGTAGCCATTATGGAACTGTGGAGTTTGTGTTGGACAAACTCCCAGACCATATACTCTTTATGGCTACCCTGCACTTACAATGTCGAAGGTTTTGCTTGGACACTTTAGGGACATAGTGCTTATGCACCTATGCCCTCACCTGTGGTATAGTGCACCCTGCCTTATGGCTGTAAGGCCTGCTAGAGCGATGACTTACCTATGCCACAGGCAGTGTGAGGTGGGCATGGCACTCTGAGGGGAGTGCCATGTCGACTTAGTCATTTTCTCCCCACCAGCACACAAGCTGTGAGGCAGTGTGCATGTGCAGAGTGAGGGGTCCACAGGGTGGCATAAGACATGCTGCAGCCCTTAGAGACCTTCCCTGGCATCGGGCCCTTGGTACCAGGGGTACCATTTACAAGGGACTTATCTGGGGGCCAGGGCTGTGCCAATTGTGGGAACAACGGTACAGTTTAGGGAAAGAACACTGGTGCTGGGGCCTGGTTAGCAGGGTGCCAGCACACTTTCAATCGTAACTGGCATCAACAAAAGGCAAAAAGTCAGGGGGTAACCATGCCAAGGATGCATTTTCTTACAGCATGTCTAAGGTTTGCCTCCCGAAAAGCCAGATGTTCTTAGCCAGGCGTGGCGCCATAAGGTCACCATTGATGAAACTGCTCTGCCCAGAGAGTCAGTCGTATCCTTGCCTCACTGAATGAACTTTGCTGCGTCCCTCCCATCTTTCACCACTTGGGAGAGGATGGCCCTGGTTTTCTCCAGGACCTGGTGGCAGTTGCGCAACCGTATCCCATAATGTATGCGAGAGAGGCCCAATAAACTGGAGGAGTTCACCGAACTCAATGCCAGGCTGGTGGAAGAAATCATCTTCTTCCCAAGCTGGTCCAGCCCCTTGGATTCCCTGTCCAGGGGAGTGGGAGGGAATGCCCTGTGGGAAGTTGAGGCTTGGCTAGCAAACTGTAAGGAGTTGGATGTTGGCTGAGGAAACAAGGGTTGCGCAGTGCACGGCGATGGAGGCGGGTAATAGTCCTACTTACAGGAGCCCCTGTGCTGTGTATGGACCAAGTTCCCAGAAGGAAATCAGTAAGTGCCTCATTTAGGGGCAGAAGGGAATTGGAAGTGGAAGCCCTGGGTTGAAGCACTTCAGTTAAGATGTTTGTCTTGACAGCCACAGAGGGCAATTCAAGGTCAAAAACCTCTGCTGCCCTATGCACCACCACTGCACAGAAAGTTCCCTTCTCCGTAGCCACAGTGGGGGAGGGAGTAAGCCAGTATCTGCAGAGGTGTTCATTTCACTGGCCTCTCCTAGATCCTCATACCAGCCCATATACCTTTCCAACTGGTGGTATAAAGGGTCCAGTGACCCCTCCCAATCTTCTTCCATGCCTGGCTGCTGAAAATAAGGCTCACACAACGATCTGGCACTTGTGGGTGACAATGGCAACAGAATCGGTGTTGTGCAACACTCTTCCGGCTCTGGATCTTCCGGAATCAGAATGGGGCTGGTGTCGCCGTCGGCCAGAATCAGAATGGGGCTGGCACTGCCGTTGGGATTCAGTGGCACTGGGACCACTGTCTCTGATGGGGGCCGGAGAAGGTTGCGTGGGTACGACCAGAGCCGGCCTGGATCCGGAATTGGATGTGTGAGACCCAATTGGAGTGGAGGCCGAAACTGCTTGCGCAGAACCTGATGAGGCTTCCTTCAACCCCACAGGACGCCCTGGAGGGGTCAGCCTGTTTGAATACATGGCGCATGGTCTAGAAGAGGTTGTTTACTTGAGCGGGGGCCGCTCCGGAAAAATGGAAGGAGGTGCAGACTTGGCATCTATTCTGCGGAACTGTGCATGTAATGCTGAGGTTCTGAACTCGTCGCATTAGACAACGTACAAAGTGAAGTCTAAGTCTGCTTAGATGACTTCTTCTTCTTGTGCCTCTTTCCACAGTGTCCCGAGCCGAGGACCTCAAGTGGGAAGAAGAGGTGTTGGGGCTCCTGCAGTGGTCCTGCGACCTTCTCCTCGACCAGGACCGTGACCTAGGAGTCACGCCAGATGGCATGACTGCTAGACTGCAATAAGCTTTAGGACCGCTCCCTCAAAGCTTTTGGCACCAATGCCCGGCAGTCCAAGCAGGACTTTGAGTTGTGGTCGCACTCAAGACACCATATGCAGACTGGGTGAGGGTATGTAACCAATATGGTACAGTGACAAGTGCCAAGCAGTTTTAAACCCTACCTTCCTAGATGTTATTTTGACACACTTCACACACAATCTTCTATAAAATGTTGAAACAAGCCCGTCAAAAAACAGCGGGTATCTGGATCTGCACTAACTGGCACAGAAAAAAAAGAACTGAGGTTGGCGCGCCTGGGTGGTGCCTTTATGGGTGACCGCAACATGGCACCCAACGCCGACACAATGCAGAACTGAACTGTGCCTGCCCGACGGCATGTGCAGGGGTATTGCTCAAGCAAAGGTTTCTGGATCCAACCTGATACCTGGGAAATTCAAAGGTGAGGAATTTGCAGCTAGAAGTCTCTATCAGATTGTATTGTTTGAATTGAGGTCAATGGATTTTCCCACTTTCCTTCTCTTGTTGATAGACATTATTTAATGGGGGCTGAACCAATATACATATTTGTATGCTCTTTCTCAATAAAATCTGTGTTTGATGTCACACCTCATAAGCTTAAGCTGGACAATAGGTGACAGCCCCTTTACAATCCCTTAGGTGGATACTCAACAGCAATAGCATTACAAAAAAGTACATTTGGTTTAAAAGTAATTATCTGGCTCTGAAAGGAAATGGCTCTTTCTGTATACACATTTTTGGACTGATGATGCTGGTTTTCCGTCTCTGAAGTGCACTGAGCCCTGCTGACCAGGCCCCAGTGTATGTGTTCTGACCCTTCAAACATCTGCAATCGGCTAGTACCTGATTGGCATACTTACCTATAAGTACCTAGTATATGGTACCTCATGTACCCAGGGCCACAAGTTAAATGTCACTATTAGACCAGAGCACTCATTGTGCCACCATGGCAGTGAGAAAGTGAAAACATGACTCTAGGCCTGCCACTGCAGCATAGTCGAACAGCTTTTTAAGGGTCAAATCAGCGTGACAAAAAGATTCCTTTTTGCCATGTCTAAAACTTCCTTTATAATATTTATAAGCCACCCCTAAAGTAGGCCTTAGAAGCAAGGTGCAAGAGGATAAAGAAGGGCAGTTTATATGTTTTACATGTCTTGACAGTGAAACCTCACCACTGTTGTTCCCACACCTTTATATGTACGAAGTGCTAACTTCCATTTGGGAATACCAAAGGTAGAATTTAAGTTATCAAGTTAGTGGTGAGATTAAACTGGCAAAGTCAGGTTTAAGCTATACATATAAAAGGTGACTTTAGAAAGATGCCACTTTGTTGCATGAAGTCTCTAGTGGCTGTTTCTGATTAACTGCAGCAGCTGTCACCTGAAACAGCCGGTCACTCTCCTGCAAGAGGTGTGAATGGCTCCCAGAAGAGGAAAATAAAAGGCCTGTTGCTGGGAGGAGGTGTGACCTCCTGAAAGGATGGCCAAAGAATGTCTACGAGTAACACTCTATATGTATACATAGGTAGGCTAGTATCTTCCCAAAGGAGGGAAAATAGGTTGAAGAACCTGTTTTCAAGGAGAAGTTACTTACCCAGTGTGCATCTGTTCGTGGCATGTAGTGCTGCATATTCACATGCTGTGCATATCTCGCCATCTATTGTTGGGCTCGGAGTGTTACAAGTTGTTTTTCTTCAAAGAAGTTATTTTTTTTCAAGTCACGGATCAAGCCGCCACTCCTCTCTGTGATAGTGCGCATTGGCATCGACTCCTTTGTTAGACTGTTTTCCCGCAGAAGGGTGAAGTAAGGAGTGAAAGATTGAGTATGTACAACTATAGCTATCTAAGAAGTAAATAAGATGTCCATGCGAATATATATAAATATTTCAAACAACCTTCCCACACAGAGAAAGTGCGCCGTACGCCTAAGTTTCCAGTTTAAAAGGGCACTTTATTTGCCACCAAAATTAAGAAGACCGCAGTTCTTTTCTTCCTGACGCGTTTCAGCTGCTCCAGCAGCCTTAATCATAGGTGCCTGGCTTTCAAATTCAAAAAATACCACGAGCGAAGAGGATCACGTCCGAACCCGATGGCGGAAAGAAAACAATCTAATATGGAGTCGACGCCCATGCACAATGGAGCCGAAATGGGAGAAGTCCCACGATCTCGTGACTCGAAAAGACTTCTTCGAAGAAAAACAACTTGTAACACTCCGAGCCCAACACTTCCGTTGAAGCCTGATCACAAACGCCTCAGCGCATGAGAGCGGAGCCTCTCACATAACTTCAATCTTCCCACTTCATCTGCAGCACTTCATGCCACGAACAGATGTACACTAGATAAATTACATTTTCCTTTCAATGGCATGTGTAGCTGTAGATACACATGCTGTGCATAGACTAAAAAGCAGTTCTCTTCCCAAATAAGCGGTGGTTAGCCTGAAGGAGTTGAACTGGTTTGAAATAGTGTTTTTAGCACTGCTTGTCCAACATTGGCTTGTTTTCTAGATAAAACATCCATATAGTAATGCTTTGTGAATGTATGTGGTGTGGACCACATGGCAGCTTTGCGTATATCTGCCATTGGTATATTTCCTAAGAATGCCATGGAAGCACCCTTTTTTCTAGTGGAATGTGCTTTTGGAGTTAATAGCTGCCTGTTTGTTTTAAGGAAGCATGTTTGAAAACATCTCACGATCCACCTAGCTAATCTATGTTTTGAAATGGGGTTACCTTGATGAGGTTGTTGGAAAGCAACAAAAAGTTGTTCACTTTTCCTAAAGCCCAGTGTTCTGTCTACATAATACATTAGAGCTCTTTTAAGATCAAGAGTCTGTAGGGTTCTTTCAGCAGTAGAGTGATTGTGTAAAGAAGACTGGCAATTCCACTGACTGATTAATGTGAAAAGGTGAAACCACTTTAGGCAAAATAATTGAATTTGTCCTATGTACTACTTTGTGTTTGTGTACTTGGAAGAAGGGTTCTGCTAGAGTAAATGCCTGAATTTCACTTACTCTTCTCAACGAAGTAATTGCTACTAAGAAAGCAACCTTCCATGCGAGAAATTGAAGAGCACAAGAGTGTATGGGTTTGAATGGGGGACCCATAAGTCTTGGGAGCACAATATTAAGATTCCATGCTGGAAATGGTGGAATGTGTTTAAGTCCTTCCATAAATGCTTTTATGACAGGAACTCTAAATAGAGAGGTATGTTGTATGTTTTGTAGGTAGGTTGGTATGGCCGTTAGATTAATCTTAATAGAGGAAAAAGCAAGGTTTGCTTTTTGTAAATAAAGCAAATAGCACAAAATATCTTGTACTGATGCTTTAAGTGGATCTATATTTTTAGGTTGACAGTAGTATACAAACAGTTTCCATTTATCTGCATAGCATTGTCTGGTTGTTGGTTTACGTGCTTGTTTTCGAACTTTCATACATTCTAATGAAAGTTGTAAATATCCAAACTCTATGACTTCAGGAGCCAAATTGCTAAATTGAGCACATTGGGATTTGGATGCCTGGTTTGACCTTTGTTCTGAGTTACCAGGTCTGGTCTGTTTTGAAGCGTGTGATGGGGCACTACTAACAGACCTAGGGGTGTTGTGTGCCAGTATTGGCATGCCCACGTGGGAGCTTTGAGTATCATGGTGAGAGAAGTGCAACACATTTTGATGACCAGAAACAGAATTGACGGGAGAGGGGGAAAAGCATAAGCAAATATCCCTGACCCATAGAGCATTGCCCTTCGACTGAGGGTGTGGGTTTCAGGATGCAAAGTTTTGGCATTTTGCATTTTCGCTTCTGACACAAAAGGTCTATGTTTGGTGTTCCCCACATCTGAAAGGAATATTGAAGTACCTGTGGGTGAATCTCCCACTCGTGTATTTGTTGCTGCGTCCTGCTTAGAAGGTCTGCTGGCTGGTTATGTATTCCTAGGATATATTCTGCTAGTAGGTGAACGGGATTGTGATTTGCCGATTTCCATATTGTTTGAGCTAGAAGGGACAATTTGGGATGAGTGTGTCCCCCTTTGTTTTTTCAGATAACACACTGTTGTCATGTTGTCTGTTCTTATTAAGACTGTTTTGTGTATGATCTGAGATTGAAATGCTTTGATGGCTAAGAACACAGCTAATAATTCCAAGTGTGTGATGCGTGTAAGTTGATTGTATTGAGTCCCATTTACCTTGTATTGTTAGATTGTTGAGATGGGCTCCCCAACCGGTCATTGACGCATCTGTTGTGATTATGGTCTGTGGCACTGGGTCTTGAAAGGACCGCCCTTTTGTTAAGTTGTTGTGCTTCCACCACTGCAGAGAATTTTAAGTCTGGAGGTCTAACACTAGATCCTGTAACTGACCCTGTGCCTGAGACCATTGTTGCGAGAGACACTGTTGCAGTGGTCTCATGTTTAGTCTCGCATATGGTACTACTGCTATGCATGATGCCATAATTCCCAAATGTTTCATGACAAATCTTACTGTGTAAGTTTGGTTGAACTGCATTTGTGCTATGAGGTATTGAAAAGCGTGTATTCGTTGTGGATTTGAGTATGCTAATGCTGTTTGGGTATTGAGAATTGCACCTAGATAAGGTTGAATTTGTGCTGGTTAAAGATGATATTTTTGGTAACTGATTGTGAACCCTAGTGTGTGGAGGGTATCTATTGTGTATTGTGTGTTGTTGGCATTGTAGAATGGTGCTCGATTTTATTAACCAATTGTCTAGATAAGGGAAGACATGTATGGTGGAGAAGTGTGGCACAATGGTTAGAGCTGCAGAGCCTGATGCTGAGATCTGGTCGAGGACCAGGGTTCAATTCCCACCTCAGCAGGTCTTGGGCTCAATTCCCTTGGACCAGATAATTTTTGCGTTGGTGCCTAATCTAATTAATGGGTCCCAATCTGTAACTCTGGGCAATAGCTTGCTTAATCTCCACAACGGCCCTCACAGCGCTTGGATGCTTGGCTTCACCCTGGGGCTGTCCAGGAGTGGGTGCCTCACAGGGAAAAGCCGGGAGGGGTTTCACAGCGGTATGCGTACAGCGCCTTGAGACCCTAACGGGTGAGTAGTGCGCTATACAAGTGCAAAGTTTACAGTTACAGTTTTTTATGTGGTGTCTTCTGAGGTATGCTGCTACTACAGCTAGACATTTTGTTAACACTCTTGGCGCTGTTGTTACTCCAAAGGGTAGTACTTTGAATTGGTAGTGGCTGCCTGATATTACAAACCTTAGGTACTTGCGGTGAGCTGGATGTATGGGAATGTGGAAGTAAGCGTCTTTTAGATCTAACAAGGTCATGTAATCTTGTTTTTGTAGCAGGGGAATGACATCCGGTAGAGAGACCATGTGAAAATGTTCGGACAGGATATATAAATTTAGAGATCTAGAATGGGTCTGAGAGTACCATCCTTTTTTTATATAAGGAAGTATAGCGAGTATACTCCTGTCCCTCACAGTGAGATGGGAACCATTTCTATTGCCCCCATGAGTAATGAAGATTGTAACTTTTTTTTCAGTAGAACAGTGTGTTCTGGAGAGTTTGTGAGAACGAGGGGAATATTTGGTGGAATGGAGAGGAGTTCTAGGCAATAACCATTGCAGATAATTGAGAGTACCTACTGATCTGTGGTGATGTTCTGCCAGTGAGAATGGAATTGTTGCAGTCTTCCTTACACAGGAGACGTATGGGATTGTGGTATGTTTGGGAAGTCATTGTTTAGTGGGTGTGGAAGCACCCTTTGAGGCTGTAAATTTTCCTCTGGCTCTGAGATTCTGTCCTCTGTAAGAACCTATAAATGACCCTCTTGAATAGTACTGCTGTGGTTGTTTTGGGTGGGAGGTGGAAGCTTCTGCAGTTTGGGATTTAAAACCTCCCCTAAACTGTGGTTTCCGAAAGGAACCCCGAAAAGGTGTGGTATAAAGGGCTCCCATGGCTTCTGCAGTATCAGTCTTTCCTGAGTTTCTCAATGGTAGTGTCTACTCTGGTCTGAAGACATGCAGTTTATCAAATGGCATATTAAGCACCCCCTGTTGTATTTCAAGTTTAAAACCTGAGGACCTCAACCATGCATGTCATCTGATTGTGATGCTAGTATTAAGTCATCTAGCTGCAGTGTCAGCGGCATCTAGAACAGACCTAAACTGGTTATTTGCAATAGCCAGACCCTCTTCTACAATTTGCCGAGCCCTCTTTTGGTGTTCTTTGGGTAGGTATTGCAAGAATTCTTGCATTTCATCCCAACGTGCCCTGTCGTATCTTGCCAACAGGGCCTGGGAATTGGCAATACGCCATTGGTTGGCTGCTTGTGTTGCCACCCTTTTTCCGTAGCATCAAATTTTCTACTTTCTTTGTCAGGGGGTGGGGGTATCCTCTGAAGTCTGACTACTGGCACGCTTCCTGGCTGCATTGACCACAATAAAACTGGTGGTAGTTGTTGTGTAATGTAGAGTGGGTCTGTTGGTGCAGGCTTAAATTTGTCAATCCTTGGAGTAAGAACCCTAGATTTAACTGGTTCTTTAATTATGTCCTCTGCGTGCCTAAGCATACCAGGAAGCATGGGTAAGCACTAGTATTGTTTATGGGTTGAAGATAGTGTAGTAAAAAGAAAATCCTCTTCTAAACGTTCTGCATGCATTTGGAACTCCTTAGTATTCAGCTGCCCGAGATATAACTTGGTTATAAACTGTACTATCCTCTGGGGGGGTGGTTTAGTAGGGTAGAGATCTGATCATTGGATGGTATAGGATCCGAATCGTACATGTCCCATGGGTCTACCGTGTCTCCCTGCGAATAAGTATGGGAGTGTGATGGTGACGGTAGTGGTGGTGGAGTGATAGGTGGTGGTGAGAAAGAAAGCTGCAGTCAATGTGGTGGAGAAAGCTGAAGAGGTGTTGGCTTTTGCTTTCACTTGAAAAAACTTGACGGTGGTAGGGCAGTATCAAGAGTCTCTTGAAATGGTAGCTTTCTTTTAGTCTGTGGAGGTGGAGAAGTAATAATTTTCCCAGTCTCTTTGTTGATTTGTATTCTTCTCTGCTTGCTGTCCATAACCTCCAAAATTGGTTGAATGCCAGATTACTCTATTTGATGTTCAGAGGTTGTTTTTGTTCCCTTAGAGGAATGTTCAGTGGATGTTTTGGGTATATGTTTAATTCGGGCCGAAATTCCTGTTTCTTCCGTATAGAATGATGTTTTCGGCTCAGAAGTGGACCAGAGGTGTTTCGGTCCGATAGAAATGGAAATGTCACCCATCTATGTTGGATAATTGCATGGCTCTCACCATTTCACATGATTGTTTTTGTGGTAACTCGTAGTCTACAATAAGGGTATGGATAAATAATGGAATTAACAATTGATTTATGTTATTTGGTAATATTGTTTTAGGAATTATTGGATGGATCATTATTTAATAAGGAAGTCCTGAGGAAATCCTAGGGGCACTCCCCCGGATGAAACACGTGTTGACAACGGATTAATGAATAGGGAGTTCCTTTTTGGTTTAGGAAGTTATGTTAATTAGATGAATCATGTGATTGTGAATATGAACATTGTTATACATATGTAGGTTTTTTCTTATCTTGCTTGGAGTATTTATGATTACACATAGGCTTTGCAATAGATTTCTATTTATGATTGTATACATGGTGTATTATTTTGTGTATTCCAGAATCCCAATGAAAGTAATAAATTCTGGTAATGATACATGTAGGAAAGTACCATCTTGCCTGGCATGTTACCCCCATTTTTCACTGTATATATGTTGTTTTAGTTGTATGTGTTACTGGGACCCTGGTAACCCAGGGCCCCAGTGCTCATAAGTGTGCCTGAATGTGTTACCTGTGTAGTGACTAACTGTCTCACTGAGGCTCTGCTAATCAGAACCTCAGTGGTTATGCTCTCTAATTTCTTTCCAAATTGTCACTGTCAGGCTAGTGACCATTTTTTACCAATTTACATTGGCTTACTGGAACACCCTTATAATTCCCTAGTATATGGTACTGAGGTACCCAGGGTATTGGGGTTCCAGGAGATCCCTATGGGCTGCAGCATTTCTTTTGCCACCCATAGGGAGCTCTGACAATTCTTACACAGGCCTGCCACTGCAGCCTGAGTGAAATAACGTCCACGTTATTTCACAGCCATTTTACACTGCACTTAAGTAACTTATAAGTCACCTATATGTCTAACCTTTACCTGGTAAAGGTTAGGTGCAAAGTTACTTAGTGTGAGGGCACCCTGGCACTAGCCAAGGTGCCCCCACATTGTTCAGAGCCAATTCCCTGAACTTTCTGAGTGCGGGGACACCATTACACGCGTGCACTACATATAGGTCACTACCTATATGTAGCTTCACAATGGTAACTCCGAATATGGCCATGTAACATGTCTATGATCATGGAATTGCCCCCTCTATGCCATCCTGGCATAGTTGGCACAATCCCATGATCCCAGTGGTCTGTAGCACAGACCCTGGTACTGCCAAACTGCCCTTCCTGGGGTTTCACTGCAGCTGCTGCTGCTGCCAACCCCTCAGACAGGCATCTGCCCTCCTGGGGTCCAGCCAGGCCTGGCCCAGGATGGCAGAACAAAGAACTTCCTCTGAGAGAGGGTGTGACACCCTCTCCCTTTGGAAAATGGTGTGAAGGCAGGGGAGGAGTAGCCTCCCCCAGCCTCTGGAAATGCTTTCTTGGGCACAGATGTGCCCAATTCTGCATAAGCCAGTCTACACCGGTTCAGGGACCCCTTAGCCCCTGCTCTGGCGCGAAACTGGACAAAGGAAAGGGGAGTGACCACTCCCCTGACCTGCACCTCCCCTGGGAGGTGTCCAGAGCTCCTCCAGTGTGCTCCAGACCTCTGCCATCTTGGAAACAGAGGTGCTGCTGGCACACTGGACTGCTCTGAGTGGCCAGTGCCACCAGGTGACGTCAGAGACTCCTGCTGATAGGCTCCTTCAGGTGTTAGTAGCCTATCCTCTCTCCTAGGTAGCCAAACCCTCTTTTCTGGCTATTTAGGGTCTCTGTCTCTGGGGAAACTTTAGATAACGAATGCAAGAGCTCATCCGGGTTCCTCTGCATCTCCCTCTTCACCTTCTGATAAGGAATCGACTGCTGACCGCGCTGGAAGCCTGCAAACCTGCAACATAGTAGCAAAGACGACTACTGCAACTCTGTAACGCTGATCCTGCCGCCTTCTTGACTGTTTTCCTGCTTGTGCATGCTGTGGGGGTAGCCTGCCTCCGCTCTGCACCAGAAGCTCCGAAGAAATCTCCCGTGGGTCGACGGAATCTTCCCCCTGCAACCGCAGGCACCAAAAAGCTGCATTACCGGTCCCTTGGGTCTCCTCTCAGCACGACGAGCGAGGTCCCTCGAATCCAGCAACTCTGTCCAAGTGACCCCCACAGTCCAGTGACTCTTCAGTCCAAGTTTGGTGGAGGTAAGTCCTTGCCTCACCTCGCTGGGCTGCATTGCTGGGAACCGCGACTTTGCAGCTACTCCGGCCCCTGTGCACTTCCGGCGGAAATCCTTTGTGCACAGCCAAGCCTGGGTCCACGGCACTCTAACCTGCATTGCACGACTTTCTAAGTTGGTCTCCGGCGACGTGGGACTCCTTTGTGCAACTTCGGCGAGCACCGTTTCACGCATCCTCGTAGTGCCTGTTTCTGGCACTTCTCCGGGTGCTACCTGCTTCAGTGAGGGCTCTTTGTCTTGCTCGACGTCCCCTCTCTCTTCAGGTCCAATTTGCGACCTTCTGGTCCCTCCTGGGCCCCAGCAGCGTCCAAAAACGCCAAACGCACGATTTGCAGCTAGCAAGGCTTGTTGGCGTTCTTTCGGCGGGAAAACACGTCTGCACGACTCTCCACGGCAAGAGGGATCCGTCCACCAAAGGGGAAGTCTCTAGCCCTTTTCGTTCCTGCAGAAACCTCAGCTTCTTCTGTCCAGTCGAAGCTTCTTTGCACCCGCAGCTGGCATTTCCTGGGCATCTGCCCATCTCCGACTTGCTTGTGACTTTTGGACTTGGTCCCCTTGTTCCACAGGTACCCTAGATTGGAAATCCACAGTTGTTGCATTGCTGGTTTGTGTCTTTTCTGCATTATTCCTCTAACACGACTATTTTGTCCTTAGGGGAACTTTAGTGCACTTTGCACTCACTTTTCAGGGTCTTGGGGAGGGTTATTTTTCTAACTCTCACTATTTTCTAATAGTCCCAGCGACCCTCTACAAGGTCACATAGGTTTGGGGTCTATTCGTGGTTCGCATTCCACTTTTGGAGTATATGGTTTGTGTTGCCCCTATCCCTATGTTTCCCCATTGCATCCTATTGTAACTATACACTGTTTGCACTGTTTTCTAAGACTATACTGCATATTTTTGCTATTGTGTATATATATCTTGTGTATATTTCCTATCCTCTCACTGAGGGTACACTCTAAGATACTTTGGCATATTGTCATAAAAATAAAGTACCTTTATTTTTAGTATAACTGTGTATTGTGTTTTCTTATGATATTGTGCATATGACACTAAGTGGTACTGTAGTAGCTTCACACGTCTCCTAGTTCAGCCTAAGCTGCTCTGCTAAGCTACCATTATCTATCAGCCTAAGCTGCTAGACACCCTATACACTAATAAGGGATAACTGGGCCTGGTGCAAGTACCCCTTGGTACTCACTACAAGCCAGTCCAGCCTCCTACAATACACATTTGGTGTTTTTCTAGATAGATTGATGTGTTTAATGCTTTGATTCATGTTATTGTTTTTCCAATCTACTTAGAGTTGATTTATTTCACGTGTGCCATTACTCTTTATTATAGCACATGTGAATCTATGTAAGATAAATACTGGAGAACCAGTGTACAGGTAAGTAACTTGTTTTTTCTCCAGTATTGAATCTTTCATGGATTCACATGCTTGAGTCAGGGTAGCTAACAGTAAGTAAACAGAGCGTGTAGGCAAATCCACTCTTAACAAGGTATACCTGAAATAAGATATGAAGTACTGAGCTTATCGGCTAACTGGAACACAGGCAATCAATCATAATAACAATTTAGCTGAGCATATGAACAATAAAACAAACTAAAAGATAATCTGTACCTTAATGAAAAAGGTGACGTAAGACTGTCTGTCTGCCCAGAAAGTATGGGCTTTTGACCATGTTGGTGCCCTGCAGATGTCTGGGAGCAACACTCCCGTGAGTAAGGCTGTGGATGTAGCCACCTTTCTGGTGAAGTGTGCAGCCACTTTTACTGAGAGTGGTCTTCCTGCTTTCTTGTGGCAAAGAGTAATAGCTGTCAATACCCAGTGAACAATGTTGCTTCTTAAGCATTCATACCCATTTCTAGGAGGTGTGAAAGAGATGAAAAGCTGCTCAGATTTTCTGAAAGCTATGGCAGCATTTTTTTATTTTTTGGAGAAGAGCGAAAAGTATATAGGAAATTTTTGAGACACCAACAGTCTCTTCCATTTTGCTATGTAATATTTAAATTGTGGAAAAAGCTCCTGCCTGCTCCAGGATAGATTTACATTCTATTGGTATAACTATAGATCCAAGCTCATGTTCATGAGTTGCCATGCTGACAAATTGAGAGACTGTATTTGTGGATGCAATATCTGACCGTTGCTCATGGAGTTTATGTTATCCATCGCTGGAACTGGATGGGTGGAGACACAAACAGTCTGAGACATTCCGCATCCTAATACGGTCTCGGCCATGCAATGCCAGGGCTGTTGGAATGAGATGACATGGCTCTTTCTTCTTCTTGCGTAACACCTGGGGAATGAGAAGGAAGGGAGTAAATGCATAGGCAAACATTAATGTCCACTGAATCTGAAGTGCATTTCCCAAAGACCCTCTCTGGGGGAATCTGCTTACAAACATTTCACACTGTTTTGTTGAATAGTCGCAAAGAGGTT
This sequence comes from Pleurodeles waltl, assembly GCF_031143425.1. NCBI lineage: Eukaryota > Metazoa > Chordata > Amphibia > Caudata > Salamandridae > Pleurodeles > Pleurodeles waltl. Next base: position 699,001,486 of record NC_090448.1, read on the forward strand.
GAGTTTTGGCGTACCCAGTTCCTTGAAGACATGAGACAGGAGTCTGTGATCCATTTCCAATTTGTGACATTGGCTGGTTGCCCTGCTGAGAAAATCCGCCCATACACTGTGTAATGATATTTGTGTTTTGACCGCTGACTCCATGTTGCACTAAGCCTAGCAGCACACCGTCACATTAGTGACCACCAACTTCATTTTGCCTATTGACTTTATTTTAGCATTAGCCACAGCCACGTTAAAAGGTGCAGAATTTTCCTCTCTTGCTTGTTCATAGTATAACTCCATATCAGTGTATAATTTTTCAGTGATTTTCTAAGGTATTTTTGAAATACCCAACTATACTGTCATTTTAACTTTTAGTTTTTTTAAGTGAATAGAAGGCTAGATAAATATATAGAAGATGCCTGCTTCGTAAGAGGCAGAGATCAGATGGACGTAAATTTCTAGCTCCTGGAGATGTGTTCCCCAACCATCCAAGGAAGTATTTGTTGTCATTAAAAAACGTTGCTGTGCTGCATCAAAGGAGAGACCTGGAAATATTTTGCCTTACTTTCCCCACCATGACAGAGCTTTCCTCATCGTAGGGGTGATGTTGACGATATCCTCGAACAAGCTGTGAATTTGAATCAACTGAACATCCAGCTGCTCCTGTAGAGGTCTCATTTGTAGAGGACAGTTTGGAATTAATGGCATGCACGAGGATAGCATCCCAACATTGATTTGTACGTCCTCCATGAAGTGGACTTTCTTCTTAGGAGGGAAGCAGCCATCCACATTATTCTTTGTACTGTGTCTGTGGTCAGGTAAGCTCTGGCGACAGTGGAGTCTATAATGGCCCTCAGAAATACCGACGACTGGGTTTGAATGAGAGATGACTTTTCCGTATTAAGTTTGAGCCCCAGAGACTCGAATAGCTGCAGACAAGCCAAGGTAGAGTCTTTTGCAAAGTGGAATGTGGATCCCTTGACTAACCAGGCGTTCAGGTAGGGGAATACCGGGGGGGACAATATACTAAGAAAGTGGTATAAGAATGAAGGTGCCCAACCAAATTAAGTGTTAGGATACTAGGGGCTGGGGGGAGTACAAATTCACCCAAGGTAAGTAATAGAAATCTCCCAGGCACCTGTTAGCAAAGGTACTATCTAGCTGGGGATCCCAAAGATTAACAGAGCCCCCACCCGTGGATACCCAGGAAAGTGGAGTACCTACATCAGGAAGACCAGGTGCATAGGGGTGAAGTGACGTCAGAAACCTTCGTTGGAGTCAATGGGAGCCTTGTTTACCCAGCTGCTGTCCCTACCTGTGGACCAGGTCGGTGAAACCCAAAGGTGGATCACGGACAAGAAGAGCCTAAAAATGAAGGCGACAGAGTCCAGACTACACGGAGATGTCCGGGTGGTGCAGGTAGGCAATGCCCACCCTTCTATGGGAGAAGTTCAGCAGGTTGGTGAAGGAAGGAGTACACCTGCGGAGTTCAGGTGATGGAGGAAGGTCCTTGGAGGCGCCCACAAGCTGTCCCACGTTTGTTCATCAGATTGCAGAGGGGGTCAGTGGTCAGAAGAACCACCAACAAGCATTGGAAAAAGCAGGAATAACTTGCAGGGAAGTATGCAGGATTTTGGGGACCGGCAAGGGCCAAGAGACTATCTTTGGGGGGGGGGGGGGAGTCAGGGCTGACCCTCAGTAAGTAGGAGAGCCAGCAGGATTTGTTGGAGCCCCCATGAGGGCCCACTGGCAGCAGGCACAGGGAGTCGCAGGGAGGCCTCAGCAGCACCACAAAGGGGTCATCCCACATCACAGAGGTTGCAGGGTGGATCATATTCTTCGAGTTGCAGAGTGCTGGAGGATAAGTCAACAAGTCTTTGAAACGGCAACAGATGTGGTGCACAGGGGTTTCGTCCCAGTGGCCACAGCGAAGGCCCACTGTCTCCCAAGTTGGATAGAAGAAAGTTGGACCTGGAGGGGACCACAGAACCACCACCAGTGTTGCACAGCCTTCTCGATGTCCGTGGGACAGCAGGATCCACCAGCTGGTCATGGTTGTTGAGGTCAAGAAATGAAATTTTTATAGCTCACTGCACTAAGGAATGCCCATTTGTATTCCATGCTGTGGGTTCTCAAAAGGGGTTGTAGGCCAGTTTACCGCCAAGTACAAAGTACATGCGATTGTGAACGGTTGAGAGCCCACTTTCATATAGAGTTATTTAACATGTAATTAATAATTTGAGATTAATACTCAGATTCAGGTTGGTGGATCAAAGTCTATTTATTATTGTCCTTTTAGGCCTAAAGATCTAAGCAGCTTGTAGATGTCATTTTTGAAGACAACTTCGAAGTTTCAGACCGGACAGCTGACACGTGTTTCGCCCCCTAGTGGTGAATATACCTTGGGCTTTTTCAAGGTTGTAAACAATACAAAGTAATTACAGCAGCTGTCAAAAAAAGAAGAGGACGCTGGAATGTCTTTTAGTGGTGAAAGTCATACAATGCATTAAAAAATAAAAATGGAAGGTATTTCGAAATACACCCACAGGAGCAATTTTGTAGACTTAAGGTGAACACTGGGCAAGGGTCAGGACCACACCAACAGGACACTCCGGGAAGCACTGGGGCAATGGGGATTGGTCTTTGTGGATTTAGGCTGCAGGCTCTGGCTGGGGTGCCAGTCTGGGACAACCAACAAGTAGGTCGCATACCAAAGTTGCTCCCGGACTTAGATGCACCTTTGGTCCTCTTCACCAGGGCCCAGGGGCGACTGATACAGGGGTGCCCTTTGGCATTAGGTTTCCTTGTCCACAAGCACTCGTGGCTGGAGAGTCCTGTGGTCTGAGTCTGCAGGCATCATCGGGGAGTCCAGGAGGGGTGAAACCACAGTGGACTCGAGCTCAGGAGAGCTAGGGTATGTCAATAACACCATAGGTCCACTTCAACTCTGGCCGGTGGTGACGGGTGCAGTGGTTGCTGGAGGTGTTGGGTTTCTTTTATCACAGAGGCTTCAGCAGAGGGGGCCTCAATTTAGGGGCAGTACAGGAAGTGCTAGGTGGCAGCCAATGGGTTGCCCACCTTTTGGGTGGCTACACCCTTTCTATGACCACTTCCACTGGGAAGTGGGCATTATCCTGAACCTAGTGGCCTAATTGCCTTCCAAACCAAGATGGAGGAATTTAAAAAGTGGTGTCCATTTCAGCTCGTCCACCTTAGAAATTGGACTTTCATGAAGTGGGAAAATCTCTTAAATCGGCCTAATTTTCCAGTCCGTCTTGCCACCAAAAGTGGGGCCAGGGCAGGGGGGTTAGTCATCTCTGCCTTTTGGAGAGCTGGTTCGCATTACAAAGGCGGCTAGGCCTTTGAAGCTTTCCGCCCAGGAATGTCCATACTGCCTGAATGCGGTGCCAACACCCCTGCCCAGTTCAGGCTTTTGTCTCTGGACCCAGAAAGTGCTGGCTCTCACATTAGGGGGTCAGAAACGTGGCTGAACTGGTCAGGACCAGTGAATTAACACTGATCTTCTGACAATTGATCATCTGGGGTAGTAGTTGGTAGTTTTCTGGGGGCATCTTTAAGGTGCCCTCTGGGTGCAATTATTGGTAAATCAGTGTGGGTTCACTAATACGTGATGTTGGATACCAAGCATCCCTAGCTTTAAATAAGCCATCATGTAGCTGGGAAACACGTAGTGACCAGTGCCCTATCTGAAATGGCTCCCCTGGTCACTTTCTATGTCTGAGAATCGACAAAGACAAAGCAAAGGAATATCTGCTTGTGCAGATGTGCCCTCACATGTAATATAATGCACTTTGCCTTAGGGATTTAAAGCCTGCTAGAGGGAAAAAATAACATTGCATGCAGTGTTCGGGGACAGGGCACAGAGGCTGTGTGCCATGTTGTGTTTACACTTTGGTCACACCAAGACATGCAGCCTGCAATGGCAGCCTCTCATGTGCTTGGTGAGGGGTCCCTTAGGGTGGCACAATTCATGCTGCAGCCCTTAGGAGCCCTCGTTAGAACCCCAGGCCCTTGGTACCAGGGGTACCATTTACTAGGGACTTACACAGGGGTACTAAATGTATTGGCAATTAGGGAAACAACTGTGCAGTTTTGAGGAAAGAGATGTGGTACTGGGGACCTGGTTAGCAGGAACACAGCACACTTTCAGTCGCAATTACATCAGATACGAGGCAAAAAGTGGGGGCTAACCATGCAAAAAAAGGGTGATTTCCTACAACAGTCTTGCCTTTCCACAGGACCTGCATGTCCTGAAAAACCTTTTCTTAGATCCTTCTGACACACTGGTAAAACAATGTACCTTAAAGCTGAATCCAAAGACATCCTTGAGAGGAGAAAAGGCATCAAAGGTTTACCAACTGTAACATCTGAACAGAGCTCAAAGAGACTCCCTCACACATGATGCACAGTTAGAAATCTGAGGTATGGTGGCTCTACAGGGAGAAGTGGTCCTGCTTCCAGCCTCTGACTGGCTAAAGCTTGGGTCTATTAAAACAATGTAAATTGGTTAACAATGTCACTTTCTTTTTCCATGTTATTCCAATGTACGTTTTAGTACTGCTTATTTTAAATACTGTGGGGCTCCCACCATGATGACAAGAAGGATTCAAGCATGTGACCCTATGAAAGGTTCAATACAGGTTTTGGAAAAGAACCAGAGGCTACCACACTACTGCTTTTCAGCTCCCAACCTTTGGCTAAGCATCCCTGGGACATCAACTTCAGACAGCACCAGCTGAAGAGTTTCTCTGGTTTGTGAATAGCCTTGAATTCCAGTGAAAAATGGAGTCTCTCACCGGACCACTGGACCTCACATGTCTGCTGATGTCGAGCCCAATGTCGTATCGAAGCTTCAGAGCACAACATTTGCCACCAAAATGTATATAGTAGTGGGTTAACATCCAACTAATGTTGCAAAAACAAGTCTAGCGATAGTTGTTGCCACAAAGCATATATCAATGTTATGTGGCACCTTGTACATGGTTGCCCAATATAATAACAATTGTGTTAAGTGTTATTTCCAAAACCTGCATACTGAATAATTACAAGCAACTGCATGCCAAAATTAACATAGCTTCTCACAGGTGGCAAACATATAGACATCATTCGCAGTATCAATTGATCATCTGGGGCAAAGTGCATCTCTGAAACAGTTCCACTGATACAGTCTACTGGGAGTATAATATAACTTGTGGACTGTTTTAGGATGTTGTATTAATATCTTAGCAGCATGCAAATACTTACTGCTTAATTGAAAACCGAGTACCACCATTTTATTTCTAACTGTTGAATAAGTTACTTACCTCCGGTAATGCCATATTTGGTAGAGACTATCTAGCTGCAGATTCCATACCTTAGAATTATCCCCAGGCGTCAGACTGGATACAGAAATTCTTGAGCAGTACCCCTGTGTGCCAGAAGTGTGGAGCCACGAATAATGCTGATAAACTGGCGTTCATCACTACAGGCATCAAGATGGTCAACCTGTGCAGAAACCTGTTTGCAAAGCAGGGAGGATCAATCAGGAATTTGAGGCTACATAGAGTCTCTACAAGATAAGGCGTACCCGAATGCAAGTCACTTGTTCATCTGATAGAGACTTCCAGCTGCACATTCCTTAGCTTAGAATAGATATCAAAGCAGTACCTTCCCAGAGGTGGGACTTCAAACAGATTAGACCAGAAATTTCTGCAGGCCCAAAAAGGGCAAATGTCTGTCACAACAGACCTGACAACCAAGAAGTAGCACTTGGGCAGCCTGTGCAAAGACACCCACAATGCTGCCTTACAGATGTCCAGGCCATGGACTCCGAATGCTAACGTAGTGGTCACAGCTTTGTCTCTATTGGAGTTACTTTTTGGCCACGGTTTAGCAGATCTTTGTGCACAGCACTATCAATAATGAGATGGTTTCTTTCTGCACAGCCTTCCCTTTTTTCAGCCTCACATACAGAACAAGCAGTGGACTGTCCACCCAGAACTCTAGTATGATCAATGCAGAATGCCAATTCACTTTTTGGGTCTAAACAGGTGAGTCTCTCCTCTTCCTTGAAGAGTGAGGGGGAGCAAAGAAGGTAGACAAGGTGATATTTTGGCCTCCATGGAAAGGTGTCACTACTTTCAGAAGGAATGAAGTACGAGTTCTCAGAGTCCGTTTGTCCGGATCGAATGTCACACAGAGAGGGTGCACAGAGTGTGTGTGCGCAGGTTGCTGACCCTCCTGTCCGATGTTCCGACCACCAGAAAAAAATATATTTTATGGTTAGTAACTGGAGTGGACAGCTGCGCAGTGACTCGAAGGCACGCACATGAGAAATGTTAAGGCCAGGTTGAGGTCCCATTGGGGCAAAATGAATGGCCTGGGAGGAAACAGGTGTTGCAATCCCTTGAGCAAACGACTCACAACAGGTGACTTGAATAAAGAAGGTTGGTCCAGCAATTGCAAGAAAGCAGATATGGCTGGCAAGTAATACCCATCACAAAAAATAGCAGCACTGGGACAATACAGCCAGCACTGAAACCTCATATGGTGGTCAGTAAATGGACTACTCAAGTGTAAAACAGACAGCGCTCATGCTGCAAAGAAGTGCAATCATGCACACTGCCCAAAGACAATGCCAATTAAACCATCCAACATAACACAATTTGAACTTACAAATTTGTGACTTTCTGTTGTCAAGATGTCTGTTCACAACACCTTTTTAATAAATAAGAATGGTGGGAAAAGGTGGGGGTACAAATACAATCTTTTCAATATCCAATGCGTTTTACATAGAGAGAGTAGAAATATTTGGCAATATGTCATCCAAACACACCCATAACAATAAACAGTTAAATCAAAGCATAGCCAACACATGTTTCATCTCTATCCAAGACTTCCTCAGGGTTACTGACATATGATTCAGAAGACTACAACCATAGTGGCCAATAATAACATTTTAAGTCTGCTAATGCCCAGCATTCTTGAGGTTTTAGAACTCAGAGATTTTGAGAAATTTGTCTGCACTACACACTTTGTGATATCCCCAAATACATGCTGACATTATAGATTCTAATTGCTTAAAATAAGCTTGAGGCATATGTGTAGTGACTAAACGAAATACTAATAAATATGTAGGTAAAATATTAATCTTAACTAAAATGATATCGGAAGCCTATCGCAATGCTGCAAGAGAATTGTGCAATCGATTAAAAGATTTGACAGTATAAAACTTGCACATCACATGTGGGTTGGAAGAAATACGGATACTCAGATACTTTACCACTGTTGAAGTTTTATATCCTTGTGAGTGAATTACATAATTGTTAAAAAAAACTCTGCTTTTGTAGTACTTAATGTGCATCCCGAGACTCTATCAAATTGCACTTGGGCGTTCTTTAATCATTTGTTCACCGTTTCCTTCAATAACCTTTGTTTTTTAGTACTTCCTTATCAGAACCGTTTCTTTTATCTAGCCAGTAATTTTATACAGCGCCAAGTCATTAAAAAGTATTAAAGCGCTTTACACACAACAATGGCCTGAGTACAGCAAACATGTCTTAGAAAAATTCAGAAGAGACTTGGGGAAGGTGGGGATAGAAAAAGCAAAGGAGATGCAGGGACTGGGAGCAGGGACGGAACAGCAGTGAAAGAAAGTAACTTCCCTACGAAAACATCGAGATTATTGCATTAATGTCTGAATCAGCGATAATAGGAATTGGCTTGAGTGGCATCTTCGATAATTCCCATTGGACGTTAAGATCTGAGGGTCCAGAGTCTACAAGAAAGGTTCTGAATAGGTGAGTTTTGAGATTCTTTTTTTAAGGACAAGTTCATGGGTTAGTTCGGACTACTAGTTCTTACTTTCATATAGACATTTTGAAAACCAGCTAGGCAGAATTTGTCTGCACGGTGTCTAGTTGTTAACTAGGAAAAATATAGGTTTGGATACTTCATGCTTTATTAGAAAGCACTGGTTGTTAGTTTGAGGGTATAAATCTAGATAAAAGGCGAGAAAAAGTGTGGGCTGAAATATTGTTAACTACAAACCAATTTTGAATATCTGGCTTTTGACACACAGCACTTTCTTGACACTCATGTCATGCCGATGAGGGTGTACACTGTGTTATTAACAAGACTGCCTCAGTAAGTAGGAGAGCCAGCAGGATTTGTTGGAGCCCCCATGAGGGCCCACTGGCAGCAGGCACAGGGAGTCGCAGGGAGGCCTCAGCAGCACCACAAAGGGGTCATCCCACATCACAGAGGTTGCAGGGTGGATCATATTCTTCGAGTTGCAGAGTGCTGGAGGATAAGTCAACAAGTCTTTGAAACGGCAACAGATGTGGTGCACAGGGGTTTCGTCCCAGTGGCCACAGCGAAGGCCCACTGTCTCCCAAGTTGGATAGAAGAAAGTTGGACCTGGAGGGGACCACAGAACCACCACCAGTGTTGCACAGCCTTCTCGATGTCCGTGGGACAGCAGGATCCACCAGCTGGTCATGGTTGTTGAGGTCAAGAAATGAAATTTTTATAGCTCACTGCACTAAGGAATGCCCATTTGTATTCCATGCTGTGGGTTCTCAAAAGGGGTTGTAGGCCAGTTTACCGCCAAGTACAAAGTACATGCGATTGTGAACGGTTGAGAGCCCACTTTCATATAGAGTTATTTAACATGTAATTAATAATTTGAGATTAATACTCAGATTCAGGTTGGTGGATCAAAGTCTATTTATTATTGTCCTTTTAGGCCTAAAGATCTAAGCAGCTTGTAGATGTCATTTTTGAAGACAACTTCGAAGTTTCAGACCGGACAGCTGACACGTGTTTCGCCCCCTAGTGGTGAATATACCTTGGGCTTTTTCAAGGTTGTAAACAATACAAAGTAATTACAGCAGCTGTCAAAAAAAGAAGAGGACGCTGGAATGTCTTTTAGTGGTGAAAGTCATACAATGCATTAAAAAATAAAAATGGAAGGTATTTCGAAATACACCCACAGGAGCAATTTTGTAGACTTAAGGTGAACACTGGGCAAGGGTCAGGACCACACCAACAGGACACTCCGGGAAGCACTGGGGCAATGGGGATTGGTCTTTGTGGATTTAGGCTGCAGGCTCTGGCTGGGGTGCCAGTCTGGGACAACCAACAAGTAGGTCGCATACCAAAGTTGCTCCCGGACTTAGATGCACCTTTGGTCCTCTTCACCAGGGCCCAGGGGCGACTGATACAGGGGTGCCCTTTGGCATTAGGTTTCCTTGTCCACAAGCACTCGTGGCTGGAGAGTCCTGTGGTCTGAGTCTGCAGGCATCATCGGGGAGTCCAGGAGGGGTGAAACCACAGTGGACTCGAGCTCAGGAGAGCTAGGGTATGTCAATAACACCATAGGTCCACTTCAACTCTGGCCGGTGGTGACGGGTGCAGTGGTTGCTGGAGGTGTTGGGTTTCTTTTATCACAGAGGCTTCAGCAGAGGGGGCCTCAATTTAGGGGCAGTACAGGAAGTGCTAGGTGGCAGCCAATGGGTTGCCCACCTTTTGGGTGGCTACACCCTTTCTATGACCACTTCCACTGGGAAGTGGGCATTATCCTGAACCTAGTGGCCTAATTGCCTTCCAAACCAAGATGGAGGAATTTAAAAAGTGGTGTCCATTTCAGCTCGTCCACCTTAGAAATTGGACTTTCATGAAGTGGGAAAATCTCTTAAATCGGCCTAATTTTCCAGTCCGTCTTGCCACCAAAAGTGGGGCCAGGGCAGGGGGGTTAGTCATCTCTGCCTTTTGGAGAGCTGGTTCGCATTACAAAGGCGGCTAGGCCTTTGAAGCTTTCCGCCCAGGAATGTCCATACTGCCTGAATGCGGTGCCAACACCCCTGCCCAGTTCAGGCTTTTGTCTCTGGACCCAGAAAGTGCTGGCTCTCACATTAGGGGGTCAGAAACGTGGCTGAACTGGTCAGGACCAGTGAATTAACACTGATCTTCTGACAATTGATCATCTGGGGTAGTAGTTGGTAGTTTTCTGGGGGCATCTTTAAGGTGCCCTCTGGGTGCAATTATTGGTAAATCAGTGTGGGTTCACTAATACGTGATGTTGGATACCAAGCATCCCTAGCTTTAAATAAGCCATCATGTAGCTGGGAAACACGTAGTGACCAGTGCCCTATCTGAAATGGCTCCCCTGGTCACTTTCTATGTCTGAGAATCGACAAAGACAAAGCAAAGGAATATCTGCTTGTGCAGATGTGCCCTCACATGTAATATAATGCACTTTGCCTTAGGGATTTAAAGCCTGCTAGAGGGAAAAATAACATTGCATGCAGTGTTCGGGGACAGGGCACAGAGGCTGTGTGCCATGTTGTGTTTACACTTTGGTCACACCAAGACATGCAGCCTGCAATGGCAGCCTCTCATGTGCTTGGTGAGGGGTCCCTTAGGGTGGCACAATTCATGCTGCAGCCCTTAGGAGCCCTCGTTAGAACCCCAGGCCCTTGGTACCAGGGGTACCATTTACTAGGGACTTACACAGGGGTACTAAATGTATTGGCAATTAGGGAAACAACTGTGCAGTTTTGAGGAAAGAGATGTGGTACTGGGGACCTGGTTAGCAGGAACACAGCACACTTTCAGTCGCAATTACATCAGATACGAGGCAAAAAGTGGGGGCTAACCATGCAAAAAAAGGGTGATTTCCTACAACAGTCTTGCCTTTCCACAGGACCTGCATGTCCTGAAAAACCTTTTCTTAGATCCTTCTGACACACTGGTAAAACAATGTACCTTAAAGCTGAATCCAAAGACATCCTTGAGAGGAGAAAAGGCATCAAAGGTTTACCAACTGTAACATCTGAACAGAGCTCAAAGAGACTCCCTCACACATGATGCACAGTTAGAAATCTGAGGTATGGTGGCTCTACAGGGAGAAGTGGTCCTGCTTCCAGCCTCTGACTGGCTAAAGCTTGGGTCTATTAAAACAATGTAAATTGGTTAACAATGTCACTTTCTTTTTCCATGTTATTCCAATGTACGTTTTAGTACTGCTTATTTTAAATACTGTGGGGCTCCCACCATGATGACAAGAAGGATTCAAGCATGTGACCCTATGAAAGGTTCAATACAGGTTTTGGAAAAGAACCAGAGGCTACCACACTACTGCTTTTCAGCTCCCAACCTTTGGCTAAGCATCCCTGGGACATCAACTTCAGACAGCACCAGCTGAAGAGTTTCTCTGGTTTGTGAATAGCCTTGAATTCCAGTGAAAAATGGAGTCTCTCACCGGACCACTGGACCTCACATGTCTGCTGATGTCGAGCCCAATGTCGTATCGAAGCTTCAGAGCACAACATTTGCCACCAAAATGTATATAGTAGTGGGTTAACATCCAACTAATGTTGCAAAAACAAGTCTAGCGATAGTTGTTGCCACAAAGCATATATCAATGTTATGTGGCACCTTGTACATGGTTGCCCAATATAATAACAATTGTGTTAAGTGTTATTTCCAAAACCTGCATACTGAATAATTACAAGCAACTGCATGCCAAAATTAACATAGCTTCTCACAGGTGGCAAACATATAGACATCATTCGCAGTATCAATTGATCATCTGGGGCAAAGTGCATCTCTGAAACAGTTCCACTGATACAGTCTACTGGGAGTATAATATAACTTGTGGACTGTTTTAGGATGTTGTATTAATATCTTAGCAGCATGCAAATACTTACTGCTTAATTGAAAACCGAGTACCACCATTTTATTTCTAACTGTTGAATAAGTTACTTACCTCCGGTAATGCCATATTTGGTAGAGACTATCTAGCTGCAGATTCCATACCTTAGAATTATCCCCAGGCGTCAGACTGGATACAGAAATTCTTGAGCAGTACCCCTGTGTGCCAGAAGTGTGGAGCCACGAATAATGCTGATAAACTGGCGTTCATCACTACAGGCATCAAGATGGTCAACCTGTGCAGAAACCTGTTTGCAAAGCAGGGAGGATCAATCAGGAATTTGAGGCTACATAGAGTCTCTACAAGATAAGGCGTACCCGAATGCAAGTCACTTGTTCATCTGATAGAGACTTCCAGCTGCACATTCCTTAGCTTAGAATAGATATCAAAGCAGTACCTTCCCAGAGGTGGGACTTCAAACAGATTAGACCAGAAATTTCTGCAGGCCCAAAAAGGGCAAATGTCTGTCACAACAGACCTGACAACCAAGAAGTAGCACTTGGGCAGCCTGTGCAAAGACACCCACAATGCTGCCTTACAGATGTCCAGGCCATGGACTCCGAATGCTAACGTAGTGGTCACAGCTTTGTCTCTATTGGAGTTACTTTTTGGCCACGGTTTAGCAGATCTTTGTGCACAGCACTATCAATAATGAGATGGTTTCTTTCTGCACAGCCTTCCCTTTTTTCAGCCTCACATACAGAACAAGCAGTGGACTGTCCACCCAGAACTCTAGTATGATCAATGCAGAATGCCAATTCACTTTTTGGGTCTAAACAGGTGAGTCTCTCCTCTTCCTTGAAGAGTGAGGGGGAGCAAAGAAGGTAGACAAGGTGATATTTTGGCCTCCATGGAAAGGTGTCACTACTTTCAGAAGGAATGAAGTACGAGTTCTCAGAGTCCGTTTGTCCGGATCGAATGTCACACAGAGAGGGTGCACAGAGTGTGTGTGCGCAGGTTGCTGACCCTCCTGTCCGATGTTCCGACCACCAGAAAAAAATATATTTTATGGTTAGTAACTGGAGTGGACAGCTGCGCAGTGACTCGAAGGCACGCACATGAGAAATGTTAAGGCCAGGTTGAGGTCCCATTGGGGCAAAATGAATGGCCTGGGAGGAAACAGGTGTTGCAATCCCTTGAGCAAACGACTCACAACAGGTGACTTGAATAAAGAAGGTTGGTCCAGCAATTGCAAGAAAGCAGATATGGCTGGCAAGTAATACCCATCACAAAAAATAGCAGCACTGGGACAATACAGCCAGCACTGAAACCTCATATGGTGGTCAGTAAATGGACTACTCAAGTGTAAAACAGACAGCGCTCATGCTGCAAAGAAGTGCAATCATGCACACTGCCCAAAGACAATGCCAATTAAACCATCCAACATAACACAATTTGAACTTACAAATTTGTGACTTTCTGTTGTCAAGATGTCTGTTCACAACACCTTTTTAATAAATAAGAATGGTGGGAAAAGGTGGGGGTACAAATACAATCTTTTCAATATCCAATGCGTTTTACATAGAGAGAGTAGAAATATTTGGCAATATGTCATCCAAACACACCCATAACAATAAACAGTTAAATCAAAGCATAGCCAACACATGTTTCATCTCTATCCAAGACTTCCTCAGGGTTACTGACATATGATTCAGAAGACTACAACCATAGTGGCCAATAATAACATTTTAAGTCTGCTAATGCCCAGCATTCTTGAGGTTTTAGAACTCAGAGATTTTGAGAAATTTGTCTGCACTACACACTTTGTGATATCCCCAAATACATGCTGACATTATAGATTCTAATTGCTTAAAATAAGCTTGAGGCATATGTGTAGTGACTAAACGAAATACTAATAAATATGTAGGTAAAATATTAATCTTAACTAAAATGATATCGGAAGCCTATCGCAATGCTGCAAGAGAATTGTGCAATCGATTAAAAGATTTGACAGTATAAAACTTGCACATCACATGTGGGTTGGAAGAAATACGGATACTCAGATACTTTACCACTGTTGAAGTTTTATATCCTTGTGAGTGAATTACATAATTGTTAAAAAAAACTCTGCTTTTGTAGTACTTAATGTGCATCCCGAGACTCTATCAAATTGCACTTGGGCGTTCTTTAATCATTTGTTCACCGTTTCCTTCAATAACCTTTGTTTTTTAGTACTTCCTTATCAGAACCGTTTCTTTTATCTAGCCAGTAATTTTATACAGCGCCAAGTCATTAAAAAGTATTAAAGCGCTTTACACACAACAATGGCCTGAGTACAGCAAACATGTCTTAGAAAAATTCAGAAGAGACTTGGGGAAGGTGGGGATAGAAAAAGCAAAGGAGATGCAGGGACTGGGAGCAGGGACGGAACAGCAGTGAAAGAAAGTAACTTCCCTACGAAAACATCGAGATTATTGCATTAATGTCTGAATCAGCGATAATAGGAATTGGCTTGAGTGGCATCTTCGATAATTCCCATTGGACGTTAAGATCTGAGGGTCCAGAGTCTACAAGAAAGGTTCTGAATAGGTGAGTTTTGAGATTCTTTTTTTAAGGACAAGTTCATGGGTTAGTTCGGACTACTAGTTCTTACTTTCATATAGACATTTTGAAAACCAGCTAGGCAGAATTTGTCTGCACGGTGTCTAGTTGTTAACTAGGAAAAATATAGGTTTGGATACTTCATGCTTTATTAGAAAGCACTGGTTGTTAGTTTGAGGGTATAAATCTAGATAAAAGGCGAGAAAAAGTGTGGGCTGAAATATTGTTAACTACAAACCAATTTTGAATATCTGGCTTTTGACACACAGCACTTTCTTGACACTCATGTCATGCCGATGAGGGTGTACACTGTGTTATTAACAAGACTGCCTCAGTAAGTAGGAGAGCCAGCAGGATTTGTTGGAGCCCCCATGAGGGCCCACTGGCAGCAGGCACAGGGAGTCGCAGGGAGGCCTCAGCAGCACCACAAAGGGGTCATCCCACATCACAGAGGTTGCAGGGTGGATCATATTCTTCGAGTTGCAGAGTGCTGGAGGATAAGTCAACAAGTCTTTGAAACGGCAACAGATGTGGTGCACAGGGGTTTCGTCCCAGTGGCCACAGCGAAGGCCCACTGTCTCCCAAGTTGGATAGAAGAAAGTTGGACCTGGAGGGGACCACAGAACCACCACCAGTGTTGCACAGCCTTCTCGATGTCCGTGGGACAGCAGGATCCACCAGCTGGTCATGGTTGTTGAGGTCAAGAAATGAAATTTTTATAGCTCACTGCACTAAGGAATGCCCATTTGTATTCCATGCTGTGGGTTCTCAAAAGGGGTTGTAGGCCAGTTTACCGCCAAGTACAAAGTACATGCGATTGTGAACGGTTGAGAGCCCACTTTCATATAGAGTTATTTAACATGTAATTAATAATTTGAGATTAATACTCAGATTCAGGTTGGTGGATCAAAGTCTATTTATTATTGTCCTTTTAGGCCTAAAGATCTAAGCAGCTTGTAGATGTCATTTTTGAAGACAACTTCGAAGTTTCAGACCGGACAGCTGACACGTGTTTCGCCCCCTAGTGGTGAATATACCTTGGGCTTTTTCAAGGTTGTAAACAATACAAAGTAATTACAGCAGCTGTCAAAAAAAGAAGAGGACGCTGGAATGTCTTTTAGTGGTGAAAGTCATACAATGCATTAAAAAATAAAAATGGAAGGTATTTCGAAATACACCCACAGGAGCAATTTTGTAGACTTAAGGTGAACACTGGGCAAGGGTCAGGACCACACCAACAGGACACTCCGGGAAGCACTGGGGCAATGGGGATTGGTCTTTGTGGATTTAGGCTGCAGGCTCTGGCTGGGGTGCCAGTCTGGGACAACCAACAAGTAGGTCGCATACCAAAGTTGCTCCCGGACTTAGATGCACCTTTGGTCCTCTTCACCAGGGCCCAGGGGCGACTGATACAGGGGTGCCCTTTGGCATTAGGTTTCCTTGTCCACAAGCACTCGTGGCTGGAGAGTCCTGTGGTCTGAGTCTGCAGGCATCATCGGGGAGTCCAGGAGGGGTGAAACCACAGTGGACTCGAGCTCAGGAGAGCTAGGGTATGTCAATAACACCATAGGTCCACTTCAACTCTGGCCGGTGGTGACGGGTGCAGTGGTTGCTGGAGGTGTTGGGTTTCTTTTATCACAGAGGCTTCAGCAGAGGGGGCCTCAATTTAGGGGCAGTACAGGAAGTGCTAGGTGGCAGCCAATGGGTTGCCCACCTTTTGGGTGGCTACACCCTTTCTATGACCACTTCCACTGGGAAGTGGGCATTATCCTGAACCTAGTGGCCTAATTGCCTTCCAAACCAAGATGGAGGAATTTAAAAAGTGGTGTCCATTTCAGCTCGTCCACCTTAGAAATTGGACTTTCATGAAGTGGGAAAATCTCTTAAATCGGCCTAATTTTCCAGTCCGTCTTGCCACCAAAAGTGGGGCCAGGGCAGGGGGGTTAGTCATCTCTGCCTTTTGGAGAGCTGGTTCGCATTACAAAGGCGGCTAGGCCTTTGAAGCTTTCCGCCCAGGAATGTCCATACTGCCTGAATGCGGTGCCAACACCCCTGCCCAGTTCAGGCTTTTGTCTCTGGACCCAGAAAGTGCTGGCTCTCACATTAGGGGGTCAGAAACGTGGCTGAACTGGTCAGGACCAGTGAATTAACACTGATCTTCTGACAATTGATCATCTGGGGTAGTAGTTGGTAGTTTTCTGGGGGCATCTTTAAGGTGCCCTCTGGGTGCAATTATTGGTAAATCAGTGTGGGTTCACTAATACGTGATGTTGGATACCAAGCATCCCTAGCTTTAAATAAGCCATCATGTAGCTGGGAAACACGTAGTGACCAGTGCCCTATCTGAAATGGCTCCCCTGGTCACTTTCTATGTCTGAGAATCGACAAAGACAAAGCAAAGGAATATCTGCTTGTGCAGATGTGCCCTCACATGTAATATAATGCACTTTGCCTTAGGGATTTAAAGCCTGCTAGAGGGAAAAATAACATTGCATGCAGTGTTCGGGGACAGGGCACAGAGGCTGTGTGCCATGTTGTGTTTACACTTTGGTCACACCAAGACATGCAGCCTGCAATGGCAGCCTCTCATGTGCTTGGTGAGGGGTCCCTTAGGGTGGCACAATTCATGCTGCAGCCCTTAGGAGCCCTCGTTAGAACCCCAGGCCCTTGGTACCAGGGGTACCATTTACTAGGGACTTACACAGGGGTACTAAATGTATTGGCAATTAGGGAAACAACTGTGCAGTTTTGAGGAAAGAGATGTGGTACTGGGGACCTGGTTAGCGGGAACACAGCACACTTTCAGTCGCAATTACATCAGATACGAGGCAAAAAGTGGGGGCTAACCATGCAAAAAAAGGGTGATTTCCTACAACAGTCTTGCCTTTCCACAGGACCTGCATGTCCTGAAAAACCTTTTCTTAGATCCTTCTGACACACTGGTAAAACAATGTACCTTAAAGCTGAATCCAAAGACATCCTTGAGAGGAGAAAAGGCATCAAAGGTTTACCAACTGTAACATCTGAACAGAGCTCAAAGAGACTCCCTCACACATGATGCACAGTTAGAAATCTGAGGTATGGTGGCTCTACAGGGAGAAGTGGTCCTGCTTCCAGCCTCTGACTGGCTAAAGCTTGGGTCTATTAAAACAATGTAAATTGGTTAACAATGTCACTTTCTTTTTCCATGTTATTCCAATGTACGTTTTAGTACTGCTTATTTTAAATACTGTGGGGCTCCCACCATGATGACAAGAAGGATTCAAGCATGTGACCCTATGAAAGGTTCAATACAGGTTTTGGAAAAGAACCAGAGGCTACCACACTACTGCTTTTCAGCTCCCAACCTTTGGCTAAGCATCCCTGGGACATCAACTTCAGACAGCACCAGCTGAAGAGTTTCTCTGGTTTGTGAATAGCCTTGAATTCCAGTGAAAAATGGAGTCTCTCACCGGACCACTGGACCTCACATGTCTGCTGATGTCGAGCCCAATGTCGTATCGAAGCTTCAGAGCACAACATTTGCCACCAAAATGTATATAGTAGTGGGTTAACATCCAACTAATGTTGCAAAAACAAGTCTAGCGATAGTTGTTGCCACAAAGCATATATCAATGTTATGTGGCACCTTGTACATGGTTGCCCAATATAATAACAATTGTGTTAAGTGTTATTTCCAAAACCTGCATACTGAATAATTACAAGCAACTGCATGCCAAAATTAACATAGCTTCTCACAGGTGGCAAACATATAGACATCATTCGCAGTATCAATTGATCATCTGGGGCAAAGTGCATCTCTGAAACAGTTCCACTGATACAGTCTACTGGGAGTATAATATAACTTGTGGACTGTTTTAGGATGTTGTATTAATATCTTAGCAGCATGCAAATACTTACTGCTTAATTGAAAACCGAGTACCACCATTTTATTTCTAACTGTTGAATAAGTTACTTACCTCCGGTAATGCCATATTTGGTAGAGACTATCTAGCTGCAGATTCCATACCTTAGAATTATCCCCAGGCGTCAGACTGGATACAGAAATTCTTGAGCAGTACCCCTGTGTGCCAGAAGTGTGGAGCCACGAATAATGCTGATAAACTGGCGTTCATCACTACAGGCATCAAGATGGTCAACCTGTGCAGAAACCTGTTTGCAAAGCAGGGAGGATCAATCAGGAATTTGAGGCTACATAGAGTCTCTACAAGATAAGGCGTACCCGAATGCAAGTCACTTGTTCATCTGATAGAGACTTCCAGCTGCACATTCCTTAGCTTAGAATAGATATCAAAGCAGTACCTTCCCAGAGGTGGGACTTCAAACAGATTAGACCAGAAATTTCTGCAGGCCCAAAAAGGGCAAATGTCTGTCACAACAGACCTGACAACCAAGAAGTAGCACTTGGGCAGCCTGTGCAAAGACACCCACAATGCTGCCTTACAGATGTCCAGGCCATGGACTCCGAATGCTAACGTAGTGGTCACAGCTTTGTCTCTATTGGAGTTACTTTTTGGCCACGGTTTAGCAGATCTTTGTGCACAGCACTATCAATAATGAGATGGTTTCTTTCTGCACAGCCTTCCCTTTTTTCAGCCTCACATACAGAACAAGCAGTGGACTGTCCACCCAGAACTCTAGTATGATCAATGCAGAATGCCAATTCACTTTTTGGGTCTAAACAGGTGAGTCTCTCCTCTTCCTTGAAGAGTGAGGGGGAGCAAAGAAGGTAGACAAGGTGATATTTTGGCCTCCATGGAAAGGTGTCACTACTTTCAGAAGGAATGAAGTACGAGTTCTCAGAGTCCGTTTGTCCGGATCGAATGTCACACAGAGAGGGTGCACAGAGTGTGTGTGCGCAGGTTGCTGACCCTCCTGTCCGATGTTCCGACCACCAGAAAAAAATATATTTTATGGTTAGTAACTGGAGTGGACAGCTGCGCAGTGACTCGAAGGCACGCACATGAGAAATGTTAAGGCCAGGTTGAGGTCCCATTGGGGCAAAATGAATGGCCTGGGAGGAAACAGGTGTTGCAATCCCTTGAGCAAACGACTCACAACAGGTGACTTGAATAAAGAAGGTTGGTCCAGCAATTGCAAGAAAGCAGATATGGCTGGCAAGTAATACCCATCACAAAAAATTGCAGCACTGGGACAATACAGCCAGCACTGAAACCTCATATGGTGGTCAGTAAATGGACTACTCAAGTGTAAAACAGACAGCGCTCATGCTGCAAAGAAGTGCAATCATGCACACTGCCCAAAGACAATGCCAATTAAACCATCCAACATAACACAATTTGAACTTACAAATTTGTGACTTTCTGTTGTCAAGATGTCTGTTCACAACACCTTTTTAATAAATAAGAATGGTGGGAAAAGGTGGGGGTACAAATACAATCTTTTCAATATCCAATGCGTTTTACATAGAGAGAGTAGAAATATTTGGCAATATGTCATCCAAACACACCCATAACAATAAACAGTTAAATCAAAGCATAGCCAACACATGTTTCATCTCTATCCAAGACTTCCTCAGGGTTACTGACATATGATTCAGAAGACTACAACCATAGTGGCCAATAATAACATTTTAAGTCTGCTAATGCCCAGCATTCTTGAGGTTTTAGAACTCAGAGATTTTGAGAAATTTGTCTGCACTACACACTTTGTGATATCCCCAAATACATGCTGACATTATAGATTCTAATTGCTTAAAATAAGCTTGAGGCATATGTGTAGTGACTAAACGAAATACTAATAAATATGTAGGTAAAATATTAATCTTAACTAAAATGATATCGGAAGCCTATCGCAATGCTGCAAGAGAATTGTGCAATCGATTAAAAGATTTGACAGTATAAAACTTGCACATCACATGTGGGTTGGAAGAAATACGGATACTCAGATACTTTACCACTGTTGAAGTTTTATATCCTTGTGAGTGAATTACATAATTGTTAAAAAAAACTCTGCTTTTGTAGTACTTAATGTGCATCCCGAGACTCTATCAAATTGCACTTGGGCGTTCTTTAATCATTTGTTCACCGTTTCCTTCAATAACCTTTGTTTTTTAGTACTTCCTTATCAGAACCGTTTCTTTTATCTAGCCAGTAATTTTATACAGCGCCAAGTCATTAAAAAGTATTAAAGCGCTTTACACACAACAATGGCCTGAGTACAGCAAACATGTCTTAGAAAAATTCAGAAGAGACTTGGGGAAGGTGGGGATAGAAAAAGCAAAGGAGATGCAGGGACTGGGAGCAGGGACGGAACAGCAGTGAAAGAAAGTAACTTCCCTACGAAAACATCGAGATTATTGCATTAATGTCTGAATCAGCGATAATAGGAATTGGCTTGAGTGGCATCTTCGATAATTCCCATTGGACGTTAAGATCTGAGGGTCCAGAGTCTACAAGAAAGGTTCTGAATAGGTGAGTTTTGAGATTCTTTTTTTAAGGACAAGTTCATGGGTTAGTTCGGACTACTAGTTCTTACTTTCATATAGACATTTTGAAAACCAGCTAGGCAGAATTTGTCTGCACGGTGTCTAGTTGTTAACTAGGAAAAATATAGGTTTGGATACTTCATGCTTTATTAGAAAGCACTGGTTGTTAGTTTGAGGGTATAAATCTAGATAAAAGGCGAGAAAAAGTGTGGGCTGAAATATTGTTAACTACAAACCAATTTTGAATATCTGGCTTTTGACACACAGCACTTTCTTGACACTCATGTCATGCCGATGAGGGTGTACACTGTGTTATTAACAAGACTGCCTTTTCTGCTAACCTGCAAAGCTTTAGGCAGTATTTTGATTGTGAAATTGCATCACGTGTGACTTCATCTAAAGCAGGGACTGCATATTTTTTTAAAGGTCAAATTTCCACTTCAGCATAGACCATGTGTCCAGATGCTGTCTTTAAACATAGTGGGTCATGCGTGTGACATGCACAGTTACATCTCACCAGTGGAATCATCATGATCAAGCTAAAGAACCCCAATAAAGCCTGCTGTTAAATCATGGTTTATTGTGAAAGTTCAAATCACCACCCAGAGGTAAATGTGAAAACCATCAGAACATAGCAAGTGGAATTTAGATGAGAATAAAAACATATCTAGAGAGGCTCCCATAAGGCCTTTGTAGAAATCAAATCCATCCCAAAGACTCTCACATTACATAAGGCCCCAGGTGCGGATGGGTTCAGTGGAGAATTCTACAAATTATATACTATCAATCTTACGTAGATACTGAAAAACATATTTCAACCCTGTTGAAACCCTAGTAGGGTTACCCAGTTGACAAAAGACGTGGTGATCGAGGAAAGGTCATTCAGAGAACTCATCCTATAGTCCAATCACATTACTGAATCTGGATGTGAAGATCAATATGAAAATACTTGCGAAAGACTGGCCACAGTCCTCCCAACTTTGCTTCATGAAGACCAATTAGGATTCTTGACAGGCAGACAGACTTTTGCTAATATCAGTTGCATACCCAACCTTGTCAAGATGACAGAGCGAAAACAACTGAAGGCAGATTTTTTGGCACCTGATGACAAATAAGCCTTCATTAAGGTGGACTGGCTTTTTTTTATCAGGGAAGTAATGGAGTGATTCAGGCTCAGAGACTCATTCATACTACTAGTGAGTTATTGAGGCCCAAGACCAGGAATATGCCCGGTGAAGCCTTCTCTGACATGTTTCAATGGAGGCCTAGGACACAATAAGGCTGTCTTTTGCCCCCACTACTCCATGTAACAGTGATACAACCATTAGCTAATAAAATATGCCTCGAGAACAGCATCAAAAGGTACCCATTCGGAGGTGTACATCATAAAATATCGCTTTTGTAGACAATGTGCTCCTCTCGTTTTTAGATCTGAGACAATCATTACCACCACTACACTGAATCATGTTGAAAGCTTTAGGATATAAAATCAATAACACTACATCTGAACTCCTACCCCTGGGATTGATGAAGACAGACACCTAATCTGTTAAAGATACAATCCCTTTCAAGATAACTAATTAGGCTGTATAGTTTCTATGCCTCAATATAACACACTGTAGGAAGTTGGCTCTGTATGTACTATTTCAAAGTAAGAAATAGCATGCATAGAGTCCAAGGCTTCCCCTTAGAGGTAGGATAGTGGCAAAAAAAGATAATTCTAATGCTCTATTTTGTGGTAGTGTGGTCGAGCAGTAGGCTTATCAGAGGGTAGTGTTAAGCATTTGTTGTACACACAGGCAATAAATGAGGAACACACACTCAAAGACTTACTCCAGGCCAATAGGTATTTATATAGAAAAATATATTTTCATAGTTTATTTTACACCCTCAGCGGCACAGGGGCGGCCAGGTGCAGAGTGCAAACAGGGGTCGGGTTTTCAGGAATCAATGGGGAGACCCGGGGGTCTCTTCAACGATGCAGGAAGGCACAGAGGGGGGGGCTCCTCTGGGTAGCCACCACCTGAGCTAGGCAGAGGGTCGCTCCTGCACTGGAGTTCGGTTCCTTGAGGCCCTGTGGGCTGCGGGTGGAGTGTGGTTTCCAGGTGTCGGGTTCCTTGAAGCAGGCAGTTGCGGTCAGGTGGAGCTTCTGGATTTCCTCTGCAGGCGTCGCTGTGGGTTCTCAGGGGGGTCAACTCTGGCTACTCACGGGCTTGCAGTCGCCAGGGAGTCCTTCCTGTAGAGTTTGATTTCCGCAGGTTGAGCCGGGTGCAGAGTGGAAAGTCTCCCGCTTCCGGTGGGAAACACGTGGTCTTTAAAAGTTGCAGTTTCTTGAACAGGGCCGCTGTTCGAGAGCTTCTTGGTCCTTTAGATGCAGGGTAGTCCTCGGAGGCTTCAGAGGTCGCTGGACCCTGTTGGATGCGTCGCTGTTGCAGTTTTCTTTGAAGTAGGGAGACAGGCCGCTGGGGCCAAATCAGTTGTCATCTCCATCTTCACTGCAGGGCTTCAGGTCAGCAGTCCTTCTTCTTTAGGTTGCAGGAATCTATCTTCCTCGGTTCTGGGAGCCCCTAAATACTCAATTTAGGGGGGCGTTTAGGTCTGGGAGGGCAGTAGCCAATGGCTACTGGCCCTGAGGGTGGCTACACCCTCTTTGTGCCTCCTCCCTGTGGGGAGGGGGGCACATCCCTAATCCTATTGGTGGAATCCTCCATCTGCAAGATGGAGAATTTCTAAAAGTAAGAGTCACCTCAGCTCAGGCCACCTTAGGGGCTGTCCTGACTGGGGAGTGACTCCTCCTTGTTTTTCTCATTATCTCCTCCAGCCTTGCCGCCAAAAGTGGGGGCAGTGGCCAGAGGGGCGGGCATCTCCACTAGCTGGGATGCCCTGTGGTGCTGTATCAAAGGGGGTGAGCCTTTGAGGCTCACCGCCAGGTGTTACAGTTCCTGCAGGGGGAGGTGAGAAGCACCTCCACCCAGTACAGGTTTTGTTCCTGGCCACAGAGTGACAAAGGCACTCTCCCCATGTGGCCAGCAACATGTCTGGTGTGTGGCAGGCTGGCAAAAACAAGTCAGCCCACACTGGGAGTCAGGTATGTTTTCTCTGGGTGTATTTCACAATAAAATGTACACTGGCATCAGTGTGCATTTATTGTGCTGAGAAGTTTGATACCAAACTTCCCAGTTTTCAGTGTAGCCATTATGGTGCTGTGGAGTTCGTGTATGACAGACTCCCAGACCATATACTCTTATGGCTACCCTGCACTTACAACATCTAAGGTTTTGCTTAGACACTGTAGGGGCATAGTGCTCATGCACCTATGCCCTCACCTGTGGTATAGTGCACCCTGCCTTAGGACTGTAAGGCCTGCTAGAGGGGTGACTTATCTATGCCATAGGCAGTGTGAGATTGGCATGGCACTCTGAGAGGAGTGCTATGTCGACTTAGTCATTTTTTCCCCACCAGCACACACAAGCTGGCAAGCAGTGTGCATGTGCTGAGTGAGGGGTCCCCAGGGTGGCATAAGACATGCTGCAGCCCTTAGAGACCTTCCCTGGCATCAGGGCCCTTGGTACCAGGGGTACCAGTTACAAGGGACTTACCTGGGTGCCAGGGTTGTGCCAATTGTGGAGACAAAGGTACAGTTTTAGGGAAAGAACACTGGTGCTGGGGCCTGGTTAGCAGGTCCCAGCACACTTTCAAATCATAACTTGGCATCAGCAAAGGCAAAAAGTCAGGGGGGTAACCATGCCAAGGAGGCATTTCCTCACACACACTACTTATTGAGATGGTACCAAGTTAACACCTCATTTGTAGAGGGAGATTAAATTGGATTTTCCAAGCGCGGTAGCCTATAGTTATCCTGACTAGGATGTCTTGCAGCTATTAAAATTAACCTAATCCCCAGATTGTTTTTGATCTTTCAATCACTACCAATTGGAGTATATGTAAGCTGCACAACTTACAATACACCCTCATCAAGTTTGTATGGCAAGATTCAGCACATAGGGTCTCTAGGAAAGTGCAACTGTCACCTTGAGATAAAGGAGGGCTCAGTTTTTGCCATATAAGTAATTACTAGAAAGTGGTACAGTTAAGTATTATAGGAGAATGGTCTAAAATCCGATGAACAATGGCTGTACATGGACTGAGCATTCGCGAACAGAACTTTGTGGAATGTTATGTGGCTACCATGTAAACAGACCACAAAACCTGTATTGCTGCCAAGTCCCTAGTACACTGATGGATATATGGAACAATAAAGCAATTCAATATAAAAACAAAATCACAATTTTCCCTTCAATTCTGATGTCTATGCTGGATAACCCAGTGTTTACATCTGGAGACTATATAATGAATTCAGACATGTTTCAGAAGCAAATGTTAGGCACCTTTATTGTCTGCAGACAAATATATAGCCTCCCTGAACAGGAGTGATTGTGCTGCCAACAGGTGAGGCACTGGGTGCTACAACCCATGATTAGAGAAGCTGTGACCAGACCATTTACAGAAGGGAATAAATTACTCATGTCATATCATGGAACCAAAGGGCGGGTTATCTTAGCACACCTCGAGTAGCCTTCATAGGTTTATGTAAGTAAATGGTCTACAACACTACAGAAATCAATTACCCACTGAGAGATGGGCAATACTGTGAAAAGACATTCATAGAAATGACATCTCTGTAGGGCACAGATGCTGGACAGAATGTGAGGAGGAGGGCACCTCATTGCATATCTGATGGACATGTCCTAAAATAAAGTATTCTGGCAGGAAGTCCTTACAGCCACCAAGGAGACAGGGGGAGTTCCCATACGAGACACTACAGATATTGTAATCTGAGTTATGAGTCCTCTAGAATGGGAGAGGAGCTTGCTGTAAATTGGAAACTCACATCAATTATTACTACAGCACACATGACTATGGAAACAAACAGCACCTCCAAAATGGCACGCAATGCTCTGGACTTTGGGATACAATGGCAAATGACTGGTAGAGAATGCTGCTAAAGATACAGTTTTTTACAGTCTTGGCAATTAGTGCTGTCACATAAGGAGTGAATTCAAGTGGAGATAACATGTCCTCCTAAACTGCGGGTGCTAAAATTTAATAATAATGCTCAACAAGCCATGAACTGCAAAGATTAAATGAAAGTTATGGAACCATTAAAAGTCTGTCTCTCTTAGACATTTTCTATAAGATCGCAACTGGTGAGACGTAGTCGTATATGAACTATGTGTCCAAGGGAGAGGGATTGTATTTTTTCTTGTTTTTTTGTGTGAGATCTGTAATTGCGATGGCTATGCTCTGTGTAGTTACAGGGAAAGGCTTCTTCGGCTTATGAAAACCCCAAATAATGCACCGACAAAAAAACATGTAGCAATGCCTTAATAAAAAAAAGAGAAAAAGAGGATTACCTTGATATGTTTTAATATTTTGCAAGTTCAGAAGAGTAGCAGCAAAAGGAGATCTCTCGTACAGGCGTGGGCTGCTCAACATGACCTACAGAAGCAAGAGCACAGGTTAAAAAGCAGAAAGTAGAGGCTTCCCGCTTATAATCCCAGAAAGCTGACCACTTTTATTCATAAACCACACCTACTTTATACATATTGTTGAGAAAGCACCACAGATGGTTCAAAGCAGACTTGGAAAATTCAATACACTTAAAAAGGAAAAGTGCATTAATGTAAAATTTTGTAAACCAATTGCAGGAGCTTTACAACTTCACAAGGGTAGTGGTACACTTTCCCAGTCCACTCCCATTTGTCTTAATTATTTACAATGCATTTTATAGCACAAAAAGGAACCCTAAAGTTGCTCTGGAGCACTTTTAGGACCCAATTACAAGTTGTGCAAAGCGGAATCCCACTCCTCACAATTAAGATATGGGCGATGTTCCCACATTCAGATTTATCGGGGTGGAAGCACAGGATCTGTTTTTACCAGCCAGGAAAACATGCTCAGATCAAGTGGTAAATGTGTCTGTAAAGTTGCCTGGGATTGGGAATTCCACAAAGGATGCCAACCAGTAAACCAAGGTCCGAAAGGTTATGCCCCATCTGTAGAGTTTAATTAGTAAAAGAAATAAATATGTGAGACACCAGTCAAAAACATTTATTTCGGCCACCCGGAATCTCTGCAATTATTTACACCTAACATACAAAAGGGATCCTTAGTGTTGGTTGGTAAGGTTAAGAACTCTTGTGCACCATTCTCTTAAACCAAAAACATAAAAAATATTGATAAAACAATGACATTTTCAAGTGGTTTTTTTAAACTATTCTTTACTTTTTGAATAAACAACAATGCTGATAACTACATATGAATATATTTAGCATCAAAAGAAATTCAGATCATCAAAGTACATTGTGGATTCAAACTCCACCACACTGTTACTTATTCCAAAACAAGCTCTTCCTTTGAGAGGGCAGCTGGAAACTAGAGTAAGAGCGGATACTGACAAACGTGTGTTCACTGAGAGATTAAAGTGAATCTAAGGCATCTGCAGGGACCCATGCCTCAATCCTGTCTTAATCTAGAAGCAAAACCTCAAACAATGAAATATTGCTACCCAACGTCTCACAGAACATAAGAGAAATGCTACACAATAGTAGTGGCATTCAAATTTAGTTTACTTTTCTGGCTTACAATTTGAGCAATACCAAACCTGAATAAGTTCAAATTCACTTTGCAGTTTAATTTACAGTGCCAAATTAGAATCTAAAAATAATAAAGTAAATATATCTTCAGCCAATGTACATATTTTACTTTCAAAACACTAGCAAACATATTGTTGTCAATTTCTTAACTGCATCACAAGCATGGATGCAGGATGCCTTTGGTCTGGCCAGATCTAACTTCAACTCTGACATTATTGGGTCCATAAGTAAACATTCTTATTTGTCTATTTGCCCAAGCATGCAACCAACAACATTTAACCTATTAATAACCAGATTCCCACATTCAAGACAGAGTTGCTAGAAATTGTCAGAAAGTTCCTTGAACAAAGGCCCCGAGATGAATAGCTCAACTTCAGGCATTAAATTATCCCCACATTATTAAACAGTTGGTTACAATGACACCAACTCCCGTTGCTTCAACATAGGCACGCCAGTCCTTGGATTCTACTTTAGCCCATGATGGTTCACAAAAAATGTCAGCTCCATCCTTAGAACGTCCCAACTCAAACTGCTCAATCTTGAGATGTGGCACATGTGGCCTTTGAATTTGTGCATTTGAAGCTCCACAATAGCACACTGAAATCATAACAGCAGCCAGAATCCTTTAACTCAGACATGCTTTGAGGCAAAATGCAACGGCTTTATGTGTACTCTTCCCATCACCACACTGAGTCATTATTACCAGTCACAATACAGCATCTTATGCGTTACCTGTTGGTCAAAAGAATGGGCTAGCCTATCTTTCTATTTGAAAACTCTTGGTAGCGATTGTAGCATACATTCAAAATATAGGGCATCAGTGTATTTTCAAAATACCTTTGATTACTGCATTTATGTAAGGGCTAATCTCTTCAAGACTGCCCTTGTAACTTCTTGGGCACTTACGTTTGACTTCACTCAAATTATAGGGGCACACTTTAAGCCACTCAACCTGTGCCCACCGCAGTTCCCTTCTTGGAAGCTAGTTTTTCTTGTAGCAATTCTCTCGCTCAGGAGAGTTACTAAACTCCAGCTTTTGTCCGTATAGTAATCTTTTATACAGGGGCACACACTCTAAGGTGGAGTGTGTCAAGGTGCACTGCAGTTTTAGGGGGGAGGGCCCACCAATCAACTTGAAACCAAAACTTATTTTTTTAAATGTTTATTTATTGTTATTCTATTAGTTAAAGGGTCACAGCAGATACAAACATGTGATTTACAGTACATCATATCAATTTGTAGCTTAATATACAGCAGTCTGTAGCGCATGAGAATACATGAGTACATTACTGTCCATCCATTATTCTCTTAGTGGAGCATATAACTGACAGTGTTGTTAAGGGCATCTCAAACCGCCATGCACAAGCAAAAAAAAAAAAAAGACTTATGTAACATCATTCACATAGCCTAATGGTCAGTCTGATCAGCCAAGAAAGATCTGCGTGGTGACCAAAAGTCTCTTGGGCGTGCTGCACCAGGGAGAGCGGAAGCAAATTACTACATAAAGCTCCTTGCAAAGAGCCATGTGTTTGAGCCATTCCTTGACGAACGGGGTTCAGCCTTGACTCTTATCACCACCACCCCTTTCCCCAATAGCATATTAGCCCTAATCTTAGTGTACACCTTAGAAATGGGTTTACCATCTACCTTCAGGTCCTCCGACCATTCAGATCTAATACGCAAACTGAGTCATCAACCTTCCCTATGCTTCATTGCAGAATTTAGGAAACAAATACTACACCTTCGAAGAAAAACACCTGGTCCCATTGCAAGCTAAACACTAGATGACAAGTGCGCACAGCATGTGACTCTGCAGGACTACAGGTTGCAAACCAGTTGTTACAGATGAGAAGTACTTTCCCATTTTGTTGTATTTCTGTCCGAGGTCAAGATCTGAGCTGTCTTTTAGAATCGGCTACAGTGACAAATAAATATGGAGCAGCTGAGAACGAAGGGCAGCAGTAAAATTGCTTACTACAATAATTAATTGCCTGACTGAAATCAATTTTGCCTCCGATTGGTAGGTTATTTAATAAACAAAACAATCTAATGCCTCAAGATGATTAATGCATGTCTGGGCCTATAGTACAATGTACTGTCTGCCGATTGCTAGAAACTCATAAGATGGTGGGTATTCTGATAAAACGATTTTAAAAGTAAAACAGACGCATGTGTCCCGAGTGGCCTATTTAAGACTATGCCTAGTGTTGTCTTGTTTACCGAGGTGAGCCATTCAGGAGGGATGAGAAAGGCACAAAGAACAGTATTGGCCCATATGTTAAGGGCAGCTAAGAAAATAAGTTGCAGCGCACTTAAAGAAAACTGCAATCATGTCACGGTCTTAGTGGAGCCATTCAATACGATTGAGACGGACACTTGACATGTGTTCCTAAATTTTGTGCATAAAGGGCACCTACTTTGATAGAATCTGGAAAAAGCTGACTGACTGATCTGGGCCATCTAAGTAACTACTGTAGGAAATGGCTCCCTGTTGCAGTTACCAACCCCCCCCCCCCCCCCCAATTTTTTGCCTGATATTGATGCTGACTTGACTGAGAAGTGTGCTGAGACCCTGCTAACCAGGCCCCAGCACCAGTGTTCTTTCACTAAAAATGTACCATTGCTTCCACAATTGGCACTCCCCTGGCACACAGATAAGTCCCTTCTAAAGGTACCAGTGGCACCAAGGGCCCTGTGACCAGGGAAGGTCCCTAAGGGCTGCAGCATGTGTTGTGCCACCCTAAGGGACCCCTCACTTAACACATGCACACTGACATTGCGGATTGTGTGTGTAGGCGGGGAGGCAAAGTCGACATAGCATCCCCCTCGGGATGCCATGCACACAAAATACTGCCTGTGGCATAGGTTAGTCACCCCTCTAGCAGGCCTTAAAGCCCTAAGGCAGGGTGCACTATACCACAGGTGAGGGCATAGCTGCATGAGCAATACACCCCTACAGTGTCCAAGTCTATTCTTAAACATTGTAAGTACAGTGTGGCCATATTACATATATGGTCTGGGAGTTTGACGAACTCCACAGTTCCATAATGGTTACACTGAATACTGGTAAGTTTGGTCTCAAACTTCACAGAATAATAAACCCGCACTGATGCCAGTGCTGGATTTATTACAAAATGCACAGAGAGGTCATCTTAGAGATGCACACTGTATTTTACCCAATCCTTCATTGCAGGACTGACTGGTCTGTGCCAGCTTGCCACTGAGACGGGTTTCTGACCTCCTGTGGTGAGAGCCGTTGTGCTCTCTGGGGCCAGAAACAAAGCCTGCACTAGGTGGAGGTGCTTCACACCTCCCCCTACAGGAACTGTAACACCTAGCAGTGAGCCTCAAAGGCTCAGGCTTCATGTCACAATGCCAAAGGGCACTCCAGCTAGTGGAGATGCCGCCCCCCCCCCCCAAACAGACACAGCCCCCACTTCTGGCAGCAAGTCCGGGGAGATAATGAGGAAAACAAGGAGTCACCCCCTCAGCCAGGTCCACCCCTAAGATGACCAGAGCTGAAGTGACCCCCTCCCCCTCCTTGGAAAATCCTCCATCTTGTTTTGGAGGATTTCCCCCAATAGGATTAGGGATGTGCCTCCCTCCCCACATGGAGGGAGACACAAAGAGGGTGTAGCCACCCTCAAGAAGAGTAGCCATTGGCTACTGCCCCACAGACCTAAACACACCCCTAAATTGAGTATTTAGGGGCGACCCTGAACCCAGGAAACCAGATTCCTGCAACCTGAAGAAAGAAGGACTGCGAACCTGAAAGCCCCGCAGAGACGACGGAGACGACAACTTGACTTGGCCCCAGCCCTACTGGCCTGTCTCCAGACTCAAAGAACCTGCACAGCGATGCATCCAGCTGGACCAGCGACCTCTGAGGACTCAGAGGACTGACCTGCAGCTAAAGGACCAAGAAACTCCAGAGGAAAGCAGCTCTGTCCAGAACTACAACCAAGAAACCATCTTTAAAGAAGACTCCAACCTCACTCCGGAAGCATGAGTCTTAACACTCTGTACCAGAAGCCCCCGGCCTGTGTCCAGAGGAACCAACTTGGCAGAGAGGACCCCCAGGTGACTTCAACGACGTGAACACCCTGAGTCAACCTCCCTGCACCCCCACTGTGATGCCTGCAGAGAGAATCCAGAGGCTCCCCCTGACATGACTGCCTGGTAACAAAGGAACCCGATGCCGGGACCAAGCACTGCACCTGCAGTCCCCAGGACCGAGAGGGACCACCTACCAGTGCAGGGGTGGCCAGTAGGCGGCCCTCATCCTAGCCCAGTCGGTGGCTGGCCCGAGAAGCCCCCCTGTGCCCTGCCTGCATCGCCAGAGTGACCCCAGAGTCCCTCCATTGCTTTCAATGACAAACCCAACACCTACTTTGCACACTGCACCCTGCAGCTCCTGTGCAGCGGAGGGTGTATTTTGTGTGCCTGTGTGTGTGTGTGTCCCCAGTGCTCTACAAACCCCCCCCTGGTCTGCTCCCAGAGGATGCAGGTACTTGCCCGCTAGCAGACTGGAACCAGAGCACCCCTGTTCTCCATAGGCGCCTACGTTACTTGGGCCCTCCTTTGACCTCTGCACCTGACCGGCCCTGTGTTGCTGGTGCTGAGGGTTTGGGGTTACCTTGAACCTCCAACGGTGGGCTGCCTATGCCCAGGAGACTGAACTTGGAAGTGCTTTACTTACCTGAGAAACTAACTATTACTTACCTTCCAGAGAAACTGTTGATTTTTGCACTGTGTCCACTTTTAAAATAGTGTATTGCCATTTTTGCCAAAACTGTGTATACTACTGTTTTAATTCAAAGTTCCATACTTACCTGTGTAAAGTACCTTACAATTTATGTACTTATGTAACTTGTGAATCTTGTGGTTCTGAAATAAGAAAATTATATTTTTCTATAAAAAAACCTATTGGCCTGGAGTTAAGTCATTGAGTGTGTGTTCTCATTTATTGCCTGTGTGTGTGTACAACAAATGCTTAACACTACCCTCTGATAAGCCTACTGCTCGACCACACTACCACAAAATAGAACATTAGTATTATCTAATTTTGCCACTATCAACCTCTAAGGGGAACCCTTGGACTCAGTGCACACTATCTCTCACTTTGAAATAGTATATACAGAGCCAACTTCCTACAACTACCCACCATTATTGGACGCATCAACGCTGTTTCAGTGGTAATGTAAACACAGTGGTAACAATGCACAAAATCTGCAAAAGAGGTAACAAAACAGCTATATGTAGAAGGACAAGTTGCAAGCCCTTCCCATAACTCCAAATGCCAACAAGTCCCAGAACATCAGGGCAGGTCTACTGACCTCCAAGTGGTGCAAGGTCTCAGGGTTCAGAGCCATTATATACCCAACATGGTCCTCTCTGCCAATGCTTGCTCCAAATAGAGCTGCCTCTTAACGGATTCCTTAATCAACCAACCACTCCACTTTAATACATAGCTGGTGTAGGAAAATGTTTTTGTTGCAGTATCCACCTCCCCACATACTTTCTGCCCCCTTATCGGCTACTAGATGGTTTGCGCTAGGACCAGCTAACCAGATCTCAATGCCAGTGCTCTTTCTTTTAACACCAGGTATGTCTGATTGTTTTACAATTGGCACAGGACTTTAGCACTCCTGTAAGTCTGAGTAAATGGTACTTCTGTTACCTTGTGTGGAAGGCTGGCCCTCTTTGTAGTGTGCAAAGCTAAGCACACTGTCAAGAGGGTCCAGGCAACCACACGTTGGTTTACAGGGGTAAAAACGAGATCACCTAATGCTCTAATTTTTAAGGTAGCTTGATTGAGCAGTCAGGTTAATCTTGGAGAAATGCAAAGTATTTGTTGTACTCGCAGCATCAATCTTACAACTCAGACACTCAAAGGAATAACTCGAGACCAATTTATAAAAACACTTCAGGTTTTTAATGTCATTTATAAGACCAAAATCATCAAAATTGGTTAAGCACTTTTTGAGTTATGAATTTTTAAAGTTTACTAAAAATAGTCTTTTTGTGCGTAACTACGCACCATAATAATCATTGGATGATAACCTTCAAAAATACATACAAGATTACACAGTAGGTTTACCAAGTTCTTCTTTTGCAGGTTGATCGAGGTAGTTGGTGGGCACACAGTGCCAGATGGAAAAGTTCGGGCAGCTCCCGGTTCTGGCAGGAGCAGCAGGAGGTCTCTGGAGCTGGTGCAGGGCCACTGCAGGGGATCACTTGAAAAAGCACAGGTAAATTTAAAGATGGATCTTCGGGGTACCCTTGGCGTGTCATGGTTGCAAGGGGTGGTGGAGCCTTATGGCACAGCAGGTTCTTTGGTGCAGGGTACAGGGCAGCCAGGTGCAGAGCATATCAGTGAGCCAGGAGCTGTGTGCAAGGATGCCCTCAGGAGCAGGAGGTAAGCTAGCTCAAGGGTTGTTTGCAGGATAACAGGGGCACTCAAATGGGAGGTCTGGGATGTTCCTGAAATCCCTTGACTGGGGCTTCCTCCTCGTCTCTTTGCAGCCCCAGGTGTGCGGTTTATCTTGGTGTCAGACATTGGTTGACCAACACCCAGTGTATTGGCATGGATTAGCCACTGGAGGGCTCAGTGCCACCAAACTTGGCACACTGGCAGGGTCTGTCCTCGCGGCCGTAGGGGTGCAGTTTGGTCCAGCTGCAGAATCTGGTTCTGGAGTTAGTGGCTGCTTATTGAAGTGACCCCCACTGGCTTGTTTTTTTGTGAGTTTAGAGTGGTACCCCCACTCTGGAGGGAGTTCTCTGGCGATTTGAAAAGCCTGGAGGTCCTCTGGGGTTTTTGTAGAGTTGTCCAGTTATCTGGCAGCGCCACAGCGGTGATTGTCAGGTCCTGGGTGGAGCAGGCAGGGTTTGGTGCCTTTTCTTTGGTGCAGCATGTAAACAGTTCTCAGACCTTCTTGGTGCTGGTCTTCTTCGGTCTGTCAAATCTGATTTCCTGGTCTACGGATGCCCACTAAATACTGTATTTAGTGGGTGTTCTTAAGGGGAACCTGGTAGTGACCAATGGGTCATCTACCTTAGGGTAGCTATACCCACTAAGTGATAACTTCCTGTAGGCACAGGTCACTTCCCTACATCTGATTGGCTATTTTCATTCCATCCAAGTCAGAAGAAAATGAAATGGAGTCCACCTCACATGCAACACCCTAGAGGTGGTGAATGCTAGGCAGGCCCACTCCTCCTGACCTCTGTGTGTTTTCCCGCTGTTGCTTCAGCCAAACATGGGGGTTTGCAATAGGGAGGCCATCTGCTGCCAGCAACAGTCTTGGGAGTCGAGTTTCAAGGGCGATAAGCCCTTTGAAGCTCTGAGGCAGGTTTGTGGACATTCCTGGGGGAGGTGGGGTGGCACCTCATCCCAGGAAAGACTTTGTTCTCTGGCCCCTGAGAGCAATGGCTCTCTCTCCAGGGGTCCAGAATCCTGTCTGGTGGTGGCAGGCTGGTTGGGACTGGCCAGCCACCATGCCAGGGTAGT
Organism: Pleurodeles waltl; assembly: GCF_031143425.1. NCBI lineage: Eukaryota > Metazoa > Chordata > Amphibia > Caudata > Salamandridae > Pleurodeles > Pleurodeles waltl. The sequence continues at coordinate 699,036,342 of NC_090448.1, forward strand.
TAGCTTTTGACGGGGGCACCTCTAAAGTGACCGCTGGGTACATTTTGTAATAAGTCCAGTACTGGTACCAGTTTGGATTTTCACTCTGAGTTGCTTGATAACAAACAACCAAGGGTTCAGAGTAGCTATCATGTTGCTGGGAAACTTGTACTGACTGGTATCCAGCACATGCATTTGAAATGGCTGCTCTGTTCACTTACTATGTCCCATGTTTGCTAAGGAGACAGTAGGGGCATATTGCTCATGCAGCTATGCCCTCACATACAGTATGGTGCACCCTGCCTCAGGGCTAGAAGGCCTGCCAGAGGGTTGACTTACCTACACTGCATGCAGTGTATAGTGGACAGGGCACACAGGATGTGTGCTATGTCGAGTTTTCCTTTTGGGATTGGACCAGGCCAATCAGTCTGTAATGGCAGTTCTGGGTGCATCTGGATACATGGCCCTAGAAGGTGAAACAATCAGTGCTGCTGCCATCAGGAGCCAACTTTTAGTACCCTAAGCCCTGGGTACCTAATGAAAATGTCACTTACCCAGTGTACATCTGTTCGTGGCATCAGTCGCTGTAGATTCGCATGTTTTGCATAGCTCGCCATCTGGTGTTGGGTCGGAGTGTTACAAGTTGTTTTTCTTCGAAGAAGTCTTTCGAGTCACGGGACCGAGTGACTCCTCCTTTTGTCTCCATTGCGCATGGGCGTCGACTCCATCTTCGATTGTTTTTCCCCGCAGAGGGTGAGGTAGGAGTTGTATTGTAGTAATAGTGGCCATGCAATGGAGTGACTAAGTATGTACCTATTTAAGGTTAAAATAATATATATACAAATAGTTGAAGGTACCTTCCGAACTGCTACAGGCTCCCGGGGAGGCGGGTGGGCACATGCGAATCTACAGCGACTGATGCCACGAACAGATGTACACTGGGTAAGTGACATTTTCAGTTCGATGGCATCTGTCGCTGTAGATACGCATGTTTTGCATAGACTAGTAAGCAGTTATCTCCCCAAAGCGGTGGCTCAGCCTGTAGGAGTGGGAGTAGTCTGAAACAATGTTCTTAATACGGCTTGACCTACTGTGGCTTGTTGTGCGGATAACACGTCTACACAGTAGTGCTTGGTGAATGTGTGAGGCGTAGACCATGTGGCTGCCTTACATATTTCTTGCATTGGGATGTTTCCTCGAAAGGCCATGGTAGCACCTTTCTTTCTGGTTGAGTGTGCCCTTGGTGTAATGGGCAGTTGTCGTTTAGCTTTAAGGTAGCAGATTTGGATGCATTTAACTATCCATCTGGCTATACCTTGTTTTGATATTGGGTTTCCTGCATGAGGTTTTTGGAATGCAATAAATAGCTGTTTAGTTTTCCTGATGCTCTTTGTTCTGTCAATGTAATACATTAATGCTCTTTTGACATCTAAAGTATGTAGTGCCCTCTCAGCTACGGAATCTGGCTGTGGGAAGAATACTGGAAGTTCCACTGTTTGATTTAGATGGAACGGTGAAATAACTTTTGGTAGAAATTTAGGATTAGTCCTTAGGACGACCTTATTTTTGTGTAGTTGTATAAAAGGTTCTTGTATTGTAAACGCCTGAATCTCGCTTACTCTTCTTAGAGAGGTAATGGCGATGAGAAATGCAACCTTCCATGTTAGGAACTGTATTTCGCAGGAGTGCATGGGTTCAAAAGGTGGACCCATAAGTCTAGTTAAGACAACATTGAGGTTCCATGAAGGAACAGGTGGTGTTCTTGGTGGAATAATTCTTTTAAGGCCCTCCATGAATGCTTTAATGACTGGTATCCTATATAGGGAAGTTGAATAGGTAGGCTGCAGGTATGCAGATATTGCTGCAAGGTGTATTTTAATGGAAGAGAAAGCTAGGTTAGATTTTTGTAAGTGAAGCAAGTAACCCACTACATGTTTTGGGGTTGCGTGTAATGGTTGGATTTGATTAATATGGCAGTAGCAAACAAACCTCTTCCATTTACTGGCATAGCAGTGCCTGGTGGATGGCCTTCTGGCTTGCTTTATGACTTCCATACATTCTTGGGTAAGTTGTAAGTGTCCGAATTCTAGGATTTCAGGAGCCAGATTGCTAGATTCAGCGATGCTGGATCTGGGTGTCTGATCTTTTGGTTGTGTTGTGTTAACAGATCCGGCCTGTTGGGCAGTTTGATGTGGGGTACTACTGATAGGTCTAGCAGCGTTGTGTATCAGGGTTGCCTTGCCCAAGTTGGTGCTATTAATATGAGTTTGTTTTGACTGAGTTTGTTTACCAGATAAGGAAGGAGAGGGAGAGGAGGAAAAGCGTAGGCAAATATCCCTGACCAGTTCATCCATAGGGCATTGCCGTGGGACTGCCCGTGTGGGTATCTGGATGCGAAGTTTTGGCATTTTGCGTTCTCTTTTGTCGCAAACAAGTCTATTTGAGGTGTTCCCCAGAGCGTGAAGTAAGTGTTCAGAATTTGGGGGTGAATTTCCCATTCGTGGACCTGTTGGTGATCTCGAGAGAGATTGTCTGCGAGTTGATTCTGAATCCCTGGGATAAATTGTGCTATTAGGCGAATTTTGTTGTGAATTGCCCAACGCCATATCTTTTGTGCCAGCAGGCTCAATTGCGTTGAGTGCGTTCCCCCTTGTTTGTTTAGATAATACATTGTTGTCATGTTGTCTGTTTTGACGAGAATGTATTTGTGAACTATTATTGGTTGAAAAGCCTTTAGTGCTTGAAAAACTGCTAGCAGTTCTAGGTGATTTATATGCAGTTTTGTTTGATGTACGTTCCATTGTCCTTGTATGCTGTGTTGATCGAGGTGTGCTCCCCACCCTGTCATGGAAGCATCTGTTGTTATTACGTATTGTGGCACTGGGTCTTGGAAAGGCCGCCCTTTGTTTAAATTTATATTGTTCCACCATAGAAGCGAGAGGTAAGTTTGGCGGTCTATTAACACCAGATCTAAAAGGTGACCCTGTGCTTGTGACCACTGTGATGCTAGGCACTGTTGTAAGGGCCTCATGTGCAGTCTTGCGTTTGGGACAATGGCTATGCATGAAGACATCATGCCTAGGAGTTGTAATATCATCTTTGCTTGTATTCTTTGTGTTGGATACATGCGTTGTATGATGTTGTTGAAATTTTGAATTCTTTGTGGACTTGGAGTGGCCACTCCTATTGTTGTGTTTATTATGGCTCCTAGGTATTGTTGTACCTTGCATGGCAGAATGTTGGATTTTGCGAAGTTGACTGTGAACCCTAGTTTGTAGAGGGTTTGTACGATTTGATTTGTGTGGTGTGAGCACGTTATTAACGAATGGGTCTTGATTAGCCAGTCGTCTAGATACGGGAATACATGTATTTGCTGCCTTCTGATGTGTGCAGCGACTACTGCTAGACATTTGGTAAAGACTCTTGGTGCGGTTGTTAAACCGAAAGGCAGTACCTTGAATTGGTAGTGTATTCCTTTGAATACAAACCTTAGGTATTTCCTGTGCGATGGATGTATTGGTATATGGAAATACGCGTCTTTGAGGTCTAATGTTGTCATGTAGTCGTGTAGTTTCAGCAATGGTAACACTTCTTGTAGTGTGACCATGTGAAAGTGGTCTGATTTGATGTATGTGTTTAGTATTCTTAGGTCTAGGATTGGTCTTAGCGTTTTGTCCTTCTTTGGTATTAAGAAGTACAGTGAATAAACTCCTGTGTTTATTTGTGTGTTTGGTACTAACTCGATTGCATTCTTTTGCAATAGTGCTTGAACTTCTATCTCCAGGAGCTCGGAATGATGTTTTGATAAATTTTGTGCTCTCGGTGGTATGTTTGGAGGGAATTGTAGAAATTCTATGCAATAACCATTTTGGATAATTGCTAGAACCCAAGTGTCTGTAGTGATCTCCTCCCATGCTTTGTAATAATGACCTATTCTTCCCCCCACTGGTGTTGTGTGGAGGGGGTGAGTGACATGTGAGTCACTGCTTAGTTGTAGGGGTTTTGGGGCTTTGAAATTTTCCCCTATTCCTAGGGAATTGCCCTCCTCTATATTGGCCCCGAAAGCCTCCCTGTACTGTCCCTGGTAACTGGATGTTGTTGCCTGTGAGGTACTGGCTTGTGTGGCCTGACCCCGAAACCCCCCTCTAAAGGGTGTTTTGCGGAAGGTGCTGTAATTTCCTCTGCTCTGCGGGGAGTAGAGTGCGCCCATGGCTTTAGTAGTGTCCGTGTCTTTTTTAAGTTTCTCAATCGCAGTGTCCACTTCTGGACCGAACAGTTCTTTTTCGTTGAATGGCATATTGAGAACTGCCTGCTGAATCTCTGGTTTAAACCCAGACGTTCGTAGCCATGCATGCCTTCTGATGGTCACAGATGTATTTATTGTTCTTGCAGCTGTGTCTGCTGCATCCATGGAGGAGCGTATCTGGTTGTTTGAAATGTTCTGTCCTTCATCAACCACTTGCTTTGCCCTCTTTTGTAGGTCTTTGGGTAGATGTTCAATGAGATGTTGCATCTCATCCCAATGGGCTCTGTCATAGCGCGCAAGTAGTGCCTGAGAGTTAGCGATGCGCCACTGGTTTGCAGCTTGTGCTGCGACTCTCTTTCCAGCTGCATCGAACTTGCGGCTTTCCTTATCTGGGGGTGGTGCATCCCCAGATGTGTGGGAGTTGGCCCTTTTCCTAGCTGCTCCTACAACGACAGAATCTGGTGGCAGCTGTGTAGTGATGAAAATAGGGTCTGTAGGAGGCGCTTTATACTTTTTTTCCACCCTTGGTGTGATTGCCCTACTTTTGACCGGCTCCTTAAAGATGTCTTTTGCGTGCCGAAGCATACCAGGGAGCATAGGCAGGCTTTGGTAGGAGCTGTGGGTGGCAGAGAGGGTGTTGAATAGAAACTCATCCTCGACTTGTTCTGAGTGGAGGCTTACATTGTGGAATTGTGCTGCTCTAGCCACCACCTGAGAATATGCAGTACTGTCTTCTGGTGGTGATGGCTTTGTAGGGTATGCCTCCGGACTGTTATCTGACACAGGGGCGTCGTATAAGTCCCATGCGTCCTGATCCTGGTCACCTTGGCTCATGGTGGTGTGAGCCGGGGAATGTGATGGAGTTTGTGCTGGTGAGATGTGAATTATAGGTGGAGGAGAGGGTGGCGGAGTAACCTTTTTCACCATTTTTGTTTGTGGTGTTTGGTCAGTTTGAAATTCCAGTCTTCTCTTTCTCCTAATAGGGGGAATGGTGCTTATCTTTCCTGTCCCCTGCTGTATAAAAATACGTTTCTGCGTATGGTCTACATCGGTGGATTGCAGGTCTTCCTCAAACCTATGCTTTCGCATTTGGGAGGTCATTGATTGCTCTTCTGTATAAGAGCCTGAAACTGGGTCGGTTGCAGGTTGTTTTGGCACCGAAACCCTGTCTGCATCTTTTTTCGGCTCCGAGGTGACTTTTTTCTTTTTCGGAGTCGAAACATCTCGGCGTCGATCTTCGTCGGTGCCGCTGTCTCGGCATCGAGCCGTGTCTACACCGCTATCTCGTGTCGATGTATGTCTCCAGCACTTTCTCGGTCCCGAGAAGGCTGCTTGCCGGTGTCTCGACCGGAGTCGGACGGTCTCGGCACTGTTTGGGCCTTTTTCGGTGCCGACGGTCGGTCACCGAATTTATGGGTGGAGCCATGGCCTGGTGGCAGTGGCGTCCCCTGGGCCTTGACAATCTTCTTATGAGTGGTTTTCGACGTCTTACTCACGGTTCGTGGATCGTCGAATTCCTCGGAGTCCGATTCGTGTATCGAAAAGGTTTCTTCCTCTTCTTGTATCTCGAACTCTCGGTGGGCTGTCGGCGTGGACGCCATTTGAAGTCTTCTGGCTCGACGGTCTCGGAGTGTTTTTCGGGACCGGAACGCACGACAGGCCTCGCAAGTGTCTTCACTGTGCTCAGGTGACAGGCACAGGTTACAGACCAAGTGTTGGTCTGTATAGGGGTATTTGTTGTGGCATTTGGGACAGAAACGGAACGGGGTCCGTTCCATCGGCGTTCTTCTACACGCGGTCGGGGCCTCCGAAATTTAGCTGTTTTTCCGTTCCGAAACTCGGAGAGACAGGAACATGTCCGAACCCGATGCTGGAAAAAAAACAATCGAAGATGGAGTCGACGCCCATGCGCAATGGAGACAAAAAGGAGGAGTCACTCGGTCCCGTGACTCGAAAGACTTCTTCGAAGAAAAACAACTTGTAACACTCCGACCCAACACCAGATGGCGAGCTATGCAAAACATGCGTATCTACAGCGACAGATGCCATCGAACGTACCATTTACTAGGGACTTATATTGGCAGCTAAAGGTGTTGCCAAATTACCTCTGCAATTTTTAGGGAAAGAACACCGACACTGGGGTAATGATTAGCAGGATCCCAATGCACTCAAGTCCAAGTTGCATCTAGAAACCAGTCAAAATGTGGTGGGGTGCTGCAACAAAGTGCCAGTTTCCCAAACCTAGGGCATGGGTACTTAAGAGGGTCCCTAACCTAAAGGCTGGAGGATATCTTATGCCACCCTATGGGACACCCACACAAATTGCATGCAGCCTGCCATCACAGACTGCCTGTCATGGTGCAAACCATGAGTGAAAACACGACATGGCACATTCATTGTATGTCATGCTAAAGCCCACTGCAGGTAATATATGTAAGTCACCTCTACAGCAGACCTTAAGAGCCCTAAGACAGGGTGCATTATAATACATGCTTGGGCATGTCTGCATGAGCAGATATGCTCCTGTGATGTCTAGTTCTATTGCTAGATAGTGCAAGTGAACAGGGAAGACATCTTAAGGTATGTATTGGGCACTGGTCACTAGGAGTTACACAGCTACATAATGGCTCCACTGAAACTTATGGAGTTCCGCCCCAAACACCTTGTCTCAATGAATCAATAATAATGCCGCTATTGGATTTATTGTGACAAGTACCCAGATGGCATCGTAGTGGTGTCCCCTGAAACCTACAAGCCCTATAGTGTGCTGGCTGACAGGTACCGACCAGCCTGCCACCACAACCTGGAGGAGGCAACCCTCTGCCCCAAGGCCCTTTTGGCACCAGGACAGGCAGGAAATTAGATAGTCAGGAGGAGTGATACATTGTCAGGCTAGTCACACCCCTAGAGTGGGCTTCATGAAGTGAACACAAAAAGGACAACTCCATCTTGTGTGTGGTGGAATTAGGTACTCTGAGACAGGGTGATGCCAACTCCCAACTGGAAGTGGTCATAATGGGAGTGTAGTGACTCCAACAGTACATAGCCCAAAAGCTACTACCCTACACTGCCCTTAATGCCCTAAAACTGAGCAATTAGGTGGTCCCTTGACACCAGGAACTCCGATTCGACTACTGGGAACCAAGGAAGAAATAAGAACGGAAGAGAGTGAAAACTGAAGACCTGAACCAAAGAATGGCGCAAGACCCTGCCAGGCTACTTGCCCTTTAACCACAGCTGGGACCAACTTTGCAGAGAGCTGGGCATCCTTCCCAAAGCCCTTGGAGGACTGCCTGGCACCTCACCAACCGGAAAATATCTCCCTCGGTACAGAGAAGCTGCTCCCCTGCATCTGAAGGCACTGCCTGCAAAGTCAGGTCCTCTATTCCATTGCCCATCTGGCCCATCGAGGGAACAACAAGCATGGAGAACAATATCTAGAGCTCAGCCCCGCCACTTCATCGAAGTCCAGATATGGTGAACCCTCCCAAAGTCTCCCTACACAAATACCCGGTGTACTAGACCCCTTGCAGCAACACAGGCTTGTTGGTGGTCCAATCTGGACTCCAGCAGCACAAAGGAAGACCTACCATTGAGTGACGTCAAGATCCACAAGCCCAGACTACAGAGTGGCCCAACTGCCCCGTTTCCCTTCTTCACCAAGACAAAGAGTGAGTCTCTGACTGCAGTGATCTGACGCCTCAAAGCAACACTGCACCCGAGCCAAACAGCCAGAGTCCGAGGGAGGCGGCTGTGCCCACGGGGTCCTGAGACCTTCAGAAGCGGAGCCCACCCTTGGGTTTGGCCAGACTTGGCCCTCAGTCACTACATGCAGCCTCTTTTTGCAGGGACAGAGAACCAAGAGTTTTTTTTTTTTTTTTAATAAGCACAACCCTGTTGGACAAAGCAATGTGAGCCCTCCAGCCCAAGTTTGAGTGGACAAACGGTGTCCCTGAGCACCTAAGACCCTTAAGACCTGAGCTACCCTTTGGGTTCAGTCGGACTGCCCACCCGCCCTCCCCCCAGTCCCTGCTTGCAGCCTCTTTCCCACAGGACAGTTTCCCATTGAAGTGAACGGGGCACTCGAAAATGCCCCTCGGCACCCGGATGCCCCAGTGCCATCCAAGGTGACCTGTTGGTGCTAACTTGGACCTTGCTCCATATTCACCTCAAGTCCAGGAGAACAGTCCCTTAAGTTGCTGGTAAGTGACCCTATGCAGCACATGTTTACTCCCCATAGGATAAGATTACCACTGGGAACCCAGAGTATAAGTGAATATTATTGCAACTTAAAAACTAATAACTCAAAAAGTACTTACCCAATTACGACGATCTTGGTGTCTAAATACATTAAAAATGTGTTATTTTCATAAATTAGTGCTGGGTTTCTTTATTCAAGGGGTGCCTTGCTAGCTGGCTGTGTGTGCAATAAATGCTTAAGACTATCCTTTAATAAGCCTAAACTGCTCGCCCCCACTACCACAAGAGAGCATTTAGGGTTATTATTTTAACACCTGTAAACCAATAAGAGTCATCTGTTCTATCTGCATAATGTAACCCTACATTGGTACACTGCATAGATAGCCAGCTTCCTACAGCTGGAATGCTTTGTAGTATTTCAGCAGGTCCGGGCACAGATCCTCAGCATTCTTGATATTGATAACGGTAAAGTAATTTAATCTGCAATACCTTAAAGCTCTAGTCATAATTCTTTAACCAATGTCTTCAGCAAAAAGTATCACCTTATATTTAATAGTGCTAACAGTAAGCTGTTTTATCTTTGAATATGGTAATTTCAACTATTCTTGCAGACCTTTCGGGGTTAGGTGAGTTGATGCTATATCACTGGTGTACATAAGTTGACATGCTATCAGTTCCACAACTTTAGAGCTAAATATTCCAAAGCCATTAACACTTCTAAGACGGTCACTCATAAAGCTAGTAAACAAGACTGAAGGAAGAACACAACCTTGAAGAAATTATACTCTGAAATCTGAGATCTTAATTTCTCTAACAGTAGTTATCTAAGGACTCTATTGAATATGTGCAGGAAAACTACATAGCAATCATGCAATTTGCTTTGCCAGAGTATACAGTATTTATAAAAGTAGAAGAGAAATACAACCTAGTTGTGTACAGTGTGGTTCTTCAGAAACCTCTTTTGCATCACTGGTTCATTCCCACAATTGTCACCCCATTCTGGTAATATGCATACAATTAACCTAGCAAGAAGTTTAGCAACTGGATTACATGAGTGCATCACAGCAATAGTCGGCCATATATTGAACTAACAGTACCAGACAGATACGTCAGAAAGTGATCCACGATGCATGCATATATATGAAATGCCTTTCAAAGAAAAAGGAAACAGTCCCAGAGGTGGGTAATTAGTATCACCTGACGCTGAAACAGCTAGATTTTTTTCTATGGGAAGAAGTTTATCAATATCTATTTTTGTCCAAATGACAGCTAGACATTAAACTAGAGACCGAACTACTGAGCCCCTGTTCCTCACAGTCAGTCAAGAGTCAGAAGCAGATGCCTTAAATCTGTGAAATACGTCATGGCCTAGAATTTGTTAAATCCCCATGGTTGTATGCATCTGATTGGCTACAGGAACCCAGAGATTGCCTGAAACCCCCTTAAAACGTTGCAGCTTGACCCTTCTTTTTAAAAGATCTTGAAAGGAATGCCTTGGAGCAGGACAGCACAGCTCCCACCAGGATACCAGAATCACTTCCAGGAAATATGGCAAAGGGTAGGAGAGAAGGGGAATTTAGTCCCTCCTACCCTGCCCCTCAGTTCTCTGCCTCTTTGTTTCTCCCTTGTGCTTTACATGCATTTCCATAGGGCTCTGCTCTGGCGCATTCTCCCCCGGGCCTTGTAGAATTATTACTAGTCTGGCCAATGCACCTATCTCTAGAGTGGACTCCACCAGTTCCAGGGAAGCAAAGTGCCAGTCTCCTTCTCATAGGGACCATTTCTGTGACTCATTACATTTCCTGAGTATGGCATGAGAGTTGATGCTTGAAGCAAGTGTTATGCTCCTATTGACCCACTTGCGCTTCCTGCGCTGTACATCGATTGTAATTAGCAGAAAATCTGTTTCTGTGTCCCCACTAAGAATTCAGCAAGTACTTCTCAATTCATCAGCATCAGTGAAAAATAGGATGGCTAAAAACAAAAAAAACAAAAAACAAGACAAACCATTTGGAAATTTGAATGCAAGTTTTCAGAGATTACATTTACCATAAATGCCTGATTTTCAACACATAAAGGGGTTTTATAGGAATTTCAAGGCAATGCCTAGCAGGTCTTTGTTGAGGCCAATAATCACACACCAGGGTGATTATCTCACTGAGAGCAGGACAGCAAGAGTCAACTGTTGTCAATATCTGCAGCATGATAGTTGTACCTACTTCCAGATAGTCGTCCCCAGTTCTCACAGGGAGTAAGCATCATTTAAATAATGTTTTAAATATGGTGTTGTGTTGATCAATAAAACTATGCACTAGGCCACATCTTCACCAGTATCATGCATATCCAATGCATTATGTTCCACTATCAGGCCAACATATTGAACGTTCACTCAGATATACCCCCAAACTGAGAACTTTAGAAGGTCTGACAATATGTTAAAGCAGAGCACAAAAAGAGAATTCTTCAAAATTTAAGTATGAAAAATGGTCATTGTAAAAGTTAAAAACACAGTTTAAAATTGTTATTACATTTGATTATTAAGGCTTGCATTCCCTTATAGTCCACATCAACAGCTATTAAATCTCATTTCAATGACAGTTTAATCCAAACTGAGAGCCCCAATTTGGCCCTCCTTGATCTAGAAACTCGGGCGAGGGTGTGATGGCTGCATGGCGAGGGTGTGAGTTATAGTGACCTTAGGGCATGAATTACAATTATTTGGGATAACTATAACTGGTAATTTTCGGTTTTGTACGAGTAAATTCGGAACCTGACTATAATGTCCCTGTAACCTTTGTTTTTTTAAGTGAATGTCTATGTTTTTAAAATTCTATTTCCTAACTTTAATGTCCCTGTAACCTTTGTTTTTTCCATGTGAATTTCTATTTTTTTCACGTAAACTAATTTTCATGAATATACATTAATCCAACCACTTCCAAAGGCTGTGTGCGGTGGTGGTTGGCCACAGGGTCTGGCTTGCAGCCGGGCCTTGTAGCCAACCCTCTATAACACCCCCTCCCCCCCACCCCCAACCACCCAACCCTGAGAGAGTAATTGAGAGATTCAGAGAGAGAGAGGGAGAGAGATTTAGGCTTTGATAAAGGATATATGTAGAATGAGGTATTTTAGGACAAATTAAAAAGAAAAGTGTAAAAGTGTATTTGTCATTTAAAACGAGTGAGAACATCCTTTCAGTATGAACCTTTAACTTTTGAAGTTTAAATTAAAGAAGGGAAAACACAACAGACACACCTGGAGTAGAACCGCCAGTTTTAAGTGTGAGGGTCTGTGACCTTAATCATTACACCACAGGTGACCCTTACCCTGCTGTTTCCAGGCAGATCTATGACATTTAACCCATGCATGTGATAGGAAAGAAATGTGAATGTTCTATCAATAGGCAGGTTTAACAGTCAAAACACTAGTGAATAAACACACACTGGCAAGCGATCCGAGAATTTGAACCTTCAACCTACTGAGTGACAGCACAAGATCTTAACCATTAGGCGAGAAGTGACTGACAAGCTCTCTCTCTCTCTTCTATCCCATTATTTGGGGGGTGGGGGTGGGCCGACGGCCCTGGGATGACATAGCAGGAGCCGGCCCTGGGGGGGTGGCCGTCCCCAGGTCCAGCAGTGGCTCCTTGAGGCGGGACGCGCAACCTCCCTCCAAAGGGTATTGCCCCAGGGAGGTGGTGGTCACCGGAGCTGCAGGAGGGCCAAGTGCCCCCCACCCCACATTGCATTTGGTTAAAGCCCTGTGGAGGTGGTGGTTCCCAGGGCTGCCAAGCAGTCCCCTGCATTTACTTTGACATTAGCCCCAGGGAGGTGGGGGGGAAGATGGCCAGGGTTTGGGCAGCATTTCATTTGATCAAAGCCCCAGGGAGGTGGTGTTCCCCAGGGCGGGGGGGGGGGGGGGATGTGCCGAGGGGTGGTGGTGGTTAGGGCCTTTTTTTCTAGTGGAATGTGCTTTTGGAGTTAATAGCTGCCTGTTTGCTTTAAAGTAGCATGTTTGAATACATCTTACAATCCATCTAGCTAATCCTTGTTTTGAAATGGGATTACCTTGATGAAGTGGTTGGAAAGCAACAACAAGTTGTTTAGTTTTCCAAAAGCCCTTTGTTCTGTCTACATAATACATTAGAGCTCTTTTAAGATCAAGAGTGTGTAGAGCTCTTTCAGCAGTGGAGTCTGGCTGTGGAAAGAAGACTGGCAATTCCACTGACTGATTAATGTGAAAAGGTGAAACCACTCTAGGAAAAACAAATGTTTTGTCCTAAGTACTTGGAAGAAGGGTTTTTCTAGAGTAAATGCCTGAATTTCGCTTAATATTTTCAATTAAGTAATTGCTACTAAGAAAGCAACCTTCCATGTTAGAAATTGAATAGCACAAGAGTGCATGGGTTTGAATGAGGGACCCATAAGTCTTGTGAGTACAATATTAAGATTCCATGCTGGAACTAAATGGAATAATGCATTTAAGTCCTTCCATAAATGCTTTTATGACAGGCACTCTAAATAGAGAGGTATGCTGTATGTTTTGTAGGTAGGCTGACATGGCAGTTAGATTAATCTTAATAGAGGAAAAAGTAAGATTTGCTTTTTTGTAAATAAAGCAAATAACACACAATATCTTGTACTGATGCTTTAAGTGGATCCATATTTTTAGGTTGACAGTAGTATACAAACCGTTCCCATTTATTTGCATAGCATTGTCTGGTTGTTGGTTCACATGCTTGTTTTAGAACGTTCAAACATTCTAATGGAAGCTGTAAATATCCAAACTATGTCATCAGGAGCCGAATAACTAAATTGAGCACTTTGGGATTGGGATGCCCGATTTGAGCTCTGTTCTGAGTTAACAGCTCTGGTCTGTTTGGAAGCTTGTGATGGGGTACTACTGACAGATCTAGGAGTGTTGTGTACCAGTGTTGGCGTGCCCACATGGGAGCTAAGAGCATCATGGTGAGAGACGTGTGATGCATTTTGTTGACCAGAAACGGAATTAACGGGACGGAGGAAAAGCATAAGCAAATAACCCTGATCAGTTGATCCATACAGCATTGCCCTTTGACTGAGGGTGTGGGTTTTTGGATGCAAAATGTTGGCATTTCGCGTTTTCGCTTGTTGAGAAAAGGTCTATGTTCGGTGCTCCCGACATTTAAATGTAATACTGAACTACCTATGGGTGAATCTCCTATTTGTGTATTTTTTTTGCTGCGACCTGCTTTGGTCTGCTAGCTGGATGTGTATTTGCAGGAAGTTGGCTCTGTATATACTATTACAAAGTAAGAAATAGTGTGCACAGAGCCCAGGGGTTCCCCTTAGAGGTAAGATAGTGGCAAAAGTAGATAATTCTAATGCTCTATTTTGTGGTAGTGTGGTCGAGCAGTAGGCTTATCAGCGGGAAGTGTTAAGCATTTGTTGTACACACACAGGCAATAAATGAGGAACACACACACACTCAAAGACTTACTCCAGGCCAATAGGTTTTTATATTGAAATATTTCTTTGCTTAGTTTATTTTAAGAACCACAGGTTCAAGATTTACAGTAAATACTTTAAATGTTAAGTACTTCACTTGGATACTTTAGGAACTTTGAATGAAAACAATACCATGTACAGTCTTTGTAAAAATGGCAATAAGCTATTTTCAAAGAGTACAGTGCAAAAATCAACAGTTCCTGGGGGAGGTAAGTAAAGGTTAGATTAGGAGGTAAGTAAAACACTTACAAGTCTCAGTCATGGGGCATAGGCAGCCCACCGTTGGGGGTTCAAGGCAACCCCAAAGTTACCACACCAGCAGCTCAGGGCCAGTCAGGTGCAGAGGTTAAAGAGGTGCCCAAAACACATAGGCGCCTATGGAGAACAGGGGTGCTCCGGTTCCAGTCTGCCAGCAGGTAAGTACCTGCGTCCTCGGGGCAGACCGTGGGGTTTTGTAGAGCGGGTGGGGGGTGGGGGTGGGGGGGGATGGGGGCACAAGTAGGCACACAACACACCCTCAGCAGCACAGGGGCTACCGGGTGTAGTGTGCAAAGCAGGCGTCGGGTTTTATATAGGTTTCAATGGAGGGACCCGGGGGTCACTCTAGCGGTGCAGGCAGGCACGGGGGAGGGGGGTGCTTCTCGGAACAGCCACCACCTGGGCGAGGCAGAAGGTCGCCTGGGGGTCACTCCTGCGAAGTTCGGTTCCTTCAGGTCCTGGGGGCTGCGGGTGGAGTGTTGGTTCCAGGTGAGAGGGGGAGCCTCTGGATTCTCTCTGCAGGCGTCGCTGTGGGAGCTCGTGAGGAGTCGTCTCTGGTTACTCACGGGCCCGCAGTCGCCAGGGAGTCCTCCCTGAGGTGTTGTTTTTCTGCAGGTCGAGCCAGGGGCCAGAGTGTAGAGTCTCACACTTCCGGCGGGAAACGTGAAGTCCTTTGAAGTTGCTTCTTTGTTGCAAAGAAGTAGCTGGTTTTAAACAGGGCCGCAGAGTTTCTTGGTCCTGTAGTCCAGGGCAGTCCTCTGAGGCTTCAGAGGTCGCTGGTCCCTGTCGGATGTGTCGCTGGTTGCAGGTTTTCGAAGTTGGAGACATGCCGGTAGGGCTCGGGCCAAAGCAGTTGTCGTCGTCAGTCTTCTCTGCAGGCTTGTAGGTCAGCAGTCCTTGTTTCTTCAGGTTGCAGGAATCTCATTTCCTGGGATCTGGGGTGCCCCTAATGTAGGAGGCTGGACTGGCTTGTAGTGAGTACCAAGGGGTACTTACACCTTGCACCAGGCCCAGGTATCCCTTATTAGTGTAGAGGGGTGTCTAGCAGCTTAGGCTGATAGAAAAGGTAGCTTAGCAGAGCAGCTTAGGCTGAACTAGGAGACGAGTGAAGCTCCTACAGTACCACTAGTGTCACATGCACAATATCATAAGAAAACACAATACACAGATATACTAAAAATAAAGGTACTTTATTTTTATGACAATATGCCAAAGTATCTCAGTGAGTACCCTCAGTATGTGGATAGCAAATATACACAAGATATATGTACACAATACCAAAATATGCAGTAATAGCAATAGAAAACAGTGCAAACAATGTATACTCACAATAGAATGCAATGGGGGCACATAGGGATAGGGGCAACACAAACCATATACTCTAGAAGTGGAATGCGAACCACAAATGGACCCCAAACCTATGTGACCTTGTAGAGGGTCGCTGGGACTGTAAGAAAAAAGTGAGGGTTAGAAAAATAGCCCACCTCAAGACCCTGAAAAGTGGGTGCAAAGTGCACCTAAGTTCCCCAAAGAGCACAGAAGTCGTGATAGGGGAATTCTGCAGGAAAGACCAACACCAGCAATGCAACAACGATGGATTTCCAGACGAGAGTACCTGTGGAACAAGGGGACCAAGTCCAAAAATCACGATCAAGTCGGGAGTGGGCAGATGCCCAGGAAATGCCAGCTGTGGGTGCAAAGAAGCTGCCACCGGATGGTAGAAATTATGGATTCTGCAAGAACGACAAGGGCTAGAAACTTCCCCTTTGGAGGATGGATGTCCCACATCGTGAAGAGTCGTGCAGAAGTGTTTTCCCGCAGAAAGACCGCAAACAAGCCTTGCTAGCTGCAAGGGTCACGGTTAGGGTTTTTGGATGCTGCTGTGGCCCAGGATGTCACCAATTGCGTGAGGAAACAGAGGGGGCGTCCAGCAAGACAAAGAGCCCACTCAGAAGCAAGCAGCACCCGCAGAAGTGCCGGAACAGGCACTACGAACTGGAGTGAACCGGAGCTCACCCGAAGTTGCACAAGAGAGTCCCACGACGCCGGAGGACAACTCAGGAGGTTGTGCAATGCAGGTTAGAGTGCCGGGGACCCAGGCTTGGCTGTGCACAAAAGGAAATCCTCGAAGAGTGCCCAGGAGCCGGAGTAGCTGCAAAACACTCGGTTCCCAGCAATGCAGTCTAGCGTGGGGAGGCAAGGACTTACCTCCACCAAACTTGGACTGAAGAGTCACTGGACTGTGGGAGTCACTTGGACAGAGTTGCTGAGTTCAAGGGACCTCGCTCGTCGCGCTGAGAGGAGACCCAGAGGACCGGTGATGCAGTTCTTTGGTGCCTGCGGTTGCAGGGGGAAGATTCAGTCGACCCACGGGAGATTTCTTCGGAGCTTCTAGTGCAGAGAGGAGGCAGACTACCCCCACAGCATGCACCACCAGGAAAACAGTCGAGAAGGCGGCAGGATCAGCGTTACAAGGTCGCAGTAGTCATCTTTGCTACTTTGTTGCAGTTTTGCAGGCTTCCAGCGCGGTCAGCAGTCGATTCCTTGGCAGAAGGTGAAGAGAGAGATGCAGAGGAACTCTGATGAGCTCTTGCATTCGTTATCTAAGGAATTCCCCAAAGCAGAGACCCTAAATAGCCAGAAAAGGAGGTTTGGCTACTTAGGAGAGAGGATAGGCTAGCAACACCTGAAGGAGCCTATCAGAAGGAGTCTCTGACGTCACCTGCTGGCACTGGCCACTCAGAGCAGTCCAGTGTGCCAGCAGCACCTCTGTTTCCAAGATGGCAGAGGTCTGGAGCACACTGGAGGAGCTCTGGGCACCTCCCAGGGGAGGTGCAGGTCAGGGGAGTGGTCACTCCCCTTTCCTTTGTCCAGTTTCGCGCCAGAGCAGGGCTGAGGGATCCCTGAACCGGTGCAGACTGGCTTATGCAGAGATGGGTACTATCTGTGCCCATCAAAGCATTTCCAGAGGCTGGGGGAGGCTACTCCTCCCCAGCCCTGACACCTTTTTCCAAAGGGAGAGGGTGTAACACCCTCTCTCTGAGGAAGTCCTTTGTTCTGCCTTCCTGGGCCAAGCCTGGCTGGACCCCAGGAGGGCAGAAACCTGTCTGAGGGGTTGGCAGCAGCAGCAGCTGCAGTGAAACCCCGGGAAAGGTAGTTTGGCAGTACCCGGGTCTGAGCTAGAGACTCGGGGATCATGGAATTGTCTCCCCAATGCCAGAATGGCATTGGGGTGACAATTCCATGATCTTAGACATGTTACATGGCCATGTTCGGAGTTACCATTGTGACTCTATACATATGTCGTGACATATGTCTAGTGCACGCGTGTAATGGTGTCCCCGCACTCACAAAGTCCGGGGAATTGGCCCTGAACAATGTGGGAGCACCTTGGCTAGTGCCAGGGTGCCCACACACTAAGTAACTTAGCACCCAACCTTTACCAGGTAAAGGCTAGACATATAGGTGACTTATAAGTTACTTAAGTGCAGTGGTAAATGGCTGTGAAATAACGTGGACGTTATTTCACTCAGGCTGCACTGGCAGGCCTGTGTAAGAATTGTCAGATCTCCCTATGGGTGGCACAAGAAAATGCTGCAGCCCATAGGGATCTCCTGGAACCCCAATACCCTGGGTACCTCAGTACCATATACTAGGGAATTATAAGGGTGTTCCAGTATGCCAATGTAAATTGGTGAACTTGGTCACTAGCCTGTTAGTGACAATTTGGAAAGAAATGAGAGAGCATAACCACTGAGGTTCTGGATAGCAGAGCCTCAGTGAGACAGTTAGTCATAACACAGGTAACACATACAGGGCACACTTATGAGCACTGGGGCCCTGGCTGGCAGGGTCCCAGTGACACATACAACTAAAACAACATATATACAGTGAAATATGGGGGTAACATGCCAGGCAAGATGGTACTTTCCTACACCTAAATACTAAATTTAGGGGTGTGTTTAGGTCTGGGAGGGCAGTAGCCAATGGCTACTCTTTGCCTCTTTGTGCCTCCTCCCTGTGGCGTTTGGGGCACATCCCTAATCCTATTGGGGGAATCCTCCAAAATGAAGGTTTTCTAAAGGCAGGGGTGACCTCAGCTCAGGACACCTTAGGGGCTGTCCTGACTGGTGGGTGACTCCTCCTTGTTTTTCTCATTAACTCCTCCAGCCTTGCCGCCAAAAGTGGGGGCAGTGGCCAGAGGGGCGGGCATCTCCACTAGCTGGGATCCCCTGGGGCACTAACAAAAGGGATGAGCCTTTGAGGCTCACCGCTAGGTGTTAAAGTTCCTGCAGGGGGAGGTGAGAAGCACCTCCACCCAGTACAGGCTTTGTTCCTGGCCACAGTGTGACAAAGGCACTCTCCCCATGTGGTCAGCAACATGTCTGGTGTGTGGCAGGCTGGCAGAAACTGGTCAGCCTACACTAGAAGTCGGATTGGTATTCAGGGGGCATCTCTAAGATGCCCTCTGGGTGTATGTTACAATAAATTCCACACTGGCATCTGTGTGCATTTATTGTGCTGGGAAGTTTGATACCACACTTCCCAGATTTCAGTGTAGCCATTATGGAACTGTGGAGTTCGTGTTTGACAAACTCCCAGACCATATACTCTTATGGCTACCCTGCACTTACAATGTCTAAGGTTTTGCTTAGACATTGTAGGGGCATAGTGGTCATGCACATATGCCCTCAACTGTGTCATAGTGCACCCCGCCTTAGGGCTGTAAGGCCTGCTAGAGGGGTGACCTACCTATGCCACAGGCAGTGTGAGGTTGGCATGGCACCCTGAGGGGAGTGCCATGTCGACTTAGTCTTTTTCTCCCCACCAGCACACACAAGCTGAGAGGCAGTGTGCATGTGCCGAGTGAGGGGTCCCCAGGGTGGCATAAGACATGCTGCAGCCCTTAGATACCTTCCCTGGCAACTGGGCCCTTGGTACCAGGGGTACCAGTTACAAGGGACTTATCAGAGTGCCAGGGTTGTGCCAATTGTGGAAGCAAAGGTAAAGTCTAGGGAAAGAACACTGGTGCTGGGGCCTGGTTAGCAGGGTCCCAGCACACTTTCAATCAAAACTTAGCATCAGCAAAGGCAAAAAGTAAGGGGGTAAACATGTCAAGGAGGCATTTCCTTACAAGGGACTTGTGCGTTTGGCAGACCAACAACACTAGATCTTGCAATAGACCCAGTGCTTATGACAATTGCTGTGAAAGGCACTGTTGTAGTGTCCTCATGTTGAGTATTGCATGCGGTACTATTGCTATGCAGGATGCCATTATTCCTAAGATTTTCATGATAAATCTTACAGTGTATTGTTGATTTGGCTGTATTTGTGGTATGAGATTTTGGAAAGCTTGTATTGTTTCTGAATTTGGATAGGCTAAGGCTCTTTGCGCATTTAAAATAGCACCTAGGTAAGGTTGTACCTGTACTGGTTAAAGATGAGATTTTTGGTAGCTGAGAGTGAACCGTAGTGTATGTAGGGCCTCTATTACATATTGAGTGTGTTGTTGGCATTGTATAAAATTTCTTGATTTTGTTAGCCAATCATCTAGATATGGAAAGACATGTATGTGTTGCCTTCTTAGGTAGGCTGCCACCACCGCTAGACATTTTGTGAATACCCTTGGAGCTGTTATGCCGAATGGTAGAACTTTGAACTGATAATGTTTTCCTGCTATCACAAACCTGAGGTATTTTCTGTGAGCTAGATGGATGGGTATGGAAAATGTCACTTACCCAGTGTACATCTGTTCGTGGCATGAGATGCTGCAGATTCACATGCTGTGCATTATCCTGCCATCTAGTGTTGGGCTCAGAGTGTTACAAGTTGTTTTTCTTGAAAGAAGTCTTTTTGAGTCACGAGACAGACGTACTCCTCCCTTTCGGCTCCACTGCGCACGGGCGTTGTAGGAAGTTGGCTCTGTATGCACTATTTCAAAGTAAGAAATAGCATGCACAGAGTCCAAGGGTTCCCCTTAGAGGTAAGATAGTGGCAAAAAGAGATAATTCTAATGCTCTATTTTGTGGTAGTGTGGTCGAGCAGTAGGCTTATCAGAGGGTAGTGTTAAGCATTTGTTGTACACCCACAGGCAATAAATGAGGAACACACACTCAAAGACAATTCCAGGCCAATAGGTTTTTGTATAGAAAAATATATTTTCTTAGTTTATTTTAAGAACCACAGGTTCAAGATTTACAATCAATACTTCAAATGAAAGGTATTTCACTTAGGTAACTTAGGAACTTTGAATCAGCAAAATAGCATGTACAGTTTTCACAAAAAATGGCAATAAGCTATTTTAAAACTAGACCGTGCAATTTTCAACAGTTCCTGGGGGAGGTAAGTGTTCGTTAGTTTTGCAGGTAAGTAAACCACCTACAGGGTTCAAAGTTGGGTCAAAGGTAGCCCACCGTTGGGGGTTCAGGGCAACCCCAAAAGGTACCACACCAGCAGCTCAGGGCCGGTCAGGTGCAGAGGTCAAAGTGGTGCCCAAAACGCATAGGCTTCAATGGAGAAGGGGGTGCCCCGGTTCCAGTCTGCTAGCAGGTAAGTACCCGCATCTTCGGAGGGCAGACCAGGGGGGTTTTGTAGGGCACCGGGGGGGACACAAGTCAGCACAAAAAGTACACCCTCAGTGGCATGGGGGCGGCCAGGTGCAGAGTGCAAACAGGCGTCGGGTTTGCAATGGGTTTCAATGGGAGACCCAGGGGTCTCTTCAGCGAAGCAGGCAAGCAAGCAAGGGGGGGGGGGGGGGGCTCCTCGGGGTAGCCACCATGTGGGCAAGGGATAGGGCCACCTGGGGGTCGCTTCTGCACTGGAGGTCAGATCCTTCAGGTCCTGGGGGCTGCGGGTGCAGCGGCTTTACCAGGCGTCGGGTTCTTAGAAGCAGGCAGTCGCGGTCAGGGGGAGCCTCTGGATTCCCTCTGCAGGCGTCGCTGGGGGGGCTCATGGGGGTCAACTCTGGCTACTCACAGGGTCGCAGTCGCCGGGGAGTCCTCCCTGTAGTGTTTCTCCGCAGGTCGAGCCGGGGGCGTCGGGTGCAGAGTGCAAAGTCTGACGCTTCCGGCGGGAAACGTGTTGTCTTTAAAGTTGTTTCTTTGTTGCAAAGTAGTTTCTTCTTTGGAGCAGAGCCGCTGTCCTCGGGAGTTCTTGGTCCTTTTAGATGCAGGGTAGTCCTCTGAGGCTTCAGAGGTCGCTGGGCCCTGGGGAACGCGTCGCTGTTGCAGTTTTTCTTGAAGTGGCTACACCCTCTTTGTGCCTCCTCCCTGAGGGGAGGGGGGGGCACATCCCTAATCCTTTTGGGGGAATCCTCCATCTGCAAGATGGAGGATTTCTAAAAGTAAGAGTCAGCTCAGCTCAGGACACCTTAGGGGCTGTCATGACTGGCCAGTGACGACTCCTTGTTTTTCTCATTATCTCCTCCGACCTTGCCGCCAAAAGTGGGGCCGTGGCCGGAGGGGGCAGGCATCTCCACTAGCTGGAGTGCCCTGGGGTGCTGTAACAAAGGGGGTGAGCCTTTGAGGCTCACCACCAGGTGTTACAGTTCCTGAAGGGGGAGGTGAGAAGCACCTCCACCCAGTACAGGCTTTTTTTTACTAGCCACAGAGTGACAAAGGCACTCTTCCCATGTGGCCAGCAACATGTCTGGTGTGCGGCAGGCTGCTAAAACTAGTCAGCCCACACTGGAAGTCGGGTATGTTTTCAGGGGGCATCTCTAAGATGCCCTCTGGGGTGTATTTCACAATAAAATGTACACTGGCATCAGTGTGCATTTAATGTGCTGAGAAGTTTGATACCAAACTTCCCAGTTTTTAGTGTAGCCATTATGGTGCTGTGGAGTTCGTGTATGACAGACTCCCAGACCATATACTCTTATGGCTACCCTCCACTTACAATGTCTAAGGTTTTTCTTAGACACTGTAGGGGCATAGTGCTCATGCACCTATGCCCTCACCTATGGTAAAGTGCACCCTGCCTTAGGGTTGTAAGGCCTGCTAGAGGGGTGACTTATCTATGCCATAGGCAGTGTGAGGTTGGCATGGCACCCTGAGGAGAGTGCCATGTCGACTAAGTCATTTTCTCCCCACCAGCACACACAAGCCGGCAAGCAGTGTGTCTGTGCTGAGTGAGGGGTCTCCAGGGTGGCATAAGACATGCTGCAGCCCTTGGAGACCTTCCCTGGCATCAGGACCCTTGGTACCAGGGGTACCAGTTACAAGGGACTCATCTGGATGCCAGGGTGTGCCAATTGTGGAAACAAAGGAACAGGTTAGGGAAAGAACACTGGTGCTGGGGCCTGGTTAGCAGGCCTCAGCACACTTTCAAATCATAACTTGGCATCAGCAAAGGCAAAAAATCAGGGGGTAACCATGCCAAAGAGGCATTTCCTTACAATATACATGAGGACATCATGCCTAGAAGTTTCATTACAAACCTTAATGGGTAGTGTTTGTTTGACTGTATGCTTGATGTTATATTTTGGAACGCTTGGACCCTTTGTGGACTTGGAGTGGCAATTGCTTTTTGTGTGTTGCTCCCAAGTATTGTTGTATTTGGGATGGTTGCAGAAGTGATTTTTGGTAATTTATAGAGAACCCTAGTTTGTGTAAAGTTTCTATAACGTATTGCGTGTGAAGAAGTCACTGTTGTTGAGTGTTGGTTTTTATTAACCAGTCGTCTAAGTATGGGAATACGTTCATGTGCTGTCTCCTTATGTGAGCGGCTACTACTGCTAGGCATTTTGTGAATACCCTTTGGGCTGTTGTTATCCCGAACAGTAACACTTTGAATTGATAGTGTACGCCGTGTATTACAAACCTTAAGTATTTTCTGTGAGAAGGATGGATGGGTATGTGGAAGTACGCATCCTTGAGATCCAATGTTGACATGTAGTCCTCCTTTTTTAGTAAGGGAACCACGTCTTGTAGTGTTACCATGTGGAAGTGGTCTGACTTGATGAAGAGATTCAGTGTTCTGAGATCTAAGATAGGTCTTAACGTTTTGTCCTTCTTTGGAATTAGGAAATATAGTGAGTAGATGCCTGTTCCTTTCTGATGGTTGGGTACTAGCTCTATTGCTTGTTTTTGTAATAGTGCTTGGACCTCTATTTGTAATAGGTTTAAGTGTTGTTTGGACAGATTGTGTGCCCTCGGGGGCACATCTGGCGGGAAATTTGTGAATTCTATGCAATAACCATGTTGGATAATGGCTAGGACCCATGCGTCTGTGGTAATGTGTGTCCAGTTCTGATAGTATGCGGTAAGTCTCCCCCCCACTGGTGATAAGTGTTGGGGTGTTGTGACCTTGGAGTCACTGTTTGGTTTGGCTTGTTTTAGGTGTCTGGAACTTTCCCCTTCCTCTTGGGAATTGTCCTCCTCTATATGAGCCACAAAACCCTCCCCTCTGGTATTGTGCCCGATAGGTGGGTCTGGTTTGAGAGGTGGAAGGCTCTGGTGTTGGCATTCGAAAACCCCCTCTGAATTGTGGCTTTCTAAATGTGCCTCTGCCTTGTGGGGAGTAGAGCGCGCCCATGGCTTTGGCTGTGTCCATATCTTTCTTTAATTTTTCAATTGTTGTGTCCACTTCCGGCCCAAACAATTGTTCTTGGTTAAAAGGCATGTTCAACACCGCTTGTTGGATTTCTGGCTTGAATCCAGAGCTTCTTAACCATGCATGCCTGCGAATGGTTACCGCAGTGTTGAGCGTTCTTGCTGCCGTGTCTGCCGAGTCTAGTGTGGACCTTATTTGGTTGTTAGATATTGCCTGTCCTTCTTCCATAACCTGCTGGGCATGTTTCTGGTGTTCTTTGGGCAATTGTTGTATAATAGGTTGTATGTCGTCCCAGTGTGCCCTATCGTAGCGAGCAAGTAGGGCTTGCGAATTAGCGATCCGCCATTGATTGGCTGCCTGTGCTGCCACTCGTTTGCCCGCTGCGTCAAACTTTCTACTCTCTTTGTCAGGCGGTGGAGCGTCTCTAACGATTCAGAGTTTGCCCTCTTTATTGCTGCTCCTACAACCACAGAGTCTGGTGTAAGTTGTTGTGTTATAAACACAGAGTCCGTTGGGGGAGGCTTGTACTTCTTCTCCACCCTAGGCGTGATAGCCCTTCCTTTAACTGGCTCCTGGAATACTTGTTTTGCATGTTTAAGCATACCCGGGAGCATTGGCAGACTCTGGTAGGATGCGTGGGTGGATGCCAAGGTGTTGAACAGGAAATCATCCTCTATTGGCTCAGAATGCATTGCTACGTTGTGGAACGTAGCTGCCCTGGATAGTACCTGCGTATTTGCAGTACTGTCCTCTGGAGGTGACTGCTTTGTTGGGTAACAATCCGGACTGTTATCTGATACTGGCGCATCATATAAGTCCCATGCATCAGGATCATCCTGTGTCATCCCTGTATGTGTAGGTGACTGCATTGGAGGTGTTCCCACTGGAGATAGTTGTGGTGAGTGTAGTGGGGAAGGTTGTGGTGAAAATCTTGGTGGTGGGGATTTTTCTCTGGCCACCTTTGCCTTTATTTCGGTCTCCTGAAATGCCAGTTTTCTTTTGGTCTTAATTGGAGGAAGAGTTTGTATTTTCCCAGTCTCTTTCTGGATATGCAACCTCCTTTGCGTATGGTCTGGTTTATCCATACTTATTTCCTGCTCAAACTGTGTTTTTCATGCATTTGGCTGGAAAGTCCTTGCTCTTCTGTTTAAGAGCTTCTTTTCGGCTCCGAAGCCGCTTTTTTCGGTACCGATGTTTCCGAAACTGTCTTTTTCGGTTCCGACAAAATTTTTCTCACCTTGGGTGAGTTGAACTCTCGGTGTCGAGATCGTTCGGTGCCGGAATCTCGACCGGAGTCGGAAGTCTTCGGCAAATCTTTGCCCTTTTTCGGTGCCAATGTTTGGTCACCTTCTTTTCGATGGGTTAAGCCATGGCCTGCTGGTGGTGGCGTCCCCTTGGCCTTAACGATCTTGGTGTGAGTTTTGGACGGGGCAATTTTACTCACTGTTCGCTGCACCGTCGAGGGTCGCTCACTTTCGGATTCGTCAGAGTCCGTCCCCTGGATGGAAATTCTTTCCTCCTCTCCGACGTCGAGTTCTCTCGGTGTCTACGCCATTTGCATTCTTCTCGCGCGATCACGTAGGGTCTTTTTAGATTGAAATGCTCGACAAGCCTCACAAGTATCCTCCCTGTGTTCTGGTGACAAACACAAATTACTGACCAGGTGTTGGTCTGTATAGGGATACTTCAAATGGCACTTCGGACAGAAGCGGAAGGGGGGGTCCGGTCAATTAGTCTTCGTCGAGGGATGTGGTCGGGCCGACCAGGCCCCGCTGAAGAACGGAAGCCCCTAAGGGCTGCCGGAGCGCTCCTGCGGATACCATAATACTAACCCAGTACCGAACGAGAACAATACCGTTGATTTTTCAATATTTAGCTAACGTTCCCGATTTGAAATACGGAGCGAAGAGGAACACGTCCGAACCCGATGGCGGAAACAAAATAATCTAAGATGGAGTCGACGCCCATGCGCAATGGAGCCGAAAGGGAGGAGTCCCTCGGTCTCGTGACTCGAAAAGACTTCTTCGAAGAAAAACAACTTGTAACACACTGAGCCCAACACTAGATGGCAGGATAATGCACAGCATGTGTATCTGCAGCTACACATGCCACTGAACGAATAAGTTACTTACTTTCAGTAACGCTTTTTCTGGTGGATACATTAACTTAGTAAAAAGCGTTACCGAAGGTAAGTAACTTATTCTTCTGATGGATACACCTACCTGTGGATTCCTCACCTAACGAATAGAGTCCCAAAGCAGTACAACCTCCAGAGGTGGGTGCCTGAATGGTCAAACCAAGAAATCCTGCAGCACCGAGCGAGCAAAATGGCCATCGCTCCTAACCTCAGAATCCAAACAATAATGTTTGACAGAAGTATGGAGGGATGCCCAAGTTGCCGCCCTGCAGATGTCAACCACGTGAACACTCCTAGCCAAAGCCGAACAGGCAGCCTTAGCTCTGGTGGAATGGGCACGAAGCCCCACAGGTGGTTCTTTCTTAGATAAGGAATAACAAAGCTTAATACAGAGAATGACCCACCTGGATAGCGTTCTCTTGTGGACTGCTCTGCCTTTCCTCTTACCCATGTATCTAATGAAGAGCTGATCATCTTGACTGAACTCCTTCGTCCTGTCGACAACGAAGCTCGATGCTCTTCGTGGATCCAGTCGGTGGAGCCTCTCTTCCTCCTTGGATGGATGAGGCGGAGGGTAAAAGGAAGAGAGAGTAATAGACTGCCCCAGGTGAAAGGGTGTAACAACCTTCGGGAGGAGAGCCGCCTTGGTCCTTAACACCATTTTGTCTCTAAAGAAGGAAAGGTATGGAGGCTCTACACTAAGAGCCTGAAGCTCACTGACTCTTCTGGCCGATGTTCTAGCTACCAGGAATACAGTCTTAAGAACCAGCAAACGCAAAGCACAAGAATGCATTGGTTCAAATGGCGATCCCATTAGAAATGCTAAACCTAAATTAAGGTCCCACTGAGGTATAACAAATGGTGAGGGCGGAAACTTATTAATGAGCCCCTTAACAAACCTCAAAACAATTGGAGATTTAAACAAGGAAGGTTGATCAGGAAGGCACGGAAAAGCCGACAGTGCTGACAAATAGCCCTTAACTGTGGCAACTGCACAACCCTTCTGTGCCAAGGAAAGAGCAAATGACAATATATCAGACAAGTGAGCTTTTAAGGGATCAATACGGTTCTCTCCACACCAACGTACAAATTTAGCCCATCGACTTGCATAGATCAATTTGATGGAGTGTCGCCTAGCCAATAAAATAACATCCACCACTTCCGGTGGGAGAGAAAAAGCACTCAGATTGCCCCGTTCAATCTCCAGGCATTAAGGTGCAGACTCTGGAGGTGGGGGTGTAGAATCTGCCCCTGCGACTGCGAGAGGAGGTCCACCCTGTAAAGGAGACGGAGCAGAGGGCACAGAGAGAGTTGGAGAAGGTCTGTGTACCACACCCTTCTTGGCCAATCTGGGGCTATCAAGATGACCTGGGCCCGATCTTGGCGGATCTTCCTCAGAACTCGAGGAATCAGGGGTATGGGAGGAAACACGTAAAGCAACTGACCTTTCCAGGACATCTGAAACGCGTCCCCCAAAGCTCCTTGCACTGGATACTGGAGGCTGCAAAATAACGGGCACTGCGCATTCTCCTGAGTAGCAAACAGATCTATCTGCAGACACCCCCACATCTGGAAGATGTAAAGAACCAGATCCGGAGGAAGACGCCACTCGTGGTCGACCGAGCTGCGTCGACTGAGAACATCTGCGCGTACATTCAGAACTCCGGCCAAATGATTTGCTACTAAGCAAATCTTGTGGTCCTGAAGCCAGGACCATAGCCGAAGAGCTTCTCTGCAAAGAAGGTACAACCCCACTCCTCCCTGCTTGTTTATATACCACATCGCAGTAGTGTGGTCCGTCAGAATCTGGACCGAATGACCGCGAATGGAAGGGAGGAAGGCCTTGAGAGCCAGACGTACTGCCCGCAATTCCAACAGATTGATGTGAAATCTCTGTTCCACTGGAGACCAAAGGCCTTTGATCGCCAGGTCCCCCACTTGAGCTCCCCACCCTAGAATGGAAGCATCCGTTACAACTGTGGCCACCGGCGGCGGCAGCGAGAACGGCCTTCCTTGCGACAGGTTGCCTATCGCTACCCACCACTGAAGATCCACCGCAGTGTCTCTGGTGATCAAATCTCTGAGATCCCCTTTGTGCTGAAACCACTGCCTGCGGACGCACCACTGAAGAGCCCTCATGTGCCAGCGTGCATGAGTGACCAGCAGTATGCAAGAAACAAACAGACCGAGCAGACGAAGGACCTCGAGGACTGGAACTACCGCTCCATTTCGAAACATCGGCATCAACGCCTGAATGTCCTGAACCCGCTGGGGCGGAGGAAAGGCCCGATTTAATGTTGTGTCCAGTACTGCCCCTATGAACAGGAGGCGTTTAGAGGGCTCCAGGTGAGATTTGGGCACACTGACTGAAAAACCCAGGTCGAACAACAACTGAGTTGTCGACTGCAGGTGACACAGCACGAGCTCCGGAGTCTTGGCTTTGATCAACCAATCGTCCAGATAGGGAAACCCCCTCTTCTTCTGAGCTCTGCCGCTACCACCGCCATCACCTTTGCGGTCCTTTCGTTTGGTCTTACTTCGGCACCTCGAGTCTTCACAAACTGATAATGCTGCGGCCCCACCACAAACTGGAGATACTTCCTGTGCGATTTGAGGATCGGAATATGGAAGTACACATCCTGCAAATAGACAGACACCATCCAATCTCCTCCGTTCAACGCCAAAAGAACCTGTGAAAGGGTCAGCATTTTGAACTTTTCCTGCCTGAGGAACCAATTCAAAATCCTCAAATCCAGAATTGGTCTCAACCGACCATCCTTTTTGGGGATCAGGAAGTATCTTGAATAACAGCCCTGAACACTCTCCTGCTCGGGAACCAACTCTACTGCGCCTTTTGCCAATAGGGATAACACCTTCTGTTGCAATAACAGAAGATGGTCTGAACTCCCGAAAGGGAAGAGTGTACCCTCTCTTCACAATGTCGATGACTCAAGAGTCTGATGTTATAAACTTCCAGATTGGAAGAAATTGGGCAAGTCTCCCCCCTACCGGAGACAAGTGAACAGGGAGTGGTGGAGGGCTAAGGCTGCTTTCCCTGCTGTACCCCTCCAGAGGAAGAGGCAGAGTGCTGCTGGGTTGTTCTTCTTGCACGAACTCTGTCCCTGCCTCTGAAGGATCTGTAAGGCAGGGAGCTTGCAGGTTGTTATGGCGCCTGGAATCTGCCACGAAAGGAGGAGCCACGTCCAAAATCCCTAAACTTCCTATATGACCTAAAGGAAGAGGAAGTAGCTGCCTGAAGTCCTAACAACCTTGCTGTGGCTCTGCTCTCTTTGAAACGTTCAAGAGCAGAATCTGCCTTTGTCCCAAAGAGTTTTTCTCAATCAAAAGGCAGATCCAGGAGAGTCGCCTGCACATCCGCAGAAAAGCCCGATGAGCGCAGCCAAGCCTGACGCCTCGATACTATGGATGTGCCCACAACCCTTGCCACAGAGTCAGAGGTGTCCAACCTAGACTGGATCACCTGGGTCGCCGCCGCCTGAGCGTTCGCTAACAAATGCAACACCTCTTGTGGCAAGTTTGGATGACCTTTTGCATGAATATAACGTCCCAAAACGCAGGTTGCATTGGTCGACTTCAAGGCCATACTGCATGACGAAAAGGCCTTTTTTGCAGCGTGGTCCATTTTCTTTGACTCCCTGTCCGCAGGGGTCCCGGGGAACGAACTAGGGGATGACCGTGAAGAACACGAAGCCTGAACAACCAAACTCTCCTGAGTTGGATGTCTGGAGAGGAAGTCCGGGTCACCTGGAGCCGCACGATAACGCCTTGCTACCAGCCTGTGACAGCTGTCGAAGTCACAGGCTTCCTCCAAATGTCCTTGATGGGGTCCAAGAGAGCCTCATTGAAGGGCAAGAGTGGCTCCGCCACCACCGAGGCCGGATGCAGCACTTCCGTCAAAAGGTTCCTTTTCACCTCAGCAGCCAGAAGAGGAAGATCTAAAAAGTCTGCAGCCTTCCTTATCACTGCATGAAAAGAGGCAGCCTCTTCGGTATACTCCCCAGGGGAAGCCAAATCCTATTCAGGGGAAGTATCAATACCACTTGCAGTGTCCAGACCCTGAAAATCACCCGAAGGCTCCAAGATTTCGCCTTCCTCCAGATGTTGCCTGCTATATTCCTCTTCCTCCAGGAGGCGCAAAGCTAGGCGTCTGGACCGGAGTCTAGACTCGAGACCCGGCGTCGATAAGGCGTCAGCCGACGGCGAAGATCTTCGCTGGCGCCGTTCTTCGAATCCATCCGACGCCGGACCCTCCGGCACCACAGGCACCTTGACAGTGGACTGGATCCGTGGAAAATCCACCGGCGCAGCAGACGTTGCAGGCGTCACTGGTCTCCTTGGCGACGCCAAGGGCATCGGCGCTGCAGCGGCTCCAGATGGCAAAAATGGCATGAAGATCGTCGGTTTGCAAAGAGCCGGAGCACCCAAATTAAAAGCCAAAGGGCCCGACGGACCCGCATGCCCTCCACCAGGCACCATGGTGGAAAAAATATTGAACATGGCATTTAAAAATGCCGCAGGATCCGTACCCGGCGCCGGGAAAGCTGGGTATGCTTGCGGTGTCGGCGCCGGCATAGAAGCCGATGATGGGCCAGGCAACACCTGCCTCAGAGAAGCCCCCGCTTCCTGAAGAGGCTCGACTTCAAACACCGACAAAGGTGAAGTCGGAGTCGTAGGAGTGACGGTCGGGCTAATCTCCCACGTCGGACGGCGCCGAGCTGATGGAGATGCAGATCTGGCCCTGGACCGACCTCTACTCGATCAGCGCCGGGAGTCGTGACGGTGCCAAGAGTCTCCATGACGACGATGAGTCCTCGAAGATTTCAAAGAGGACTCTCTCCGATGCCGCCTTTCCTTCCTCTTCTTTGAACGAGCCAGGAACAATTTAGCCTCTCTTTCCTTAAGCGCCTTAGGGTTCATGCGCTGGCAGGAACCACATGACTCCACCTCATGGTCGGAACTAAGGCACCAGATACAATTTTCATAGGGGTCGGTGACCGACATCCGACCCCCACAATGGTTACAAGGCTTAAAGCCAGATTTTCTTGGCTGCGACATTGTAACTACAGATGCGCAACTGTAGCTCCCTGTTAGCCTTGAAGAAAAACCGCTATTCGAAGGCACGGAAAAAGGGAACTGACGGCTGCACGTCGACAAGGGCTTCTTATTGCCTGGATGACGTCATACGGCGTCGCGTGGAGTCGGGCTATTGTGACATCATCGTCGACGTGCAGAGCTAGAAGAAATTTCCGTCGAAGATGGCGCGAGGGTAGAATTCAGTAGGTGAGGAATCCACAGGTAGGTGTATCCATCAGAAATGGAAATACTCATCTTTGAGGTCTAATGCAGTCATGTGATCTTGTTTTTGTAGTAGTGGAATGACGCCTGTAGAGTTACCATGTGAAAGTGTTCTGGCAGAATATATAGATTTAGAGATCTGAGGTCCAGGATGGGCCCAAGAGTGCCATCCTTTTTGGGAATGGGGAAGTATAGTGAGTATGCTCCTGTTCCTTGTTGAGAATGTGGGATCAATTTCATCGCTTGTTTTAGGAGTAGCGATTGTACTTCTTGCTGTAATAGAACATTGTGTTCTGGGGAAGCTTGTGGTAACGTGGAGGAATGTTTAGAGGGGTAGAAATCAATTCTAGGCAATAGCCATTGCGTATAATTGACAAAACCCAATGGTCTGTGGTGATGTTTTGCCAATGGGAGTGGAACTGCTGCAGTCTTCCTCCCACAGGAGATGTGCGGGGTTGAGGGATGGCAAACAAGTCACTGTTTAGATGTGGTAGTGGCTTGTTTTGAAGTTTTGAACTTGCCTCTGTTTCTAAAGTATTGGCCCCTGTAAGACCCTCTAAATCCCCCTCTGGTATTTCTGCTGCTGTTGCCCTTGCTTTGCCTGGGAGGTAGAAACCTCAGTGGATTGTGGCTTGAATCCTCCTCTGAACTGTTGTCTGCAAAAGAAGCCTCTATAGGGTGTTGTGTATAATGCGCCCATTGCTTTGGCAGTGTCTGAGTCTTTCCTCAGTTTTTCTATGGCCGTATCGAGTTACGGGCCAAACAAATGCTTCTTATTAAAAGGCATGTTGAACACTGCCTGCTGGATTTCTGGTTTAAAACCAGAAGAATGTAGCCATGCATGTCTACGTATAGTAATCGCAGTATTGACACTTCTAGCTGCTGTATCTGCATCAAGGGCAGACCGTATTTGATTATTGCTTATGGCCGGACCCTCCTTCTACAATTTGCTGTGCTCTTTTTTGGTGTTCCTTAGGGAGGTGTTGTAGGAGTTCCTGCATGTCGTCCCAGTGGGCTCTATCGTATCTCGCTAGCAAGGCCTGCAAGTTGGCAATTTGCCATTGGTTGGCCGCCTGTGTGGCCACTCTTTGGCCAGCAGCATCACATTTTCTACTCTCCTTATCAGGGGGAGAAGCATCCCCTGATGACTGCCTATTAGCCCTCTTTCTAGCCGCACTTACTACCACTGAGTCTGGAGGAACTGGGTATGTAATATAATCAGGGTCTGTAGGAGCAGGTTTATCCTTTTTATCAATGCGTGGAGTAATTACTCTAGCTGTGACTGGCTCACTAAATATTTGATCTGCATGTTTAACCATGCCAGGTAGCATAGGGAGGCATTGATATCTTAAGTGGGTGGAAGATAGAGTGTTAAACAGAAAATCCTCTTCTAGGGGCTCAGTGTGCATAAGCACCCATTGGTACTCTGCTGCCCTGGAAACAACCTTCGTGTATGCAGTAGTGTCTTCTGGTGAAGAAGGCTTGGATGGGTATAAATCAAGGTCATTGTCAGGAATAGGATCTGGGTCATAAAGATCCCAAGGATTCACTGTATCACCATGTGAATACTGCGAATGAGTTGGTGAAGGTAAAGGTGGTGGGCTAGTGGGTGGAGGCGAAAAAGAAAGTTGTGGTGAATGAGGGGGAGAAGTATGGGCAGGTGCTGGCTTCTTCTGTTTATACATTTTTGCTGTTGGCTGGGCAGTGTCTAATTGCAAAACGAAAGGAAGCTGGCCTTTCAGGAACAGAGGAGGTGCAGTAACTATTCTGCCAGTCTCTTTGTGGATGTGAATCCTGGATTGTCTTTCATCCATAACCTCAAGGATAGGCTGAATCTCAATGTCCTCATGAGAAGGTCTAGAAGATTGTTCATGCAGTGATTTTGAGCTCTGTTTAAAATGGCTCGAAAGTCCTTGCTCTTCCGAACAAGAAGATTGTAGGAAGTTGGCTCTGTATATACTATTTCAAAGTAAGAAATAGTGTGCACAGAGTCCAAGGGTTCCACTTGGAGGTAAGATAGTGGCAAAATTAGATGATTCTAATTTTGTGGTAGTGTGGTCGAGCATTAGGCTTATCAGAGGGTAGTGTTAAGCATTTGTTGTGCACACGCAGGCAATAAATGAGGAACACACACTCAAAGGCTTTCCTCCAGGCCAATAGTTTTTATATAGAAAAATATATTTTCTTAATTTATTTTAAGAACTGCAAGTTCAAGATTTGAAGTAAATACATAAAATGCAAGGTACTCCACACAGGTAAGTTAGGAACTTTGAATTAGAGCAAGAACATATACAGTTTTTGTTAAAATGGCAATAGGCTGTTTTAAAAGTGGACAGTGCAAAAATCAACAGTTCCTGGAGGAGGTAAGTAAAGGTTAGATTGTGAGGTAAGTAAGACACTTACAAGTCTCAGTTCCTGGCATAGGCAGCCCACCGTTGGGGGTTCAAGGCAATCCCAAAGTTACCACACCAGCAGCTCAGGGCCGCTCATGTGCAGAGGTCAACACATAGGCGCCTATAGAGAACAGAGGTGCTCCAGTTCCAGTCTGCCAGCAGGTAAGAACCTGCATCCTCAGGGGTTTTTTTGTAGAGCACTGGGGGGGGGGGGGGGGGACACAAGGAGGCACACCAAACACACCATCAGCGGCACAGGGACGGCCGGGTGCAGTGTGCAAAGCAGGCATTGGGTGTTAGATATGAAACAATGGAGGGACCCGGGGTCTTGGGCACACACAAGAGAGACCATTAAATAAGTAAGTGGCCTATAAATATTGGTGGTGCCATGTTATACGGTTCCCACTAAAAGATAGGACTGCGTATTAGGGCCTCAGAACTTCAGGAAAAGAGGACTGTGTCCACCTACACAGTGCAGGTGGGCACGGGGGGGCTTCTCGTGACAGCCACCACCTGGGCTAAGAAGAGGGTCGCCTGGGGGTCACTCCTGCACTGAGGTTCGGTTCCTTCAGGTCCTGGGGACCTGCGGGTGCAGTGCTTGGTCCAGGCGTCGGGTCCCTTGTTACAGGCAGTCGCGGTCAGGAGGAGCCTCTGGATTCTCTCTGCAGGCGTCGCTGTGTGGATCCAGAGGGGTCGTCTCGGGCTACTCACAGGGTCGTAGTCACCGGGAAGTCCTCCCTGTGGTATTTGTTCTCTGGATCTCGAGTCGGGCACGTCGGGTGCAGAGTGTGAAGTCTCACGCTTCCAGCGGGAAGAGTGAGTTCTTTGAAAGTTGCTTCTTTGTTGCAAAGATGTTGCTGTTTTTGAGCAGAGCAGCTGCTCACTGGAGTTTCTTGGCCCTGGGGGTCAGGGCAGTCCTCTGAGGCTTCAGAAGTCGCTGGTCCCTGTTGGATGAGTCGCTGGTTGCAGGTTTTCAACTCTGGAGACAGGCCGGTAGGGCTGGGGCCAAAGCAGTTGTCGTCGTCTGTCGTCTCTGCAGGCTTGTAGGTCAGTAGTCCTTCTTTGTAGTTCAGGTTGCAGGAATCTGATTTCCTGGGTTCTGGGGTGCCCCTAAACACTAGATTTAGGGGTGTGTTTAGGTCTGGGAGGGCAGTAGCCAATGGCTACTGTCCTCGAGGGTGGCTACACCCTCTTTGTGCCTCCTCCCTGTGGGGAGGGGGGCACATCCCTAATCCTATTGGGGGAAATCCTCCAAAACTAAGCTGGAGGATTTCTAAAGGCAGAGGTCACCTCAGCTGAGGGCACCCCTTAGGGGTTGTCCTGACTGGTGGGTGACTCCCGCCTTGGTTTTCTAATTATCTCCTCCAGCCTTGCCGCCAAAAGTGGTGGCAGTGGCCGGAGGGGCGGGCATCTCCACTAGCTGGGATGCCCTGGGTAACTGTAACAAAGGGGGGTGAGCCTTTGAGGCTTACCGCCAGGTGTTACAGTTCCTGCAGGGGGAGGTGAGAAGCCCCTCCACCCAGTGCAGGCTTTGTTCCTGGCCACAGAGTGACAAAGGCACTCTCCCCGTGTGGCCAGCAACTCATCTGGTTGTGGCAGGCTGGCAGAAACTGGTCAGCCCCACACTAGAAGTCGGATTGGTATTCAGGGGGCATCTCCAAGATGCCCTCTGGGTGCATGTTACAATAAACTGTACACTGGCATCAGTGTGCATTTATTGTGCTGAGAAGTTTGATACCAAACTTCCCAGATTTCAGTGTACCCATTATGGGACTGTGGAGTTAGTGTTTGACAAACTCCCAGACCATATACTCTTATGGCTACCCTGCATTTACAATGTCTAAGGTTTTGCTTTAGACACTGTAGGGGCATAGTGCTCATGCACACATGCCCTCACCTGTGGTATAGTGCACGCTGCCTTTGGCCTGTGAGGCCTGCTAGAGGGGTGACTTATCTATGCCACAGGCAGTGTGAGGTTGACTTAGTAATTTTCTCCCTACCAGCACACACAAGTTGTGAGGCAGTGTGCATGTACTGAGTGGGGGGTCCCCAGGGTGGCATAAGACATGCTGTATCCCTTAGAGACCTTCCCTGGCATCAGGGCCCTTGGTACCAGGGGTACCAGTTACAAGGGACCTATCTGAGTGCCAGGGCTGTGACAATTGCGGAAGCAAAGGTACAGTTTAAGGAAAGAACACTGGTGCTGGGGAGTGGTTAGCAGGGTCCCAGCACACTTTCAATCAAAACTTAGCATCAGCAATGGCTAAAAGTTGGGGGTAACCATGCCAAGGAGGCATTTCCTTACAAAGATGTTTTCGGTTCCGAAGATGGAAGCTTTTTGGTCCCGAAAATTGAGTTGGTTGTTTCAGCTCCGAAGCAGGGCGTCAAGGACTCGAATCCTAGGAGTGAGGATGCTTGCTTGAGTCCGAAGCAGACCTCTTCATGGATTTACTCGACTCAGATACCGACAGAGCAGTGGCCTTTTTCGGTGCCTAACCCGAAGGTCGGTCGACGATAGTCTTTTTTTCAGGTCGACACACGGCTCTCTGGCAGTGGTGTACCCAAGGCCTTCAATGTTTTTTTATATGTGGGCAGACATACTCACATGCTATCCAGCAGTGATAGGCCTATCTTCTTCCGGTTCTTGTTCGGAGTGGGTATCTCTTATGGAGACTGCTGTCTGCGCCTGTTCTCCCTCCATGATGTCGAGATGTTCCGTACTTTGATGTAATTTCCAATCTTCTGGCTCTCCGATCATGCTGGATCTTCTTGGATCGAAACGATCGACAGGCCTCCCAATCTTCTTCTTTGTGTTCGGGAGAAAGACAAGGATTACAAACAAGGTGTTGCTCTGTGTAGGGAAATTTTGCGTGTTTTCAAGGACAACATCGAAATGGAGTCCGATCCATCAGGCTTCAACGCGTTAGGCCTGAACGGGCCCGAGTCGGGTGCACGCATCCGGAAGTGCGCAATCCAGTTTCCGGTGGTACTATTGGCTTGAGGCTAGGTGGAAACGCGATCAAAACAATACCGACGATTAAGGGAGTTTTCAAAATTTTCCAATTCGAAATCTCAGAGGGAGAGGAAACACGTCCGAACCCGACAACGGAAAGAAAACAATCTAACAATGGAGTCGATGCACATGTTCAGTATGACCAAGAGGAGGAGTCCCTCGATCGTGTGACTCCGAAAATACTTCTTCGAAGAAAAACAACTTGTAACACTCCAAGCCCAACATTAGAATAATGCATAGCATGTGTATCTGCAGCTACACATGCCATTGAATATAAATAAATTAAATATAAAAACACTCAGCCTCCAGTACCTTGTGGGTCAAATGTGGTGTCAAAAACACCCTAAGTGGAGGCTGAAGCTCCCCTAAACATTTCAGTAGGCTAGATACATCAGCTGAATAAGGATTAACTTCACCAATATTTCTTAAATATAAGCACAATTCTTTCCTCTATCTCTTTTTGGTAAACAGGACATTCTAGGAAATGCAGAGGACATTTGAACCCTTGTCTAATTTATTGGTGCCAGTAAAAAAACTTCACAAATACTTTTTACAACATTAGTCTCTTCAGTCAGTAAGCAGCATAGTCGGCTTCAACCACAGCTAGTTCCTTGCACTCATGCAGGATCTTGCCTCTACCTAGCAGTTCTTGCAATAAGAGAGGAAGACTGTCAAAAGACAGTGCTGATCCGGACTTAACCAAACTTAGCCAACAGGTTGAGAAGCAATCAAAAATAGCATTGT
Organism: Pleurodeles waltl; assembly: GCF_031143425.1. Taxonomy (NCBI): domain Eukaryota; kingdom Metazoa; phylum Chordata; class Amphibia; order Caudata; family Salamandridae; genus Pleurodeles; species Pleurodeles waltl. The sequence goes on from NC_090448.1 coordinate 699,073,663, forward strand.
GATTCTCTTGAGAAAATGCCAAAGTTTTCACTGAATTAAATCATGCAGCAAAGGTCCCTTACCAAAGGATGTTGTATTGTTTGTTATTTATTAAAAAAGGTTCACCAAATGTTGTCATAAAAGATGACAAAGTGGGAAGGGTCCAGTGTTTAAGGGTCCTAAATTCAAAATAACAGTATAATGAGGTGTCCTTAAAACTGGCAAAGGAGTGTTCTTGGAAATGGAAGGTTAGCTAGGACACCTTAAAGAGACAGTGCAGTCTTACAATCTGTGAACCTGCACCACATAACTGCTTACTTTCATCTTCTTAATAAAAAAAATGACTACGTTTTAAAGGCTGCAACCTAAATAATAATATATTTTAATTGCCCGCAAATCATTCTTCAAAAGAAAATGAGCATTGACATAGGCATGTTTTAAAAGAAATAAAATCCAGATTCAGTACGTAGGAGGCAATGTATAATGTTTAAGATCAGTAAAGATCTTGCAATTGAGATTAACTTAACTTTATAAGTGGGAACAACAGTCTTCACAAGCTTTGCCTGTCAAAGAATGTTTGCACAATTAAAACACAGACCATTTGCTGAAGCCTTGCTCCTCTGCAGTGTGGAAAGCCATTAAAGGTTGCTTACCCCAGGTGTGAAGGATGGAGTCTGCAGCTGGCAGCTACTGTAGGTGCTATGGATGGAGCTGTCAAGGTCCACATCAGAGAGCTCACTGCCTGACTGAATCGATGCAATGCTGCTGGTCATCTGGGCCATTGAGAAAAACATTTCTGACAGGAAACAAACCAATGCAGAGATTCAGCCATAATATGTGGGGAAAGAATTACAAGGTAGACTAGCAACACCTGGGTTCTCACAATCATTAAGTTTGTGCAGGGTTGCTTCAACCACATTATGTATCTTTCTAGGTGTTGTCTCTTCCCTTTCCATTCTAAGACTGAGGTTGCATTTCAGGTTCAGCCCTTTTACCACTGATGCAAGCAGTGGACTCCTTTACCTCCATTCTCCAAGCATAATGCTGCAATTCAGAATCAAATAGAATGTGTCATCTCTTTAACTCACTTCCTCGACTACAGTGTGGGCCCCAGTGCTGGGAGATGCCACCTTGCCTTTGTTCTCTATGCCTGGTTCCAAAGTTTCTGCTTCAGTTCTAGGGTATTCTCTTTTCTTCCACTGAAGCTAAGGATGCAACTTATGTACTGATGTTTATTCACACTTAGAATAGAATTTTCAATGGTGCAGCCCACATTCTGAAACTATGAAGTACAGTACATTTTCCTTACCTCCATTCTCCACAATCGGGAAAGGTTGCAGCTCGGGCTCCAGATGATGGCTCTGCCCAGAGTGCAACTGCTGGCTCAGGTCTTGTTCAATCAGCTTTAAGTCCTCAGAGTCCAGAGGGCGACTTTTGTTCAGTTTATCCTTCAAGACATTCACCTCTGTAACAACAAGATGCTTGATGAATGTGTTTGGACAGCAGTACTCGGTTGTCACTAGATCTTCACTCTGCTTGAAGCTAATTTAGAAATGAACTGAAATGCACGTCAGCACTGAATTATAAGAGATTCTTACAGTGAGGGCCTAATGCATGTGAATAAGGAAATGCCTCCTTGGCATGGTTACCGCCTGACATTTTGCCTTTGCTGATGCTAAGTTATGATTTGATAGTGTGCTGGGACCCTGCTAACCAGGCCCCAGCACTAGTGTTCTTTCCCTAAAACTGTACCTTTGTCTTCACAATTGGCACAACCCTGGCACTCCGATAAATCCCTTGTAACTAGTACCCCTGGTACCAAGGGCCCTGATGCCGGGGAAGGTCTCTAAGGGCTGCAGCATGTCTTATGCCACCCTAGGGACCCCTCACTCAGCACATACACACTGCTTGCCAGCTTGTGTGTGCTGGTGGGGAGAAAATGACTACGTCGACATGGCACTCCCCTCAGTGCCATGGCAAACTCACAATGCCTGTGGCATAGGTAAGTCACCCCTCTAGCAGGCCTTACAGCCCTAAGGCAGGGTGCACTATACCACAGGTGAGGGCATATGTGCATGAGCACTATGCCCCTACAGTGTCTAAGAAAAACCTTAGACATTGTAAGTGCAGGGTAGCCATAAGAGTATATGGTTTGGGAGTTTGTCAAACACAAACTCCACAGTTCCATTATGGCTACACTGAAAACTGGGAAGTTTGGTATCAAACTTCTCAGCACAATAAATGCACACTGATGCCAGTGAGCAACTTATTGTAACATGTACGCAGAGGGCACATTAGAGGTGCCCCCTGAATACCAACCCGACTTCCAGTGTAGGCTGACTAGTTTCTGCCAGCCTGCCACACACCAGACATGTTGCTGGCCACATGGGGAGAGGGCCTTTGTCACTCTGTGGCCAGGAACAAAGCCTGTACTGGGTGGAGGTGCTTCTCACCTCCCCCTGCAGAAACTAACACCTGGCGGTGAGCCTCAAAGGCTCACCCCTTTTGTTACAGCACCACAGGGAATCCCAGCTAGTGGAGATGCCCGCCCCTCCGGCCACTGCCCCCACTTTTGGCGGCGAGGCCGGAAGAGATAATTAGAAAAACAAGGAGGAGACACCCACCAGTCAGGACAGCCCCTAAAGTGTCATGAGCTGAGGTGACTCCTGCTTTTAGAAATCCTCCATGTTGAGAGTGGAGGATTCCCCCAATAGGATTAGGGATGTGCCCCCCTCCCCACAGGGAGGAGGCACAAAGAGGGTGTAGCCACCCTTCGGGACAGTAGCCATTGGCTACTGCCCTCCCAGGACTAAACGCACCCCTAAATCTAGTATTTAGGGGCACCCCAGAACCTAGGAAACTAGATTCCTGCAACCTTAACAAGAAGGAGGAGACAACAACTGCTTTGGCCCCAGCCCTACCGGCCTGTCTCCCAACTTCGAAGAAAACTGCAACAGTAACGCATCCAACCAGCGACCTCTGAAGCCTCAGAGGACTGCCCTGCACCCAAGGACCAAGAAACTCCAGTGAACAGTGGCCCTGTTCAAAAACCTGCAACTTCTTTGCAACAAAGAAGCAACTTTTAAGAGTTCATGTTTCCCGCCAGAAGCGCAAGACTTCCCACTCTGCACCAGACGCCCCCGGCTCGACCTGCAGAAAACCAACACCTCAGGGAGGACTCCCCGGCGACTGCAAGCCTGTGAGTAACCAGAGACAACCCCCTGAGCCCCCACAGCGATGCCTGCAGAGAGAATCCAGAGGCTCCCCCTGACCACGACTGCCTGTAACAAGGGACCCGACACCTGGAACCAACACTGCACCCGCAGCCCCCAGGACCTGAAGGAACCGAACTCCAGTGCAAGAGCGACCCCCAGGTGACCCTCTGTCTAGCCCAGGTGATGGCTGCACCAAGGAGCCCCCCCTGTGCCTGCCTGCATCGTTGAAGTGATCCCCTGGTCCCTCCATTACTTCCTATACAAAACCCAACGCCTGTTTGCACACTGCACCCGGCAGCCCTTGTGCCGCTGAGGGTGTACATTCTGTGCCTTCTTGTGTCCCCCCTCCACCCCCCAGTGCCCTACAAAACCCCCCTGGTCTGCCCCCTGAGGTCGCGGGTACTTACCTGCTGGCAGACTGGAACCGGGGCTCCCCTGTTCTCCATAGAAGCCTATGTGTTTTGGGCACCACTTTGACCTCTGCACCTGACCGGCCCTGAGCTGCTGGTGTGGTAACTTTGAGGTTGCCTTGGACCCCCAATGGTGGGCTGCTGATGCCGCAACTTTGAGACTTGTAAGTGTTTTACTTACCTTCAAAACTAACCTTAACTTACCTCCCCCAGGAACTGTTGATTTTTGCAGTGTCCACTTTTGAAATAGCTTATTGCCATTTTTACAAAGACTGTACATGAAATTGTGTTCATTCAAAGGTCCTAAAGTATCTAAGTGAAGTACCTTACATTTAAAGTGTTTGATGTAAATCTTGAACCTGTGGTTCTTAAAATAAACTAAGAAAATATATTTTTCAATATAAAAACCTATTGGCCTGGAGTAAGTCTTTGAGTGTGTGTTCCTTATTTACTGCCTGTGTGTGTACAACAAATGCTTAACACTACCCTCTGATAAGCCTACTGCTCGACCACACTACCACAAAATAGAGCATTAGAATTATCTATTTTTGCCACTATCTTACCTCTAAGGGGAACCCTTGTACTCTGTGCACACTATTTCTTACTTTGAAATAGTATATACAGAGCCAACTTCTTACAGAAATAATAAAACGAGCAGTGTCAGGAGTGCTGAGGAAAAAACAGACAAGTTGTGAGGGACCGAAAGTAACAAAGAGAATGAGAGGAAGCAGGAAAGAGTTAAAACAGCGGTAGAACACGGTGCAAATGGCAAAAATAAAAACCACGCATTTCCATGGAGTGCTTAAAGTAAAAGAAAAAGGAAAATGTTAATAACCAACCCAGTAGACATCTGTTCCTGGCATGTAGTGCTGTAGATTCACATGCTTTGGAGAAATCCGCCATCTAGTGTTCAGAGCTTTATGGTTTAAATCTCTTTTATTGAATTTATAGTGCAGAAACAGTACAAGACACCCACCTACAACCACAGGCAAGTGGGGAAACTGGTAACATAAGGAAAAAGTGGGTTGGAAGGGGGGAGAGGAGGGGTGCTACACCTGTTTCACTGAAGGAACCCCGCTCAGTGTACAGAATCAAGTTGTGCAATGTGGGTGGGACGGACCTAGGTCGCAAAAGTCAGTTTGATTGCGGGAAACCTGGACTGGGTCCGTCAGGCATAAAATGCACAGGTAGGAAGGGCAGGTTAGTTCCCTAAACTCGTCCGACAGGTACTGTACACATGGTCCCCAAGTTTTGTTGAAGAGGGGCAACGAGCAAGTCACTGCAGTTGTCAGCTTTTCCATGCCCATAAGGGCCCACTGCCTGTGTAGCCAGGTGTTGTGTGGGAATGGTCACAGTACCCCAGTGGGAAAGCAGTAGCAGTTTAGCAGCCCCCGACGCCAGGGTAATTGCTGTTCCCTTAGGTGTGCAGTGTGGGTATGTTTGAGGATTGGGAAGGCCCAGCAATACAGAACTTGGAAAGCACGGGATAGCTGTGTTGTACATGTCATCAACTGCGTTGATGACGGAGTGCCAAAAGGAGGCTATCCCTGGGCAATGCCATATTATGTGAGCAAGTGTACCTCTTTGGCCACACCTGCGCCAGTACTCATCGTCGCCATGTGCCTTCCACTGGGCCACCTGTGCGGGTGTGTAGTACATGTAGTGGGCTATCTTCAGAAACATTTCTTTGGTGTTCGTGGCCTGTGCTATGACCCGCGCTCGGTGAAGGACATCCCGCCATTCCAGATCTGTAAAACTGAGCTTGCATTCCCTCTCCCATCTACGCCTTGCTGGTGTCATGGAGTGTGTGAGTGTTGTAGTCTGGAAAATTTAAATGTCGGACAAAAGACTTATCTGTGTCTTTAGTCAATAGTCATTGCTCAAATCTCGTAAGAGGTCGGCCGGCATGTGGACGTATCACTGGCGAGGTCACCCAATGGTGGACGGCCACGTATTGCCAACAGGCAGAGGACAGAAGACCGTACCCCTCCTGGATGGTGGTGAAGTCCATTACGCCATCCTCGTCAAAGAGGTTGCCGATCTGCTTACAATTAGCTTCCTGCCAGGACAGAAAGGTGGTTTTGTGAAGTGCAGGAGGAAAATCTGGGTTGCGGATGATCGGCATTTCTGGGGACGCCGGTGTGGAGAGCCCTTTTGCAACCTGTCCCCTGTCCCATGCGTTTAGAGTGGCCCTCAAAAAAATCGGTGAGACGTATACCCCAGAAGGCCTATATTTCCTTGCCAGCCAGGGCACCTTCCAAATATGGACCCCTGCCACCGCCTGGTCTATAAATCACCAGTATTTCTCTGTGGGTCGATGCCATTCTACAATATAGCGCAGCTGTGCAGCTTGGTAATATCTCAATAGATGCGGAACTCCCAGCCCACCTTCAGACTGGGGTAAGTATGCCTGAGGCCTTGGCATTCTGGCCCTCTTTCCACCCCAGATGAATTCCCAAATGAGTGTTTGCATTTTGTCTAGGAGGGCAGGTGGGGGCTGTAATGGAAGGGTCTGCATGAGGTAGAGTATCTTAGGCACGGCGAGAGTCTAACCACTGGTGCGGAGTCTAGATACTCCTCTACTTCCATATGGTCGACCTCCTCCGTGGAGGATAAATCTGAGTAAAATATTTCAAATTGTTGGTGGATTCATTCTTCCTGGCAGGTCAGAGTTCCGTCGGGCAGCCTTAGCTCCGCCACTCCGTGGTCTGTGTATGGAGTCTGTGTGCCAGCAATCGTCCCACCCTGTTCCCCCCGGTGTAGAACTTTTGCTTGGTGTGGAGTAGGGCATATTCTGTTTTACCTTCATCTAGAGCCCGTAGCTGCTTTTGCTGAGTGGTGAGCTGTAATCTCACAGCCAGGAACCCAGATTGTCTATGTGTCTCTTCCAATGCCCGTATGTCGCCCTCTAACTGTTGACCTTATTGTGACGTAGGGCAATCTGTCTTGCAGCTATCGCTATAAACTGACCTCTAACGACTGCTTTAAGGGTCTCCCAGATGGTTGCAATATTGGTTTCAGGAGTGTTGTTCAACGTTAGAAAGTGGCTAACCGTGGCTCTAAATTCTGTTAGCGTGTCCTCATGTGTTAAAATCCTTGTGTTGAGACGCCATTGTCATCTGCTTGGTTTATAGGCAGGTAGTGTAAGTGAAGGCGTGAGTGGGGAGTGGTCTGAGATTGATGCCACCCAGATTGTCGTGCTGGTGGATAGGGCAGTGAAGCGAGGTGAGAAAGATCTATACTGGAGTATGTTTGGGAGCGGCTGAAAAGAAAGAATACGCTCTGTCTGTTGGGTGGTGTCGGCGCCAGATGTCCGTCAGTCCCGCCCCCCTGCCCGAGCCAGTCCTGGAAGCCCTGCGTGAATGCGCCCGTCTGACCAGATCTCTGGGCAGACCTGTCTAAATGTGGATCCGGTGCTAAGTTAAAGTCTCCACCCACCACAACATCCTCATCAGGCGCCTCCAGGACCCTACCCAGGGCATCTCTTAGAAAGCATTCTTGGTGTTCATTTGGTCCGTATATGTTAGCGATCGTCAGGTGGTGCCCTTGCATGTCAATTTGCAGTGAAAGGAGCCGGCCAGGGATCTCAGCCTGCACATGGGACACCCTCCTTGGGAAGTTCGTGGCAGCAGGATCGCCACTCCCGCCAGTCATCCAGGACCCGATGAGTGAAACTGTCGGTCAAACCAGCACGACCTCATCTTTTTCCAGTCCTGTCAAAGTAAGTGTGTTTCTTGCAGTAAGCATATGTGACATTGTAAGTCTAAGCTGTGACAGGAGAGCCTGTCTCTTCACTGGGGCGTTGAGGTCTCTCACGTTAAGACTAATGAAAATGTCACTTACCCAGTGTACATCTGTTCGTGGCATCAGTCGCAGTAGATTCGCATGTTTTGCAATAGCTCGCCATCTGGTGTTGGGCCGGAGTGTTACAAGTTGTTTTTCTTCGAAGAAGTCTTTCGAGTCACGGGACCGAGTGACTCCTCCTTCTGTCTCCATTGCGCATGGGCGTCGACTCCATCTTCGATTGTTTTTCCCCGCAGAGGGTGAGGTAGGAGTTGAATTGTAGTAAAAGTGCCCATGCAATGGAGTGACTAAGTATGTACCTACTTAAGGTTGAGATGATACATATACAAATAGTTGAAGGTAACTTCCAAACTGCTACAGGCTCCCGGGGAGGCGGGTGGGCACATGCGAATCTACTGCGACTGATGCCACGAACAGATGTACACTGGGTAAGTGACATTTTCAGTTCGATGGCATCTGTCGCTGTAGATACGCATGTTTTGCATAGACTAGTAAGCAGTTATCTCCCCAAAAGCGGTGGATCAGCCTGTAGGAGTGGAAGTAGTTTGAAATAATGTTCTTAATACGGCTTGACCTACTGTGGCTTGTTGTGCGGATAACACGTCTACACAGTAGTGCTTGGTGAATGTGTGAGGCGTAGACCATGTGGCTGCCTTACATATTTCTTGCATTGGGATGTTTCCTAGAAAGGCCATGGTAGCACCTTTTTTCCTGGTTGAGTGTGCCCTTGGTGTAATGGGCAGCTGTCGTTTAGCTTTAAGGTAGCAGATCTGGATGCATTTAACTATCCATCTGGCTATACCTTGTTTTGATATTGGGTTTCCTGCATAAGGTTTTTGAAATGCAATAAATAGTTGTTTAGTCTTTCTGATGTTCTTTGTTCTGTCAATGTAATACATCAATGCTCTTTTGACATCTAACGTATGTAGTGCCCTTTCAGCTACGGTATCTGGCTGTGGAAAGAACACTGGAAGTTCCACTGTTTGATTTAGATGGAACGGTGAAATAACCTTTGGCAAAAATTTAGGATTGGTCCTTAGGACGACCTTATTTTTGTGAAGTTGTATAAAAGGTTCTTGTATAGTAAACGCCTGAATCTCGCTTACTCTTCTTAGGGAAGTAATGGCGATGAGAAATGCCACCTTCCAGGTTAGGAACTGTATTTCGCAGGAGTGCATGGGTTCAAAAGGTGGACCCATAAGTCTAGTTAGGACCACATTTAGGTTCCATGAAGGAACAGGTGGTGTTCTTGGTGGTATAATTCTCCTAAGTCCCTCCATGAATGCTTTAGTGACTGGTATCTTATATAGGGAAGTTGAATAGGTAGTCAATATTGCTGCAAGGTGTATTTTAATGGAAGAGAAAGCCAGGTTAGATTTCTGTAAGTGAAGCAAGTAACCCACTACATGTTCTGGAGTTGTGTGTAATGGTTGTATTTGATTAATATGGCAGTAGCAAACAAACCTCTTCCATTTACTTGCATAGCAGTGCCTGGTGGATGGCCTTCTGGCTTGCTTTATGACTTCCATACATTCTTGGGTAAGTTGTAAGTGCCCGAATTCTAGGATTTCAGGAGCCAGATTGCTAGATTCAGCGATGCTGGATCTGGGTGTCTGATCATTTGGTTGTGTTGTGTCAACAGATCTGGCCTGTTGGGCAATTTGATGCAGGGTACTACTGATAGGTCTAGCAGCGTTGTGTACCAGGGTTGCCTTGCCCAAGTTGGTGCTATTAATATGAGTTTGAGTTTGTTTTGACTGAGTTTGTTTACCAGGTAAGGAAGGAGAGGGAGAGGAGGAAAAGCGTAAGCAAATATCCCTGACCAGTTCATCCATAGGGCATTGCCTTGGGACTGTTTGTGTGGGTATCTGGATGCGAAGTTTTGGCATTTTGCGTTCTCCTTCGTCGCAAACAAGTCTATCGGAGGTGTTCCGCAGAGTTTGAAATAAGTGTTCAGAATTTGGGGGTGAATTTCCCATTCGTGGACCTGTTGGTGATCTCGAGAGAGATTGTCTGCGAGTTGATTTTGGATCCCTGGTATAAATTGTGCTATTAGGCGAATTTGGTTGTGAATTGCCCAACGCCAAATTTTCTGTGCTAGCAGGCTTAACTGCGTGGAGTGCGTCCCCCCTTGCTTGTTTAAATAATACATTGTTGTCATGTTGTCTGTTTTGACGAGAATGTATTTGTGAACTATTATTGGTTGGAAAGCTTTTAGTGCTTGAAAAACTGCTAGAAGTTCTAGGTGATTGATATGCAGTTTTGTTTGATGTACGTTCCATTGTCCTTGTATGCTGTGTTGATCGAGGTGTGCTCCCCACCCTGTCATGGAAGCATCTGTTGTTATTACGTATTGTGGCACTGGGTCTTGGAAAGGCCGCCCCTTGTTTAAATTTATGTTGTTCCACCACAGAAGCGAGAGGTAAGTTTGGCGGTCTATTAACACCAGATCTAGAAGGTGACCCTGTGCTTGAGACCACTGTGATGCTAGGCACTGTTGTAAGGGCCTCATGTGCAGTCTTGCGTTTGGGACAATGGCTATGCATGAAGACATCATGCCTAGGAGTTGTAACACCATCCTTGCTTGTATCCTTTGTGTTGGATACATGCGTTGTATGATGGTGTTGAAATTTAGAATTCTTTGTGGACTTGGAGTGGCTACTCCCTTTGATGTGTCTATTATGGCTCCTAGGTATTGTTGTACCTTGCGCGGCAGAATGTTGGATTTTGTGAAGTTGACGGTGAACCCTAGTTTGAAGAGGGTTTGTATGATCTGATTTGTGTGATTTGAGCACTCTATGAACGAATGGGCCTTGATTAGCCAGTCGTCCAAATATGGGAACACATGTATTTGCTGCCTTCTTATGTGTGCAGCGACTACCGCTAGACATTTGGTAAAGACTCTTGGTGCGGTTGTTAATCCGAAAGGCAGTACCTTGAATTGATAATGTATTCCTTTGAATACAAACCTTAGGTATTTCCTGTGCGATGGGTGTATTGGTATATGGAAATAAGCATCCTTGAGGTCTAAAGTTGCCATGTAGTCGTGCAGTTTTAGCAATGGTAATACTTCCTGTAGTGTGACCATGTGAAAGTGGTCTGATTTGATGAAAGTGTTCACTACTCTGAGGTCTAGGATTGGTCTCAGTGTTTTGTCTTTCTTTGGTATCAGAAAGTACAGTGAGTAAACTCCTGTGTTTATTTGTGTGTTTGGCACTAGTTCGATTGCATTCTTTTGCAATAGTGCCTGCACTTCTATCTCCAGGAGATTGGAATGATGTTTTGTCAAATTCTGTGCTTTTGGTGGTATGTTTGGAGGGAATTGTAGAAATTCTATGCAATAACCATGTTGGATAATTGCTAGAACCCAAGTGTCTGTAGTGATTTCCTCCCATGCTTTGTAGTACTGACTTATTCTTCCCCCCACTGGTGTTGTGTGGAGGGGGTGAGTGACATGTGAGTCACTGTTTAGTAGTAGGGGTTTTGGGGCTCTGAAATCTTCCTCTATTTCTAGGGAATTGCCCTCCTCTATATTGTCCCCGAAAACCTCCTCTATACTGTCCCTGGTAACTGGACGGTGTTGCCTGTGAGGTGCTGGCTTGTGTGCTCTGACCCCGAAACCCCCCTCTAAAGGGTGTTTTACGAAACGTGCTGTAATTTCCTCTGCTCTGCGGGGAGTAGAGTGCGCCCATGGCTTTGGCAGTGTCTGTGTCTTTTTTGAGTTTCTCAATCGCTGTGTCCACTTCTGGGCCGAACAGTTCCTTTTCGTTAAAAGGCATATTGAGAACTGCTTGCTGAATCTCTGGTTTAAAGCCAGACGTTCTGAGCCATGCATGCCTTCTGATAGTTACAGATGTATTAATTGTCCGTGCAGCTGTATCTGCAGCGTCCATGGAGGAGCGGATCTGGTTGTTAGAAATGGTCTGTCCCTCTTCAACCACCTGTTTTGCCCTATTTTGTAGATCCTTGGGCAGATGTTCAATGAGATGTTGCATCTCATCCCAATGGGCTCTGTCATAGCGCGCAAGTAGTGCCTGGGAGTTCGCGATGCGCCACTGGTTTGCAGCTTGTGCTGCGACTCTTACCAGCTGCATCGAACTTGCGGCTTTCTTTATCTGGGGGTGGTGCATCTCCAGATGTGTTGGAGTTGGCTCTTTTTCTAGCTGCTCCTACAACGACAGAGTCTGGTGGCAGCTGTGTAGTGATGAAAACCGGGCCCGTAGGAGGCGCTTTATACTTTTTTTCCACCCTTGGTGTGATTGCCCTACTCTTGACCGGCTCCTTAAAGATTTATTTTGCGTGCCGGAGCATACCAGGGAGCATAGGCAGGCTTTGGTATGAGCTGTGGGTGGAGGAGAGTGTGTTGAATAAAAAATCATCCTCGACCTGTTCTGAGTGGAGGCTTACGTTGTGAAATTGTGCTGCTCTGGCCAGCACTTGAGAGTACGCAGTGCTGTCCTCTGGTGGAGATGGCTTCGTAGGGTATGCCTCCGGACTGTTATCTGACACTGGGGCGTCGTATAGGTCCCATGCGTCCTGATCTTGGTCACCCTGGCTCATGGTGGTGTGAGCTGGGGATGGAGTTTGTGCTGGTGAGACGTTAATCACGGGCGGTGGAGAGGGTGGTGGAGTAACTCTTTTCACCACTTTTGGTTGTGGTGTCTGTTCAGTCTGGAACTCCAACCTTCTCTTTCTTCTAATAGGGGGAAGGGTGCTTATCTTTCCTGTCCCCTGCTGTATGAAAATACGCTTCTGCGTATGGTCCACATCCGTTGATTGTAGCTCTTCCTCAAACCTATGCTTTTGCATTTGTGAGGTTAGCGAGTGCTCTTCTGTATAAGAGCCTGAAGCTGGGTCGGTTGCAGCTTGTTTCGGTACCGAAACCCTGTCAGCGTCCTTTTTCGGCTCCGAGGTGACTTTTTTCTTTTTCGGGGCCGAAACCTCTCGGCGCCGATCTTAGTCGGGCCCGCTGTCTCGGCGTCGAGCCGTGTCAACACCGGCATCTCGGTGTCGACGCTTGTCTCCAGCACTTTCTCGGTCCCGAGAAGGCTGTGTGCCGGTGTCTCGACCGGAGTCGGACGATCTCGGCACTGTTTGGGCCTTTTTCGGTGCCGACGGTCGGTCACCGAATTTATGGGTCGAGCCATGGCCTGGTGGCAGTGGCGTCCCCTGGGCCTTGTAAATGTTCCTCTGAGTGGATTTCGACGTCTTACTCACGGTTTGTGTATCGTCGAATCCTTCGGAGTCCGAGTCTTGGATCGAGAAGGTACCTTCCTCTTCTTGTTCCTCGAACTCCCGTTGGGCTGTCGGTGCGGACGCCATCTGAAGTCTTCTGGCTCGACGGTCTCGGAGTGTTTTTCGGGACCGGAACGCACGACAGGCCTCGCAGGTGTCTTCGCTGTGCTCAGGTGACAGGCACAGGTTGCAGACCAAGTGTTGGTCTGTGTAGGGGTATTTATTGTGGCAGTTGGGGCAGAAACGGAACGGGGTCCGTTCCATCGGCGTTCTTCAGCACGTGGTCGGGCCGACCAGGCCCAGACGGGGAATCGAAAAAACTACCCCGAAGGGCACCGGAGCTCTTCGATCCTTCGACGCGGTGTTGAATCTAACTACGCCGAACCCGAACGCAACAATACCGACGAAAATCTTCAGAAATTTAGCTATTTTCCCGTTCCGAAACTCGGAGCGACCGGAACACGTCCGAACCCGATGGCGGAAAAAAAACAATCGAAGATGGAGTCGACGCCCATGCGCAATGGAGACAGAAGGAGGAGTCACTCGGTCCCGTGACTCGAAAGACTTCTTCGAAGAAAAACAACTTGTAACACTCCGGCCCAACACCAGATGGCGAGCTATTGCAAAACATGCGTATCTACAGCGACAGATGCCATCGAACATATGATCATCATCTGACAACTGACAGATGTCACCATGTTGTATGTTGTCCCAGTGGGTGGGGCGTGTGGTGGTTCCCTCCTGCGTATTCAGTAACGAAAAGGCAATGAGCAAACATCCCCTCGAAGGGTAGTGTGGGGAAATAGGGTAAAGTGAACATTTTACTTGGGGTAAACTTGCAACAACGTTCCCCACCTAGGAACAGTCTTAAACATCGCCTGGGATCTGCGCCTACACATCGGTCTGTCAGAAGTTAAAGCGTAGCTCCTTTAAGGTGGGGCTCTGCCGACCGGATATCTCAGTCTTTTCAGAACAGTGGCTGTGTCATCGGATGGGTCCCCATCTCAGGGGAACGCATGGTTGGCGCAGGGGGCATAATTCAGTTCAGTGGTCCGAGTCCATTTCGGACGAACTATCCTGGCTGAGGAGACTTCTAATTAGCGCTGCCTTCTCTTTTTGTTTCTCGACAGCTGAGGGTTTGTTGGTTGTGCGTCAACGGCTGGCTGTTTTTCGATTGACCCTTGTCAGAGTCCTGCCACCGCGCCGGTGGGGCCGCCTTCTGGGCCCGCTCCACGAGATTGTGTGACATCCCCTTCAGTCTCTGAGCTTCTTCTAGGGTGCAGATGCTGCGGAGTTCATTGTGCCAAGTCTGAAGGGATGACCCATTGATACTTAATATCTTCCTCCCTGAGGAGGTCCGTCACTGGCCTAAGCAATCTGTGGCGCTGAAATGTTATCATAGAGAGATCCTGGTATAGACCGATCTGATGGCCTTCAAACTCAATGGTTGTAGTGTCACGAACTGCTGCCACAATAACCTCTCTTTGTTTATAATAGTGTAAACAAGTTAGTATGTCTTGAGCCTGTCCCGGTGCTTGAGCGGGTTTGTCACCCGCTATGTGTTCTATCAAGCTCAATATTCTGCTCTTTGAGGGCCAGCGCCACGTCACAAAAGAGGCACACCACAAAGTCTACCAGGGGTCCCGCTATTGCCTGTGCCGGAACCCCTTTTATCCGAATGTTAGAACGGCGTGATCTGTTCTCTAGGCTATTTGGTATTGCAGTTCTTGGTTAGTGTCTTGTAAAGTGAGAAGTTCTCTCCTGTGACACTCCAATTCATCCTCTCTTGCGTCGTGGGCCTGTTCCACCTTGTCCAGACGTTGGCCCTGGTCAATCACCTCCTATTTAAGGTCTTTGATATCGGCTGCTATTTCCCGCTTCAGTGTTGCAAGGTCGTCGCGGAAGATTCGAAGAGTTGTTCCATGAATGCTCTTGTCAGGGGAGCTCCATCACCCTCTGACGACACAGGCCCAACCTCATCTCCGCACCAATTTCTAGTGGTCCTGACTGCGCCATTCTTTTGGCAGGGGTTTTAGCAAAAAGGTCCTTAAGGGAGCCCTATTGTTTGCTGTGCTTTTGAGATGCCATCCCTAAATGTCCGTGCTCTTCGTTTGCCAGTAGCAGGCACGTCTTCTGACCGTTGCCCCCACGGCAGGTACACTCAGCCGGGCCGACAGACTAGTATGGGCCGCCTTCTCTCTAGTATATGGCCCAGCACTGTGGGGTTCAGACGAGCCGGTCCCTCGTCCGTCCCTTGCATGGCCACTCTCCGGAGGGAGCCTTGTCTCCCGGTGATGAGCGGGTCTCATGCAGCTCCCCTCCACCCGCTGCTGCAGCTGGCCCCGTGTCTCTTTTCCGCCCAGCCTCTGGTCGGGGCTCCTCACCTGGGTATGGCTTGCCAGGCACGCCGCTTCCGTTAGAGTCCACCTTCCGTCAGCCGCACACCGGACTGACCTCACAGAGTCTGCCAAGTCGTGCCGGCAAGCACCTCACTCCTTTGTCCCATGTGGGCTTCTTCAGCAACGTCTCCGTGCAGGGATGCCCTGCACGGGCCTAGTCCCCCTGCGCTGCAGCAGCAGCGGCAAGCGGGGGGAGCATCCAAGTGTGCCCCGGCGATCTTTCAACAGCACGGCAGCGGAGGAACAACTCGGGAAGCGCCATCCCCACCGCATCGCCCAAGATCCACGCTCAGCACGCGGCCGCCATGTTCAGGCTGCTCCAGCCGCGGCTCGCGTCAGTCCGCGGCCCCGGATTCCGCGAGTCCTGTCTTCGCCTCCAGTGCCACTAGCCAGTCCCTGAGCCATCCAGGGGACCCAGGCTACTGTGCAACGCCCTCCAGCAGCATATTCAGACGCTCAAACCAGGACACCACACTATCCAATGGCGGAGCTCTAGCGGGGCACTCCTACTCAGCAGCCATCTTGGCCACATCCCGTTCGGAGTTTTAGAAGTTGTTTTTCTTTCAAGTCTCTTTTCGAGTCATGAGATCGAGTGACTTATCTTGGTGATAGTGCACATGGGCTTTGAGTCCTTTGTTAGATTGTTTTACCGCAGGCGAATGAGGTAAAGAGTGTATACATAGTTAGATGGATAAATAAAAAAAAGAATGGCCATGCAGTGTATGTACATATATACATTCTTTTTTTTACTACAACGCCTACAGGCTTCCTGGGAGGATGGAGGGCGCATGTGAAACTACAGCACTACATGCCACAAACAGATGTCTACTGGGTAAGTAACATTTTCCTTTTGAGGGCATGTGTGGCTGTAGATACATATGCTTTGCATAGACTGTAAAGCAGTCCCCTTCAATTAAGCGGTGGCTAGCCTGTAGGAGTTGGAGTAGCTTGAAAAAGTGTCCTAAGGACTGCTTGGCCAACATTTGCCTGTTGGCGAGCTAAAACATCCACACAATAGTGTTTAGTAAATGTGTGTGGTGTAGACCAAGTAGCAGCTTTACAAATATCTGCTACTGGAACATTTCCTAAAAAGGCCATAGAAGCGTCTTTTTTCCTGGTAGTGTGTGCTTTAGTATGTGTTGGTAATTGTCTTTTAGCTTTGAGTTAAAAGTTTGAATACAACTTGACTATCCATCTAGCTATTCCATTTTTAAAAAATTGGATTGCCCTTGTGTGGCATTTAACATTCTACAAACAGTTTAGATTTTCTAACACTTTTAGTCCTGTCAAAAATACATAAGAGCTTGTTTAACATCTAATGTGTGCAGAGCTCTTTCAGCGATTGAGTATGGCTGTGGGAAAAAAAACAAATAGTTCAACTGATTGGTTAATGTGAAATAGTGAAACTACTTTAGGAAGAAATGTAGGGTTTGCCCTAAGGACTACTCCATTTATGTACTTGGAAAAAAGTTTCCTCTAAAGTGAACACCTGTATCTCACTTACACATTGTAAGGAAGTAATAGCTACCAAAAAGGTAACTTCCATGGAAGAAATTGCGAAGAACATGAGGACCATGTTAAGGTGGAGGAACCCTGGGTGGATTAACTCTTAAGTCCTTCCATGAATGTCTTAATTACAGGAATTCTGAAGAAAGAAATATGTTGAAAGTTTTGAAGGTAAGCAGCTATATCTGCTAAATAGATGAATATGCTATTTTGTAAATGTAGCAGATAATGTCTTGTACTGACGCTTTAAGTGGATCAGTGTGTTTAGATTGATAGTAGCATACAAAACGTTTCTATTTTGCAGCATAACACTGCCTAGTTGTAGATGTACGTGCCTCCCTAAGAAGGTCCATACATTCAGGGGTATTCATCCAGAGATTGAGTGTTTTGGAGTCTGGATGTCTGATGTACGATTTGACCTCTCTTTTGAGTCAAAATGTCTGTTCTGTTGGGATATTTGTGATGTGGAACCACAGAGAGCTCCAGTAGTGTTGTGTCCATGTGGGAGCTACAAAGCTCATGGTGAGTGAGGTTTGTCTCAGTTTGCGAAAAAGAAATGGAAGGAGTGGGAGAGGCGGAAAAGCGAAAGCAAATATCCCTGACCAATTCATCCATAGATCATTGCCCTTGGACTGAGGGTGTGGGTATTTGGACGCAAAGTTTTGTCATTTTGAGTTTTCGGCGGTGGCGAAGGGATCTATTTCTGGTGTTCCCCAGAGGCGAAAGTGTTGGTGAAGTACTTGTGGGTGAATTTCCCATTTGTGGACTTGTTTCTGCGTCCTGCTTAATAGATCTGCAAACTGATTGTCCATTCCTGGGAGAGATTCTTCCAGTAAATGAATGTGATTGTGAATCACCAACTTTCAAATTGTCTGAGCTAAAAGGGACAATTGAGATGAGTGTTCCCCCCCCCCCCCCCCCAATTCATTTCTACAGATAACAGACAGTTGTCATGTTGTCTGTATGGACTAGAACCACTTTGTGAGAGATTTGTGTCAGAAATGCTTTGAGAACTAGGACGACTGCTAGCAACTCTAGTTAGTCGATGTGATAAGTTTGTTGAATGGGATCCCATTTACCTTGTATTGTAAGGCTGTTGAGGTGAACTCCCCAACCCATCTGTGATGCATCTGTCGTGAGAGTGATCTGAGGCACATTCCACCATTGCCGAGAGCGGGGAGTCTGGCGGTCCAACAACACTAGATCCTGAAGATGACCCTGTGAATGAGACCACTGACAAGACAGACACTGCTGTAGGGGACGCATGTGTAGTCTTGCATGAGGAATGATGGTAATGCAGGAGGCCATCATCCCTAATAGTTGCATTACTAGTTTCACTGGGTAAGTATGATTCTCCTGTAACCGAGCCAAGTGATTTTGAAAAGACTGAATCCTTGCTGGGTTTGGATATGCCAATCCTGAGTGAGTATTGAGAATTGCTCCCAGATAAGGCTGTATCTGTGCGGGTTAAAGATGGGATTTGAGGTAATTTATTGTAAATCCCAAAGTGTGTAGAAGATTTACAGTGTACTGTGTGCTACTGACATTTTTGGATGGTATTGGCTTTTATGAGCCAGTTGTCCAAGTATGGGGAAATATGTATGTGTTGCCTTCTGAGAAATGCAGCATCTACAGCTAAGCATTTCGTGAATAATCTGGGAGCAGTTGGTAGAACTTTGAATTGACAATGCTTTCACGCAATGACAAATCAGAGATATTTGCGATGTGCTGGATGTATGGGAATGTGGAAATAAGCATCTTTGAGATCTAATGCAGTCATGTAATCTCCTTGCTGTAAAGGGGAATAACAGCTTGCAGAGTGACCATATGAAAATGCTCTGTAAGTATGTATAGGTTGAGAGGCCTGTGATCAGGAATTGGTCTTAAGGAACCATTTTTCTTTGGTATAAGAAAGTATAGGGAATATACACCTAACCCTTGTTGAGATAGGGGAACGGTTTCTATAGCCCCTTTGAGATGAAGGGACAGTGCCCATTCTTTTAAGAGAATGAGATGGTCGTGTGAGAGCTTGTGAACACGAGGAGGAATATTTGGTGGAGTGGAAATGAGTTCTAGACAATAATCATGTTGGATATTTGATATAACCCATTGACCTGTGGTGATATTGGACCACTGGGGGTAGAAAATTGCTAATCTTCCCCCCACTGGAGATGTATGTGCTGTGAGAATTTGTAAAAAGTCACTGTTTTGTATTGGAGGGAGAGCCTCTAGAGGTGGACGCATTGTGATGCTATTAATTGTGTTTGACCAATGACTTTGTGTTTCATCACTGCACATATTAGTTGCTCAATGTTCACCAGTAGCACATTATATGTTTTGTTCAGTATAGCCGCCTATTGGCTTTGATATGGCATTAGCCATTACATTCTGTATTCTGCCTATTGGCTTTGACATGCTGTATTCAGTTTAGCTGCCTATTGGCTTTGACATGATATTATACATTACATTTTATATTTAGGTTAGCTGCCTATTGCCTTTAACGTGGAGTTAGACATTGCAGTTGAGAATCCAAGCTGTATTTTTCCAAGCTATGTTTTTCCACAAGATGAACCAAGCTGTTTTCTTCACACCAGACTAGACCTGATAAGAGAGAGTACATTTGGGGTTTTCCTTTCTGCACAGGCTTGGGAAGAGGAGAAGTGTAGGAGATCTGGCCAGTCTCCAAAGGCTTGTGTAGTTTTCCCGAGTCTGAGAGGAGGGGGCACGCTTTTGGAAGGATGACTCGGGGCTTCAGAGATTTAGATTCGAATCTGCTTGACTTCAGGCTGGAACTAGGCACCAGTTGCCAGTCTCCCGTGTGGGTAGATAATCTCTTTCTCGCAGTTGACCGGAGTCATCAACTTGCAGACCCCAGAAAGATGAAGCTGAAGATAGGTCTCACACGGTGATTAATTTAATTTTTATGCTTTGCCAATATAATCTGCTGTGTACATTGCAACTGAGAAGTACTGTGATATATTTTGTTTTCATTGCTGTGACTACTTTTACTCATTTGAATGTGTGCTTGAAGTCTTATTAATTCGTCTCAAGAACTTGTGGGTGGGGAAGAATTAACAAAAATAAAGGTCTTCTTTGAACTCAGAAGTGCATTCCAGAGAGGTTCATGTAAGCTCTAATACGAGATAAGTAGGAAGGCAGAACACGCATCAGCTCTCCCTCTGTTATTTGAGCCTCTATAAGATCCTCTGAAGGAACTCCTGTTGTAAAAGTGTGCTCCTTGTTTATTTTGCGAGGTGGTGTTATGCCATTAATTGTGTTTGACCACCGACGTTGTGTTTCACCACTGCGCATATTAGTTGTTCAATGTTAACCAGTAGCACATTACATGTTGTATTCAAATTAGCTGCCTATTGGCTTTCACGTGGCATTAGACATTACATTCTGTTTAGCTGCCTATTGGCTTATCGTGGAGTTAGACATTGCAGTTGAGACATTGCCCCTTATTTGGTGTTCTTGTGGAAGATACTGGAGTAGTTCTTCTAGCTCGTCCCAGTGGGCTGTGTCATACATCACCAGGAGTGCCTGAGAATTTGCAATTTGCAATTTTCAAGTTATTTGCAGCTTGAGCAGCTACCCTTTTGACAGCTGCGTCTAGGTTTTTACTTTCCTTTTCCGGAAGAGGAGCATCCCACGTAGACTGGTATAGGAAGTTGGCTCTGTATATACTATTTCAAAGTAAGAAATAGTCTGCACAGAGTCCAAGGGTTCCCCGTAGAGGTAAGATAGTGTCAAAATTAGATAATTCTAATGCTCTATTTTGTGGTAGTGTGGTCGAGCAGTAGGCTTATCAGCGGGTAGTGTTAAGCAATAAATGAGGAACACACACTCAAAGACTTACTCCAGGGCAAAAGGTTTTTATATTGAAAAATATATTTTTAGTTTATTTTAAGAACCACAGGTTCAAGATTTGAAGTAAACACATAAAATGCAAGGTACTCCACACAGGTAAGTTAGGAACTTTGAATTAAAGCAATATCATATAAGGTATTTGTAAAAATGGCAATAAGCTATTTCAAAAGTGGACACAGTGCAAAAATCAACAGTTCTTGGGAGGTAAGTATTGGTTAGTTTGTGAGGTAAGTAAGACACTTACAAGTCTCAGTTCCTAGGCATAGGCAGCCCACCGTTGGGGGTTCAGGGCAACCCCAAAGTTACCACACCAGCAGCCTCAGGGCCGGTCAGGTGCAGAGGTCAAAGTGGTGCCCAAAACACATAGGCGCCTATGGAGAACAGGGGTGCTCCAGTTCCAGTCTGCCAGCAGGGAAGTACCCGCGTCCTCGGAGGCAGACCAGGGGGGGTTTTGTAGAGCACGGGGGGGGGGGGGGGGGGGGGGGGGGGAGTCGACAAGTAAGCACACAAAACATGCCCTCAGCGGCACATGGGCGGCCGGGTGCAGTGTGCAAAGCAGGCGTCGGGTTTTAGATAGAAAACAATGGAGGGACCTGGGGGTCGCTCTAGCGGTGCAGGCAGGCACGGGGGGCTTCTTGGGACAGCCACCACCTGGGCTAGACAGAGGGTCTCCTGGGGGTTACTCTCACACTGAGGTTTGGTTCCTTCAGGCCCTGGGGGCTGCGGGTGCAGTGCTTGGTCCAGGCGTCAGGTCCCTTGTTACAGGCAGTCGTGGTCAGGGACAGCCTCTGGATTCTCTCTGCAGGCGTCACAGTGGGGGCCCAGGGGGGTCGTCTCGGGCTACTCACGGGGGCGCAGTCGCCGGGAAGTCCTCCCTGTGGTGTTTGTTCTCTGGATCTCGAGCCGGGGGCGTCGGGTGCAGAGTGGGAAGTCTCACGCTTCCGGCGGGAAACGTGAAGTCTTTAAAAGTTGCAGAAAAGTTGCAAGATTGTTGCTGTTTCTTGAGCAGAGCCGCTGCTTACAGGAGTTTCTTGGTCCTTAGGTTCAGGGCAGTGCTCTGAGGCTTCAGAGATCGCTGGTCCCTGTTGGATGAGTCACTGTTGCAGTTTTTCGAGTCAGGAGACAGGCCGGTAGGGCTGGGGCCAAAGCAGTTGTCGTCTTCCGTCATCTCTGCAGGATTACAGTTCAGCAGTCCTCCTTACTTCAGGTTGCAGGAATCTGATTTCCTCGGTTCTTCAGTGCCCTTAAATACTAAATTTAGGGGTGTGTTTAGGTCTGGGAGCGCAGTAGCCAATGGTTACTGTCCTGGAGGGTAGCTACACCCTCTTTGTGCCTCCTCCCTGTGGGGAGGGGGGGGGGCACATCCCTAATCCTATTGGGGGGAATCCTCCAAAATCAAGATGGAGGATTTCTAAAGGCAAGGGTCACCTCAGCTCAGGACACCTTAGGGGCTGTCCTGACTGGTGGGTGACTCCTCCTTGTTTTTCTCATTATCTCCTCCAGCCTTGCCGCCAAAAGTGGGGGCAGTGGCCTGAGGGGTGGGCATCTCCACTAGTTGGGATGCCCTCGGGCGCTGTAACAAAGGAGGTGAGCCATTGAGGCCCACCACCAGCTGTTACAGTTCCTGCAGGGGGAGGCAAGAAGCACCTCCACCCAGTACAGGCTTTGTTCCTGGCCACAGAGTGACAAAGGCACTCTCCCCATGTGGCCAGCAACTTGTCTGGTTGTGGCAGGCTGGCAGAAACTGGTCAGCCTCACACTAGAAGTCGGGTTGGTATTCAGGGGGCATCTCTAAGATGCCCTCTGGGTACATGTTACAACAAATTGCTCACTGGCATCAGTGTACATTTATTGTGCTGAGAAGTTTGATACCAAATGTCCCATATTTCAGTGTAGCCATTATGGAACTGTGGAGTTCGTGTTTGACAAACTCCCAGACCATATACTCTTACGGCTACCCAGCACTTACAATGTCTAAGGTTTTGCTTAGACACTGTAGGGGCATAGTGCTCATGCACATATGTCCTCACCTGTGGTATAGTGCACCCTGCCTTAAGGCTGTAAAGCCTGCTAGAGGGGTGACTTACCTATGCCACAGGCAGTGTGAAGTTGGCATGGCACTCTGAGGGGAGTGCCATGTTGACAGTCCTTTTCTCCCCACCAGCACACACAAGCTGTGAGGCAGTGTGCATGTGCTGAGTGAGGGGTCCCCAGGGTGGCATAAGACATGCTGCAGACCTTAGAGACCTTCCCTGGCATCAAGGTCCTTGGTACCAGGGGTACCAGTTTCAAGGGACTTATCTGAGTGCCAGGGCTGTGCCAACTGTGGAAGCAAAGGTACAGTTTAGGGAAAGAACACTGGTGCTGGGGCCTGGTTAGCAGGATCCCAGCACACTTTCAAATCATAACTTAGCATCAGCAAAGGCAAAAATTAGGGGGTAACCATGGCAAGGAAGCATTTCCTTACAACCATCAATTGCCCGAATGATGTTGGGGATATGTCCCATTGCATAGAAGTCAGCCTTCATTGTGCCCACATCCTCCACCTGGGGGTAAACAATGTAGCCGCACATGTTTAACCAGGGCATCCAGCACTCTTGTCAGCACTATTGAGATCATTGCCTGTGACATTCCTGCTGCCAAGCCCACTGTCACTTGGAAAGAACCAGTTGCCAAGAAATGGAGCACAGATAGGACTTGCACAAGAGAGGGGATCCCAGTGGGGTGATGGATAGCAGATATGTCAGATTCCAATTGGGCACACAGCTCTGTGATTGTGGCCCTGTCAAGTCTATAGGTGAGGATAATGTGCCTGTCCTCCATTGTTGCCAAGGCCACCAGGGGGCACACAGGGGTATGTCTCCATCTCCTATTCATCTACAGAGGTAGCAATCTCTGGAGCAAAAGAGTCAGGAGCATGGTCACAAACTGTAAATTGTAGCCACAAAAGTTAATTTGAAATGTATAAGTGGCATCTGTCCTGTATGTACAATTGTGAACTGTAACACAGTTCTAATACAGGGCCTGCCCTCCCCCCTGAAATGGCGTCCACCTGTCCTGTGTGGAGGAACAGGTGGAAATGCGGTAATTCCGCTGACGTTGTGCGCCGTTGCGGGAGGCGGTCAGGAACCGCCGTGCAACTCCCCCATTGGTTATTATTGGGCTCTATGAGGTACAGTGGCCAATGGTGATATATGCCGGCGGTGACGGTATTCACCGCCGCTGTGGTCACTGCCATTTTCTATTTGTTTACTCACATCCTATCTGACCTTCAACAGGAGAGGACCTACACTGCGTGTGCTACTATCACCTGTGTCCGGAATCTACCATGGCGCTTGTGACTGGGGAAAGGGCCCCTGCCTTCACCTCGGCGGAGTTGGGGAGACTGGTGGATGGGGTCCTACCCCAGTACGGACTGCTGTATGGGCCTCCAGACCAACAGGTGAGTATACTGTGAGCAAAATGCATGGGGCATGAATGAATAGAGTTGGGTGTGTGAAGGCCTTGTGGTGGGGGGGGGGGTGGGGGGGGGGGGGGGAGCAGTTGGTGGATGTCCCCTGGGCTGCGTGCTGCTTGTGTGCTGGGCCAGGTCTGTGCATTTGGGGATGAAGGGGTATGGTGGGCCATGAGTGTAACAGGCAGGACGGTCTGACTAATACATTTCCCTGTGTGTATTTCCTCTGCAGGTCAGCGCCCATCAAAAGAAGGGTATATGGCGTGCCATCGCCAAGGACGTGCGGACCCTGGGGGTCTACGGCAGGCGGAGCACCCACTGTCGGAAACGGTGGGAGGGCCTGAGATGCTGGGCACGGAAGACAGCGGAGGCCCCGCTGGGGATGGCCTCCCAACGAGGAAGGGGTGCCCGTCGAACCCTGACCCCCCGATGGCCCACATACTGGCGGTGGCCTATCCGGAGCTGAATGGGCGCTTGAGGACATCACAGCAGCCACAAGGGGGTGAGTACAGTGCCCATCACCACTACTTACGCCTGGTGAGGTGGTATCCGGGTGGGGAATGTGTGTCTGTGGGTGCCCCTATGCCAGGCCTGACATTGCAGAATAGGTCCCAGGTTGGCTAGGGTTCTAATGTGATAGTCCACCTACCTAGCTAGTAGGCATCCACTACTGGGCAGGGCTGTGTGGGTCCCAGGTATGCTGCAGTTGGCGGTATGTGTCCCTCCCCATGCCCAGGTTACTAGCATCTTTACTGGTAGTGCATTGGTTATTGCGTAGGCCTGTTCCCTGTGTGTGAGGGAGCTGTGTACGCCAACGGAGGTGTTGGTGCAGCCAATGACCAAGTGTATCCTTTGTCTCTCACCCCCTTTTTGTTCTGTCATCCTGTCCTTATGTGCATTAGCATCATCTGGCGGAGGAGCAGAGGCACCGGCGACGGAGGGAGCTGCATCCCACAGGACCCAGGAGGCAGAGTCCACCGACGGTGAGGGCACCAATGGGACGGAGGGCTAGTGGAGCACCACGGCGGAGACTGGAGGGGACAGTTCGGACACAGATACCTCCTCCGATGGAGCTCCCTGGTGGTGGCAGACATCTCTGTGCCCACCCCAGCTACAGGTATACCTGCCGCCACCCCTGTACCAGCACCGACCTCCCAGCAGCCCCTCATCAAGTTGCCGTGCCCGCTCACCCAGGAGTGTGGGCATCTCCTTCGCCCCAGGCACCTCAGGCCCTGCCCTAGTTAGCCCTGCTGCCCTGAGTGAGGAGGTTATTGACCTCCTGAGATCCATCTCTGTTGGGCAGTCAACCATTGTGAATGCCATCCAGGGGCTGGCAGCCCAAATGCAACAGACCAATGCATTTCTGGATGGCATTCACACTGGCTTGGTGGCCCAACAGATATCAATCCAGGCTCTGGCCTCCTCTCTGATGGCAGCCATTGTCCCTCTTTCCACCCTCCCCCTCCAACTTCCTCTACCCAATCTTAGTCCCCTCAACCCTAACCTATCCCAAGCACACAGACAGACTAGCATGCACACAAGACAACACACAAGAGTGGCACATGCAGACACAAGCACCACACATCATCCCACAGACACTCACACAAACACCATCCAGATGCAGACATACCAACATCCACTGCCTCCACTGTGTCCAAGTCCTCCTCCTCCACCTCCCTCCCAGTTGCGTCTGCACTCACACCTGCATGCACTACATCCAAATCCACTACCACCATCACCAGCACACCTATCAGAACACACCTCACTGGCAGACACCTCCACAACAGCCATGCACACGTCCCTTGTGTCCTCTCCCACTGTGTCTGTCCCCATCCCTCCAAAGTACACAAACACAGGCACTCAGACACTCAACAGCCATCCACCTCACAATAGCATCCAGCCCAAGCACCTGCACCCAAACACAGCAGAAAGACACCTCCCACAACCACTCCATCTTCCTCCACTCCCATACCTTCTCCCCGCCCCAATGTCCCTAAGCAGCTTTTCCTCTCCACCACTGACCTCTTCCCTACCCCTCCCTTCACGTCTGGCCAGGGTGGCTAAAACCCAGGCAAGCACCTCAGCCACCCAGTCAATGGGCCCAGTAGTGTCCACAACCTCACAGAAAGAGTGCCTGCCCCAGCTGCTGCCAGGAAGGGCAAGGAGCCAGCCCCAGCTGCTGCCAGGAAGGGCAAAGAGCCAGCCCCAGCAGGCAGGAAGGACAAGGGGCCTGGTGCTGGGACTCAGTCGGAGCCCCCACAACCAACCATGGTTGTGCAGCCATCTGAGGCTGCAGGAGATGGGCAGGAGCTTCCCCCCCACAACCACCGCCAGCAGCACCACAACCACTAGCAGTGGGCAGCTGTCCGAGGCTGCAGGCGATGGGCAGGTGCTTCCCCCCACAACCAACGCCAGCAGCAGCTGCACCACCACCAGTGGTGGGCAGCCATCCGAGGCTGCAAGGGATGGGCAGGTGCTTCCCCCCCCACAATCACCACCACCAGAAGCAGCACCAACACCACCAGCAGCAGTGGGCTGCCGTCTGAGGCTGCAGGGGATGGGCAGGTGCTTCCCCCCCCCACAACCACCGCCAGCAGCAGCACCACCACCACCACCACCCCACTGCCACCACTGAACAGCCGTCACTGCTGGCTGACATTCTGTAGACCTGCCTTCATGGGCTGTTGTGCGGCCTGCCCTCTGCAAATCCTGTGGGAATGACACCCACTTGAGAGACTGTGACCTTGTACTCCCCAAGATGTGCATCATAGGGCACGTTGCCCCCACAGGAACCAGTGTAGAAGCCACCCACTCACTCCATCCTCCCCAGGAACAAGAGCACAGGGCACGATGCCCCCTCCAGAACCAGTGTGGACGCCACCCACTCACCCCATCCTCCCCAGGAACAAGAGCACAGGGCACAATGCCCCCTCCAGAACCAGTGGGCAACTCACCCACTCGAGAGACTGTGGCCGTGCACTCCCCAGGATCAAGCAGTGGGCCTGCTGCCCCCTCCAGGAAAAGTGGTGTTGTTCCATCTGCTGGCTGAGGTGCCCCCCCCCCCCCACATTCCCTGTCCACCTGAGGTGCCTGCCTATTTTCCAAATGATGCCCCTGCAGTGTTCTCTCCGTGTTGTGGCAGGAGACAAGTGGGGCCTTGGAGTTTGTCATGTGGCCCTGTGGCCCACGCACATTGAGGTCTGGGCAGTGTCCCTTGATTTGTACATATGTATATACTTTTAGGTTGGATGTACGTATTTCTACAGTATTGATATTATTACACTCACTTTGATCTATTCGTGTTGTCCTTGCATTATTCCTGAGGGGTACGGGGTATATATGTTTTCTTACTGCATCTGATTGTGTGTATGGTGTTGGGGGTTGTGTTGCGTGTGTGTGTGTCACTCTCTTTTTCCTCCCCCCCTCCCCTGTGTGCAAGGCGGCTGTACTCACCGTGGTCGTCTTTGCCGTCATTGGTGTTCGGGGGGGCGGGGGGGGGGGAGCAGGACGTAAAAGCCCATCGGAAATATTTGCAGCTCGGGCTCCATGGCGGCGTGGTCGTTCCCTGCGTCTCCAATGGTGAGTCCTTTCCCTTCTGTGCAGTGTTTCCACCAGGCTTTTTTTGTCATTGGTACAGCCCCGGAAAAGGTGGCGGATTGGGCTGTCATAATAGGGTGAGCTGAACACTGTCTCCTGCCTGGCTGAAGGCGGCTACGGTAGTGGCTGTTTCCGCCGTGGCGGTTGGTGTGTGTAGGAGGCTGGCCTGGCTTGTAGTGGGTACCAAGGGGTACTTACACCTTGCACCAGGTCCAGGTATCCCTTATTAGTGTAGAGGGGTGTCTAGCAGCTTAGGCTGATAGATAATGGTAGCTTAGCAGAGCAGCTTAGGCTGAACTAGGAGACGAGTGAAGCTCCTACAGTACCACTAGTGTCACATGCACAATATCATAAGAAAACACAATACACAGATATACTAAAAATAAAGGTACTTTATTTTTATGACAATATGCCAAAGTATCTCAGTGAGTACCCTCAGTATGAGGATAGCAAATATACACAAGATATATGTACACAATACCAAAATATGCAGTAATAGCAATAGAAAACAGTGCAAACAATGTATAGTCACAATAGAATGCAATGGGGGCACATAGGGATAGGGGCAACAAAAACCATATACTCTAGAAGTGGAATGCGAACCACGAATGGACCCCAAACCTATGTGACCTTGTAGAGGGTCGCTGGGACTGTAAGAAAACAGTGAGGGTTAGAAAAATAGCCCACCCCAAGACCCTGAAAAGTGGGTGCAAAGTGCACCTAAGTTCCCCAAAGAGCACAGAAGTCGTGATAGGGGAATTCTGCAAGGAAGACCGACACCAGCAATGCAACAACAATGGATTTCCTGACGAAAGTACCTGTGGAACAAGGGGACCAAGTCCAAGAGTCACGATCAAGTCGGGAGTGGGCAGATGCCCAGGAAATGCCAGCTGTGGGTGCAAAGAAGCTGCCACCGGATGGTAGAAGCTGTGGATTCTGCCAGAACGACAAGGGCTAGAAACTTCCCCTTTGGAGGATGGATGTCCCACGTCGTGAAGAGTCGTGCAGAGGTGTTTCCGTGCAGAAAGACCGCAAACAAGCCTTGCTAGCTGCAAGGGTCGCGGTTAGGGTTTTTGGATGCTGCTGTGGCCCAGGAGGGACCAGGATGTCGCCAATTGCGTGAGGAGACAGAGGGGGCGTCCAGCAAGACAGAGAGCCCACTCAGAAGCAAGCAGCACCCGCAGAAGTGTCTGAACAGGCACTACGAAGTGGAGTGAACCGGAGCTCACCCGAAGTCACACAAGAGGGTCCCACGACGCCAGAGGACAACTCAGGAGGTCGTGCACTGCAGGTTAGAGTGCCGGGGACCCAGGCTTGGCTGTGCACAGAGGAAATCCTGGAAGAGTGCACAGGAGCCGGAGTAGCTGCAAAACTCGCGGTTCCCAACAATGCAGTCTAGCGTGGGGAGGCAAGGACTTACCTCCACCAAACTTGGACTGAAGAGTCACTGGACTGTGGGAGTCACTTGGACAGAGTTGCTGAGTTCAAGGGACCTCGCTCGTCGTGCTGAGAGGAGACCCAGAGGACCGGTGATGCAGTTCTTTGGTGCCTGCGGTTGCAGGGGGAAGATTCCGTCGACCCACGGGAGATTTCTTCGGAGCTTCTAGTGCAGAGAGGAGGCAGACTACCCCCACAGCATGCACCACCAGGAAAACAGTCGAGAAGGCGGCAGGATCAGCGTTACAAGGTCGCAGTAGTCGCCTTTGCTACTTTGTTGCAGTTTTGCAGGCTTCCAGCGCGGTCAGCAGTCGATTCCTTGGCAGAAGGTGAAGCGAGAGATGCAGAGGAACTCTGATGAGCTCTTGCATTCGTTATCTAAAGAATTCCCCAAAGCAGAAACCCTAAATAGCCAGAAAAGGAGGTTTGGCTACCTAGGAGAGAGGATAGGCTAGCAACACCTGAAGGAGCCTATCAGGAGGAGTCTCTGACGTCACCTGCTGGCACTGGCCACTCAGAGCAGTCCAGTGTGCCAGCAGCACCTCTGTTTCCAAGATGGCAGAGGTCTGGAGCACACTGGAGGAGCTCTGGGCACCTCCCAGGGGAGGTGCAGGTCAGGGGAGTGGTCACTCCCCTTTCCTTTGTCCAGTTTCACGCCAGAGCAGGGCTGAGGGATCCCTGAACCGGTGCAGACTGGCTTATGCAGAGATGGGCACCATCTGTGCCCATCAAAGCATTAACACCTTTTTCCAAAGGGAGAGGGTGTAACACCCTCTCTCTGAGGAAGTCCTTTGTTCTGCCTTCCTGGGCCAAGCCTGGCTGGACCCCAGGAGGGCAGAAACCTGTCTGAGGGGTTGGCAGCAGCAGCAGCTGCAGTGAAACCCCGGGAAAGTCAGTTTGGCAGTGCCCGGGTCTGTGCTAGAGACTCGGGGGATCATGGAATTGTCTCCCCAATGCCAGAATGGCATTGGGGTGACAATTCCATGATCTTAGACATGTTTCATGGCCATGTTCGGAGTTACCATTGTGACGCTATACATATGTCGTGACATATGTATAGTGCACGCGTGTAATGGTGTCCCCGCACACAAAGTCCGGGGAATTTGCCCTGAACAATGTGGGAGCACCTTGGCTAGTGCCAGGGTGCCCACACACTAAGTAACTTAGCACCCAACCTTTACTAGGTAAAGGTTAGACATATAGGTGACTTATAAGTTACTTAAGTGCAGTGGTAAATGGCTGTGAAATAACGTGGACGTTATTTCACTCAGGCTGCACTGGCAGGCCTGTGTAAGAATTGTCAGATCTCCCTATGGGTGGCACAAGAAATGCTGCAGCCCATAGGGATCTCCTGAAACCCCAATACCCTGAGTATCTCAGTACCATATACTAGGGAATTATAAGGGTGTTCCAGTATGCCAATGTAAATTGGTGAAATTGGTCACTAGCCTGTTAGTGACAATTTGGAAAGAGAATGAGAGAGCATAACCATTGAGGTTTTGGATAGCAGACCCTCAGTGAGACAGCTAGGCATCACACAGGTAACACATACAGGGCACACTTATGAGCACTGGGGCCCTGGCTGGCAGGGTCCCAGTGACACATACAACTAAAACAACATATATACAGTGAAATATAGGGGTAACATGCCAGGCAAGATGGTACTTTCCTACAGTGTGGTAAAGTGGCTGTCTATCTGAGCTCTTTCCACCATGGTCATAATTTAGCAGTAATTACCGCAAGCCTGTTGGCGGTATTACCGCCACTTTCTCACCGACCGCCAGGGTTGTAATGAGGGCCATAGTATTTCCCTACTTCAAGCTAAGAATACAAGGATATCACACGTAGATAGTGAAGTGCAAATGTAGTGCTGGTTGACAACCATCCCGAATAGCATGTAGCTGTTTTTATAGTTCAATATTTTCGCCATTATTGGCTATGGCGGGGCCACTGGGACGGGTCTCTTGGCAGGCACGCGGTGCACCCGTTCTACCATGAAGAGGGCGGATAGGCGCCACCTTCGACTACAGTCAGGTCTTGACGAACTGAGTGAGGCAATTACCTTCGGTGCCCTCTGGAAGGCCAACTATACAGATGTTATTTCTGCGCGCTCTGCCTTCAGCATCCTCAGCTCGATCCTGGAGTTTTTCCACTTGTTTGCGCAGTTGTATCAACATAAGAGTTGTGCTCTGCTTGCGCCGGTAATAAGATAGCTAGTGCTTGCTCTGTCGATAGGACTCTGTCTGCCAAAATGTGCTGATCATCTTTTGTGCATGTGCAGATAGCGCCAAGTTGCTGTTCTATGATTACTCTGGAGTCGCGGATTTCCTGTAGGATAAGATCTAACTTGTCCCCTGATGGTTATGCTCGGGTGGGGGGCGGGTGTGTGGGGGGCTCACAGTCGGATGGTGTTGAGGCAATCTAGTCTTTAGAAGATGGGGAGCGCATCTGCGCATATTTCTCCAGCCTAGGAGGCTTAGTTTTGTTGCGCCCCATCTGATCGATGAATTGTCACTGGAAGGTCGGGGGCCGCACTCGATGTTCACTCCGTGGGTATTCCTATGGGACGGATCACCACCACCTGGCCCACAGTCTTGCAGCGTGTCCCACCATAGCAGTGCTGCTCCTCGGCTCACTCAGTGCGGATTACGCCATCTCTCCCGCTGCTCCTTGGCTGGGTTTTCGGCTCTTG
Source organism: Pleurodeles waltl (assembly GCF_031143425.1). Classification (NCBI taxonomy): domain Eukaryota; kingdom Metazoa; phylum Chordata; class Amphibia; order Caudata; family Salamandridae; genus Pleurodeles; species Pleurodeles waltl. Next base: position 699,105,261 of record NC_090448.1, read on the forward strand.
TCTAGTTCGCCGCTTAGTCTGCCTCTCCACTGCCGGTCTGAATTAAGGACCCTCCCCCGGCAGCCCTGGTCGCAATCCCAGCGAGTTGTACCAGGCAGCAGGCCCTCCACTAGGCCGCAGTGCGTACCTTTCGCCGTCAGTCGGTGCCAGGCCTCCTTCTAGGCTATCTTTGCAGGGCAGGCAGTCGCCTGGAATCCTCAGGAGACACAGATAGGCCGCAGTCCAGCACACACGGGGATCTGTGCCACTCAGCGGGCCTCCCACGCATTAGGGCCCGCCACCGTCTGTCACCAAGGGGTGCGTCCCTGCGTCCGGCCCCCAGAAGGTCTGTCCACTCACCGCCAGGCCCTGTCAGGGATCTCCTTCGTCTGTCGTCGTTCACCCACAGGGCCGCCCCACTGTGGGTTTGGGGGGGGGGGGGGGGGGTGGAGGTGAGTATAGGGCAGAAGAGCCGCAGCTGCCCACTACCTCTGTCACACGGGCACCGCGACAACTCGATCTCGGTGCTGCCTCAGGTCCAGCACTCCTCTGGTCTTAACTGACCCTCTACAGTGTGTGGCTCAGTATCACCACGATGCTGGGGACGGAGCCTGGACAGATTTTTTGACCTGGGTCAGGAGCCGCGGAATTAGGCGTCTGCCATGTTGGACACTTGGCCAAACCCTAAATCTTCATCTAAACAATAACGTTTAGTGAAAGTATGAACTGATTTCCATGTAGCAGCTTTAGAAATTTCTATCATTGGGACTTTTTTTATCCAGGCAACCAATTCAGCCTTTCTATGCGTAGTTTAGAATGAGTTTTAGGTTTATCTAGCTGGGACTTGTTAGCCAAATGTAACAGAGAGAATTACAGGAAACCATAGATCTAGCTATAGTTTGCTTAGATGAAGCCATATCAGTTCTTAACACCTTAGCTGCTGGGTATGTTCCCCTCCCCACCCATCCTAGTGTTGAGCCCTTTTTTAGCTATTTGAGGTAGTTCGCACTTAGGGCTCCATAACTTTTTTTGACCACTTAAGATATCTACGCCAAATTTGTGTCCTTTTTTCCAACATCCTGAGGTTGTAAAGGTACCCAGGGTTTGTAAATTCCGCAGGAGGGGACTGAGAAAATAGGCAAAATATAGCAACATTGAGTTTCTGGAGGAAAATCAGAGAAAAAGTGTCTGTTTTTCCCTAAGAATGGCATCCACAAACGGTCTGCTGTACTAAAGTCACCATCTTCCCAGCTTTCAAGAACATGCAGAGTTTAATCCAAAAATCTAATTTTCTATGACCGGTTTGGCAATTTTTTAAGAGGTAGCCTATTTTCCCTTTTTTTGTGCTCACAACCTACTTACAGTTTTGGTGAAAACCAGTCAGAAACCCATGGGTGAAATAGAAAAGCTATAGATTTCCAAAAAGTAGACAAAATTCAGAATCCAGCAAGGGGTATGTAAATATGTAAATGATATGTAAATCCTTGAAGGTTTTGCCAAGGAAAAGAACTGTTGTCAAAGAAATATTGAAAATGAGTAGGAAAAGATGGGCACTTGCTACATTTTCATCTGTCAATCAGTCATTTGCAGAGCGCGCTGGGGGAGGGGAGGGGCGGTGGAGGTGCTACTGCTCGAACAGCCAGGTCTTGAGGAGTTTCCTGAAGGTCAGCAGGTCCTGGGTCTGTCATAGTTGGACGAGGAGGGAGATCCAGATCTTGGTGGCGAGCTGGAAGAACGATCTGCCGCCGGCTGTAGTTCGGTGGATGCGAGGGGCGAGGGGCAGGGGCGAGGGCGAGGTTGGTGGAGCGGAGTTGACGGTTGGGGGTGTAGAAGGTGAGTCGCTCGTTGAGGTAATCAGGGCCGGTGTTGTGGAGTGCTTTGTGAGAGTGGGTTCAAAGGTGATCCTCTTGTTGATGGAGAGCCAGTGTAGATCTCTTAGGTGGACTGAGATGTGGTTGGGGCATGGGATGTCGAGGATGAGGCGTGTGGAGGTGTTTTTGGGGGCAAGCCTGGAGGAGATAATTACAAAAACAAGGAGGTGTCACCCACCAGTCAGGACAGCCCCTAAGGTGCCCTGAGCTGAGGTGACCCCTGCCTTTAGAAATCCTCCATCTTGGTTTTGGAGGATTCCCCCAATAGGATTAGGGATGTGCCCCCCTGTCCACAGGGAGGAGGCACAAAGAGGGTGTAGCCAGCCTCCAGGACAGTAGCCATTGTGTGTTAGTGGGGAGAAAAAGGCAAAGACGACATGGCATTCCCCCTCAGGATGCCATGCACACAAAATACTGCCTGTGGCATAGGGCATAGGTAGGTCACCCCTCTAGCAGGCCTTACAGCCCTAAGGCAGGGTGCACTATACCACAGGTGAGGGCATAGCTGCATGAGCGATATGCCCCTACAGTGTCTAAGTCTATTCTTAGACATTGTAAGTACAGTTGTGGCCATATTAAGTATATGGTCTGGGAGTTTGTCAAAAACGAACTCCACAGCTCCATAATGGCTACACTTTATACTGGGAATTCTTGGTATCAAACTTCAGAATAATAAACCCACACTGATGCCAATGTTGGATTTATAAAAAATGTACACAGAGGGCATCTTAGAGATGCCCCCTGTATTTTACCCAATCCTTCAGTGCAGGACTGACTGGTCTGCGCCAGCCTGCTGCTGAAAGACGAGTTTCTGACCCCATGGGGTGAGGGCCTTTGTGTCCTCTGAGGCCAGAAACAAAGCCTGCTCTGGGTGGAGGTGCTTCACACCTCCCCCCTGCAGGAACTGTAACACCTAGCAGTGAACCTCAGAAGGTCAGGCTTCGTGTTACAATGCCCCAGGGACCTCCAGCTAATGGAGATGCCCACCCCCTGGACACAGCCCCCACTTTTGGCGGCAAGTCCATGGGAGATAATGAGAAAAACAAGGAGGAGTCACCCACCAGTCAGGACAGCCCCGAAGGTGTCCGGAGCTGAGGTGACCCCTGCCTTTAGAAATCCTCCATCTTGATCTTGGAGGATTCCCCCAATAGTAATAGGGATGTGCCCCCCTCCCCTCATGGGAGGAGGCAGAAGGAGGGTGTAGCCACCCACAAAGACAGTAGCCATTGGCTACTGCCCTCCCAAACCTAAACACACCCCTAAATCTAGTATTTAGGGGCACCCCAGAACCCAGGAAATCAGATTCCTGGAATCTGAAGAAACAAGAAGGACTGCTGACCTACAAGCCTGCAGAGAAGATGGAAGACAACAACTGCTTTGGCCCCAGCCCTCCCTGCCTGTCTCCAGATTTGAAAACCTGCAACCAGCGACGCATCCGACAGGGACCAGCGACCTCTGAAGTCTCAGAGGACTGCCCTGGACTAAAGGACCAAGAAACTCGTGTGAGCAGCGGCTTTGCTCAAAACCAGCTACTTCTTTGCAACAAAGAAGTAACTTCCAAAGACTTCACGTTTCCTGCCAGATGCGTGAGACTTCACACTCTGCACCCGACCCCCCCGGCTCGAGATCCGGAGAACAAACACCACAGGGAGGACTCCCCGGCGACTGCGAGCCTGTGAGTAGCCAGAGACGACCCCCCCCGAGCCCCCACAGCCACGCCTGCAGAGAGAATCCAGAGGCTCCCCCTGACCGTGACTGCCTTTAACAAGGGACCCGACGCCTGGAACACTGCACCTGCAGCTCCCAGGACCTGAAGGAACCGAACTTCAGCGCAGGAGTGACCCCCCCAGGCGACCCCCTGCCTAGCCCAGGTAATGGCTGTCCCGAGAAGCCCCCCGTGTTGCCTGAACCGCTAGAGTGACCCCCGGGCCACTCCATTGATTCCTATCTGAAACTCGACACCTGCTTTGCACACTGCGCCTGGCCGCCCCTGGGCCGCTGAGGGTGTGTTTTGTGTGCCTACTTGTGTACCCACCAGTGCTCTACAAAACCCCCCTGGTCTGCCCCCCCCCAAGGACGTGGGTACTTACCTGCTGGCAGACTGGAACCGGAGCCCCCCTGTTCTACATAGGCGCCTATGTGTTTTGGGCACCTCTTTGACCTCTGCACGTGACCGGCCCTGAGCTGCTGGTGTGGTAACTTTGGGATTGCCTTGAACTCCCAAAGGTGGGCTGCCTAAGCCCCAGGACTGAGACTTGTAAGTGTTTTACTTACCTCACAAACTAACCTTTACTTACCTTCCCCAGGAACTGTTGATTTTTGCACTGTTTCCACTTTGTTAAAATGGCAATAAGCTATTTTCAAAGGCCATATATAATATTGCTTTTATTCAAAGTTCCTAAGTTACCTATGCAAAGTACCTTGCATTCTATGTGTTTACTTCAATCAAATCAATCAAAAAATGTATTAAGTGCGCTACTCACCCGGAAGGGTCTCAAGGTGCTGTGTGGTGGGGGTGGGGAGATGGCGTTTTACTGCTCAAAGAGCCATGTCTTTAGGTGCTTTCTGAAAGTCGGGAGGTCCTGGGTCTTGCGTAGGTTGTTGGGGAGGGAGTTCCAGGTCTTGGGGGCGAGGTAGGAGAAGGATCTGCCTCTGGAGGTGGTGCGTTGGATGCGGGGGACTGTGGCGAGGGCGAGGTGAGCAGAGCAGAAGAGTCGAGTGGGTGCGTGGAAGTTCACTAATTCGTTGAGGTAGGCTGGTCCAGTGTTGTGGAGGGATTTGTGGGTGTGGATGAGGATTTTGAAGACAATCCTTTTTCTGATGTACTTTTTAGATTTAACTCGATCCATTTTAGAGTGGCGTTTCCGACAAAATGTGTGTGGGAAAAAATATTACCACCATGCCCTTTTGATAATTTTTCAAAACAAAGCACTTGTCACTTTATTTTATTCACTTTACTCAGCTCCTAGGGAAAAAAATTTATTAACTATTTTGCGTAATTTGCACACCCTTTCTTATAAAGAAGGATTGATTGGCATTCAAAGCCTTTCATCCAAACAAATGTGCAGTTCTATTTTAAGTTTGATCAAATCCGCTATCACCATTAGGAACAGATACGAATCAGTAACGTGATTACCTATTAAGGGAATTTAGATATTGTTTTACTGCTGTATACGATTTTATAAGTATTTATTATTTTATACTGATTAGTAGGCTTAAGTGGTAAACTTAGATTTTATAGATTTGCAGATCAAAGAGACTTGTCTTTGAATTATACATTTTATATTATGATGATTTATATGTATGTATGTATGTATGTATGTGTACTTTTATGGCAGTACGCCGAATAAAGTTATTTTGACTGACTGACTGACAATAATACGTTCTAGCACAGAGCAGCAAAAGTGTTTTTATAGCTACGTGGTCAGAACAGAACAGATTATAAAACTTCTGAACTGAATCTTATTTAGAGCTAATAATCCTCCTTGAATTCATCTACATGATGGGAATGAAAATTTTGTGATTTATTTTACAAAATTACATGATATTCCATGAACATTTTGCACAAATATGCTTTCATGCCGAAATGTAATTTACCAGTATCTGATCTGACCTTTATCAGTTGAGCACACTACTAGTGTAAAAAAGACATGTGAGATACCAGCATGAGACTGGTTCAGCCAGAAAATCTCTCGCTAGTAGTAGGTGGAACTTAAGTAAAGCGTGTGCTTGCTTAAAAAAGGTTAAGCAGAATTGCAATATGCAAATTTAGAGAGGTTTTGCATATCGTGAAATCCATGGATTTTGCCTCCAAACTAAAAATAACTCCCAGGCCTAATCTTCACAATGAAAACATGTAAAATGACCCCATAAACCTCACTGAGAGTATACAATATTTTATCTCGGTTGATTTTAGTGGGGTCTTTCTGCAAAACAAGTCAGTTTCACCCTCCTCAAAAACTAAAAAGATTGACGGTATGCACTACGACTTAAAGTACAATAATAATATGGGGTCCTATAGACCTGTGAGGCTTTATCAGTTGAAAAACACTAGTGCTTAAATTGAGCAGGTGGTTGCTGGTGGGTTTGATTAGCAGTGCTGTTTCTGGGGAACAGGTTCTTATTTTTCATCAGACTGTTACGCAGAAGACAAGATGGATAAAAACACAAAGTATGAAACCCAGAGAAATAGACTGATGGAAAACAGTGAGAAAGAGAGAAAGCAGGACTGAAAAAGATCCTGCAATAGTGAGATAAAGGAACATGTAGTTTCTGGAGGTAGATGAAAGAGGCATGATCTGGAATCAAGATTATACAGGCTTGGTACTTGGGACCCCCTGCTAATTGTAGTGCAGGCTGACGTCCTCTGGAGAGATGTTTTGGCCCTGGCACTTGTTTTAAAAATTAAGCACTGAAAAACAGAATAGTGCCACCAGTGCACATTTGTTTTATTTTTTCCTGCTTAATATCCCCTTCTCATGAAATAGGGAATAACAGAAACAAATAGTATTTAAACTCTTTTGGCGCATATTAATATCATTAATTGTGCACACATTAACACAGGTAGAAACTGTTAGTAAAAACTGGTGATGGTTGCCAGTGCTAATGTAGGCGTGAGCAAAATTTGCAATTTGTACCTCTTTTAGCACTAGTGCATGGGTCAAAATGACCCCTCAAGTTGAGGAATTATTAATTTCCACTCATCCCTCTCACATTTGTTGCAAAATCTGTTGAAGGATATCCTTCAATGGTGATCATAGCCTTAACTACGTTTCTAAATGGCTATTCTGTAGATTTAAAGTAAGAAAATGCAATAAAACAAATTCATTTCAACCTTCATTCATTACACTTATGGCCCATACCATGATTAATATATTTGATTTAATCATTTGTGTTTAGCTGTGTTTCTTTTAAAGAAATATGCACTTCATAAAAAAAAAGTAAAAATAATAAAAAGGCTCACTAGATATATTATTCACATTGAATCTGCAAATTAAGGCATATGCATGATTTACCAATTCCAAAGAAACAAGTTCACACTTAAAACTTAAGCCTGGATCACTAAGTCAATTATCTATAGCTGTTCAGCTGTCAAAAGTAGGGACATATTTTTTTTCTTAAAGATGTTTAAATGATTCATTCAATGTAGAGAAAAAGTAGTGTTTATTAACCTGCCCTACAATGCTAAAAATAACCAATGATCGTTCTAGGACATTGTTTTGTATGATGTCTGCTTTGTTTTTAAGATGATTGTGACATAATTCACGAGATGCTCCCTGCAGGAAAATGCCACTGTTGAGGGGGGGGGGGGGGGGGGGGTTGGGCTGTGGGGAGAGCACAAGCACTCCAGACATGGATAGGTGCCAGGCCGTCCTCAGCACTCTCCCACTGTGGCTGAGGTCGGCTTTTGGCCCTCATGAGCACTGAAGGGGTTAACTGCTTCCATGCTCTATGGGCCTGCTCTATTGAGGTGACACGCCTGCAATGAGACAATGCTATTTATGGATACTTGAGTGGGAAGAATTAAATATACTTTTAAATACTTAGGTTGCTGTCTGTCTTGGTTTAAGTTCTATTTCTTTTTTTTATTGTAAATGGTGTAAAAATGTAAAAAATAAAAAGATATTTTAAAAATCTGTCAGGGTTTCAACCCTGACTTTTTAGGTGGTGCCATCCTGCATTGCACTGCACTTTTCTATGAACTTTCTGAAAATATGTGGCAGACAGCAGCTCTGCATATCCTAAGGGCAAGGAAAAACAACTGACATCATGGCACAGGAGTAGGAGCTATATGGCTCTGTTGGGGTCATGTCTGAGGTAATACACACAATTTACCTGGAACCAAATGACACCTACCAGTGTAGAAAAGCTTTTGTAAAATTTCCGGGTCCAGTCTGGAGCATGAGGATACGCCTTAGGTGAGGAAACTGGAGGTAGAAGTATCCATCAGAAATGAACACCGAAGATGCTCATAGACCTAATGTTTTACTGCTGGTTGTTTATTCACCTCATACTGTTACAGCGGTTATGAATTCGGTTACAAATTGTGTCCTGACAATTAGCCAAAACATGAACAACTCTAGTGCCTAATTTGAAATGGTGGTTGCTGATGAGGAACCAGCACTTTTTAGGAACCAGCACTTGTTCTTCCTCATCAGACTTTGATCCACAACAAGAAAGACCAATGTACATAAGGTGGAATGAAAGAGCAAGAGAAAGGTAAAAAACCTATGAAAAGAGAAAGAACCTGCAATAGTGAAATAAAGGGGTGGAGCCTTAGTATTCGTGACACCAACATTCAATAGTGCCCACCGCAGGCTTCTGAGCAAGGCTTTGGGACCTGGCACTTACTCTTTTACAAATTAAGCACTACCTTTGGCCCATATTTATTCCATGGGAGGTTTGCAATATCTCTGCTCATGCACTCTCTTCTTCCTTACTTTTAGATAATACAAATTGAAGCTCTCCTGATAGGGTGTGTGGCTCAATCTATGCAACAATGTTGGCCTCTTGACTGTCTCCTCTTGGAAGTTAACCTTCAGGAGACCTGGCCCCAGTGCTGGGCAAAATACTGAAGAGATGCAACCATACCGATACACAACACTATTGATATAAACTACATAGCAGGGCAAGAAACTCCAGACTGCCTTTCGGAAATGAATGGCATTGTAAATTAAGCTATTCTACCCTGGTTTTCTGCTTTTAATGTTCCCTGTGCACACTAACCTTTCAGTTCAGAGCTGTCCTGTATAGTTCTGAAACAGATTTTGCAGAAAAGTAGCAAGATGGTGCTACTTGGCTACCACCATGCAATATAACGTCTTGCAAATATAGGACAGTAGCAAAGTGTACAGTAAAACATGACCTCACCTGAAATACTGAGAGCATTGAGTAGGTCACTGAGGTGAACAATCTGCAAGGGAGTTAGGAACAAGTGCAAGGAGCCCATCTGTCCATCAATCTGCAGCTGCAAGAAACACAAGATGACTCAAGTACATCAGTACTACAAAACAACCTCAAGCTTGTGGTTACAGGCAGACAAAATAACAAGGACGATTTTTAAATGGTATGTTCAGCTCTTGGAACATCTCCGCACTGACTAACATATCTATTGTTCCCAAACTCCGTTATTGCCAGAATTCGAATCTGTGATCAGGAGAACGAGCACACATTTTTGCAGTGGATGCATTAGTTTACTGAGCAACCAGACATGTAAGCTACTGCAACACTTGTTAGGGCAGGAAATTATTATCCTTTGAAATCCAACAACTAGCAAATTACCAACCAAAGACCTACTTGGTCAATCACAATGGTATTATACATCTTCTGAATATCTCCTTCCCTTGCACAGTGTTCTTAGTCAGATAAAAATGTGTAATCACTATTGGTTACTTTTCACATTGATCACCCGCCACCTTCAGCCGCCTGTTGTTGCACGGTGCCACAAACAATAAGCAATTAGGTTATGCAGTACGTACTCAACAAATAAGCAATTAATCTACAGTATACATTACTATGCCTAATAATCGAAAATTTCCATGAAATTTTACAAGGAAATGTGTACTGTAGCAAAAGGGAAAATTACTTAAAAGTAAGAAAACGTAAAGTTTAAACTTACTGGTATCCATTATGCTTTCTTTCTTCAACTAACAAGTCATTACATTGACTTAGATAACATTTAGCCCAATTAACTGTGATTAATATGATGTATGGTAGCTTGTGTCACAACATACATCACAATTATAAGAAGTGCTATAAGCACCACACACCAATATTCTTTCCGATGTAAATTTGGCAAGTCTAATCGGTCAAAATATACTGGGGAAAAATGCCTGTAAGTAAGGAGACATGCAGATTTTGATGCAATAAGCTGCAATTTCAAAACAGAAAACAGATATCCTTTAACAAGCCATGGGGAAAGGGTCACAAAACAAATTTGCAAAAGAACTCCCCAAAGCAGAAGCAGGGCCTAAATAAAAATGCAAACTGTGCACAAATATACACAAAACACCTACATATACAAAGATATGTTCTACTTGCTAATTATGATCACATAACATTCATAAAATATAGAAGCCAAAATAACAATACAAATTATATCAATATATCTCGCAGCACTTTTCATCACACCGGAGTAGAACATGAGCTAATATGCATTTTTTAAAATTTCAACTAACGAATGTAGCAGAAAATGTGCAAAATATGCATGTCAAAATGTTTCAATAGATATATTCAACCGAAACCACCTTCTTAAGAAAAAGAAAATTTTTGGAAAACATATGTAACTTCTGCGTAGAATTAATCACATAATGAAACCTGCCCTGCTGCTGTAACAGATCCTTCCAAAGAGGCAGTTGGATCAGAGAATAGATGTTCATGGCCAGATGTTTTGGTGCCACACTTTACTGGCCCAATTCAGAGCCACTAGATTGACTTTGGCCTGGTCATTCTTAATCTTCTTCAGAAACTTGGGCAGGAGAGATAAAGACAATAAGGAGTACACAAACCCTGATGTCAAGTCCAAACATAAGGCATCTCTGAGAGACCACTGCCTCAGGAATGCTAAAGCACAATAGTTTGCCCATTCTCAGCAGTGGCAAAAAGATTGAAAGACATTGCTCCTCACTGCTGGAAGATGCCCTGTCCCAGCAGAGTGTAGCTGCCATTCGTGATCCGCTAGGCAACGCTGACTGAGTTCATTCTCCCTGGAATTTTAAAGATCCTGTCAGGTGCTGTACTACCAAAGAGATTCCCTAATGACAAGCCTCTTGACATGAGACCCACGACAGCACTCCACCCTGTGTGCTGCAGTACCATCAGACGGTGGTGTCCATGAGGACCTGCGCCTGTTCCGTTTTAATGGAAGGGAGAAAAGTCTTTACTGCCAAGCGAGTCTCTAGCAACTCCAACACGTTGATGTGGATGAGTTGGAAACCAGAGTCCTCTGAACTCCACCTCTCCCAGATGGCCTCTCCAAACCAGCAATGATGCCCATCATGACCATTAGCTGTGGGTGGAGCAGAGTGAGGAGTCTGCCACCTGTTAACTCAGGTCCAGCAACCACCACTGCAGATCTTTTGCAGTCTGCTCCAACATATGGATGGAATCTGAGAGAATTCCTTGGTGCTGACCCCACTGAGAGCCCACTTCAGAACCTGCATGTGCCACTTGGCATCGTCCACCTGCAGGATGCCAGGAAGCCAAGAAGCCACAAAGCCTCATTGAGACCCAAGTCAAGTGTTAAAACATCTGGAGCACAGTAGGAATTGCCTGGACTCGTTGAGGCCTGTTCCCTTTTACTTAGTTACAAGTCATTTTTATTCCTCATATTCCATGCAGAACGGGTTATTAATTTCTTTGCAGGACTTTTCATCCTGTGCTCAACCCAAGACTGCACACAATAATTTACCAAGTATTGCAGGTACAAAGAGTACGATGTCTACCCTACACAGAAAAATAAGTTTTGTCACATCAGGGCAGTTCTTAGAACAACAGGTTTTTATTATAACACACTACACTGCTCCCACCACATCAGAGGGGACATTATAGCCAGTCATCTTATGCTGCATGTCGTCACCGCAGTTTCTGCTGAAACTCAGAGTCTTCTCTCCATCCATGTGGGAGGTCTTCCATCAGTCCAACAGACCTCTTCTCTACCTAGCACAAGTATGGTGATCGGGTTTCCTTCCAGAGACTACACAGGCAGATTAGGGCTAACACTGCTATTGCTCTTATGTAAGTTTTTAGTAGCTCAGGTAGGGATTTTAGATTCACTAGTGTGAAAGTATGCTGGGACTTTTGCTCTGCTTCACTTTTCTAGTCACTACATTAATAGCGTTGTGTTTCATTATTCTAATAATGAATAGTAATTCTCAAGTGTTGATGTACCGTGCCCGGTAGTGTAGAATGAAGCAAATACTGCACCTGCAGTGGCCCAGTTTTCCACTGATGGAATTATCCCAAATGGCAAGCAACTGTGAGAATTCTATGTTTATCTTTAGGTCCAATATGGGGAAACGCTGCCTCCAAAGCACTTTTTTTGTGCTAGCCAAAACTGAATTTCTTCACGTTTAGTGGGTACCTTACTCCTAATTGAAAGCTCAGTAGTAGAGTTACTGTCCGCTGTGGCCACATGTGGTTGCGCTGAAGTAGCTCTTTATGAGGCAGTGTTTAAAGTCTGCATTACATATTGTATTAAGCGCCTATATATTTCTGCTAAATTAGTATAGGGGAGCACACATCTGCTACAGTCATTTTACCTGCATTAGGACGTGCTGTATAGACAGCCAATTCTGGCCATGTAGGACCGTTATTACTTAAAGAACCTAAACTAACATTCTGTGAAATGTGTGGTAGGGCACCATTAAGCCAATTTTGGTGTCCTTGATAAGATAGTGGTATCTCTAAATATGCGCATGGTCTATATTGTGTGGGTATAATTGCTGGAGTGCAGTGTGAAATGTGTGTGTGTTGCCATTTGCTGCTGACCCAAGGAAGAAAAAAAAAATGTTTGTAAGCTGTGAGCCTCAACAACAAATGTAACTTCTCCTCCATCATCTGTTAGGCCATTATTTCTTAAATGTATTGTAAGGGGGAGTCTCATGTTTGCTGCAATTACAACCAGTTGAGGGCCCGCCATATTTAAAACAGTGTTGTTCAAAGATAGAAACACCAATTAGAGAAATCCTTTTTGAAGGTTCAAGCTTGAACAACGTACAGTGTCAAATGGAGTGCTACCTATCTAGCTGAAGAGGCTATTCCCGAATACCACGGACGTCTCTGTATAAGGTAATGAGTGTGCCTTTAGCACGTAATGAAACAGATACTTGTGAGATCCCAAAAGTCAGTGCCTAACCAACGTTGGTGGCGCCATGTCATACGACTCATTGAAGGAACAAGACTGCTGGATTTTGGCCGGCAGCACCACCAAGCTTGGGGGACTGAGTCTTATTCCACACTGTGTGATAGCTGTCGCCCTAACTCTTTCAGCTAGCTAGCAGCACCTCACCAGAACCCAAGAGTAAAGGTGATTTGAGGTAGTCTATTGTATGACACTCTAAGACTCCTCAGGGAAGTCCTGGTGGAACAGATTTTACCCCTTTCTCTCAGTTATACACGTCTCATACATGCAAAGACAAACAGAAGCAGTATTTAGTTCAATACATTTTATTGAAGCAAATGCAATTTATGTAAAAATGCATGGTTTGGGATTATTAGATTAAGGAAGCACAACACTATTATTGCGGTGACTAGAAAAGTCAAACAGAGGAGAAGTCCAACCATACCGTCGCAACAGTGAATCTAAAATCCCTACCTGCACTACTAAAAACCTTCATGAGAGCAATAGCAGTGTTAGCCCTAAACTGCAAGTCTAGTCTCCGTCAGGAAACCCGATCCCCAAACCTGTGCTATAGATGGAGAAGAGGTCTGTTGGTCTACTGGAAGACCTCCCACATCGATGGAGAAGACGCAGAGTTTCAGCAAAAACTGCGAAGACGACGTGCAGCATAAGATCGCTAGCTGGAATGTCCCCTCTAATATGGTAGGGCAGGGTAGTGTTTTATAATAAAACATGTTGTTCTTAGAAATTCCCTGATGTGACAAAACATATTTTTCTGTGTAGGGTAGAAATTGTACTCTTCGTACAGACAATACCCGGTAATATAACATGTGGAGCCTTGGGTTGAGCACAGGATGAAAATGTTGTACAAAGAAATAAATAACAAATTCTGTATGGAAGGGCAGCTGATAAAAATAATAAAACATCTCCACTAAAATGAAGTTTTGCTAAAATAATACGAGGAATAAAAATGACTTCTAAGTAGGTGAAAGAGCACAGGCCCAGAGCTAAAATAATGTGTCTGTGTAAATAGTTAAATAAACTCACCACAGCGCTGGGAAGGCTTGCAACAGCTCTGTGTCTAAGATGGATGCATTTAAAGGGAGCTTCTGTGAAGAAGTCAGGTGTGACTTTGGCACGTTGGTGGAAAAACACAGAGTTGTTAACTGGCCGTCCATCATTTGGAGGTGGTTCAGGACTATTTGAAACAAGCCTGTCTTTAGCAACCAGTGATCATGGAACTGCTATTCCCAATCTTCTTAGCAGGGCAGAAGCTACCACCATCACTTTTGTGAACAACCCACGGGAACTGGTGAGGCCAAAGGGTACCACAGAGAATTGATGTGCTTATCTGAACACACAGATAGTGCTTGAGAGACAGCAGGACATGGATGAAGAAACAGGTAAATCGGCAAACCCAATGCCACCATCCAGTCGCCTGGATCCAGGGCAGACAGAACGTGGGCCAGAGTGAGCATCTTGAACCTGTTCTTCTAGAGGAAAAAGTTCAGTGGTTGTAGTTCTAGAATAGGACAAAGTTCTCAGTCCTTCTTTGGTGCCTGACAGTAACATCAGTCAAAGCTAGTCCAGACCTCTGATGGCTTCCTTCTACAAGAAAGTCTGAACCTCCTTACGGAAAATACAAGTGGTCCTCCGGAAGCCATCTTGTTGTAGGAAGCCTTTGTTGGAGGGAGTATGACAGGTCGGGCATAACCATCCTGGATCAGTACCAATCTAAACTAGGTCATGCTTTGGCACCCATGGAGTGTAGGAAAGTACCATCTTGCCTGGTATGTTACCCCCATTTTCACTGTATGTATGTATGTATGTTTTAGCCCCTGTGTCACTGGGATCCTGCTAGGCAGGACCCCAGTGCTCATAGTATGTGCCCTGTATGTGTTCCCTATGTGGTGCCTAACTGTCACTGAGGCTCTGCTAACCAGAACCTCAGTGTTTATGCTCTCTCTGCTTTCTAAATTGTTCACTGCAGGCTAGTGACTAAATTTACCAATTCTCATTGGCACACTGGTACACCCATATAATGCCTTGTATAGGTACCCAGGGTATTGTGGTTCCAGGAGATCCCTATGGGCTGCAGCATTTCCTTTTCCACCCATAGGGATCTCAGACAATTCTTACACAGGCCTGCCAATGCAGCCTGAGTGAAATAACGTCCACGTTATTTCACAGCCATTTATCACTGCACATAAGTAACTTATAAGTCACCTATATGTCTAACCTTCACCTTGTGAGGGTGGGTGCCAAGTTACTTAGTGCGCGGGCACCCTGGCACTAGCCAAGGTGCCCCCACATCGTTCAGGGCAAATTCCCCGGACTTTGTGAGTGTGGGGACACTATTACACGTGTGCACTATACATAGGTTACTACCTATGTATAGCGTCACAATGGTAACTCCGAACATGGCCATGTAACATTCCTAAGATCATGGAATTGTCACCCCAATACCATTCTGGTATTGGGGTGACAATTCCATGATCCCCCGGGTCTCTAGCACAGAACCGGAGTGCTGCCAAACTGCCTTTCCGGGGTTTCCACTGCAGCTGCCGCTGCCAAGCCCTCAGACAGGATTCTGCCCTCCTGGGGTCCAGGCAGCCCTGCCCAAGGAAGGCAGAACAAAGGATTTCCTCTGAGAGAGGGTGTTACACCCTCTCCCTTTGGAAATAGGTGTGAAGGGCTGGGGAGGAGTAGCCTCCCCCAGCCTCTGGAAATGCTTTGATGGGCACAGATGGTGCCCATCTCTGTAAAAGCCAGTCTACACCGGTTCAGGGATCCCCCAGCCCTGCTCTGGCGCGAAACTGGACAAAGGAAAGGGGAGTGACCACTTCCCCGACCAGTACCTCCCACGGGGGGTGCCCAGAGGGCTCCTCCAGTGTGTCCCAGACCTCTGCCATCTTGGAAACAGAGGTGTTGGGGGCACACTGGACTGCTCTGAGTGGCCAGTGCCAGCAGGTAAAGTCAGAGACCACCTCTGACAGGCTCTTACCTCTCTTGGTAGCAAATCCTCCATTCTTGGTAGCCAAACCTCCTTTTCTGGCTATTTAGGGTCCCTCCTCTGGGGAAATCTTCAGATAACGAATGCAAGAGCTCACCAGAGTTCCTCTGCACTTCCCTCTTCGACTTCTGCCAAGGATCAACCGTTGACTGCTCCAGGACGCCTGCAAAAACGCAACAAAGTAGCAAGACGACTACCAGCAACATTGTAGCGCCTCATCCTGACTGCTTTCTCAACTGTGTTTCCTGGTGGTGCATAATCTGGGGGTCATCTGCCTTCACCCTGCACTGGAAGCCAAGAAGAAATCTCCTGTGGGTCGATGGAATCTTCCCCCTGCTAAAGCAGGCACCAAAAGACTGCATCACCGGTCCTCTGGGTCCCCTCTCATCCTGACGAGCCTGGTCCTTGGAACTCAGCAATTCTGTCCAAGTGACTCCCACAGTCCAGTGACTCTTCAGCCCAAGTTTGGTGGAGGTAAGTCCTTGCCTCCCCACGCTAGACTGCAAACCTGTGTACTGTGTGATTTGCAGCTGCTCCGGCTCATGTGCACTCTTCCAGGATTTCCGTTGTGCACAGCCTAGCCTGGGTCCCCAGCACTCTGTCCTGCAGTGCTCAACCCTCTGAGTTGGCCTCCGTCGTCGTGGGACCCTCCTTTGTGACTCTGAGCCAGCTCCGGTTCACAAATCTTCTAAGTGCCTATACGGGTACTTCTGCGGGGGCTGCCTGCTTCTGTGGGGGCTCTCTGAGTTGCTGAGCGCCCCCTCTGCATATCCTCCAAGGGGTGACATCCTGGTCCTTCCTGGTCCCAAGCAGCACCCAAAAACCTCTACCGCAGCCCTTGCAGCTAGCAAGGCTTGTTTGCGGTATTTCTGCGTGGAAACACTTCTGCAACATCCAGCACGCCGAGGGACATCTTCCATCCAAAGGAGAAGTTTCTAGCCCTTTTCGTTGTTGCAGAATCCTTGGCTTCTTCCACCCAGAGGCAGCCTTCTTGCACCTTCATCTGGGGTTTCCTGGGCTCCTGCCCCCCCCTGGACACAATCGCGACTCTTAGACTTGGTCCCCTTGCCTTGCAGGTCCTCAGGTCCAGGAATCCGTCTTCAGTGCTTTGCTGGTGTTTGTTGTTCTTGCAGAATCCCCATATCACGACTATTGTGTCCGATTGGAGTAGCAGGGGTAGTTTACTCCTACTTTTCAGGGTCTTGGGGTGGGGTATCTTGGGCACCCTGACTGTTTTCTTATAGTCCCAGCGACCCTGTGCAAGCTCCCATAGGTCTGGGGTCCATTCATGATTCGCATTCCACTTTTGGAGTATATGGTTTGTGTCGCCCCTAGACCTATGTTCACCTATTGCATCCTATTGTAATTCTACACTGTTTGCATTACTTTTCGTACTATTACTGACCTATTTTGGGTTTGTATACATATGACTTGTGTATATTACTTACCTTCTAACTGAGGGTACTCACTGAGATACTTTTGGCATATTGTCATAAAAATAAAGTACCTTTATTTTTAGTAACTCTGAGTATTGTGTTTTCTTATGATATTGTGCATATGATATAAGTGGTATAGTAGGAGCTTTGCATGTCTTCTAGTTCAGCCTAAGCTGCTTTGCCATAGCTACCTTCTAGCTGCCTAAGCTGCTAGAAACACCTCTATTCTACTAATAAGGGATAACTGGACCTGGCACAGAGTGTAAGTACCACAGGGTACCCACTATAAGCCAAGCTAGCCTCCTACATGGAGGAAATAACTTATCTGGTCTCCAACTCAGTGAAAGTGCACAAACTAAACTAAAGTGGTTTAAAGCAACTGCAGAGGGAGGTGCAGAGGTCTAGGTAGTAATTTGCCGCCTGATGACCTGGACTCTGTCCGCTGGACCCCTGGCCTCTATTCCTAAAGTCTTTGGAGGCCCGTTGCAGCAGAGGCCGGTTTTGACGTTGCCTCTGTTGAATGCCTCTTCCAAAGCCTTGAAACGGGCAATACCACTGGGGAAAACTTCTGCACGGGTGCTGAAAGACCCAGGAAGTACCCTGAGGACTGGCTTTATAAAAAAATATATATATTTATAGCACTCCAGAGCAGAGAGCGCATTGTCTTTGAAAAGAGGGGTGCCATCAAATGGCATAATCATTAGTGATGCTTGGACATCACTTAAGAAATCCATGGATTTTAATCTACTCTGGGTACCGTAGCACCACACTAGCACTGACTGCCCTACATAACAGTCTGCAGTGTCCAGAGCTGAACAAATTATACTTGTTGCAGTCTTCACCATCCTGAATTATTTGGGCTAAATTGGCTCAGAGGTCCTCTAGGACCATTGGCAAAATCTCAACCACCATGTCCCACAGTGCATGCAAGTAATGTTTTAAGACAACTCGAATTGACTGATCTAAGGGCAAAAATTGCAAAAGAGATTTTGCCTAGGCCTCCATGCATCTGGATTCTCAATCCAGAGGCGTTGTGGAAAAACAAATCTGGTTCAGTTGACTTTCAGAGGCCAGAACCACAATACTTTAGGGTGTGGGTTGTTGGAGAAGCAATGGTGGATCTCCCAGTGGTGGTCTATTCTGTCTTCCTATGTGTCTACAGACTGACTAGCAAGTTAATTGTTTCACCCAGGAATTGGTGACGGTATCTGTCAAGACGTGTTAAAGGGAGGGAGCAACTCTGAAAGTCTGTGACAGCTGTAGGACTTCCGTGAGGACATAAGTTTTCACTTCCATGAAGGGACGCTGCAAGTCGGGAGTTTTCCAGCCCTCCTAATGACCATGGCAAAGCATGCAGATTCAACCATAGAGGGGCCAGATTGTAGGAAAGTACCTTCTTTTTGGCGTGTTACCCCCAATTTCGGCCTGATATCAGTGTGATTTGACTGTCACTAGTATCCTAGTCTGGACCCCAGTGCGTATGGTTTATGGCCTGCTTGCCAGTCTGTTTCACTGTTTTCTAAATTGTCATTGGTATCCTGCTACTCAGGATGCCAGTGCTCATGCTCTCTACGTTTCTAAATTTTTAACTACATACTGGTAACTCAGTATTTCACTTCAAATTGGCATACTGATCCCCCCTTATAAGTCTCTAGTATATGGTACCCAGGGCATTGGGGTTCCAGGGGATCCCTATGAGCTACAGCATTTCCTTTGCCACCCAGAGGGAGCCCACGCAAAGGCTTCTACAGGACTGCCATTGCCTCCTGTGTGAAACAGTGCATGCACTATTTCACAGCCATTTTCACTGCACCAGGTCATTTATAAGTCACCTATATATCGGGTCTTCCAACCTGAAGACTGGGTGCAGAGTACCTGTGTGTTTGTGTTCCCAGACTTCGTGAGTGCGAGGACGCCATTTTAAGTATGCACTGGACATAGGTCAGCTTCACAATGGTAACTCCGAATATGGCCAAGTAAGGTGTCCAACAACTGGGAATTGTACCCCAAAACTGATTCCAGTGTTGGTTGCACAATCCCATGCACTCTGGGGGCTCCACACAGAAACACCCCCCAGTACTGCCATACCAGCCTTCTGATGTTTTCCAGGCAGCTACAGCTGCTGACACCTCACAGACAGGATTCTGCCCTCCTGGGGCTTGAGCAGCTCAATCCTAGTAAGGAAGAACAAATAATGTTCCTTGGGAAAGGGGTGTTACACCCTCTCCCTTTGGAAATAGGTGTTACAGGCATAAGACGGGTATCCTCCCAGAGCCTCAGGAAAGGATTTGAAGGGCACAGATGGTGCGCTCCTTGCATACCAGTCTACACTGGATCAGGGACCCCCGTCCCTGCTCTGGCACAAATCTGGACAAAGGAAAGGGGAGTGACCACTCCCCTGTCCATCACTACCCCAGGGGTGGTGCCCGGAGCTCCTCCAGAGTGTCCCTGGGTTTTGCCATCTTGGATTCCAAGGTGGTGGGGCTCTCTGGGAGCATCTGAGTGGCCAGTGCCAGCAGGTGACGTCAGAGACCCCTCCTGATAGGTGCTTAACTGGTTAGGTGACCAATCCTCCTCTCAGGGCTATTTAGGAACTCTCCTCTGGGTGTTTCTTCAGATTCGGATTGCAAGACTCCAGCAGAAATCCTCTGCAACCTTTACTTCATCTTCTACCGACAGAAAAAATGCTGACCGCTCCAGGAACTCTACAAAACTGCAACAAAGAAGCTAAGACCACTTCTGCAACATTGTATCTTCAGCTCCTGCCAGCAACTGCAACAGTTTCCAGGTTGTGCATCCTCCGAGGACTGTCTGTCTTCAGCCTGTACCAGAAGAACCAAAGGAATCTCCAGTGGAGTGACTGAGTCACTTCCCTGCTTCAGCAGGCACCTCTCTGCAGCGACAAACGGTGGCTTGGGTCCCCTCTCCAGATGAAAGGCGTGGATCCAGCAACACGGGTGGTGGACTAAAGTGACTCCAGCAGTCCCAACGTCCAGCTATGATGGAGATAAGAGCTTGCCTCCCCCATGCAAGACAGTACCCCCCCCCCCACCCCGTGCACCGCGTGACTTGCAGTTGCCAAGGCTTGTGTGTGACCTTCCAAGAAGTTCTTTGTGCACAGCACAGCTTAGACCCCCGCCATCACTCCATCCGGCGATGCACAGCTTCTTGAGTAGGTCTCTGGTGGCCTGGGAATCCTTTGTGTCGTGCTGCGTGGGCCTCCATATGCGCCTCCTTTGTTCCGGGGCTGTGGGGCTCCTGTGCACGCTGCCTGGTCTTCTGAGGGCTCTCTGAATTGCTGAGAGCCCCCTCTGTTTCCGCTTCCTGGGTAGAGGCCACCAGGTCCCTCCTGGTCTTGGACAGCCCCATTTTCCGCTAACTGCGAGCTTTGCGTGTGGCAAGGCTTGTTTGGTTTGCGTCGCTGGATTCTGCAGACTGTATTAATCCATCCAGCGTGGGACATCTTCTGCACCAACCAGGAACCCGCATCTGTCTTCTTTGGTGCAATACTGACTTTGTCTTCTCACAGGTGGTTCTTCTTTTGCACCTTCGTCCGGGTTAGCAGGGGCTCCTGTTCTCCCAGGACTCGTCAGTGCTTCTTGAGCTTGGTCACCTTCTTCCACAAGTCTTCAGGTCCGGGAATCCATTGTTGGTGTCTTGCAGTCCCTTCTGGTTCTTGCATTATCTTCTATCACGACTTCTAGTGTGTTTTAGAAAACTTGCTGCGTCTTACTCCTGCTTTCCTGGGCTCTGGAGTGGGGTCTATTACTAACGTTTGGTGGTTTCTTACACTCCCAGCGTTCCTCTACACACTACCCTTGCCTAGGTGGGAAACCGGCTTATACATTCCACTATTTTAGTATATGGTTTGTGTTCCCCCTAGGCCCATTGCAACCTATTTACTTACCTCCTAAGGGAGTATAGTCTCCAAAAGTATTTTTTGGCCTTGCGTCACTAAAATAAAGTACCTTTATTTTTTTAACACAGAGTATTGTCTTTCATGTGTGCGAGTACTGAGTGACTACAGTGCCATTGCAAGAGCTTTGCATGTCTCCTATTTCACCCTTGGCTGCTCTGCCTACATCTACCTCTAGACAGCCTGGCTTCTAGACACTAACTACTTTTCACTAATAAGGGATAACTGGACCTGGTATAAGATGTAAGGTGTGAGCACCTTTGGTACCCACTACAAACCAGGCCAGCCTCCTACACAGATGGAGAATAAAAACCAATGTCAGGGGATGTTTCCAGGACACCGGCGTCTGACTTACCACTTATCTGGCAAGCGGGACTGGTTCTACGAAACCTTTCTGTGCCTATGCACATCCCTGGCTAGCAGAACATAAGGTCCAACATACCTGGGTTTTCTAATGCCCAGTGTCTTGCCAAGGACACTTCATAGGCCACTGACAAGAGGAAATTCCTGTGCACTAATGGAAACACTAGCCTGCTGCTAGTTCCTGGTTTAGGATTCACCATCTCACTATCAAGTAGGCCATTCGCCCAGCCAACACAGCATTTCACAATCACTACTTTGCCACCCTATCCCTGGGCCTCCTTACCAAGTCCCTCAGGTCTTAGGCACTCTTCTTGAGCCCTGGAGAAATCTTCCTGGGTAGGCCCTTCAGCAGCTAACAACCCCAGCAGCTCTGGAAGCGACCCAGACTCCAGCACTGGTCCAGCACACTCATGACTGACTGACTGACTGACTGACTGACTGACTGACTCACTCACTGACTCACTCACTCACTGACTCACTCACTCACTGACTCACTCACTCACTGACTCACTCACTCACTCACTCACTGACTGACTCACTCACTGACACACACACACAACTACACAGTAACTTGATGTAGGCCAGCAGTGAGTTGAGCACACAGCAGTGAACCTTTACATGAGTGAGCCTCAGGCTTCCCCAGTGCCACAGGTAAGAGGGCCTGTTCATTTCTAGTGATAACCATACAGTATGCTGCCACCACTGCGCTTGTGGTACTTAAGTCCTGCCAAAAGCAGTAGCCTTTCGCCACTATGAGGACAGTATTCTGGGCGTCCCTTCTGGTCCAACAAGATCACGATTTATGAGGCAGGTCTTTGTTATGGTGCACATGCATGATCCATGTTCACCAATGTCAACAAAAATCAGTATCAGGGATCAAACCATTGCTGCAGCTGGGGGCATTCAGGGTAGGGGTAGACATCTGTCACCATGGTAGGGACTTGTCCCTCCCAACAGTATCAGATTTAAATTGAGACAGTAACTTCCAAAGGACTTGTGCAAGAGGCCTAAAGACCTAGACACAAACCTACCCTTTAAGCAGCACTCAAGGCTTGGCTGGAATTGCTACATCGGATCCTGGGGACTGCCATACTGACTAGGAGCATCACTGGGGAAGTCCTGGGCGAGTAGTAGAAAATGGTTACAAGGTAACCATAGGTGAAACGGTAGAGATAGCAACAAGAGTGGCGACCTACAAGGCCACCCTACTGTAAAGACTGGTACACTCTGCAAAAGAAAAACATTCTGATCAGGCCTGGAGGACTCCAGACAACCCCATCACAATGACAGCAGGTAAGGGAAGAAAAGAGACCTACGTTAAAGACCTACTGCACCAAGGAAGGAAACAAAATGACATGAAGTGAAAGACATTAAAAACCTTGGAGACAAGGTCAAATAGCTGAAGAAACACCTGGACAAACAGGTAGAAGATTGCAAGCACCTGCAGAATGAAATGCTTGTAATGGAGGAACAGCACACGATTCTCTAGGAGAAATGTGAAGATCTGGCAAACTGCTCAAGACTTAACATCATAAGTATTTGTAGTGTCTCTCATGAAATGCACAACAGTGAGCTCCAGTCTTACGTCCGAAACATCTTTGTTGCTGTCCTGGAAAGAAAAGGCAAAGACCCAATAGAATGGGACAGAAAGGATTGAGTAACCCAAATGACCAATACTGGTTCCTTTGTTCTGATGTACTGAATAGAGTACACGTCATCAAGCCAACAGCCTCTCTGAGGTGACATTTCCTAAACTGAAACACAACTACACCTTTACCAGGACCTATCACGCTGGCTCAGCAAGGATCCTTCAAACCCATTACAGACTTTATGACATCAAAAGACATTAAAAAAAGCTTATGACAGCCACCTTTTCAAGATGATCTTTCAACTGAAGGGTAAGCAGCAATTATTTGCATCCCTTAATAAGGCACATGGGGTCCTGGGCCTAGACAAGACCAAGAGTGACAACCAAGCACCCTCAGAGCTTTGCGATATGACTTCTACATAAGAAAAAATGGAGAAAAGTAGGCAGCAGGCACAGGAGGACCCATGCAGACATTAACTCAAGTGCAGCAGGAAAAGTAAAGTTTATACATTTAAAGAAAAAAAAAAAAAAAAAAAAAATCAGCATAAATGAGACAGAATTAAGCCACTAAAGTTTAAAGCTACAAACCTCTGGGAGCAACAAGTTCAAGAACTATCTCTTCCTAGTCTGCCCAAGGAACTCTTTGTCATGAGCACTTGAGGGGGCTGATGGGATGGAGAAGACTGAGCAGTAGGTGGGAAAGAGGTATGTTATTCCCAGTACATCCAAGAGAAATTCACACTGTTATAAGCCGAAACCTAATAGGGAGTCCTTAGGGGGGAGTTGGGGGGGGGGGGGGGGGGTGGGGAGGGGGTGGTGGTGGGCTTAGTTATCCTACTACACAAAGCTATGTCCTGTTACAATGTTATAAGAAAATTTGTAAAGCACACGTACTCCAAAAAAAGGTTTCATGGCGCAGTGAGCACCACAGTGGGAGGGCCACAAGAGCTAGCCATATGCCTGTCTAAAAAGCCAGTTTTCCCGCCAGTCCAGCAAGGATCTAAAACTCTGATGTTACTAGGCAAAGAATTCCAAAAGCCGGGGGCAAGTACGGAGAACCTGTATCCCCCCTGTCCCTTCCTCTTGAACTTAGGGACCTCTATTAGATTTTGGAACACAGACCTCAGATTGTGCTTGGGGGTATAGTTCCAGATTCTGGAGGCCACAAAAGAATTTTGCCATAGCAAGATTAAAAATAATACACCAGTTCTTAAAGAGGGTTCTCTGGGCGACTGGAAGTCAGTGTCATTTTACCAGTAGAGGTCTGGTATGACAGAATCTGGGCTGGCACCAAATCAATCTAGCTGCTTCGTTTTGAACAGGCTGGAGTCTCTGACTCAGACCCTTGGGAAGGCCCAGGTAGAGGGAATTTGTGTGATCAATTCGTGACATGACCAGGGCAATTATAATCTGGATTATGGGGTCAAAAGGAGAAGAATTTCATGTTTTTTTTTTTTTTTTTTTTTTTTTTTACTTTTCTGGGAACGTAGAGGTCACTGTGCCAATCTCAGGGTTTAGTGACAGGTCTTCATCAACTATCATCCCAAGGCTTTTGACTGCACCTTTAGAAGTGGGAGAGGTGGCCATCGTCAGAGACCACTTGGAGGGATTCCATTTGAACACTTTATTTTTAGTAATCACAATCTCAATTTTGTCTGAGTTCAGCTGATGACAGTTCATTCAATCACGGATGAAAAGCATATGGCTTTGAATTAAATTTGATAGATTCCGGAGGGTCATCAACATTAAAGAGTAGCTGCATATCATCAGCGTAACTGTATACCTTCACTTTATGCTTCTGTCGGGTACGAACCAATGGGCGGATATATAGGGTGAATAGCAGGGGAGAGAAGGAAGAGCCTAGTGGTACTCCACACTCAACTCTGACCTTGGAGGAGCAGAAAGGGGAGAGACCGACCAATTGAAAATCAGTCAGATAGAAAGTATGTCAGCCGATCTAATGCAACCCCCTGCAGTCCAGCGCCTTGACAGTTTTCATCTCAATTTGTTCAAACAAAAATTAAGTACACAATGTTTGAGTAGGGACCACCAGAGCATTTAAGCAGTCCGGGTTAGCAAGTTCGGTAACCATGTCAAATATTACTTTGGTTTTATTTTTTGTAACATTTTATAAGCTAAGTAGGAATGTCTGGCCTATCACATCAATTTCTTATAAGCTTTGAGCTGCTCCTGCAAATATATGTTTTCCGCCAGTCCCGCTCAGGCTGTTGTAATGAGAGTCTCGCTTTCTTTCAGTCATCAATATACCATCTTGCTAACCCGGACCGAATCTAAGCAGTCTGGTTTCGCAAGTTCAGTAACTGTGTCGAATATTACTTTGGTTTTATTTTCCGACCTTAACATTTTATTAAATAAGTAGCAATGCCTGGCCTCCCAGATCAATTTCTTATAAGCTTTGAGCTGCTCCTGCAAATATGTTTTCTGCCACTTCCACTCAGACTAACCTAATGAGAGTCTTGCTTTCTTTAAGTCATCACTATACCATATACAGCGGATTGAGTTTGTTTTGCGCATTGTGGCATGCATGTCGCTAGCTGCTCTAAGCCACTCAGAGAAATCCCCCATGGAGGGTGTTTGAATTCTTGCTGTCCGACAGTTAGGACTGGGCCAAGGAGTTACAGAAGGTATTAGGATTGACTCGCTTCTTATTTCTGTTAGAAGTGCCTGGACAGGAGGGGAATTTCCTAGACTTTACGTCATTTATATAAAATTTGACTAGATGATGGTCTGACCAGGTACATGGGGCAACCACAAGCTTGGACATACTCAAATTTAGTGACCAAAGCTGATCAAGTGTGTGGCACATAATATGGGTGGCAGTAAACACCTGCTGATCAAAGTTCAGACTAGACAGATGATCAGTAAGATCTGCAGCCACCGCTTTCCTCATTGGCCCACAGGTTAAAGTCTCCCAGAAGTAATATTTTTCCATAATCAACGGCTATGGTATATAAAGCATTAATCAAAAAGTTAGCTTTTAACACTAGTTAAATCAATAGATTTGGTCCATTCAAAGTTCACAATGTTTAGGGTGTTGATAGGGAATTTAAAAAAGGGAAAGAATTATTTTGCAGCCAAACCAACTGACCGTCATCAACCAAGACCTGATTGAGGGTCGAGAGATGATAGGATACACAGTGAAACTCCCCACGCTCACAAATGACCCATGACACACAACTGTAACCTAGAATGTCAGGGACAAAGACATCTCAACAACTCCCTTTTGAAGGACCCGGGCCACCTCACAAAATCAGGAGAAAGATTACAGAATACTAACGTTCAAAAACACGGGGGAAACAAAACTATTGTGGGCACAAGGAAGCAATTATACATTATCCACCTGAAAAGGGTAGCTTTAGACAATCTAACTCAAGACCTCACATAGCTGGAAGCCAAACAGAAGTATAAGAAAGACTTGGAAGAAATCAATATCAAGTGAGCCAGCCTCACACCCTTGAAAGGAGAGGGGTCCAATTCCATGAAGGAGGCAACAATGTGGGCATACTCTTGGTAAAACTAATACAGCATGTAGAAATACAGGAGAGATTATAAATGGCGAAACCCAAACAAGAGAAGTTAAGTGCTTGGCATTCCACAACTACTACCAAACTGTATACCCAGACCTCAATTAATTCGAGGCACTATTCGCCTATCTTGACTCAGTGACCCTTCCCAGGCTCTCCAACTCAATGATCTTCTGGCCAAAGAAGATATCTTAGGAACGATCAGAAAGCAGACACCAGGCAGGCCCTCCAGTCTAGATGGATTCACCCAAAACTTTTATAAGCAACACGTTACCCTCAATTTATGAGGAATCTTTTAGCAATTTTAGCTGCGGTTGGAGGATCTACCACACAGTGGTGGAAGCAATGATCTTTGTCATAGCAAAAGTGGGTCACAATCCCACAAGTTGCACTTTGTACTGTCAAATCTCTAATTTAAACATGTATCTCAAAATATACTTTAAAATACTGGCAAATCACTTAGACTGGCTGATGTCCATCTTAGTTCTTGCCGGCCAGATGGGCTTCAGCTTAAATTGCTCAACTAGTAGTAAGACTAAGCGCTTTACCTAGCAGATATCGAGAGAAAACAAGGCAGAAGGCGATAATCCGGTCACTCCACGATAAAAAGGCATTGAGGGGAATGAGGAGGGAAGCCCACAAGAAATATGGGCTGCAAATAGCTTACTTCTCTAGATAGACACAATCTATGAAACACGCTTAGCTAGAATAAATATAAAAATAGCAGTTATCAAAACTAATTTCTGTTGTCTGAGGTACATAGTAGTGGTGACAGCCCAGTCCCCTTTACAATTTGACCACCATCTAGAGCAGCTCTTAAAAAATATAATATTATATTATATATATATATATATATATATATATATATATATATATATATATATATATATATATATATATATAAATAAATATAAGAACATCCATAGATCAAGGATGTTACATTCCGCCAATACACCTACAAGCTATTGACATTTGAGGATGACATTCTCTCAACCTAAACAAGCCCAAAGTGAACTGATCTGTCTGCTAGAAGAATACTGAGCCATGATGGGCCTCCTAATCAATGTGGTAAAATCTGAGGATTGATCTTGGTACTTGCAGCTCATCTACAATTCTCATTCCCCTCAAGAAGGTCAGTAGATAATAACCAATATTTAGGCATCCACTACAGGGATCCCTGCATTTATGTGCAAGCTGAAACTTCAAGATTATCTTGAAGAATGTGGAAGGTATGCTTTTAAGTTATGTACCATCCTGGCAAAGCCATAGATTTAAGTTTTACTGGCAACAACGATCCACAAACATCAATGCTGAATAGATATAAGAAAGGATCAACACAAATGCTCTCCGTGATCACAGTTGACATATTTTCACTAAGCTTTTACTTTATTCCTATTTTATCTTTGTTTGGGAGATCTAAACTGATTTGCTTATTGTCATAAAGTATTGATTGAAATGAATCAGCCTTTGCATGTAGTCCAAAGATCATTTCATAAATTTACTCCAATTCAGCTTGATTTTTACATGAAAAAGAAAGGTCTGGGGCAGGAAACCTAGTTGTTTAATACCCCTCCTTGTAAGTTGTTGGTTCCTTTTCTTTTCAAGATAAAATACTCACTACTACTCGCTTGCTTCCTCATCTTTAGCAAAAACTGATTTTTCTCTAATCAAATGAGTAGAATGCTTTTGTTGCTTACTTTTTCTTGCAAGGTTGTTACTGTTTCCTTTTTTCTTGCTTTTCCTCCTTAATTTCTCTTTGAAAGGTAACAAACTTGTGTTTCATATATTTTCTTCAATTTGAACCTCCACAAAATTCATTGACTTTAGCATTTACTAAAACTTGTGCACAACAGGAAATTTCAAGTTTGATTTCCAGTCAGCCTGATAGTGGCATTAGTTAATTTTCAGGTAACACATTTGTTGCTGTTCTTTCTTTAGGACACATTTGATTGAGTGGATTTTAAAATTAATGTAAGGATATCCAGAGTGATCTTGTACTGTCAATTGTTTAGATAGCGGTTTCACCAGTGACACTGAGACCCTTTGAAAATCATTGTGGAAGATATGGGTGGCTTTATTAGCCTGAGCAGAATTGTCTTCCTGAAACACTGACGAATCAAGGGGGTTTTGAGTGTTGGTTTATTAAACAAGAAGTGTATCAAACAAGCCAATAAAATAGTTTATCGATTTAGGGGGCTGTTCCAGACGTTTGGGTGCAAACTACAGGTCTCAGATTGGATTCTGGCAGGGTCAAAAGTCCCTTCATTTCTTTCAATAGAGTTAAAAATTGGTACCAATACTTTGGCTAAATACCTACTATTTAGACATTAGGACCCTAATTTGAGGGGTGCATTATATAAAAGGTCACTATTTGCATCAACTATAGTAGCCATGCGATCACAGTAAGAGCAATCAGAGCATTAACAGAAGATAAGGGATGTGCTGTTGCCACGGTCTCCAGAGAACAGCGATTGATATAACTGCACTTCCAGAGCTTCCTTTCCATATTCCTCTCTAAGTTATTTGTTACAATTGTAGGAAACCAAGTACAGTGCAGGCTTTGAGTATCCACATTCCTGTGACCTCAAAAAGAAATTGAAGGGTGAAGTGAAGGATGGAGGAGAGTCTGAAGCGGGGGGGGATATAGGGGGTGGGGGGTGAGGAAAATAAGAATGTGGGAGTACTTTCAAAAAGCTGAAATGCCAACTCTTTGATGCCTGCTGTCTTCCCCAGCACTCCCTTTTTGCGTCAACAGTTCTGAGCTAATTTACTAGTGGTGCCTGTCACATAAGTGCACTTCTTGCCTGACTGACACTTAGCTTTAAGTCAGTTCCAGTAACTGTAGAAGAGCCTTCAAGTTAGCAGTACTAATGGACAACAGGCACTGCACCCAGTCTACTTTTCATTGGCATCCATTACATGGTACAGATGAAGTCACTGCTCCACTTTCTCTTCAGCTAAAGAGTTATAGCTTTCTGTGACAAAGGCATCTCTCCTACTACAAGGAGGCCTAGCAGTTGGGGAGCACTTGTGGTATAGAGCAGTGGCCCCAAAGAAACATCCAGGATTTTTTTTTTCTTGCATTAGAATTCCTAGCACCAATTAAATTCAACTTGGCCTGCTGTGCTAAAAAAAAAAAATGATTTTAGGAAGGGAAGACTATAATAGGTCCTTCTTCCCACATTGATCTGCACTACAGGGAACAACTACCCCACGCCGGAGCACTCCAGAAGGCTGATTTGTGAATGATCTATCCTGCTGATGTACCTGAAGCTCCAATGCTACTTTGTCTCACTGAACATTGATAGGATAGGGGCCTCAAATTCGTGCAACTTCACTTTCACCACCTCACCTTGCTATTGTGAATCCCCATTTGTTGTGGGGACAAAAGTAAAACATCCTTGATGGCCGCCCACCACCTCCCATTTCTGTCTGCAAAGCTGAGTGTGAACGCTGTGGCTCAGAAGCAGCATCTCTCGGTTTCAGGCATCCATGTCATGACTGAGGCTGGGATGAGACTCTCTCAGTCTCTCTCTCTCAGTCTCTCTCTCTCAGTCTCTCTCTCTCAGTCTCAGTCTCTCTCTCTCTCTCTCTCTCTCTCTCTCTCTCTCTCTCTCTCTCTCTCCTCTCCCCCCCCCCTCTTCTCTCCCCCCCCCTCTTCTCTCTCTCTCTCTCTCCTCTCCCCCCCCTTATTATTCTGTATGAGACAAGTGGCCATTTGACAATCTGTGCTGGAATGGGGAGTACAGCTGCAGCCTTTCAGGTTCTGAGGAGAAGAGCAAGCCATCCTACACATTATTAAAACAAAAACAAAAATTACAAACAGTGGAATGCTGGTCTTCTCAACCCTACCCAGTTTGCCAACATGACTTCTGATACACATCCACCTTATACCATACCCTACATTTCGCCACATCCAGAAAATCATGGAATTTCCCTAGGTACAGAGTCCCTCTCAGTTATACGTGCACGCCTAGTACATCTTCTCTGGGAATGTCAAGCTGTTTAGCTGAAACATGTCATAAATTGTCCCTGGCACAAACTGCACAAAGGTTTCCATATGAAGGCATGCACCAAAAGAGAGGCTATGGATAAACTCAGTTAGTTAATTGCTGTAGGGCCCTGCTCACAACTGACCTTTGGGCCAGGGAACACTTCGTTTTGCTTCAGTTTAAGTGTCATTTCTGTGTAGCCGGAGCAGCTGCCAATCTGGACGAGAGCAGAGGGGGTGTTCCCCGTTATCCGGCTTTGAGATTCTGCAAACAGTGATGGTTCGTCCAAGACTGAGTCTGATGGGGACTCCACCTTCTAGGGGGGGGGAAGTGAAAACAAATATTGTTAAACTCAAAGTTCCACCACAGGTAGAATTCACGCAGGCCCCAAACTTGGTGCAACAAATAATCCAGATTAAAGCAAGAATTTAAATTATTAAGACCTGGCTGACAGGGGAATGGGTTCACATGTGTTTACCACCAGTTACTTTTAAGGTGGCAGACAGTGGTGGTTCATTTATATATATGAACATTTGCATAAGCAATACTGAAAAACAGAACACAATATAACTGAAGAGCGCCAAACTTGCCAGGGTGAACAAGTTGCTTACCTTTGGTAACACTCTTTCGTGTGGATACTCTTGTGCCATTAGGATTATTAAAAAAGTGAATATGCTTGATCCATTCCATTTGTGGTGTGTGTTCAGAGGGACTCTTTCAATTAAGCAGGTTTTCTAACCTGGTGTGGAGTGTCTTGGTACTTGTGTGGTTTGGTTTCCTTCTGATACAAACTCTTGTTTAGACCACTCCTCCTTAGAAAATTGTGCTTCCTCCTCTAGGTAAATTATGCCTGAAGGGCTATACGAGCCTCTTGGGTATCAATGTCTGCATACGTCACCAAAACAATCTTGTCTTCATCATTCTATTCCACGGTGGCGCAGTAAGTCAATATATGTTCACAACAGTGATGGATAATCCATTTGTACTTCAAATGCTGACACACTTAACAGCTTTCTTCCTATTGAATTTTATGAAGACAGATTACAAACCTGTTGCCGATTGGTTTATGACAAACAACACGGAGGGCAGAATGAAAATGTTAAGTTTCTCACATCCTCAACCCTGAGATAACCTGGAAGCTGTGTTTGCAGGATTACATGGTCTCAGAGGCATCAATTAAATCTTTTTGCATGCAATGAATTTAGCAGTTGTTGATTTTCTTCTGTACAGTCAATTCTAGGTTGTGGAGCAGAAAATCTTTTTGCTGTTGTGACAGTTCCTAGTATGGATTATCCAACTACAGCCCTGAACAAGATACCAGAAAGAAAATAATCCAAGCAGGATTCTGCGGGAGATGCATTTTGGCTAAGTGATTATAAGTCTTTTTTTTTATTTTAATTATTTAAAAAAAAAAAAAAAAAATACTTCCTGATATTTTTATTGACCATTTTTCATTGCTCAGTGCTCATATATCATGTATGCCTGGGATGAGATGAATGTACATTTGCAGGTAGTTGTCCCATCTCATACCACAGTACCTGAATCCATCTTTTCACAAACATGGGTTTATTATTAGGTAGAAAATATTTGGCTTAACAGGAGCAGTGCGCATTCCACCACAGCCAACGGTGACGCAAACAGCAAAACTATAGAAACAATACTGATCAGGCACAAGACTTGACTGAATGTTTATCCTGGTTTCGAGGGGCCTGGGGATGTGAAGGGATGAGGGGTGCTAATCACATTGAGGGTCGCAGAGAGATCAACATGTGCAGGGCAGGAGTGCTTACGAGTAGCGCAAAGTTGGGTCTGGTGTGTTCCCTGTGTGGAGCAACCACATTAGGTAACTCCTCCAAGGTGAAATTGTTAGGGTTGGTCTCAGCCTATGGGGCAGGTGCTTGAAGCATGTGAGTGAGCATCATGCTTGTATCCCCTAAGAGGTGGGGTGGGTCTCTCATCTGCCTTAGCCTTTACTGCAGCCAGGAGGGTATTCCAGCCCAGTGCGGTCATGCTGTCCCCTATCGTATGTCAGATCACCTCCATCTTGGCCCTGATCCACTTCTCAACATCCTTCAGCCACTGCGTAATGACTGGAGGGGGTTGGGAGGATTGCGGTGGGGTCTTTACGTCTGGAGTAATCTGTCTGCCCAGGAGCGTTAGCAACGTGGTAGTTACGTGTACCCAGTAGCAAGCAATTACGTTGCACATCCATATCATTTGTATGAAGTCAGCACAGGCGTTAGGCAGCGATGGCAGGTGTCAAGGGCATCATGGAACATCTCAGCCACCTGTTTCGGGATCAAGTACCTTAGGTGTAAATAGTTAAATTCGGTGTACTTGAAGCGGTGGTTCCTCGTTACGCTTTTGGTGTAATTTCTGTTTGAGCGATTCAAGACTTTCTGTAGTGAGGTAGCTAATCGACCTATATAGGACCATGATGGCCCTACCTTCGGACCAGAGTATGGTTAGTGTGTGTAATGTGTGGTTCATGGGAAGTTCAAGCTCTCTTTTGCCCCATGTATTTCCAATCGCATCCAGGAGTGCAGTGTGTGCAAGGAAAGTGGCCTAAGTGTGAAGGGTGCCACTGGAAAATAGGTCTCCCACAATGAGTGTCTGTACATGTGCAGTGAATCTGGTGTGCAGTCAAAACTTTGAAGTGTGGATTGAGCCAAGATGGGTTCTCTGGAGCATATGGCACCACAGTCGGGCCCATTGATGCATCAATGTCAGCATCTCCTCGCTACTCGTATCTCCCTGGGGGCTGCGTCAGGTAGGCGGGCAGTTCCTTCCACTGCCTCATACAGGGAGATGGGCTGTATTGTGTGCACCAACTCCAGCGAACTGCCGCCTCCCAGTGCCAACTAGTGCATTGGCAAGGGCAGCAGTGTCCCCAGTTGGTAGGCTTCACAGCTGGAAGCCCAAGGGCACCAATAGTAGATCGGTCTTTGCAGCATGGCGAGTGCCACCAATAGTCTCCCCGATTGCCAGAACAGCTGGTGGAGTAACATGTCCATGTCTCTGAAGAATCTCATCTGTAACAGCAGAGGTAGGGAAGCAAAATAGTAGAGGACACTGGGTAGCAGTAGATTCTTGGCAATGGCGGTCCTGCCCACTGGCAACAGTGGTAGCACACACCAGATATCGGTAGCTTTCCGCTTCACATTGAATAGTCAGAGTTGGGGTCAGCCAGGTAGGTGGCCTTGCCATCTCTAGCAGTGGGAACAAGTGTCACAGCCTCATCCGCATACTAGGAACCGATATGGGTGGCGTTGCGGAGAAACAGAACAGCACCAGAGGACCATAGTGAACGCTTTCTCGATGTCCTTTGAGAGAAGGACCGGGGTGCCTTCCTCGTGTGTTGCTTGGTCCTCTATATGGAATAACCACTGAAAGTAACCACTGTGTTACAACCGGGTATGAAGCCGCACTGGTCCACATGGATCAAAGCTGACAGGTGCTGTTGAATGTGCAGTGCCAATAGCTTACTCAGGATTTTCCCATCAGTGTTGATCAGCGATAGTGAGCAGTATGACCGCACATAGGTGGAGTCTTGGTCGTGTTAAGGCAAATACTACTATCAAGGCCTCCCGCTCAGATAGAGGGAGGGGCCCGGAATCAAATGAATCAGAGAACAAAGCGATTAGTCTCTGGGCTAGCTGGGTCTTGTTTGACAAATAGTTCCAGAAACCGTTAGGACTGGATGCTTTCCCTGTCGGGAGCTGTTTGATCACCGTCATGAGTTCTTTCAGCTTTATGGGGGCCTCCAGAGTCAACCTCTGAGAGTGGGTAAGCATGGAAAGTCTAAGGTCCTCAAGTACTGAGCCACCTCTAATCCGAACTGGTCTGTGGGGGAAGTAAGAAGGGACTTGTAATATGCACGAAGGCAGCAATGATTTCAACCTGGATATGTTTGAGCTCCTTGTTGCATCGTGAGAGAGACAAATAGAGGGTTTTGTTTGTTCAGTTTTGAGGAGCCAGGCAAGTAGACATACCCCCCACCTCCCTCGCCCTGTTGCTTCGCAACTTATTCTCAGTAATGTACATTTCATAATCAGGTTAAGGGTGGGGGACGTCGTGGGCACATCTTGCGGCTTACAGTGCTCGAAGATGTAACGGATCTGTGGTGATTCACCACTTTGCGCCTCGCATCTCCTGTTCGAGTCTGTTGAGTTCCTGTTGGAGCCCCTTTTTGATGTCAGAAGTGGTGTGTGTATCCACTGGCCCTGTAGCACCACCTTGAATTAGTCCCTCTCAACCGTCCTGGAGCACATCGTCTCACCGACCTACACGACAGTTCGGTCCACAGATCCCACCGACCACCACGGAACCCACAGCCCCAGCCGTCACCCTCAACGCCTGGACACCCATCAGCGCCGAAGAGACCAAAACTACCATGAACACCATCCACTCCAGTGCCCCCTCGAACCCTTGCCCACATTACATCTTCACCAAAGCAGACGCCAGCATCGACCCCTATCTCCAGACCATCATCAACAGCTCGTTTTCTTCTGCCACCTTCCCCGAGAGCTGGAAACACGCGGAAGTCAACGCTCTCCTGAAGAAACCCACAGCGGACCCCAGCGACCTGAAGAACTTCCGCCCCATCTCGCTCCTCCCCTTCCCGGCCAAAGTCATCGAGAAGGCAGTCAACAAACAACTGACCAACTTCCTCGAAGACAACAACCTGCTCGACCCCTCCCAATCCGGTTTTCGGGCCAACCACAGCACAGAAACCGCCCTCATCGCAGTCACCGACGACATCCGAACCCTGCTGGACAACGGAGAAACTGCCGCCCTCATCCTCCTTGACCTCTCGGCTGCCTTCGACACCGTCTGCCACTGCACCCGAATAACCCGCCTCCGCTCCACCGGTATCCAAGGTCAGGCCCTGGACTGGATCGCCTCTTTTCTTTCTGACCGCTCCCAAAGAGTCTACCTCCTGCCTTTCCGCTCGGATCCCACCGAGATCATCTGCGGCGTCCCACAGGGCTCCTCACTCAGCCCTACTCTCTTCAATGTCTACATGAGCCCCCTCGCCGACATCGCACGCAAACGACACCCAGCTGATACTCTCCCTCACCAAAGACCCAGCCATAGCCAAAACCAACCTGCAGGATGGAATGAAAGACGTCGCAGAATGGATGAAACTCAGGCGCCTGAAGCTGAACTCAGACAAGACGGAAGTCCTCATCCTCGGAAAATACCCATCCGCCTGGGACGATTCCTGGTGGCCGACGGCCCTGGGCACCGCACCGACCCCATCAGACCACGCACGCAACCTCGGATTCATCCTGGACCCCCTTCTCACCATGACCAAGCAAGTCAACGCTGTCTCGTCTTCTTGCTTCCTCACACTCTGCATGCTCCGAAAGATCTTCCGCTGGATCCCCGCCGACGCCAGAAAAACTGTGACCCACGCCCTCGTCACAAGCCGTCTGGACTACGGAAACATCCTATACGCAGGAATCACCGCAAATCTTCAGAAACGTCTTCAGCGAATACAAAACGCCTCTGCACGCCTCATCCTCGACGTACCCCGCCACAGCCACATCTCTGCCCAGCTGAGACACCTGCACTGGCTACCAGTCAACAAAAGGATCACCTTCAGGCTCCTCACCCATGCACACAAAGCCCTCCACAACAAGGGCCCCGAATACCTCAACCGTCGCCTCACCTTCTACTCGCCCACCCGTCAACTTCGATCCACCAGCCTCGCTCTCACCGCCGTCCCTCGCATCCGCCGAACCACTGCAGGTGGGAAATCCTTCTCCTACCTGGCAGCCAAGATGTGGAATTCCCTCCCCTCAGGACCACCTCGCCTTCCGGAGGCGGCTCAAGACCTGGCTCTTCGAGCAGCAGTGACCGTCCACCCCCCACCCCCCCCCCAGCGCCTTGAGACCTTACGGGTGAGTATCGCGCTGTATAAATATGATTGATTGATTTTGTCCCTCTCAACCGTCCTGGAGCACATCATCTCAGCGTTGTATAAAATACTGCTCTGTGTGCCTCCAGATGTCTGCATGAATGGGTTGTCTCGAAGGGCTTCCACCAGTAAACACCACATGCGGATCGGAGGCCGTGAGTGGATTCACTACACAGCAATCACAGGATCGTGAGCAGATGCTGTCTGTGCCAGATATCAGACTTTCTCAACTGATAGTGTTGTTGCATCATCCCCCAGGAACATATGCAATTGATTGTCAACTGTATGCACCAGGGAGTACTAGGAGTATTCCCTGGCATCTGGGTGGAGGTTCCCCCCGATATCCAGGAGCTGCCACTGCCGTACCCACAACATAAATCTGCCAGCGAGAGCCAAGACTGGGTCTTGCTGCAGTGGGGGGATGAGATGATGTGGTGGTGGTGGTGGTGGTGAATGTATGAGACACGCGGTTCTAATTACACAGCTGTGCCCCTGCATAAAGTGGTGCAGTGGAGCTGTCCATGGCATTTCAGCCTCAATTTTGTTTGCTTGGGGAGATTCTAGTTGTTCCTGCATGAGGTTGTTCTAATTGTGGTGCCTCTTAAAAGGTATTAAAGAATCTGGTGTCTCCTGGTGGGCGAGCCCAGGCCTCTAATGTTTCAAGTGATTCACTGGAACCAGCATTTGCATATTTCACTAATCAGATACATTGTTCTCCAGTCCTTGGGGTGACCACGGGGTCCCAATTAAGGCTCTCCATGCTCATGATCCCAGCTTTTTGTTTCGGTGCAGTGTTCTGCAGTGTCAGAGTTTAAAGATGGCCTAAGAGACTGCTGATGGGCCAGGTGGTCCAGGATCAAAGCACATTCAATCAAGAGGATTTATAAAGCGCGCTACTCACCTGTTAGAGTCTCAAGGCGCTGGGGGGGGGGGGGGGGGGGAGCTACTGGTCGCAAAGCCATGTCTTGAGGCATTTCCTGAATGTCAGGAGGTCCTGGGTCTGGCGATGGTGGAGTGGTAGGGAGTTCCAGGTCTTGGCGGCTAGGTGAGAAAAGGATCTTCCTCCGGCAGTGGTGCGGCGAATGCGGGGGACTGAGGCGAGGGCGAGGCTGATGGGGCGAAGATGGCGCATGGGGGTGTGGAAGGTGAGTGTCATTGAGGTAGGCTGGACCTGTGTTGTGGAGGGCTTTGTGTGCATGGGTGAGGAGTTTGAAGGTGATCCTCTTAGATACTGGTAGCCAGTGTAGGTCTCTGAGGTGGGGGGGGGGAGGGGGGGGGGGGAAGATGTGGTTGCGGCGTGGGACATCAAGAATGAGGCGGGCGGATGCGTTCTGGATTCTTTGCAGCTTCGTTTGGAGTTTGGCCCTTGTTCCTGCATATAGA
The DNA here is from genome assembly GCF_031143425.1 of Pleurodeles waltl. Lineage (NCBI taxonomy): Eukaryota > Metazoa > Chordata > Amphibia > Caudata > Salamandridae > Pleurodeles > Pleurodeles waltl. The sequence continues at coordinate 699,143,110 of NC_090448.1, forward strand.
GCATTTCTGTAGTCCAATCGGCTGCTGACCAGGGCGTGGGTGACAGTTTTCCTGGTTTTCGACGGGAATCCACTTGAAGATCTTGCGGAGAGTGTTGTAGCAGGAAGAGGAGATGGAGTGGACCTGCTGAGTCATGCCGAGTGTGGAGTCCAGGATGAATCCCAGGTTGCATGCATGCGTGGGTGGGTGAGGGTGCGGTTCCTAGGGAGGTGGGCCACCAGGAGTCGTTCCATGCTGAGGGGTTGGTGCCAAAGATGAGGATCTCTGTCTTGTCTGTGTTTAACTTGAGGCGGATTGATTCCATCCAGCTGGCGAAGGCGTGGAGTCTGCTGTGGAGGTTGTTCTTTGCAGTTGTAGGGTCTTTCGTGAGGGAGAGGATCAGCTGGGTGTTGTCTGCGTAGGATACTATGTTGATATGGTGGTTTTGTGTGATGTTGGCAAGTGGGGCCATGTAAACGCTGAAGAGCGTAGGGCTGAGAGACAATCCCTGGGGACGCCACAGATGATCTTGGAGGCTTCTGATAGGAACAGTGGAAGGCAGACTCTCTGGGTTGCTGCTTATTCCACATGGGCTTGGTCACAGTTTGTGGGAAGCCTGTGTGGGGGCGCTTGGTGTCTGTCTTGCCTGCATGGTCTTGGGCGGGTTTCATCGGATATGTCTAATACTAAGGTTTCCAACCATCATCAAACTTTGAGGGGTGTCGAAGAAATGCATCTTGCTGTTACGGACAACTTGCAGCTTGGCAGGGGAAAGGGTGGCACAGGGGAGCTCCAGTTGGCATTGCATCCATTTGACAGATGGAAATGAGCCTCACTGCCTTTTGATTTCCGTTGTGTAAATCAGATAAAGTATTTGAATGCTGCCTCCACTTATGTGCCACAGGCCATGTTTCTGCACACATTTAAGGATCTGTTCTCTGTTGCAACAGTTGAGCAGTCTCGCATTCATCGCTCCTGGTGGTGTTCTCCACAGGACCGTGTGGGCCTACTCAATACTCAGCACCATCTTGGGGCAACCACTGTACACCGCAGCGATCAGCCAGGCCTCCAGATAGGGTTCGGGGCTTTGGCCATCCCTCCTCTCAGGCAACCTCACAATGCACACATTGTTTTGTAGCAACATGCTTTCAGCTTCCTTGGTGCAGGCTTGTAGTTTTGTATATCTAAACTTTGTTCCTGGACCAGGTGCAGTAATACTCAGATTGTAGAGGTGAAGGCATCTTGCATTGTCAGTTTCTGGTCTTAGACTTGCTTCAGCAGTTTCTTGCGGTCTTCCCATAAAAAAGCGATGTCAATCGCCACACTGTTGATTTTGGTTTGAGGGTGCATTTCGTGTCAAGTATAGCTTGGAGGACTGTGCATCCAATTTGGCCTCAAGGGATTTGAGAAACAGTCTGTGTTGGAATGCTGAATGGCAGGGTCATCCAACATCTTGTCGAGACTCATTTTATCTTAGTTCGGCCTCACCACATTGTTTTATTGTTCAACTTACTGTGGTCTGTGTTTGAACAGCCAGAGTGAAGAGGGCCGTCTGGGGTGTAGGTATGACTCTGGCAGCTGTCCAGGACACCCAGGGGGAAGTGGAAGGCCCTCCTGGCATCCCTGGCCTCCCATCTGGGTACTGACACCCCACACACACACTTGTCCACACCCCAGGAAGGGATGTCTACTAGTGTAGTGCTACAGTGGACGGGTGACACCCCCCCCACCCCCAATTCTCCCAGTCGCTTCACCAGTCCAACCGGGGTTGGGGGGCTCTGTGTCCTGAGATCCGAAAGGCCTTCTTTTAGAGGCACACGTGAATGAGCGGGATTCTTAAGTGGGGAGGCGAGTGTGAGCCATTCCCCTGTCTGCCTCCTGGTCGCTCGTGCGCCATCCGCTAGAGTTCTTGCTGAGGGGTGCCAAATTCCCTCTGCAGTGGGGCCCAGTGGTGGCATTGTTGTGGGGCGAGTGTGTCCGATTCCAAAATAGGGCTCCCTTGGTCTATTGGGCCCATATCAGGGGTGCCAGTGAGTGACCACAAGCTGCTCACCTGTCCACCTCCTGGTTGCTTGTACACTAGGCACTGGAGTGTTTGGGTTGTGGGCTGAGGGTGTTTTGGGGCAAGACCTCTCATGTGGGGCCCGGTAGCGGCAATAATGTGGATTAGCACGTCAGACCCTAGAGCAGGGCCTATTCTAAGCTTTGGGCGTGTGGGCAGCCCGTGATCTCTCCAGTACCGCTGCTTGCCCTTGCTCAGCCTCCCCTTAGTGGGGAGAGCAGAGGGCCTCCTGGCTCCAGGGACTGGTGAGACACTTCACAATCTGGCCGCAGCTCCTGGGAGGTCGCTGAGGTGATCCTGGGAGACCGTCCCATGCAGGCAGGTCATTCAAAGCACTCAATCTGGTTGAGCTTGCAGTTCCCCAACTGCACAGGTGGTTTTAGGCATTGTAGCAGTAGGATAATCAGTGAAGTGGGGCCGTGTGCCTGGGAGTCCCTTGCAACATGTCTTACTCAAGCTCCTGGCCAGGCCCACATTATGAGTCATTCTTGAAACTAAAACATAAACCTTTAAGTAGGCTACTTGCAATATGTTGAAACCAACACAAGATAGCACAATAGTGCAAAGCATGTGATCTACAACAACATAGGCTGCACATCAGTGCATACATCCTTTGGAAGGTCAGATGCTACCTCCTTTGCTGGAAATCATGCCCTTAATCTAGGATAGAAAACAATAATCCATATGACCTGGGGCATAACTGTTCCAACAAAAATGAATATCCATAAAGTTTAGTTATGTTCGTCCTGTCTCTCTTGCTAGTGATATGCAAGAAATTAATTACTTAACTGTAACTTCAGTTCTCCAGTCTTAATATTGTTTATTGATTTACTTGCGTGAACCATTTCCCTGCTGTCAAAATAGGAATTATCAGTATTTTTAAAAAATAAACAGTGTAAAATAATGGCAACGGGCTCGAAATTGTTTGTTTAGTAGGAAAATCAAGAACATTGTGTTTTCAAAGGTGCTCTCTTCTCCTGGTCTATAATGACAGACAAAATTTCTCTCCAGATTCAGAAAATGTATAAGAACCACAAACACTATGAATAGTTGAGTAAAACTGAAGCAGCTGCCACCTAGGCAAGACGAAGAAAAGTTGAATGAGTTAGTAGGTAAAAGAGCTCAGCGGTTTCTCGAGACTCCGGCACAAACAATACATTTCAGAAATGTTGTTTGGAGAGGGCAGAGAGCCCAGCACGTTCAACTTTTTAGTTGAAGGTTGGATGGTTTCCAATGAAATGAATATGATCAGCGGCAGCTGCACCGCAAATCTCAAGGGGAAGGGCGGGCAGGTGGGTTGGGGGTGGTGGACTAAAAAAAAAAAAAAAAAAGTACCTTACCTGACATCACAGGCCGCCTCGCGCTCCTCTTCTGATGGTGTCCCAGAAGCAGCACAGGTTCCCCCACGCTATACCTAGCATGAGAGCAGCATCAGGATTGGTCTGAGCAGCTTGGTCTGCCGCTCAGACAGTGCACTGGAGCCTGTGCAGTTTCTCCAAGATGGCTGTGTTGCAGAGCGGGGTTAGAGAAAACTCAGAGCGGATGTCAGTTTGGAGGTCCCAAGACAGCCGGCCAAACTGAAGTGAACTTACTGCACTCACTCCACTCCTCCCTCTTCCCCCCCCCCCCTTCTCCATTCCTCTGCCATGGCCCAGCCCCGCACCCTCTTCACATGCTGGGACAGCTGAGCCAGCAGCTGGAAAACAAAACTAAATATTGTTTTATTTTTCAGCTGCTGGCTCTTAGCCAATAGGGCGACTCTCTGTCACTATTGCGAAGGAGCCACCACTGAATATGATACTAAACAAACTTCATTGTTGGCCCTACGGCCATTTTAAAACACTCAGTAGCTAGCTTAATCCCTTTCTAAGGATGGCTGACCTCCAAGAAAATACAGAAATAGATACAAACTGTGGAATTTGCACAGTTATAAGCACATGCAATTGGCTATAAATACATCAATTTTATGTTGGGAGTGCAATATGCAATGGCTGTCATTTTTTGTAAATAAAGAACAACTCTTACTTTACTTGTACCTTTCATTGCATTTGTTTTCCAAATATTGACCCTTGCAAGAAGATGTACAAACATTTGACAATACTGAGATTCGACCCGGAAGGGCAGACAGTGCACTGGTCTCATAACATCAAGCCTTAGATGGCAGATTATTTCTCAATTTAAAAAGATCACACAAAGGCAAACAGGAAATATCACTTTGATTACACTGATCTTACTGGCTCAAGAGTCAACTGTAGTTATTCATAGTAATAACATTTTAATCATTATCAACATAAATGATGAATATCATTCAATTATGTCATAAAATAACCACTATAGCAGCAAATCATTCCCTTTGCAACCAAGGAAATCATACCTTAATCAGTCATATCTGTCGGCAACACAGCATGTATTTTTCGCATTTAAGCTTTAAGTACCCTTTTGAACTGTACACTTTACCTCCAAATGCAATCTTCATCTTGAGATCATACACAAATTAGCCATAGTATAACAGGGGTTTCAACCATTCAGCCAAAAGAGGCATCAATCCTTCACAGACACCAACATGAGATCAGGATTTATCATAAAATAACCGGGTTTAATGTACAGCTCTTGCTGTAATTGTTTTTATCTGTCCTCTTCATGGGCTCACATATCCGTAGAGCAAACATAATTGTGATTATATACTGGGCCACTACAAGCTGTAAAACCGCATGAATGCGCTGTTAATTTCAGGTACTGACCATGCTAAAAGTTCTCCAAGTAACCAAGAAAATCATAGTCCATCACCACAAACACAAGGAAGGTGTCATCATGAAAGAGGTGCCCACATTAATGCTTCACCAGGATAAACATATCCACACCTAAACTTAACTGTTAACCTAAGCCATCCTCCTCACCTACCTCAAAGTAGGTGTACTTTCCTATAGTATACCTGCCTAGTGGTGGGGGCATACTACTTGGAGCACCCAAAAAAAGCCACAACCGACAAGTAAGCTGCCTTAGTCAAGGAGAGGGCGAAGAAATTATTGAGTATGGCAACAATATTGAGGCAGGCAGAGTAGAAATTGCCATTTTCACTTTTTCCTGCCCATGAATCCTCCTCTCATTTGATGGCTCCTGCTTGACACACAACAGACCAGTAAGCATTCAAAACTGAAGAAGGTGAGAAGTTGGAATAGTCTTATCTACAGACCTTAAATGTTTCACTTTTTCATTGTACGTGCGCCTCCTGTCCTTGATATACACGGAGTGTGCATGTGAAATCAGGCTTATCCTTTATCCAAATACACCAACTTCGAATGTAACCTTTAGACACTAACTCAACTGATGGCTTGTAAACAATTCTGTCCACCCTTTGGCAGAGTATCAGTGAAAAATGGGGAGTTCTGCTGCACATGTCCTGATGTACCAGCAACTAGTGCTCGTCGAAAATATGCCTAAAAGAAAAGTTATCTGCATGAATTTTAAATGGAAATGAAACGCACATGTAGGACTTAATAACTGCTCAAGAAAAAGTGAACAATAAGTTCTATACTGTAAGCCTTTGATAAGTCTCGCAGGTCCATCTCAACAGGTCTTTCCCATGTTGAAAGGGCATCAGGGAAAATGACAATCTTTAATTATTATTATGCATGCAACAGCATGCATTTCAGTCATGTTTTACAATGCCCTTTTTTCTGAACAAGGTCCAATGAAGCAGGCATCACATACAAGGAAAAGGCGAGCATTTCACTAATCACTAGTGTTTTACAGGTAAGTGCACAGGAGCTCTATGGTCTCGTGCAGCTGCTTTCACTATCAATCCACTTCTCTTTTCTGGACAAACTACTATGTCAGTTAATCACATTAAGTAAATCCATTTATCTTGTCTTTAATATTTAAAGCTCACTGAAGTCCGTGCTAACTTCAAATATGGTTCACATTGCAATGGTTTCCACTGCTACCTGGGGAACAGGAGATGTTGGAGTTCGGTTTGCTGAAAATTCTTCGTAGTGTATAAGGACTCCACTCAGCTGCAGGATTTTATGGACGAAGGCAGGAAGCTGATGAATATCCACAGGAATCGCCTGACTTGGGTCTTTAACTGCCTCGTCACAGTAATCTAATCTAAAAGCGAAAATACAACAAAGTAATTTGGCTAGTTTAGGTGCAGCACAACATGAAAGTGATTGAACAGTTGTGTGTTCTGGTTTGGATGTGATGAACATAAACCTTTTCGTCTTTCATTATAGTGATTCAAATATAGTAATCTAAACTCAGTGTAAGTGTAGGAGGCTGGCATGGTTTGTAGTGAGTACCTTGGGTACTTACACCTCACACCAGGTCCAGTTATCCCTTATTGGTGAAATGTCTTAGTGTTCTAGCAGCTTAGGCTGATAGAGGTAGCTATAGCAGAGCAGCTTAGGCTGAACTAGGAAACATACAAAGCTCCTGCAATACCACTTATAGTTACACAGTACTTATACACAAGTAAAGACAATAATCAGTGTTACCAAAAATAAAGGTAGTTTATTTGGGTGACACAAGGCCAAAAATATCTTAGAAGCAATACTCCTTCTGGAAGTATTATACACAATATATACACTAAACACCAAAATAAGCTAAGTAATTAGACATAGGATAGTGCAAACAATAGGAAATGATATAAAATGCAATGGAAGAAAATAGGTCTAGGGGCAATACAAACCATATACTAAGAAAGTGGAATGCGAATCACGAATTCCCCCCTAGACAAGTGTAGTGTGTAGAGAAATCGCTGGGAGAGTAAGAATACAGTAAAAGGTAAGTTAATTACCCCACCCCAGAAAAGCAGGAGTAAAATACTGCAAGCTTCCTTAGGACACACCACAAGTCGTGATAAGAGTTATTGCAAGAACCAAGCAAGACTGCAAACAACAAACAGTGGATTCTTGGACCTGAAGACCTGCAAAGGAAGGAGACCAGGTCCAGAAGTCAGAAGAAGTTCCAGGAAGGACAGGAGCCCCTGCCAACCCACAAGAGGGTGCAAAAGAAGAGTCCCCGGTTGGACGAGGACTGCAGAAATGCAACCAAGGAAGATGTCAGTGGGCTCCTGCGTGATGGACTGGATGTCCCACGGAGAGAAGTTGGATGCAGGCGAGTTTTGGAGCTGGATTCCTCCAACAAGCCTTGGTTCCGGCAAAGTCACCTTTTGCGTCAAGGTGGCGCTGTCTGGACCCAGAAGGGACCTGGGGGCCTCAACTCTGAAGTGCTGAGAGCCCCCTCTTCCTCCTCACACAGAGAGCCCTCAGAAGATCACACAGCACCCTCGGGAGTCCCAGGACACAGGGACAAAGGAGGTGCAAAGGCGGTTGGTGCAGCACTACAAAAGGAGGGTCCCACGCCACCGGAGGACAACCCAGCGAGTTGAGCGTTGCAGGATAGAGTGCGGAGGACCTGGGCCAGGCTGTGCATGAAGGAATTTTGCAAAGAAAGCACAGAGGCCTCAGGAGGGGAAGACTATGCAGTGCCCAGGGGTACTGTTCTTGGGGAAGGCAAGGTCTCATTAGGACAGCAGGACCTCAGGTCAGTCTGTGTCAAAGGGGTCCACCCTACGTGTTCCAAAGAGCATGCTCGTCGCCAGGAGAGGAGTCGAAGAGAACCGATCGTCGACTTAGAAGGTGCCTGCGTGAGCAGGGAAGTGACTCCGCCACTCCATGGGAGATTTCTTCGGTCCTTCTGGTGCAGGGTGAAGAGTCCCCAAGCATGCACACCGTGGAAACTGTTGCAACTGCTGGTTGGAGCTGAAGTTGCAGAGGAAAAGTAGCCCTTCTGGATACTTTGTTGCTGTTACAGCGGTTCCTGGAGCAGTGTGCGGTTGATCCGAGGTCAGAGGATGAAGTAGTAGTTGCAGAGGATTCCTGCTGGAAACTTGCAAGTGAAATCTGAAGAGAACCCACAGGAGAGACCCTAAATAGCCCTGAGAGGGGGGGGATTGGCTACCTTATCAGGTATGGACCTCTCAGAAGGGGTCTCTGACGTCACCTGCTAGCACTGGCCACTCAGGCCTCCAGAGTGTCCCCCACACCTTGGAAAACAAGATGGCTGAAGTCTGGCACACACTGGAGGAGCTCTGGGCACCACCCCTGGGCTGGTGATGGACAGGGGAGTGGTCACTCCCCTTTCCTTTGTCCAGTTTTACACCAGAGCAGGGACTGGGGGTCCCTGAACCGATGTAGACTGGGTTATGCAAGGAGGGCACCATCTGTGCCCTTCAAAGCATTTCCAGAGTCTGAGGGAGGCTCCCCCTCCCCAGCCTGTACACATATTTCCAAAGGGAGAGGGTGTAACACCCTCCTCCCAAAGGATATGCTTTGTTCTGCCTTCCTGAGACGGAGCTCCTCAGACCGCAGGAGGGCAGAACCCGGTCTGTGAGGTGACAGCAGCTGTAGCTGCAGTGCAAGCCTCAGAGAGCTGGTTTGGCAGTACTGGGGGTCCATGGTGGAACCCCCAGGATGCATGGAATTGGTTCCCCAATACCAGATTTGGAATGGGGGGACAATTCCATCATCTTAGACACCTTACATGGCCATATTCGGAGTTACCATTGTGAAGCTACATATAGGTATTGACCTATATGTAGTGCACGCGTGTAATGGCGTCCCCGCACTCACAAAGTCCTGGGAATTGGCCCTGAAATATGTGGGGGCACCTTTGCTAGTGCAAGGGTGCCCTCACACTCAGTAACTTTGCACCTAGCCTTCATTAAATGAAAGTTAGACATACAGGTAACTTATAAGTTACTTAAGTGCAGTGAGAATGGCTGTGAAATAATGTGTGTGCTATTTCACGAAGGCTGCAGTGGCAGTCCTGTGAAAGGGTTTGTCTGAGCTCCTTATGGGTGGCAAAAGAAATAATGCAGCCCATAAGGATCTCCTGGAACCCCAATGCCCGGAGTACCTAGGTACCATATACTAGGGACTTATAGGGGGGGGGGGGGGGGGGGGGGGGGGGGATCCAGTGTGCCAACAGAAATTGGTAAATGGAGTCACTAGCCTATAGTGACAAATTTTAAAGCAGAGAGAGCATAAGCACTGAGGTTCTGGTTAGCAGCACAGTTCAGAAACTCAATAGTCTATGGACGCTTGAAAGAAACTATTTGTATATTAGCAGTCCAACATGAAGGGAAACAATCAGACCCTGTCATCTAATCAACATAAAATCAACCGGAGGTCAGTATCTAATTCAGAGTATAGCATATCCACTCACAGCAACCCAACCTGAAAAGTATTAATCTAATGAAGGCACTCAAACTGGATGCTGGTAGTGTAACCAGCAAAAATGTAATATGGGCATAACAATCCAGATAAGCACGGTATTCGCTCCCAGAATCTCAATCAAAACCAACCTAGTGATTGTCGTAGCTCTCAGGGAAACACAAAATATAAGGTCTCTAAGATCTTAGATCATTCCAGCAGAAGAAACATTGCTTACCTATAAAAGCATGTATCCAGCATTATCTGTCGTAGATTTACATGCTTAGATTAGTCCCCGAACAAGGGAGAGGGATGTTTCAGAAGTAGTCTTTTAATAATGCATCTATTTAATATTTATAATCTATATTAATATTTGAATTTCGAACAAACCATGCAACTTTAAAACAAAAAACAGTAAAGAAGAAAAGAAAACGTTTTTTCCTTTAATAGGAATATTGTCAAAAGGTTAAGAAACACAACAACCAATTTAAGTAAGCACTGCATTTTGACATTCATGCAAAATGTTCTCAAAGCTTCCATATCATTGTTCACTATTGCCAGGGGGCAAGGTTTCAGATGTTGAAACTTCAAAGCTTTCGTAACTTTATAAAAACATAACGTGTGCAATAGTTTTAAAACTTGTACGGAAACAGCTTCACCTCTCGGCTAGAGGTTTATGCTATTATCTGTCCTTTATATCTAGCACTGAGAAGAGGTAAAATCTAATTTACAACACCATCTTCCTCTTCATAAGATATTTAAATGTATTTTTATTGGGAACTCAGCACAGAGTGCTGCTCTGGCTGTTAATCCCCTTGACGAAGAGTCATTACTGTCTAGGATTGGGCACAACCAGCTTTAGAGTGTCAGAAAATAAGATCAGATGAGATCCTCCTCATTATTCCCTTCTTAGAAAGCAAGAGTCTTTCTCTGTGGAAGCTGGTCCGACTTGAAGAATGCAGTCGATATAAACTTCGGCATTTGGAAACATCCAGGGAGAGCAGAAGCCCTTCTGTACATGTGGAAGGGTTTTGAATGGATGACTTGAGATTAGTTTATTCAGATGAAAGTACTTAGGCACCTTAGGTATAAATTTTGTATTAGTCCACACAATATCTTTGCGGACAGGCAAGTAAGGAGGTTTAATGGTTAACGCTTTTAATTTCACTGAGTCTTCCAGTGGATGTAAGCCCCAACAGTAGAGATGTCTTCTGCCCCACATACTTGATATCTGATTAATTTATGTTCCCAAAAAGGTTTTGCCACAAGCTGGTTGAAGAGGGCAATACATTTACACTCAGGGGCCAAAGCCCAAATACCCAGAAACACACTGAAAAGCACTCAAACTCCTAAATCATTGAGTAGAGCAACACATTCAAAATATAATCTAAACCTTGAAACGGTTGTGATGTGCAACACAGATGGCGGCGTTCTTGAGGTCTGTTTGGGCTAGCTGCACCAAACAGGGTGAGATTTGGTGTGGCTGTTCAATTACCGAGCGTGAATCTTTAACATGGCACCAGAACCAGAAAAGCTTCAAGTTGGATTGGTAAATTTTAACAGTAGATGGAGCTCTGGCCTGAGCAGAATATTTAAGCAACCCAGTGGCATGTGTAGTGGAGTCAATTTTATGTGTACAGGTGCCAGGCCTAGAAGCTCAGGGAAGCGGGATTGTGATGGAGAAACCGGATGTTATCCACAAACAGAAGATTGTTTAGTGTGCCCAAGGGAATGAGAAGAGACACAGAAAGGTGCAGATCTATGCATACGTTCTGGTGAGCTTAAACCGGATCTATAAGGATTAGCAGGCAAAGTTCTATTTTGGCTTTTCTGAGAACTATCAGCATGAGGGGCAATGGTGAACAATTGTAGACACAAAATGGGCGATCAGTGAACAGTCTTGTTTACTCCTGCATGGCTGTTACTGCCATGAAAAAGGGCCACACCCAGAAAAATGTCTATGTACAGGAAGACCTGATGTGTAAGACATTGCAGGAATGCCATCACTGAGGTCATGCAATTTTGTTATGACCCTTGATGCAAACTTGAGGCCAAAGAGCAGAACCTTGAAATTATAGTGACACCAGGATCTAAGGTACTTGCAATGCCTGTGGGTGCGCAGCTTGTGGAGAATGGGATATGAAAATAGGTATCTTGCAGATCTAGTAAAACCATAAAAAACATTTCTGGTAGTGGTTGCATCATCTCTGGCAGAGTCACCACCCTGACAGACTGTATAATCAAGTATTTGTTGAGCAGCCAAGGATCCAGAATGGGAAGCTACTCCCCTCAATATTTTCTTGACTAGGAAAAACCTGCAGTAAAACCCCTGGCTTCACTGAGGTTTGGGTACGGGCTCCGGGCCACTTTCTGGAGCATGGATAGAATCTCTGTATAGAAGAGCTGTACGTGTTCGATTGTGGTTCTCCACAGTGCGATCTGCAGGGGTTTTGTGCATAGCCAACTGGTGTCCATACTTTACCAGATCCAAGAATCACAGGTCAAAAGTGATGGACTGCCACTGCTTATAAAGGATAGAACTCTTGCCGCCGAAGAGACAAGGAAAGACTAGTGATTGAGACCAAAAAGTCTGAGCTGTCAAGCAGTCATTTATGATGCGAGGTGTCTTAATGCTTGCTTTATTTGGTGGTCTTCATAGGCTGCTTTTTCAAAGATGAGGAGAAAGGCACAGAGAGGTGAATAGTAAGATTTCCTTTATTAGGGTGTTTGCAGGCCTTGTTGCTGTGAAAGGCAGTAAGACAGGCAACAACCACTATGCTAGGACACACTTCTGCCCCTTTCAATAAATCAAATTTTCAATTTTGAAAATGAATTTGCAAAGGATATAGGAGGCAACAATTTCTGTTTTTCTTATTTTGTATTGAAAGAAAATACACTGAAATCACATTTTTAGCTTTTGACTATAAACCAATACAGCATGGAATGGTGCATAGACAAATCACTATATAGTCAATTTTATCACTGCTTCACTAACAAATCTAGGAGTTTGAGTCCCCAAATGCAAGGCAGAGTCAATTAATTTTGACACTGCAGTAAACATTTTTTTCTTCTTCATATTTTCTTCCCACAAAAAAGAAAACAATACGGCAAGTGATGGTGCATGTTATAAGTATTTTGACACTGCTCACTTAAATTAAACAGTTCCACTGCTCGTAATTTAGCAAACAGGGCGTGACCAAGAAAGGCGGCAGACAATACTAATTGAACGGAAGCTTCCGGAGCTCCTGTTAAATCCTACAGGATTTTGAGAAGTAAGGAGATGGGCTAGAGGCGGCCTAAGAACAAAAGCGACCTTGAGACCCAGTGGATATTAAGGGGAGACATCTACCAAGTGTAGGCCATATCCAAGACAGAAGAAACGTCAAGAAGGAGCAAGGCCTGCAGTGGATGCAGGGCCCAAGAAGGGAAGAGTGGCCTGTCAGTGTGCCCTCCCATGCCTCCCACCCAAACAGGAGAGACGGAGTCATTAAAGGGAGGGGGAGGGAAATCAGGGCTCAGGGTGAAGCAGTGGACCTAGATCCTGCAACCCGTGGTAAAATGGGAGTATGGTAGGCCTGGGAGACTGTGCTTGTAGAAAATAATTTTCAGGAGCATGGTTAACTCTGCCAGAAAATGTAGTTAAAGACTAACGGAGGAGACAACAACAGGGAAGACTGGATGTCCACTAAGTGTGTTAGGGGCCTTGGAGGAAGATGAAGGCGATGGTAAAGATCCACACAGTTAAAAGAAAAAGAGAGTACTCCCCCTGCACTTAAAAATGCCAGGAGCCACAGTGAAGACATACAAATAGTGTAGCAAGTCAACTAACCAGTAGCTTCGACTATTCTAGACTTATGCTGAACTTGACCCGTTTCTGGTGGACATCTCAGGGGTGACAGTCACTGTGGTAACTGAACACGAGTAAGGCACAACAATGGAAAGAAAGAGGATCTCAAACCCTTATCAACAAACAAAGATGGACTAATACACCAGAGGAGGAGTGGGGGCAGGGGAGTGAGTCATTGAATCAAGTGATACCTTCTTGTGAGGAAATATTCAGGTACAGCTGGGGGTCATCTCCATACATGTGGTATGACAGGTTTACTTGCTTTATGATTTCAGTCCACAGTTACATGAATATGTAATTGCTGTCCGTTTTGTAGAAAGGAGGTGAAACAATGAGAGCGGTTACAGACAAACTCATTTTGCTTTTGAGCATCTCTAACAGGCAGTTTTTGTGAACCATGTCAAACACTGATTACAGGTCAAGTAGATGAGAAGGCACGACTCATTCCAGGCCAAGAGTATTAAGTGCATCATCCATGAAGTTTATGATGCCCGTTTTTGTGCTGTAACTTGAGCTCAACCCAGTTCTGTACTTGTCCAGTAGGATGAACTGTTAACATAGTTGTTTGTAAGCACGTTTTTCCAACAAGTTTGTGAAGAAGGGGGCATTAGACACTGGGTGAAATTAGCTAGGTCGGTTGGATCAGTGCCTGGCTTCTTCAAGAGGGGACACTTGTCCCACCTTCAAACAGTCTGGTATCACTTTCGTCCAGAGGGGTGTGACTAGATGACTGCTTACTTAAGATTGTAGAGGGGATTGGATCACTGAAGTGGGAGGATGATTTCATGGAAGCTATGACTTTGCAAATCTATTCTTCATTTCTAGTTCTGAATTTGCTTGATGTGGCCTAATTTTTTATTATAGCAGGGTGGTTGCAGGTTTGAGTTTTCACTGTTGCTATAGATTTGTGCAGCATGTGTAATGTGTTGGTGCACTGATCCGAAAACCTTACAGTGTTGGTTGCAACAGATTCTGCAATTTTCATTACTTTCTCCTCAAAAAAGGTAGAGAAGGCTTCACAGATCTGAGAGGAGGAGTTAGTGATCACAGTGGAAGGTTATTTTCTCCATAATCACTCAGCCAGTCGCCTCCTCTCCAAGTTCAGGTTTTGGTTGAACCATGAGTGCAATAGTCAGTTTCTTTGTCTCTTGAGGCGCAGAGGAGGTACCTTCTCTGGAATGTTTGCCAATTTGAGATTGTAGTGTTCAGTAAGCTCTAGTGTGCTTTGTACTAGCCCATCACTTTAGGCAGGACAATATTCAGTTTCCAAGTAGAAGTAGACTCTTCACAGGAGGGAACATTTTGAGGGGCAACTAGAAGCGTTTTATTCAACTGGTTACTTAAAAAAATATGTATAAGAGTGGCATTTAAGATAAGCAGTGATAGCAGCCAAAAATACTTTTAGTGAGGAACACTGGAAGTCCAATAAGTCATGTGGAGAATGTAGGATAGTACTGTGTTTTTTCCTTGTAACATTCTCAAATCTGCTACTTTATAAAGAATCTAAAAAGTAAAATCTTTAAGTCATACCTTAAAATGGACCCAAGGAGATAAAACATCCTTTCACAAAGTAGAAATATGTTTTGTTTCCTTCTGGGTGTTCATGCGTTGTTAAAGAACCTTGAGATGCCCGTACTTAAAGGGAGACCCGGCCTGCACAGAAACATCCTGTATGTCTCTTGGAGCAGAGGGAGTTGATTTTGCTAAAGGATATTACACTTTTTGCCTTTCTTTGAAGGAGTAAGAGCCTTCTTAAATCGGTGGTCTTTATATTGGAGGCTGATCTTATGGTGCAGTGATGACTGCTTGTTGAAGGCAAAGGCCATTGACACCCACGGATAGTCAGTAACAAATCCCTCAATGTCAAGGCAGAAAAGAGAAGCTGCAAAGAAAGAGCTCTTCAATAACAAACCACTGCTGAGGGTCTCATCATATTTATTGATGTCAAGCACAAACAATAACGACTGTGATGGTACTATTTTTCACTAGGAATTTGCAAGGGTCAGAGTGGTTCCCACTAAGGGGGTCATTCTGACCCCGGCGGTAATTACCGCCATGGCGGAGGTTGGCGGTAGCACCGCCAACAGGCCGGCGGTGCTCCGCCGGGCATTCTGACCGCGGCGGTACAGCCGCGGCCAGAAGCGGAAAGCCAGCGGTGTACCGCCGACTTTCCGCTGCCCGTCAGAATCCTCCATGGCGGCGGAGCGCGCTCCGCCGCCATGGGGATTCTGACACCCCCTACCGCCATCCTGTTCCTGGCGGTTCTCCCGCCAGGAACAGGATGGCGGTAGGGGGTGCCGCGGGGCCCCTGCCGTGCCCATGCCACTGGCATGGGCACGGCAGGGGCCCCCGTAAGAGGGCCCCACAAAGTATTTCAGTTTCTGCCTAGCAGACACTGAAATACGCGACGGGTGCAACTGCACCCGTCGCACCTTCCCACTCCGCCGGCTCAATTCTGAGCCGGCATCCTAGTGGGAAGGTTGATTTGCCCTGGGCTGGCGGGCGGTCTTTTGGTGGCCGCCCGCCAGCCCAGGGCAAATCTCAGAATCACTGCTGCGGTCTTTTGACCGCGGTGCGGTGTTCTGACGGCGGTACCTTGGCGGACGGCCTCCACCGTCCGCCAAGGTCAGAATGACCGCCTAAGTGCGGAGGTTCAAATACTGCCCCTCTGTCGTCTTCAAAGGGCCCAGCTTAGCTTTTAGTAGAGCTCTCAAACTGTTTTTGAATCTGCTATATGACATCTTCTGGCACATGTTGCACAACCATACAAACTAGGCTTGTATTACCAACGCTTCATTTCAGCGAAGAAAAGACCGGTTATAATTAATGAAACAGCTGTGTTTAAAATTGTCTGCAGGAAAAAAGACTCAATTAGATAACGGAGTACTTCAGGTGTAAACAGTCAGCAATTTGCTGCTAGTCCTTTCATTAAAAATAAAAATAACATAAAAAATAAAAAATAAAAAAAATACTGCAGACTGGGGGACCAAGGAGAAGTGGGAGAGAAGCAAATGAGGGAAAGCTTTCAATTTGAGGGTGTAAGCAAGACAGAGAACATTGTGTTCTTCTCCTCCCACAAAAAAATAGGTTCCAAAGAAGAGAGCTGGAAAACGCATGCACTCTTAATGAGTTCCCAGAGGTGAGCAGTGGAAGGATACAAGTCAGCCAAGTCAAAGGATTGTAAAGAGGCTATTCCCAAGGAAGGGACAAACGAGAAAACAAGATGGACAAGTAGTAATATAAGATTTGTATTCGCTTAAATAAATAACCATGAGACATACAAAGCAACATAAAAACAGGATAGGAACACATTAAAAACAAATTATACATGTGATGAAATCAAGATATAAATGTGCAAACAATATAAAACACAGATTCAGGCCAGGCCCCAAGGACCTTAACAACATTGCTTAGGAACACATGTTTACACAAACACTGATATCACCCAACGTGGCTTACAAAAGGCATAGCTGGCCTGGAAAACTGAGCCTTTCTAAGAAGGGGACCAAAAACTCTGTCTTGGCTATGTATCTAGGCCTCAGAACATAATGTGCAAATTAGATTGTGCTGAGATTTTAGAACAGTCACAAGGGCCTAAATGACCGTCTGGAGCCCAACCGTTGGGGAAACTTACCAATTCAAATAATTGAATCTAAACCTGGATAAAAGCTGACAATGGTAAGTATTGTTCACCCAGGGTAGACAAGGTTCTATGAGACTGACAGTTTTGATCAAACAGTAGTCCCGAACAGATTGTTTACCAAGTTCGGATCCCTTTCTGATGGCAGACAGGCCCGCTACAAAGGTGTGTTTAATCCACCAATACTAGTCATTGACAATATCTGCTGACTGCAGAAAAAGACCGGGTCGACCCAAGGATGTAAAAGAAGACTTAGGCCCTCATTTTGTCAATGGCAGTATAAACCGCCTACCACCACGGCGACGGCACCAAAAGTCCGTTGCCGCGGCTAGAAGATGTCCACCGTATTATGACCACAGCCGTATTTCCGCAATAAGGATGGCGGAAATCCGGCTGTGGCCATGCCAGTAAGGTGGTGCTGATGACCCATAATACAGTCTGGCGGTGTTCTGCTGGCAGACTCTGCTGGTGGCAGCAGCACCCCGTCCCGTCTCCTGCCGGAGGACCCCCTGAACACAGGTAAGTCGGGTCTTTGACAGGGGGGGGGGGGTGTATGTTTGTGTGAGCAAGTGTGTATTGCGTGTTGGATGAGAGTGCACGTATGGAGGTGTGAGTGTGTGTGTATATGTTGCGTTTTGTCACTGTGTGTCTGCGTGTATGTTTGAAAGTGGGGGCGGGTGTGTGTGAGTGGATGTATGCATGCGTGGACGTTTGTGGGAAAAGGGTGTGTGTATGAAGGGGGGTGTGGTGGAGACCCCTACCAGTGACAGGGAAGGGATTCCCTGTTACTGATAGTGCCTACCGCCATGGTTTTCGTGGCGGTAAGGAAGTCACAAAAACCATGGCAGCAGGCGGGGTCAAGATCCCGCAGGCAGAACAGTAAGGTCTGATATATAATCCAAACCAAGCGCCTCATGCATGGCAAATGTCAGCTAAATCTGAGGAACACCCAAGAGCCGCCTAAGTAACCTATTTTGCTCTAGTTGTATCTAACCACAATCTCAGTACCCCCAGAGATCACTTCCATAACTGGTAACAGAGAGACAACTTGCTTTATAGACGTAGGACAAAACTGACCAGTTTCCTCTTGACCCTTGCACTAAAATCCAAAACCCCATCACACAGCCTGGCTAAGGCAAGTTTCTTGGACTGCAGGGCAGGACCCCAAGAGGATTTGTCATCAAACAGGATACCCAGGTAGTTAAAAAGAACTGACCTGGGTAATTCTTGCCTTATGATAATGAGGTCTCTTTGCCTTAGAAGGCTTAACCCCCATCGCCATCGTAAATGATTTCAAGGAGTTCACTGACAAAACCAGACCCTTTATAAAATTAACATAAGAATCTATAAGCCGTTAGAGGCCTAGTGCGGTCATGGACATAAGGACAGCGTCGCCCACATAGAGGAGGAATGGCAAGGTTCAACAGCCCATCTAAGGTGGATCACCTGTATTGCACCCCCCCCCCCCCCCTCCCTTGGCTGATGATTCCACACAATAGAAGGGGCATCAGCAGGGGCAGTTAAAGGACCACTTTGTAGGTTAACTAAACTAGAAGGCCTACATAATTCGGAGGCCTCCTGTCTGACAGGCCCCGAAACAATGGGCTGACCCAAGGCGTCCATGAAGGCCTTAAGGGCCACCCCCAAAGGGGGTAACAAAGAAGCTCCCCTGTCAGAAACATCCCGATGTGAAGCCTCAGGTGCACAAGGCCCAGATAAACAAAGGAGGGTGAAATTTTATGGGAGAAGGAACAAGGGACTCTTGGTCTTTAAAAATCGCCAGGAGCTGATTGTTGGTATTAACAAGATCCAACACCCTAATACTCAATGAGAGCACCACTTCATTTACCAGCTTTAATTCGGGTACTGAGCTGTGCAACAAGATTCTTTAGTACAGATAAGCAGCCAGAATGGGCGATAGCAACCTCCTGATTCTCTCCCTAAAGACTAAATTCACAAGAAGCAATAATTGGTACGTGAACAAGGAGAGGAGTTTCTTCTTATATACCTCAAGATAAACATAGTACCCCATGATTTCCACAAACTGGTTAACTAATTCCTTACAAAGCAAACTATAAAATAAGATAGCAGCTTGTGAACTTAAGTTTTCAGAAGAAAAGATAGATGTGAGCCACTGAGATCACATTCTTGAAATGATAAAACATTAGAATACCCTACATTTAATACTTATCAAACCAAAGTCACATATTAGGGAATGTGGGCCAGATATAAAAAAAAAATCCACAGAACGCACTGAAGCGACAGCCCAACAAATGCATGACAAATAACCCACAGTTGGGACAAGCATGTCCCTTGCACTGTAATTAGGTATGTACGCCTGCTCATAGTGTCCCAACTGTGTGTAAAACTGGTATCCTGAATTGTTGCTCGGCCAAGCCAACATGCTAATTTAGTGTGTCTGCCCACAAAGATTCTGAGATCCAGAACCTATTCCTTGACATGAAGGGGGGGGGGGGCAGCAAGCTTGCTCTCCGTCTCAATAAGAAACTACTGTCCTTGTCTTGTTGGCATAAAGCAGTGATGGCAGCATACTGGTTTTGTGAAGTGACACTTACATGGGACACCCACACCCCTATGCTGGCATCCCATAGACATATTGAGTGCTTCTGTGGGAGGCATGAATAGAAGCAAGACGCCATGTGTTGTGCGAGTATGCTTGCTGAGGTAAGCATGATCCATTTTGGACAGCCCCCCAGTTTCACATAACAGAAGATGCCGGGAAGCAAGACAGCTTTCTCAGAAAGTGGACTTGTATTGCCTGCACTCCTGGAGCTGAAAGGAAACTCCTTAGACAACGAAGCATGGGAGGATGGAGTCAAAGCTGTCATTTCTATGAGGACCTTTAAGCATGGGAATGCTAATTAATTTTTTCTGAGTACTGCCGTTTAGTTGATGGTAGGGGTTGTGGGTGAATAAGCAGATTCGGTTGTTAAGAGGCAGGGATTTTTCCTGGCAAGACCTACCCCTTTTATCTTTCCCTGAATGCTACTTCAAGTAACTTGGTGACAGTCCGGTGTAGAGTATTCATACTCCACTGTGCTCATGTTTTGGATACTCCTTCTTCGATGCAAACATCATCATAACTTGCTGTAAGAGCATCTTGCACAAAGACTGTGACGGTACTGCACCAAAAGACTAAACTTAAAAATAAACCACCACAAACCAATTCCTGGACTGAATCAATATCCCCTGTCTGGAAAATTAGTATAAACGTGGGACCCGCACCATCCCACTTTGTTCCAATTCCAAGTTCTCCCTGACCAAGAAAGGGAGTACTTGAGGAGCCATTAACACCAAAGGGCAGTGTCAGTCTGACAACAAGTCTCCAAGAAGTGACGACACCTCTAAGACTGCAACATAACTGGAGAGCTGCAGGTCTGTCTAGCACTAGAAGCCTGCCCAATCAGAGAGAAAAGGAGTGTGCCCGGAAGAGGAAAAGCCATGGCCCTGGAGTCTGAAAAACCCAGAAGAGCAGACCTGCTGACAGGAATGTAACCAGCACCGACCAAGCTACAAGCGATCATCTAGTCTCCTATGTGGTTCATGTAGTAAACTGCAGGAAGTATATAAAACCCCAAAGCGAGAGCGTGCCATCCAGCATCACTGCAACATGAACAGAGAGACCTGTCCTGCCCCAATGTGCTAGGAGTCCTGCAAAGCCCAACAGCAACACAAATTGCTGAGAGCCCCATTGACCATCATAGCTAAAAGCGAGCAACTGTCACTAAGGACTGCTTGCTATCCTTCATTCAGCAGAAAGATCCTGGATGCAGGGTTGCTGCAGACAATTACTCTCCCACTGGCTGAGGCGCTGATCTTTTCTTTGCCACTAGAACTCTGTATTTAGGCGGAGAACTATAGATGTTGACAATCTTGATGTAATTTGTAACATCATATACTAAGACCCTCATTATTGTGTGCAGTATTCCATTTAGTTATGATTTAACTACTTCTCTTTTCACTAGGACCGGTACAGGGTTGGTCAACACTGGGCTATTTATTGTGTCTGTTTGACTGAGTACCAGAGACTCTACCTTCAAACAACCACTCTAGGAAGCCTCTGACTTCTCTTGTTCACTACACTTGGACTCAAATACAGAAAAAGGTGTCCATAAGTCAGTTTAAAGAGCCATAGTAGGGTCCACCCTAGGAAACCAAGGTCAAAAATTCACAAACCCCCGCTGTTGGGGGTTCAGTAGCCCCTGCTGGTGCCGGCACTGCCCCCCCCCCAATAGGGTCTGACACTCTCAATACAAAGTAGAAGGGATTTTACTCTCAAACATCATCTTCTGTTGGCCAATGTTCCATTCATCAGCAGTATTAATATAAATCTGATGTAAACCTTCAGCAATACTTTATACATGATTAACTACACTTTGAGTATTAACAAACCCTGACATATTAGCAGAAACCCAATCATGAAAGTAATTTGTACTAATTAAAACTTAGTGGGAGACTTTGGATTAGTTTAAAAAAAAAAGTTTAACTTTAAAGGTGCTATTCTAAAAACAAAATCATAATTTTGCTTTTATTCTTTATGAGTACCACATGATTAAAATAGCTGCCTGTATCCAGTAAGAGATGGACAATAAGCAAACAAATCCAACAAAATTAAGAAATCAACTTACAGTAAGATTTGAAACTTCACCACACCCAATTTAGGGGGAATTCAACTTCTACAAATATGTGGAAAGATCCTCTAAACTAAAATCAGAGATAAATTAAGGTACATTCCTGTCCAAGTCTGTTCCTAATCAAAACAGTTTGTGTTAAGCTCGACCATGGTTTATTAAGACCTGATACCAGGTGTCCATCGAAAACAACTTAAAAATCTCAATTAAGTATCTGAGACACTCAATCCCAACCCTCATTTCCCCACACTTAGGAGGTCCACAAGATCAAATGAAATTCAGAAAACCCCCATACAACTTAGTCTTCTTTGGTCCCAGATATTTCTCTGCTAAAGTTTAAAAGATAAGGCAATTATCTTCTTTAAATGGCTTTATTTTAATTCAGTTTTCTGAATGGTATCATGTTCCAAAATGTCAACTTACGCCTCAAGGCACAGGAGAAGGCAATGACGAACTATTTAACTCAAAGTCTAGGATAACAAATAAACAAGAGTTCTCTAGACTTGAATGACAGCCCTAATATTATGCAGGAGCTTTACAATAATGTTCAAATAATCTGGTATATTTCTGGATAGTAGTGAACCCCTTAAAACAAAACAGAGACAATGATTTAATTGTTGGCCATAATTGGCCTGATGGGTGCAAATGGAAACTTTAATTGTAAATTGTATGGGAATAGAGTGGCATAATAGGCTACGTGTAGTATCATGCACCATTTCAACTTTTTGTCACAGATCAACTCAGGTCAGCAGTTGCAAGCTCACAACCATTTGGCAATTATTCTATAAACTATGTAAAATCAACAAGTTGGTTTAAATTCAGATTTTAATGGACTCCTATTTCCTCCCTCCGATTATAACAACAAGGTATAGTTAAAATCATCAATAAATGGCCCACTCTTATCTTATCTGTTAAACCAAAAACTCGTGTCTGGAT
Source organism: Pleurodeles waltl (assembly GCF_031143425.1). Taxonomy (NCBI): domain Eukaryota; kingdom Metazoa; phylum Chordata; class Amphibia; order Caudata; family Salamandridae; genus Pleurodeles; species Pleurodeles waltl. Next base: position 699,165,440 of record NC_090448.1, read on the forward strand.
TAATTATCCTCAAACTAACTTGTCCATAAAGTACAAAGCTCTTACGGCTTACTGTCAGAACATGTGGCAAGTGTCAACTTTTATTACCTGTGCTATCTTTTGTGCAAGGCTTTGTATATGTGCCTCCATACATCAAGTGTATAAAACTAACTTAACAAAAGCCACTGAGGATCTTTGCTGTAGGAAGAGCTATCAATGTTATTTGAGCACCGAAAGCTTGACATATACAAACATTATCCTCTGTGTCCTTCCAAAACACAAGGGTCAGAACTGCCACAAACAAAAAAAGGGTAACAACCTAACACAAGTATAACTACAAAGAATTCAGAAAAAACCCAACCTTTTGATGTGCACTTCTAGAGCAACTCCATTTGCTGTGTCATTATGTGTGTGCTCCACACGTACAATGGTATCCAGGAAGGTCACCTTGATCCTTCGAAGTACTGCAGGGATGAAAGATCACAGACATGATCACAGTGCATGCAACTCCAGAAATTTTCATAAGGTGCACAAGTCTTTCACCTTACATTAAAAATATCACTATTTTTGGCAGATTACTCCTTGACCTGGTGTTACAGAGCACATCTTGGAATTCTTCTATTTAAATTATTCTGGACTGTCTGTCTTGAAGTGGTATGGGATTCCCTTAAGCCAAAGATTCAGGGAACCTTTACATATAATGGCGTCCATCTTATAAGAATCAGAGAAAGGGCGGTGGTAAAATTACAAGCAGATTTGATAAGCTAAGGGCAAACCACAGGAGAACACAATCTCTGAAACACTGGAGCTCCGTGGCCAAATGCAGTTGCTAAAATACTCTTAGGAAGAATATTCCATGATAATGGTAGGATAACATTATTATGAAGAGGTCAGCTCACGGCCTATAAATTGAGAACCCACATTCCCAGATAGATGTTTATTACACATTTTGGGACAGTTGCCCTTTGTGTTGTCTCCACAAATCCCTGTCCCATGAACCGCTGGCACAACACAAAGAATAACTGAGCGATCCATGATGTACGTATACGATCTCTAGGTCCACAGATTACATTTTTTTTGTCATTTCCAGATCCAGTCTTTTAGTTGGTGTCATGGTTTAAGACTGTTTACAGGTGGGAGGTACCGAACATCTCTGTTCCACAATTCCACAGAACAGACAGAGCCCTTGGATTCCCTCTCTGTCATTGGAACACTAAGTGCCTCAAATATCTAAGAATCAGTCAACAACCACATCAGAAATATATTAGGGACAAACTACACCCCACTACATTACATGGCTGAGGCACATAGCAATGATCATAATAATAATAATAATAATAATAATAATAAAGGCATACTTTTGGCTCTGGCACAGAGGTTCTTGGACCAACTTTAATGAGTATGCCTTGAGTTTAAAGGAGGTGGCAAAAGACTCAACATTATTTTGAGGCAAGCAGGTCACCGTTCAAAGCAGGGGGAATTGGGTATACTTTACATGATCAATTTCCACAATTAAATATTTTTCTGGAATGCTCCAGGAAGGATAATGAGTGCCACTAGTGTTTTGCCAACAGTACATTAGCTGGCTGTCCCACTAGGATGTTCTAGGACTTCGTAAAGAGGATATATCCAAGACCCTCTATGTCTCATGCAGGTCACCATGGAGTCTGGGATTTGGTAGGAGGGTTAGGAACTCTACTACTTTTACTATAATACTTTCCAACCAAACATTCACCTGGGTTTGGATTGGGACACTTTTCAGCCTTGAAGGAAGGGACGATGTATGACGGTTGGAAGACATATTTACAAGGGCCCAGATCAAAACCATTTGAGCAGATGAAATGGGACAGAGTATGAACAGCTAGGTGTTTATCACTGAAAAAAGGGGGAGTGTTTACCTCAAAAAGAATATATGCAACTAGAGGTTAAGCAGGGTTGCATACTCATGGCAACCTCATCCAGTAACTACACCACTGTTATGTGAAGGTGACAATAATGTACACAAATAATACTGTGATCATGCAGTAAAGCCATAATAAACATCAGCTTAGAACAACCAAATAGTAACCTATATAAACTTAAGGCCATGATAGTTAGGAAAAAATAAACATGCATTGGCAAAGCAAATAGTTCAGTGTTGAAGGTGCTAACACTGCAGCTTAAACACATTAAGTCAGATAACGAAACAGTAGCCTGTCTACTGAAGGCACCCCATACATTCAATACAATTCTGTTTCTATTTCCATGTCAAATATTTGTTTGATGGCAAGGGTGCGTTCATTGTAGTAGTTCTTTAATTTCAAGGACATCAGAAAGGAGATCTATAATGCAATGGAGTCTTCAATATTGCCAGACTTTCGTGTCTAGGAAAAGAAAAAACATCACACCCTACCTTTGTAGCAGAAACCACTAAAAGTGAAGGGCTGAAGGGTGCTAGGTGCATGGAATGCAAGGTGCATGCAGGGAAAGGACAAAGAGGTGGGAGAAAGTAACAGGAAGATGTGGGAATGAGGAGCATACAAGGGAAAGAGAGTTGGGCAGGGGAGTGTAGCAGTCCGTGGCAAGCAAGGAGCTAATAGGAGAGAGAGAGGTGTGGGAGGGAGGAACAAGTGGGGATGACAGTGGCAGAAGGAAAGAGACACAAGGGGGAAGAGTGAAGGAAAGGCAGGAGCCAGCAGCAGAGGTCCAAAAGAAATAGGTGGTCATTTAGACATTGGCGGTAAAAGCCACCTACCACCATGGTGACGGCCGTCAAAAGACCGCCAGTGCAGCTACCATACGTCTGCCAGACTATAAGCACTGCCGGACTTCCGCCAGGGCGGATATCCGGCAGTAATCAGACTGGCGGACGGTGGTAAGCTGGCGCTGCTACCACCAGCACTGCCACTCCAGTTGAATGCCGCCAGCCATATCATGAACTGTGATATGGCCTGGAGGTGTTTAGCTGGCGGGGCGGTGCTAGTGGTAGCAGCGCCCTTTCCCGTTCACTGCCGGACGACCTCCCCAGAGCAGGTAAGGTGATCGTCCAACAGGGGAGGGTGGTGGCGTGTTGTGCACGTGTGTGTGTGTATGTCTGGAAGAATGCGTGTATGCTAGTGTGTATATGAATGCATGTATGAATGAGTGTAAATTAATGGATATATGCGTGGTGTGTGTGTGTGTGCATGTATGGGGGGTAGGGGGCTGTGTGGATGAATCAGAGGGGGTGGGGTGCTTAGTGTGTGTATGGGGGGATTAGTGTGGTTATGAGGGGGTTAGAGTGTGTATGGGGGGGGCTGAGTTTAGATGGAAAAAGGGCAGCAGAGCAGCCTACCGGTGACAGGGAAGGATTTCCCCGTCACCGGTGCGGCCTACCGCCATGATATTCATGGCGTTGCTAAAGCCACGGAAAACATGGTGGTAGGCTAGTTCAGAATGCCAGGGGCGGTACTCTGTCTGCCACCAGGCTGGGGATTCACATCCCTGGTGGCTCATAACCTCGTGGTTGTATGACTGGTACATTTCAAAGTGTGGCGGTATGTACCGCCAGCCTGTTGGTGGTACTATCACCACATTAACAGGCACATAATGATGGCCATAGTTGTGATGTGATTGGCATTTCGGGGCGGACTACTTTACAAGAGAGAGATACTACACTGGGCTGGGCCAAGATCCAATTAACAAATCTCAAGGTTAACATTGAAAGAGGCTAGTTAAAAAAAAAAAAAAAAAAAATCTCCAAAAGGTTGGAGAGGGTGAACCCAAAACTCACCTTAAGTACAATGTAAGCAAACAGTTTGACAGCTTCACCATCAAATGAGATCTAAAATGTATAAGTGGTGCCTATGAACCAATCAAACTGTGATCAGACAGCTACAAGTATTTGCACATCCAATCCCTTTACTGAGGTCTTAATGTACAGGGAGTGCAGAATTATTAGGCAAATGAGTATTTTGACCACATCATCCTCTTTATGCATGTTGTCTTACTCCAAGCTGTATAGGCTCGAAAGCCTACTACCAATTAAGCATATTAGGTGATGTGCATCTCTGTAATGAGAAGGGGTGTGGTCTAATGACATCAACACCCTATATCAGGTGTGCATAATTATTAGGCAACTTCCTTTCCTTTGGCAAAATGGGTCAAAAGAAGGACTTGACAGGCTCAGAAAAGTCCAAAATAGTGAGATATCTTGCAGAGGGATGCAGCACTCTTAAAATTGCAAAGCTTCTGAAGCGTGATCATCGAACAATCAAGCGTTTCATTCAAAATAGTCAACAGGGTCGCAAGAAGCGTGTGGAAAAACCAAGGCGCAAAATAACTGCCCATGAACTGAGAAAAGTCAAGCGTGCAGCTGCCACGATGCCACTTGCCACCAGTTTGGCCATATTTCAGAGCTGCAACATCACTGGAGTGCCCAAAAGCACAAGGTGTGCAATACTCAGAGACATGGCCAAGGTAAGAAAGGCTGAAAGACGACCACCACTGAACAAGACACACAAGCTGAAACGTCAAGACTGGGCCAAGAAATATCTCAAGACTGATTTTTCTAAGGTTTTATGGACTGATGAAATGAGAGTGAGTCTTGATGGGCCAGATGGATGGGCCCGTGGCTGGATTGGTAAAGGGCAGAGAGCTCCAGTCTGACTCAGACGCCAGCAAGGTGGAGGTGGAGTACTGGTTTGGGCTGGTATCATCAAAGATGAGCTTGTGGGGCCTTTTCGGGTTGAGGATGGAGTCAAGCTCAACTCCCAGTCCTACTGCCAGTTCCTGGAAGACACCTTCTTCAAGCAGTGGTACAGGAAGAAGTCTGCATCCTTCAAGAAAAACATGGTTTTCATGCAGGACAATGCTCCATCACACGCGTCCAAGTACTCCACAGCGTGGCTGGCAAGAAAGGGTATAAAATAAGGAAATCTAATGACATGGCCTCCTTGTTCACCTGATCTGAACCCCATTGAGAACCTGTGGTCCATCATCAAATGTGAGATTTACAAGGAGGGAAAACAGTACACCTCTCGGAACAGTGTCTGGGAGGCTGTGGTTGCTGCTGCACGCAATGTTGATGGTGAACAGATCAAAACACTGACAGAATCCATGGATGGCAGGCTTTTGAGTGTCCTTGCAAAGAAAGGTGGCTATATTGCTCACCAATTTGTTTTTGTTTTGTTTTTGAATGTCAGAAATGTATATTTGTGAATGTTGAGATGTTATATTGGTTTCACTGGTAATAATAAATAATTGAAATGGGTATATATTTTTTTTTGTTAAGTTGCCTAATAATTATGCACAGTAATAGTCACCTGCACACACAGATATCCCCCTAACATAGCTAAAACTAAAAACAAACTAAAAACTACTTCCAAAAATATTCAGCTTTGATATTAATGAGTTTTTTGGGTTCATTGATGTAGGAGGCTGGACTGGCTTGTAGTGAGTACCAAGGGGTACTTGCACCTTGCACCAGGCCCAGTTATCCCTTATTAGTGTATAGGGTGTCTAGCAGCTTAGGCTGATAGATAATGGTAGCTTAGCAAAGCAGCTCAGGCTGAACTAGGAGACGTGTGAAGCTACTACAGTACCACTTAGTGTCATATGCACAATATCATAAGAAAACACAATACACAGTTATACTAAAAATAAAGGTACTTTATTTTTATGACAATATGCCAAAGTATCTTAGAGTGTACCCTCAGTGAGAGGATAGGAAATATACACAAGATATATATACACAATAGCAAAAATATGCAGTATAGTCTTAGAAAACAGTGCAAACAATGTATAGTTACAATAGGATGCAATGGGGAAACATAGGGATAGGGGCAACACAAACCATATACTCCAGAAGTGGAATGCGAACCACGAATGGACCCCAAACCTATGTGACCTTGTAGAGGGTCGCTGGGACTATTAGAAAATAGTGAGAGTTAGAAAAATAACCCTCCCCAAGACCCTGAAAAGTGAGTGCAAAGTGCACTAAAGTTCCCCTAAGGACAAAAGAGTCGTGTTAGAGGGAAAATGCAAGGAAAACACAAATCAGCAATGCAACAACGATGGATTCCTGACTGAGGGTACCTGTGGAACAAGGGGACCAAGTCCAAAAGTCACAAGCAGCTCGGAGATGGGCAGATGCCCAAGAAATGCCAGCGGTTGGTGCAAAGAAGCTCTTACTAGACTGAAGAACTGTGAATACTGCAGGAACGACAAGGGCTAGAGACTTCCCCTTTGGAGGATGGATCCCCCACGCCTTGGAGAGTCGTGCAGAAGTGTTTTCCCGACGGATGGACGCCAACAAGCCTTGCTACACGCAAATCGTGCGTTTGGCGTTTTTGGACGCTGCTGGGGCCCAGGAGGGACCAGGAGGTCGCAAATTGGACCTGCAGCGAGAGGGGACGTCGAGCAAGACAAAGAGCCCTCACTGAAGCAGGTAGCACCCGGAGAAGTGCCAGAAACAGGCACTACGAGGATGCGTGAAACGGTGCTCGCCGAAGTTGCACAAAGGAGTCCCACGTCGCCGGAGACCAACTTAGAAAGTCGTGCAATGCAGGTTAGAGTGCCGTGGACCCAGGCTTGGCTGTGCACGAAGGATTTCCGCCGGAAGTGCACAGGGGCCGGAGTAGCTTGCAAAGTCGCGGTTCCCAGCAATGCAGCCCAGCGAGGTGAGGCAAGGACTTACCTCCACCAAACTTGGGCTGAAGAGTCACTGGACTGTGGGGGTCACTTGGACGGTGTCGCTGGATTCGAGGGACCTCGCTCGTCGTGCTGAGAGGAGACCCAAGGGACCGGTAATGCAGCTTTTTGGTGCCTGCGGTTGCAGGGGGAAGATTCCGTCGACCCACGGGAGATTTCTTCGGAGCTTCTGGTGCAGAGAGGAGGCAGACTACCCCCACAGCATGCACAAGCAGGAAAACAGTCGAGAAGGCGGCAGGATCAGCGTTACAGAGTTGCAGTAGTCGTCTTTGCTACTATGTTGCAGGTTTGCAGGCTTCCAGCGCGGTCAGCGGTAGATTCCTTATCAGAAGGATAAGAGGGAGATGCAGAGGAACTCGGCTGAGCTCATGCATTCGTTATCTAAAGTTTCCCCAGAGACAGAGACCCTAAATAGCCAGAAAAGAGGGTTTGGCTACCTAGGAGAGAGGAAAGGCTACTAACACCTGAAGGAGCCTATCAGCAGGAGTCTCTGACGTCACCTGGTGGCACTGGCCACTCAGAGCAGTCCAGTGTGCCAGCAGCACCTCTGTTTCCAAGATGGCAGAGGTCTGGAGCACACTGGAGGAGCTCTGGACACCTCCCAGGGGAGGTGCAGGTCAGGGGAGTGGTCACTCCCCTTTCCTTTGTCCAGTTTCGCGCCAGAGCAGGGGCTAAGGGGTCCCTGAACCGGTGTAGACTGGCTTATGCAGAATTGGGCACATCTGTGCCCAACAAAGCATTTCCAGAGGCTGGGGGAGGCTACTCCTCCCCTGCCTTCACACCATTTTCCAAAGGGAGAGGGTGTCACACCCTCTCTCAGAGGAAGTTCTTTGTTCTGCCATCCTGGGCCAGGCCTGGCTGGACCCCAGGAGGGCAGCTGCCTGTCTGAGGGGTTGGCAGCAGCAGCAGCTGCAGAGAAACCCCAGGAAGGGCAGTCTGGCAGTACCAGGGTCTGTGCTACAGACCACTGGGATCATGGAATTGTACCAACAATGCCAGGATGGCATAGAGGGGGCAATTCCATGATCATAGACATGTTACATGGCCATATTCGGAGTTACCATGGTGAAGCTACATATAGGTAGTGACCTATATGTAGTGCACGCGTGTAATGGTGTCCCCGCACTCACAAAGTTCAGTGAATTGGCTCTGAACAATGTGGGGGCACCTTGGCTAGTGCCAGGGTGCCCTCACACTAAGTAACTTTGCACCTAACCTTTACCAGGTAAAGGTTAGACATATAGGTGACTTATAAGTTACTTAAGTGCAGTGTAAAATGGCTGTGAAATAACGTGGACGTTATTTCACTCAGGCTGCAGTGGCAGGCCTGTGTAAGAATTGTCAGAGCTCCCTATGGGTGGCAAAAGAAATGCTGCAGCCCATAGGGATCTCCTGGAACCCCAATACCCTGGGTACCTCAGTACCATATACTAGGGAATTATAAGGGTGTTCCAGTAAGCCAATGTAAATTGGTAAAAATGGTCACTAGCCTGTTAGTGACAATTTGGAAAGAAATGAGAGAGCATAACCACTGAGGTTCTGATTAGCAGAGCCTCAGTGAGACAGTTAGTCACTACACAGGTAACACATTCAGGCACACTTATGAGCACTGGGGCCCTGGGTTACCAGGGCCCCAGTGACACATACAACTAAAACAACATATATACAGTGAAAAATGGGGGTAACATGCCAGGCAAGATGGTACTTTCCTACAATTGAGAACATGGTTGTTGTTCAATAATAAAATTAATCCTCAAAAATACAACTTGCCTAATAATTCTGCACTCCCTGTATAGCTACTTCACCCACAACCAGTGGTAGTATAAGTAATAGGAAATTCTTCAAAATGTCAAACCTGTTTCCGCTACATTGAAGTATAAAACAGCTTAAAACTTTAACCCCCCCCCTCGTTGCCCACCCTATCAATATCTGTGACTACACAGAGGTTGCAAAACAATTGCAGCCAAAAGCCTCCTCAGATAAGCATTCTTTGATCATATGTCTATAGTTCAAGTGTTGTTCAATGCATTTTTTTTTCCTCCCATCTGAAGACCAGTAATTCAAGAATTGAGCCCAGTCAGTTTCACAATCTTCTCCTTGTTGCTCGAAACACAAGGTTAATTTTTCTGATACTAAGAGTCCCTACTTGCAAAAGCACATATTCCTCTCACTAGGGGCCTCATCCTTCCAAAATATGTTGTGACTGCCTTGTCTGGTTGCACATAGGAACTTTTTACATTTGTTTCACCACTAAGTTTATCTGTCAGGAAAGTATGAATATTCAAGAGTCACAAAAGAGTGTAAGCTGGATATCTACGGATATTTGTTTGGTACACTGTATCAATAGCAACAAGAATGTCTGGGCAATACTTGTGAAGTTTAGGACAACCCTATATGATATGGGTAAAGTCTGTCCCTTTCTCCACAACCCCTCAAACACCTACCTTAACAACTTTGGTCTTGCAGGTATAATTCTGCTGGAATGAAGCACTAGACCACTGATTTTATTATAAGTTCCTTTGCTTTCATGCTCCTTCCTGTCCAACGGGACCTAATGAGAATATGCCCCTCCCATTCTTAGTCTGCGAGTGCATGTGCTAGCTCTTCCCTGGGATTTTGTCGATCAGGTCTGAGTGCAGTAAAATTTGATAGAAATGTGAGATTATTTTATCACCCCTTTTAGTAAGAAGCCATTGTTCAAATAGCCATTGATAGATCTGACTATATCCGAGCCTCCTAGTTTCTGGAATGTTAAATTTTCATTTCAACTTCGACTGTTCTGATCCCCTCCTCATTAAACACATCTACTCTAATACATTTTTTAATTCTTCATTCACAAAACACCCCCCTCCTATGCAGCAAGCAAAAAATTAGTTACCTAAAATTGGGTTAAATGAAGGGTGGCCACGAGGGGAGAGCTGCATTTTGGCTTGATCTGCCCCATATTGAAAAATTCTCTCTAGTTACCGGAGAGAATAGTCCACCAACTACAGTGACTTCCGTTACTCCGACTTCTGTTTAACTAGCGCACTTTTAAGGGTCGAACCAGGCAATAATTTAGGCTATGAGACACAACTGCTTTTTAGTTTCAGGGATCTTGCACTCCAATATGAACCTCATTTGGTTTGCTCAATAGTACTTTATGTCCAGGTATTCCTACCCCTCATGGGATCCATTTCCATAAAGGAGAGAAGGTCATCTCTAACAACTCTGGGTACCCTTTGTCATTCCTTCACCATTTTACCATTCCATCACCACTGTCGGACCGTGCAGCAACTTGCTGTGTCTATATATCATGGACCCTCTCCATCATTCACTACATCCAAGTTCAAACCTGAACCAGCAGCTAACTTCTGTTCAGGTCTGTGTCTGCACTGTTTTGCAGATGCGGAAGCACACTTGTAGTCTATGCCACTTCGACCTGTTTGTTTTGTTTGAGCTTCAGAAGTCTCGTCCATCTCATCTATAAGACACAAAACATCTCTAACTTCTTTTAATGCCTTCACAACAGCACTCTTTCTCTATACTATGCAAAAAAAAAAAAAATGAAAATTGATGTAGCAGGGGTGGCCACATTAATATGCAATCTTGATGTAGCTGGGTGGCCACACGGATATGCAATCTTCTGAGCATTCAGATAGTTCAGAGTGTTAATGAATCTTTATTCAGTGCTGAAAGTGTTTTTTTTTTTTTTAAATTCTTTTTTTTTTTTTTTAAAGAAAAGTTGATATTTGTGTCCTTGGAATATTAAGTTGATTTAGCACCAGACTTATTTTCTTCAAAGAAATCTGATGATCTGATAAATGCCTCTAATAAAGAGGTAATTTCTGTGTGACCTATTTTCCAGGTCTTTGTGGTGGTGTTGCCCTTCTGCTCTGTCACAAACTGTTCTTGCGGGGTCATCCAGTTGTGTTCCCCAGTGAGGAGGTCTCCTTTCAGGTCACCTTAGTGGGATTTGAAATTCAGCTTTAATAGTGCATATTTGCTGCTTGCTTTCAATGTGTGATATACATCACTTTTTTCAGGTTCTGACTATATGGATTTCAGATGAGCATACTTGGGATTGCAGACTCTGTGGTCTCCTTTTTCGCTTCCATGTGCTATTCTTCTCTTGGAAATCTGTGCCCCAGTGCTAGACCTCTACACATTCGGTACTAGTGGTTGCTTTCCTCCGTTCTCTTTTCGAAAGTCTCCACATCAGTGAGATTGCATAATGAGATCAGCCAGCCTGGTGGTCTACCGGCTGTCTAATGTTTGCCCTCTCCTAGCTTTTGAGCCTCTTAAAGATTTAGATCAAAATGTGTAAAATAAGTGTCAGTTATGCAGGACAGCAAAACAGGACTTAGTTCACTTATGCAATAGTAAGCATGGATAAGTTACTTACCTGTAAATCCTAGTTCTCTTCCAGGGGTATCCTCATCAAAGTCATAAACATTGAATATTCCCGCACTTGTGCGGGGACCCCGGAGCATATATAAAATACACACATATTAACATGTGTAAAAAAAAACAGCAATGCAGGCTATAATGTTAAAAACAGGCTAAAATGCTTTATTTCTATGAAGTTTTTTTTTTTTTATATTATAAAGCTACAATAGAGAATAAATATCTACCCAAGCCCCTCAAACTAGGCTTAGGGAAGCAAGCAGCAGCAAACTCTAGAGAAAAAGAGAAAAAAACTGCATTGAAAAACAATGAAGCATTCTTAGCCAATAGGCTGCATGCAGGTTAACACAGGAGAACCATAAAAACTTTGGCACCGTGCCTTTAAGACCCTGAGCACCTCCAGTATCCCACCATGCCTCAGGGATGAAGGAAAGGTGACAGTTGGTTCACAGTTAGGTCAGTTCTTTTTACGGTGACAATTTGTATAACTGATTCAAAACACAGTCTGTCCTGCACTTCTAGGAGACGTGCTTCCGGGGAGGAGGGTGGGCTGTTTATGACTTTGATGAGGATACCCCTGGAAGAGAACTAGGATTTACAGGTAAGTAACTTATCCTTCTCTTCCAGGGGATCCTCATCAATAGTCATAAACATTGAATAGATTAGCAAGCCCATCCCTAAACCCAGCGGACTGTCCGATAGAAGTGCAGGAATAGGTATGTCTTACGCAAATAGATTTCTTAGAGAGGCCTGCCCCACTTGGGCATCCGCTCTTGCATCTGAGTCTAAACAACAATGCCTTGTAAACGTATGGACAGACTTCCATGTAGCAGCTTTACAAATCTCAGATATCGGAACATTGTTAAGGAGAGCAGCAGTAGCCGCTTTACCCCTTGTGGAATGCGCTCTAGGCCGCGCTAGCAATTGTCTATTAGCTAGCTGGTAAGTATTAACAATGCAAGAAACTATCCATCTTGATATTGTTCGTTTAGAAGCTGCCTCTCCGGTCCTTAAATGACCATAGTTTACAAACAAGCGGTTAGAGTGTCTAATCGATTTTGTCTTGTCCAGATAAAATTTCAGCACTCTTTTCAAGTCTGATGAGTGCAATGCTTTCTCTGCCGGAGTCTCTGGATTGGGAAAGAACGTCGGTAAAGTTATGGTCTGATTAATATGGAATTCTGCCACCACTTTCGGAAGGAAAGATGGGCGAGTTCGCAGAACCACTCTATTGTCATGAAAAACCGTGTACGGTTCTTTTGCAGACAAGGCCTGGATTTCACTGACCCTCCTCGCCGAAGTAATGGCCACTAGAAAAGCCGTCTTCCACGTAAGGTGTTGTAAAGAGGCCTTATGGATAGGCTCGAAAGGAGGACCCATAAGTTTTGCCAGGACTATGTTCAGTTCCCATGGAGGAGAAGGCCTCCGAATTGGCGGAAAAACTTTCTTCAAACCTTCTAAGAAATCCTTGACTACAGGTTTTGTAAAGAAGGATTCCTGAGAAGGTGATTTGCGATAGGCAGTAATAGCAGACAAACGTACCTTAATAGAGGATACCTGCAGACCGGACTTCGCTAGATGAAGCAAATAGGACAGTATGACATCCTCCTGCGCCCGTATGGGATTATGACCTTTCTGACAGCACCATATGTAGAATCTCTTCCACTTAAAAGCGTAGGAACGCCGCGTGGAAGGTCGTTTGGACTCTTTCAAGATGCTCATGCACTCCTGCTTGAAAAGGACCCAGATGAGCCCCCCCATCCCTGAAGAGATGCATCCGTTACTAGGGTGTCGGATGGAAGCACCTGGTGAAAGGGAGCACCCACTGACAGGTGAGGTCTGTGCATCCACCATCTCAATGACTGAAGTGCTACCTCCGGTAGCCGCACTGTGTCCTCCGAGCGACCTGTTCTCTGGCTCCAGTTGGTCTCCAATGCCTCTTGGAGGGGTCTCATGTGGAGTCAGGCATTTGGGACAATAAAAATGCACGATGCGATAGAGCCCAGTAGTGATGTCACCTGACGTGCCGTAGGTGCGCTGGCTCTCAACAGGTCCTGGCACTTCTTGTTTATTGAGGATAGTCGTTCCTCCGAAGGATACACTTTTTGTAGTTCTGGGTTTATGATAGCTCCTAGGTAGTGAAGATTCTGCGTTGGAGTCAAGGTTGACTTCTGGTAATTGACCTGAAGACCTAGAGCTTCGCAAACTCCTAGTACAATGTCCCGATGGCTTCTCGCCTGCTCCGGAGAAGAAGCCTTTAGTAGCCAGTCGTCTAGGTATGGATATATGTATATCCTTTGTCTTCGGAGATGTGCCGCCACCACTGCCATACATGTCGAGAAAACTCTTGGGGCAGAATTCAGGCCAAAGGGTAGAACCCTGAACTGGTAATGCTGTAACGCTACTCGGAAGCGCAGGAATTTTCGATGTTTTGGAGCTATTGGGATGTGAAAATATGCATCCTGCAGGTCGATGGAGCACATCCAGTCTCCCTGATGCAGTTGAGGGAAAATCTGGTGAAGCGCTAGCATTCTGAACTTCTGCTTCCTTATGTATTTGTTCAGCAGCCGTAGATCCAGGATTGGCCTGAAAACGCCCTCTCGACCCTTCTTTGCCACTAGAAAGTAACGGGAGTAGAACCCCCTGTCCTCTTCGTGCCGGTGGAACCTTTTCTATAGCATTCTTTCTTAGGAGGGCGAGAGCCTGCTTGCGTAGCAAGCTGAGATGAGATGGATTGTCTTTGGATGGTGGCAAGTGTGGTGGAGGCTGTTTGAAAAGAAGAGAATAGCCATGTTCGACAATATTGAGCACCCATTTGTCTCTTGTGATAGAGTGCCACTCGTGAAGATAAGCCGTAATACTTCCCCCCACCGGAGTGGTGTACAGTGTCGAGGGAAGCGAGATTTCATTGCTTGGTGGGTGCTTTTGGAGTGGATTGTTGAGGTCTGCTTGACCCTCGCTCCCTTGTGTTTCTTCGTTGAAAAAGAGGTTGTCCCTGTCGCTGCTGTGACCTTTGCGCCCAATGAGGGGTTTGAACCCTCTGCTGGAAAGGGCGTCTATCATACGGCCTGTACCTCCTCCTGAAATCTTTCTTTCGAGGCCCACCGCCTTCAAGGTATCCACCTCTGTCTTCATGTGGGCCATCTCTTCGTCTGCATGGGCACCGAATAGAGAGTTCCCGGCAAATGGGAGATTCAGGATGCGCTGTTGTGCTTCCTGTTTCAAGCCAGTGAGCCTCAGCCAGGAAGATCTCCTCGCACAGATACCATGTGCGTACCCATGAGCAGCCAAATCCGCCCCATCCGCTGCCGCTCTGATAACCTGGTTGGATACCAGGCATCCTTCTTGTGGTATCTCCTGGAAATCTTGTCTGTCTTCTCTGGGCAATTTTTCTGTAAATCTACTGAGGGAATCCCACAGAGAACGATCGTACCTGCCCAGGAGTGCAGACGCACTGGAGACCTTCATTGCTGAAGCCGCCGTCCCGCATATCTTCCTCCCTAGAGAGTCTAGATGCCTGCTCTCTTTATCCGGGGGTACCGTGGATGAAGATGCCACCGAGTGGGTCTTACGGGCGGCAGCTATGATCACCGAGTCCGGTGGCGGATCCTTTCTAAGGAATAAAGGGTCTTGTTCTGGAGCCTTGTATTTCTTAAGAATCCTAGCCGGGGCAGACTTAAGCAATGCTGGGGCCAGAAAAGTGTCCATGGTTGGCTGCAGCAAGCCAGGCACTAGAGGCAGCAACTTTTTCGACGCTGATCTCTGTTGTAGAGTCTCAAAAGATGATCGATGAGGAGGTAGATGGTTCTGGAACCTCTATGTTGAGTTTCTGCGCCCCTCTTAGCAACACCTCGTTGAATGTGGTAATATCATCCACCGGTGAGACTCTAGCAGGTGGTGAATCTGTAAGGGTGGGTGAGTAACGCCCGACAGAAGAACCTGATGAAGACCAAGAGTGTGATCTTCTCCTTGACCGCGACCTGGATCTCCGTTGAGAGCGAGATCGGCTGCGAGACGCTGTAGCAAAGCGTCTAGGCCTCGCGGTTGGTTGGCGAGGAGCTGAACGAGCCCGTTCTGCCCTGGCTGTCGGTGATGGCGTTCTTGGCAGGGAGGCAGTAGGTGAGTACCTTCACGAATACTGCGAATCTGGGGAGGCCGCTGGTCTGTTGAGGCTCTCCAGCCATCTCGGAGATAAATTGATGGGCGAGACATGCCCAGATGATGCCGCTCTTGACCGAGAAGAGTCGCTCGGTATGGAGACCACTGAAGATGGCGCCTTGTCTGGCGTGGGGCGATGTTCTGGGACAGGTAAAACCTGCGTCGACGTCGATGGCTGTTTCGACGTCGAAGGCCCAGCCGGTTGGTCCTGCCTCGACGTTGAGTGCCTCGACGTTGAGTGTCTTGACGTCGAACGACGCTCCTTGGACCTCGACCTGCTCGCCGTCGTGTGCCTCGACGTGGAGCGATGGGAGGTCGACGGCGGATGTGTCTCGTGCCGTCGTGGTGATCTCGACGTCGTGTGTCCTGACGTCGGGGGGCGCACAGCCTTTGGCGGCGACCGGGCACGCCGGCGATGGCTCGACGTCGATCGGCGGGTTGCCGTCGACAGAGACCTGCCCCTGCTCTGATGTTCCCTCGACACCGTTCCCTTCGACGTCAGGTGTGTCGCCGTCAACGGCGATCTATGCCGGTGAGACGGTGGTAGCGACGACGTCGACGGTGAACAAACAGGCACTTTCCTACCTGTCGACGTCGACCGGGCCATTCTCTCCTGAGAATGGCCTTCTGGCTGTCTGGGAAGTGAGGAAGACTATGTTCTTTTCCTCTCCTGAAGCCCATGAAGTCGGATCTTCTCTCTGTCTTTCAGAGTCCTCCTAGACATGTTCTTGCAGTACTTACAAGTGTCAGGGCAGTGACTCTGAGGCAGGCACACTATGCACAGAGAGTGGGGATCTGACTGGGCCTTCTTCTTCCCACAAGCAGGGCATTTGACAAAAAGAGAAGGCATTTTTCTGTCAGAAAAAACCTTCCTAGCTCAGACAAAGATATTATTTGTCGAGTGAAAAATGAAAAAACGCTTTTTTAAAGAATTTTTCTGAGAAAAACTGAGAGCTGAATGCTCCAGGATCCTCTCAGAAGAAGCCGGAAAAAAGAACTGACCTAACTGTGAACCAACTGTCACCTTTCCTTCACCCCTGAGGCATGGTGGGATACTGGAGGTGCTCAGGGTCTTAAAGGCAAGGTGCCAAAGTTTTTATGGTTCTCCTGTGTTAACCTGCATGCAGCCTATTGGCTAAGAATGCTTCATTGTTTTTCAATGCAGTTTTTTCTCTTTTTCTCTAGAGTTTGCTGCTGCTTGCTTCCCTAAGCCTAGTTTGAGGGGCTTGGGTAGATATTTATTCTCTATTGTAGCTTTATAATATTAAAAAAAAAAATATTAAAAAAAAAAAAAAAAACCCACTTCATAGAAATAAAGCATTTTTGCCTGTTTTTAACATTATAGCCTGCATTGCTGTTTTTTACACATGTTAATATGTGTGTATTTTATATATGCTCCGGGGTCCCCGCACAAGGGCGGGAATATTCAATGTTTAGGACTTGGATGAGGATCCCCTGGAAGAGAATTACATTTTCCTTGTAAATTACACATTAAACTATTTTTTGTAAAGTATGCTATTTGCATATTGCCATCTGCAACAGAGCAATAATTGTGCATGAGAAGGAATGGTTTCTTACCTGTAACTCCAGTTCTCTTGTAGGGGTATTTCCGGGCTTTTGGCCTGCCACCAAGAGATTTGCTCGCTAACTGATAACATAACAGTATACATGAAACAATCCATCTGGATAATGATTGCTTAGACGTGCCCAACCCTGTTCTAACTGGGCCATAGTTAACAAAGAGTTGCTGCGATTTACGTAAGCATTTTGTCCTGTCCAAGTAAAATTTCAAAACCCTCTTTACATCCAGAGAATGCAGAGTTCTCTCGGCAGGGGTAGTTGGATTTTGAAAGAAAGTTGGTAATGAAATGGTTTGGTTCACATGAAAGTCGGAAACGACTTTTGGTAAAAATTTTGGATGGGTCCTCATCACTACTTTCGCAGAATGAAAGACCGTGTAGGGTTCTTGAGCGCAAAGGGCCTGGATTTCACTGACCCTATGCGCTGATGTGATTGCAACCAGAAAGGCAGTTTTCCACGTGAGATGTTGAAGTGATGCTTTATGTATTGGCTCGAATGGAGGTAGCATCAGACGTGATAGGACAACATTCAGTTCCCATGGAGGAGATGGCCTCCTAATGGGAGGAAATACCTTTTTTAAGCCCTCCAGGAAGTCCTGGATAACTGGGATCCTAAAAAAGGAGGTTTGAGAGGGGCTCTTTCTATATGCCGTTAGAGCCGCCAAGTGCACTTTTATTGATGACAATTGTAAACCCGATTTTGCCAAACTTAGCAAGTATGGCAGGATGGTTTCCTCTCCACAGGATATCGGGTCAACGTTGTTGTCCAAACACCACACACAGAATCTTTTCCACTTGCATGCGTAAGCCGATCGTGTGGAAGGGCGCTTTGCCTCTCTTAGGATTTCCATACAGTCCTGAGGTAGGTTCAAGTGTCCATATTGCACTAGCTCAGGAGCCATGCTGCCAAACTCAATGATGAGAGGTTGGGATGAGATATCTGCCCTCTGAACTTCGTGAGCAGATCCGGACGATGAGGCAGTCTGATGTGTGGCTTGAGTGACCGGTGAAGAAGGTCTGGAAACCACCATTGGCGTGGCCATTCTGGAGCAATTAGAATCATTTTGGACTGGGCATTGGATAGCTTCTGAAGGACTGCCGGTATCAGGGGAAGCGGTGGAAAGGCGTAAAGAAATGCTCCTGACTGGATGGTAATATCTGGAGGCGAAGTCTTGGCATTTTTTGTTTTCTGGGGTTGCAAAAAGGTCTATAGAGGGGGTAAACCATAGTGCGAAAATGGAACGAACGACGTCGTCGTGTAATACCCATTCGTGGTTCTCGTCCATTACGCGGCTGAGAGCATCCGCTTGAACATTCTGGCTGCCCAGCAGGTGAGTTGCTACTAGCGACAGGTTCCTGGCTAGAAGCCAATGCCAGATTGTCTGAGCCTCTCTGGATAATATCCTGGACCTGGTGCCTCCTTGTTTATTTACGTAATACATGGAGGCCACGTTGTCCGTCTGGAGGAGGAGAGTTTCCGTTTTCAGAGAAGGTAGGAAGGCCTTGAGCGCAAGATGGACTGCGCGAAGCTCCAGCAGGTTGATATGATAGAGACTCTCTCTCTCTCTGACCACTTGCCTTGGACTCGAAGATGATCCATGTGCGCTCCCCATCCGAGTAGTGATGCATCTGTTACGATGGTTTGAGCTGGAGGCTGTTGCTGGAAAGGAATCCCCACCAAGAGATTGTTGGGTGAACACCACCACTTGAGGGACTGTAGGGCGTGGGGAGCAAGAAGGACTCTGCTCTCCCAATCGTCCATCAGTTGACACCATTGATCCTCCAGGCATTCCTGTAAGGGTCTCATATGGAGGCGAGCATTGGGAACGAGGTGGATACAAGACGCCATCGAGCCCAGTAGAGAGGCTATTACTCTTGCAGTGGTCTGTGGAGATCTCTCTAGTTGTTTGCACTTTTGGAGAATCGATAATCGTCGTTCCTCCGAAGGAAACACCTTTCCTTGATTGGCATCTATAATGGCCCCTAAGTAATGCAGCCTCTGAACAGGCGTTGCTGTGGACTTCAGAAGATTGACTTGAAGACCGAGATTCGGTAGCAGCTGTTGAGCCCATTTGAAATGTTGATGGCCTCTAGATAGTTGGAGGCCTTTATGAGCCAATCATCTAGATAGGGGTAGACAAATATTCGATGCTTCCTCAGATGGGCGGCTACCACCGCCATGCATTTGGAAAAAGTTCTCGGCGCTGATTTGAGGCCGAAGGGTAGAACCGCAAATTGGTAATGACTTTTGCCGACGGTGAACCTTAGGAATTTGATGTTTCTTGCTCACCGGAATGTGAAAATAAGCATCGCAAAGGTCTATCGCACAGAGCCAATCGCCCTGACGAAGATGCGGATAAATTTGGTGCAAGGATAGCATCCTGAATTTCTCTTTGCGAATCCACTTGTTTGCTGTCCTTAGGTCTAGAATGGGACAAAACTCTTGTTTGTCCTTCTTTGTCACTAGAAAATACCTCGAATAAATCCCTTACCCGCGTTGATTGATCGGGACGGGTTCTATAGCTCATTTTTGTAATAGAAAAGTGACTTCCAACTGAAGAGCTTCGAGGTGGTGGCTGGCTGGTTTGGGTGGAACAGATGGAGGACTGGTGAATCTGAGAGCGTAACCATGTCGCACAATATTCAATACCCAGGAGTCTGATGTGATGCGTAGCCACTCGTCCAGATGATTTGAGATACTTCCCCCTACCGGAGTGGATAACGGAGGAGGGGGAAGCGAAGATTCAGGGCTTAGACGCGGGAGCCTGGCGAGTTGCCGGAGTTTGCGGCGTGGATCGACCCCTTGTCGACTTTCGCTGCGTCGAGAAGGGCCTTTGATGTTGCTGTTGTTGCTGGGGACGTGAGGACATCCAGTGTGGTGTCTGATATCTGTGGGTGAAAAGCGTTCGCTGGTAGGGACGGAATACTTTTCGCTGTTCTTTTGGGCGTTCGATGCCTACCGCTTTTAAAGTGTCTAGCTCAGACCTCATTCTTGACATCTCGTCATCTGCACGAGAGCCGAACAAAGTAGAGCCTGAGAAGGGTAAATTCTGAATTCTCTGTTGCGCCTCTGGTTTGAGAGATGTCAATCGCAACCATGCGTGTCGTCTTAGCGCTACTCCATGAGCGTAGTTATGTGCCGAAAGTACCGAAGAATCATCAGCAGCGCTTATTACCTGGTTGGAAACCATGGATCCCTCACCCACGACCTCCAAGAAATCTTCCCTTTTGTCCTTGGGTAGGTGTTCCGCAAACTGCAGTATAGAGTCCCAAAGGGACCGATCATATCTTCCTAATAAAGCAGTGGCACTGGCTGCTTTCATTGTGATGGCTGCGGTAGAGCATACTTTTCTGCCTGCAGCATCGATTTTTCTGCTCTCCTTGTCCGGAGGCGAGGAGGAAGACGGTGATGTAGAGTGTAGTTTCTTTGCAGCTACTATCACCACAGAGTCCGGCAGCGGGTCCGACCTTAGAAATAGAGGATCTTGCTCCGGTGGGTGATACTTTTTAATAAGTCTGGAAGGAGCAGATTTTGTTGTGGCCGGTGTTAGAAAAATATCCATTGCTGGTTCAATAAGACCTGGGACCAGTGGAAGTAAAGGTCTTGAAGATGTCCTCTGTCGTAAAGTCTTGAAAATCACTGAGGTCGATGGGGCGGGTACCGCCAGCGGGATATTTAGTTTGGTCGCCCCGCGCACTAGGACCTCTTGGAATGTATTCATGTCATCTATGGGGGACACTCTCGGGGACGGAGAGTCCAATAGGGTTGGAGAGTAGTCCCGTGTAGACGAAGAAGAATGCCTATGACGTGAATGTGGAGATCTACGATGGTGCCGAGAAAAAGATGAACGTCTAGAGGAATGTCTGGAATGTCTTATGGATTCCGCTGGAGTCCTCGGAACAGACTCTGAAGGGGGAGCCGGAAGAGGAGCTTTAGGTGTTACTGGTGTCTGCGGCAACGGCGGCTGTTGAGGAGAGAGCTGCGGCGAAGCTGGAAGCAGGATGAGTGAGGCCGAGGATTCCGAAGTGGTATAAACCCTTCTAGGTCTCTTTGACTGTCGCCTCGACGTCGACACACTCCTCAACGTCGAAGTACGGTGACGTCGGGTGCCTCTTGACGTCGACCGCCCTTGTCGCGTCGACGGGGACCCAGACCTTCTCGGCGGCGAGCGTTCACGCCGTCTCAACGGCTGCCGACGTCGAACAATGTTTCTTTCTCGCCGGTGAACCGGTCCTCGATGGCGAGCATGTTGGCGCCATTCCTGGTCTCGACGTCGATGCCCTCGACGTCGTCGGAGACCTATGCCGTTTCTGAGCAGGTCTGGCCGAAGTTGCAGAGGAAACAGGGTGAGCCCTGGTAGAAGACTGACCTTCTCCTCGCTCTGTGGCAGATTGACCACTTCTTCTCCTGTCCTCTCTGGCTTGAAGTCGAATTTTCTCCCTATCATGAAGAGTCCTTCTGGAGAAAGTTCTACAGATGTCACAGGAATCAGGTTTGTGGCTGGATGGAAGGCAAATTATACAGACCCGGTGTGGATCTGTTTTAGCCTTTTTTCTGCCACAAGAAGGGCATTTATCAAAAAGTGAAGGCATTTCTAAAATAGAAAAACCTTAAATTTCTGTCAGAATTTGACAGAAAAGATTAGCAAATGTTCACTCAATATTAAAAACGTCGAGTGAAATTGAAAATTCATAAGATTTTAATTGAATTGCTGTCAAAAACAGCTTTGTGAGGTAGAGCTCAATGCTTCAGGGTCCTGTCAGCAGGAGCCGGAAAAAAGAACTGAGGCAACTGCCTTTTGCTGTGCATGATGGGATACAGGAAGACTTTACTTTCTTAAAAGGCACAGCTCTATTTACATTCTGTATAATGGCAGCCTATGGGCTACACTGACCTGCATTGTTTTATTCTCATGAGAGGTGTAAATAAAGTATGAGAATGTATTTTTTATTACATTTCTAGAATAAATAGGTATTTGAGCGTGAATTTACACTACAGCTGTTTTCTTTTCAACAATTTGGCCTGTGTAGCTGTTCACATAGGCTGCACAGTGTTATTCTTAAGTGGTTTTTGACAGACCTTTTTTTCAAAAGGACTGGTATTTGCACTTAAGAATATGCTTCACATCAGTGCTCCGGGGTCCCCGCAGACGCGCAGAACTATTCAGTGCTTATGACTATACATGGAAATCCCCTACGAGTGAAGAACGTTTTTCATATATCCTTATTACAATATTACAATCTTTATTATCTCAAATTGTACATTGTGATTTTTTTGTTTCTATTCAGTTAGCACAGTCGATGAGATGCAGAGTGCCCCCCCCCCCCTTCCATTTTTGTTTTACACAATTCCGTAATTTTTTTATTTTTATTAATTATGTTCTAAACTTTATGGAAAAATAACAGCTAATTATATTCAGAAGTGGGGTTGCCAGCTGCAGGTCTCACCAGTCTCTATGGTCTGTGCAAACATCTCCAGGCCTTCCAGTGGTTGTGGAGGCTCTGCTGGCTCCTCCACCTGCTCCTTCAGGCACTCCTGGGCTAGCTGCATGCTTGTGGTCATGCACGAGGACCAGCTCTGCGAGTCTGACTCCTTGGGGGCTGAAAGTAGAATAATGAAGAGAAGGTCAGAAGGAAGCAATATTTACATAAGGACAATGCCAGAAGATGGAGAGCCTGATGTGGACACCCTCTGCATCTTGGTGATCTATGGTGAAAGCATCTAGGCAAATTACATACATTCCCCCGCTAGAAGAAGTGGTGGAGGTGGTGGTATCATCGGGTGCACATCCTTCATGTATCAAACAGCAAAACAAGTAAAGGAACCAAACAGGTAACGTGGTGCTAGATGGTAAATTATGTCCTACTACCCAAAAGCATATTAGTGCACCACAAAGGTGACACTCTACATATAGCAATCATAGAAATACTGCAGCGCTCCTAAACAGACCACATTTTTTCATTGATCCAGACAAGTCTTTTAGAAGTGGAATCCTTTTATTGATGTTAAAAGCATCGATTTTGCATGTAACAAATGTAGACAAATGGAATATATGTGGAATCCAAGACTGATAGGACACTGGGTGTCAAGATACACGGGCAGCCTTCTTTTCTCTTCTGCCCCTACAATCACTAATGCAGTGCTGGACGTAACTAGGACTAGCCATGATTGGTGCACACAGTATTGACACTACCTGCTGTGTTGAGGTATTTAGAAAACATAGTATCTAGGGTGTTTTCTCAGCCTTGAAAAAGTAATGTTTGTGCTGAAACACGGGTTAGCTGTGGTTATGGATTTATCTACATTTGTTACTTGCAAAACCAATGCTGTTAATCTCAATAAAAGGATTCACATTCTAATGGACTTATCTGGATCAATGAAAATAAGTGGACTGTTTAGGAGTGCTGCCGTATTCCACCTAGGAAAATTAGGCAGCAGAGACTCATGTAGCATATAGCCACGTTGCAGGATAAGTACAAGAATTAGACAATGGATCCAGTCACTCTAAATTAACATCAACATAGCAGTCTTCTTCGGTGGTTGCATTCCACATGAACTCGAATAAGAAGATGTTTTATTGTTGCGATCATTCACTTGCAGGAAATCAAAAACAAATGATCCAAAGCATCAGAAAGCAACTGCTGTCATCTTTGATCAGAGGTCTTAATGATGTTTGTAATATGAAAAATTGCTATACTGACTGACATCTTTGGCTTAAGCCTATAAAATCTGTTAAACCTGGGAAATACCTCTGCTCTCTACAGTACATTCTAGGAGGAACTGTGTAATCTGAGGGATAATCCTGCTGTCTCAGGCACTGACCCTGTGGCTTTCACTGAAAATGTGCTTTGTTTTCAAAGTTTACTGTTGTTCATTGAAGTTCTTTTTTTTTTTTTTTTTTTTTTTTTAAATCAACATGCTCATCTCTTTCAATGCTTGGAAAACTATAGGAGACGTCTCAGAGGAAGCACTGATTTTTCCCTTTCGAAGTTCTCCAGCAGTTCAAAAACAGGTTAATGATTTTCAGTAGCATTCTTTCTGCTGGATGGTTCAGGTCTGACTAGCTCCAGAAAGATCTTCTACTGCAGCTGGTCACTGGCAGTAGATGGCAGAAGTGGACATCAAAAAAGGAGCCATGTAGATTCTGGATGAGATGCAAGCCAAGTAAATAAAGCTCTGCCACCGCTGGCAAACTCAGTTCCACCCTGTTTTCTGCACTCGGAAGAGGCTAGGGCACTTCTAAAATAGATTTTTTTTTTTTTTTTTTTTTACACACTAAAAATGGTACCTCACCTATGTGGGTAGGCCTAGCACCCGAAACAGGAAATGCCCCAAAACACAACGTGGACACATCACATTTTCCCAAAGAAAACAGAGCTGTTTTTTGCTAAGGGCCTCTAGCTCAGCCGGCACCTAGGGAAACCTACCAAACCTGTGCATTTTTTTAAAACTAGATGCCTAGGGGAACCCAACATGGGGTGACTTGTGGGGCTCTCACCAGATTCAGTTACCCAGAATCCTTTGTAAACCTCAAAATCTAGCCAAAAACGAACACTTTTTCCCCTCACATTTCGGTGACAAAGTTCTGGAATCTGAGAGGAGCCATAAATTTCCTTCCACCCAGCGCTTCCCCAAGTCTCCCGATAAAAATGGTACCTCACATGTGTGGGTCGGCCTAGTGCCCCCAAAAGAAAATGCCCCAAAACACTATCTGGACAAATCAAAATGATCAAAGACAAAACTACTTGTTTTTGCGGGGGGAGGCACCTGCGTTTTTAGTCCAGGGAGATGTGACTTGCTTGGATCCCCCAGTGTTTTCTTACTCAGAATCCTCAGCAAACCTCAAATCTAGCTAAAAAATGTCATTTTTCCAAAGTTCTGTGTGGGATCACCACACTGGGACAAATTTCCTACCGCCCAATGTTCTCCTCAGTCTCCCGGTAAAAATGATACCTCACTTGTGTAGGTGGGCCAAGTGCCTGTAACAGGGAAGAGCCAAAAACATGTGGAAATCGAGAGGGAACCAAAGCGGGTTCAAAAGGGCAGTCTGAAAAAAAACAACAACAAAAAAAAACTCATGGCCCAAATGTGAAACCAAAACCCAAAATAATCAAATGTCCTCTTGGTTGCGGAGTTAGGAGTTGAAAGACTGTTACCCCCTTCTGTAGGGGCGGGGGCATGATTCATGCCTCTTCTGGTTGGTAGTCACCACCCCACTTTTTTTTATTCCTTGGCAGAAATGGCCTAAGGACAATTTGCCCCCCAGGGGAGCGACCCTTGCCTAAGGGGTCACTCCCCTCACATGAAACATAACATAATATATTATGGACCCCACCCTGAGCTAGTGGGGTAATTCTGGCGGCCAAAATATTAGTAAATAACTTGTAATCATTGTTCAAAAGGCTAATTGGACAATGAGAGTCCGGCTTTTTAGCCAGTTTATCCTTATTGAGAAAGCAAACGATCACCGCCCGACAAAGGTGCTGGGAATCTCGCCTCTGTTAAGTAGGTCATTAAATAGAGTGACTAGAAACTCAGCAACCTGTTTTAGGAGGGCTTTGTATAACTTGGCCAGCAGTCCATCATTCCCACAGGCCTTCCCGTTAGGGGAGTTTTTGATAGCCTCCTTTACTTCTGTGAACACGATGGGTGCCACTAGGGATGCCTGGAGCTCACTGCTGAGAGTAGGTAAATTAACAGTTCCCAGATGTTTATTTGCCCTAAACTAACCACTGAAGTAGGAGTAAGAAGTTTAGCATAGTGTGCTAAAATACTCTATTTCATCTGGTTGGTCGACCATAAATCCCTGGACCTCATTGAAGATAGACTTAATGGCTGCACTATTTCTCCTCTTTTTGACCGATCAAGCCAAAAACCTCCCAACATGTTGATCTTCTTCACAGTATTGCTGGAAGCATGTGTTCTGATGGACTACTTCCTGAGACATATAGTGATCCCACAAGTTGAGTGGAGCTTCTTGCATTCTGGCCCCTGAAACCTGTTTATAGGCGATCTAGTTATCCAGTGAGGCTCAGTCGAGCCCTTGATGCAAGATCATAGCTTTCTCTTTTCTTAACTTAGCTATTCGTGCTTTATAATAAATGGCATCTCCCCTAATGAATGGCGTGCATGTCTCCCAGATTGCAAAAAGAGGGCGAACCTGCATTCCTATTAAGTAACTAGGTAACAGAGCTGTATGGCCACAATCCATCCTTCATCCATCAATAGAGACTTGTGTATCGTCCACCGCAGTAGTTCTAGCTGTCCGGCTGGCATATTTAGTTCAATCAGGGGACTGAATGATCTGAAAAGGGATTAGGCAAAATACTTGAGCTTCTCCTGGCCCACTGATGTGAGGTTAAAACAAAATCAGTCCTGGAGGCAGAGTTAAACCTTTTGGAAAAGCAAGTAAATTCTTGAGAATAAGGATGATCTACCCTCCAGGGATCTCTTAGGGCCGAATCTCTAATAAACTTAGCCAAAAAGTGTGAAGCTCTAGGTTTGTTCTGGGACTTATTCGTTTGTGATGCATCCATCTTTACATCTAGTAGGATATTAAAATCTCCCCCGACCACCAAAAGACCGGAGAGTGAAATCAAAATATTGTACAATTCCCGCAGAGAGGATGGCTCGTCTTCTATTGGGCCATATAAGCTAACTAGGTGTAGATACCGTCTTTCAGTTTTAACACTAAACTACGATCCATCTGGCATGGGGATCTCTAAAGATCTGATAGATTTCCCCCTGAGATTCCTGTGTTATCAAGACAGCCACCCCTTGCACTGCTTCACTAGCCGACGCAAAGCAGGACTGAGAAATAAAGCTGGGTGTTTTCAGCAGTTTAGTCTGTAGTTATAGGTGAGTTTCCGGGAATAAAATTATCTGTCCCTGAGAAAACGTTAACCAATGAAGTATGGCCCTATATTTGATTTGAATGTTTACCCCATTCGCATTACAAGAGGCAATTTTGAAGCTTTTGCTAGCCATCAAGCTGAGTACCCTGTCCGCCTGGTCCCCTATCCACTTTCGTTATTGTCCTTTGACTATTGGTCGCATCCTCTTCTCCATGCTGGCCCGCCCATCTAGATTTGATGACTTCTCCTAACCTTGGGTGTATTAAAAGAGAAAGGCCTACTCCTGCGTCCCCACCTGCTTTTTCTTCCCCTCCCAACCAGAGCCCTAGCCCCCCCCCCCACCCCTCACTGCACCCCTTGAAGCCCACCCCATCATAGGCTTCACCTGGGGGGAGGGGAGTGCCCCCTAGCCCTCCCCTCTCCCATCCCCTGAAATGGAGTGCATTGGCATGGCACACCTTGAACCTGCATCTGAGGGGTGGGGGGGGGAGAAGACAGCAGATGGACATGAATTGTTCAAAAGAATGATGTCAAACTCTCCCCTAGCCCCACATCCGAATTATAGCTCGAAGTCCAAATCCTAAGCTTTATTAGATTTGATTCATGTGTCTTTCCTGGCACTTCGACTTTTTATTGATTGCTTTAGCCTGATCAACAGAATGGAAGACGTGAACTTGTCCCTTATGAAACACCTTGAGTTTAGATTGCAGAATACATGCGGTGGCACTTTATTCTTGAAGTTGTCAATCAAACCTGTATACTCTTTGGTGCTGAATAGCTATAAAAAAACAGATCGTAGAAAACCCAAAGGGAAAAATTATCAGCTGAATTGTAATTTTTAGTTCTAATGGCATGCAACAAGATTTGCTCCTTGATTCTGAAGTTGCCAAAAGTTTACCAGGATAGTATGCGGATATTTCGCATTTGGAGACTTCTTCGCTGGTACACGATGCACCTGCATAATTATTAGATCTGTGCTTGCTGCAGCCTTGTCCGGAAGGATATACCTATAGATGAGGTCTGAGACCACCTTGCTGAATGTGGATCCAACTTAATAACCTTCAGATATACCATTGAACCTTCGGTTTGAGCGTCAGGACTGGTTTTCTGCTTCATCCAATTTTAACTGGAGTTCTTCAAGTTCTGTCTGCATTTTTGATATCCTAGTTTCATGTTTATTACTTGAATCCTCCAAATAAGAAACACTTTGCTCCACCTGGGACATGCAAGAGGAAAGCTGAAGAATGCGGATATTAATTTGACACAACCGTTTTTTTGTCTTCCTATGGGCCACTTCCTGAGGTACTTTAAGGTCTTGTAGCTCTTTTAGGATCTGACTGAGCAATGCTTCAACCAATGGCATCTGAGGACCGCTCTGATGATGCTAATGCTGTTGGGGCTACTGGTCCCTCTGCAGAAGTGGCACATACAAGCATTAGGGATACAGTGGGCATAGCCTGCGGTGGGTTGATATTTGCTTGTAATACCATGTCAAACTTAAAGTTGTGTTCTAGCTACTCCATCGACCCATTAATTGATCTCTAGATTGATCCACAGGCTCAGATGGGGTCCTCTCTCTTTCCAATCCCTTCAGATTGCCCATTGTGAACAAGGGAGATGTAGGCTTCCCTTTCGGATAGTCACCAGTTATGGAACTGGAGGACAAAAAGGGGGATCCTTCATCCCAGAGTACCCTTAGCTGATCTTTAGAGGTAGGACTCCCCCGCTCAATGACTGAAGTGGACTGGGGCGAGGGTTGTTGGTCTGCATGAAGACTCTTGGGCCTGTCTGCATCTTGTGTTCTTGGTGTATTTGGTTCCACAGAGAGCGTTACAACAAGCATTCCCTGTTGTGCCAGCCATTGCAGCGGGTTCCCTGGAGAGACGTCTAGTTGGGTCCTTTATTTGAAAGTGCTCTAGACCCTGCAGTCGTTGCCAACATTTTCCAGCTTTTTATAGATTTCAGAGCTTTCCCCCCGAGACTCGTATTTTTGTTTTTGTTCATCTCAGGTAATGCGCTTCAACTTTTTAATTACGGTCCCTTACTGGGGGATGTTGGAGAGTTGCGAGAGAACTGCAAGCTGCATCTGCACTACACCAACCGCTCCCTCAGTGTCTCTTGGCCCCCTCCACCTGTAGGGCAGCCTAGACCTAACCTACCAGCTGCTTCAACCCTTACAGTCCCCATCGAATCCAATCCAACTGCGACCTCAGGTATACAGAGGGGATTGCAGTCACTTGCTGTACTCACTTTGGTTATTTATTTACTTTAGAGAAAGGTCTAACATGTATCTGTTATGGAGAAGCAGCATATTTCATGTAGTCAGGATGTAACACACTTTGGACTGTCTTCACCAGACCTCTTTGCTAGCGGGTGGGGGAGTTATCAACTTGATGTTTGCCTTCCTATGTTGCTTATGTAGCTTACTAGGGAGACAATGGCTTGAACCAATCCATCACAAAGTTCAACACGTGATATGGGAAAATCGCGTTCCCTACCATATCGTGGTTGAGTAGTCTGATTTCTCCAGCACGCTGTTCCATCTATTCTCTGTGTCCTAGAGCAGTCACATGCCCCAGACGCGCAAGTGACCTCCTCCTCCTCGCCGTCCTCCTCCAGCATATTCCCCGGACTTGCTGGTTGAGTTGTGCCTCCAACAATGAGCCTTCACGTTCGGCTCTGCTGCTGCTCCTGTCCTGCTTACCCACCAGCCATCTTGTTGTGACCTGGACGCAGATTCAACCACGGAGCATGATGGGAGCTCCACGTGGTTCATTGCTATTTCCAAACTCTCAAAAAGAAACTTAGTTCCCATCTGCGAGTCAAAATACAAGATCCTCAGGAGGAGAATGCTTTAACGTTGTTGTGACTGTGACTAATTAATTTACAAGATTATTATATGCAATGACGGATGCTGCCTTAATCTGTCTGAGAGCCAAACTAGTATCCTGTTAAGAAGGTTTTCTGGAATTGCCCTTGTTTGTGAAAAACTAATAAAGACAGAGATATGGTACCCTGTTACGCCCAGTTATTAAGTAACCACTACAGACTACAAGGTAAACTACAAATGGGTAACCTTGCTTGGAGCCAGTGTCAGACCCAACACAGCAGATCCTTTACATGCAAAGCAGTCTACCGAATAGGTTCTCTAGCAGCGGAGTATCTTTGCGATTTCAGAATATCTTTCTCAATCTGCTTCCCAGTTTGTGGTTGTTACACCTAAAAAGGAGACAACAAAGAATTCCAACCTCTGGTACTCACCTACTACACAACCCAGATTTATTAAAGCAAGTATGCAGTCTCCCCATTGGGTTAAAAGGCCTGCACCCACCCCAATAATTAGTGGCCACCAACCATTAGTACTGTTATGGGTTAGTAGCCACCCAGAATAAAAGGAGTACCATTTTGGGAGGATACAAATCACCCAACAAACTCTAGTGCTTACAACAGGAGTCCAATAAGGAAATCACTCACCATGACGATATTTTGGCCGGCACGACACTTGTAGTCCAGTGATTTCCACAGTGCAATTCTCAGTGACTAGCGCCGACCATGGGATGGTTACTGAGATTGCACTAATAAAACCATCGATAATCTCCAAGGGGGCACACAGGGACTCCAACTGCTCATTCACTGACTGCAAAGGAAAAGACAAAAGTAAATGCAACATGCAGTATTCACATGCTAGCAACTGAGTTTAATCTATGATCCTGAAACAAAATACAACCAACCCCTGTCACAGAATTTGTATATCCACACTTACGTCGTCATCATCATACAGTAACTTGCGCAACTTTCTTAACAGAGCACAAACTTGTGAGAACTTACATCGAACCACATTTGGAAAACAAGCATTTACAATGCAACGGGTCTCGCGTTTGCTCATGTTAGAGCTGATTGTGTTGTAAACTCCTAACCCGACTGTTCACGTATTGGGCAAAAGTGCATTTATGTACATAACCCGAAAAAGTGAAATAAACTATGTAAAGCGCTCGACTTCTGCCAAGCGAGATCGCGCTCGTAAATTAGAGAAAAAGAAGTCCACGAGCCCAATAGAAAACAGCGAGCCTCGCATGTTTTCTGTACTTGGTCGCTGCACTCGAGGAGGGCTAGCTACCGGAAAAGGCATGACGTATGCGTGCCTTTGACTAATGAAGGCAAGCAGATTTTATTAGGCAAGCCCACAAACCAATAAAAATCACCGACGTGACGTTGACAGGGCTCCGAGCCCTTTTCTAAATACAAAAGCGTCTCGCTGCGATACGCATGCAACGCAGGCTCGACCCTAAAAATGTCCTGCCCATCAGTGTGAGGAGGTCTACAAAGAAAGCCGGATTTGGTCCACAAAATGCAGTTTGATTTGGCCCACAAACACCTACCTAAATTGGCCCTCAAAATGCAGCTTCATTGAACCTAAAGAAACAAGGTACAGCCAATAGGTTTCTCCCCTGCAATATCTATTGTTTTTTTCAAAGTGTTTTAGACATGTTACAGCAGCATGGCTTTAAGTTAACAAACGCAGTCCAGGCAAAACCTAAAAAAAACGTAATAACATGGTCAACGCAGTCTGCATCATAGCGCTTTTTGTTAAACTTTAAGCCAGGTTATACATCAGCGAGCGCCTCGGTGCAACATCTCTTGTCAATGCTCGTTTCAGAATGGTTTTCTTTCCTGTGATTTTTTTTTTTTAAATTAAAGGAGTGAACCTTTTGTTCGGAACACGGTACAGTCAAGTATTCTTTTTCATACTGATTTTTTCGTGATGGTGCAGGTACGGTTTTCTAAAGAGAAACAGTCATGGTACGATCAATCAATATCAATAAATAACTTTATTTTGGCTAAAAGCCATAAAAGTATCCAGTAAACACCATACCATAATCATACAATAAAATAGATAAAAGATAAAGACAAAAATACCACATAATACATTACGAAGCCCTAAAATTCATTCTAAAATAAGTTGTTAAAACACACAGTTCTAAAAACAGTACAGGACATACATCAAGTTTTAGAACCCTATAAGCCTATACATCTTAGTTCCACTTAGTAGTCTACTTCTGCCTGGAGTGATTTTAATCTAAAATAAATTGTTAAAGGACACAATTATGACAGTTCTCTAGTTCTTATAGCCCATTCATTTTGTAGATACCATGAGACTGCAAAAACTACCTTGTCACTTGTGTCGCTTGCCAAAATGCGTAAGGATGTATTGCATTTCCTTATCCCCATTGATCTACATAAAAGGAACAATCCACTTCTTCCTAGAAGCCAAATATCTGGGGCAAAAGAACATAAAGTGTGCAAGTGACTGGTTGCTCATGGCAGAAATGGCAACAGCTCAGATTGTGATCCTCCTTGCTCCACCTCGCAGTAAATGTCTCGAGTGGCAGAATCCCTAGCCTAAATTTAATAAAAAGGGTTTTAGTATAGGGGGGATTTATATTGTCCATATAGGCCTCAAACTTGGGGCTACATTTATAATCTAAAAACTTTAGTGTCCTGCTGCCTTGAGTTTTTTTGGACCAAGTTTGCACCAAAATAGTCTCCCAGTAGCACCTCCTTATACGTACTTTTGCTTCCTTGGTCACATTGCATGGACCTCTCCACACTTCCTCCATTTTGAGGAATTTGCTCATGTCACTGATATATTTAAACCAAGGAATTTTGAATGCATCACCATCCACTAAAAGCTCAGCTGTTGCTGTTTGGTAGGTGGACAGATGTTCGGAAGTCCAAAGACGGACCCAGTACATAATCGGTCTTAGGGCAATTTCATTATGGATCTCATTTAGAGCAAGTCAAATCTAAGGGGTATAAGAGGGGTACTCATCGGCAGCCGCAAAAAGTTACGCATAAAGCGGTTTTCTACCGTCGTCAAACTTCTGGAATTACAGTACCCCTATAACTCAGCACCATAAGTTGAAGCAGCCACTGCTTTATATACTGTAATAGCAGGTGAAATTTCCCCTTCCAAGATAATAACAATTTTCCTTCCTATCACAGCTGACCTCTGCCGGAGGACAGACAAACTCTTCCCAATCTGGGCCGACCACTGTTAGTCATCAGCTAGTCTGATCCCCAGATAGTCAAATTGACTAACTCTCTCTACCAGTTGTCCTGCTATGGACATTTTCCCCCTAACTGACTTGTGTGGATTAAAGGCCATAAACTTTGTCTTAGTCGGATTTATTTCAAGGCCCCTCTTGGTACAAAAATTAGAAAAAGCATCAAGTTCATTCTGTAAACCCATTGGGGTTCTTGAAATCAATAAAGTATTGTCCGCAAACATTAAGATGGGGACAGAGACTCCTGCTAGCTTCGGGGCATCATGATTGCAGTACATCAGCTGATCTACCACATCGTTGAAAAAGAGGTTAAACAGTGTGGGAGCTAGAACACACCCCTGTCTGACCCCCCCCCCCCCCATATCAACGGGTATGGCTTCAGTCAAATCTCCACCTTGTGACCAGCGTACCTGGGCTTAAGTACCCTCATGGATGGAGATACTTGATCAATCTCAGCAATTCTTTATCAAGTTGATAGGTCTCCAGAACATTCCACAATAAGTCCCGCAGGACCATATTGAAAGCAGCTTTTAGGTCGATAAAGGCCACATACAAGTGGCTCTTGTTAAGTGTTGGGTATTTCCAACAAAGGAGATTGAACCTAAACGCCTGGTCTATTGTACTCACTCCTTTCCTAAATCCTGCCTGAAAGTCGGAAAGGATATAAGAGTCCTCTATCCATGTCTGCAGTCTAGTCAGGACCTGCTTACAGAATATTTTTTGGCTAACATCAATTAAACTTATCGGTCTGTAGTTAGTTGGTACTTCTCTTGACCCCTTTTTAGGGTCGAGCCTGCCTTGCATGCGCTCGCGCATGCGTATCTCAGGGAGACTTTTATATTTAGAAAAGGGCTCGGAGCCCTGTCAACTTCACGTCAGTGCTGTTTATTGGTTCGTGGGCTTCCCTAATAAAATCCGCTTGCTTTCATTAGTCGAAGGCATGCATAGGTCATGCCTTTTCCGGTGACAAGCCCACCTCGAGCGCAGCGACCAAGTACAGAAAACCTGTGAGGCTCGCTGTTTTCCATCGTGCTCGTGGACTTTTTTTTCCTCTAATTTAGAGCGCGATCTCGCTTGGCAGAAGTCGAGCGCTTTACATACTTGATTTCACTTTTTCGGGTTATGTACATAAATGCACTTTTGCCCGATAGGTGAAAAGTCGGGTTAAGAGTTTACAAGGCGATCAGCTCTAACATGAGCAAACGCGAGACCCGTCGCATTGTAAATGCTTGTTAAAAACAGGGACTAGGATTGGCATTTGTCAGTACTGTTTTGTATGCAGTCTTGGCTGCTCTTATCTCTCGGCAATTCCCTGCCTTCAGTGCTCCCAATGGCTGTGTCTTGGCCTGCCGGCAGGAGATGGAAAACCATCTCAATGGTCTATCCCCAACTCCTACACGCCTCCTTACCACCGGAAAATATGGTCTTAAACGATGGACTAAAATACTATGCAAATTAATCATGTCAACCAGTACAGAATCAATATGCTTCGGGGGAGAAGCATCGATAACTACTTTGTAAATTGATATCTGGGATTTTACATCTTCTTCCACCAATTCCCATCTCACATTTTTATAATCATTTGTCATGGTTAGAACATTACCCTTCACCCACTTAGTCAGTGTGTTACAATTAATTGTGGAGGTTAAAAAAGCATATACAAAGAGCTTGATGATCGCTATCATCTTGTGGAGAGACAACCATATCAGTAAGAGAATTCCAGAGTGTATCATCTACTAGGACGTAATCTAGGCGGCTTGAATATTGACCTTTTCTATATGTAGGCAACACCGAAGTGTCTGACTTCGTGTTCCCATTTACTATTCTTAGCCCCTTTACTTTTATTAAGTCCTCTAATAGATCTAATGCTCCCCCTGTTTTCTTTGTTACAACCTGGGCCGGCCCTGATCTATCCCATGGATCTGCGAACTGAATTCCTTTTAGCTGGAAGTTATCCTTACAGCTCAGTTGCATATTATAGTCTCCTGCAACGATTAAGCCCTGCCCCCCTGACAAGTGGTTCAAAAGATCTGTAAGCAAATTTAGCAGAGCAATCTGGGTCCTTTGTGGGCCAGGTCTAATGTATAGATTTACAAATACTGTGCGAACAGGCCCCCTTGGACTGCTACATTCAACCTCCACATCTAATATGTCCCTAGTGGGGGTAAATAGCTCCTTTGCCTTCGGAAACAGATCATGCTTTAGCCAAGTTATCAAGCCCCCTGATGCCCTGCCAGATGGTGATGGAAGCGCAGCCTTCTGGAAGGTCCAATAACCTGTTTTATAGATCACAGAAGGGGCCCATGTCTCCTGCAATAGAATAATATGATGTTGATCTATAAAACTGCACCACTCTTGATTGGTTGTTTTTGATAGCACACCTGCCACATTCCAGGATAGAAATTTAATTAGTGGATAATTTCCATCCCCAATATTTTGCAACCTCTCTTTAATCTTGCTTGAAGATGATGTAACTCCGCAATCCCTCCCTTGTACTTGGTCATTGCAATGTTATCCTGCCTCTACTCCCACAATACCCAATGACAGGTTACTTAGAGCACAGGGGTCCAAAGCCTTTTTACTGCGTATATCATCCCTCCCTACCTTCACTATGGGGGCTTTACGTCAATCCACGATTGGTGTTGGACTACTCCTACAACCCAGTCTTGAAGTGCATATACTGGGCAGCATTAGATTATTACAGCTCCCTCTAAAAAACAGATTAGCCATTGATTGGGGGATCATTTGGGTAAGAGTCACTTGGGATGAAGTACCAGGTCTCGATAAAGCGCTAAAAGACCCTTTACTAAGCTCTGGCTGTTCAATTTCAACCCTATAAGGTCGGTTTCTAAACCATCGCTTGAATTTCTCTGGACAGTTACTATGTCATCCCTTATAACGGACCTACATTTCTTTACACCCCTTATCCAGTGAATTACTTTGTTTTTAAGTGAATCCCCTTGTTCCTTTGATCCATGATTTAACTTGGGAATGTTCATCATATATACGTCATACTGACTATGCTTGGTATGACTTAATAGAATACTCCGTGGGCTGTCTTTGTTACTGTTATCTAAAAGCTTATTTCTATGCACCTCGTGGTTTGCCCCTCTTATCGAAGTAGTGTCACATTTATTTAAATCGGCCACTTCAGGGGGTGCACATTCTTTCCATTGGCAGTTTTGTGTTACCACTCCAGCCCTCTTTCCCCCATGTATTCCTGTCGTAAATGTATCAGTTTGTTGAATTTGCATGGGTAGAGAGTTAGACTCAAGTTTAAAGGAGGATTTCCTTATGTCGCTAATTATGGCAGTTATGCCGTCCAACTTCTCGTGTATCATATGACTGAAGGATGTAAGATACCCTATTAGGCTCACTATTTCAGCTCTTATTTGTACTAGCTGTGCCTCAACAGGGCGTTCCCCCTGGGCGACTAATTGTGTTAATGGCTCTTCAGCTTCCCTTGATACATTCCTCTCTATACTAGAGGTAGCCAGGGAGACTAGGGGTAAAAAACGGTTAGAACAATTTATAAGAGGTGATGCGCTACCCCGCTGATTGAACACGCTCAATTTGGGGCTCTCTATTAAGTTGGCCGAGGTTTCTAATATAGTAGGCTCTAACTGAGACTCCCGTGGTAACACTGACAACAGCTCTCTATTCGCAGGGGTAAAGAAGGATTTTATATCTTTAGTTGCAACGTTGACCCCTCTCTTAGAAGACTTGGAAGGTTAAGTAGCTAACAAAGCTCTCTACTTCCTTTCCATTCAATATTTTTAATCAGTACGTACAAGATGAAGACCAAGATTAAAAACCAAGAAGGAAAGTAACAAAGTGAGTAGTGATGCTCAATCAATCTAAAAAAAAAAAAAACAACAAAAGAGGGCTACCACTATTGTGGTACTTCTAATCCAGGGCCAACTTGTTTCGCATCTAGTGGTCCAGCCGGATCCATTGACGCTTCATCAGGACCAAAGAAAAAAAAAATAGTAGCTTCTCCAAATTTCAAAACAAAAGTAGTACCCTAATTTAGGAATAAGAAACAGTTTACTGGAGCGCCGACCGGAGGGTAGGTCCATGGCACAGGACCAGCGGCACAATTTGCCAGCCTGAGCCCTTGGTGTGCGCTTCCCAAGGAGCCTCCTCTCGAATTGGGGATGGGCGACCTTTCGTTGACTTAGCCAGTTTACTTAAAGGGACTGTGATTACCATTAGTGGGAGATTGTTCACTGGACCATTAATCTCCCGGGCCCTCCCCTTCTTCTGTTGCCACTTATTTAAATACAGGAGGAAGAGGGGGGGGGGCTCACTGTCTCCCTCCCTGAACCTTTTTAAGTCATTGGGGACCCCATCTACAGGGCCATACGTATATAAAAAAAAAGAAAGAAAAGAGGAGGGGGGCTGCTCAGCCTCCCCTCCCCAAGCCTCTTTAGGCCCTGGAGACTCCATTCGCCAGGGTCATGTATTTTTTTTTTTTTAAGGCGAGGAAGGCGTGTGTGTGTGGCCCCACCTCTCCAAGCCGATTTCTGCACCAGGGACCTCACCCTCCAGGGTCTGGCATCATACTTAGGGGTTGCGGGCAAGGGACGCCTCTCCCTGGGGCGGTTTCAGCCCCAGGGAACCCATTCCCCGGGGTCCTGCACAATAAAAGTTGGATGCCCTGGTAACTACCCAAGGCACCCACTATGCTCCCAGGCCGAGTGGAGGACCCCGGGCCCCATCAAGCTCCCCATACCCAGCGGGAGCCGGCATTGCTACTGCCGGGAGTAGCTCCTAATGCGACTCCCACTCACAAGGAACAATATTTTGATCTGTTTCCCTGCCCGCATCTCTGTGAGTGGGGAAACAGATCTAAAGTCCAGTCTCAGGGTGCAAGTGAGGATTTTTTTTAAGCTCCGGGCCATTAGGAGCAGACTTCATGCTTTCTCCTGCTTGGTGGAACATTTGAAACCACTACCGCCAATCGAGGGCAAACACAGGTTTCCCTGCCTGCGCCACTGCAGGCAGTAAGACTTGCGGCCTGGGGTGGGTGCCCAGGACATTGCATCAGAGCCCACCCAGCTGGGGGAGGGGGGAGCACCCAGGGCCATTATTGGTTCAGGGAGTGGGAGGTGCATCTCCCCTCCCTTAAAGTAATGGGCCCGACGCTGGGCTCCCTGGGGACTTTTATGCCTTGGGGGGGGGGGGGGGGGGGGGGGGGGGGGAGAGGTCGAGTCATGTCCCCCCTCAATAAAAAGTAATTTCAGCCCTAGAAGTGGTCTGCGTGGGGGTCATGCTGCCCCCCCACCCCATAAAAAGTAATGTTGGCCCCAGGCATGGACTCCCCAGGGACTGTCTTTGGAGGCACAGGGAGGGGAGCTGCACTGCCACCTCCCCATTTTCACAAATTCTGGCCTCCGGTGTGGGCTTCCCGGCCTCTGGAGGCTCCAGGAGAGAGGCCACACAGCCTCCTCCATTTTATTAAATAAGCCCCAGGTGTAGGCTTCCTGGGCCATAAGATAATTAAATGTGGCCCAGTAGCCATTTTTTGCCTGATCCTGCAAGAGTCACAGGATCGCACCATTTTTGGACGATTTATTTACTTTTTTGGCGGGGGAGTGAAACCTCTGGGGCCCCCTCATCAGGCCTAGGGTGTTGAGGGCACACTACCCTGTCCCCATTATGCATTTTTTTTTATTTTTAATTGCAGGACAGGGGACAAAGTCTCAGAGTCCTGTATTGGCTGTGAGCAACATTTTTATCATGTTGCTGGCAGCCAATTAATGCACTCATTCTTGCGCAAGTCCCACTCCTGTGGGAGCGGGATGGTCTAAGGGAAATAAAACTCTGGACAATCAGAACTGTTCATTTTTAAGCTACTGCTCCTGTGAGATCTCTTGCGGATCCAACTGTTCAGAACCGCTCAGATAGCTAAAAAAATATTTTTAACACTCAATTTCTCAAAAACGACTAAACAGAGATCTAGCTTCCTGCTTAATTTGGTGTAATTCAGTTCAGCGGTTTTTGCTGTAGCCTGTCTTCAAGAAGTCTATGGAAAATGCATGGGAATTTTGAGTTTTGGAATCCCCTTTTTTCAGCCCCTACTTGATGGATGACCCCAAAACTTTCCTGAAGGAACGGAGGTGGATAAACGTTTTATGGAAAGTTTTGTGAAGATTCGTCAAGCAGGACCAAAGTTATTAGCAAACCAAAATACGCTCTTTCAATGGAAAAGAAGACCTACCTATAACTACCTAGTGACGACTGCCACTAGGTAACAAATATATACACACACAAAACACAAACTATATACAGACACACATAGATATATATACATATTACCTACTGGTGGTCGCCAGTAGGTAATTATAGTTAGGACCATGTTTCCATAGAAAAAGTTTTTTTTTTTTGGACTTGCCAATTTCTTTGGCACCTTTTGATGAAACTTAACAAAACTCTCCAAATAAAAGCACCTGGTGATTCTTGTTGTGCACAGAAAGTTTCGGTGTGATCGTCAAGCTGGGGCTGAGAAAAAGGGAGCAGGGTTAAAGAAATTGTATTTCCCATGTTAATTGCCATAGGAGTTTTGAACAGGACTACAGCCCGAACCACTCAATAGAATTACACAAAATGTGGGAGAAAGCTAGCTTTCGGTACACAGATTGTGCTTTTGGTTATTTGGTGCAAATCCGTTCAGTAGTTTGGGAGAAAACTAAGGAAATTCAAATTTGCATATCTCTAGCCGCAACGACTTGGTGAATAATAACAAGCTCATGCAGGGAAACACGCAGCTCTGATTGGCTGCCAACACTTCAAGCCAGGAAGTGTTGGCAGTCATTTTGGGACTAGGCTTAGCAGAGTCCCACATAAAAAGAAAAAAAAGAAATAAGACAAGGGTGCCAGGTTAGATTCCCCCTGACCCCCCCCTTAGCTCTGGTGCTGGGGTCCCAGAGGACATTGCAAATTTGGGATTTTTTTCTTTTTTTAAACGTGGGCTCCTGTGCTTGTTTTAAACAGGTAGTGAGGCATTACCATTTTGTTGCCTGCCCCCCTCCCCCCCATACCTGGGGACTGCTAACTCCACAGAGCAGATTTTACAATTAAATGTGGGGGGCTGCCCCCACCCCG
Organism: Pleurodeles waltl; assembly: GCF_031143425.1. Classification (NCBI taxonomy): domain Eukaryota; kingdom Metazoa; phylum Chordata; class Amphibia; order Caudata; family Salamandridae; genus Pleurodeles; species Pleurodeles waltl. The sequence continues at coordinate 699,205,239 of NC_090448.1, forward strand.
GGGACCGCCACCTCCCTGGGGCTTCAATGAAAAATCATTGGGGTTGGGGGGGGGGGGGGGGGTTGCAGCTCCCGGCGTACCCCTCTGTACCACCTCCTCCCTGGGGCTATTTCAACTATGGAGGCGGCCACATGCCCGCACCCCCCTTGTAGAGCCTATAATGGCCATGGGGACTGCCTCCCCCCAGGGCCAGCTCTTGCTATGTCCCAGGATGCCCAGACCTGGGACATAGCAGTCTGTTGTGACTTCAGAGCAAACACTCCGCTCTGAGCAAGCAAGAGCTGTCAAATAGCTCTTGCTTGCTTAGAGCAGAGGTTTCCTCTCTTTTGCTGCCCACAAGCAGGGAAACAGAGGAAATAATTGCTTTTGCAGACAGGGAGCTGCATCTTTAGCAGCTCCTTATTTGCAATGCCGGCTCCTGCAGGGAGGTAGGCAGCCTGCTGGGACTGTGCGGGGTTTGAGGCTTCCCTGTGGTCCCCAACGCACAGTGGGAGCCCTGCAGGGCACCCAGGGCTGTTGGCCAGACCCCAGGGGATGGGGTCCCCAGTGCCGAAATCGGTTGTGGTAGGGGTGCTACGCAGCCCCCACCCCCCCCCACCAAAATAAATATATATATATATATATATATATATATACACAGGGAGTGCAGAATTATTAGGCAAGTTGTATTTTTGAGGATTAATTTTATTATTGAACAACAACCATGTTCTCAATGAACCCAAAAAACTCATTAATATCAAAACTGAATATTTTTGGAAGTAGTATTTAGTTTGTTTTTAGTTTTAGCTATGTTAGGGGGATATCTGTGTGTGCAGGTGACTATCACTGTGCATAATTATTAGGCAACTTAACAAAAAAAAATATATACCCATTTCAATTATTTATTATTACCAGTGAAACCAATATAACATCTCAACATTCACAAATATACATTTCTGACATTCAAAAACAAAACAAAAACAAATCAGTGACCAATATAGCCACCTTTCTTTGCAAGGACACTCAAAAGCCTGCCATCCATGGATTCTGTCAGTGTTTTGATCTGTTCACCATCAACATTGCGTGCAGCAGCAACCACAGCCTCCCAGACACTGTTCAGAGAGGTGTACTGTTTTCCCTCCTTGTAAATCTCACATTTGATGATGGACCACAGGTTCTCAATGGGGTTCAGATCAGGTGAACAAGGAGGCCATGTCATTAGATTTCCTTCTTTTATACCCTTTCTTGCCAGCCACGCTGTGGAGTACTTGGACGCGTGTGATGGAGCATTGTCCTGCATGAAAATCATGTTTTTCTTGAAGGATGCAGACTTCTTCCTGTACCACTGCTTGAAGAAGGTGTCTTCCAGGAACTGGCAGTAGGACTGGGAGTTGAGCTTGACTCCATCCTCAACCCGAAAAGGCCCCACAAGCTCATCTTTGATGATACCAGCCCAAACCAGTACTCCACCTCCACCTTGCTGGCGTCTGAGTCGGACTGGAGCTCTCTGCCCTTTACCAATCCAGCCACGGGCCCATCCATCTGGCCCATCAAGACTCACTCTCATTTCATCAGTCCATAAAACCTTAGAAAAATCAGTCTTGAGATATTTCTTGGCCCAGTCTTGACGTTTCAGCTTGTGTGTCTTGTTCAGTGGTGGTCGTCTTTCAGCCTTTCTTACCTTGGCCATGTCTCTGAGTATTGCACACCTTGTGCTTTTGGGCACTCCAGTGATGTTGCAGCTCTGAAATATGGGCAAACTGGTGGCAAGTGGCATCGTGGCAGCTGCACGCTTGACTTTTCTCAGTTCATGGGCAGTTATTTTGCGCCTTGGTTTTTCCACACGCTTCTTGCGACCCTGTTGACTATTTTGAATGAAACGCTTGATTGTTCGATGATCACGCTTCAGAAGCTTTGCAATTTTAAGAGTGCTGCATCCCTCTGCAAGATATCTCACTATTTTTTACTTTTCTGAGCCTGTCAAGTCCTTCTTTTGACCCATTTTGCCAAAGGAAAGGAAGTTGCCTAATAATTATGCACACCTGATATAGGGTGTTGATGTCATTAGACCACACCCCTTCTCATTACAGAGATGCACATCACCTAATATGCTTAATTGGTAGTAGGCTTTCGAGCTTATACAGCTTGGAGTAAGACAACATGCATAAAGAGGATGATGTGGTCAAAATACTCATTTGCCTAATAATTCTGCACTCCCTGTATATAAAATTAACCAGTGAGGTTGGGCCCTGGGGTCCCCCGGGCTGAAATCAGCCCACCTCCCCTAAAGAAAATCAATATTAAAAGTCCAGGTCCTGGGGAGTGGTGAGGCACTCAGTTGGCTACTTGTAGGGATTGGCCTCAGGGCCTGCCCCCAGGCCTGGCCCTGCGGCCAACTGACACCATGCACAGCCGAAAGCCGTAGGCGGCAGTGGTTGGATTACCGTATAGTAATGAAAATTACTCCACGGTAAAAAAATGTAAACAAAATAAATAAAACACACAACATAGATATTCACTTGGGGGGGGGGGGGGGGGACTAAAACAAAGGTTACAAGGATGTTTTAGCAAGGCTCCCGTATAAACTCATTGAAATTCACCTGTTATAGTTATCCTAAGTAACTATAACTCGTGCCGTACGGTAACTATAACTTGTGCCCTTGCCATGCACTGCTAATTACCCTACAAATTACGGCACTCAAGACATCTTTAATAACATCATTCAGAACATCAATGTAATATTTGCAATAACATTTTTTATGAAAAAAAACTGTGCATGGTGGGGGCGTGTGTTATAGTTACCTTAGGACACGTGGTATAGTTACTTGAGATAACTATAACAGGTGAATACACACACATATATATTTTTTTAAAACAGGTAACTGTACTATAGCCCAATATTGCCTTCCAACGGTAGAGTTTCTGGTGACAAAGTGAGAGACCAAAGGTTAAGTGGTTTGTAAACAACAACCCAAGATGGCAATATAGGATAATATTGCACATATTTTTTAATAATATGTTTACTTTGGGTATAGGTTCAAAACCTGTTTAATTCAAAGTACAGGAACAATGGACAGTGAATAGAATTAGAATATTTAGTTTCGGTTTACTTCTGAGTAGGTTGTTAATAACAATAATGGGCAGTGGAATCAGCGTACTTAGGCAATTTTCTGTCTGCAGCGCTTATCAATTAATTATGGATTTACTGCATTTACCAAATAATTTGCAAAATTTGAGATTTCACCAAAAATATTGTTTCTTTCGTGAATGGATGAAAGTAACATTGCCAATACAAAAAAAATGTACTGCATTATTTGCATTTCTTGCTGCAGAATTTAGATAATCTTGCCTCATAATCTGGTCCTCCACGCAAAATAATCCTAGAAACCCTAACAGGTTTAAACATCCTTTGAGTGGTTAGGGGACTATCCTCTCAATAATGAAATCAATATTTCACATGCAGTCATGACGTATTTTCCATATTCCAGAATTCACTGCGAGAAATGCGTTTTTGTATCACTGAATTTTGTGAAATAAAAACACCAAAGATAGAAATGTGTGTGTGTACACACACTTTACTTAAAAAAAATATTTAAAAAATAAAATAAAAAATTACAGGGATGTTCTAGTTAGACTCACATTTTAAACGTACAAAACCATAGAAATTCACCTGTTATAGTTAGAGTTACTTCAAGTAACTATAACTCGTGCCCTAAGGTATCTATAACTCGCGCCCCAGCCATACACCGTATTCTCCTCAACAGTTTTATTGTTAATATTACATTGATATTATCAATGAGGTTATCAAAGATGTCATAAATGATGTAATATGTGAGGTAATTAGCAGTGCATGGCAAGGGCGTGAGTTATAGTTACTTGCAATAACTAGAACTGGTGAATTTCTACAAATTTGTACGTTTAAAATGTGAGCCTAACTATAACGTCCCTCTAACCTTTGTTTTTTTAATGTAACAGTAATTTAAATTACTATACATTAATCCAACCCCCGACACGCACGGCTGAAAGCCATGCTTGGTGAGGGTTGGTCCCAGGGCTTGCAGCCAACCCCCCTAATCACCCAAACGTGCCTTTGGCCGTCCATGGCAGGGGTGGGTTTCAGCAGCAGTTGACAAGAACCCACTCGTCACAGTCACTACATGAGACAATGCACTCAAAAAAAGCAAGGATGCAAACCACTCCATCGAGGTTTACAGATTATTTTTCAATGTCGGAATGAAGAGAAAAAGCACTTACTTTGTCTTCACTGTGTGCAAGAAATTTGGATGATTAGTACTTTACAGAAGTGGAGCTTCAACTTGAGCACCTGCTTTGTTTATATCTGCAAGTGCTTCCTATTGAGGTTCGATTTCTGTGAAATGAGCATTGTGCCAAAATGAATTCAGACATGCGTATTTAGCCAAGAAGAGCCACCATCTTGTGCAAAATGTCTACCCAACTGGAATACTTTCTACTGGATAATTTGTAAGTGCTACCTCTTTGGGTAAATGTGAAGTGCATCTCCTAATCTACAGCTGTGTAAAGAACAACAAGGAAATCTCTTCAGTGACCTTGAGTGTACTTAAGGTTATCAATATGACTGTTCCTCGAGTCTTCATCAGATAACTTTACAAGGTAAAACTGCAGAGAAAAACACACTTGGTTGATTGTAGTTTATAAATCTAACTGCTTAAGGGACCCAGGGGGGAGTCTCTAGGCCCCTGTGGTCCCACCCAGCTCCTGTGGACCCAACACTGCTCCGCATGCAGGTAGCTGCTTTAAATAGCAGCTCCCTGCTAGAGGGAGCAATGCTTTCCATCTCTTTCCCTGCCCACTGATTGACAGCTCCCGCTTGCTGAAAGCAGAGTTATGTTTGCTTTTGCTTGGTGGGAGCTGTCAGCAATCACCAAGCAAAAGCAAACAGGAGGGAGCAAGAGCTGGCCCTGGGGGGTTGGCAGTACCCTTGTATGGCTCCAAGAGGGGAGCCCGGGAGCTGGCCCACCCAGGGGTAAGAAAAGCAGACGAGGGAGACAGCGCTGGGTTCTTTATTTTTCATCCATGGTTCTAGGGTGACCCATGGACCAAGGCTGGGGGGTTAGGGTACCCTACTCCCTTTTTTTTTTTTTTTTTTTTTTTTTCTTCCTTCCAACTCGGCTTAAGCCAAGTCTCAAAATGGCTGACAACACTTCCTGGTTAAAATGCTGACCAGCCAATCAGATTTCGATTATTTGGAATGTTGCCGCAACCCCATATATACAAATTTGGATTTCCTTTCATTTTTGTTAAACTACTGAACAGATTTACACCAAATAAGAAAAAGGGTCATCTCCGGACAAAAATTCTGCCACACTCTGCTTTTGGCGAGGCAGACCCTCCGCATGAGGGCGACAGAGCGGAGAGACTGCATCCCACGATTTTTATATTTAATTTTTGATTGGATTTAAAGATAATCTTTGGGGTTACAGTAGGCTCCCACTATTTCAAGTGCACAAGTTGGTGACAGTACTATATGAACCATGATACAAATATGACCGGGGAAGTGTTTGTTCTCTGTGTTTCTTTACAATGACTCAAAAGGAGCTGTGCAACTGCAAACAATCCATGAGTTAACGGTAAAAAGGTGCTGGCGCCAGTTTTAATGAGCTATTGCAGTGAGAGAGTAGGTCCTGAAGAAAGCTATATTGACCTTGCAGGGGCACAGACTATTGCCTGAAACATGTTGACCGTAAACCAGATGTAGGAGTACATTAGGTCTCCATATACATCATACACTGTTTTTATTCTTGCCAGAGAACACCACCATTAAAAGGTATGTTGGTGCCTTTTAGACAATTTTAAACCACACCCTTTTTTTTGTGTTTATCTACAAAACACTTTTGTGGTGCTCAAAATGTTAATAGGTGACCTGCTTTGCTGTAATCAAGGGTGGAAGAGCACCCTGGAGGTGCTAGGCACCCGGAGTGGGACCCCTATGATGAAGCATGCCACCAACTAGGTTGGAGGGTGAGGGGTCTTTTAAAAGAACTAGAGAGAGAAAAAAAAAAAAAAAAAAGAAGAAGAGTCCCTTAACATAGAGAGGTAGGTTACGTATGGTACCAATGGATGGCAATATTCCGGCTATAATTGTTAGGTTTATGTATTGAATTTGGAAAGGTGAGCAGGTATTTGACTCTTCTCACTCTCTCCTTTGTTGGTTTATATAGTTAGGACATTTCTTTTAATAGGTAAAGTAATTTTCCATTGGAAAATAGACACAGATATAGCCAAAACGAATAAGTAGAATTACACCACTTGGTCCAAAAAGGGTGCTTTTTGTGATTTGGTATACATTAATTCAGTAGTTAAAAAAAAAAAAAAAAAAAAAGGTTTAACATTTATGTATATATCACGCCGGAGAGGATCCATGGATCCAACAGATCTAATTAGCTCCCAACACATCAACAAAGATGCGGCTGCAGTCATTTTACAACTCAGGACTGCTGTGCTTGAAGGACAGAAGCATGCGTGGCAGTGGTGCTGCAACCCAATATGCCAGGAGGGACTGCTGGGGATAACTCATGTGGATCAGGAGGGAGCCCATGAACTGTGAGCAGCGGAGACCCATAGATCACCAGGAGCAAGAACTGTAACTGTCCCAACCTCATGGACCGAACAAGGACCCGTGGGAGCATCACCATCTTAGCAGGATAGAGGTCAGGAGCATCTTAATCAGTCTCCCCCATTTGGGAGAATGGAAACTTACCAAGCCGGAGTACGGAAACACCGCTAATCGCTGCTGCAGCACAACACAGGAGAAGGAGAGGGCATGAGCTTGCCAAGTGCTGCCGCAAAGTCTGCATGCAGCCAACTCACCTACGCAGGACTGCAGCTGTTGAGTGTGCCCACAAATGGGCCGTACTCCAAGACGCCGCACACTTTCTCTCCACTGGGCGAATAAGTCTTATACAGGCCTACGGGGCCTCACTGCTGAAAACACTGCAGTGATATGACACTTTTGACTGTATTCGAAGAGTCAAAGTGGACTCTTGAGACAAGGCCTACTAATGAGAATGCCCCAGATGAGGCCACCAGTGAATGGGAAATAACCCTGATCACACTATAAGGAACGGGTGGGACAGGTACTGGCCAATGAAACACTACAGCCCCAACCTCAAGGGAGAAACGTGTTGTGGTCTGTGAATGCCCTAACCATCTTTTGCAGGAGTAGACTTAGGAATAAAATACTTCTTTTGGTTAGAAAAGTATATTGCCAGTAAAGGGTTCTGGTGACAACATAAACTATGAGGTCAAAGGATGAGTGGTCTATACATTTTACCCGATACCCGCTATGTATTTTTTTTAATATTACATGATTTTGTTCATTTTAGTTCTTTTTTTAAAGATCGTTTATTGCCATTTTCAGGTTTAATACTGATTGTTTGCCTGAGACTGCAGAAATGTCTGTCAGTGTTTTGAGAAATATACCTATTGCTATGGAATAGATGTGTTATTTAAAAATGTGTTTCAATGCAACAGTGTATGCTATTGGAAGTCTGTAAATGTAAAGCAGAATTTTAAGCAAATTGCAGATATGAACTGTGAAATGGGCGTTTCTTTCGTAGTCCATCAACATTATAGGGTAGGTATAACAAGACTGAAAATAGGAAAATAAAGAAACATATAGGAGAGTATATTTAACATTTTGCTGTTACAGTGTATTTCCACCTTCCCCCCCCCAAATGGGGACGATTTGTAGCTAGATTTTTCTATCAAGGACCGGTGTGTACAGGCGAGCTTGTCAGGTGTAATATTCAACGTGCAGGACATTAAACAAATAATACATACATAAATGCAACTGTGGTGCAAACAGGTGGCTTTCAAAGATTATGTTAACTCACTAGACAGTGGAATGCCTATTCTCTTTACAAATATATCAGTTGAGTGTGCAGGGAATTTGTGTACTAAAGAGCAGAGCCCATGTAAGGAGTGCACTGGAGGGTGGAGTGCTATTTATCACACCTCTTAAAAATGTTTAATATGGAGCCTAACATGTAAAATTGGACACTTTCAGCACGAAAATCTGCATATTCTGTAATTACAGTGCATTTTTCTAAGTATCAGCAGGTTTGACCTACCATTATATACCAAGGGAAAAATGAGACAGTGTGGACTTTACCGCAACCAGGAATTTCTGGGTGCAGTAAATTCTGCACCACTGTTAATTCTGAATACTGCACTAGCAGGGGTTTCCACAGGGGTCGGAAGGTTCTGACCTGTCCATGATCAGGGATTTTATTACCACAACCTCATATCCTGCTAAATCTGTCAGATACCCAGTGGTAAGTGGTTTAATCTATCCAACCAATTTATTTTGACCTACTCCTCATGTATGGCAGTCTCACCCATACATCCTGAAGGATAAGCCCTCTTCAGTTTTCCATTATCTCAGATGTTCAGACTTATGGTACACAGTCCTTAAAGAGGACTCTCCCTCCCCTGTGTGTGTACTAATGTACAACATCTAAACACATTTGGCTTTCACAACTACTCTCTACTTTGAGTGAAGGTCTCATTCATGTGCCCTGGAATTTACATCATACCCTCCCCAATGTGTCTAGTGACCTCAACTATATATAGCTGGATTTTCTAGATACTTGCGTGTGTGTGTGTGTGTCAAGCTCTTCTACTTTAACCCTAAGTGAGCTGGCCTCGCCTATATTTCAAGCTGGCAGATATTAACATTTGTTATATGGTACTTCTACTGAAACACTTGAGCTTTAGGTAGGACAGGTCTTTTCAGTCTCAGACATAGCAGCAATTGAAAATAGCCTTTGAAAAGAGATCCTGATAGCTGTGTGTTTGAGTCCTAAACTTTACAGGCAACAACAATGTTTGATTGACGTCACTGATGCAGTCCCTGTTTAAATTTCATGTTTTACTTTATCTTACATTCTCTAAACGTATTGCCTTTTACCAGATGTTGTGTTTCTGTAGCTGTTTTATGTGACTTATGAGTCTTATAAAGTGCACACTCTGAACTGAGTCAAACGAAAGGTCAAACTTTCAACAGGCCTCAACCCAGTGACCTGGAACTTATGCCAGTCTTCGCACACAATCACTCCATCAACAAGATCAATTACACTCCAAGCCTGAGTCAACAGCTGGGCAAATCAGATAGCTCGGAAGAAAGAACGTGAGGAAGCTTCCTGAGACACAATAGCACAAAAGGGAAAAGAAATCGAGCAGAAACAGAGTCCTAGCAATAACAGCTCAAAAAGTTCAGTAGTGGCAAAAGGGAACAAAATTTGGAGTCAAACAAACACACAAATCAGTATGCCTGAGAACCCCAACAAGAGTCCCCTGCAATCAGCAAAAGAACCACAGTGCTGGACAGCAGGGTCCAGTGTGGGAAGCACTACTCCTAAAACAGGTTAATGTAATGTAATTATTCAACAGGACGGCGAGGAAGGCCGAAGAGGGCCAAAAGGTAAAGCAAGGTTTGAGGCGGCCAAAAATAGCTTTTCTCCAGCAAGAACACCATAGAAGAAGAAAAGGAATTCTCCGACGTAACACAAGAGTAGTGGAACCAGCTTTTCACCTCATATGTAGCAGAGAAAGATCACGACCAGGAGAGCACCACTGAGAAAACTGTGGTTACGTCTAGGATACAGTTCTCTGGAAAAACGACAAATCAATAAGGCCAGTCTAACAATGGCACCTGGCCTTCCATGCTGAAGACCATCCAATCAACAGTCGATGCCCTGGTGTACCACTCAATGAAGATGGATGTTCAAAATTGAGATACTGAACACTGTGGCTGACATTGGCGGCAAAATTGCTGATCTGACTAAGTTAATCAAAAAAAGCTCAAGACGAAACAATGGAACTCATGCCGAGATGCACCCCAGTTCTGGAGACGCTGAGCACACTACCAGAGTTCCTGGGGGAAATCATTGAGGACTTAAAAGCGAGCCACAAGCCAAAAGCAAGAGCAGGTACCCCCATGGCAGGAACAAGAAGTTCTTAGTAGGGAAGCACAGAAAATTGAACAAACAAACCTCACAGTGGACGGACCTGCACAGACACCACAAGTTCAACTAGGACTCTAACAACTCCACCAAGGTAGGCTAATGCAGCAAAGAAGGGGCTGGGGTCAAAAACGGACCATCCCCAGAGGAAGTAAAAAATAAATAAAAAAAAAATAAAAAAGGGGGGGGGGGAGGACGAATATGTGCAAAATAATCACCAACTGAAGGAGCCTATCATGGTACCTCAACAGGGTACAAAACTAAATCTGAACAAGGCCAAAAATGGAAATCACAGAACAAAAATTTCCCCAAAACTAACTGGCTACAGAACTATGCCATTTGTGGCAAGGCAGGTCATACGCCAGGAGGACATGATGGAGACTCCCCTCTAGCACATGATGCAGCATCTGAACAAGTCATCAAGGGAATTCAACCATTTCAGTTACCATAGTTAGACTCTGAGACCCAAAGGGCCCCCACCATGGACACCTCCGTGCTTCTGGCTCAACCCCCAGAGATTCATAGAGCAAACAGTCCAGCAATGGCCTTCCGGAACCTGACAACTGTCTTCTTGCTCTAAAAAACAATCAATGCAGGACACCATACACACCTACCTTGGGCCCAGGCCATCTGCCGCCGTTCAGAGGCAACTCAAACTCAGGAATGGCAAATGTCTCCCCACTCATTCTGGAAACAATGAGCCTGGATAGTACCCACCTCATAAAAAATAATGTTTCTAAACACCATGGTAGGGTACAGCATTTCTCATATGCTCCAGGACCAAGGGGAATCACATGTCCAACAGCAGAACAAAATAATTGACAAGGTACCTGTCATCAAGGGAGGTAATAATGAATCTCCCTTGCTCGATTTACTCCACATTGCCCATAGGCAATCATCCCTACATAGATTCTCTTAATACAAGTTCATCCAAGCTCCACCAACCAACAATAGGCCTAAAGCCTTTTGGAGTCATAACCAACTCAAAGCCACCAGACAGGGAGTCAAAAAAGAATCTCAAAAAAGGGTACCAAGTGTAACCCGGTTTCACCCAAAATACTGCTGAATAGGAAATGAAGACATTTTAAATCGAGGGAATATATTCCGGCTGCTGCAGCAGATTCCCTTACTAATAAGGAGTCAACTGTGGCGAAATCGTGTCTGTTTAATTCATTAGCCCAGCACCAGGACACTACAGTGACTCAACTAAGGTCACTTAGAAATCTACAGAAACAGCTCAGAAAGTCCTAAAAGAAAACAAACAATTCATGGAATTGGGGGTGGAGGGGAGCGGGTCATAGTGGAAACTTTCTTCGAACTAGGGTACCCTCACCCTCTGAGGTGGTATATAGATGCTTAGACGAGAACATGAAATCCTCACTGGCGCCCTATTCGATACTCAGAAATGCTAAAGGGGCATTGCCTCAGAAACCAAACAAAGTAACACGTTCGGCACTAAATATCCACTCAGTTACCCAACAGAGAAAGGAGCCCCATAGGAACAATAGGGGGTAGGCCTCAGGAACAATCAACAGGTCCTAAATGGCCACTTCAACGGGGACATTCCACCAGCCCTCTCCTTTTACTCAACAAAGGGAAGTTCACTGAGTAATTATACACGGACATCCCTTCCCCTGTGGGAGGCATTCACTGATACCTTTACTAAACAGTTTGTTACAAGAGTGAACCCAGCTAGGAGACAACTTGAACCTATATCTTAACAGTACAAAATAAAAAATAAGCCTGGCATTAAGAAACAACTAAAGTGGAAGGTTAATAAGGCCCTCCGAGCAGCTCGCAGGTCCCACATAAAGAACCACACATCGTTACCCTAAAGGCAGCTGAACAATCATTTAAAGGAGCAATTTGGGACATTAAGAGGTAAAACACAGAGACTTTCTGGGCCAAACTTATCTGGGACATCAAGTATCATAATGCTTAACATCTTCTGGAAAACGGTGAACACTTTAAAAAAAAAAAACAGATTGTTGCAGGTTGGGTTCCAGCATCTCAGAAGAAGTCTGGGTTGCCTACCTAGAAGCCCACTTCAACTCGCAAACATCTGGGGCTGACCTGCCCGAGAGAATCACCTTGGCTACAGAACTGATGCTGGCCTCAGGCAATTTATCCACTGGGTGCAGTCGCTGAAGACGTACGTTGGCAGATTACAAAGGGTGTATCACAGGGACTCCAGGCCCAAATGGTATTCCCCAAGCAATCTATCAAACAGACCGGACAAAGTGGGCAGAGGCAATGATGCCACTTTTTAATCATGCCCTACTGGGAGCAATGATTCCAACCCTATGGAGAGGTTCAATTATCTCCCTATCTACAAAGGAGGCAACAAACTTGAACAGGGAACTATAGACTAATAACCCTCATCGATAACGAGGCAAAATATTACACCAGGATCCTTCTGGAACATCTCTGTGATTGGGCCAGCTCAAATTCAATTATTCCTCCTAATCAAACAGGCTTCAAAAGCAGAACCGGAATTTGACTAACCAAATGGCTCTTTCTCTCATCTCCGATTTCTCCCAAATTTCAGAGCTGCCCCTCTATCTTTGTTACATTGACTATCACGCTGCCTTTGACTGTGTGAACAGTCAAAGGCTCTGGAAATGGTTAAAAAGCTGGCACATCCAGACTCCTTTTGAAGGCGATCGAAAAACTTTATTCCAATACATGGGTTAGAATTAAGCTGGGGAGTGAAGCAAACTTATTAAGGGCCATTCCAACAACAAGCAGCCTCAGACAGGGGTGTGTCTTGGCACCCACTCTAACTTATTCCTGGCAGATTTACCTCCAGCCGTGTCCACTGTGAATTTGCATGCTACAAACTAGGCTCAATACAACTATCAAACCTTCTCTATGCAGACGACCTGGTGCTGCCAAGTCACACCAGGGTCGACATGCAGCGCCTTTCTGGGAGCCACTCATGCATACTCCTTGGCAAATGGATTGAAAATAAACAGCAACAGAATAAAACCATGATTCAGGTCAGGAGCAAGCCTGACAGGCAAGCTAGCTGCTATCTCGAAGGGAATAAGATAGAGGAAGCAAAAGAACATAAGTACCTCAGACTTTTATTTGATAAGAATGGCTCATTCAAACCACACAAGGTGGAAACTAAAAGTAAAGGGTTAGCCCTGGCGGGTGGCCTCACAGCTATTTTCAGACATTTAAACGGACAATCGTTCACCCCAATATAGGAAATCAGCAGGGCAAAAGTGGTTCCAACTCTAGCTTACGGCAGTGAGGCACTTCTGGGTAGAGACACAATAATACGAATCTTTAGGCAAATCTTCTAGCTCCCCTGTCAATACATCACTGGCCCAAATCAGGCTGGAACTTGGGCTAACTAAACAGTCCCACACCAGGTGTGCAGCCTTTGCCATTTTCTGCCCCAAGCTAATCTGCTGGGGAAAATTCAATCAACTACCACATTTGGGGGGAAATCTCTAATACATTGCGTTCACCAGTGCGAGATTATCTTGATGAATCAATTGACCTGTTAGGACTAGCAGATGTATGGCGGGCAGCTGTAAGTCAAGACATTTCCAAAAGAGCAGTCAACAAAATAACAAAAACAATATCCTCACTAGAAGACAGGGCAACCCTAGTAAAAACACTCCCATGCTCGGTCAGTACTAAGCAGCTACAAGATCTTGAAGCCGCAGCAATATCTGGGGGAATGTCCTAAACTGCAAGCTAAAAAGAAAATACCTAAAAATCTGCCTAGGTATTTTGCCCTCCCACATGCTTAATAAGCTCTGATTGAGGGCAGAAGGGAAAATGACCTGTTGCTTATGTGGCACTGCGACTGAGTATCTGGTGCATATTATCTGCCTCTGTAAATCTACTTTACGTCAATGGTGTCAATGGCTGCTTCCTCTTTGGAACCAGATAGGGGTGAGCACTTGCAGGCAAGCCATATTTGTCTGCATCAAGGCAGCAAACCAGAAAATAATCTCCTGAACTGTAAAAAATTTCCAAGGGGTTGAGGGGGCAATGAAGAAGATACTAGGCACTTAACTGCCAATCGGCAACAAACTTAGACCCTCATTATAAGTTTTGGCAGTTGAGAAAGTACAGCTTCTAGACAAAGGAAGTAAACGTTCACAACACCAGCAGCCTGGCGATGATAACAGGAACCAGCTTTATTTTTAGTATCTATACATCAAAGCCCTATACCAGCCTGCAAGCCGGTCTCCTTCTGCCAACTGTCCTCCTCTCCTCACCATACATTCTCAACTCCCACAACATTCTAAGAACACGTTACTTGGATACTCATACCCAAGGACACGATTCCAGCAACGCCTACGACGTTGCTCAGTTACCACAGCGGTCCCATCACAATAACGTCACTCGGGGGAAGGACGCCAGCACCATGGCTGAGGTGCCTACCATGTGTATTACAATGTTCCCGCCAGGCTGACAGGCAGGAACATTGCAATACACTTTCCTGCTGATCAGTCAGGGTAGGGGGGGGGGTATACAGTGCTAAGATATAGCTCTCAGATCCCTTAAGGGAGCCGAGTGCTATATTGTAGCACAGAGGTAGACGTCCAGCAGCTTCGGAATGCGCATTGGCTGCAAAGCAGACAGTGCGCATTCCGATGGTGCTGGGCAGGGGCACCCCCTGCACTTGTTCTCCACCAGCCTTTTCATGGTGGGCAAATCACCATGAAAAGGCTGGGGGAGATCAAGGTTGTAATCAGCCAGGCAGCACCAACCCTTCAGGAACAATGTTCCTGGCGGGGCCCGGCGGTGCCCTGGTGGGTCAGCCTGCCAGGGTCATAATTGGGCAGTCCAACCGCCCAAAATGCGGCGGTATCACTGTCAACATGAGTGTGGCGGTCCTCGGACTGTCACACTCGTAATGAGGGCCCTAAGTTACACCTCGCCATGTAAAGAAAGTCTGTGCGTATTTTTTTTTATTAATTTCTGTTCTCTTGCATTTGCACTTTACCTACATCTATGACTATATACAAACCGTAGCCCTTAATTCGCACTAGCACTTTACATACTGTAATGATTTTAACTATCCAAACAAAGACTGATATGATTTGAGTTAGCATCAAGGACAATCACTAAAGAGTCCACGGATTGCATCTTACCTTGTGTAGATTTGTATTAATAAGGTTATTTACTGAAGTGACCTCATGTTTCAGCATGTCCTTGTCCTTTTAATCTGACTGCATACTAGCTAACATGGTGTTCTTATATCATGTAAAGGTTTGAATTAACTATAAGATGATTAATAAACTTTACTTAACACTCGTCAATTTTATGCTTGTCTTTGACCCTGTACAGCTCTCTGCTGCCTTTTGACTTAGTTTGAGCTACAGAAATGCCATATATATATATATATATATACACACACAGATCATACTAAGGTTTTTATGCAATCCCCTATTTTCAGAAATGAAACACTTAATTCTAATGATTCACAATAAAACTGTTACGGTTACGCATTTATCTGACGCACCTACCAAGCACTGGCAAAGCCCATAGATCTGGGTTGATTTAAGCGTATGCTTGTTGTTGCCTAATAAATCTGGGTGCAATAATATACAACTCACAGAGAGGAACCTAAACGCAAGTCTGATGACATATTGTGTGAAGCGCAGGATTTTAGTTCACATGATTTTGAGCCTCACCCTTAATTACGAAGGCCATCCTCTTAAACAGGATTCCTAGTTAAGGGTCTTTGGCCATGACCCCTCCAAAGATCCCATCCCCACAACGTTTTACATCCCACTGAAAGCACTGCCCCATCTTCAAAAACAGTAATTTACGGACAATGACCCTACCCATATGACCAGGTGAGTATCCCAGCACCATTCTATGACGTTCCACATACCATAATCACTGAACTAACAGTGTCATTTATATGACAAGGACTACGTCTTATAACTCGAATCCTGTGCAGAATGTTTTGCTATGTCCTCACTGTGTCCAAGATTACCCTAAACCCGAAAGTTAGTAGCACTCCATATGTACACTGCAGCTGGCTGTCCTCAATTTTCCACTGTCTCCAATGTTAAATGGCCTCTCCTTCTCATCCCACTAGTGTGCTCCAATCACCTCACTCAATTTCGTGTAGGCGCTACCCGCGTTTTCCCTCTTTTTGCCCGTGACAAAACTAAGTGCATCCCTAGATTTTAATGGAGTCACCCGCTTTTCAAACCTAAATGATCGGCTAAAAAGAATGTACTCTCCCTATAAGAGGCGAGCGTTTACG
Source organism: Pleurodeles waltl (assembly GCF_031143425.1). Classification (NCBI taxonomy): domain Eukaryota; kingdom Metazoa; phylum Chordata; class Amphibia; order Caudata; family Salamandridae; genus Pleurodeles; species Pleurodeles waltl. The sequence goes on from NC_090448.1 coordinate 699,221,469, forward strand.
ATATGCGGTATTCTTACCCAAATGTCCAGTTGGATATCTCGTAAACTCCCCTGACCCTGGTACAGGTCTAAGCTCAGCTGGTCCAAGCTGAGCCGCTCCTGCAGGAAGTGGCCCAGGTAATGCTGCAGAAGGTAACGGCTGGCGCGTTTTTTGATAGACGCGGACCATGGGAAAAACCAGCTGGACATGGTAAGAGTTCAGAAGGCACATAGCCCTGATCAAAAAGGTACCAGCTTTCAATTCCTTTTCTATTTTCCTCTTGGAAGAGGGAGGTGCCGAAATGACGTCACCTGCAGCGACGTTAATCGCACGAAACTGACAGCGCAATACACATAGAAATGGGACAGGAGAACATGATGTTAGGTCGGTTTGCCATCTTGAAATGTAACCGCTGTTTTCACTTTGAAGGGAGCGGACTTCGTCCATTTAATTACTTGTGCAATTTTATATAGGAGGGCCAGTACCTAAAGATGTTAGAGCGCCTCACAAACTTGAGAACTATGTGTTACTATACATGCCGAAATTTGCAAAGCAAGGGATATTTCAAAAAATGAGGGAAGAGGGGGCTTGATATACTTTCCACATTGACTTGTATTGAAGTGGTGACTATTTCAAGCGAGAGAATGCAAACGGAAAGCCATTTTTAGGGGCGAGCGCAAAGTGCTACGTCCCTCTTTTAATCTCCCTTTAGTGTAGTGATCTCCAAACTTTTTAATGTCGCGCCCCCCCTAGTTGAAAAATAAAAACCATTGGCCTCCCCCTCAGAATTTTTCACAATTATTTTTCAAAGCTGACAATGTTTACGTATGTCTAGACTTATTTAAACATTGCAGTTAAGTACTGTTACCTTTTTAAAAATGAAATAACATGTTTCTGCTCAAAACAAAGCCCTTTTATCTCTATAATGCTACTTTTGGTCAGTGCCTTGTGCCCCCCCCCCCATCATTTGGGGCCTCCCTAGGGGGGCCCGCCCCCCAGTTTGCAGACCCCTGCTTTAGGGGGATTTTAACCACACCCATGTTACGTCAGTCACTTTCATTGGTTCGTGGGCTTGCCTTTTAAAATCTGCTTGTTTCCATTCGTGAAAGGCATGCATAGGTCATACCTTTTCCAGAGTTTAGCCCTCCTCCAGAGCACTGGTAAACTACAGGAAACCTACGAGGCTCTATGTTTTCCGTATGGTTTCTGGACTACTTTTTCTCTTTAGTCCGCAGCGCGATCGCGCTGTGTTTTACACAGCACTATCACTCTCGTTTTTTTTGTTTTTAATTTAATGTGGCAAGAAAAGTCCAATTAGGCGTTTACAATGCTAATAGCTCTAACTCGATGTAATGTGAGACCCACTGCATGCAAATGCTTGTTGGCTTTAAAATCGTGAGTCTCCGACCTCAATAGGTAAGGTCTGTTGGCCTTGTTAATGCAAATGTCTTGATTAGAATTTTTTATGAATGTTTATGTATTTTGAATAATGAAAATTGTAGAAAATGACTAACTTAGAAAAATAATGTGCATGTTTGAAACTGTGACCTCAGAGAGTGGTCACCAAGATTCACAAATAATATCAAAAGAGCAACTAATATTGTGAAATGCTAAAAACGTATTAAAATAATGTATCAGAATGTCATATTGAGAGATATAACTTATGTTTGCATTATATTCTAGAGCTTAACTTAGCCAAAGTCGTGGCCTAGTTTTGCCAGGCCTCATGTAGAAGCTGAATATTAATGTTCAATGTAAGACACTGACAGGCTGAACTAACTGTGAACTGCTCATTGTTTTAGAAAAACTGCTTAGCTGAAAACCTTTGTGTGAAGCGACGGACAGGAGATGATGGAATAAAAATGTAGCAGAAAGTGTGAAAAGCATACTGAGTGTACTTTCCCAGGACTTGAACAATACAGACACTGACTGGAGAAGAAGATGCAACATTTTCGATACCTGACGAGTCGGACCATGAGAACATCGTAAAGTGAACCAATCAACTACATGGGTACTGTGTAATATTAGAATTCAGAGATTTGAATTACGACAGTTATTGGATCAAATAAAATTGTGTGATTAATTGACCAATTAGGAATTGGGGGATAGTCTGGATGACATTAATATAACAACGTGACAGAGGGAAAAGACTTCAGACCTTATTCTGAAATTGATGTGATATTAAGGAGAAGAGACACAAGATTCTGTTATTGGGCTCATACTCTCTAAGAGGAGAGCCTGATGCGATGCTGATCGATTGATGGCCTGGAGACGAAGATTGACTTTGTTGCTGATCCATACCGTGGATAGGTAGCTATGACAATGTGACTGAATACCTTTTGTGCCTTTTCTTTCTAGGTACCAACTGCACTGTCTAATAGTTTTCCTTTTAGCCAGATGTTTACAAATTCATGTTCTAAACTGTTTGCGCATGAAGTCCCACATGCTAATGCTAATCTGGGTTAGATGAGGTTCCTATTCTAAGACGTTGACATATACAGTGACAAATGATTGACAGACTGATTTGCTGAACTCTGCTACTCATGTTGACGTATTCACATTTGATTCATATGTTGACTTATGTTAATGCTTTAGAACGTATTCTGTCTCAAGTTTTGATTAGATTATGTTATTGGTGGTTACTAATGAATTAATCTTGATTTGATTCAAATAAAGTTTGAAATAATCTCATGATTTAGTATTGTTAATAATGGGGAAATAGAATTTCAAAAATGTATATTGAGTTGTGGTTATTCTTGACTGAAAGGTCATGGTATGATGTTATTGACTGCTGATTAATGATTAGCTTAATATTTATTGATTTTTGTGTATTGATTATTGAGAAACATTGGTCACACCGTAGCTAGGATACTCCATGTGAATCAAAAGGTTCATCGACCTGTGCGCATCCTCTTGTAAGTTTACTTATTAAGGACCAGGCGCGCTAACAGTCTGTATAAAGTTAAATAACTTACAGATGTCGAGTAGCGATGTGCAAACTGCATACATGCCAGAGGAGACTCCCGATTTTTAAAGCTAAAAATGGCTGTATTATACCTTTTTCCCACCTGAAATAACCCCATCTCAATACAAGTCAATGGAGAAAATGAAATCATTAAAAACTAAACTAAATATTTTTGAAGCCTCCCTCTTTTCTAAATGTTAGCATGTATGAAAATGGTATGATAGGACCAGAACATTACATCAGTGCAAGTACCAGGCATCAGGCGCTCGACTAATGCATTTTAGTGTTGATGTCCGCATCATCACACTTAGGTGAATTAGTCACACATTTGTAGCTCACCCCAAACCATCCAAGGTGCGCTACGAGGGGATGCAAAGAGTGTGCCTGCAGTAAGTGCATTATCAACAAAAGTGTATTTGATATGATCTCTGGGCGCCCCGGTGGTCGGAAATTAGTAAAGCACCTGTAGAGTCTTGTATGATTTAGAACTGAACCTTTCTGACTCTCAGAGGACTCCGTGTCAGTGTGAGGTAATCACTAGAATAAAATGTAAGGAAAGCTTGGATTAGAATGTTGGAGTTCACAGCTACATGAAGAGGAATAAAGATGTGTGATTTACAGCTGTGTGTGTGACCTAGTCATTCAGCAGATACCAAACTGGGGAAGACACTCCCGCTGGTGACCAGATAGGGGATAAGTAACCCAAAGAAGAAAATGTTCTTCTGGAGAGTTCGCCGTGGTCTGAACAAACTGCTTGTGCGTGCCACATGTGCCTTCCTAACAGTACTGAGTCAACGGTTGACGTATGTGGAGTCAAAGCGCAACTCCAGCGGGTGTGAAGCGTGTGAACACCTACTGTGTTGCTACACAAGGATGTAAACTTTGCAAGGGCTACACAATAAAATGACCAGGAAGCAAAGCGATCCTTTTCAGAGGAGAGATCCGAATCAAATCTTACACAGGGAGATGCCATGAACTGACGAATGGTTGCGTCCCCGTCTTGGCAAGCAAGACTGATAATAGTCATTATAGGGGTTTATGAAGGGCCCAGTGATGGTCTTGGAAATAACTACTCAATTCTCACTTTATGACATCAACTATTGATGACGAAGGATTGGCCTATTCCTGTGAAAACAGAGAACAAGTATGCAGTAGCTGTTTTCCTCTTGACCTCACTTTGTTTTTTATCATGGTTGGAACTCCTAGCCTGTGCCCTGAAGAAGGTGGGTCGTGGGCTGACCACCATACACCGAAACGCACAACAGCATTAGCGTTTCTACCTCTCTGACAGGATAATCAAATCAAATCAAATCATTAACATTTATAAAGCGCGCTACTCACCCGTGCGGGTCTCAAGGCGCTAGGGGAAAAGGGGGGGTTATCGCTGCTCGAACCGCCAGGTCTTTAGGAGTCTCCGGAAAGCGGAGTGGTCCTGGGTGGTCCTGAGGCTGGTGGGGAAGGCGTTCCAGGTCTTGGCCGCCAGGAAGGAGAAAGATCTCCCACCCGCCTTGGAGCGGCAGATGCGAGGGACAGCAGCGAGTGCAAGGCCAGAGGAGCGGAGGAGGCGGGTGGGGACGTAGAAGCTGAGGCGTCTGTTGAGGTATTCCGGTCCCTTGTCGTGGAGGGCTTTGTGTGCGTGGGTGAGAAGTCGGAAGGTGATCCTTTTGCTGACTGGGAGCCAATGCAGGTGTCTCAGGTGTGCAGAGATGTGGCTGCTGCGGGGTACGTCGAGGATGAGGCGGGCCGAGGCGTTTTGAATGCGTTGCAGGCGATTTTGGAGTTTGGCTGTGGTCCCGGCATAGAGGGTGTTGCCGTAGTCCAGGCGGCTCGTGACGAGGGCGTGGGTCACGGTTTTTCTGGTGTCGGCGGGGATCCAGCGGAAGATCTTGTAGAGCATGCGGAGGGTGAGGAAGCAGGCGGAGGACACGGCGTTGACTTGCTTGGTCATGGTGAGAAGAGGGTTGTAGGAGGCTGGACTGGCTTGTAGTGAGTACCAAGGGGTACTTGCACCTTGCACCAGGCCCAGTTATCCCTTATTAGTGTATAGGGTGTCTAGCAGCTTAGGCTGATAGATAATGGTAGCTTAGCAAAGCAGCTCAGGCTGAACTAGGAGACGTGTGAAGCTACTACAGTACCACTTAGTGTCATATGCACAATATCATAAGAAAACACAATACACAGTTATACTAAAAATAAAGGTACTTTATTTTTATGACAATATGCCAAAGTATCTTAGAGTGTACCCTCAGTGAGAGGATAGGAAATATACACAAGATATATATACACAATAGCAAAAATATGCAGTATAGTCTTAGAAAACAGTGCAAACAATGTATAGTTACAATAGGATGCAATGGGGAAACATAGGGATAGGGGCAACACAAACCATATACTCCAGAAGTGGAATGCGAACCACGAATGGACCCCAAACCTATGTGACCTTGTAGAGGGTCGCTGGGACTATTAGAAAATAGTGAGAGTTAGAAAAATAACCCTCCCCAAGACCCTGAAAAGTGAGTGCAAAGTGCACCGAAGTTCCCCTAAGGACAAAATAGTCGTGTTAGAGGGAGAATGCAAGGAAAACACAAATCAGCAATGCAACAACGATGGATTCCTGTCTGAAGGTACCTGTGGAGCAAGGGGACCAAGTCCAAAAGTCACAAGCAGCTCGGAGATGGGCAGATGCCCAAGAAATGCCAGCGGTTGGTGCAAAGAAGCTCTTACTAGGCTGAAGAACTGTGAATACTGCAGGAACGACAAGGGCTAGAGACTTCCCCTTTGGAGGATGGATCCCCCACGCCTTGGAGAGTCGTGCAGAAGTGTTTTCCCGCCGGATGGACGCCAACAAGCCTTGCTACACGCAAATCGTGCGTTTGGCGTTTTTGGACGCTGCTGGGGCCCAGGAGGGACCAGAAGTTCGCAAATTGGACCTGCAGAGAGAGGGGACGTCGAGCAAGACAAAGAGCCCTCACTGAAGCAGGCAGCACCCGGAGAAGTGCCAGAAACAGGCACTACGAGGATGCGTGAAACGGTGCTCGCCGAAGTTGCACAAAGGAGTCCCACGTCGCCGAAGACCAACTTAGAAAGTCGTGCAATGCAGGTTAGAGTGCCGTGGACCCTGGCTTGGCGGTGCACGAAGGATTTCCGCCGGAAGTGCACAGGGGCCGGAGAAGCTTGCAAAGTCGCGGTTCCCAGCAATGCAGCCCAGCGAGGTGAGGCAAGGACTTACCTCCACCAAACTTGGGCTGAAGAGTCACTGGACTGTGGGGGTCACTTGGACGGTGTCGCTGGATTCGAGGGACCTCGCTCGTCGTGCTGAGAGGAGACCCAAGGGACCGGTAATGCAGCTTTTTGGTGCCTGCGGTTGCAGGGGGAAGATTCCGTCGACCCACGGGAGATTTCTTCGGAGCTTCTGGTGCAGAGAGGAGGCAGACTACCCCCACAGCATGCACAAGCAGGAAAACAGTCGAGAAGGCGGCAGGATCAGCGTTACAGAGTTGCAGTAGTCGTCTTTGCTACTATGTTGCAGGTTTGCAGGCTTCCAGCGCGGTCAGCGGTCGATTCCTTATCAGAAGGTGAAGAGGGAGATGCAGAGGAACTCGGCTGAGCTCATGCATTCGTTATCTAAAGTTTCCCCAGAGACAGAGACCCTAAATAGCCAGAAAAGAGGGTTTGGCTACCTAGGAGAGAGGAAAGGCTACTAACACCTGAAGGAGCCTATCACAAGGAGTCTCTGACGTCACCTGGTGGCACTGGCCACTCAGAGCAGTCCAGTGTGCCAGCAACACCTCTGTTTCCAAGATGGCAGAGGTCTGGAGCACACTGGAGGAGCTCTGGACACCTCCCAGGGGAGGTGCAGGTCAGGGGAGTGGTCACTCCCCTTTCCTTTGTCCAGTTTCGCGCCAGAGCAGGGGCTAAGGGGTCCCTGAACCGGTGTAGACTGGCTTATGCAGAATTGGGCACATCTGTGCCCAACAAAGCATTTCCAGAGGCTGGGGGAGGCTACTCCTCCCCTGCCTTCACACCATTTTCCAAAGGGAGAGGGTGTCACACCCTCTCTCAGAGGAAGTTCTTTGTTCTGCCATCCTGGGCCAGGCCTGGCTGGACCCCAGGAGGGCAGCTGCCTGTCTGAGGGGTTGGCAGCAGCAGCAGCTGCAGAGAAACCCCAGGAAGGGCAGTCTGGCAGTACCAGGGTCTGTGCTACAGACCACTGGGATCATGGAATTGTACCAACAATGCCAGGATGGCATAGAGGGGGCAATTCCATGATCATAGACATGTTACATGGCCATATTCGGAGTTACCATGGTGAAGCTACATATAGGTAGTGACCTATATGTAGTGCACGCGTGTAATGGTGTCCCCGCACTCACAAAGTTCAGTGAATTGGCTCTGAACAATGTGGGGGCACCTTGGCTAGTGCCAGGGTGCCCTCACACTAAGTAACTTGGCACCTAACCTTTACCAGGTAAAGGTTAGACATATAGGTGACTTATAAGTTACTTAAGTGCAGTGTAAAATGGCTGTGAAATAACGTGGACGTTATTTCACTCAGGCTGCAGTGGCAGGCCTGTGTAAGAATGGTCAGAGCTCCCTATGGGTGGCAAAAGAAATGCTGCAGCCCATAGGGATCTCCTGGAACCCCAATACCCTGGGTACCTCAGTACCATATACTAGGGAATTATAAGGGTGTTCCAGTAAGCCAATGTAAATTGGTAAAATTGGTCACTAGCCTGTTAGTGACAATTTAGAAAGAAATGAGAGAGCATAACCACTGAGGTTCTGATTAGCAGAGCCTCAGTGAGACAGTTAGTCACTACACAGGTAACACATTCAGGCACACTTATGAGCACTGGGGCCCTGGGTTACCAGGGTCCCAGTGACACATACAACTAAAACAACATATATACAGTGAAAAATGGGGGTAACATGCCAGGCAAGATGGTACTTTCCTACACAACCCCCCCCCAAACGAAGGACAATAAGACTAGCCATTACCTGATGAGTCTTCATTGTCTAAGTGGAAATATCTGGAGAGTCCATCTGCATTGGAGTGGCTACTCCCAGGTCTATGTTCCACTGTATAGTCCATTCCCTGTAGGGATATGGACCACCTCAACAATTTAGGATTTTCACCTTTCATTTGTTTTAGCCAAAGTAGAGGTTTGTGGTCTGTCTGAACAATGAAGTGAGTGCCAAACAGGTATGGCCTCAACTTCTTCAGAGCCCAGACCACAGCAAAGGCCTCCCTCTCAATGGCAGACCAACGCTTTTCTCTAGGGGTCAACCTTCTACTAATAAAAGCAACAGGTTGATCCTGGCCCTCAGAATTAAGTTGTGATAGGACTGCCCCTCCTCCTAATTCAGATGCATCAGTCTGGACATAGAATTTTTTAGAGTAACAAGGGCTTTTCAGGACAGGTGCAGAGCACATGGCCTGCTTCAGCTCCTCAAAAGCTTTCTGACAGTTTGCTGTCCATAATACCTTTTTAGGCATTTTCTTGGATGTGAGGTCATTAAGAGGGGCTGCAATGGAGCCATAGTTCTTAATGAACCTCCTGTAATACCCAGTGAGGCCTAGGAAGGCTCTCACCTGAGTCTGAGTGGTAGGGGGAACCCAATCAATAATTGTTTGGATTTTCCCCTGAAGTGGTGCAATCTGTTCCCCACCAACAAGGTGTCCCAGATAAACCACCTTACCCTGCCCTATCTGGCACTTTGAAGCCTTGATAGTGAGGCCTGCCTTTTGCAGAGCCTCCAAAACTTTCCATAGGTGGACCAGGTGATCATCCCAGCTGGAGCTAAAGACAGCTATATCATCCAAATATGCTGCACTGAAAGCTTCCAGCCCTTGCAGGACTGTGTTCACCAACCTCTGAAAAGTGGCAGGTGCATTTTTCAGACCAAAAGGCATTACAGTAAACTGGTAATGTCCTCCAATGGTAGAAAATGCAGTCTTAGATTTAGCATCTTCTGACAATTTGATCTGCCAATACCCTGCAGTCAAATCAAAAGTGCTTAGATACTTGGCAGATGCCAGTGTATCTATGAGCTCATCTGCCCTGGGTATAGGGTGAGCATCAGTTTTGGTTACCAAGTTGAGACCTCTATAGTCGACACAAAACCTCATTTCCTTCTTTCCATCTTTAGAATTGGGTTTTGGTACCAGTACCACAGGAGAAGCCCATGGACTGTCAGAGTGCTCAACCACTCCTAGTTCTAACATCTTCTGAACTTCTTGCTTTATGCAGTCCCTGACATGGTCAGGCTGCCTATAGATCTTACTTTTGACAGGTAAACTGTCTCCAGTATCTATAGTGTGCTCACACCAAGAAGTGGTGCCTGGCACAATGGAGAAGAGTTCTGAAAATTGTCCTAGGAGATTTATGCAATTATCTTTCTGCTCAGCAGTAAGACAATCAGCCAAAACTACACCTTCCACAAGAGCATCTTGTTCTGTGGAAGAGAAGAGATCAGGTAGAGGATCACTGTCTTCTTCCTGTCCCTCATCTGTTGCCATGAGCAGGGTGAGATCAGCCCTGTCATAGTAGGGTTTCAGGCGGTTGACATGGAGCACCCTAAGGGGACTCCTGGCAGTGCCTAAGTCAACCAAGTAGGTGACTTCACCCTTCTTTTCAACAATTGTGTGGGGTCCACTCCATTTATCTTGGAGTGCTCTTGGGGCCACAGGCTCCAAGACCCACACTTTCTGCCCTGGTTGGTACTGAACCAAAACAGCCTTCTGATCATGCCATTGCTTCTGGAGCTCTTGGCTGGCCTGAAGGTTTTTACTGGCCTTTTTCATGTACTCAGCCATCCTTGATCTGAGGCCAAGTACATAATCCACAATATCCTGCTTAGGAGCTTTCAAAGGTTGTTCCCAACCCTCCTTTACAAGTGTGAGTGGACCCCTAACAGGGTGTCCAAAAAGAAGTTCAAAGGGGCTGAAGCCCACTCCTTTCTGGGGTACCTCCCTGTAGGCAAAAAGGAGGCATGGTAGAAGGATATCCCATCTCCTGCGGAGTTTTTCAGGGAGTCCCATAATCATGCCTTTGAGAGTTTTATTAAATCTCTCCACCAGTCCATTTGTTTGTGGATGATAGGGTGTTGTGAACTTGTAAGTTACACCACACTCCTTCCACATGGCCTTTAAGTATGCAGACATGAAATTGCTTCCTCTGTCTGATACTACTTCCTTTGGGAAGCCCACCCTGGAAAATATTCCCAGGAGGGCCTTTGCCACTGCAGGAGCTGTAGTGGTCCTTAAAGGAATAGCTTCAGGATATCTTGTGGCATGGTCCACTACCACCAAGATAAACCTATTGCCTGAAGCAGTAGGAGGGTCAAGGGGGCCAACTATGTCAACCCCTACCCTTTCAAAGGGAACCCCAACCACAGGCAGTGGGATAAGGGGTGCCTTTGGAGTGCCACCTGTCTTGCCACTGGCTTGACAGGTTTCACAGGACTTGCAAAATTCTTTTGTGTCCTCAGACATCCTAGGCCAATGAAACAATGGTACCAATCTGTCCCAAGTTTTCATTTGACCCAGGTGCCCAGCTAAGGGAATGTCATGTGCCAGTGTTAGGAGGAACTTTCTGTACTCCTGAGGAATCACTAATCTCCTGGCAGCTCCAGGTTTAGGATCCCTATGCTCAGTGTACAAGAGGTTGTCCTCCCAGTAAACTCTGTGAGAATCACTGACATCCCCATTAGCCTGTTTGACAGCTTGCTGTCTGAGACCCTCTAATGTGGGACAGGTTTGCTGTGCCACACTCAGCTCCTCTCTGGCAGGCCCCCCTTCACCCAAAAGCTCAGCAGTGTCTGCTTCCAGCTCCTCTGGTGTAGGTTCTGCACAGGGAGGGAATTCTTCTTCCTCAGAAGTAGAATCCACTGTAGAGGGAGGGATAGTAGGAAGTGGTTTGCTTCTACTAGCCCTAGCTTTAGGGAGCACTTGGTCCATTGTTCCAGGATCCAAGCTTCCCTGTCCTTTTTGCTTTTTGGCCTGAGCCCTTGTCAAAGCAAAAATATGCCCTGGGATGCCCAGCATTGCTGCATGGGCCTCCAACTCCACATCTGACCAAGCTGATGTCTCCAAATCGTTCCCTAATAGACAGTCTACAGGTAAATCTGAAGCTACCACAACTTTCTTTGGACCAGATACCCCCCCCCAGTTGAGATTTACAACAGCCATGGGGTGGCTTTGTGTTATGTTGTGAGCATCGGTTACTTGGTACTGGTGTCCAAGTATGTGTTGTTCAGGGTGCACCAGTTTCTCAATCACCATTGTGACACTGGCACCTGTGTCCCTGTAGGCCTGGACCTCAACACCATTTATTAGGGTTAGTTGCTTGTACTTCTCCAAGTTATGGGGGCAAGCAACCAAAGTGGCTAAGTCAATAGCCCCTTCAGAGACTAAAGTAGCCTCTGTGGTCTCCCTAATCAGACCAACCCCAACTAAATTACCAAAAGTGAGCCCAGCTACTCCCTTGGATTGGCTATTAGTAGGTTTGCTCCCACCACCACTGCTATTAGTAGGGACACTAGGTGTAGCAGTAGGGGTTGTAGTGGTAGGAGCTGTGGTGCCTTTCTTTGGACAACTGGGATCTGTTGTCCAATGGCCTTTTATTTTACATAAATGGCACCATGGTTTCTTTTCCTTGTTCTGATTAAAGGAGGATTTGGGCCCACCACCCCCACCAGAGTGTTTTTGTGGGCCTGATGAAGACTCATTTTTAGATTTGTCCCCACCCTTGTCAGAAGACTTACCATCCTTCTTTTTGTTGCCATCTTTGTCACCCCCTGTATGAACTTTTCTGTTCACTCTTGTTCTGACCCATTTGTCTGCCTTCTTTCCCAATTCTTGGGGAGAGGTCAGATCAGAGTCCACCAAGTACTGGTGCAACAAATCAGACACACAATTATTAAGAATATGCTCTCTCAGGATCAAGTTATACAGGCTGTCATAATCAGTAACTTTACTGCCATGTAACCACCCCTCCAAGGCCTTCACTGCCTGGTCAATGAAATCAACCCAGTCTTGTGAAGACTCCTTTTTGGTATCTCTGAACTTTATCCTGCACTGTTCAGTGGTTAAGCCATAACCATCCAGGAGTGCATTCTTAAGAACTTGGAAATTGTTAGCATCATTTTCTTTTACAGTAAGGAGCCTATCCCTACCTTTTCCAGTAAATGATAGCCATAGGATAGCAGCCCACTGCTTTTGAGGGACATCCTGTACAGCACAGGCCCTCTCAAGTGCAGCAAACCACTTGTTAATGTCATCCCCCTCCTTGTAAGGGGGAACTATCTTATGCAGATTCCTGGAGTCATGCTCTTTTGCAGGATGACTATGGGGAATACTGCTGCTGCCACCATGGGTATCTAAACCCATTTTCTGTCTTTCCCTCTCTATTTCTAAAGACTGTCTATCCAAATCCAGCTGTTGCTTCTTGAGCTTCAGTCTGGTTTGCTCCACTCTTAATCTATTGAGCTCCCTTTCTAACAATCTGTCATCAGGGTGGGTGGGAGGGACATTTCTAGATACAGAGGTGTGATGGGAATGAACAGAAGGAGACCTGTCCCTTACCAAGGGCACCCTAACAGCTTGGCTACCAGCATAATGTGAGAGCACATCATCAGTATGATGTGATTCAACCTCTGTACCAACTATGCTAGACTGTCTAGTAATGGGCAGGCTGAGAAGTTTCTTTCCTGAACCTTTTCCTGGGGGAGTCCCTGGATCAGATTGAGAACCATTAGCTACTTTTTCTACAGATTGGGCACTTATGGCCTTATCCTGTACTCTAATCATATTAATTAACAATTCTAAGGAAGGATTCTTCCCTACACTCAAACCTCTCTCTATGCAGAGACTCCTTGCTCCTTTCCAGCTAAGGTGATCATATGCAAGTTTGGACAGTTCAACTTTTTGGCCTGTGCCAGACATTGTTTAGAGAGAGTTAAAGTGATAGATAAAGAGAAAAAAGTTTTCAGAACTTTTTGGAAAGACAGAAAAAAAACTTTTTAAACTTTTAAGAACTTTTTGAAAGTTTAGAAGTACTTTTCAGCACTTAGAAAAGAGTGAAAAGAGGAAATGCAAAACTTTTTGGCTATGTGTATATACACTGACCTTGTTTTGTATATTTTTCTCTTATGAAAAGTACAATGACAAGAGTGGTAAGTAGTCTCAAAGCACTTATCCCACCGCTGCACAACCAATGTAGGAGGCTGGACTGGCTTGTAGTGAGTACCAAGGGGTACTTGCACCTTGCACCAGGCCCAGTTATCCCTTATTAGTGTATAGGGTGTCTAGCAGCTTAGGCTGATAGATAATGGTAGCTTAGCAAAGCAGCTCAGGCTGAACTAGGAGACGTGTGAAGCTACTACAGTACCACTTAGTGTCATATGCACAATATCATAAGAAAACACAATACACAGTTATACTAAAAATAAAGGTACTTTATTTTTATGACAATATGCCAAAGTATCTTAGAGTGTACCCTCAGTGAGAGGATAGGAAATATACACAAGATATATATACACAATAGCAAAAATATGCAGTATAGTCTTAGAAAACAGTGCAAACAATGTATAGTTACAATAGGATGCAATGGGGAAACATAGGGATAGGGGCAACACAAACCATATACTCCAGAAGTGGAATGCGAACCACGAATGGACCCCAAACCTATGTGACCTTGTAGAGGGTCGCTGGGACTATTAGAAAATAGTGAGAGTTAGAAAAATAACCCTCCCCAAGACCCTGAAAAGTGAGTGCAAAGTGCACCGAAGTTCCCCTAAGGACAAAATAGTCGTGTTAGAGGGAGAATGCAAGGAAAACACAAATCAGCAATGCAACAACGATGGATTCCTGTCTGAAGGTACCTGTGGAGCAAGGGGACCAAGTCCAAAAGTCACAAGCAGCTCGGAGATGGGCAGATGCCCAAGAAATGCCAGCGGTTGGTGCAAAGAAGCTCTTACTAGGCTGAAGAACTGTGAATACTGCAGGAACGACAAGGGCTAGAGACTTCCCCTTTGGAGGATGGATCCCCCACGCCTTGGAGAGTCGTGCAGAAGTGTTTTCCCGCCGGATGGACGCCAACAAGCCTTGCTACACGCAAATCGTGCGTTTGGCGTTTTTGGACGCTGCTGGGGCCCAGGAGGGACCAGAAGGTCGCAAATTGGACCTGCAGAGAGAGGGGACGTCGAGCAAGACAAAGAGCCCTCACTGAAGCAGGTAGCACCCGGAGAAGTGCCAGAAACAGGCACTACGAGGATGCGTGAAACGGTGCTCGCCGAATTTGCACAAAGGAGTCCCACGTCGCCGGAGACCAACTTAGAAAGTCGTGCAATGCAGGTTAGAGTGCCGTGGACCCCGGCTTGGCGGTGCACGAAGGATTTCCACCGGAAGTGCACAGGGGCCGGAGAAGCTTGCAAAGTCGCGGTTCCCAGCAATGCAGCCCAGCGAGGTGAGGCAAGGACTTACCTCCACCAAACTTGGGCTGAAGAGTCACTGGACTGTGGGGGTCACTTGGACGGTGTCGCTGGATTCGAGGGACCTCGCTCGTCGTGCTGAGAGGAGACCCAAGGGACCGGTAATGCAGCTTTTTGGTGCCTGCGGTTGCAGGGGGAAGATTCCGTCGACCCACAGGAGATTTCTTCGGAGCTTCTGGTGCAGAGAGGAGGCAGACTACCCCCACAGCATGCACAAGCAGGAAAACAGTCGAGAAGGCGGCAGGATCAGCGTTACAGAGTTGCAGTAGTCGTCTTTGCTACTATGTTGCAGGTTTGCAGGCTTCCAGCGCGGTCAGCGGTCGATTCCTTATCAGAAGGTGAAGAGGGAGATGCAGAGGAACTCGGCTGAGCTCATGCATTCGTTATCTAAAGTTTCCCCAGAGACAGAGACCCTAAATAGCCAGAAAAGAGGGTTTGGCTACCTAGGAGAGAGGAAAGGCTACTAACACCTGAAGGAGCCTATCACAAGGAGTCTCTGACGTCACCTGGTGGCACTGGCCACTCAGAGCAGTCCAGTGTGCCAGCAGCACCTCTGTTTCCAAGATGGCAGAGGTCTGGAGCACACTGGAGGAGCTCTGGACACCTCCCAGGGGAGGTGCAGGTCAGGGGAGTGGTCACTCCCCTTTCCTTTGTCCAGTTTCGCGCCAGAGCAGGGGCTAAGGGGTCCCTGAACCGGTGTAGACTGGCTTATGCAGAATTGGGCACATCTGTGCCCAACAAAGCATTTCCAGAGGCTGGGGGAGGCTACTCCTCCCCTGCCTTCACACCATTTTCCAAAGGGAGAGGGTGTCACACCCTCTCTCAGAGGAAGTTCTTTGTTCTGCCATCCTGGGCCAGGCCTGGCTGGACCCCAGGAGGGCAGCTGCCTGTCTGAGGGGTTGGCAGCAGCTGCAGAGAAACCCCAGGAAGGGCAGTCTGGCAGTACCAGGGTCTGTGCTACAGACCACTGGGATCATGGAATTGTACCAACAATGCCAGGATGGCATAGAGGGGGCAATTCCATGATCATAGACATGTTACATGGCCATATTCGGAGTTACCATGGTGAAGCTACATATAGGTAGTGACCTATATGTAGTGCACGCGTGTAATGGTGTCCCCGCACTCACAAAGTTCAGTGAATTGGCTCTGAACAATGTGGGGGCACCTTGGCTAGTGCCAGGGTGCCCTCACACTAAGTAACTTGGCACCTAACCTTTACCAGGTAAAGGTTAGACATATAGGTGACTTATAAGTTACTTAAGTGCAGTGTAAAATGGCTGTGAAATAACGTGGACGTTATTTCACTCAGGCTGCAGTGGCAGGCCTGTGTAAGAATGGTCAGAGCTCCCTATGGGTGGCAAAAGAAATGCTGCAGCCCATAGGGATCTCCTGGAACCCCAATACCCTGGGTACCTCAGTACCATATACTAGGGAATTATAAGGGTGTTCCAGTAAGCCAATGTAAATTGGTAAAATTGGTCACTAGCCTGTTAGTGACAATTTAGAAAGAAATGAGAGAGCATAACCACTGAGGTTCTGATTAGCAGAGCCTCAGTGAGACAGTTAGTCACTACACAGGTAACACATTCAGGCACACTTATGAGCACTGGGGCCCTGGGTTACCAGGGTCCCAGTGACACATACAACTAAAACAACATATATACAGTGAAAAATGGGGGTAACATGCCAGGCAAGATGGTACTTTCCTACAAGGGTCCAAGATGAAGCCGAGGTTGCGGGCGTGGTCTGTGGGGGTCGGTGCGGTGCCGAGGGCCGTGGGCCACCAGGAGTCGTCCCAGGCGGACGGGGTGTTGCCGAGGATGAGGACTTCCGTTTTTTCAGAGTTCAGCTTTAGGCGGCTGAGCCTCATCCAATCTGCGACGTCCTTCATACCCTCTTGTAGGTTGGTCTTGGCGCTGGCGGGGTCCTTGGTGAGGGAGAGTATAAGTTGTGTGTCGTCGGCGTAGGAGGTGATGATGATGTCGTGCTTGCGTACGATGTTGGCGAGGGGGCTCATGTAGACATTGAAGAGTGTCGGGCTGAGTGATGAGCCTTGAGGTACGCCGCAGATGATCTCGGTGGGTTCTGAGCGAAACGGAGGGAGGTAAACTCTTTGGGAACGGTTTGCGAGGAAGGAGGCAATCCAGTCCAGGGCCTGGCCTTGGATCCCGGTGGAGCGGAGGCGGGTGATTAGGGTGCGGTGGCAGACGGTGTCGAAGGCAGCCGAGAGGTCGAGGAGGATGAGGGCGACTGTTTCACCGTTGTCCATCAGGGTTCTGATGTCGTCTGTGACTGAGATGAGGGCGGTTTCAGTGCTGTGGTTGGTTCGGAATCCGGTTTGAGAGGGGTCGAGCAGGTTGTTGTCTTCCAGGAAGGTGGTCAGCTGTTTGTTGACGGTCTTCTCTATTACTTTGGCTGGGAAAGGCAGAAGAGAGATGGGGCGGAAGTTTTTCAGGTCGCTCGGGTCAGCCGTAGGTTTCTTTAGTAGGGCGTTGACTTCGGCGTGTTTCCAGCATTCGGGGAAGGTAGCAGAAGAAAAAGAAGAGTTGATGACGGTCTGGAGGTGCGGGGCGATGATGTCGTCGGCTTTGTTAAAGATGAAGTGCGGGCAGGGGTCCGAAGGGGCGCCGGAGTGGATAGAGTTCATGATGGATTTGGTTTCTTTAGTGTTGATGTGGGTCCAGTTGTTGAGGGTGATGGCCGGGGATGCGGGTTCGGTGGTGTTTGGTTGGGTCTGGTGCCCGAAGCTGTCGTGGAGGTCGCTGATCTTGCGATGGAAGAAAGTGGCGAGGGATTCGCACAAATCCTGTGAGGGTGTGACGGCGTTGGCGTTGGCGCTGGGGTTGGAGAACTCCTTGACGATGCTGAAGAGTTCTCTGCTGTTGTGGCTGTTTTTGTCCAGTCTGTCGGTGAAAAAGTTCCTTTTGGCAGCGCGGATCAGGTGGTGGTGTTCGCGGGTAGCGTTCTTGAGGGCGGTCATGTTGTCAGCGGTGTGGTCCTTGCGCCAGGCTTTCTCAAGGGCGCGACAAGTTTTCTTTGATTCTTTGAGGGTGTAAGAGAACCAGAGAGGTTTTTTGATGTTGGTCTGTCGATGCGTGCGTTTGAGGGGAGCAAGGTTGTCTGCGCAGTTGGAGATCCAGTTTGTGAGATTGAGGGCTGCGTCGTTGGGTTCGGTGGTGAGGGTGGGTTGGTTGGCGGTGAGTGCGGAGAAGAGTTGCTCTTCAGGGATCTAATGGAACACTAGTGATTAGGATGACACAAAAAATTAAGATATGCCTTAATGTGACTTGAAGAATTTGTTTTCCAGGCTATTAGCTTTCTAAAAATTTATTGTGATTAATTCTTCATTTGGTATTGCATTTTAAAATAATAAATTTTCAAATGACTTGTGTTTGTTCTATGTCAAAGGGGTATGGCACAATATAGTTTTAATATACTCTGTGAATGATGTGTTGAGTGTAAGTGGTATGTATGAAATTGGTGAGTATGGTGAGTTGTATTTCATGGGGGGAGATGGTTCTCTTTGGTTAAAGGATTATTTTTAAGGTACTATGTTCTAAAATATTGACTGTGATGATGAATTTATAAATAAAAACAAGTATAATATTTACCTTGCATAGAACAAAAAGTCTTTCTTGCATTGTTGTATTTGGCTATCGCAATAGAGCTTTGTTTTGGAGGTAGGTTGTTTCTCTTCTTTTTGTACTTCATTCCTTGTCCTACTCCAATATCAGGTGTTATTTCCGGGAACCCTTTGTGGTAGTAGTTCTGCCGATGGAACCTAATAAGGATGACCTAGAGTCTGGCCCATCACAGGGCCTCGGCATGACTGGAACTGATCCAGATTTCCAGGCAGAGAGGCCAGGGAAGGCTCCTATCCCTAAGTCAGTAAGTTCCAGACTGGTCTACAATGCTGCCATTTTCCTAAAACCACTACCACCATTCGACACTGCTAAAAAGTAAAAAGCATGATAGATGGACTGCATGGATAGAGACATTTTAAGATTTTGTAGATGCTGTTAGTGCCAGGGCACAGGAATCAACGGAGGTCGGGCCGATGTATGAGACCCCAAGGGGGATTCATGAGAACCCAATCCTTGTAGGCACAACAAAACATGCTTACATTATCAGGAATCCCTTGGACGAAGAAAAAAACGGAAGAAGGGAGGCGGAGGCATTCATTGTGGAAGCCGAGGAGCGCCAGCACGCGGATGGAAGGAGGGACGACAGGAGGACCAGAAAGGAAGGACGAAGGTGAGCGGAGATCGTGGAGAAGCACAGAAAAGCCAGGAAACAGCTGCAGAGATCGGGGAGAGTGGGAAAGCCAGCTACGAACCCCGGAGGGACGTGGCTCTTTCAGGTACGGGACTGCTTATGCGGTCCGTTTGCAACTTTGGTGAGGAAGGTCAGGAGGGATCGGGGAGGAGGGGTGGGCACCACAGAGCACCTCACCTAAAATATAACAACGTAAAGCCCTCGTGGAAAACGACCCGAGAGCAAGAGCACCTTTTTTGAGCACTGGATTTTTGGGTTACTTATTTTTCCTTTTCTATAAAAATAACACGAAGAAAGAAGGAAAAGACAGAAACCCTTATAAAAAATGTAAAATAAAACAGTAGCGATACGAAACCAGAGGGACGTGGCTCTTTCAGCTTCTTAGCCAACACTATTTTCGAGTGAGACACAGAAAAGGACTTTCTTCCTGTCCCCCCCTTCACAATGCCCCCACCTCAATCTGAGTACATAAAAGGAATAATAGTAGAACAGAAGGTCATAATAAAAAGAAGAAACACTTAAGTAATAGAGGCGTTTTGTTTTGTTTTCTCCCCTTTTCTTGATAGCTATGTGGGTTATAGATGTGTCCAACAGCAAGGAGCCCCAAAAACACAGCTAGTGGTTCCCCGAGGTTACAGGGAACAGGTACTGCATCTATCCTATGGTCAGGTAAGGGGAGGACACTTTGGTCGAGACAAAACAGAAGAATATCTACTATGCCAGTTCTATTGGCCAGGAGTATTCGGTGACATTAGGAGACACTGTCGAGCCTGTCCCAAGTGTCAATTGGTTAACCCCAGTAATGAGCCAAAGGCTCCACTGTTTCCATTACCAATAATAGAAACACACTTTTCTCGAGTAGGTATGGACTTGGTTGGTCTCTTGGTGGCTTCCTCTAAGGGCTATCAGTAAATATTGGTCTTGGTGGATTATGCTACAAGATACCCAGAAGCTATCCCCCTCACCAGTATAACGACCAGGAGCATAGCACAGGCCATGATTGGTTTCTTTTCTAGGGTAGGGTTCCCTACAGAAATCCTTGTGGATCAAGGAACCCCTTCATGTCCGATTAATGGCAGAAGTCTGTAAGTTGTTAGGAGTTCGACAAATACGAACATCTGTCTATCATCCACAAACAGATGGCCTGGTAGAGAGATACAATAAAACTATCAAAAATTTGTTAAGAAAGACCATAAACGAAACAGGGAAGGACTGGGACAAGAAGTTACCATTAGTATTATATGCTATGAGGACTCATGTTAAGGCCTCTACGGGACATGGTCCCTTTGAGCTGTTATTTGGGAGACAGCCAAGAACCCTGGAAGATAAGGCAGCAGAACAATGAGAAGATAGTGAGGAAGAGTCTCAGGATATTCTGTCATATACCAGAGAATTAAGAGAAAACATGCACTCAGTTATGGGAAAAAGTAAGATCACATCACGAAGAGAGTCAGGGAGGACAAAAGAAGCAATATGATGTAGGCAAGAAACTACGAGACCTGACTATAGATAGCAAAGTTCTGATTCTGCTGCCCACAGCGGACAACAAACTTCTAGCTAAATGGCAAGGACCATACCGAGTTGTGGAGAAAATAACCCCTGTAACTTATAGAATTGAAATCCAGAGGGTTCAAACAAAAGTCAAATATACCATATTAATTTGCTAAAAGAATGGGAAGACAATGAGACCCCTATCACTCCGAACAACACAGCTTTGTTCATTACGAAAACGCTACCCTTAGACATTCCTATACTCCGTACACTAGAGGAAGAAGACCAGGGAATAGAACCATCCTATGTGGTAGAATTGACTGAAGACTAAAGAACCCAAATAAAATTGGTAAGGAAAAAAAAAAACAGAAAAGTATTCTCAAAGCTCCCTAGTAGAACTAATTTGATTCAGCACCAAATTAGAACCTCCGAAGGGAAGGTTTCTAGGCAGAAACCCTATCACCTACCCATAGCCCGAAGGCAGCTGGTAGAAAGAGAGGTGAGGGATATGCCAGAGGCAGGAATTATAGAGCCCTCCACTAGTCCATGGTGTTCCCCAGTGGTTTTGGTACCAAAACCAAATGGAAATATCGGATTTTGTATTGACTTTTGCTAGCTTAACTCCATGTCACAATTTGATACTTATCCTATGCCCCGGGTAGATGACTTAATAGAGCGCCTGGGCCAGGCCTAATTCCTAACTACCTTAGACCTGACAAAAGAGTACTGGCAAACCCCTCTAAACCCCTCAGATAAAGAGAAAACAGCCTTCTCTACGCCTTCCGGACTGTATCAATTTACTGTATTACCCTTCGGATTACACAGAGCCCTTGTTATGTTTCAAAGGTTAATAGATGTTGTGTTAAGACCCCACCGAGAATACGCAGCAGCGTATCTGGATGACATCGTTATCTATAGTCACACCTGGGAACAACACATGGAACAATTATCCAAAGTTTTGCAAGCTTTACAAGAGGCGGGATTGACCACAAATGCAGAAAAGTGTAACATAGCACAGACTTTTATCAGATGTCTGGGCTATGTCATTGAGGATGGGAAAATTAAACCTCAAACCGATAAAGTCAATGCCATAAAATGAATACCAGTTCCTAAAAGTAAACAAGACATAAGAGCATTCTTGGGAATGGTAGGGTATTATAGGTGGTTTATTCCTCATTTTTCCACCATAGCAACACCCTTAACAGCACTTCTAGAAAAAGATTGTCCCAACAAGAAAACTCGTTTGACCGATGCTCAGTATCAAAGTTATCTGACCCTCAAAAACCTCCTCACTACTGAACCAGAGTGTGAGAAAGTAGCTTCTTTCTAACATGGTCACCACCACTTTTGGCCTGTTTCTGAGTGTGTCAGTGTGCTTTTACTGTCTCACTGGGATCCTGCTAGCCAGAATCCCAGTGCTCATAGTTAAAACCCTATTTGTCAGTGTGTTTTGCCTTTTTCACTGGGATCCTGCTAGTCAGGACCCCAGTGCTCATAGTTTGTGGCCTATGTGTGTGTTGTCAATAGTGCTTAACTGTGTCACTGAAGTTCTGCTAACCAGAACTCCAGTGCTTACGCTTTCTCCACTTTCAAATTAGTCACTATAGTTTAGTGACTTCATATTCCAATTCCAATTGGCACATTGGGCCCCCCCTTATAAGTCCCTAGTATATGGTACCTAGACACCTAGGGCATTGGGGTTCCAGGAGATCCTTATGGGCTGCAGCATTTATTTTGCCACCCATAAGGAGCAAAGGCAAACCTTTCTTCAGTACTGCCATTGCAGCCTGAGTGAAGTAGTGCCCGCGCTATTTCACAGCAATTTTCACTGCACTTAAGTAACTTATAAGTCACCTATATGTCTAACCTTCATTTACTGAAGGCTAGGTGCAAAGTTACTAAGTGTGAGGGCACCCTTGCCCAGGTGCAAAGGTGCCCCCACATTTTCCAGGGCCAATTCCCCAGACTTTGTGAGTGTGGGGATACCATTACACATGTGCACTGCATATAGGTCAATATCTATATGTAGCTTCACAATGGTAACTCCGAATATGGCCATGTGAGGTGTCTAAGATCATGGAATGGTTCCCACATTCCAAATCTGGTATTGGGGGCCAATCCCATGCATCATGGGGGCTCCACCATGGACCCCCTTGTAGGAAAGTACCATCTTGTCTGGCATGTTACCCCCATTTTCACTGTATGTATGTTTGTTTTTGCCCATGTGTCACTGGGACCCTGCTAGGCGGGACCCCAGTGCTCATAATGTATGCCCTGTATCTGTTACCTGTGTGGTGCCTAACTGTATGACTGAGGCTCCGCTAACCAGAACCTCAGTGTTTATACTCTCTCTGCTTTCTAAAATTGTCACTGCAGACTAGTGACTAATTTTACTAATTCTCATTGGCACACTGGAACACCCATATAATTCCCTTGTATATGGTACCTAGGTACCCTGGGTATTGTGGTTCCAGGAGATCCCTATGGGCTGCAGCATTTCTTTTGCCACCCAAAGGGTGCTCAGACAATTCTTACGCAGGACTGCCACTGCAGCCTGAGTGAAATAACGTCCACGTTATTTCACAGCCATTTTCACTGCACATAAGTAACTTACAAGTCACCTATATGTCTAACCCTCACTTGGTGAAGGTTAAGTGCCAAGTTACTTAGTGTGTGGGTACCCTGGCACTAGCCAAGGTGCCCCCACATTGTTCAGGGCGAATTCCCCGGACTTTGTGAGTGCTGGGACACCATTACACGCGTGCACTGCACATAGGTCACTACCTATGTGTAGCATCGCAATGGTAACTCCGAACATGGCCATGTAACATGTTTAAGATCATGGAATTGTCACCCCAATACCATTCTGGTATTGGGGGGACAATTCCATGATCCCCCGGGTCTCTTGCGCAGAACCCGGGTACTGCCAAACTGCCTTTCCGGGGTTTCCACTGCAGCTGCTGCCAACCCCTCAGACAGGATTCTGCCCTCCTGGGGTCTGGGCAGCTCAGTCCCAGGAAGGCAGAACAAAGGATTTCCTCTGAGAGAGGGTGTTACACCCTCTCCCTTTGGAAATAGGTGTGAAGGGCTGGGGAGGAGTAGCCTCCCCCAGCCTCTGGAAATGCTTTGATGGGCACAGATGGTGCCCATCTCTGCATAAGCCAGTCTACACCGGTTCAGGGATCCCCCAGCCCTGCTCTGGCGCGAAACTGGACAAAGGAAAGGGGAGTGACCACTCCCCTGACCAGTACCTCCCAGGGGGGGTGCCCAGAGAGCTCCTCCAGTGTGTCCCAGACCTCACCCATCTTGGAAACAGAGGTGTTGGGGGCACACTGGACTGCTCTGAGTGGCCAGTGCCAGCAGGTAAAGTCAGAGACCACCTCTGATAGGCTCTTACCTCTCTTGGTAGCAAATCCTCCTTTCTTGGTAGCCAAACCTCCTTTTCTGGCTATTTAGGGTCCCTCCTCTGGGGAAATCTTCAGATAACGAATGCAAGAGCTCACCAGAGTTCCTCTGCACTTCCCTCTTCGACTTCTGCCAAGGATCAACCGTTGACTGCTCCAGGACGGCTGCAAAAACGCAACAAAGTAGCAAGACGACTACCAGCAACATTGTAGCGCCTCATCCTGACTGCTTTCTCAACTGTGTTTCCTGGTGGTGCATAATCTGGGGGTCATCTGCCTTCACCCTGCACTGGAAGCCAAGAAGAAATCTCCAGTGGGTTGACGGAATCTTCCCCCTTCCAATGCAGGCACCAAACTTCTGCATCACTGGTCCTCTGGGTCCCCTCTCATCCTGACGAGCGTGGTTCCTGGAACACAGGAGCTGAGTCCAAGTGTCTCCCACAGTCCAGTGGCCCTTCTGTCCAAATTTGGTGGAGGTAAGTCCTTGCCTCCCCACGCCAGACAGCAAACCTGTGTAATGTGTGATTTGCAGCTACTCCGGCTTCTGTGCACTTCTCCAAGTATTCCTTTGTGCACAGCCTAGCCTGGGTCCCCAGCACTCCGTCCTGCAGTGGCCGACTCACTGAGTTGGACTCTGACGTTGTGGGACCCTCCTTTTGTGACTCTGAGTTCACAGATCTTCTAAGTGCCTGTTCTGGTACTTCTGCGAGTGCTTCCTGCTTCTGTGGGGGCTCTCTGAGTTGCTGAGCACCCCCCCCAGTCTCCTCCTCCAAGGGGCGACATCCTGTACATCCTGGTCCCCAGCAGCACCCAAAATCCTCCACTGTGACTCTTGCAGCTAGCAAGGCTTGTTTGTCTTATTTCTGCCTGGAAACACTTTTGCAACATCCAGCACGCCATGGGACATCTTCCATCCAAAGGAGAAGTTCCTAGCCCTTTTCGTTGTTGCAGAATCTTCGGCTTCTTCCACCCGGAGGCAGCCCTTTTGTACCTTCATCCGGGGTTTTCTGGGCTCCTGGCCCCCCTGGACACTTTCGTGACTTTTGAACTTGGTCCTCTTCTTTACAGGTCCAGGAATCCATCTTCAGTGTTTTGCTGGTGCTCGTGGTTCTTGCAGAATCCCCTATCATGACTATTGTGTCTTTTTGGGGTAGTAGGGTAACTTTACTCCTACTTTTCAGGGTCTTGTGGTGGGGTATTTTGGACACCCTTACTGTTTTCTCACAGTCCCAGCGACCCTCTACAATCTCCCATAGGTCTGGGGTCCATTTGTGATTCGCATTCCACTTTTGGAGTATATGGTTTGTGTTGCCCCTAGACCTATGTCTACCTATTGCATCCTATTGTGATTCTACATTGTTTGCACTACTTTTCTTACTGTTACTTACCTGTTTTGGTTTGTGTACATATAATTTGTGTATATTACTTACCTCCTAAGTGAGGGTATCCTCTGAGATACTTTTGGCATATTGTCACTAAAATAAAGTACCTTTATTTTCAGTAACTCTGAGTATTGTGTTTTCTTATGATATTGTGCTATATGATATAAGTGGTACAGTAGGAGCTTTGCATGTCTCCTAGTTCAGCCTAAGCTGCTTTGCCATAGCTACCTCTAACAGCCTAAGCAGCTAGAAACACCTCTATTCTACTAATAAGGGAAAACTGGACCTGGCACAAGGTGTAAGTACCACAAGGTACCCACTATAAGCCAGGCCAGCCTCCTACACCCCTGTACTGCCAAACCAGCTCTCTGAGGCTTGCACTGCAGCTACAGCTGCTGCAACCTCACGGACAGGGTTCTGCCCTCCTGGGATCTGGGCAGCCCAGTCCCAGGAAGGCAGAACAAAGCATTTCCTCTGAGAGCAGTGTGTTACACTCTCTCCCTTTGGAAATAGGTGTTACAGGCTGGGGAGGGGTAGCCTCCCCCAGCCTCTGGAAATGCTTTGAAGGGCACAGATGGTGCCCTCCTTGCATAAACCAGTCTACACCGGTTCAGGGACCCCTTCTCCCCTGCTCTGGCGGGAAACTGGACAAAGGAAAGGGGGAGTGGCCACTCCCCTGTCCATCAACACCCCAGGGGTGATGCCCAGAGCTCCTCCAGTGTTTCCCAGACTTCAGCCATCTTGCTTTGCAAGGTGTGGGGGCACTCTGGAAGGCTCTGAGTGGCCAGTGCCAGCAGGTGACATCAGAGTCCCCTCCTGATAGGTTCATACCTGATAAGCTAGCCAATCCCCCTATCAGGGCTATTTAGGGTCTCTCCTGTCCGTTCTCTTCAGTTTCCTTCAGGAATACTCTGCAATTACTACTTCATCCTCTGACCTCGGATCAACCGCAGCCTGCTCCAAGAAACGCTATAACTGCAACAACGTGTCTACAAGAGACACTTTTTTTCAGCAACCTCAGCTCCAAGTCAGCAACTGCAACAGTTTCCACGGTGTGCACGCTCTGGGGACTCCCTGTCTTCATCCTGCACCAGAAGAACCACAGAAATATCCAGAGAAGTGACGGAATCACTCCCCTGCTCCAAGCAGGCACCTTCCAAGATGACCACCGGTACCTTGGGACTCCTCTCACGCAACATTCGTGCTCCTAAGGACACAGAGGGTAGACATCATCGACATAGACTGTCCTGAGGTCCTGCTGACACAATTTGAAGGAGGTAAGACCTTACCTTCACCGAGAACAACAGTACCTCAGTGTATTGTGTCTTCTTCACCTCCTGAGGCCTCTGTGCACTCTTTGCAAAATTCCTTTGTGCACAGCCTGGCCCAGGACCCCAGCACTCTACCCTGTAATGCTCAACTCGCTGAGTTGTTCTCCGGCGGCGTGGGACCTTCTTTTGTTGTGCTGCATCGACCACATTTTGCACCTTCTTTGAACCCGGATCCTGCGGCTTTTGCGGGTGCTGGCTGGCACCCTGGGGGCTCTATAAAGTGCTGAGAGCCCCCTCTTCCTCCTTACACAGAGATGAGGCCCCCAAGTCCCTCCTGGGTCCATCCTGTGCCATTTTTATGAAAAACACACTTTTGCCGTAGCCAAGGCTTGTTGGCGCCTTCCAACATGAAATCTCATCTGCAACAATCTTCACACTGTGGGACATCTTTTACATCATGCAGGAACCCCCTGGCATCTTCCTAGGGTGCATTTCTGCAGTCTTCAACTAACCGGGGACTCTTCTTTTGTACCCACTTCTGGGTTGGCGGGGGATCCTGTCCTTCCTGGAACTTCTTTCAACTTCTGGACTTGGTCCCCTTCCTTTGCAGGTCTACAGGTCCAATAATCCAGCAGTTGTTCTTTGCAGACTTGGTTGGCTGCTGCAAAATCCCCAAAACGAGGTGTAGTGTGTCCTAAGGAAACTTGCAGTACTTTACTCCTACTTTTCTGGGCTCTGGGGTGGAATAATAAACTTACCTTTACTGTATTCTTACTCTCCCAGTGATTCTGCACACACTACACTTGTCTAGAGGGGAATTCGAGATTTGCATTCCACTTTCTTAGTATATGGTTTTTGTTGCCCCTAGATGTATTTTCTCCCATTACATTCTATAGCATTTCCTATTGTTTGCACTATCCTATGTCTAATTACTTACCTTATTTTGGTGTCTAGTGTATATAATATGTATAATACTTACCTCCAGAAGGAGTATTGCCTCTAAGATATTTTTGGTACTGTGTCACCCAACTAAACTACCTTTATTTTTTGTAATACTGAGTATTGTCTTTACTTGTGTATAAGTACTGACTGCTCCAGGAACCACTGTAACTGCAACAAAGTATCCAGGACAACTCCTGTGACCTGCAACTTCAGCTCCAGACAGTATTTGCAACAGTTTCCAAGGTGTGCACGCTCTGAGGACTCCTTGTCTTCACCCTGCACCAGAAGAACCGAAGTAATCTCCTGTGGAGTGACGGAGTCACTTCCCTGCTCCTGCAGGCAGCTTCTACGACAACGACCGGTTCTCTTGGACTCCTCTCCTGACGACGAGCGTGCTTCCTGGAACACAGGTGGTGGACCAACACGACCCAGACTGTCCTAAGGTCCAGGTGGCCAAGTTTGGTGGAGGTAAGAGCTTGCCTTCCCGGTTTGCGACAGCACCCCTGTGCACCGTGTCATCTCCAGCTCCTTGGTCTTCTGTGTATTTCTTTTAAGAATCCTTAGTGCACAGAGCAGCCCAGCTCCTCAACACTCCATCCTGTGACACACAACTCGCGGAGTTGTTCTCTAGCGGCTTGGGTCCTTCTTTTGTTGTGCTGCACCAACCGCATTTTGCATCTTCTTTGTTCTAGTGTCCTGGGACTCCCATGGAAGCTGCCTGGTTATCTGTGGGCTCTCTCCAGTGTTGGGAGCCTCCTCTGCCTCCTCAGCCCGAGTTGAGGCCCCCAGGTCCCTCTTGGGTCCAGGCAGCGCCATTTTGACGCAAACTGCGACCTTGCTTGAACCAAGGCTTGTTGGATGATTCCAGCGACGCAAATGGCCAGCATCCAACATCTCAACGTGGGACATCTCCTGCACCATGCAGGAACACGCAGCCATTCTAACTGAAGAAATTCTTTTGCACAGTCTTCTAGGTTGGCAGGGGTTCCTGTCCTTCCTGGAATCTTCTGTGACTTCTGGACTTGGTGTTCTCTCTTCGCAGATCTTCAGGTCCAGGAATCCACCATTTGTTGCTTGCAGTCTTGCTTGGTTCTTGCAATAACTCTAATCATGACTTGTAGTGTGTCCTGAGGAAACTTGCAGTACTTTACTCCTACTTTTCTGGGCTCTGGGGTGGGGTATTTTACTTACCTTTGGTGTTTTCTTACACTCCCAGCACCCCTCTATACACTACACTTGCCTAGGGGAGAATTCATGATTCACATTCCACTTTCTTAGTACATGGTTTGTGTTACCCCAGGCCTATTGCATTCTATTGTATTTTCTACTGTTTGGACTATTCTATGACTATTTACTTACCTGATTTTGGTCTCTAGTGTATATATATTGTGTATAATACGTACCTCCAGAAGCAGTATTGCCTCTAAGATATTTTTGGCCTTGTGTCACTAAAATAAATTACCTTTATTTTTGGTAACACTGAGTATTGTCTTTTATGGTGTATAAGTACTGTGTAACTATAGTGGTATTGCAGGAGCTTTGCATGTCTCCTAGTTCAGCCTAAGCTGGTCTGCTACAGCTACCTCTAGAGAGCCTCAGCTGCTAGGACACTGCCCACATTTCACTAATAAGGGATAACTGGACCTGGTAAAAGGTATAAGTACCTAGGGTACCCACTACAAACCAGGCCAGCCTCCTACACCATGTTACAATGTCTCAACTTTAATAAACTGTTTTTCTTACAGACATAGGCATCCAATCAGGGATTAGGGGCTGTTTTTTCACAGGAAGTTGATGAAGGACAACCATATCCAATTGCATACATTAGCCAGAAATTATTGCCTAGAGGAAAGAACTATCCCACCTTGGAAAAATAATGTTTGGCTATCAAATGGGATATTGAGTTCCTCCAATACTACTTGTTAGGGAGACCTTTCTTGCTCCTCAAAGATCAGGCCCCTTTAACTTGGTTGGCTAAACATAAGGATTCGAATGCAAGGGTTCTACGGTGGTTCTTATCCCTCCAACCCTTTATGTTTCAGGTCAAACATACTCCGAGCTCCTTGTTGACTAATGCTGATTAGTTATTCCTATATCCTGCGGACTCGTGGCTACAACAACCACTCTCTGGGGAGAACGAGTGTGCCAAGGCACAGGAATCAACAGAGGTCGGGCTGATGCATGAGTCCCCCAGAGGGACTCATGAGAACCCAATCCTTGTAGGCATGACAGAACATACTTACGTGATCAGGAAACCCTTGGATGAAGAAAAAAACGGAAGAAGGGAAGCGGAGGCGTTCATCGTGGAAGCAGAGGAGTACCAACACGAGATGGACGCGGACGGAAGGCGGGACGACTGGAGGACGAGAAAGGAAGGAAGAGTGCAAGCAGAGATTGTGGAGGAGCACCGAAGAGCCAGGAAACAGCCACAGAGAACGGGGAAGAGTGGAAAAGCCAGCTACGTCCCCAGAGGGACGTGGCTCTTTCAGGTATGGGACCGCTTATGTTGTCTGTTTGCAACTTTGGTGTGGAAGGTCAGGAGGGTTCGGGGAGGAGGGGTGGGCAACACAGAGTACCACACCTAAAATATAACAGGGCAAAGCCCTCGTGGAAAAGGACCCAAGAGCAAGAGCACCTTTTTTGAGAACTGGATTTTTGGGTTACTTATTTTTCCTTGTCTATAAAAACAACACATAGAAAGAAAGAAAAGAAAAGACAGAAACCCTAGAAAAAAGTATAAAATAAAACAGTAGAGTTACGTAACCAGAGGGACGTGGCTCTCTCAGCTTCTTGGGCAACACTATTTTCAAGTGAGGCACAGAAAAGGACATTCTTCCTGTCTTCCCCCCTTCACGATATTCACACCTCAATCTTAGTGCACAAAAGGAATAATACTAGAACAGAAGGTCATAATAAAAAGAAGAAACACTTACCTGATAAAGGCTTCTTATTTTGTTTTCTCCCCTTCTCTCGCTGGCTACGTGGGAGTGGAACAAAGAAGAATCCTTGACGACCTGTGGAAACAAACATAGAAGAGATCACCTGGGGAAGAAAACTAGAGACATGAAAATCATATCATCATAGAAGATTCTGAGGAATCACTAGAACTCTTGATAAATAAAGGCAGTCTGTTCAAACATTTCCTAGTGTAAACCACTTTATAGACGAAATAGAAGTAGGAAAGACCTCCCTGGATCGGTACTCTTCCTGTGACACTCTTGAAGAGATTGATGACAGGAAGATTATCAAATATCTCAAAAATCTTGTTGGCAATGGCGTGAAAGGAGTCATAAAGAAAATACCAAGAACTGATGAACAAGTTACATACCAGCAGATTAAGAATGCATTGAATCTCAAATTTAATTGAATATCAAATGTTTACCACGAACAATATGTTTACTGTCAAGAACGTCAAAGAGTTGGCAAAAAATGGATGAATTTGTGGAAAGGCTCGACACACTCATCAAACATTGTAAATTTAATGAATTTATTGATTAAGAAACCACAAGGCTTACAGTAATCGATGGATTCTTGTCTGATTCATTCAGATGACAAATGCTGAGAGAAACTCTTAGTCTGGAGTGCGAGTTGATGGCTGGCAGAGCTGAGGAATGTGCTGCAAGACAAACTGCCAACATGGAGGTTGGAGGTGCCCAGAGCGAGTCAATCATGAGTGTGAAATGTAATTCAAAACAAAAGACTGACAGGCACAAAGTGATGCCTATAGGCAAAAAGAAGTTGCGTTTCAGGTGTGGATTTGAGTTTCTACACAATGGAAAATGTCCCACCATTGGTCAGATATGCAAAGAATGTAGTAAAGAAAATAATTTTGTGACAATTTGCAGAGTGAAGGAAAACATAAGTGTGTCATGGCTTAAAGACAAAATAGCTGCCAGAACTTTCCAGAAGCAACCTTCGATGTGTAACCACAAAGCCAAGTGCCAACATCAGTTGAGTCAAATAGATACTAGATGATGTTCATCATCATTTAACTTTATTTCGGTAAGTAAAAACATACCATAAAAGTACAATACAAGCATCATAAATTGTTAATTTTTGGAATTGGTAAAACACTTAAAAATATAAGCACAGTAAAAATGTAAAGGAGATAATAGAAAGTTAAAATTCGAACAGAATAATCACAATATATATCTCCTAAATTTAAAGTGTACCACACAACAAGGACCCTATTCCCTATGCCCATGGGTATTCAATAATGCAATAAAACAGTATCTTAATATTAAAAATTAAATACTAAAATCAGACATCAAAAGGTCAATTAAAGTGCATACATAAATCTTAAAATTAGCTATCCAGTCTTATTCTTTAAAGTTGCTAGTCTGAGGCGCCAGATTGTTTTGAGGAATTTTGCCACTGGTAAAACTACCTCGGGAGATGGATCAGATTTAAAAATTCTCTCAGCATACAAATGAGACCTGGCGCCTATAGATTTGCAGAGCGGGATAATCCAGCAAGCTCTTTGTTTGCGATATGCATGACAATAAAAGAGAACATGTGAATTAGACTCTTCACGTTGGCAGCCCATCGGGCAGAGCTTGGAACTATTAGTGGAACAATGCCAATTGTACGTTAGGGAACACAAGGGGAGGGACCCTATTCTGAATCTAACAAAAAGAGCTCGCGCAAATGGAGATAATGCTATATCCATATAAGGCTCAAATTCATAGTGGCATTTGAGTGATAAATAATTATCAGACATTGATAACGGAGCAATCTTAGTAAATTGCACAATCTGGGCGTTGTGCCAAAAAGCATCCTTTAATAGCTGCACAGCATTTTTAGGAATAGAAGAAGGGTCTGACCAATAGAACCCAAAACCTAGATGGAATAAGGAATTTTTGACATAAGTACACCATTTCGTTTTACTGATAGTGCTACTGCCCACCAGTTTGAGAAGCCCACAACGAAATGGAGACAGGGCATCTGTTATCCAGAGCCGGATCCAATACAGCAAGGGCCTTAAAGCAGCAATCTGCGAAATAGAAAAAAGATTTAGATCCATACGGATGGGCAGAGATGGAGTGCTAGAAGGAACTTTTAACAATGATTTCAGAAATTGATTTTCCGCCCTTTCCAAATCCACCAGGTTACAATGGCCCCAAAGTTCAGCACCATATAAGGCCCCCCGCGGGCTTGGGATTTATATATTTCAAGGGCGGGAGACATTGCAAACTTGGGAGATCTAGAAGCGAATCTTACAATGCCACCCGCCCTTTGCTTCAAGCACAATAGAGATTTCTGGCGGTGTGCATGCCAAAGGTGTGAGTCTTCCAGTTTGATACCTAAATAGTCAAAGGTGCCCACTCTTTCCAAGGGAGCACCATCTAGGTATACTGGTCTCTTCATTTTGCACCTAATGTCCCCAAAGACCATATACTTTGTTTTTGCTGAGTTGATTTCCAACCCATGGTCTTTGCAAAACTCCACAAATCGAGATAGCAATCTGGAAAGGCCCATGGCAGTTCGCGAGAGTAACAGGGTGTCGTCTGCGAACAGTAGACAGGGGAACTTCTGGCCACCCAAATTCGGGGCATCACCATAACAATCTAAGAGGTATGGGATGCAAGCGTTAATAAACAATAGGAATAGGGTGGGGGCGAGAACGCACCCCTGCCTCACACCTTGCGTTGTAGAAAAAGCTGGGGTCAACTCACCAGCCGAACCCCAGCGCACTCTGGCATAATTGTCAGAGTAAAGATCTTGAATAACATTAATCAAAGAACCCGGAACTCCAATGTTGCTCAAGACCTCACAGAGCTTGGCACGCGGGACAAGGTCAAACGCAGATTTCAAATTGACAAAGGCCACGAATAAATGGCCTTTGTCTCCGTCTACGGTCTTCCACTTGATGGTAGTAAATCGGAAGACCTGATCGATGGTACTGACCTTATCCCGGAAACCAGCCTGGAGATGGCTTAAAACCTGCTTTTTTCGTTATCCAGTGCTTTAATCTGGATAACAACTGGAAAGAGAATATTTTTTGCAGGTTATCTAATAGACTAATCGGTCTGTAGTTCCCAGGGGAGCTCTTATCTCCTTTTTTATGTATCGGGATGAAGTAGCCACCTTCCACGTATCTGGGTAAGAACGAGTTATCAAAACAGTATTCGATAGCCTCTTAATGTACCGGGTCCAAAAAGATAAATCTGATTTATACAGGTCCGATGGGACACTGTCTAAGCTAGGCGCCTTCCCTGTTCGTTGAGCACGAATTGCCAGCTCAGTTTCTTTTAGGGTAAAGGGTGGCATAGGGGAAAAACACAGTGAAGAATCAATAGGAGAGTTGTTCGAATTGGGGCAAGACCCATAAAGTTCCCGAAAATGGGAGAGCCAGGATTCTGCATCAATGTGATATTCAGGGGTGGGTGAAAGGGCGGGGTCTCTACGTGAGACCAGGGTCCAAAAAAGTTAAAGGACACAGGCACTAGCTGCCTCCAGCAGACGCTCCCACAATTTTTCTTCTTATTTAAGTTTAGATGACTTACAAGTAGAAGCATAGTTCCTTCTTGCGTGTATGATGGCATCCCGACTCTTTAGCTTTAGAGCTTTGGACAAAAGGCTCTTAGACTCCCGACACTCCTTATCAAACCACTTACAAATGGGCAAGGAGAAATTGTTTTGGGTTGATGGGGGTTTAGTAAAAAGCTCCTTGAGATCCATAAAAAGAGTCGCATGAGAGGACATAACTTCTGAGGGAGATAAGACAATAGAGTCATCAAAAAGCTGATGGCAAGAGACTAGGTCATAAAGCTTGTCATTAAGCAGCTTAGAATTAAAAAACGAAGACCATCTCACCACACGCCTATTGCTGGATAATTCCAGCCGATCATTGGGAGCATCCAGAACATAAGGTGGAGTGAGCCCTGAAAAAAGGGTTGCATTATATTCAATTTGTAAAGGGGCATGGTCGCTAGTGTACCGAGAACCAACCTCAACATTGATTATAAAGTGCCAAACTCGTAGATCAAAAATAACGTAATCCAGAGTGCTGCTATAGTGGCCTTTGAAGAAGGTGGGTCTAGAGTTGTCATTTGAAAAACGGCCATTTCCAAAACGCAGGCCATGAGTTACTACAAGGTCTATTATCTGCATGACCCTAAGGGAAGGAGTACATGACACTGGTTGGATTGAAAGCGGGGGAAGATTCCATACTTCATCTTCGGCCTGGATAGACTTGACAAAAGCTGAATCGAATTCAATTTGGGCATTGAGGTCACCTGCAATAATAACACAATATTTAGAATAAAGATTGGTTAAAAATTTGTGCAACAGATGAATAGTAC
The DNA here is from genome assembly GCF_031143425.1 of Pleurodeles waltl. Lineage (NCBI taxonomy): Eukaryota > Metazoa > Chordata > Amphibia > Caudata > Salamandridae > Pleurodeles > Pleurodeles waltl. The sequence goes on from NC_090448.1 coordinate 699,255,978, forward strand.
CAGACTGGCGGTTAGATGGACCTGGCCTATTATAAATATTAATACATAACACCGGAGTGCCTGTGATAGGCCATATTGCTATTGCAAGGATGTCACAGGAGTCAATAGTGATTTCCTTTACCCTGCCCACATCAGTCAACTTGACCCACGTACATAGACCCCCAATCGCCCTTCCCCTAGTAGACGGAGTCGCCTTTTCAGTGAAACAACAATAGCCTTGCCTATACGCACAATCCATAGCCCAAGTTTCCTGAAACATACATATGGAAAAAGATTCAACATAAGCCCCCCAGTCCGGATCAGATAATATGCTCATGATGCCAGCCACATTCCAAGACAATATTTTCCTTTTTGTAATACTACAAGCTGACATACAAAAGTCGGCATCGAGAGCAGAATTGGAAGTCCCATTAGTGGTGCAGGGTAAAGCCCTTATAGTATTGTCACCCAGACCGAGTGGAGATCTTGTAAGTGTCGTGGCCCAGACATGTGGAACATTATGTTTGCAAGAATTAGAATGACATAGTCAATCCACATCCGATGTATCCCCTGAGGTGACGGGGTCTTGTATGAAGGTACCTTTATTGATGCAGACCATAGCAGCCCCGTCGCCTGGAAAAGGCAACAAGCCTGAGGAGACAGTTGAAACAGAAACATTACGGGGAATTGGGATGGCTCCTGGTGGACTCAAGGACAAGATCTTGTGACCCATAGCAGGCAAACTTTCTCTAAAAAAATATCAGAGTCAGATCTTGATAAATTACGAGCTTCCATCTGCAAGATCCCTTTAACTAAAGCGGGGCTGGCAAGATGAAGTTTGATAGTGTCCCGCCCACCAGGGCATCGCACACGAGAAGCAAAGGCAATGTCCGCATGGTTGATAGAGCCACAGCCCCTGGTGTGGCGAATCCAGTACAACACCTTGTTAATAAGAGAGGAAGTGTCTTCCCTCATATGAGATGGAAGTCGAGGGACGTTACACATGTCGATGCGGTTTCGGTTAGGCGCATGAGTAGAATGGGCCACAAATTGGCCCGGAATTAAGAGGAAAGAATGGCACATTCGCTTGAGCAGAAGTCGAGTGATTTCCATAATGATGACTATAACTAGAACCCTTGTCCGTTTCCCGTGGCAATGGGGAGTCAACTGGCAGAGCAACAGGAGCCAATGGCCGAGAAGCTTGTACAGTGGCTGAGTTCGGGATGGACTGAGGAGTTAGGTCAGGTTTTTTGAGTAATTTAAGGACCTCAAATAAGAGACTCTTCAATTCCCCGACTTCACGCTTCAGACTAGATACCAGAGCTAAGACATCATCACTAGGAGGATCAAAAGTGGGTTTAAAAGGCACAGGGAGCGAAGGCTGTATGGCACTTGCTAATTCTGGTTGATCCAAGACCGCAAACCGATTTGTGCATGGAATCCCATTGACAATGGGAACAGAACGGTTTACGTCCAAATTAGAACTAGTGCCAGGCGAAAGCGAGGAATTAGCCAGACCATGATGTTGATTGTCATATAAATCATCGTCAAACAGTTCTTCTACCTCAATAATAAGTGAAAATGAAGAAAGTGATTGTGCCATGTGTTGGATCTGGCCCTTTTTACAGGATAAACCCCAAACGTTTTGGCTTCCTCCTCCTATTTTTCTGACCATGTGCTCTCACTTTTAAACCTGGTATTATTGGCTTACACTTGATTGGCCCATTTAATTTACCTGTAAGTCCCTTGTACAGTGGTATCTCCTGACCTATGAGGGATAGTGAGGGCATGTTTAGTAGGGTAGGAATGGTAGTGAGAAATGCTGCTTACTGTTGTAGGTGGATTATTCATAAAAATGCCACTTTTAGAAAGTGAGCATTTCTCTGTACTTATAACACTGGTGTTTTGCCACTTAACTCCAATCCATGTCTGGGGCAGAGTGACAGCTGGGCTTTGTGCATACTTTTCAGACAGCCTGTGCACAAGGAGGGTGGAGGTGTCACAAGAGTCCATCTACATACTGAATGGTGTTCTTGGACTGGGAGAGGAAGAGGCGGGCACATCTGCATCTGTATAGGCTGTGCCCTGGCCTCACACAAAGGGCTTGTTTACCCCCTACTGATGTCTGGAGCCAGTGCTGGAGGAGAAAGGGGACATTCCTGGAACCAGTTAGTGCTGGTTGGATCCCCTTCTCTCCCTTTTGTGGAAGCAGCGCAAAATGAGTATAAGTATAAGGGACAGTCCCCCTCATTTTTAGAGCACTTTTTGGACTTGGGACCGAACCTCTGCCAGAGGGACTACCTGACTGCACAAAGGGCTCATCTAGAGTGCTCTTCTTTTGCTGCTCTGCCACCTGGTGTTTGCTGGGAGGCCTAAAGAACTCATCTGGGTTGCTTTTCTGTATGTTGCTCTGCTGCCAGCCTTTCCCCTGAATGTAGACTACCAACGTTTTGTGGGGCAGCTAGAAGGAACTGTCACTTGAACTTATTGTGTGTGCTGGCCTGTCTGCCCCTCTGTGTCCCCTCCGGTGCCTCCTGAGGAGCCCAGCACATGGGAAGTGCTGCGTCCTGATCCTTGGCCCTTTTACAAAAACTAGCACAGGAGGAGTGCTTCATTTCCTACTCTTTCTGACCTAGAGAGCTTGGGGAGCGCTTCCTGTCTTCCTACAGGAGCCCTTGAAGAGTGCTCCATTCTTTTTTCTTAAGCACATGGTGTGCACTCTACCTTGTCCCTCGATTTGAGTGTTCACTGCCGCTTGATTGCGGCACATTTGCCAAATATCACTGGGGGAGTGCTGCTTACGGCTCCCTCGCCTCACCTGGACTCACCCTACCGCGCCTTCCTTGGAGAGTACACGCCGGGTGGCTGACGAGATTGTATGTCAGGCTAAGAGAATACCCCTCAAAGGGACCCCTCAAGGGGACCCCTCTTAGGGACCAATGTGCAGGAGTCAGCGCCACGCTGCGAGGATTCCCCCCAGCACAGCCCCATTACTCAGGTGCACAGACCTGAGGCTGGAGGGGCTAAACTCCAGTCCAACACGTGAAGGCCGAGCACGGCACCTGCGGCCTGGGAGCCCTGTGGACTGCAAATCCTGAAGTGGAGGCTCGGAGGACAGCAGATCCTCTCCGTCCCGGTTACGGTCGGGCAGGACCCTTGTTGGAAAATGGCCTCTCAGAAAGGTCACCCCAAACTTTTTGCCTTCCTCCTCTTCTTTTTCTGTCCTCAGTTTTCCTGGCTATAGGACTCTGGACACTTTACCACTGCTAACCAGTGATAAAGTGCATGTGCGCTCTCCCTATGGTAACATTGGCTCATATCTAATTGGCATATTTAATTTACTTGTAAGACCCTAGTAAAGTGCGCTACATGTGCTCAGGGCCTGTAAGTTAATTGCTACTAGTAGGCCTGCAGCACTGATTGAGCCACCGATATAGGTAGAGAAGTGTGGCACAATTGTTAGAGCGGCAGACCCTGATGCAGAGATCTGGCCCAGGACCAGCGTTCAATTCCCACCTTGGTGGGTCTTGGGCTCAGTTCCCTTGGATCAGATAATTCATGCCTCATCTAATTAATGAGTCCCACTCTGTAACTCTGGGCAATAGCTTGCCTACTCTCCACAACGGCCCTTACAGTGCATGGAGGCCTGGCTTCACCCTGGGGCTGTCCAGGAGTGGGTGCCTCACAGGGAAAAGCCAGGAGGGGTTCCACAGGAGTATGTGTACAGCGCCTTGAGACCCCAACGGGTAAGTTGTGTGCTATACAAGTGTGAAGTTTACAGGTAGCCCCTTAACCATGTATCAGACCTGCCATTGCTAGGCCTGTGTGTGCAGTTTCACTGCCACTTTGACTTGGCATTTAAAATGACTTGCCAAGCCTTAAACTCCCCTTTTTCTACCTATGTCACCCCTAAGGTAGGCCCTAGGTAACCCACAGGGCAGTGTGCTATGTAAGTAAAAGGCAGGACATGTACTTATGTGTTTTACATGTCCTGGTAGTGAAAAACTCACATTCGTTTTCCCCTACTGTAAGGCCTGCTCCTCTCATGGACTAGCATTAGAACTGCCCTCATATACTTTTGAGTGGTAGATTCTGATTTGGAAGGAGTGGCCCTGTCATGTTTTGTATGGCCAGAATGGTAATAGAAAATCTGGTTTACTGGTGAAGTTTGATTTAATATTACTATTTTAGAAATGCTATTTTTGGAAAGTGGGCATTTCTCTGCACTTACTGCCATCTAGGCCTTACAGCCTGTCTCCAATCCACATCTGGTCTGTGCTGGTTGACAGCTTCCCTTATGCATTCCACCCAGACAGCTTTAAACATAGGACAATCACTCGCATATGCATTCATCTGCAGTCTGAATGGGTCTTCCTGGGCAGGAAGGGAGGAAGGGTGGAGGGGCTCTCTCTTACACTTCAAAGGCCAGTTGCCTGCCCTCACACAAAGGACCGCTAACCCCCCACAGGGATCATGGTAGACAGGACTGGGCTGAAAGGGGATCCTGTGCACTTCAAACCCAATCTTTGAAGTCTCCCCCACTTCAAAGGCATTTTTAGGTCTTTAAACTGGGTCCCTGACCCCACCAAATAAGACACGTCTGAATCTACACATGCACTCTGTTAGAGGAACTGCCTGGCTGCACAAAGGAATAATCTGGACTGCTTCGCTGAGAAGGACTGCTGCCCTGCTGTTGCCCTGCTGCCTGCTGGCCTCTGACCTTGCTGGAAGGACTCTGCCTTCCCCAAAAGTGCTCCCAAGGGCTTGGATTGAGCTTGCCACCTGTTCTGAAGTATCAGGGACAGCAAAGACTTCGTCTACTACCTTTTAACTAGTTTTCCGACTTCAGTGACGCCAGCACCAATGCCGCAGCCTGCTCACACTCCTTGGACATCGCTGCACGCAATAACCGCAGTCTGCAACACAAGTCCAACGTTGCCGCAACGCCTCTGACGTCACGCAGTGTGATTGCAACGCTGGGAAGTCGACTCATCACGTCTTGGCCAACTGAATTAATTGACCCCGCCGGGTCACCACGAACCGACGCCTTGCCACCCACGCCGCACCAGCTACCTCTGCAACCGGATTGAATCGACGCCTCACCTCCCCTGCCTTGCAGTACAGAGCTGACGCCTTACCTCCCCAGCCGCCATAAGGGACTGACGCCGTATCCGCTCCAGCGGCATTTCATCTCCACGACTCTGTGCAATGTCTTTGTTTCTTCTTTTACAAAGGTACTGTGTCAGCGGGTCTGTGTGAGTCCACAACCGGTGGCTGTGGCATCAGATTATTGGGAATGACTCCGTCAATGACCCCGTGATAGCTCCAGTTGGAGCTAGTGAGTTTCTAAGCGCTTTAGGGAGATTTGGGGCCTCATTATGACATTGGCGATAAATGCTGCCTATCGCCACGGCGACGGCCGCCAATATACCGTCGCCGTGGCTACCAGCCGCCAACTGCATTATGACCGTAGATGGAATACCGCCAGAAGGCTGGCGGTATTCCGTCGACGGTCATGGCGGCGGACAGTGGTAAGGTGGCGCTGGTCCAACAGCAGCGCCACACCAGAAAAACACAGCCTACCGTATCATGAGCCATGAAACGGCCTGGCAGTGTTTTGCTGGCAGACACTGCCATGTCCCCTCTCCTGCCGGAGGACCCCCTGCAAACAAGTAAGTCGGGTTCTCCGACAGGAGAGGGGGGTGGGGGTGTTGTGTGCATGTGTGGGGTTGTTGTGTGTGGGCGTGAGTGTCTGTTTTTGTATGCGTGCATGCGGGTGTGAGTCGCGTGGAATGCTTGCGTGAATGAATGAATGTGAGTGTACGTGTATGTTGTGAATGCGTGTGTGCTACAATGAATGTTAGTGTTTGTTGGTGGGTGTGGGTATGTATGTGTGCGTGCATGGGTGGATGTGGGTATGCGTGTGTGTATGAGTGTGTATGTGTGCGCGTCTGGGTGTGTGGATGTCGGGGTGTTGGGAGAGGGAGGTGGAGGACTCTGGGGAGGAGGAGGGGGGCAGGTGGGACCCCTAGTACCTACCGCCATGGTTTTCGGGGCAGTAGATTTGCCACGAAAACCATGGCGGTAGACGGGGTCATAATCCAGAGGGTGGGATTGTGATGGCTGCCTGGCTGGAGACCGAAGTCTCCAGCCTGGAGGCTGTTACCACCCTGGCGGACGGAGTGGTACATTGGCGGTTTGGCTTGAGCCAAACCGACAATGTAATAATTTGGAAAAAGGTACTGCCAGCCTGTTGGCAGTACCTTTCCCCAAATTACCGCCGTCCGCCAGGGTTGTAATGACCCCCTTAATCTTTAAAAATACATAACTTTGCTTGTGTATATTGGATTTTCCTCGTTCCAACTTTATGTTATTCAGATAAATATTATCTATTATTCCAAACCTGAGTGGTGTACTTATGTGGTGTTTTCACTGTGTTACTGTGTGAGTTATTGCACAAATACTTTACACATTGCCTTCTAAGTTAAGCCTGACTGCTCAGTACCAAGCTACCAGAGGGTGAGCCCAGGATAACTTGGCTTGTGCTGTGACTATGATTGTGGTCCCTACTTGGACAAGGGTGTATACCTCTTCCAACAAGAGACCAAATTTCTAACAACCCTGCACCTCTCTGGCAAGTGGAGGGCTCAGACAAAGTCCCTGTAATTCCTCCCCCACACTCACTATCCACCGCTGCAGGGATTGCCTTCGCTGCCCAATCACAGGGGGTCGGGTGGAGTCCTACTGCATGTCCCCCCCACTGGGGAGCTGCATTTAAGTAAGGTGATTCAGAATGGAGTTGCCACCGGACTGCTGGGCAGGAGGTTTCATTTCATTAAACCGCTGTTTTTACCATAGCTGCCCTAATAGGCGGGCAGCGGTGTTTTCTCCTCACTTCACTGAGAAAGTCATGCATTATCTAGGTTAAGAGCACAAGAGCTACTGTGAATAGCGCATTGGGCAGGGACCCAACGTATACCTTCTAGTAGGAGCGCCAAACGTGCTGTAACCTCCTTGGGGTAGGTGCTGAGAGGAACACTGAGGGGGTCATTATGACCCTGGCGGAAGGCGGTCTTTTTTTTTGTATTATGACCATGGCGGTTACTGCCATGGTCATCCGCCGGTTCTCCGTTCCGCCCGCCGGGCTGGAGACAAGGGTCTCCAGCCCCGCGGCCGTCACTATACCGCCGGCGGTATTTTGACCCGGCTTACCGCCGTGGATTTCCTGCGGTTGGAACCGCCATGAAATCCATGGCGGTAAGCACTATCAGTGCCAGGGAATTCCTTCCCTGGCACTGATAGGGGTCTTGCCACCACCCACCCCCACCCCGACTCCCTCCCCTACACCCACCACTCCCCTGTCACCCCCCAAAGGTGGCAGGGCCCCCCTCCCCATCCCGACCCCCAACATCACAGAACTCACACACACACGACACGCACGCAGGCACCACCGACACACACACGCACACACACCGACATACATGCCTACATCCACACACACAGTCAGACACGCACTCCCACATACAAACATACACACATACATCCATACAGACATACCCACAGACATACACGCACTCGTTCCCAAAACATGCAACACCCCCGCAAGCATACACGCACTCACACCCCCCCTCTACATACACACATGCACACCCCCACGCACGCACGCACGCACACAACACACAACACCCCCCACCCTCACGGACGATCGACTTACCTGGTCCGACGATCCTCCGGGAGGGGACGGGAGCCATGGGGGCTGCTCCGCTGACACCACACCGCCAACAGAACACCGCCACGCCGAATCACAGGACGTGATTCGCTGGGCGGGGTTTTGTTGGCATGGAGGTGGAGCAACCCCCACTTCCCCGCTGCCCGCCAGAATGGCTGTTGACGGCTTTCCGTCCGTAAAAGGACGGAGAGCTGCCAACGGTCATAATAGGCAGAGCGGCAAACCGCCACCACTGGCGGTCTTCCGCACAGCGGTCCCTCGGCGGTCTTGGGAAAAGACCACCGAGGTCAAAATGACCCACTGAGGCTGTCATTCTGACCGTGGCGGGCGGCAGTCGCCGCCCGCCATGCGGTCACCGCCGAATGACCGCCCCGCGGTCAAAAGACCGCGGCGGCCATTCCAACTTTCCCACTGGCCCGGCGGGCGACCGCCAAAAGGCCGCCTGCCGGCCCAGCGGGAAAGCCCCTGCAACGAGGAAGCCGGCTCCGAATGGAGCCGGCGGAGTTGCAGGGGTGCGACGGGTGCAGTGGCACTCGTCGCGATTTTCACTGTCTGCTAAGCAGACAGTGAAAATGTTTGTGGGGCCCTGTTAGGGGGCCCCTGCACTGCCCATGCCAGTGGCATGGGCAGTGCAGGGGCCCCCAGGAGCCCCACGACACCCGTTCCCGCCATCCTGGTTCTGGCGGTGAAAACCGCCAGAAACAGGGTGGTGGGAAGGGGGTCGGAATCCCCATGGCGGCGCTGCAAGCAGCTCCGCCATGGAGGATTCCCTGGGCCAGGGGAAAACCGGCGGGAAACCGCCGGTTCCCCTTTTCTGACCGCGGCTTTACCGCCGCGGTCAGAATAGCCCTGGAAGCACCGCCAGCCTGTTCACGGTGCTTCCGCGGTCATGGACCGCTAGGGTCGGAATGACCCCCTGAATGTCTTATACTCCCCTGATATTTTGTAAGTCCTCTTGCTTCTTGTATGCTGTGCATCATGACCTAGAATAATTTGTTATGCTCTTTGGCAGTGGTTGGGACGGAAAGGCTAGCAGCATGCCACAGCTATAAATAACTTGGCCAGACACTGAACACCAGTGAGTTACGTTGCTCAATGACCCCCATGCACCAATGCCATGTCCCTTTTTTTTACCCTCTTTCCTCACTTCCGGATTCCACCAGTTGGGTCTCTCTGAGCCGGGGTCCATCTCAGAGATACCCTTGGCTCTACACTTTAGTGGTACTTTCCATCCCCAAACATAACACTCTTCCTTTACTACACGATAAAACAAAACACATAAACAAAATCCCACATAGCAACTAACACTTGACCTCCCATGGGATAGCAAAACTTGGGATGGGGTCGTGGGTACAAAAAAGAGAGAGAAAGAGAGAGAGAGAGAGAGAGAGAGAGACAACATTGGTTGATGAAGTAAGTTCACAGTAACGTTCAGTCCACCACAAAGCCTTTGAAGCGAGAGAACTTCATCGGACACGGCCAGGGATGGTACCTCCTGGTCTCTTGCTGCTTGGGAGTTTCTCTCTGGCTTCCCAGACCTCCTGATGTTGAGTGAAAGGACTCACCATTGGAGACACAGGGAACAACCGTGCTGCCATGGAGCCCGAGCTGCATGTCTTCCTAATGATTTTCTACATGCTGCTCCACCATGAACACCAACGACGGCGAAGACGATGACAGTGAGTACAGCCGCCTAGCACACAGGGGAGGGAGGGAGTAAAAAGAGAGTGACACACACACGCAACACCCCCACCCCCAACACCATACACTCAATCAGCTGCAGTAATAAAACATATATTCCTCGTACCTCGGATGAATAATGCAAGGACAACGGAATTTAGTAAAGTGAGTGTAATAAGATCAACATAGTATAAATAAGAAATATGCAATGTAACTGGTATATACAAATGTGCAGTTCAAGGGACACTGCTCAGTCCTCAGTGTGCGTGGGCCACAGGGCCACAGGCCAAAGTCCAAGGCCCCACTTGTCACCTGCATCAACACGGAGAGAACTCTGCAGGGGCATCAGTTGGAAAATAGGCAGGTACCTCAGGGGGACAGGGAATGGGGGGCACCTCAGCCGGTAGATGGAACAAGACCACTGGTTCTGGAGGGGGCAACATGCCCTGTGCTCTGTCCTGGGGATTACAAGGCCACAGTCTCTCAAGTGGGTGACTTGCCCACATGCTCTGGGGGGGCAACATGCCCATTGCTCTGTCCTGGAGAGTGCAAGGCTACAGTCTCTCAAGTGGGTGACTTGCCCAATTGCTCTGGAGGAGGCCTCTCGCCCAGTGCTCTTGATCCTGGGGAGGCTAGGGTTGGTGGGTGTCTTACCCACTGGTTCTGGAGGGGGCATTGTGCCCTGTGCTCTTGATCCTGGGGAGGCTGGGGTAGGTGGGTGTCTTACCCACTGGTTCTAGAGGGGGCATTGTGCCCTGTGCTCTTGATCCTGGGGAGTCTAAGGTCACAGTCTCTAAGGTGGGTGTCATACCCACTGGATTTGCAGCTCATGCATGCAGGATTACATACCGTCCACAGGCGGTGACGGCTGCTCGGTGGTGGAAGTGGTGGTGCTGCTGCTGCTGGTGGGGGGAGGCTCCAGCCCATCCTCTGCAGCCTCGGATGGCTGCCCAGTGGTGGTAGTGGTGCTGCTGCTGGTGGAGGGAGTCTCCGGCCCATCTCCTGCAGCCTCGGATGGCTGCACAACCATGGCTGGTGGTGGGGGCTCCGTCTGAGTCCCTGCCCCAGGACCCTTGGCCTTCCTGCCTGCTGGCTCCTTGCCCTCCCTGGCAGCAGCTGGTGCTGGCTCCTTACCCTTCCTGGCAGCAGCTGGGGCTGGCTCCTTGCCCTTCCTGGCAGCAGCTGGTGCTGCCTTCTTGCCCTTGCGGGTAGCAGCTGGGCAGGCACCCTTTCCTTGAGGCTGCCTGGTGCAGGCTCCTTCAGCCTCTTCACAAGTGCCCTGGATCTTTTCCCACCACAAGTGGGTGTGGAGAGTACTGGGCACATGGACTGGTTGGCTGAGGTGCTTGCCTGGCTTCTTGCCACACTGGCCAGACGTGAAGGACAGGGGGTGTAGTGAAGAGGTCAATGGTGGAGTGGAAAAGTTTCTTAGGGACATTGGGGCGGGAAGAGGGAGAAGGTTTGGGAGTGGAGGAAGATGGAGTGGGTATAGGAGGTGTTTGTCTGCTGAGTTTGGGTGCAGGTGCATGGGCTGGATGCTTTTGTAAGGTGGATGGCTGTTGGGTGTCTGAGTGCTTGCGTTTGTATACTTTAGGAGGGGGGACAGACGCAGTGGGAGATGACACAGGGGACGTGTGCATGGCTGTTGTGGAGGTGTCTGCCAGTGAGGTGTGTGTTCTGCTAGGTGTGATGGTGATGCTGGTAGTGGATGAGGATGTACTGCATGCAGGTGTGAGTGTAGACGGAACTAGGAGGGAAGTGGAGGAGGAGGGGGACACAGTGGAAATCGTGGATGTTGGTATGTCTGCATCTGGATGGTGTTTGTGTGAGTGCCTGTGGGATGATGTGTGGTGCTTGTGTTTGCCGGTGCCACTCTTGTGTGTTGTCTTGTGTGCGTGCTTCTCTGCCTGTGTGCTTGGGATAGGTTGGGGTTGAGGGGAATGGGATTGGGAAGAGTACGTTGGAGGGTGGAATCAGGGACAATGGCTGCCATCAAAGAGGAGGCCAGAGCCTGGATCGATCTCTGTTGGACCGCCAAGCCAGTGTGAATGCCCTCCAGAAATGCATTAGTTTGTTGCATCTGGGCTGCCAGCCCCTGGATGGCATTCACAATGGTTGACTGCCCTACATAGATGGATCTCAGGAGGTCAATAGCCTCCTCACTCAGGACAGCAGGGCTCACTGGGGCAGGGCCTGAGGTGCCTGGGGCGAAGGAGATGCCCACCCTGCTGGGTGAGAGGGCACGGGAAACTTGATGAGGGGCTGCTGGGAGGGCGGTGCTGGTACGCGGGGTCTGAACTGTCCCCTCCAGTCTCTGCTGTGGTGCTCCCCACGCCCTCCGTCCCACTGGTGCCCTCAGCGTCGGTGGACTCTGCCTCCTGGGTCCTGTGGGATGCAGCTCCCTCTGTCGCCTGTGCCTCTGCTCCTCTGCCAAATGATGTTAATGCACATAAGGACAGGGTGACAAAACAAAAAGGGGGGGAGAGACAAAGGATACACCTGGTCAATGGCTGCACCAACACCACCATTGGCATACACACCACTCTCACACACAGGGAACAGCCCTCAGCACTATGCATTGCATTACCAGTTATATTGCTAGCCACCAAGGCATGGGGAGGGGTACACACCGCCAAATGCAGCACACCTAGAACCCACGCAGCCCTGACCAGTTGTGGATGCCTATAAGCTAAGTAGCAGGATAATCCCTTCAGGACCCTTGCCACCAGGGGACCTACTCTGCAATGTCAGGCCTGGGCTAGGGGCACCCACTGACACACATCCCCCACCCGGATACCACCCTACCATGCGTAAGTTGTAATGATGGGCACTGTACTCACCCCCTTGTGGCTGCTGTGATGCCCTCATGCACCCATACAGCTCAGGATAGGCCACCAGCAGTATGCGGGCCATCAGTGGGGTCAGGGTTCGACGGGCACCCCTTCCTCGTTGGGAGGCCATCCCTAGCTGGGCCTCCGCCATCTTTCGTGCCCAGCGTCTCAGGTCCTCCCACCGTTCCGACAGTGAGTGCTCCGCCTGCCATAGACCCCCAGGGTCCACACATCCTTGGCGATGACACGCCATGTACTGTTCTTTTGATGGGCGCTGACCTGCAGAGGTAATACACACAGAAAAATAGTATCAGTCAGACAGTCCTGCCTGTTACACTTATGGCCCACCATACCCCTTCACGTCACCATGTGCACACACATGGCCCAGCACACTACCAAAACGCTGCCCAGAGGACATCCAGTCACCCCCCCTTACATGAGGCCTTCACACACACCATTCCATGCATACATGCCACATGCATCATGCCCACAGTGTACTCACCTGTTGGTCTGGCGGCCCACACAGCAGTCCGTGTTGGGGCAGGAAACCATCCACCAGTCGCTCCAACTTCGCAGAGGTGAAGGCAGGGGCCCTTTCTCCAGTCACACAGGCCATGGTAGGTTCCAGACACAGGTCACAGCAGCACATGTAGTGTAGGTCCTCTCCTGTTGAAGGTCAGGTAGCAAGTGAGTGATCAGATAGAAAATGGCGGTCACGTCCGCGGCGGTGCATACCATCACCACAGGCGTAGATCACCATTGGCCACTGTAACCCATAGGGCCCAATGTTAACCAATGAGGAGTTGCACAGTGGTTCCCGAAAGCCTCCCGCAACGGCGTACATCAGTGGAATGACCTCACTTCAATCTGTCCCTCTACACAGGACAGGCGGATGCCATTTCTGGTCACGGGGCAGGCCCTGGATAATAACTGTGTCACAGTTAAAATTTGGACATACAGGACAAATCCCACTTACCCATTACAAATTGACATCATGCATTGTACTGTTGTGGCTCCAATGTTCAGTTTGTGACTGACTCCTCACTCTTTTGCTCCTTAGATTGCTACCGCTGTGGATGAATAGGAGATGGAGACATACCCCTGTGTACAGACCCCTGGTGGACTTGGCAACACTGGAGGACAGGCACATCATCCTCACCTATAGACTTGACAGGGCCACAATCAGAGCTGTGTGCCCAATTGGAGCCTGACGCGATATCTGCTATCTGTCACCCCACTGGGATCCTCCCTCTTGTGCAAATTCTATCTGTGCTCCATTTTCTGGCAACTGGTTCTTTCCAAGTGACAGTGGGCTTGGCAGCAGGAATGCCAGTTCTCAATAGTGCTAACCAGAGTGTTGTCTGCCCTGATTACACACATTTGCGGCTACATTGTTTTCCCCTAGGTGGAGGATTTGGCCTCAGTGAAGGCTGACTTCTATGCAATAGGACATATCCCCAACATAATTGGGGCGATTGATGGAACTCATATTGCATTTGTCCCCCCGTCAGAATGAACAGGTGTTCAGAAATCGTGAGAGTTTCCACTCCATGAATGTACAGATGGTATGCTTGGCGGACCAGTACATCTCACATGTCAATGCTAAGTATCCTGGGTAGGTGCATGATGCCTTTATCCTGAGGAATAGCAGCATCCCAGATGTGATGGGCCTACTACAGAGGCACAGGGTGTGGATAATGGGTGAGCCCTGTTTCCCACCCAGTAGATGTTGGTGTATGGGTATGGTGTGGGCCATATGGGATAGTGTGTGGCTAAATGTTGTCCCTCAATATTTGCAGGTGACTCTGGTTACCCCAACCTATCATGGCTACTGACCCCTGTGAGGAATGCCAGGACAAGGGCAGAAGAATGTTACAATGCAGGCCCATTGGAGAACAAGAAGGATGATCGAAAGAACCTTTGGCCTCCTGAAGACCAGGTTCAGGTGCCTCCATCCAGCAGGTGATTCCCTGTGCTACTCACCCAAGAAGGTCTGCCAGATAATCGTGGCATGCTGCATGTTGCACAACCTTGCCTTGAGATGCCATGTGCCTTTTTTGCAGGAGGAGGAGGCCGGAGATGGCCGTGTGGCAGCAGTGGACCCTGTGGACAGTGAGGATGAGGAGGCAGAGGATGAGGATGAGGACAACAGAACAGCAGTGATACGACAATACTTCCAATGACACACAGGTAAAACAGTGTTACTTCACATTTTATTGTCATTATTTTGAATATCTTTGGCACTGGCATGCTGTTATTTCCCACTTCTATGCCCACTTACTGTACCCTTTGGCAATTCATTTTACAGATGTTGGTGCCCCACTATCGCTCCTGGTGTGATCACTGCAGCCAACTACAGGTCTTTCCTATGTCACAAGTACTGTACAGTTGAATTGCAATGTTTGAACCTGGTTAAGCAAATACATACTTTAAAAATGTAACAACTTGTTGTTTTTCCAAGGGTGTTTATTGAAGTGCTAAGAAGAGGGGCAAGTGCATTGGGATGGGGTGTTGATGGAGGAAAGCCCAGGGAATTGTTCCAGTCTATTTGTAGCACAGGTGCATTGTCCAAGGGGACATAGGAAGGGGAGCTTCCATGTGCACCGATCACACTTTTGGATCGACCCATTGAGAGTTCTTTGAATCGACCCATTGTCAAAATGTCGCCATTGGCATCCCAGGTACTTGTGGAATGTTTTCCCTGAGCTTGAAAGAACAGCATCCTTGAATGAATTGAGCTTGAATTTCATCATTAGCATCTGACAGGGTGCAGGTGCTGGCTAGGTCCTTGAGACGAGCGTAGAAAGTGTCCATAGACTCATCCGGTAACTGACGAGCCTGGTGTAGTTGGAATGTTTCGTAGTCAGGGTTTTCCAAAGGTGCAAAATGAGCTGACAACACCTATTTCAATGACACATATGTGAAAGGAGGGCCAACTTCCACAACATACTTCCCCAGCTTATGGATCGTTGCACCTCCCAAATTTAATAGCATGGAACAACGTTGTTAGACCTGGCATCCTGCCTGGCTGAGGTGCCTACCATAGCCAACCAGGAACCTCATTTTTAACACCATGTCAATTCTTCCCTCAGAAAAAACCTGCATATGTCGGGCTGGTCGCCTGTGAGGAGAAAAGTCAGCCAAAGAGAAGTCAACATGTCAAGGTAACGAAATCATGCAATCATTGTCCAAAGATTACATTGAAAATAAATGGAAATTATAAATAGTGGTGCCTTGATAAATATAATGCCTGACGAAAAGTAGAATTAACTGTCTCCGTTACCATGGATTACGCTGTCAGAGACCAAATTGTACACTTGGGCTGCATCGACACCCAGGAAGAGTTGAGTTTTATTTATAGCAATAGTGAAGACAAAAGTCCAAACACCAATCCATGTGCATTCAAGGTACAGTGGCAAGTGTCTGTCTGCTGAGTTTCAACATGGCTGCTGACATGGGACTGATTTCTATGAATTACAACATGAATGCTCATCACAAAATAGTAAGTCAATTCCCTTCATTGTTTCATGGTTAAGGAAAGTTAAAGACTATGAAAGTAAAACTGCATACTAATGAGAATGTCCGTCCTGTTGCTCAGAGACACAGCAGAGTTGCTTTTCATTTACAAGAAGCTGTTGAAAAAGAACTTGAATAATTAATTAAGCATGACATTATTGAATGTTCCACTGGTCCAGCTCCATGGGCTTCTCCCATAGTGCCAACATGCATTGATATGCGCCAGGCAAACAAAGCGATTGAATGAGAACAACATCCAGGGCTGCACATTGCTGACATGATTACACAATTGAATGGTGCCAAAGTCTTCTCTCGACTTGATTTGAATAAAGGTTATCATGAGTTAGAACTTGAAGAAAGTTGAGGATATAGTACAACCTTTTCTACACATATTGATTTGTTTAGATACAAGAAACGAGGGGCCAGATGTAGGAACCGTTTTGCATGGCGCAAACTGCGAAAATCTCAGTTTGCGCCATGCAAAACGCGCATCGCCATGCACATTCCCATTTTGCGAGTTGGTACCGACTCGCAAAATGGGAATGCGACTCGCAAATAGGAAGGGGTGTTCCCCTTCCTATTTGCGATTCGCACCGCGATGCAGAATTGCTTTGTGACCGCGAATGCGGTCGCAAAGCAATTCGCAGTTAGCACCCATGTGTAGTGGGTGCTAACTCATTCACCAAAGGCATGTGAATGGCACCAAAAATATTTTTTCAGAGCAGGTAGTGGTCCAATGGACCACTGCCTACTTTGAAAAAATGAAACCAAATGGTTTCATTTTCCCGAGTGTATTGCAACTCGTTTTCCTTTAAGGAAAACGGGCTGCAATACAAAAAAAAAAAAACTGCTTTATCAAAAAAGCAGTCACATACATGGTGGTCTGCTGTCTCCAGCAGGCCACCATCCCTGTGAGTGCAGGGAATCGCAAGGGGGTCGCAAATTGCGACCCACCTCATTAATATTAATGAGGTGGGTCTTTGCGACCCCCTTGCGATTTGCAGATGGTGTCAGGGACACCATCCTGCATATGGGATTGCAACTCGCAAATTGCGAGTTGCTCCGACTTGCAATTTGCGAGTCGCAATCCTGTACTTACCTACATCTGGTCCTTAATTTTGGCAGAACGTTTCCAAGACGTCATATGGTACATCATACAACCTGTTGTTAATGCATTTAACTATAGCCATGACCTATTGGTTTTTGGAGCTACACAAAAACAGCACAATAGAACCCTGACACGCATATGTCAGTTACTCAATGATGCAGGTTTGAGTTTAAATTCAGGCAAGTGTGAGTTCAACTTAACAAAGCTGAAATACCTTGCCCATAGCTTTTTGGAAGGGGGCATGATGCCTGATCCTACAAAACTACAAGCTTTAACACATGCTTAACCCCACAAGATGTTTTGATGCTACACTCTTTTCTTGGAATGGCCAGCTACTGTTCATGATTGTTAGAAATGGATTCTCTAGTTGGCAGTCGGTTTGCACCCTGTCCAAGTAGGGCCCCTAAATGGGGGAAGGGAGATACCCAGCTCAGATAACCCCTGCTCACCCCCTTGGTAGCTTGGCACAAGCAGTCAGGCATATCTCTGAAGCAATGTGTAAAGCATTTGCACATAACTCAGTAATACAGTGAAAACACTACAAAAGGACACCACACCAGTTTTAGAAAAATAGCCAATATTTATCTGTGTAAAACAAAACCAAAATGAGAAAAATCCAACATACAGTAATTGTCAGACCTACAAACCTGGATATGCTCCAGTAAATAACTCTTAAGCCAGTTCTCTGCCTTTGAAGGGACCAATGTTTCTTGTGACCTCATAAGAATGTTTTACAGATATCAATGCTTGTTTACAAAGACCAATGCTTGTTGGAACCAATACTTGTTTAGGACATGTGTTGCTCATGTCTCCAGCATCCCTAAGACTCAGACTGGGTGTGGCTCCCTATGACTCAGACTGGGTATGGCTGTATGCAGCAGGTATTTAAACCACACCCGGCCTGAGTGAATTGCTTGCTGTAAAGGTCACTGGCTGCAGAGACGGCGTCTCTGCTTCTCCACATTTGATCTTCGTGTTCAGTCCTGTATCTTGGATGCCGCTTCTGGGGAGTTGAAGAGATCAGGAGAATTGACTACTAAAAAGGCAATAACACCCTGCACGTGCTTGAAAAGCATTTGTTTGTGAAAACTTGACACTTGCTGACTTTCTAATAGGAAGCTGGATGTTTCAGAGCACAATGCTTCTAAGATAGCACATCATTGGCGTTTAAGGTCACTGGGATGCTTGCCGCTAGTCGCATGATTACGTTTGGCCCTGTTGCTTGCTATGTATCACATGCAGAAAATTCTTTTGTGCGATTATCATAAAAATGATGTAAGGTGAATATGTTTGTTATCGCTAAGTTTAATATGACATTTGCACAATTGATGCTGGTGAGACAGAACATTCTGTGAATAGCCTGAAAGTTTCTTTGCTCAACTCAACTTACGCTGTGATGTAACAGTGATAAAACTGATCGCTTGTGG
This sequence comes from Pleurodeles waltl, assembly GCF_031143425.1. Classification (NCBI taxonomy): domain Eukaryota; kingdom Metazoa; phylum Chordata; class Amphibia; order Caudata; family Salamandridae; genus Pleurodeles; species Pleurodeles waltl. The sequence continues at coordinate 699,274,248 of NC_090448.1, forward strand.
TATTGTTACTAACCCTATGTTCCCAGAGTGTTACAAACATTGCACTGTGATATTTTGATATTAACCCTATGTTCACAGAATGTTACAATTATTGTACTGTGATCTTTTGACACTAACCCAATGTTCCCAGAGTGTTACAAACATTGCACTGTGATCTTTTGATATTAACCCTATGTTCCCAGAGTGTTACAAACATTGTTCTGGGCTCTTTTGGTACTAACCCTATGTTCCCAGAGTGTTACAAACATTGTTCTGGGATCTTTTGGTACTAACCCTATGTTCCCAGAGTGATGCAAGCATTGTAATGTGATCTTTTGGTATTAACCCTATGTTTCCAGAGTGATGCAAACTTTGCACTGCAATCTCTTGATATTAACTCTATGGGGGTCATTGCAACCCTGGCGGGCTGTTTTGACATAAGCACCGCCAACAGGCTGGCAGTGCTTCCAGGGGAATTACAACCGCAGCGGAAGCGCCGCGGTCGCACCGCTGGGACCGGCGGTTTCCTGCCACATTGGTCCCGGCGGTTTAAATCCCCGAGCAGCGTTGCCCAGAGGATTACGAGTCCCCCTCCTGCCAGCCTTTTCATGGCGGTAAGAACCGCCATGAAAAGGCTGGCAGAAAGGGGAGTTGCGGGGTCCCTGGGGGCCCCATGGAGCTTATGCAGACAGAGAAATGTGCGACGGGTGCAACTGCACCCGTCACACAGCTGCAACACCGCCGGCTCCATTTGGAGCCGTCTCCCGTGTTGCGGCCGAGATCCCCACTGTGCTGGCGGGCGGAAACCAGGTTTCCGCCGGCCGGCCCAGCGGGGATCTCAAAATAGACCCCGTGGGAGTGCGGCTGCATTGGCGGCACCCGGCGGTTCAACCTTGGCGGGCGGCCTCTGCCGCCCACCAAGGTTGTAATTAGGGCCTAAGTTTTCAGTGTGATCAAAAGTCACTGAATGTGTGTTCCTTGGAATTCGAAGTACAGTGCGTAAATTAACCCATGAATATCTACAAGCTTAATTACCTGAGAATTTGTTGTCATTATTTGTTACCTATTAAAATGTCTACGGAATTGAGTGAGTCAGCATCTTAGGAAGTCTCAGCAAGGCTATCAAATAAGATATCCACGGAACTTCAAGTACATTTAGGTAGGCATTAATTAAGGTGACGTGGGATCAATCTGGAGTCACAGTGGGAGTAGTCATAGACATTATAGGAGGTTAAAGGTTCTTATTTAATTACAGGTAACCCACATCGTTTCCCGAAACTTCCTAGAGAGAGGGAGAGTCATCTAAAGAGGGAAAGGGGATCCTAACAGGTACACCTAGCTTGCACATAGTAGTCAGAGACTGGTAAATACATGGTTATGAGTTATGAGCTGCTTGACTGATATGTCATTGATCATAGGAAATTGCAGTTCTTCAAGGACCATCACCAGTCATTTGGATCTGGGCCTGTGGTTCCAGTGTTTCTCTCTCTCTTTCATCCATCCCTTTTCCCCTGGGGCGTTTCGATACCAATCATGTGCATTTAAGTGGGAGGCATGTAACGCCTAGGAGGAATTAGGAATAAGCAATGGGGTCAACATTGTGTCTCCGTGGGACAAACAGGTTAGTCCTTGACAGTTCAGCAAGCCCACGCTTAATTTCTCACCTGGATACAATGAATGCAATGCAAAACCCAGGTATTGTCGCAGCATTTGGGTGATCTTCACCCCACACTTGCAGTCCAACCACCTCCTTTGGGTGCTGATCTAGAACAATCACCGAATAAGGCCTCAGTAATTCAGGTCACTACACCGTTTCCGGTACCATTGCCCCACCCAGAGCACTATGCAGGGGATTCTGCTAAGTTTGTTATATTTTTAAATCAATGCCACCTTAATTTTTTATGGCAACCAACCTCTTTCCCTGATGAGCAGTCAATGGTGGCATTTGTTCTTTCATATTTGGCCAGCATTCTGCCTCATGGTCTATACCATTAGTAGAACGGGATGATCAGTTTTTATACGATTATCAGGCCTTTAAAACTGAAATGAAAATAACGATTAACAAGCATACCTTTATGCAGGCAGTAGACTCAGAACTGCTTAATCTAAAGCAAGGAAATAGGGATTTGCTGACATATACAACTGCCTGTAATAGACAGGTGGCAGAGACTGATTGACCACTAGAAAAAAGGGGGGGGGTGTCCTTGTTTTATAGAGGGTTAAAAGATTAACTTAAAGATCTTTTAAAGCAAGTAGTTAATCCACCTGAAGGAAAGTGCACTCTTTCTTGGCATGGTTACCCCCATTTTCTGCCTGTTGTCAGTGTGTTTGCGGTGTCCACTGGGATCCTGCTAACCAGGACCCTAGTGGTTATGCTCTCTCCTGTAAATTTTAGTAACTGTACCTTTTTTCTTCTCACAATTGGCATACTGGTCTCCCATGTAAGTCCCAAGTATGGTACCCAGGGCATTAGAGTACCAAGGAATCCCTATCGGTCTGCTGCAGTTATTACGCCACCCATTTGGAGCCCATGCAAAAGGTTCTGCAGGCCTGCCATTGCAGTCTGCGTGAAACGGGTGCATGCACCTGTTTTCACTACAGGTCACTGTGCCAGGGCAGTGGCAGGGTGCAGGTACCTGTGGGTGAGGGCACCCCTGCACTAGCAGAGGTGCCTCCACAAACTCCAGATCCATTTTCCTGGACTTTGTGAGTGAGGGGGCACCATTTTATGTGTGTACTGGACATAGGTCACTACCCATGTCCATCTACATAATTGTAACTCCGAACCTGGGCATGTTTGGTATCAAACATGTCGGAATCATACCCTAATACTGTTGAAAGTATTGGTAGTATGATTCCATGCACTCTGTGGGCTCCTTAGAGAACCCCCAGCATTGCTACCACCAGTCTTACAGGGTTTCCCAGGCAGCCTAAGCTTCTGACACCCCTCAGACAGATTTCTGCCCTCATGCTGCTTGACCAGTTCAAGCAGGGGAAGGCAGAACAAAGGATTTCCTGTGGGAAAGGGAGGCAATACCCTCTTCCTTTGGAAAAAGGTGTTACAAGGCTTGGGAGGGGTAGCCTCCCTAAGCCACCTTATGCTTTGAAGGGCACAGTTGGTGCTCTCCTTGCATAAACCAGTTTACACCAGTCCAGGGATCACTGGTCCCTGCTCTGGTGCAAACTGGACCAAGGAAAGGGGAGTGACCACTCCCCTGTCCATCACCACCCCAGGGGTGGTACCCAGAGCTCCTCCAGGTGGCCACTCAATTCTGCTATCTTGAAACTAAGATGTGCCCCTGGGAGCATCTGAGTGGCTAGGTCAGGTAGGTGACGCCAGGGACCCCTCCTGATAGGTGGTCACTGTGCAAAGTGACCAAACCCCCTTTTAGGGCTATATAGGGACTCCCTTGCAGGTGGGTCCCCAGATTCGACATGTAAGACTCCACTAAGACTCCCTCTGCATCGTTTACTTCTACTTCTGGCCACCGCAATTGGACTCTTCAGGAATCGGCAAGACTGCAACTACCGAGACGACCTCGCCTTGCAACATTGTTTCTCAAGTTCCTTCCAACAACTGCAAAATGTCTCTGGCTGTACATCGTCTGCGGTAAGCGAGGTTTCAGCCTGCACCAATAAGCAAGGAGGAATGCCCTTGGAGCGAAGGAATCACTTACCTGCATCTGCAGGGACCTACAGCAATGACATCTGTCTGCGTTGATCTGCTCTCCTCTGGAACTGAGTGGATCCTGCATCACAGGTGGTGGACTGGAGTGGTCCCCTTGGTCCTCTCTGCCCACTGTCCAACTCAGGAGACAGTGAGCCCTTGCCTTTCCTTGCAGGGCAGTACCCCTGTGCACTGTGACTCTTGCAGCTTACAAGGCTTGTTGTGTCCTGCTCCAAGGGACCTTCAGGCTCCGAGTAGCTATGGCCTCCAGCACTTCATCCTGCCAAGAATAGTCTCCTCTCTGCTGCTCCAGCAACGTGGGACTCCACTCCAGGTGTACTGATTGGGCCTCACTGCAGCTTACAGTGCCGGCTGCCAGTGGGATGCCTGTGGGGGCTGAGACTTCTTCTCCTGGCTCTCTCAACTGCTGAGGGTCCAACCGGACTCCCCTCCAAGGGTCAAGTTCCCTGGACCTTGCTGGTCCTCTTCAGCCTTGCAACTCTTCCTTTGCTTCTTCTTGCATTTGCCAAGGCTTGTTGGTGGTTCTCCTAAACCACTGGTCATCTGCGACCCGACAACTGACATGGGACACCATCTGCACCACTCCAAGGACTTTTATTCAGCTCCTGGAATCCACAGCTGGTCTTCTTCTTCCCGCATTGTCCCAGATCTTCATCCACAGAAGGGTGGGTAGTGGCTCCTGGCTCCACTGGACACTCCATCATAGACTGTCCCCTTCTTTTGTAGACCCTCTTCTGACAGCATCCACCTTTGGTTTCTTCTAGTCTGGTCCTGCACAATCCATTTTCTAAGTCCTCTTGTGAAGCCTTGGGAAGACCAGGTACTTACCTCTGCTCACCTGGTCGCTGGGGGTCACTTAGGTACTCACCTCTTGGGGTTCCTAGTTCTTCCATCTCCCCTCTGACTACTCCATATCCTTGGGTGGGGGACTTCACTTCGCATTCCACTATTTTAGTATATAGTTTGGCCCTCTCCTGGGGTCCTAACTATTTTTCACTAATTCTTACCAATGGTTGTTGTTTCTTGTGCCAATTCCTAATTATGACTATGTATATATATAGATATATATAGTGTGTGTACGTACCTTTGGTTGGGGGGCTGGCTATAAGTAATCTAGTGTTGTGTTACTATCATAAAGTACCTTTATTTTTGTAACACTGTGTGGTTCCTTTCATGTGTGATAAGTTACTGTGTGACTATAGAGGTGTTGCATAAGCTTTGCATGTCTCCTGGATAAGTCTTGGCTGCTCATCCACAGCTATGTCTAGAGAGCCCTGGCTTCCTAGACTCTGCCTACTTTCACTAATAGGGAGTCGCATGGACCAGGCCAGCTTCCTACATGGACTACAATTGCAAGAGTACAATTATACAATTGTGCATAACCAGGAAAGGATCAAAATCCTGCTGACTACGTTTTGAGAGTGCCTATTCAAGGTCATAGTACTCCATCCAAAACAGCTGGGGCCTGCATCAATTTCATTGTCAACTCAAGTACACCAGCTGCAGTATTGCTAGCCCAGATTGTCACTGCTACATATCATGATAGTAACCTGCTAAATTTAAAAGGCATAATTACACATCATCCGTGGAATAAACACGTTCGAACCCTCAGTAATGAAAGAGAGTATCAAAAGTAATAAATTATCAAAGATGAATTGTTCATAATTTAGGAAGTAGTTATACTGCGAGGATCCTGAATCCAGAGAGTCTACGACAAAAGGTGATAGAAGTGGTTCATGAAGGACATTGTGGTATTGTTGCTGCAGAGAGCTCTCCGAGGCCGAGGATCTGATTTAGATCTTGGCAGATGCGGTTACTCTGTCACAAACATGACGGACATCCTGTCTTCTGTATTACAATTCATTATATCCTATAGAAATTGTAATATGGCAGATGGGAAAACTGAAACATTTGTGACCCATCCGCGAAGATCTAAATCAGGCCCGGAGTCTGGTTTCCATACCTAGATGAAAGAGTTGAAAAGGACTTAAGGCCTGTTGCCTATCAACCAAAGGCACCCAACATACTCTTAACATGTATGGTCTCCGAGCTTGCAATGGTCGCTCCCGTTCAGATGCCAACCCGCACTTTACTTTTAGGTGGGGAGCTCGTAGGAGTCAGATTGATTATATTTTACTTGACATCAGACTGTGGGGCCATATGTCTGACATGAGGATGCAAGAACATGAAGAGAGTGACCATGATCCACTGATCCTATCGACTAGGGGTCTGCTGCCTTCGCTTGAAGTTCCCCACCCTAAGGCATATGCACAACAGCTTGCCCTGACAAACAACAGACGTAATGTCAAATGGGAGTCTGTTAATACCCCCTTTGGTTCCCTTTCATTAATATACAATTTATTAGCAGATCAAATGGAGCACATGCTTCTGCATCTAGAGGACGGCGGTGGGCTTTTAGCAGCTCACACTGAACTGTTCAACTCTTTAAAGAACCTTCTCACAAAAGAGATTGTTGATAAACCTAGGAAAAAGTGCAGTGCAAGGTGGTTTAGCAACATGTGCAGGAAAGCCCACCATAAGCTATTGAGAACATTGAAAGGGCGCCATGTAGAGTATATAAGACAAGCAAGGAAGGACTACAAACAGGAATGTCGTAGGGTGCGCAGGAGCTGGGAGGAGGCCAGATGGGTAGCTATCCTGGAGACCGCAAAAGTAAATGACACTTCTAGGTTCTGGAAATTGATAGCAGATGATAGTAGAGATTCATCCCCCTCGCCTGGTACCTCAATCCTTTCCGCAGCATGGGCTGATCATTTCGGCCGACTATATGAAGGGCCATCTGAAGCTACTTTCAGGAACCTTGACGACAGTTCGTTTTCCGGGGCCACCCCGATCAAATTCACTCTAGCTGAAACCAGAGCTGCAATTATTTCATTGAATTGGGGAAAGGCTGATAAGATTACGGACGACTTATATAAGACAAGACCGGATATATGGGCTCCTTATTTAAATGTAGTCTGTAATGCAGTTGCAGCAGGAGCACCCGTCCCACCCTCTTGGAAAGGGGCGGAGATAGTTCCCATCTTCAAAAAAGGCAGTCCCAGTGATCCTGCCAATTACCGTCCGATATGTCTACTTGACAACTCTCAAAAGATTTTTGCGAAGCAAGTTTTGTTCCATCTTGACGAATGGATTTCATGGTCTGAAGCTATATCTGACTTGCAGGCAGGGTTCAGACCTGCAGTCAGCACCATAGATCAAGCCCTGAGGTTCCTGGCTATCAAATGGAAGAATGTGGACCTGGGGGGGGGGGGAATTTGTATGTGGTTTTCATTGACCTCAGAGCTGCATTTGATCTGGTCCCCAGGAACTTGTTATGGCTGACACTATCCAATATGGGTGTTCCAACAGACCTCTTGAAACTCATTGTTCGATTGCATGAGAATACCTACGCACATATTAGGTGTGGTAAGGACGGCGAACTGACAGACCCTGTAGCTATCAAAAGAGGAGTCAGACATGGTTGTGTTCTAGTCCCTACCCTCTTGCTCCTTTACATAAATAATTGTATCCAATATCTAGAGAATTGTACCAATGATTCGCCCAAGCTGGCAGGGAAAAAACACAGTGTCTGCTATATGCGGACGACACTATCCTGCTAGCCAAATCACCAATGGGAATTCAAAATCTGGTTAATCAATTCTGTGTCTTTTGTAGAGACTACAGGTTGGATGTCAATGTTAAGAAAACCAAACTTATGATATATAGTGCCTCAAGAAAAAGATTACGTGTAAGAATAGCAATAAATTCAATCCCGCTGGAGAGAGTTTCAGACTTCGATTATTTGGGCATTAGGCTAACGGACTCTGGCAGTTGGGAGGCTGCTATTGGCAAAGGGGCACTCATCATAAGCCAAAGAGGTGGGGCATTAGTACGCAAAGCCAGAACTGTAGCAAGCCCCCCCTTGAATCCAATCTCTAAGATTTATAAAGTTCAAATCCGTGCTGCGGCCCTGTACGGAGCGGAACTTTGGGGTTCCCACAGAAAAATTGATATCCTACAAACCAAAGAAAATCACTTCCTCAGACACGTATCCAGGTTATGGAAGGGTACACCAATGACCCTGCTCAGCCTCGGTTTAGGATTGAACAGCATCAAAGCTACAGCGGGTCTGAGACCACTTTTATACTGGATCCGTTTATGGAGAACAGGCGAACTTGAACCATTTAGGGTGGCGACAAGAGAACTTATAATATCCTCATAGGGATGGGAAAAAATCCCTTGGCTGAAGGAGACGAAATCTGCCTGGGATAAGCTAGGTTTTCCTCACTATTGGAAGTACCCCGAGCTGATCCCTGCTAACGCTAGACAACTTGTCAAAGGGAGATACTGGGAGAAAACCAATGAAGAGCTTTTCCACCGTAATGGGGTGGGCAGGTTAACAGCAGAATTTTTGCAAGTCAAACATGAACCCCTGCCTGAGAACCTCATGGACCTCCCTATACCTGCACATGCCCGCGCTTTATTTCTCCAGCTAAGATACGGCACTTTGCCTGTTAACAGCTTTATGGCCCGTTGGTCATCAAGTAATCCCATGACTGACAGATGTATATTTTGCCACCATTGCAAGGAAACAGCTGAGCATGTGCTGTTCTTCTGTCCCCTATACAAGAGCCCCAGAGGGAGGTGGATCATTCCTTTGTGCAAAGTCTTACTACTGCAGGACCGAGCTAATGCTTTCAGAATAGGCAAATATGATACATCCACATTGGTAGTAAGCTCAGTTACTAAATATCTGTCCGCAGCTTGGTCCATTTGCCATAGGTTCACCCTAGCTCTGGGGCCATAAGTCGGCTAGGTATCCTGTTTTCTGCGGATGGGGACTTTAATTAGATATATCTACTTTTTCTTTTTAACAATTAGACAGGTCATGTATTCTAACTCTGATGGGAATTTTACTTAATCATGTGTATTTTTTTTTAGAAATGTTTGGACTACCAGGTCTCTCTCTTGAGAAGTCAAGGCCTTATTAGTCCATATAGATGAATTGCCAGATCAACTGGCATGGCATCTTATAAATTATATTGATATGATAAGAAATGTACCAGTCCACAAATCGATCATGTTATCGGTTTTAGTTTTATGGAATGTATTAACTGTATTTATTTGAATGATGGACATACGTTTTTATTATTGCCACGCATGACTGTTTTAGTCTATTTATAAATCAACTACGTTACCGGTCTTAGTTTCAAGGAACGCACTAATGGTATTTATTTGAATGATGGCTACAAGTTTTTAGTATTGCTATGTTTGATTGTCTTATTGCATTTTAATGGTCTAAATTTTAGACCGAATAAATAAATAAATAAACTAAACATGTCAGACCTCCCTAAACATGCCTGGGAAAGAACAGCCATCAATATCTTTGATCCACTTGACAATGGACATCATATAATGGTGATTATAGATGAATAGTCACATTTTCCTCTGGTCGAAGATCTATTCCTGGAAAATGGGGTATTGGCACGGGCAGGTAAGTACCTACACTTAGCAATAGGCCACTAACCTCCACTTAGGCCCAGTTAGGTCTCAGTAAATTAAACCCAGCTCAACCCTTGGTAGCTTGGCAACGAGCGACAAGGCTTAACTTAGGAGACAGAGTGTAAAGCATTCAAATATCACAAAACAGTAATCAAATAAAACACAGGAAACAGTTTAAAAATCCAAAATCAATTTATGAAAATAGATCATATGTTTATCTTTAAAATGACACCAAAACGAATAAAATCAGATAAGGGGAACCGGAGATATGAATTTTTAAAGAATTATTGCTTTCTAGAGCATAGAAACAAAAAGGGCCAATCTGGTCACCTGGTCGCACCTCGACCGGGACAAAGTCAAAGTTTAAGGCCAACCGGGATGGAGCCCGCCTCGGCTACAGGCCACGGGAGGCCTCAGTCAAAAGTTTACCTTAGGACTTAGTCGTTTTTCTGAAGATTTTCTTCAGCGGGACGAACCGGCCTGTCTAATCTGACCTCCTGGAACTCTTCCTTGGATACGCGCCGCGGGACCCTTCGGTGGAGATTTTTACCTTCGGACTTAATCGTTTTTTCGAGGTGAAAATCCTTCGACCGGGGCAAACCTGGATCTTGATCCGACGTCCTTGGAGCCCTCCTCGAATACGCTGGCTGGGAGGTCCCGGTCAACTTCCTACGTTCGGAGTTAGGCCCTCATTATGAACATGGCGGTCTGTTCTGCACCGCTGGCGGTAGCGGCAGAAACCGCCACCAGAGGAGCGGTCCGGATCACCAAATAATGAACCAAACTAAACTCCTGCGTACCACCCACCGCCAGGAAATGATTCCCACTGACGACGGCAGAGGCTGCCCACAGGCTGTCGGAAAGGCCCAACCCACCCATCAAATTATGAACCACCATTCCACCGCCAGTTCCGGGGTGGGAACCACCGCCACACAAAGCCAGGCAGAAATAAAACAAATAGAAGGAAACACTCACAGGAGCTCAACAAAGCTTGCAGCGGCAGCCATGGACAGAGAGCTGCAGATCATGCCAGACTTGCTCCTTGCCATATATCTTCACGGCCGAGACCGCCGACGAGGCCAACAACGGTTACATACCCACCCACTCCACCCACTCCGCAAAGCCCCCCCAACCCTTCCCAGCAGCAATAGTCAGACACCCCACACCAAGAGGGACGTACCCGACCGAAGGCCACTGCAACTTGGCCATAGGACATACAGTAGCACCACAGCCATAAATTATTGAAACAAACACTAGGGTGTGTAGGAAAGTACCATCTTGCCTGGCATGTTACCCCCATTTTTCACTGTATATATGTTGTTTTAGTTGTATGTGTCACTGGGACCCTGGTAACCCAGGGCCCCAGTGCTCATAAGTGTGCCTGAATGTGTTACCTGTGTAGTGACTAACTGTCTCACTGAGGCTCTGCTAATCAGAACCTCAGTGGTTATGCTCTCTCATTTCTTTCCAAATTGTCACTAACAGGCTAGTGACCATTTTTACCAATTTACATTGGCTTACTGGAACACCCTTATAATTCCCTAGTATATGGTACTGAGGTACCCAGGGTATTGGGGTTCCAGGAGATCCCTATGGGCTGCAGCATTTCTTTTGCCACCCATAGGGAGCTCTGACAATTCTTACACAGGCCTGCCACTGCAGCCTGAGTGAAATAACGTCCACGTTATTTCACAGTCATTTTACACTGCACTTAAGTAACTTATAATTCACCTATATGTCTAACCTTTACCTGGTAAAGGTTAGGTGCAAAGTTACTTAGTGTGAGGGCACCCTGGCACTAGCCAAGGTGCCCCCACATTGTTCAGTGCCAATTCCCTGAACTTTGTGAGTGCGGGGACACCATTACACGTGTGCACTACATATAGGTCACTACCTATATGTAGCTTCACAATGGTAACTCAGAATATGGCCATGTAACATGTCTATGATCATGGAATTGCCCCCTCTATGCCATCCTGGCATAGTTGGCACAATCCCACGATCCCAGTGGTCTGTAGCACAGACCCTGGTACTGCCAAACTGCCCTTCCTGGGGTTTCACTGCTGCTGCTGCCAACCCCTCTGACAGGCATCTGCCCTCCTGGGGTCCAGCCAGGCCTGGCCCAGGATGGCAGAACAAAGAACTTCCTCTGAGAGAGGGTGTGACACCCTCTCCCTTTGGAAAATGGTGTGAAGGCAGGGGAGGAGTAGCCTCCCCCAGCCTCTGGAAATGCTTTGTTGGGCACAGAGGTGCCCAATTCTGCATAAGCCAGTCTACACCGGTTCAGGGGACCCCTTAGCCCTGCTCTGGCGCGAAACTGGACAAAGGAAAGGGGAGTGACCACTCCCCTGACCTGCACCTCCCCTGGGAGGTGTCCAGAGCTCCTCCAGTGTGCTCCAGACCTCTGCCATCTTGGAAACAGAGGTGCTGCTGGCACACTGGACTGCTCTGAGTGGCCAGTGCCACCAGGTGACGTCAGAGACTCCTTGTGATAGGCTCCTTCAGGTGTTGCTAGCCTATCCTCTCTCCTAGGTAGCCAAACCCTCTTTTCTGGCTATTTAGGGTCTCTGTCTCTGGGGAAACTTTAGATAACGAATGCATGAGCTCAGCCGAGTTCCTCTGCATCTCTCTCTTCACCTTCTGATAAGGAATCGACTGCTGACCGCGCTGGAAGCCTGCAAAACTGCAACATAGTAGCAAAGACGACTACTGCAACTCTGTAACGCTGATCCTGCCGCCTTCTCGACTGTTTTCCTGCTTGTACATGCTGTGGGGGTAGCCTGCCTCCTCTCTGCACCAGAAGCTCCGAAGAAATCTCCCGTGGGTCAACGGAATCTTCCCCCTGCAACCGCAGGCACCAAAAAGCTGCATTACCGGTCCCTTGGGTCTCCTCTCAGCACGACGAGCGAGGTCCCTCGAATCCAGCGACTCTGTCCAAGTGACCCCCACAGTCCAGTGACTCTTCAGTCCAAGTTTGGTGGAGGTAAGTCCTTGCCTCACCTCGCTGGGCTGCATTGCTGGGAACCGCGACTTTTGCAGCTACTCCGGCCCCTGTGCACTTCCGGCAGAAATCCTTTGTGCACAGCCAAGCCTGGGTCCACGGCACTCTAACCTGCATTGCACGACTTTCTAAGTTGGTCTCCGGCGACGTGGGACTCCTTTGTGCAACTTCGGCGAGCACCATTTCATGCATCCTTGTAGTGCCTGTTTCTGGCACTTCTCTGGGTGCTACCTGCTTCAGACAGGGCTCCTTGTCTTGCTTGACATCCCCTCTCTCTCCTGGTCCAATTTGCGACCTCCTGGTCCCTCCAGAGCCACAGCAGCGTCCAAAAACGCTAACCGCATGATTTGCAGCTAGCAAGGCTTGTTGGCATTCTTTCGGCGGGAAAACACTTCTGCACAACTCTCCACGGCAAGAGGAATCCGTCCACCAAAGGGGAAGTCTCTAGCCCTTTTTGTTCCTGCAGAAACCGCAGCTTCTTCTGTCCAGTAGAAGCTTCTTTGCACCCGCAGCTGGCATTTCCTGGGCATCTGCCCATCTCCGACTTGCTTGTGACTTTTGGACTTGGTCCCCTTGTTCCACAGGTACCCTAGATTGGAAATCCACAGTTGTTGCATTGTTGGTTTGTGTCTTTCCTGCATTATTCCTCTAACACGACTTCTTTGTCCTTAGGGGAACTTTAGTGCACTTTGCACTCACTTTTCAGGGTCTTGGGGAGGGTTATTTTTCTAACTCTCACTATTTTCTAATAGTCCCAGCGACCCTCTACAAGGTCACATAGGTTTGGGGTCCATTCGTGGTTCGCATTCCACTTTTGGAGTATATGGTTTGTGTTGCCCCTATCCCTATGTTTCCCCATTGCATCCTATTGTAACTATACATTGTTTGCACTGTTTTCTAAGACTATACTGCATATTTTTGCTATTGTGTATATATATCTTGTGTATATTTCCTATCCTCTCACTGAGGGTACACTCTAAGATACTTTGGCATATTGTCATAAAAATAAAGTACCTTTATTTTTAGTATAACTGTGTATTGTGTTTTCTTATGATATTGTGCATATGACACTAAGTGGTACTGTAGTAGCTTCACACGTCTCCTAGTTCAGCCTAAGCTGCTCTGCTAAGCTACCATTTTTTTATCAGCCTAAGCTGCTAGACACCCTATACACTAATAAGGGATAACTGGGCCTGGTGCAAGGTGCAAGTACCCCTTGGTACTCACTACACGCCAGTCCAGCCTCCTACATTGGTTGTGCAGCGGTGGGATAAGTGCTTTGAGACTACTTACCACTCTTGTCATTGTACTTTTCATGAGAGAAAAATATACAAAACAAGGTCAGTGTATATACACATAGCCCAGAAAAATTTGCATTTCCTCTTTTCACTCTTTTCTAAGTGCTGAAAAGTACTTCTAAACTTTCAAAAAGTTCTTAAAAGTTTAAAAAGTTTTTTTCTGTCTTTCTAAAAAGTTCTGAAAACTTTTTTCTCTTTTTCTATCACTTTAACTCTCTCTAAAAATGTCTGGCACAGGCCAAAATGTTGATCTGTCCAAACTTGCATATGACCACCTTAGCTGGAAAGGAGCAAGGAGTCTCTGTGTAGAGAGAGGTTTGAGTGTAGGGAAGAATCCTTCTTTGGAATTATTGCTTAACATGCTTAGAGAACAAGATAAGGCCATAGGGGCCACATCTGTTGAAAAAGTAGCAAATGGTTCCCAATCTGATCCAGGGACTCCCCCAGGAAAAGATTCAGGAAAGAAACTTCCTAGCCTGCCCATTACTAGACAGTCTAGCATAGTTGGTAATGATGGAGAGCCTCACCATAGAAATAGTGTTGTCTCACATCATAGCAAAAGCATTTATTCTCACCATACTGGTAGTGATGTTTCTGTTAGCCAAGCTGTTAGGGTGGCTTCTGTAAGGGACAGGTCTCCTTCTGTTCATTCTTCTGTGTCTAAGAATGTCCCTCCCACCAACCCTGATGACAGAATGTTAGAGAGGGAACTCAATAAGTTGAGAGTGGAACAAACCAGACTGAAGCTTAAAAAGCAACAGCTGGATTTGGATAGACAGTCTTTTGAACTAGAGAAAGAAAGACAGAAGTTGGGTTTAGATACCCATGGTGGCAGCAGCAGTATTCCCCATAGTCATCCTGCAAAAGAGCATGATTCCAGGAATCTGCACAAGATAGTTCCCCCTTATAAGGAGGGGGATGACATTAACAAGTGGTTTGCTGCACTTGAGAGGGCCTGTGTTGTACAGGATGTCCCTCAAAGGCAGTGGGCTGCTATCCTATGGCTATCATTTAGTGGAAAAGGTAGGGATAGGCTCCTTACTGTGAAAGAAAATGATGCTAATAATTTCAAAGTTCTTAAGAATGCACTCCTGGATGGTTATGGCTTAACCACTGAACAGTACAGGATAAAGTTCAGAGAGACCAAAAAGGAGTCTTCACAAGACTGGGTTGATTTCATTGACCATTCAGTGAAGGCCTTGGAGGTGTGGTTATATGGCAGTAAAGTTACTGATTATGACAGCCTGTATAACTTGATCCTGAGAGAGCATATTCTTAATAATTGTGTGTCTGATTTGTTGCACCAGTACTTGGTGGACTCTGATCTGACCTCTCCCCAAGAATTGGGAAAGAAGGCAGACAAATGGGTCAGAACAAGGGTGAACAGAAAAGTTCATACAGGGGGTGACAAAGATGGCAACAAAAAGAAGGATGGTAAGTCTTCTGACAAAGGTGGGGACAAATCTAAAAATGAGTCTTCATCAGGCCCACAAAAACACTCTGGTGGGGGTGGTGGGCCCAAATCCTCTTTTAATCAGAACAAGGAAAAGAAACCATGGTGCTATTTATGTAAAATAAAAGGCCATTGGACAACAGATCCCAGTTGTCCAAAGAAAAGCACCAATGCTCCTACCACTACAACCCCTACTGCTACCCCTAGTGTCCCTACTAATAGCAGTGGTGGTGGGAGCAAACCTACTAATAGCCAATCCAAGGGAGTAGCTGGGCTCACTATTGGTAACTTAGTTGGGGTTGGCCTTGTTAGGGAGGCCACAGAGGCTGTGTTAGTCTCTGAGGTGGCTATTGATTTAGCCACCTTAGTTGCTTGTCCCCTTAATATGGATAAGTACAAGCAGCTACCCCTAATAAATGGTGTTGAGGTTCAGGCCTACAGGGACACTGGTGCCAGTGTGACTATGGTCATAGAGAAACTGGTCCACCCTGAACAACACCTACTTGGTCACCAGTACCAAGTAACCGATGCTCACAACAACACACTTAGCCACCCCATGGCTGTTGTTAATCTCAACTGGGGGGGGGTTACTGGTCCAAAGAAAGTTGTGGTAGCCACAGATTTACCTGTAGACTGTCTACTAGGAAATGATTTGGAGACATCAGCTTGGTCAGATGTGGAGTTGGAGGCCCATGCAGCAATGCTGGGCATCCCAGGGCATATTTTTGCTTTGACAAGGGCTCAGGCCAAAAAGCAAAAAGGACAGGGAAGCTTGGATCCTGGAACAATGGACCAAGTACTCCCTAAAGCTAGGGTTAGTAGAAGCAAACCACTTCCTACTATCCCTCCCTCTACAGTGGATTCTACTTCTGAGGAAGAAGAATTCCCTCCCTGTGCAGAACCTACACCAGAGGAGCTGGAAGCAGACACTGCTGAGCTTTTGGGTGAAGGGGGGCCTGCCAGAGAGGAGCTGAGTGTGGCACAGCAAACCTGTCCCACATTAGAGGGTCTCAGACAGCAAGCTGTCAAACAGGCTAATGGGGATGTCAGTGACTCTCACAGAGTTTACTGGGAGGACAACCTCTTGTACACTGAGCATAGGGATCCTAAACCTGGAGCTGCCAGGAGATTAGTGATTCCTCAGGAGTACAGAAAGTTCCTCCTAACACTGGCACATGACATTCCCCTAGCTGGGCATCTAGGACAAATGAAAACTTGGGACAGGCTTGTTCCCCTGTTTCATTGGCCTAGAATGTCTGAGGACACAAAAGAATTTTGTAAGTCCTGTGAAACCTGTCAAGCCCGTGGCAAGACAGGTGGCACCCCAAAGGCACCCCTTATTCCACTGCCTGTGGTTGGGGTTCCCTTTGAAAGGGTAGGGGTTGACATAGTTGGCCCCCTTGACCCTCCTACTGCTTCAGGCAATAGATTTATCTTGGTGGTAGTGGACCATGCCACAAGATATCCTGAAGCTATTCCTTTAAGGACCACTACAGCACCTGCAGTGGCAAAGGCCCTCCTGGGAATATTTTCCAGGGTGGGCTTCCCAAAGGAAGTGGTATCAGACAGGGGAAGCAATTTCATGTCTGCATACTTAAAGGCCATGTGGAAGGAGTGTGGTGTAACGTACAAGTTCACAACACCCTATCATCCACAAACAAATGGACTGGTGGAGAGATTTAATAAAACTCTCAAAGGCATGATTATGGGTCTCCCTGAAAAACTCCGCAGGAGATGGGATATCCTGCTACCATGCCTCCTTTTTGCCTACAGGGAGGTACCCCAGAAAGGAGTGGGCTTCAGCCCCTTTGAACTTCTTTTTGGACACCCTGTTAGGGGTCCACTCACACTTGTAAAGGAGGGTTGGGAACAACCTTTAAAAGCTCCTAAGCAGGATATTGTGGATTATGTACTTGGCCTCAGATCAAGGATGGCTGAGTACATGAAAAAGGCCAGTAAAAACCTTCAGGCCAGCCAAGAGCTCCAGAAGCAATGGCATGATCAGAAGGCTGTTTTGGTTCAGTACCAACCAGGGCAGAAAGTGTGGGTCTTGGAGCCTGTGGCCCCAAGAGCACTCCAAGATAAATGGAGTGGACCCCACACAATTGTTGAAAAGAAGGGAGAAGTCACCTATTTAGTTGACTTAGGCACTGCCAGGAGTCCCCTTAGGGTGCTCCATGTCAACCGCCTGAAACCCTACTATGACAGGGCTGATCTCACCCTGTTCATGGCAACAGATGAGGGACAGGAAGAAGACAGTGATCCTCTACCTGATCTCTTCTCTTCCACAGAACAAGATGCTCTGGTGGAAGGTGTAGTTTTGGCTTATTGTCTTACTGCTGAGCAGAAAGACAATTGCATAAATCTCCTAGATCAATTCTCTGAACTCTTCTCTACTGTGCCAGGTACCACTTCTTGGTGTGAGCACACTATAGATACTGGAGACAGTTTACCTGTCAAAAGTAAGATCTATAGGCAGCCTGACCATGTCAGGGACTGCATAAAGCAAGAGGTCCAGAAAATGTTAGAACTAGGAGTGGTTGAGCACTCTGACAGTCCATTGGCTTCTCCTGTGGTACTGGTACCAAAACCCCATTCCAAAGATGGAAAGAAGGAAATGCGGTTCTGTGTAGACTATAGAGGTCTCAACTTAGTAACCAAAACTGATGCTCACCCTATACCCAGGGCAGATGAGCTCATAGATACACTGGCATCTGCCAAGTATCTAAGCACTTTTGACTTGACTGCAGGGTATTGGCAGATCAAATTGTCAGAAGATGCTAAACCTAAGACTGCATTTTCTACCATTGGAGGACATTACCAGTTTACTGTAATGCCGTTTGGTTTGAAAAATGCACCTGCCACTTTTCAAAGGTTGGTGAACACAGTCCTGCAAGGGCTGGAAGCTTTCAGTGCAGCATATTTGGACGATATAGCTGTCTTTAGCTCCAGCTGGGATGATCACCTGGTCCACCTATTGAAAGTTTTGGAGGCCCTGCAAAAGGCAGGCCTCACTATCAAGGCTTCAAAGTGCCAGATAGGGGCAGGGTAAGGTGGTTTATCTGGGACACCTTGTTGGTGGGGAACAGATTGCACCACTACAGGGGAAAATCCAAACAATTATTGATTGGGTTCCCCCTACCAGTCAGACTCAGGTGAGAGCCTTCCTAGGCCTCACTGGGTATTACAGGAGGTTCATTAAGAACTATGGCTCCATTGCAGCCCCTCTTAATGACCTCACATCCAAGAAAATGCCTAAAAAGGTATTATGGACAGCAAACTGTCAGAAAGCTTTTGAGGAGCTGAAGCAGGCCATGTGCTCTGCACCTGTCCTGAAAAGCCCTTGTTACTCTAAAAAATTCTATGTCCAAACTGATGCATCTGAATTAGGAGTAGGGGCAGTCCTATCACAACTTAATTCTGAGGGCCAGGATCAACCTGTTGCTTTTATTAGTAGGAGGTTGACCCCTAGAGAAAAGCATTGGTCTGCCATTGAGAGGGAGGCCTTTGCTGTGGTCTGGGCTCTGAAGAAGTTGAGGCCATACCTGTTTGGCACTGACTTCATTGTTCAGACAGACCACAAACCTCTACTTTGGCTAAAACAAATGAAAGGTGAAAATCCTAAATTGTTGAGGTGGTCCATATCCCTACAGGGAATGGACTATACAGTGGAACATAGACCTGGGAGTAGCCACTCCAATGCAGATGGACTCTCCAGATATTTCCACTTAGACAATGAAGACTCATCAGGTCATGGCTAGTCTTATTGTCCTTCGTTTTGGGGGGGGGGTTGTGTAGGAAAGTACCATCTTGCCTGGCATGTTACCCCCATTTTTCACTGTATATATGTTGTTTTAGTTGTATGTGTCACTGGGACCCTGATAACCCAGGGCCCCAGTGCTCATAAGTGTGCCTGAATGTGTTACCTGTGTAGTGACTAACTGTCTCACTGAGGCTCTGCTAATCAGAACCTCAGTGGTTATGCTCTCTCATTTCTTTCCAAATTGTCACTAACAGGCTAGTGACCATTTTTACCAATTTACATTGGCTTACTGGAACACCCTTATAATTCCCTAGTATATGGTACTGAGGTACCCAGGGTATTGGGGTTCCAGGAGATCCCTATGGGCTGCAGCTTTTTTTTTGCCACCCATAGGGAGCTCTGACAATTCTTACACAGGCCTGCCACTGCAGCCTGAGTGAAATAACGTCCACGTTATTTCACAGCCATTTTACACTGCACTTAAGTAACTTATAAGTCACCTATATGTCTAACCTTTACCTGGTAAAGGTTAGGTGCAAAGTTACTTAGTGTGAGGGCACCCTGGCACTAGCCAAGGTGCCCCCACATTGTTCAGAGCCAATTCCCTGAACTTTGTGAGTGCGGGGACACCATTACACGCGTGCACTACATATAGGTCACTACCTATATGTAGCTTCACAATGGTAACTCCGAATATGGCCATGTAACATGTCTATGATCATGGAATTGCCCCCTCTATGCCATCCTGGCATAGTTGGCACAATCCCATGATCCCAGTGGTCTGTAGCACAGACCCTGGTACTGCCAAACTGCCCTTCCTGGGGTTTCACTGCAGCTGCTGCTGCTGCCAACCCCTCAGACAGGCATCTGCCCTCCTGGGGTCCAGCCAGGCCTGGCCCAGGATGGCAGAACAAAGAACTTCCTCTGAGAGAGGGTGTGACACCCTCTCCCTTTGGAAAATGGTGTGAAGGCAGGGGAGGATTAGCCTCCCCCAGCCTCTGGAAATGCTTTGTTGGGCACAGAGGTGCCCAATTCTGCATAAGCCAGTCTACACCGGTTCAGGGGACCCCTTAGCCCTGCTCTGGCGCGAAACTGGACAAAGGAAAGGGGAGTGACCACTCCCCTGACCTGCACCTCCCCTGGGAGGTGTCCAGAGCTCCTCCAGTGTGCTCCAGACCTCTGCCATCTTGGAAACAGAGGTGCTGCTGGCACACTGGACTGCTCTGAGTGGCCAGTGCCACCAGGTGACGTCAGAGACTCCTTGTGATAGGCTCCTTCAGGTGTTGCTAGCCTATCCTCTCTCCTAGGTAGCCAAACCCTCTTTTCTGGCTATTTAGGGTCTCTGTCTCTGGGGAAACTTTAGATAACGAATGCATGAGCTCAGCCGAGTTCCTCTGCATCTCTCTCTTCACCTTCTGATAAGGAATCGACTGCTGACCGCGCTGGAAGCCTGCAAAACTGCAACATAGTAGCAAAGACGACTACTGCAACTCTGTAACGCTGATCCTGCCGCCTTCTCGACTGTTTTCCTGCTTGTACATGCTGTGGGGGTAGCCTGCCTCCTCTCTGCACCAGAAGCTCTGAAGAAATCTCCCGTGGGTCAACGGAATCTTCCCCCTGCAACCGCAGGCACCAAAAAGCTGCATTACCGGTCCCTTGGGTCTCCTCTCAGCACGACGAGCGAGGTCCCTCGAATCCAGCGACTCTGTCCAAGTGACCCCCACAGTCCAGTGACTCTTCAGTCCAAGTTTGGTGGAGGTAAGTCCTTGCCTCACCTCGCTGGGCTGCATTGCTGGGAACCGCGACTTTTGCAGCTACTCCGGCCCCTGTGCACTTCCGGCAGAAATCCTTTGTGCACAGCCAAGCCTGGGTCCACGGCACTCTAACCTGCATTGCACGACTTTCTAAGTTGGTCTCCGGCGACGTGGGACTCCTTTGTGCAACTTCGGCGAGCACCATTTCATGCATCCTTGTAGTGCCTGTTTCTGGCACTTCTCTGGGTGCTACCTGCTTCAGACAGGGCTCCTTGTCTTGCTTGACGTCCCCTCTCTCTCCTGGTCCAATTTGCGACCTCCTGGTCCCTCCAGAGCCACAGCAGCGTCCAAAAACGCTAACCGCATGATTTGCAGCTAGCAAGGCTTGTTGGCGTTCTTTCGGCGGGAAAACACTTCTGCACAACTCTCCACGGCAAGAGGAATCCGTCCACCAAAGGGGAAGTCTCTAGCCCTTTTTGTTCCTGCAGAAACCGCAGCTTCTTCTGTCCAGTAGAAGCTTCTTTGCACCCGCAGCTGGCATTTCCTGGGCATCTGCCCATCTCCGACTTGCTTGTGACTTTTGGACTTGGTCCCCTTGTTCCACAGGTACCCTAGATTGGAAATCCACAGTTGTTGCATTGTTGGTTTGTGTCTTTCCTGCATTATTCCTCTAACACGACTTCTTTGTCCTTAGGGGAACTTTAGTGCACTTTGCACTCACTTTTCAGGGTCTTGGGGAGGGTTATTTTTCTAACTCTCACTATTTTCTAATAGTCCCAGCGACCCTCTACAAGGTCACATAGGTTTGGGGTCCATTCGTGGTTCGCATTCCACTTTTGGAGTATATGGTTTGTGTTGCCCCTATCCCTATGTTTCCCCATTGCATCCTATTGTAACTATACATTGTTTGCACTGTTTTCTAAGACTATACTGCATATTTTTGCTATTGTGTATATATATCTTGTGTATATTTCCTATCCTCTCACTGAGGGTACACTCTAAGATACTTTGGCATATTGTCATAAAAATAAAGTACCTTTATTTTTAGTATAACTGTGTATTGTGTTTTCTTATGATATTGTGCATATGACACTAAGTGGTACTGTAGTAGCTTCACACGTCTCCTAGTTCAGCCTAAGCTGCTCTGCTAAGCTACCATTTTCTATCAGCCTAAGCTGCTAGACACCCTATACACTAATAAGGGATAACTGGGCCTGGTGCAAGGTGCAAGTACCCCTTGGTACTCACTACACGCCAGTCCAGCCTCCTACATTGGTTGTGCAGCGGTGGGATAAGTGCTTTGAGACTACTTACCACTCTTGTCATTGTACTTTTCATGAGAGAAAAATATACAAAACAAGGTCAGTGTATATACACATAGCCCAAAAAAAATTGCATTTCCTCTTTTCACTCTTTTCTAAGTGCTGAAAAGTACTTCTAAACTTTCAAAAAGTTCTTAAAAGTTTAAAAAGTTTTTTTCTGTCTTTCTAAAAAGTTCTGAAAACTTTTTTCTCTTTTTCTATCACTTTAACTCTCTCTAAAAATGTCTGGCACAGGCCAAAATGTTGATCTGTCCAAACTTGCATATGACCACCTTAGCTGGAAAGGAGCAAGGAGTCTCTGTGTAGAGAGAGGTTTGAGTGTAGGGAAGAATCCTTCTTTGGAATTATTGCTTAACATGCTTAGAGAACAAGATAAGGCCATAGGGGCCACATCTGTTGAAAAAGTAGCAAATGGTTCCCAATCTGATCCAGGGACTCCCCCAGGAAAAGATTCAGGAAAGAAACTTCCTAGCCTGCCCATTACTAGACAGTCTAGCATAGTTGGTAATGATGGAGAGCCTCACCATAGAAATAGTGTTGTCTCACATCATAGCAAAAGCATTTATTCTCACCATAATGGTAGTGATGTTTCTGTTAGCCAAGCTGTTAGGGTGGCTTCTGTAAGGGACAGGTCTCCTTCTGTTCATTCTTCTGTGTCTAAGAATGTCCCTCCCACCAACCCTGATGACAGAATGTTAGAGAGGGAACTCAATAAGTTGAGAGTGGAACAAACCAGACTGAAGCTTAAAAAGCAACAGCTGGATTTGGATAGACAGTCTTTTGAACTAGAGAAAGAAAGACAGAAGTTGGGTTTAGATACCCATGGTGGCAGCAGCAGTATTCCCCATAGTCATCCTGCAAAAGAGCATGATTCCAGGAATCTGCACAAGATAGTTCCCCCTTATAAGGAGGGGGATGACATTAACAAGTGGTTTGCTGCACTTGAGAGGGCCTGTGTTGTACAGGATGTCCCTCAAAGGCAGTGGGCTGCTATCCTATGGCTATCATTTAGTGGAAAAGGTAGGGATAGGCTCCTTACTGTGAAAGAAAATGATGCTAATAATTTCAAAGTTCTTAAGAATGCACTCCTGGATGGTTATGGCTTAACCACTGAACAGTACAGGATAAAGTTCAGAGAGACCAAAAAGGAGTCTTCACAAGACTGGGTTGATTTCATTGACCATTCAGTGAAGGCCTTGGAGGTGTGGTTATATGGCAGTAAAGTTACTGATTATGACAGCCTGTATAACTTGATCCTGAGAGAGCATATTCTTAATAATTGTGTGTCTGATTTGTTGCACCAGTACTTGGTGGACTCTGATCTGACCTCTCCCCAAGAATTGGGAAAGAAGGCAGACAAATGGGTCAGAACAAGGGTGAACAGAAAAGTTCATACAGGGGGTGACAAAGATGGCAACAAAAAGAAGGATGGTAAGTCTTCTGACAAAGGTGGGGACAAATCTAAAAATGAGTCTTCATCAGGCCCACAAAAACACTCTGGTGGGGGTGGTGGGCCCAAATCCTCTTTTAATCAGAACAAGGAAAAGAAACCATGGTGCTATTTATGTAAAATAAAAGGCCATTGGACAACAGATCCCAGTTGTCCAAAGAAAAGCACCAATGCTCCTACCACTACAACCCCTACTGCTACCCCTAGTGTCCCTACTAATAGCAGTGGTGGTGGGAGCAAACCTACTAATAGCCAATCCAAGGGAGTAGCTGGGCTCACTATTGGTAACTTAGTTGGGGTTGGCCTTGTTAGGGAGGCCACAGAGGCTGTGTTAGTCTCTGAGGTGGCTATTGATTTAGCCACCTTAGTTGCTTGTCCCCTTAATATGGATAAGTACAAGCAGCTACCCCTAATAAATGGTGTTGAGGTTCAGGCCTACAGGGACACTGGTGCCAGTGTGACTATGGTCATAGAGAAACTGGTCCACCCTGAACAACACCTACTTGGTCACCAGTACCAAGTAACCGATGCTCACAACAACACACTTAGCCACCCCATGGCTGTTGTTAATCTCAACTGGGGGGGGGTTACTGGTCCAAAGAAAGTTGTGGTAGCCACAGATTTACCTGTAGACTGTCTACTAGGAAATGATTTGGAGACATCAGCTTGGTCAGATGTGGAGTTGGAGGCCCATGCAGCAATGCTGGGCATCCCAGGGCATATTTTTGCTTTGACAAGGGCTCAGGCCAAAAAGCAAAAAGGACAGGGAAGCTTGGATCCTGGAACAATGGACCAAGTACTCCCTAAAGCTAGGGCTAGTAGAAGCAAACCACTTCCTACTATCCCTCCCTCTACAGTGGATTCTACTTCTGAGGAAGAAGAATTCCCTCCCTGTGCAGAACCTACACCAGAGGAGCTGGAAGCAGACACTGCTGAGCTTTTGGGTGAAGGGGGGCCTGCCAGAGAGGAGCTGAGTGTGGCACAGCAAACCTGTCCCACATTAGAGGGTCTCAGACAGCAAGCTGTCAAACAGGCTAATGGGGATGTCAGTGACTCTCACAGAGTTTACTGGGAGGACAACCTCTTGTACACTGAGCATAGGGATCCTAAACCTGGAGCTGCCAGGAGATTAGTGATTCCTCAGGAGTACAGAAAGTTCCTCCTAACACTGGCACATGACATTCCCCTAGCTGGGCATCTAGGACAAATGAAAACTTGGGACAGGCTTGTTCCCCTGTTTCATTGGCCTAGAATGTCTGAGGACACAAAAGAATTTTGTAAGTCCTGTGAAACCTGTCAAGCCCGTGGCAAGACAGGTGGCACCCCAAAGGCACCCCTTATTCCACTGCCTGTGGTTGGGGTTCCCTTTGAAAGGGTAGGGGTTGACATAGTTGGCCCCCTTGACCCTCCTACTGCTTCAGGCAATAGATTTATCTTGGTGGTAGTGGACCATGCCACAAGATATCCTCAAGCTATTCCTTTAAGGACCACTACAGCACCTGCAGTGGCAAAGGCCCTCCTGGGAATATTTTCCAGGGTGGGCTTCCCAAAGGAAGTGGTATCAGACAGGGGAAGCAATTTCATGTCTGCATACTTAAAGGCCATGTGGAAGGAGTGTGGTGTAACGTACAAGTTCACAACACCCTATCATCCACAAACAAATGGACTGGTGGAGAGATTTAATAAAACTCTCAAAGGCATGATTATGGGTCTCCCTGAAAAACTCCGCAGGAGATGGGATATCCTGCTACCATGCCTCCTTTTTGCCTACAGGGAGGTACCCCAGAAAGGAGTGGGCTTCAGCCCCTTTGAACTTCTTTTTGGACACCCTGTTAGGGGTCCACTCACACTTGTAAAGGAGGGTTGGGAACAACCTTTAAAAGCTCCTAAGCAGGATATTGTGGATTATGTACTTGGCCTCAGATCAAGGATGGCTGAGTACATGAAAAAGGCCAGTAAAAACCTTCAGGCCAGCCAAGAGCTCCAGAAGCAATGGCATGATCAGAAGGCTGTTTTGGTTCAGTACCAACCAGGGCAGAAAGTGTGGGTCTTGGAGCCTGTGGCCCCAAGAGCACTCCAAGATAAATGGAGTGGACCCCACACAATTGTTGAAAAGAAGGGAGAAGTCACCTATTTAGTTGACTTAGGCACTGCCAGGAGTCCCCTTAGGGTGCTCCATGTCAACCGCCTGAAACCCTACTATGACAGGGCTGATCTCACCCTGTTCATGGCAACAGATGAGGGACAGGAAGAAGACAGTGATCCTCTACCTGATCTCTTCTCTTCCACAGAACAAGATGCTCTGGTGGAAGGTGTAGTTTTGGCTTATTGTCTTACTGCTGAGCAGAAAGACAATTGCATAAATCTCCTAGATCAATTCTCTGAACTCTTCTCTACTGTGCCAGGTACCACTTCTTGGTGTGAGCACACTATAGATACTGGAGACAGTTTACCTGTCAAAAGTAAGATCTATAGGCAGCCTGACCATGTCAGGGACTGCATAAAGCAAGAGGTCCAGAAAATGTTAGAACTAGGAGTGGTTGAGCACTCTGACAGTCCATTGGCTTCTCCTGTGGTACTGGTACCAAAACCCCATTCCAAAGATGGAAAGAAGGAAATGCGGTTCTGTGTAGACTATAGAGGTCTCAACTTAGTAACCAAAACTGATGCTCACCCTATACCCAGGGCAGATGAGCTCATAGATACACTGGCATCTGCCAAGTATCTAAGCACTTTTGACTTGACTGCAGGGTATTGGCAGATCAAATTGTCAGAAGATGCTAAACCTAAGACTGCATTTTCTACCATTGGAGGACATTACCAGTTTACTGTAATGCCGTTTGGTTTGAAAAATGCACCTGCCACTTTTCAAAGGTTGGTGAACACAGTCCTGCAAGGGCTGGAAGCTTTCAGTGCAGCATATTTGGACGATATAGCTGTCTTTAGCTCCAGCTGGGATGATCACCTGGTCCACCTATTGAAAGTTTTGGAGGCCCTGCAAAAGGCAGGCCTCACTATCAAGGCTTCAAAGTGCCAGATAGGGGCAGGGTAAGGTGGTTTATCTGGGACACCTTGTTGGTGGGGAACAGATTGCACCACTACAGGGGAAAATCCAAACAATTATTGATTGGGTTCCCCCTACCAGTCAGACTCAGGTGAGAGCCTTCCTAGGCCTCACTGGGTATTACAGGAGGTTCATTAAGAACTATGGCTCCATTGCAGCCCCTCTTAATGACCTCACATCCAAGAAAATGCCTAAAAAGGTATTATGGACAGCAAACTGTCAGAAAGCTTTTGAGGAGCTGAAGCAGGCCATGTGCTCTGCACCTGTCCTGAAAAGCCCTTGTTACTCTAAAAAATTATATGTCCAAACTGATGCATCTGAATTAGGAGTAGGGGCAGTCCTATCACAACTTAATTCTGAGGGCCAGGATCAACCTGTTGCTTTTATTAGTAGGAGGTTGACCCCTAGAGAAAAGCGTTGGTCTGCCATTGAGAGGGAGGCCTTTGCTGTGGTCTGGGCTCTGAAGAAGTTGAGGCCATACCTGTTTGGCACTGACTTCATTGTTCAGACAGACCACAAACCTCTACTTTGGCTAAAACAAATGAAAGGTGAAAATCCTAAATTGTTGAGGTGGTCCATATCCCTACAGGGAATGGACTATACAGTGGAACATAGACCTGGGAGTAGCCACTCCAATGCAGATGGACTCTCCAGATATTTCCACTTAGACAATGAAGACTCATCAGGTCATGGCTAGTCTTATTGTCCTTCGTTTTGGGGGGGGGGTTGTGTAGGAAAGTACCATCTTGCCTGGCATGTTACCCCCATTTTTCACTGTATATATGTTGTTTTAGTTGTATGTGTCACTGGGACCCTGATAACCCAGGGCCCCAGTGCTCATAAGTGTGCCTGAATGTGTTACCTGTTTAGTGACTAACTGTCTCACTGAGGCTCTGCTAATCAGAACCTCAGTGGTTATGCTCTCTCATTTCTTTCCAAATTGTCACTAACAGGCTAGTGACCATTTTTACCAATTTACATTGGCTTACTGGAACACCCTTATAATTCCCTAGTATATGGTACTGAGGTACCCAGGGTATTGGGGTTCCAGGAGATCCCTATGGGCTGCAGCATTTCTTTTGCCACCCATAGGGAGCTCTGACAATTCTTACACAGGCCTGCCACTGCAGCCTGAGTGAAATAACGTCCACGTTATTTCACAGCCATTTTACACTGCACTTAAGTAACTTATAAGTCACCTATATGTCTAACCTTTACCTGGTAAAGGTTAGGTGCAAAGTTACTTAGTGTGAGGGCACCCTGGCACTAGCCAAGGTGCCCCCACATTGTTCAGAGCCAATTCCCTGAACTTTGTGAGTGCGGGGACACCATTACACGCGTGCACTACATATAGGTCACTACCTATATGTAGCTTCACAATGGTAACTCCGAATATGGCCATGTAACATGTCTATGATCATGGAATTGCCCCCTCTATGCCATCCTGGCATAGTTGGCACAATCCCATGATCCCAGTGGTCTGTAGCACAGACCCTGGTACTGCCAAACTGCCCTTCCTGGGGTTTCACTGCAGCTGCTGCTGCTGCCAACCCCTCAGACAGGCATCTGCCCTCCTGGGGTCCAGCCAGGCCTGGCCCAGGATGGCAGAACAAAGAACTTCCTCTGAGAGAGGGTGTGACACCCTCTCCCTTTGGAAAATGGTGTGAAGGCAGGGGAGGAGTAGCCTCCCCCAGCCTCTGGAAATGCTTTGTTGGGCACAGAGGTGCCCAATTCTGCATAAGCCAGTCTACACCGGTTCAGGGGACCCCTTAGCCCTGCTCTGGCGCGAAACTGGACAAAGGAAAGGGGAGTGACCACTCCCCTGACCTGCACCTCCCCTGGGAGGTGTCCAGAGCTCCTCCAGTGTGCTCCAGACCTCTGCCATCTTGGAAACAGAGGTGCTGCTGGCACACTGGACTGCTCTGAGTGGCCAGTGCCACCAGGTGACGTCAGAGACTCCTTGTGATAGGCTCCTTCAGGTGTTGCTAGCCTATCCTCTCTCCTAGGTAGCCAAACCCTCTTTTCTGGCTATTTAGGGTCTCTGTCTCTGGGGAAACTTTAGATAACGAATGCATGAGCTCAGCCGAGTTCCTCTGCATCTCTCTCTTCACCTTCTGATAAGGAATCGACTGCTGACCGCGCTGGAAGCCTGCAAAACTGCAACATAGTAGCAAAGACGACTACTGCAACTCTGTAACGCTGATCCTGCCGCCTTCTCGACTGTTTTCCTGCTTGTACATGCTGTGGGGGTAGCCTGCCTCCTCTCTGCACCAGAAGCTCCGAAGAAATCTCCCGTGGGTCAACGGAATCTTCCCCCTGCAACCGCAGGCACCAAAAAGCTGCATTACCGGTCCCTTGGGTCTCCTCTCAGCACGACGAGCGAGGTCCCTCGAATCCAGCGACTCTGTCCAAGTG
This sequence comes from Pleurodeles waltl, assembly GCF_031143425.1. NCBI lineage: Eukaryota > Metazoa > Chordata > Amphibia > Caudata > Salamandridae > Pleurodeles > Pleurodeles waltl. The sequence goes on from NC_090448.1 coordinate 699,302,940, forward strand.
ACCCCCACAGTCCAGTGACTCTTCAGTCCAAGTTTGGTGGAGGTAAGTCCTTGCCTCACCTCGCTGGGCTGCATTGCTGGGAACCGCGACTTTTGCAGCTACTCCGGCCCCTGTGCGCTTCCGGCAGAAATCCTTTGTGCACAGCCAAGCCTGGGTCCACGGCACTCTAACCTGCATTGCACGACTTTCTAAGTTGGTCTCCGGCGACGTGGGACTCCTTTGTGCAACTTCGGCGAGCACCATTTCATGCATCCTTGTAGTGCCTGTTTTTGGCACTTTTCTGGGTGCTACCTGCTTCAGACAGGGCTCCTTGTCTTGCTTGACGTCCCCTCTCTCTCCTGGTCCAATTTGCGACCTCCTGGTCCCTCCAGAGCCACAGCAGCGTCCAAAAACGCTAACCGCATGATTTGCAGCTAGCAAGGCTTGTTGGCGTTCTTTCGGCGGGAAAACACTTCTGCACAACTCTCCACGGCAAGAGGAATCCGTCCACCAAAGGGGAAGTCTCTAGCCCTTTTTGTTCCTGCAGAAACCGCAGCTTCTTCTGTCCAGTAGAAGCTTCTTTGCACCCGCAGCTGGCATTTCCTGGGCATCTGCCCATCTCCGACTTGCTTGTGACTTTTGGACTTGGTCCCCTTGTTCCACAGGTACCCTAGATTGGAAATCCACAGTTGTTGCATTGTTGGTTTGTGTCTTTCCTGCATTATTCCTCTAACACGACTTCTTTGTCCTTAGGGGAACTTTAGTGCACTTTGCACTCACTTTTCAGGGTCTTGGGGAGGGTTATTTTTCTAACTCTCACTATTTTCTAATAGTCCCAGCGACCCTCTACAAGGTCACATAGGTTTGGGGTCCATTCGTGGTTCGCATTCCACTTTTGGAGTATATGGTTTGTGTTGCCCCTATCCCTATGTTTCCCCATTGCATCCTATTGTAACTATACATTGTTTGCACTGTTTTCTAAGACTATACTGCATATTTTTGCTATTGTGTATATATATCTTGTGTATATTTCCTATCCTCTCACTGAGGGTACACTCTAAGATACTTTGGCATATTGTCATAAAAATAAAGTACCTTTATTTTTAGTATAACTGTGTATTGTGTTTTCTTATGATATTGTGCATATGACACTAAGTGGTACTGTAGTAGCTTCACACGTCTCCTAGTTCAGCCTAAGCTGCTCTGCTAAGCTACCATTTTCTATCAGCCTAAGCTGCTAGACACCCTATACACTAATAAGGGATAACTGGGCCTGGTGCAAGGTGCAAGTACCCCTTGGTACTCACTACACGCCAGTCCAGCCTCCTACATTGGTTGTGCAGCGGTGGGATAAGTGCTTTGAGACTACTTACCACTCTTGTCATTGTACTTTTCATGAGAGAAAAATATACAAAACAAGGTCAGTGTATATACACATAGCCCAAAAAAAATTGCATTTCCTCTTTTCACTCTTTTCTAAGTGCTGAAAAGTACTTCTAAACTTTCAAAAAGTTCTTAAAAGTTTAAAAAGTTTTTTTCTGTCTTTCTAAAAAGTTCTGAAAACTTTTTTCTCTTTTTCTATCACTTTAACTCTCTCTAAAAATGTCTGGCACAGGCCAAAATGTTGATCTGTCCAAACTTGCATATGACCACCTTAGCTGGAAAGGAGCAAGGAGTCTCTGTGTAGAGAGAGGTTTGAGTGTAGGGAAGAATCCTTCTTTGGAATTATTGCTTAACATGCTTAGAGAACAAGATAAGGCCATAGGGGCCACATCTGTTGAAAAAGTAGCAAATGGTTCCCAATCTGATCCAGGGACTCCCCCAGGAAAAGATTCAGGAAAGAAACTTCCTAGCCTGCCCATTACTAGACAGTCTAGCATAGTTGGTAATGATGGAGAGCCTCACCATAGAAATAGTGTTGTCTCACATCATAGCAAAAGCATTTATTCTCACCATAATGGTAGTGATGTTTCTGTTAGCCAAGCTGTTAGGGTGGCTTCTGTAAGGGACAGGTCTCCTTCTGTTCATTCTTCTGTGTCTAAGAATGTCCCTCCCACCAACCCTGATGACAGAATGTTAGAGAGGGAACTCAATAAGTTGAGAGTGGAACAAACCAGACTGAAGCTTAAAAAGCAACAGCTGGATTTGGATAGACAGTCTTTTGAACTAGAGAAAGAAAGACAGAAGTTGGGTTTAGATACCCATGGTGGCAGCAGCAGTATTCCCCATAGTCATCCTGCAAAAGAGCATGATTCCAGGAATCTGCACAAGATAGTTCCCCCTTATAAGGAGGGGGATGACATTAACAAGTGGTTTGCTGCACTTGAGAGGGCCTGTGTTGTACAGGATGTCCCTCAAAGGCAGTGGGCTGCTATCCTATGGCTATCATTTAGTGGAAAAGGTAGGGATAGGCTCCTTACTGTGAAAGAAAATGATGCTAATAATTTCAAAGTTCTTAAGAATGCACTCCTGGATGGTTATGGCTTAACCACTGAACAGTACAGGATAAAGTTCAGAGAGACCAAAAAGGAGTCTTCACAAGACTGGGTTGATTTCATTGACCATTCAGTGAAGGCCTTGGAGGTGTGGTTATATGGCAGTAAAGTTACTGATTATGACAGCCTGTATAACTTGATCCTGAGAGAGCATATTCTTAATAATTGTGTGTCTGATTTGTTGCACCAGTACTTGGTGGACTCTGATCTGACCTCTCCCCAAGAATTGGGAAAGAAGGCAGACAAATGGGTCAGAACAAGGGTGAACAGAAAAGTTCATACAGGGGGTGACAAAGATGGCAACAAAAAGAAGGATGGTAAGTCTTCTGACAAAGGTGGGGACAAATCTAAAAATGAGTCTTCATCAGGCCCACAAAAACACTCTGGTGGGGGTGGTGGGCCCAAATCCTCTTTTAATCAGAACAAGGAAAAGAAACCATGGTGCTATTTATGTAAAATAAAAGGCCATTGGACAACAGATCCCAGTTGTCCAAAGAAAAGCACCAATGCTCCTACCACTACAACCCCTACTGCTACCCCTAGTGTCCCTACTAATAGCAGTGGTGGTGGGAGCAAACCTACTAATAGCCAATCCAAGGGAGTAGCTGGGCTCACTATTGGTAACTTAGTTGGGGTTGGCCTTGTTAGGGAGGCCACAGAGGCTGTGTTAGTCTCTGAGGTGGCTATTGATTTAGCCACCTTAGTTGCTTGTCCCCTTAATATGGATAAGTACAAGCAGCTACCCCTAATAAATGGTGTTGAGGTTCAGGCCTACAGGGACACTGGTGCCAGTGTGACTATGGTCATAGAGAAACTGGTCCACCCTGAACAACACCTACTTGGTCACCAGTACCAAGTAACCGATGCTCACAACAACACACTTAGCCACCCCATGGCTGTTGTTAATCTCAACTGGGGGGGGGTTACTGGTCCAAAGAAAGTTGTGGTAGCCACAGATTTACCTGTAGACTGTCTACTAGGAAATGATTTGGAGACATCAGCTTGGTCAGATGTGGAGTTGGAGGCCCATGCAGCAATGCTGGGCATCCCAGGGCATATTTTTGCTTTGACAAGGGCTCAGGCCAAAAAGCAAAAAGGACAGGGAAGCTTGGATCCTGGAACAATGGACCAAGTACTCCCTAAAGCTAGGGCTAGTAGAAGCAAACCACTTCCTACTATCCCTCCCTCTACAGTGGATTCTACTTCTGAGGAAGAAGAATTCCCTCCCTGTGCAGAACCTACACCAGAGGAGCTGGAAGCAGACACTGCTGAGCTTTTGGGTGAAGGGGGGCCTGCCAGAGAGGAGCTGAGTGTGGCACAGCAAACCTGTCCCACATTAGAGGGTCTCAGACAGCAAGCTGTCAAACAGGCTAATGGGGATGTCAGTGACTCTCACAGAGTTTACTGGGAGGACAACCTCTTGTACACTGAGCATAGGGATCCTAAACCTGGAGCTGCCAGGAGATTAGTGATTCCTCAGGAGTACAGAAAGTTCCTCCTAACACTGGCACATGACATTCCCCTAGCTGGGCATCTAGGACAAATGAAAACTTGGGACAGGCTTGTTCCCCTGTTTCATTGGCCTAGAATGTCTGAGGACACAAAAGAATTTTGTAAGTCCTGTGAAACCTGTCAAGCCCGTGGCAAGACAGGTGGCACCCCAAAGGCACCCCTTATTCCACTGCCTGTGGTTGGGGTTCCCTTTGAAAGGGTAGGGGTTGACATAGTTGGCCCCCTTGACCCTCCTACTGCTTCAGGCAATAGATTTATCTTGGTGGTAGTGGACCATGCCACAAGATATCCTCAAGCTATTCCTTTAAGGACCACTACAGCACCTGCAGTGGCAAAGGCCCTCCTGGGAATATTTTCCAGGGTGGGCTTCCCAAAGGAAGTGGTATCAGACAGGGGAAGCAATTTCATGTCTGCATACTTAAAGGCCATGTGGAAGGAGTGTGGTGTAACGTACAAGTTCACAACACCCTATCATCCACAAACAAATGGACTGGTGGAGAGATTTAATAAAACTCTCAAAGGCATGATTATGGGTCTCCCTGAAAAACTCCGCAGGAGATGGGATATCCTGCTACCATGCCTCCTTTTTGCCTACAGGGAGGTACCCCAGAAAGGAGTGGGCTTCAGCCCCTTTGAACTTCTTTTTGGACACCCTGTTAGGGGTCCACTCACACTTGTAAAGGAGGGTTGGGAACAACCTTTAAAAGCTCCTAAGCAGGATATTGTGGATTATGTACTTGGCCTCAGATCAAGGATGGCTGAGTACATGAAAAAGGCCAGTAAAAACCTTCAGGCCAGCCAAGAGCTCCAGAAGCAATGGCATGATCAGAAGGCTGTTTTGGTTCAGTACCAACCAGGGCAGAAAGTGTGGGTCTTGGAGCCTGTGGCCCCAAGAGCACTCCAAGATAAATGGAGTGGACCCCACACAATTGTTGAAAAGAAGGGAGAAGTCACCTATTTAGTTGACTTAGGCACTGCCAGGAGTCCCCTTAGGGTGCTCCATGTCAACCGCCTGAAACCCTACTATGACAGGGCTGATCTCACCCTGTTCATGGCAACAGATGAGGGACAGGAAGAAGACAGTGATCCTCTACCTGATCTCTTCTCTTCCACAGAACAAGATGCTCTGGTGGAAGGTGTAGTTTTGGCTTATTGTCTTACTGCTGAGCAGAAAGACAATTGCATAAATCTCCTAGATCAATTCTCTGAACTCTTCTCTACTGTGCCAGGTACCACTTCTTGGTGTGAGCACACTATAGATACTGGAGACAGTTTACCTGTCAAAAGTAAGATCTATAGGCAGCCTGACCATGTCAGGGACTGCATAAAGCAAGAGGTCCAGAAAATGTTAGAACTAGGAGTGGTTGAGCACTCTGACAGTCCATTGGCTTCTCCTGTGGTACTGGTACCAAAACCCCATTCCAAAGATGGAAAGAAGGAAATGCGGTTCTGTGTAGACTATAGAGGTCTCAACTTAGTAACCAAAACTGATGCTCACCCTATACCCAGGGCAGATGAGCTCATAGATACACTGGCATCTGCCAAGTATCTAAGCACTTTTGACTTGACTGCAGGGTATTGGCAGATCAAATTGTCAGAAGATGCTAAACCTAAGACTGCATTTTCTACCATTGGAGGACATTACCAGTTTACTGTAATGCCGTTTGGTTTGAAAAATGCACCTGCCACTTTTCAAAGGTTGGTGAACACAGTCCTGCAAGGGCTGGAAGCTTTCAGTGCAGCATATTTGGACGATATAGCTGTCTTTAGCTCCAGCTGGGATGATCACCTGGTCCACCTATTGAAAGTTTTGGAGGCCCTGCAAAAGGCAGGCCTCACTATCAAGGCTTCAAAGTGCCAGATAGGGGCAGGGTAAGGTGGTTTATCTGGGACACCTTGTTGGTGGGGAACAGATTGCACCACTACAGGGGAAAATCCAAACAATTATTGATTGGGTTCCCCCTACCAGTCAGACTCAGGTGAGAGCCTTCCTAGGCCTCACTGGGTATTACAGGAGGTTCATTAAGAACTATGGCTCCATTGCAGCCCCTCTTAATGACCTCACATCCAAGAAAATGCCTAAAAAGGTATTATGGACAGCAAACTGTCAGAAAGCTTTTGAGGAGCTGAAGCAGGCCATGTGCTCTGCACCTGTCCTGAAAAGCCCTTGTTACTCTAAAAAATTCTATGTCCAAACTGATGCATCTGAATTAGGAGTAGGGGCAGTCCTATCACAACTTAATTCTGAGGGCCAGGATCAACCTGTTGCTTTTATTAGTAGGAGGTTGACCCCTAGAGAAAAGCGTTGGTCTGCCATTGAGAGGGAGGCCTTTGCTGTGGTCTGGGCTCTGAAGAAGTTGAGGCCATACCTGTTTGGCACTGACTTCATTGTTCAGACAGACCACAAACCTCTACTTTGGCTAAAACAAATGAAAGGTGAAAATCCTAAATTGTTGAGGTGGTCCATATCCCTACAGGGAATGGACTATACAGTGGAACATAGACCTGGGAGTAGCCACTCCAATGCAGATGGACTCTCCAGATATTTCCACTTAGACAATGAAGACTCATCAGGTCATGGCTAGTCTTATTGTCCTTCGTTTTGGGGGGGGGGTTGTGTAGGAAAGTACCATCTTGCCTGGCATGTTACCCCCATTTTTCACTGTATATATGTTGTTTTAGTTGTATGTGTCACTGGGACCCTGATAACCCAGGGCCCCAGTGCTCATAAGTGTGCCTGAATGTGTTACCTGTGTAGTGACTAACTGTCTCACTGAGGCTCTGCTAATCAGAACCTCAGTGGTTATGCTCTCTCATTTCTTTCCAAATTGTCACTAACAGGCTAGTGACCATTTTTACCAATTTACATTGGCTTACTGGAACACCCTTATAATTCCCTAGTATATGGTACTGAGGTACCCAGGGTATTGGGGTTCCAGGAAATCCCTATGGGCTGCAGCATTTCTTTTGCCACCCATAGGGAGCTCTGACAATTCTTACACAGGCCTGCCACTGCAGCCTGAGTGAAATAACGTCCACGTTATTTCACAGCCATTTTACACTGCACTTAAGTAACTTATAAGTCACCTATATGTCTAACCTTTACCTGGTAAAGGTTAGGTGCAAATTTACTGAGTGTGAGGGCACCCTGGCACTAGCCAAGGTGCCCCCACATTGTTCAGAGCCAATTCCCTGAACTTTGTGAGTGCGGGGACACCATTACACGCGTGCACTACATATAGGTCACTACCTATATGTAGCTTCACAATGGTAACTCCGAATATGGCCATGTAACATGTTTATGATCATGGAATTGCCCCCTCTATGCCATCCTGGCATAGTTGGCACAATCCCATGATCCCAGTGGTCTGTAGCACAGACCCTGGTACTGCCAAACTGCCCTTCCTGGGGTTTCACTGCAGCTGCTGCTGCTGCCAACCCCTCAGACAGGCATCTGCCCTCCTGGGGTCCAGCCAGGCCTGGCCCAGGATGGCAGAACAAAGAACTTCCTCTGAGAGAGGGTGTGACACCCTCTCCCTTTGGAAAATGGTGTGAAGGCAGGGGAGGAGTAGCCTCCCCCAGCCTCTGGAAATGCTTTGTTGGGCACAGAGGTGCCCAATTCTGCATAAGCCAGTCTACACCGGTTCAGGGGACCCCTTAGCCCTGCTCTGGCGCGAAACTGGACAAAGGAAAGGGGAGTGACCACTCCCCTGACCTGCACCTCCCCTGGGAGGTGTCCAGAGCTCCTCCAGTGTGCTCCAGACCTCTGCCATCTTGGAAACAGAGGTGCTGCTGGCACACTGGACTGCTCTGAGTGGCCAGTGCCACCAGGTGACGTCAGAGACTCCTTTTGATAGGCTCCTTCAGGTGTTGCTAGCCTATCCTCTCTCCTAGGTAGCCAAACCCTCTTTTCTGGCTATTTAGGGTCTCTGTCTCTGGGGAAACTTTAGATAACGAATGCATGAGCTCAGCCGAGTTCCTCTGCATCTCTCTCTTCACCTTCTGATAAGGAATCGACTGCTGACCGCGCTGGAAGCTTGCAAAACTGCAACATAGTAGCAACGATGACTACTGCAACTCTGTAACGCTGATCCTGCCGCCTTCTCGACTGTTTTCCTGCTTGTGCATGCTGTGGGGGTAGCCTGCCTCCTCTCTGCACCAGAAGCTCCGAAGAAATCTCCTGTGGGTCGACGGAATCTTCCCCCTGCAACCGCAGGCACCAAAAAGCTGCATTACCGGTCCCTTGGGTCTCCTCTCAGCATGACGAGCGAGGTCCCTCGAATCCAGCGACTCTGTCCAAGTGACCCCCACAGTCCAGTGACTCTTCAGTCCAAGTTTGGTGGAGGTAAGTCCTTGCCTCACCTTGCTGGGCTGCATTGCTGGGAACCGCGACTTTTGCAGCTACTCCGGCCCCTGTGCACTTCCGGCGGAAATCCTTTGTGCACAGCCAAGCCTGGGTCCACGGCACTCTAACCTGCATTGCACGACTTTCTAAGTTGGTCTCCGGCGACGTGGGACTCCTTTGTGCAACTTCGGCGAGCACCGTTTCACGTATCCTCGTAGTGCCTGTTTCTGGCACTTCTTTAGGTGCTACCTGCTTGATAGAGGGCTCCTTGTCTTGCTCGACGTCCCCTCTCTCTTCTGGTCTAATTTGCGACCTCCTGGTCCCTCCAGGGCCACAGCAGCGTCCAAAAACGGTAACCGCACAATTTGCAGCTAGCAAGGCTTGTTGGCGTTCTTTCGGCGGGAAAACACTTCTGCACGACTCTCCACGGCGAGAGAAATCCGTCCACCAAAGGGGAAGTCTCTAGCCCTTTTCGTTCCTGCAGAAACCGCAGCTTCTTCTGTCCAGTAGAAGCTTCTTTGCACCCGTAGCTGGCATTTCCTGGGCATCTGCCCATCTCCGACTTGCTTGTGACTTTTGGACTTGGTCCCCTTGTTCCACAGGTACCCTAGATTGGAAATCCACAGTTGTTGCATTGTTGGTTTGTGTCTTTCCTGCATTATTCCTCTAACACGACTTCTTTGTCCTTAGGGGAACTTTAGTGCACTTTGCACTCACTTTTCAGGGTCTTGGGGAGGGTTATTTTTCTAACTCTCACTATTTTCTAATAGTCCCAGCGACCCTCTACAAGGTCACATAGGTTTGGGGTCCATTCGTGGTTCGCATTCCACTTTTGGAGTATATGGTTTGTGTTGCCCCTATCCCTATGTTTCCCCATTGCATCCTATTGTAACTATACATTGTTTGCACTGTTTTCTAAGACTATACTGCATATTTTTGCTATTGTGTATATATATCTTGTGCATATTTCCTATCCTCTCACTGAGGGTACACTCTAAGATACTTTGGCATATTGTCATAAAAATAAAGTACCTTTATTTTTAGTATAACTGTGTATTGTGTTTTCTTATGATATTGTGCATATGACACTAAGTGGTACTGTAGTAGCTTCACACGTCTCCTAGTTCAGCCTAAGCTGCTCTGCTAAGCTACCATTTTCTATCAGCCTAAGCTGCTAGACACCCTATACACTAATAAGGGATAACTGGGCCTGGTGCAAGTTGCAAGTACCCCTTGGTACTCACTACAAGCCAGTCCAGCCTCCTACAGGGTGGGACTGCGTGCAGCCCAAACACAGGCCACACAGAAACTTTTTTATGAAGCTCACTGAGCGAAATGATGAAAACAGGGCCAATGGCCAGTCCAGAAAAAGTCAATTTTCCTTGGAACCAACTGGCCACATCTGACTCCCACAAGGGCTGGGTACTCCACTCAACAGGGCACCATAGGGGGATCCAGGCACCTCACGGAATGGGGTGGGGTGGCGATTTACTATGGGGGTGGGACTTTGACTTGATGAGTAGGTTGGGGGGGTTGGCTTCTCCTTAGAAGGGGGTGGGGGCTGTTTGGCACGGGAGAGCTGGATGACTTAGGCTCAGAGCAGGCGTTCTTCTTAAGTGGGGAAGGGGCACGGGAATGGGAAGGCTGGACCGGGGTGGGCTGCGATGTGGAAGGAACGGAAAGGGCAAGGAGGCGGGCACGTTTCGGGACAAGATGGGGTGGGCCAGTGGGTTCAAACAGGTCTACACGGGAGAGGAAAAGTTTCCTGGAAGCAATTGGGGTGGGCATGGATGAGGGTGTGGGAGTGGAGGCAGATGGAGTTGATGTATGGGGTGTAGGTGTGCGTGCAGTGGGTGCCGGTGACTGCTCAGTATGCTGTGGTGTGGTGGATGTCTGATGGGTGGGTGACTTGCTGCGTTTGAGTGTTTTGGGAGGTGGGGGGTGGACACAGTGGGAGAAGACAGACAGCTAGTGTGGATGTATGTTGGGTGGGTGTCTGCACTTGGGTGAGTGTGCTGCATGTGTCAACTACAGTGGAGGTGGTGAGTGCAGGTGTGGTGTATGGGGTGCATGTATGGCTGTCTGCTTTTGTGGTGAGTGCAGGAAGAGGAGCAGTAACAGTGAATGACAGGGGACGTGCATGAGGGTGTGCATATAGAGGGGACAGACAGGCACACTGGGGGAAGTGGACGTTGTTTTGTGTGCAGGTGTATGTTGGCTGTGTGAATGCTTGTGGTGGGAGGTGTGGTGCTTGTGTTTGGAAGTGTGTTTTTTGTGTGTTGAAGTGCTTGACTGCGTGCCTAAATGTGTGCCTTGAACGGGTGAAGGGAGTGGGGTGCTGGAAGGGGTAGAGGAGGTTGGAGGGGGGACAGAATGGCCAGCGAAACTGGCTGCCGTCCAAGAGGAGGCCAGAGCCTGAAAAGATCTCTGTAGGGCAGACACGGCACCGTGAATGCCATCCAGATAGGCATTAGTCAGCTGCACCTCTGATGCCAGCCCCTGGTTGGCATTGACGATGGTTGTCTGCCCTACAGAGATGGTTCTCAGGAGGTCAATAGCCTCCTCTGTGAGGGCAGCAGGGCTGACTTGGGCAGGGGAGGAGGTGACTGGGGCGAAGGAGACACCCACCTTTCTGGGTGGGAGGGCACGGCCAACTCGGTGGGGAGCAGAAGGGAGGGCACAATGGTATGGCTGGTGGCGGAAGATCTCACGGTCGTGAATTGTCCACTAGTGTCCGCCACCGCTGGAGGACCCCCATCGGAGGAGGTTTCAGAGTCACTACCACCGGTGGTAGTAGCCTTCCCCGTGGAAGTAACCCCTCGCACTCCCACCCGCTGGTCCCCTGGGCGTCCGTTGTCTCTGCCTCCGAGGATCCGTGGCCCACTGTCTCCCCACTAGCCGGTGCCTCAGCTCCCTCGCCTAATGTTGATGCTGTACCAGACACACAAAAGAGAACAGGGATGGGGAGACAAAACAGGAGAGACACTTGTAAGTAGCTAAATGCTGATACACAATGGCCAGACATACACCTACCCAGCAGACACACCCAACAGGCAGCACCGTGCACTAGGCCCATGACCATGGCCCTGACTACTGAGCAGTATACTGACCTACACCCATAATCTGTCATTGCATTGAAGCCGAGGTAGGTGAAACCTGACAGGGACACCCCTACACCCTTTGGGGAGCACACAGTAGCTGGACACCAGTCAAAACCCTGCTCTAAGCCCCATGAGCCCTATCGCACACACACTCATCCTTCCAGGCTGAAGTATGGGCTGTGAGTACTCACCCCCTGTGCAGCCTTTAAGCGCCCATCCAGGTCTGGGTACGCCACCACCTTGATCCTTCGCATTAAGGGGGTCAGTGCCCGATGGGCACCCCTACCACGCTGGGAGGACTTCCCCAGCTGGGCCTCACTGATCTTCTGTGCCCAGCGTAGCAGGTCCTCCCACCTCTTCCGACAGTGGGTGCTCCGTCGGTTGTAGACCCCCAGGGTCCGTACTTCCTTGGCAAAGGCATGCCAATGTGCCCTCTTCTGGTGGGCGCTGACCTACTAGGGAGACACAGAGAAGAAACACAGAGGTCTGGCACCTGCACGATGGCAATAGCTGGCTGATTGTTAGACGTAGGACAGACAGTACTCCCAGACATGCAGGACAGTGGCACGCAGCATTCCATGCACCAAGCCCCATCCTGGCTCACAGGAACGCACATCACAGCAATCCACCCCATCCATTACACACACAGTGCCCCCCAAACCCAGACTCACCTGTACCTCTGGCCGGCCGTGGAGTCTGCCGTACAGGGGCAGGACCCCTTCCACCAATTTCTCCAGTTCTTCCTGGGTGAAGGACGAGGCCCTTTCCCCTGCACCACGTGGAACATCCATAGCCAGAGGCAGGCCACAGCAGTACACGGAGTGGAGTACTTGTCCGCACATGATCAGGGAGTCAAGTGAGCACACGATGACAAACAGGCGTACGTTTCGCGGCAGAATGCACCGTCACCGCCGGCGGCGATCATGATACACCAAGATTCCCCATTGGCATCCATGTTATCCAATGAGGGTGCGAACAGCGGTAAACACCGCCGAATGCTGTGACGTCAACCGCTAGCGGTCTTAGGTTACTTCCACAATGAAGGGGCAGAACTACAGTGGGCAGACATTTTGCCATCACCTACGCATCTTGAAATTCAATTTAGTCACAATGCTGGGCCTACTAGCCATATGAAGCACATATGTCTATATCCATACAGTATATTATCACACATGATTTACTCCGTTCCCTCTTAGTGATGTCAATGTACATCTGTCAGTTTGCAGTTAATGTACAGACACTACTATGAAGAATGTAGTGAATGTGTTTAGCAAATATGCCTGTGTATGTGTGCACATGACTCCTTGTTCTTACCCCTCACAGGTACAGACCCTTGTGGCGAGGAAGGGCACCTTCTGTGTACAAACCACTTGTGGATATGGGGACCATGGTGGAGCGTCAGATCATTATCACTTACAGACTCACACTTGCAACTATTCAGGACCTATGTGCATTACTGGATCCTGCACTAACACCCGGAAATCGTAATCAGCATGCCATTCCAACTGAGATGCAGTTGCTCTCCACACTCCATTTCCTGGCCACAGGCTCATTTCAAGTGACAGTGGGCATGGGTGCTGGTTTCTCACAGCCAATGTTCAGCCAGGTACTTACAAGATTTCTAAATGCATTTGTACAACATCTGCAATCCTATGTGCGATTCCCCAAAAGTGCTGAGCTCCCTGCCATCAAGTCAGACTTATATGCCTTTGCAAACATTCCCCATGTTATTGGTGCCATCGATGGAACCCACATACCTATCATCCCCCCAAAAGTGAGTGAACAGGTGTACAGAAACAGGAAGAACTTTCACCTCATGAACATCCAATTGGTATGTACAGCAGACCAGTACATATCCCATGTGAATGCCATGTTTTCGGGTTCAGTCCATGATTCATTTGTTTTGAGGAACAGTAGTGTGCCACAAAAGATGGAACAACTCCAAGAGGACAGAGGGTGGATCATAGGTAAGTGTGCCTGTCACTAACTGACACATTGCTGGAAAACAGCCTGTCAGACTAAGGACATTCCAATGACGACTCTGTATTGACCATTTCTCTAGGTGATTCTGGCTATCAAAACTTGCGTTGGCTCCTGACATCAGTGAGGAATCCCAGGGCAGATGCAGAGAGGAAATACAATGAGGCCCATGGACGAACTAGGAGGGTGATAGAGCGTACTATAGGTCTCCTGAAGGCTAGATTTGGGTGCCTACATATCTCTGGGGGTTCCCTGGCCTATGGGCCTGATAAGGTGTGTAGGATAGTGGTGGCCTGCTGCATGCTGCACAACGTGGCAGTGAGAGATTCAATCCCCCTTTTGGAGGTGGAGGGTGCTATAGGTCCTGATCTGTTACCTCAGAGAGGTGAGGAGAGTGATGGTGAGGATAAGGAAGGGGAAGATGTAAATTCCAGAAACCAACTGATACAACTCTACTTCCAATAACTGTCTGGGACTTCAGCCTGTATATGTGGTTAGTTACTGATACTGTAAGTGTGCCATGTCAACTAGGGGGAATTGGTCATGATATGCGAGTCATGGACCTCTTCAGCATAGTACAGACAGACAACATAAGCATTCCCTTCTTGACTATTTAGAAACACACTGTACCAGCAGCATGCACAATTTGACAATAAAGTTCATCCCTGCCTGTTGCATCATTACTCCACTTTGTTCAACATTGAAGACAGGGGACAGTGTTACAGGTGAGATATGTTGTTTATTGGTGGAATACAGTGAAATGTGCTATGTACAGTGATGGAAGTCGTTATGGTTGGTTGTCCTCAAAACCGACTTGGTGGCAGTCCTGTCTGATTTCATAGGTGGGTCCCATTTGTAGTTCACTACATCATTTAGCCCTCAGCTAAGTGCAGTTGGTGAATGGGTGGGTTGGTTGCTTGGCAGTAGCAGCAGTGTCAATTGTTGGTAGGGGGCTTGTTCTTTGCTGGGTTTCAAGTGCCATAACTTGTCCTGAGACTCCGTTTGGGTGCCTGCTGTGAAGCTACTTGGAGTGACATGGTCGGCCCTTTTGACTCCTGGGAGGGTTTTTCCTGTGCTGTTTCAGCTGCTTGGGACAACTGTTGCTGTTTGTCCAGGGCTGTTGCGGGGGCCTCTTGTCCGGTGAGGGTGTCTGAGGGTTTGTTGACCAACTGCAGCAGTGCTCCAGCAATGGTGGCCATTGTGGCATTGTGTTCTTTCCACTGCTCCATGGCCTGTTGGTGGTGTTCCAGCTGCATCCTCTGACTTTGCTCCAGGGTGGTAACAATCTGTGCTCACCTGTCTTGGGTATGTTGGTATGCCCCCAATACCTCTGCAATGGCATCGTGGGCTGCTGCATCTATCTGGTGCCCTGCCCCCTGACCCACTGGGGCACTTGACCTTGCCCTGGCCCCCTGTGCAGGTCTGGACGTGCCACTAGTACTGGGGCCCTCGTCTTCCTGCAAGTTGGGGGTGGGAGACTGTGGCCTCTGTTGCTGTGGTCCACCTGTTTGTGCCCTGGGTCCACTGGTGTGGGCACGCCTCCCCTGGCATGCTGGTCTTGACTGGGTGTTAGGGGTGACAGTGTTTTCCTGGCTGGGGCTGCTGCACGGTGAGCATCCAGGGCTGTGTGAGGGGCCTGCCTGCTCATCAGTGTCCGGGGATCCTTCACCAGTGTCATGTGATGTGCCTCTGTCTCCCTGGAATGCTGTGGCACTCCTTCTCCCCTCCATGAGGGTTGCATGGGTGGTGGTGCCTGTTGTGGGACTTAGAAGTGTTTGTTACATATGCTGGAGGGTTTGAGGTGGGCAGTACTGTACAGTTTAGTGCTGGTGTGCCTTTCAGTGGCCTTCAGGGGTGCCTTTGCGAGGTGGACATAGCATCTAGTGGCAATGGTGGCGTTACATTGTGGTAGGGGTTATTATTCCATTATGGGTATGTGCAGGGGTGGGTGGCTGTGCACAGCGGAGTGACGTGGGTCTGGTAGTGAGTAGTGGGTGATGCAGGGTGGTGGATGTGGTGGGTAATGGCTGGGAGGGGTGTAGGTGTAGGTGGGTGTGGGTGGGGTGGGGTGGTGAATGCATTACAGGTATGGTGTATATGGGGTAAATGTAGACGACTTACCCGAGTCCAGTGAGTCCCACTGGGTGCAGGATGGCGAGTACCTTCTCGTGGCGGGCCTTCCCCAGTCTTCTGCACTGCGATGTGGTGCCTGGATGCCATGGCCCGGGCCTTCCCCCGCAGGTCGTTCCATCTCTTGCGGATTTTGTCCCTGGTGCGTGGATGGTGTCCCACTGCATTCACCCTCTTGACGATGGTCTGCCACAGCTCTATTTTCCGGGTGATGGGTGTGTGCTGCACCTCAGAGCCGAATATTTTTGGCTCCACTTTTAGGATCTCGTCCACCATGGTCCTTAGCTCCCTTTCGGTGAAGCGTGGATTTTTTTTTGGGGGGGACATGGTGAGGGTGGTGGAAGGTGTCGGGACTGGGGACGGTGTTTGGGTGCTCCTGTGTGGGTCGCTATGCATGTCCTGTCTGCTGGCGTTCTCTGTCAGGCTCTGGTGCTCTCCGTCTTCTGGTCCTGGTTTCCTTGCAAGGGATTGTGGGGTGTGTCTGGGGTGTTTTATGGTGTTCTGGATGTGTGTCAGGTGTGTGGGTGCTAAGCCTAGCCAATGTGTGCAGTGGTTCCTGTTGGGCCCACTTGCCGCCCGTGGCGGTCGCAGCCGCCAGTATTCGTCCGGCCTCCACTGTCTGCCGAAGTGATTTGTGCATCTTTATTTGGAGGGCGGGATGTGGGTGTGCTTGGCGGTGGCGGGTGAGGTGGGCCGTGATTCCCGCCAACAGGGTCCTGGCGGGAGTGGTGGTGTGGGAATGTTTGGCGGGGTTGGGTTTTTTGTTCATTATATGGCGGGTTTCCATTCGCCGCCGCCGGTGGGATTCTGTTCACCGCCGCCACGGCGGTCGGCGGTCTTTACTGCCATGTTCATAATGACTGCCTTAGTCTCTTTTTTGGAGATTTTCTTCACCGGGATGAACCTGCAATTCAGGCCAGGTCGCGGTTGAGGCAAACCGGCTAGACTTGTCGTGGCGGGTCGGTCCCTCTATGGAGCTTTTTTCCAAAAGTTCTCCAAAGTTCTCCAAACTTCTGGATCTTCTTCCAGATGTTCTTAGATGTGAGAAGTGCCTACTCCCACCCTCAGGGATCACCAGCTTACCATCTGGTCCTGTCTCCCAGCCCAATGCTAGGAGGACTTCATCATCTGAGGAGTCCTCCTCCATGGCTACACTGGACTGCCCAGTGCTAACCACCTTCTTTGGACAGGCTGCATCTCCTCTGCAGTGACCTGTCTGCTGACAGTTAAAGCAAGCCTTACTGTCCTAGAGGTTTTTTAACCCTGGGTCTCCCTGTCTCTGCTTGTCAGATTGGGAGTGGGATTTACTCTCCTTCTTCTTATGGCTCTGGGGTACAGAGAGAGTCTCTGTGGAGGGCTTACCACCTCCCTCTTTAGATGTTTGGGGACCTGACCCCCCTTCTTAGAGTCTCCCCCTGGGACTTGACAACCACCATCATAGTTCTCAACCACTCATCAGCTGCCTCCTCCAACTGTCTAGGGTTGGTCAGCTTAGAGTCCACTGGATGCTGGCGTAACCTTTCTTGGATACAATTGGTCAAGATGTGCTCTCTCATGATCATATTGTATAACCCTCATAAGTATTTACTTTGTTACCATGAATACAGCCCTCTAGTGCCTTGAGTGAGGTGTCTACAAAGTCAACCCAAGACTGGGTATTGACCTTCTGGGTGTCCCTGAACTTCATCCTATACTGCTCTGGGGTCAAACCAAAGCTTTTAGTTCAGCATCTCTTCATACTGGGGTATGAGTCTGCCTCCTCCCCCTCAAGGTTAAGAGCCTATCCCTCCCAGAGTTGGGGACCAATTCCCAAAGAAGTGAGTCCCAGTACTGAGGCTTAACTCTCCTCATCTGGAGGGCCCTCTCAAAGGCCCCCAGACACTTATCTCTGTCATCCCCCTCTGCATAGGCAGGAACCACCCCCTTGGGTAATCTGGGGCAAAATCCCCCACCCAGGGACACCTCAGCTTCTCTGTTGCTGCCACTATCTCTTTTCTCTTCCCTTGCCCACCTTTTCTCTTCTAGGGCCAGCTTCTGTGCTTCCAAAGCTATAAATGCTAGCTGGGCCTCCAGCTCTCTTTCCCTGAGGGACAGGTTCTCTCCTCCTGAAGGGACCCCCTTCCCCCAACTAGCTTTGGGTATGCCCCTAATCACTGTGTGCAGTGAGGACCGGTCTGCTTCCTCCTCACTTAGGCTCATGAGGTACTGGGTTTTTCAGAACCGGTACTGATCCGGTAACCCAGCGGTGCCAGGGTACACCCAAAGACCTCGGGTACTTTCCTGATTCAGACTACAGAAACTCAGAGTCTTCTAGGTGAAGTCAAAGATCGAATTTATTGGCTGCAACCAAGTAACAAGCGTCCTAGAAGTACAACAGCACGGTTTGTATGTTCTCAGGAGACTGTGCGTCAATGCAAAATCAGGTTTCCTTATATACAGTTTTTTAAGCTTCAGGCAAACATTCTTGACATTTTGGTTGGTCATTCACATGTCTTCACTACAAAGGAAAAAACAGTGACATGATGAAACCTCATATTTCATGTCATCCAACCCATAATAAATTACCCGGCAAGGCCTAGTATTTCACATCAGATAAGTGTGGACCCCCAATAAAAACGGGCACCTCCCCCTCGTAAAGTAAGAAGAAGAAAAGAGCAGGTGCAAGTGTGAGCAAGATTAGGCAGGGTGTGTGAGCGATAATAAGGGTTTTATGGCATGGTGTGCCTTGATGCTATCTGATTCGGCCACTGGGAGAGGGACTGACCAAACAGGTTTGGCCTGAGGCAATGGTTCCAGCTTGCCCAGGTCAGAGAAAAGTCAATCAAGGTGTACGTGTCCTTGGAATCAAATCCGACTGTATTATAAGCCTATGTGAGGGCAACTTTTAAAATGGCTGCAGTGTATAAAATGGGAGCCACGAGTGCAGGACGAAAATGGCGATTTCGAGGTGAAAACGCTGCTGGAATTGGGCGAAAATGCTCATGCTTAGTGTACTAGTCATTATCGGTCTTTTGATACTAAAATCGTACTGCTGTGGCAAAGTAAACTACATGGGTCCAGAATTTTTAGAACCACAAACCCTCCTTTTGCCCTTACATAGGCAATATACCTATTCTCATGCTAATCTGAGTCCAGGTCTATGTTTCTAAAGTCGTTGAGATGTTGCTGTAACATCATCCTTGTATTTAGCTCGTTTCTTGGTGCAGGTTTCCTTATGCATGATGTAACACAGAAACCACATATCGCAGGAGCACACTGCACGCATAGACAGAACAGGAAAAGAATGGCCAAGATCATCCCAATGACCATCAGAATCTTCCATCCCGATGCTGATATCAGTTCCCAGAACCATCCCATTATTGACCAATCTCCTTTATCTAAATGAATAGATTCGGAAATTCTATGCAATTTGGAGATGGCCTGGTATACTGTTGGAGCGTTATCTGGGACAAAAACACAGCAACTCGACTGGATCAATGTACATACTCCACCCCGGTCTGCAAGTATGACATCTAATGCGACCCTGTTCTGAAGGGTCATAAGACGATCTGCGTCAGCTCAGCAGTCAAGTTACCAAGGGCACCAGCGGTTTCAGCCACGGTGGATTCAACCACTCTTATCAATTGCCTTATACTCCTGCTGTTACTTATTTGTCCCCAGAACGGCAGAAAACCCTTTACGAAGTCCCCAAATTCTTGTCCTGCAGTGTCTTCTTCACTGAAGACGCCTCTAACTATCCTTGTCTTGTGGTAATCTGCCACTGCTGTGTAGGTAGGGGGCAACAGGAATGAAACAAAGCATGTGCCCGAAAAGTCAGGGGGCAACCTTGTAAAGGCTCTATCATGGCAGATGAAATAGGTACCCTTAGCTGCCAAGTGCGGAGGGGAGGTCTGAGATGCGAAGACATATGTCTCAGTGCAGACGCTTTCCCCTAGCTGAGCTCTGGGATTCTTGCCAGTACCTTGCAGACACAGGTGACCCTGATGGGGTACAACCCAAATCAGGGAAGATATCTTAGCTTGCTGTTTCCCATTCATTGTGGCTTCATATCGGTCATGTTCCATCCTATATATGCAATTGTCTCATCTCTGGGGATAGTCTTGTAGAGGATATTGTCCTTCATCATGTCTATGATACCTTTAACTAAAGCATTTTTCTTAGAGTTGTCTTCCGCAAAACGTAGGGGGTAGTGTGCATAGATGAATATCGTTCTGAATGCCCACACGGAACCATTGTGGCTGAAAGGCAGGATCAGATAAGGGATACCTTTATCTGCTGTGTGAGGCATAAGGCCACACACCCAACAGTTAGTTGTATTTATCACTAGCTGGTGTTGGTGCAAAAGCTGGATGAAGGAGTTATTAATGAACTCTAGTCTCCTAGCAGATTAATGTTTAGGGAGGAGTTGAAAAGAATGTGGGGAAACAGTGGAAGGAGGAGGTGCAGACGAGGTAGTGGGTGCCAATATCACATTAAAACAGAATAAAATATATCCTATAAAAAACATAAGTATACTAAATAATATAAAAATGCACAGCAGCAAAAACCGTTTCCTGGTTATCGTTTCACATATTCTCTTCTTGAAACTCAGTCTTTCAACATGTTCTCCATTTTGGAAAGATTCCATCCTCTAACCGTTGCCGCTCGTGGCGGTTGGTTTACTTCACTTAGGAGTGTTCTGAATGTTCCAGGCCGCCCTAGAACAAACCAGACCTGTAGACCTTGTGTCCACAGGCTACCCCCCTAAGTCTTTTCAGCCACGATCCTACAGCCGAACCCGGATGAAGGTTCAAAAAATACAAAAAGCAAAAAGTCATTCAAAAATAATTTTCCATATTGGAGAATTTTGCTAACGAGAAGAAAAGTAAACTATTTTATTTGTCCTTTATTCTTGGTCGTAGATTATAACGGTTAGTCCCAGGTATCGTGTAGTCCTGAAAAAGGAGTTCAGGTTCTGTAGCGTCTAATCGAACTGACGGTGATACTGCTGATTGTAAAATGTCATCACTTTCTTTCTCAGTGAGTGTTCCTTTTATTCGTGCATCGCTGAAAGGCAGAAAACGTGGCACGGTTTCAGTCTCTGAGTGGGCGACACCTTCCTGAACCCACCGGTCATATGGCAGAGGTAGGGATACCCTTTTGCAATGGGTCCCATGGATCCAGTGTTTCTTCCCTTCTACTCGAACAGCTGATCTTGTGGAGAGAAGAACGAGGTGCGGTCCGGTCCACCTGGGCTGCTCGTTTTTGGTTCGCTGAAAGTTCTTTATTAAAACCCAGGATCCAGGCTCAATGGGATGACCTGGAGATTCAGAGACCGGAGGCAGGGTGTCGTGGACCTGTTGATGTAAGACACGCAATTTAGCTGTCAATTCATACAGATAGTCAAGCAAGACAGGATGCTCTATCTCGCTGAACTTCTTGGGCCTAGGCACTCCCCATATATTGGCCGGGCGGCCAAAGATTATTTCATAAGGGCTAAGTTTCACTCGTGAATGCACAGTCATTCTGGTGGATAGGAGTGCTAAGGGTAGAGCGTCAGGCCATTTGAGACCAGAGCTCGCTTGTATCTTGGCCAATTTTAGCTTTAGAGTGCCGTTATAGCACTCCACTAATCCAGCTGATTGGGGGTGATTTGCAGCATGAAACGTTTGGTTTATGCCTAGCCCTTCGCATACTTTCTTCATCACTTGACCCACAAATTCACTTCCATTGTCACTCCAGATCATTCTCGGCATTCCGAATCTAGGGAAGAACTCTTTCACAAGGGCTTTGGCTGTGGATAGCGCAGTATTGTCTTTTAGGGGATAGGCTTCCACCCATCTTGAAAAGGCCCAAACAACAACGAGTACGTATTTTAAGTTGTTGCACCTCTCCATGTGGATGAAATCTAGCTGCAAAACCTCAAACGGATACGTAGGAGGTGCAAAATGACCAGCTGGAGTTGGGGTTCCTCTACCAGGGTTGTGTTTCAGGCATACCATGCAATTTCTAACCACATTTTCTGCGCACTTGGGAATTCCTGCATTTTGCCATACTGGGGCCAACAACTTACAAATCCCTTTCACACTGATGTGAGCCATTCCATGAGCCATTGTAACTACTGCAAGCACATACGCATCGGGTAGCAACCATCTCTGATGTTCTGACAACTCGACCCAACAGCCATTCACATCCAATTTACCCGTACTTTCTCTCCACACACTCAATTCTCTCTCTGTGGCTTCAGCTTGAATCGATTTCACGCTTTCTATCGTGTCTTCACACATTCCAACATCACCAATCCATCTTGCAGGGCCCGCGACATACATTCGGCTCATCACATTCCTTGCCGTTTCTTTTGCAACCTCGTCAGCAAATGCATTCCCACGACCAACATCATCAGTCACCTTTTTATGTGCGCTACACTTCACAATCGCAACTTGCAACGGTAGGGTAAGTGAATCAAGAAGCTCGTTTACCAACTGACCATGCTGTATTTTAGTTCCATGCGAGGTCAGGAACCCACGTTCCTTCCACAAACGCCCAAAACTATGGGCCACACCAAACGCATATTGGCTATCGGTATAGATAGTCACTTTCATTCCTTTTGATACTGTACATGCTCTTGATAGGGCTATTAACTCAGCTGCTTGGGCTGAATTATGTGGGATACGTGCAGCTTCAACAATCGTACCCAAAGTTGTCACAGCATTCGCCGCAGTCGTGTCACCATTCGGGAGCTTAAAGCATGAACCATCCACCCACAAAGTACCATCACTCTTTGCAATGGGAGTGTCCAGAAGGTCTATTCTCCCTTTCGTTTCTTCTTCTGTTCTATGGAGACAATCATGTTGTTCAGAAGTATCTAACTCTATCACAATTGGCAATAACGTAGCTGGGTTAAGTGTAGTGCATCTTTTTATATGTACATGGCTTGCTAACAATGTCAACTCGTAACCTGACAATCGAGCACTAGTTAAATGCTGTGTCTTGGTTCTGTTTAACAACGTGTCCACTGCATGTGGAACCATTACGATTAATGTGTTATTCATCACTAAACCAGCAGACTGTCGGATAGAAACAGCAGCTGCCGCTGCCGCTCTTAAGCAGCTCGGTAGTGCCTTAGCTACTGGGTCTAAGGTTGAAGAGAAATAGGCGCATGGACGCTCCCTGTCTCCAAACTGTCGTGTCAAAACTGCTAACGCACAACCTTCTTTCTCATGGACATACAATGTAAAAGGCTTGCTGTAGTTGGGGGTACCCAACACAGGAGCTGAACATAATGCATCACGTAATTCGACAAAACTTTTCTGACAATCTTCAGACCATGGGACGGGATTTGGTATATCTTTACAAGTTAATGCCACCAAGGGTTTGGCTATTAACGAAAAATTAGGTATCCATTGTCTGCAATATGATGTAATACCCAAGAAAGCACGCACTTCTCTTTGTGTTTTTGGCACACTTATTGCTGCAACAGCCCTGATTCTCTCTGGGGTCAGTTGCCTTCCCTCCTTCGAAAAGAGATGACCTAAATAGGTCACTTCTTTTTGACAATACTGTAACTTTGAAAGGGACACTTTGTGGTGTAAATCAGACAAATGACGCAAAAATGACAATGTTGCTTCTTTGCAGATCTCCTTAGTATCTGCGGCAACTAGCAAATCATCTACATATTGAATGAGAGTGGCGCCATCAGGTAACATGAGTGTCAAGTTGTGCTTTCAAAGCCTGACTATAGATAGATGGACTTTCACAATAGCCTTGAGGAGCTCTCTTAAATCTGAAGCTTCGTCCTCCCAAATTGAAGCCAAAAAATGTCCCTGCTCTCTTCTGCAATAGGGATGCTGATGAAAGCATTTTTCAGGTCTATTACTGAGAACCAAGTGGCTGAAGCTGGAATCATTGTCAACAATGCAGTGATATCGGGGACGACTGGAAACTGTGGCACAACTATTTTGTTCACCTCTCTAAGATCAATTACAAACCTATAAACAGGTGGCTGAGTAGGGTCAGTATGCTTCAAGACAGGCAAAACAGGACTATTGCAAACGTTGCCTCTTGTCTCCTCAATTACATCCTTCTCAATCAGATCACGAATAATTGCCAACAACGCTTTTTCCCCTTCACTAGAGATCTTGTATTGGGGGATTCGTGGCATTTTAACATTGGCTTTTAATGTTATCACATATGGCTGAATTTCCAAAAGACCTACATCATTAGGTCCAGTAGCCCAAAGAGTATTAGGAAGAGACGAAAATTCTGGTGGAAATCTGTCCTTTGACAAATACATTGGTGAAACCACTTTCTTACCCAATATGAGTTGCACTCCAGAAGGAGAGCAATACAATGTTGCATACAATCTCTTTAACAAATCTAATCCTAACAAGTTCTCGCCACAACCTGTCGTCAAAATAAGGGGTGTTTCAAATTTACAAGGTCCAACAGAAAGAGATATAGGGTTAGAAATCGGATTTCTAACTGGGGCGCCGGAAAACCCTACTGATACATTTGTTTCGCCAGACAAAGGTGCGCCAGGGAGTTTTGAGTGCATAATAGAACTCTTGGTAGCACCAGTATCCAACAGAAAAGGTTCTGACACACCTGATGCAATCACCTTAACATAAGGCCCACTCTGATCTACTGGAACTGAAACAACTCCCTCTCTTTGTCTATGGCTGTCCTAGCAATCACTACTGTCCAAATGCTCATCCTCTGTATAGTAATCATCAGTATAGTACTGAGTCGTCCTACCAGATGCATTAACCTGTTGATCAAATCTGTTCATTAAGTTTTGAGGGAGGAATGGGCGCGCGCTCCGGGGAACATATCCACGTCCTCTTCCTCTAGGTGCTTGTGGAACACCTCGACCTCTTAAACCAGAAGTACCATTTGCACGCTGTAGCAAAACAGGGCAACTATACTTGAAATGACCCTCTTCCTTGCAATATGAACACTGATTGGGACCTACTGGGATACGTGGTTGAGCATACTCGGTTCTTTGCGAGTTTCTCTGAAACGGTTGGGGCTGATAGTTATTCTGATAATTGTTCTGTGCACCACTATTCTGACCACCAAGTGGCGGGTACGCTTGTTGTAACAGAACCTTCGTTTTCAATTCTTTTGTTTTCTTCTCTACTCTATCTCTTTCATCTTTATCTCTATTTTCGTAGTACTGTGCAGTAGCCAATATCTGTGCTGAAGAGGAAACTGCCCAAGAACTTTCTGAGTCTTTTAACTTTTTACACAACTCAGGAAGCAGATTATGCACAAATTTATCGACGAACAAACGTTGACCACCTTCCGTGCTCATATCTTGACCACTGTGGTCCACAAACGTTTCTTCAAACCTGGTGAAGAAATCTGATACCGTTTCTTCTTTCTTTTGCTTACATGCAGACAATTTATCCCAGTTTACACGCATCGCAGGCATTATAGTTTTCATGTAATCAATAATCCTACCAGGAAGCTCTGTCACTAAAGGCTCAGGTTTAGCACCACCAATTTGTCGGGCATCTGCAGCAGCAATATTAGCCCATGTGTCACCTAACTCTTGAGCATGGTCTGTATGGCGAATCTTTCCCCATAAAGGCTGTGGAACAACATTCCCAAACAACATGTCTATGTCAGCTAAATTCATAATGCAAGACCCCGCAGTCTGTGCCAATTCCTTGTAATACCCTGTAGGATTCTTACGGGGATCAGGCAATGTCTGCTTAAGGGCTAAAACTTCAGCTCGCTTCCATGGAACGTGTACCCATACACGCTGGAAATGAGGCAGGACAGGTGGATTAGCATTTGGGTCCCCTTCCCTCCACTGTGGGGGAACTTCTCTCATGGGGTACTGTTTCCCTTTCTTTTTAGCAGAAGAATCATATTTAAATAATAACCTGGAAACACCTTCAGTCCTAAATGACAATAACATCGCAACTGCTTTCTCGACATCTGAACCCACAATCAAACCTGTTGAAAAATCTAACCGTACACGACACAACTTAGGCGGATTGGGCTCCAAACCATTTTCCTCTAAATCCTCAGAAAGAAAAGTACACATTTTCTCAAAAACGTATCTCTGTTTCGGTTCTTCCCACTGATGGAAGACATCCATAACAGACTCTAGTTCATATCTCGCTGGTTCAGTAACCCATTTATGCGCCAAATAATTCAGTGTCTCCTTCTCCATACCATCAGGCAATTGGCTACGCAATTGCTTACGCTCTGAAACTGGGGTCGTAGCTAATGACCCAAAGAGAGGGGATAAAAGACTAGTCACAGTGTTTGTCATTCTCTGACGGATAGAGGGAGAGGTTGACAAATGAACAGGAGGAAAAACAGAATGAGACAAGGCAGAGACAGAAGCAGTATCAGAAACAATACCAGGAGCGGTAGTCGCTATAGTAGTCAAAGTTGTAGGAAGTAAAGGCAGAGCAGATGTCAAAGCCGGTGGCCCTTGAGAAGGCTGCACCGGAGAAATAGGAACCAACTGAGCAATAGCTGGTGGGTGCTGGGGAGGAGCAGGAGGCAATGCAACCACCGCTTGTGCAACTAGAGGTTGCGGAGGTGCCGTTGCATTCTGCGCATAGGGTGGTGGCGAACTTAGCAAATGCGACATTAGGGGATCTTTTTCAGAGTCTTTTGCTGCATCTTGCTGAAGAGGCGGCAAAACTGGATAGCATTTATCTATTGTCATTTTATGTCGCCTATGCAACTGCTCATTCAACTGTTCTACCTCGTTATCTTTAAACTGTATAGCAGCTTGCATAATCGAAATACCTTTTTCTCTCTTATTTTTCTTAGCTAATTTAATTTCCTTTTGCTTGGCTTCCTTACGCCATAAGCGGAAAGAATCAAACATTGCCGGCCGGGCTTTCTTCTTAAAAAGTCTAACTTCGAGGTTATCTAAGATTTCTGTGTCAAAGCTACCATTTTGGGGCCATTTTAAAACACCATCTTTTCTGGTGTAACGGATCCATACTTCATTATATGCGATGGGGCCTACTCCGTGCTTCACATATAGTTCATAAGTTGGAGTTCCAATCTGAGGAACCGGACATGAGTCCTCCAACCGGGAGTCCCTTTTACAACCAAGACAAAACAAATTTCCAAGTCTGCTAAGACCAGGCATCTTCGCTCACTAGTCTAGCTTCAAACTTCAAAGGATTATCGTTTACGATAGTCTCGTGAATACACGAGTCCTTCGGCTTTGGTACTTGCAAGTTCCAAATCAAAGTGATCCCAAAGGGATACCAAACCAAATGTCCAACTAAGGACCAAACCAAGTGTCCAACTAAGGACTGGGAGACGCTCCACTGATACTTAACTGAAAATATCGATGACGTCACCAGAAGACTCGTCTTATCGTTTCGCTCTACCAAACATCAAGGGTACAAATCAGGGGGATAGCCAGGGCAGCAGTCCTTCGTAGCCGCCGGGAAGCGGGGAACCTCGCAGCAAAGACTTTCGGACCACGTCGACATGCAGGGGTCGATGAAGTGGCGGCCTTCCTCCAGAATTTTCACACGAAGCTCCCCAAGGACCTCAGGCTTGGACCGGTACCGCTGGTATCGCCCCACGTTGGGCGCCAACTGAGGTACTGGGTTTTTCAGAACCGGTACTGATCCGGTAACCCAGCGGTGCCAGGGTACACCCAAAGACCTCGGGTACTTTCCTGATTCAGACTACAGAAACTCAGAGTCTTCTAGGTGAAGTCAAAGATCGAATTTATTGGCTGCAACCAAGTAACAAGCGTCCTAGAAGTACAACAGCACGGTTTGTATGTTCTCAGGAGACTGTGCGTCAATGCAAAATCAGGTTTCCTTATATACAGTTATTTAAGCTTCAGGCAAACATTCTTGACATTTTGGTTGGTCATTCACATGTCTTCACTACAAAGGAAAAAACAGTGACATGATGAAACCTCATATTTCATGTCATCCAACCCATAATAAATTACCCGGCAAGGCCTAGTATTTCACATCAGATAAGTGTGGACCCCCAATAAAAACGGGCACCTCCCCCTCGTAAAGTAAGAAGAAGAAAAGAGCAGGTGCAAGTGTGAGCAAGATTAGGCAGGGTGTGTGAGCGATAATAAGGGTTTTATGGCATGGTGTGCCTTGATGCTATCTGATTCGGCCACTGGGAGAGGGACTGACCAAACAGGTTTGGCCTGAGGCAATGGTTCCAGCTTGCCCAGGTCAGAGAAAAGTCAATCAAGGTGTACGTGTCCTTGGAATCAAATCCAACTGTATTATAAGCCTATGTGAGGGCAACCTTTTAAAATGGCTGCCGTGTATAAAATGGGAGCCACGAGTGCAGGACGAAAATGGCGATTTCGAGGTGAAAACGCTGCTGGAATTGGGCGAAAATGCTCATGCTTAGTGTACTAGTCATTATCGGTCTTTTGATACTAAAATCGTACTGCTGTGGCAAAGTAAACTACATGGGTCCAGAATTTTTAGAACCACACTCAGATGCCCTCCTTCCCCAGAGTGGTTGGAGCTAGCATCCTCCCCTGCTTCTTCCTCCCGTGGAGCATCCTCTGAGCCTACTTCTTGGGCCTCAGCCCATGCTGTCAGAGATTTAATCAGGACATGCTTCCTGAGGTCAGTGGTTGCAGGCAACCCCCTTGCAGTACACAACCCCCTAAGCTGGACTACTGTCAGTGTGGGTAGGCTAGCCAGATCAAGCTTCATGGTTCCCTAGTTTTGTGTCAACAAAAAGTTTTGCAAAAATTGGAAACAAGAATTTAGAAAAAAGACAAACATTTTATAATTGAAATTAATCCAAATTAAAAATTAAATTTTTTTTTGCACTAGGACAATTTAAAGGATTTTTTATTTGTTTTACTTAAAACTGTAATGTGATAGTGAACACAAGTACAGGATCCCAACACTGCGCACCAAACATTTTGGAAAATGGGCTATTGGCAAGGGCAGGTAAGTACCTACACTTAGCAGTAGGCCACTAACCTCCACTTAGGTCCAGTTAGGTCTCAATAAATTAAACCCAGCTCAACCCTTGGTAGCTTGGCAACGAGTGACAAGGCTTAATTTAGGAGACAGAGTGTAAAGCATTCAAATATCACAAAACAGTAATCCAATAAAACACAGGAAACAGTTTAGAAATCCAAAATCAATTTATAAAAACAGATTATATTTTTATCTTTAAAATGACACCATAATGAATAGAATCGGATAAGGGGAACCGGAGATATTAATTTTTAAATAATTTTAGCTTTCTAGCGCATAGAAACAAAACGTGTCAATCTGGTAATCTGGTCGCACCTCGACCGGGGCAAAGTCAAAGTTTAAGGCCGACCGCGATTGAGCCCGGCTCGGCTAAAGGCCACGGGAGGCCTCGGTCAAAAGTTTACTTTAGTCGTTTTTTTGAAGATTTTCTTCAGCGGGACGAACCTGCCTGTCTAATCTGACCTCCTGGAACTCTTCCTCATATACGCGTACCAGGAGCCCTGGGTGGAGATTTTTACCTTCGTTTTTTCGAGGTGAAAATCCTTCGACCGGGGCAAACCTGGATCTTGACCTGATGTCCTTGGAGCCCTCATCGGATACGCTGGCTGGGAGGTCCCGGTCAACTTCCTACGTTCGGACATAGGGGGTTATTACAACTTTGGAGGAGGTGTTAATCCGTCCCAAATGTGACGGATATACCACCAGCCGTATTACGAGTTCCATAGGATATAATGGACTTGTAATACGGCTGGTGGTATATCTGTCACTTTACCGTAACTTTTGGGACGGATTAACACCTCCTCCAAAGTTGTAATAACCCCCTTAGTCTCTTTTTTGGAGATTTTCTTCAGCGGGACGAACCTGCAAGTCAGGTCGGGTCACGATTGAGGCAAGCCGGCTAGAGTTGCCGCGGCGGGTCAGTCCTTCCATGGAGCTTTTTTCCAAAAGTTCTCCAAAGTTCTCCAAACTTCTGGATCTTCTTCCAGATGTTCTTTTAAGGTTCTTTCGGGGTCCACAGCTCACCCCAAGGTTCCAGAAGCTCTGAGATGCTCCTTGGGGGTGTGAACTACAACTCCCAGAATGCACCTGGCGCAAACTCCTTTTTGGCCACTGGACAGTGGTCAGCTGGTTGGTTTCCTCAGGAGTTGGTGCAGGGGACTCTGGTTAGCAAGTTTTCACCTGTAGCAAACAGGGAGTCCCTCCTTGAACCAGTTGAAGCCAGGCAAAGTCCTTCTTGTGGTGAAGCCCAAGTATGCAGCTGGTGCAGTCCGTCAGAGTGCAGGATCCAGGTGCAGGCCAGGGGTCCGGCAGGGCAGTCCTTCTTCTCCTGTAGTTCTTCCTTGTTGGAATCTGATGGGGATCTGGTAGGCAACTGAGGTGTGGGTGCAGGTCTGCCAGTTTTATCCTTGCTCATAGGTGAAAAACAGGGGGGTCGTGGTTCTCCAATCAGGGGCAGGGTCCTTCCCCCTGAGATGACCACTTCCTGGGAAGTGTGGCAAAAAGCAATCCCAGAGAGCAACATTCCTCAAAAATCCATCATGGCTGAAAGTGATTTTTGGAGGTCAAATCTGGCTGAGTCCACCCACTGGTGTGGCTAACAATCCTAACCACACCCCTCTTCTGCCCTCTCCTAATCTAATCAAGGGGGCACCTAATTGTCTGGGTTTGCATGATGTGAGGGTGTTGCTGGGTTGCTCCAAATGTCCTTCTCTGCCTTTGAAGACCAGTTTGGCAGCCCTCCCCCTTCCTGCTTCACCATCTGCTGAGGGGAGATCTCCTCCCCCAGGCACATCCCTTTGTGTGGAGCCAGGCCACTTCACACCTCATCAAAGCAGCCTGGCCAGGCTGCAGAGGCTGGCCAATCAGAGCACAGCAGCAAAAACACTGCAGGGCTGAAGTTGGCAACTGTTTAGGTAAAATTTAAAACTATCTGCCTGAACAGGTTATATTAAATCCCACAACTGGAAGTTGTGGGATTTATTATAACAATAATTTGACACCAAACGTCTTGTATCTGTTACTTAAGGGGACTTTTAAAATTAAAATAAAGTCTCTCCATTCTAGCCCATGGAGACCATTCACCACAATGAGGGAAAAACTAATTTGTCTGTTTTACCTCACCAGGGCTTATAAAACTACTTACTTTTTATAAGGTCCCTGCTTATAGTTACATGGCACCCAGCCCTAGGGGCACATAGGGCACACCTTAGGGGTGACTTATATGTAAGAAAAGGTAGTTTAAGACTTTGGAACTACTTTTAATTCCAAAGTCGAATTTGCATGTAACTTTAATTTAAAAGCATCCAGCAAGGCAGGCCTGCCTTTAAAATGACACTGGGCACCTCAGCAGTGCACCTATGGGGGCACTACCTATGCTGGGGTCCCTAAACCTCCATGCCCTACCATATACAAGGGACTTAAAGGTAGGTTGACTGAGCCAATTATAATTACCCTAATTTGCATACTGATTTTATACAGAGCACAGGCCCTGGGACTGGTTAGCAGTACCCAGGGCACCATCAGAGTTAGGAACACACCAGCAAAAAGTGGAAAATAGGGGAAAAAGGTTAGGGGGCCTCTGCAATCAGCCCTGTTCTCTCATGTCTATCATCCATGGCACTTGAGCGAGTAATTGGAAAACTTGATTGCATTTTTACAACATGGGGCTTACCAGCCATTTTGAGGCATTAAGGATCACACCCTTATGGCCACAGGCCAATGGACTTGTTGAGCATTTTATGAGTATGCTAAAGAAAGCAGTGCAGCATGCAACTCTTGAGAAGCTCAGTTTTAAAATAGGACTGAACTCTACTTTACGAGCTTATTGTTCGACACCCCACTCAACCACAGGTGGAAGTCCTGCGACTTCGTTATTTGGGAGAGCAATGGCAACCAAGTTACCTCAATGGACCACTGAAAGAGATGGAAGTTACAACATGATTCATACAAGGGACTTGGTTCATACACATAAGATGAAAGTCTATGCATACAATAGGTGACATGCAAAAGACCTCTCATTCAAACTCACTCATCACTCAACAGATATGCAAAAGAAAATCTGATGCTCCTTATGATGCTAAAACATTCCAAGTAGTGTCCACCAAAGGACACATGGTGACAGACCAATGACCTGGGAAGCACGTCTCTAGAGACTCTTCTCACTTCAGACCTGTATTTTATTAATCTTCAACTCAAGATGGTGAAAGAAAGACTGTTTCTGAAAACTCATTGACTATTGCTGATTCCTTACCATCCTTGGCAATCTCTTACATTGAAGACCATCATTTACTGCTTTCAGTAACCAGATCAGGTCGACAGATCAAAGGGCCACAAAGATTCATTGAAGAGATATAGTTGTACATCTTTCTATGTATATATATATATATTTGTGTATGCCTCACGATTTTCTGAAAAATTAGCAATTTTTCATTCAACAGAGGGGGAGATGCAGTGTCTTGCATGATTTAGAACAAACCTTTCTCACTCTTCGAGGACTCAGTATCAGTGCGGCATAACCACTAGAATAGAATGTAGGGAAAGCTTGGTTTAGAATGTTGGAGTTCACAGGTACATGCATAGGAATAAAGACGTATTATTTACAGCTCTGTTTGTGGCCTAGTCATTCAGCTGACACCAGGCTGGGAAAGACGCTACAGCACCCACATATGAATCAAGTTGAGCCCGATAAGCAACCACGTAATGTCATCTATCAGCAGTACATCACAGTCATAATTATTCCAGACAGCTCCACATGGGTCCTGGCAAGGGGCATCCCCTGCATGAAAAGTAGGAATGAACTCAGCCTGGGCGTCAACCAGACAAATCATCACTGAATTCAAGCTGAGCCCATGTCAGAGCAGCCACCAGCACCAATTGTACCTTTTAATAAAACATAAAAACAATTGTGAATGTGGATGATGCCTGGCCTCCCCAGGCCATGTGCATCCAGCTGAGACCCAGGGGCTACCACTAAAAAACAAAACAAAGAGCAAGCGTGCTGGACTCTGCTTCATGTGGATCCAGCTGTGCATTCTATTGTTTATTTAGGGCACACACACACTTGTTGCAGTTAATTTGGACTATGGCCTATCCAGCAGACAGCTAGCTTGCTTTCCAGTGCTGCCCGTGCCTCATCCCCAGGTAGCATGGTGCACAGCAGGATGTTGTCATGGCCAGTTCCACCAGGAGGAGAACAATCTCGGATGCCTCCTCCCTGCCTCCTGCCACCCTCCCCCCGACACCAGGACATTATTGATTGACAGTGATCATTTAATTTATCAATCTCAATGCCAGCCACCTTTGCGTGACACCTCAATGTCAGCAGTTTTAAACATCCTGCAGCCCAACACCTCCCTGCATGTTTGTGCCCTGCCCTGCAGGTGCATACAAAAAGTGACAGGGAGCTCACACACTAATCAGGCACACACAAAGCTTGGGTTGAGAGTGAGGACTAACGCAGGAGGTGATGGTGACTGACTTAGAGACCAGAGTGAGCAGCCTAATTCGGTGACAGTGAGTGGCACTGCAGCAATCAGGCAAGCCAGCCAGGCCTCTCAGTACAACCTATAGCACTGCCTACAGCCACAATGTGGCCCCGTGGCTACACCGAACCCCATACTAAAGACATTCGCTGACGCAGCATGGCACTGACTCCAAAGACAAGCTCAGCTTATTCATGTGTGGCAGCACGGCTTGTCAAACTTCTCAAGCAAGCACACCAGCCAGCTATTCCTGTTTTGAAATGTTGGAAGGGGTAGTAGGTTATTGACCTTCCGTTGTAAGTGTTTTGCAGCAAAATCTTTTTAGAGCTTCTCATTGCGTAAAAGGGATAGTTTCTGATATTTATCTCTTCCAGTGTACTTTATTGCTTGGTTTTACTGAAGAGAAAATGCCACTGTAAGTGTCATTCAATTGGTCTTTACATGTCACTCATAAGGACACTGAACCATGTAAATTCCACACATATGCCTTCAGACACCCTGGCAGATATGTTACATGAGAATCAGCAGTTGCATACGTTATTCAAATGGAGTGACAGGATTTGAACAGGTACAAGGCAAAATGAAGTATGAAACTGAGCTCGAGCTGTAACCCTCAGGCAAGGCTCAGTGCAGAGTATATGTCTGAGAGTGGTTGGGTGTGGAGAAGAATGATTAATTGAAATGTCTTTCAAAGGGAAGGGCTCTCGGGTCAGTTTTAAAAATTGTCAGTGAGGTAGGGATGTGCAAGGTCAGGGGTAACAAGTTCCAGGTGCTGATAGCACTTCCAAACAAGGATTGAGCCATAAATCTTTTGTTTTTAAAGGTTGGCGTTCAAGGAGCAAAGCTTCGCATTCTGTGATGGTCTACACCCACCAGGTTTCGTTAGCTTAACAGTCAAGTATTGAGGAGTATTATTAGTGTTAAGGTCCTGTTGGTGATGCAGGCTGTTTTGTACATGGTTCAGGCTTCAATGGGAAGCCAACAAATAGGGTTGCCACCTGGCCAGTTTTCTACGGGCATGACTGTTATTTTATTGCTTGGGCCCGGCACAAAAAATGATAAAATCACCTAACGCCACTATTTTTCCCCTTTTCACTATATAATTCAAACAGCATCTATAAGAAGAAAGCATTTTAAAATGTGCTCTAAAACTGCCTTAATGATCCTTGACTTACAAGTAAAGAAAACAGAAAAGTAATGTTACAAATTAAAACAGATAATTTTATATGAAGTCCTATGTAAGTATCGCACCTGTACCTTTGCACACTCTTAAAGAATGAACAATTGGCTGGTATTTTCTTTTCGAAAGGTGCAACCCGACTACGGATCATCAGCAGTAACAGAGAGATATGGTCATTCCTTTGGTCCCTGAGACGAAGCATGCTGCCTCATTCAGAACTGCATTTAGTGGAGCAAGATGTATTTTAGAAAGACCAGCCAGTAGAGAATTGCAGTAGTCGAGTCTTAAGAGCACCAGTGTTAGCACAACATTTTGATATTTTGTCTCGGAATGAAGTGACAAATTTCCCAGATCAGATATGCATTTATGGCCATGGTGTTTGACGTGACTTTAGATTAAGGTTTTTGTCAACGATGATGCCCTGTGGACAATGGTAGCTTTGCAGTTCAGATTGCTGATTGAATCCAACCAGCAGTATATTGGCTATAATGTCGGGCACAATGAGATTAGGAGAAATGCAGCCTTCGCTGAATTAAGTATTAAGTGATAGGCAGTTATCCATTCTTGAACAGCGGGTAGGCTGTTTGCTAAGTGAGAATTGTCATGAGGAAATATACAGTTGAGTATCATCAGCATATTGGTGACAAAGGATTCTCAAGTTCTTTATTAAGGGCTTTGAAGTATACATTGAAAAGAGTACAACCTAGGATGGAACCCTGGTAGATTTCTTGTGTCAAGGCAACCAGTTTTAAGAAGCAGGCTGGCTTGAACCATTTGAACACCACTCTATTAATGCCTATCCAATTCTTCGGAGTATTGAGAAACATATGGTTATAACAGATTGCCCCGCTGAAGATTAAAATCGTCAAGAAGGATAACATAATCACTGCATATAGATTAATAAATTCCATTATCACTGCATAAGTACTGCATATAAGTGCATAAGTACATAAGTACATAATCACTGCATATAAGTACATAGGTACATAAGTTAATAATTTCCATAATCACTTTATATAAGTACATAATACCTGTATATAAGAACATTAGTACTACATTTAAGTACATAAGCACTGCATGTAAGTACATAAGTACTACATATAAGTACATACTCACTGCATATAGATTAATAAATGCCACACATTCTCCAACAAATGTAGCATTATCACCAGGAAGGGTGATACACAGCATTTAGCTAACAGAGCTATTTTGCTGTGTTCGGAGTTCAAGAGTTTGTCATTAGATGAAGAAAAGGAGTCACTAGAATTATGCTTGTATTGAAGGAAATTCCTATAGATAACTAGGACACCTCCCAGTCCTCCCTTCACGATCACACCTAGTGATGGAATAAAATAGAGGTAGAATGATATTGGCACTGACACTGAGTCAGTGACATTGTTGTGTCAACAGCAATAAGGGTGTCTGAGAAAGGAGTCAATTTAGGACTTATGGCAGAGGGGAAAACCTGAACAGTGTGAGTGCTGGGAGGAGGGTTCCCCAGGATTGAATTGGTCTATAGGGAAATCTGGCATTGCCAGAAAGGCTGGTCTGACATGTCAGTGTGTGAGCTGATCTTTTCGCTGCTTGTTGATCTATTTTATGGCATAGTGGGACAGTTTTTACTGTTGAACTCTCTGATATTAAAACAAACATTATCTACAGCAAGCACAAATAGATGCAGTCTCCCATAACTTGCAAATCACCTATACAACGTGTACAAGTTTCAAAATGCCTTAATTTGCAAACGTGGGCCACAGATTCAGTTACCTGATTCACTAATGTGGGGCACTCATATTTTGATGCCTTGTCCTATTTTCTGTCCCAGTCCAACCCTGAGGTTCTCTAAGTGAGATAAAGGTGAGATGTAAGCTTCAGAAGAGGAGCAATGTAGTGAATCAGGGGAGTGAGTGTGGGAGCAGAAATGTGATCATGGTCATGTACAGTGATGTGATTTGTTGAAAAATTGCCTTTTTGGAAGGTGCTCCGAGTTAGGACACAAGCAGAGGGATTCCGTCTGTCCGAAGAAACCACCCACTGGTGGGACCTCTACAGGGGTGGCCAATGTGGCCTTAGATGCAGCTAGCCCCCAGGGGCAGGTCCTAGACCAAGCCATGATCTCACTCAGTTGGAAAATAGACTCAGAGGGAGAGCTGGTGATCCCTGATGGTGGGAGTCATCACTTCCACTAGGTGGGAGTGAATGGGGTCCCAGTCACTGCTCTGAGAGACACTGGGGCTAGTCATACCATGATGGTAGAAAGGCTAGTTTCCCCAGAGCAGTACACCGGCCAGGTGTAGGGTGACTCCAGCCCATGGGCTGGACTTTTTCCACCCTTTGGCCCTGATATCCCTGGAGTGGGATGGGAGGTCACCCAGATGAGGGCCATAGTTAGTCCTCAGATGTCCATAGACTGCATTCTGGGGAATGAGTTGCCCCTCGTGACATGAGAACTGGGAGGAGGGCCCTACAGGGAACCCTGACAGTTCAATTTTATGGTAATACCACTCTACAGTGGCGGGTATCAAAGTCCAGATGTAGGGGCAGGGTGAGGGAGGACTCACCCCTGCCCCCTGTTCAGCCTAAGGGTACAGACCCTGGGTTGAAGGACCAGTTTTGGTTTCGGGTTACCACCCTTGAACTGGTGGGAGGTAGAGTGGAAAAAGGGTGCAAGTCACCTGGGGCTACTGCCCCCTACACTGAGAAACCTCAGAGGTCAGAGAGCCCTGAATGATTTGGGGTCTGGCTCTTGACACTGACAGCTGTCAGTGGTCTTGGCTGATTGTTGTCCTTGTGGATAGAGTTTTCCCTGGGTTGGTTACAAAAGTCAGACCCAAGGGGTGTGATGAACCTGGCCCTTTTCACAGGGTCATCTCCAAACTTTTTGCTTTCCTCTTCCTATTTTTCTGACCTCCTTTTGTTTACTTTAGGACTCTGAGCAGTTTATCACTCCTGATCAGTGATATAGTGCATGTGCTCTCCTTTCAAAAATGTGGTATGATTGGCTTACACCTGATTGGCACATTTAGGCCCATATTTATACTTTTTGACGCTAAACTGCGCTAACGCAGTTTAGCGTCAAAAAGTTTTGCGCCGTCTAACGCCATTCTGAAGCGCCATGCGGGCGCCGTATTTATGGAATGGCGTTAGACGGCGCAATCAGACCGGCGCTGCCTGGTTTGCGTGGGAAAAAACCACGTAGACCAGACAGCGCCGGCGTAGGGGGAAAATGGCGCATGGGCGTCTTAAAATGGGGCAAGTCAGGTTACGTCGAAAAAATCGTCTTAACCCGACTTGCGCCATTTTTTAACGACGCCCATCCCCCATCAACATGACTCCTATCATTGTAAAGATAGGAGTCATGCCCCCTTGCCCAATGGCCATGCCCAGGGGACTTCTGTCCCCTGGGCATGGTCATTGGGCATAGTGGCATGTAGGGGGGCACAAATAAGGCCCCCCTATGCCACCAAAAAAAAATATAAAAAATAAAAAATTATACTTACCTGAACTTACCTGAATGTCCCTGGGGTGGGTCCCTCCATCCTTGGGGGTCCTCCTGGGGTGGGCAAGGGTGGCAGGGGGGGTCCCTGGGGGCATGGGAGGGCACCTGTGGGCTCATTTTGAGCCCACAGGCCCCTTAACGCCTGCCCTGAGCAGGCGTTAAAAAGTGGCGCAAATGCGCCGTTTTTTGCCACGCCAACTCCCGGGCGTCTCTTTTGCCCGGGGGTATAAATACCACGTAAAGGCCTGGGAGTCATTTTTTAGACGGGAACGCCTCCCTTGCATATCATTAACGCAAGGAAGGGGTTCACGCTAAAAAATGACGCACATTCCGGGAACTTTGGCGCTATTCGCCTCTAACGCCATAGTATAAATATGGCGTTAGTTGGCGTTAGTTTTGCGTCGAAATT
Source organism: Pleurodeles waltl (assembly GCF_031143425.1). Lineage (NCBI taxonomy): Eukaryota > Metazoa > Chordata > Amphibia > Caudata > Salamandridae > Pleurodeles > Pleurodeles waltl. The sequence continues at coordinate 699,340,998 of NC_090448.1, forward strand.
GCGTCAAAAAAAACGACGCAATTTCGGCGCAAACGGAGTATAAATATGGCCCTTAATTTACTTGTAAGTCCCTTGTACAGTGGAATTCCTTATGCCCAGGGCCTGTAAATTAAATGTTACTAGTGGACCTGCAGCAAAGCTTGCACCACCCACAGAAGAAGCATTTCAAACCTGTCTCAGGCCTGCCACCTCGGGACCTGCGTGCCCAGTTACTCCACAGAGACCTGCCATCTAAATTTACTTGCCAGGCCTGGAACTCCCCTTTTACTACATATAAAGCCTTAGCTAGTCCTATGGGCAAGGTGCTGTGTATATAAAAGGTAGGACATATGTCTTTATGTACTACGTGTCCTAGAAGTGACAAACAGCCCATGTAGTTTCTCACTACTGTGAGCGCTGCTCCTCTCATAGGATTGTATTGGAAATGCCCTAACAAATGTCTAAGTGGTGTTGTCTGATCTCTGAGGTGTGGCGTAGGCATGTTTGGTATGGTTGGAATGGTAGTGAGAATTGCTGCTTACTGGTGTAGGTCGATTGTTTACTACAATTATAGAAATGCCACTTTTAGAAAGTGAGCATTTCTCTGTGCTTATGACTGATGTTTTGCAGCTTGACTCCAATCCACGTCTGGGGCAGAATGACAGCTGGGCTTTGTACATACCTTTCAGACATCCTGTACACAGGGAGGGTGGAGATGTCACAAGAGTGCATCTACATATTGAATGGTCTTCCTGGGCTGGGAGAGATAGATGTGGGGCACACCTGCATCTGTAAAGGCTGTGCCCTGGCCTCACACAAAGGGCTTGTTTACCCCCTGCTGATGTATGGAGCCAGTGCTGGAGGAGAAAGGGGACATTCCTGGAACCGGTTAGTGCTGGTTGGGACCCCTCTCTCTACCTTTGTGAAAGCGGGACACAAATGAGTATAAGTACAAGGGGTTATCCCCCACATTTTTAGAGCTCTTTGGGAACTGGGACTGAACCTCTGTCAGACGAACTGCTGGACTACACCAAAGAACTCCTCTGGACTGCTCTCCTGTTTGTTGCCCTGCTGCTTGGTATCTGCTGGGTGGCACAAAGAACTCATCTAGATTGCTTTTCTGCTTGTTGCCCCGCTGCCAGCTGCTCCCTGATTGCTGGACTGCCCAGAGTAACTGCCCCTACCTGGCTTCAGGGTGCTGGTCTCTTTGCCTACTACTGCCTGTTGTGTACACATCCTACCAGTATCCTCCCAGGGGCCAGCAGGGGATTCCCCCTGTTACCAACACTGCTTGGAGAAGTGCTATCATTTTTATTGGAGTGCTTTCGTCCTGATGGCACCGGGAGGGTGAAGAGTGCTCCATTCTTTTTCTTTACAACGTGTCGGAGAGCACTTTTGACATTAATTTCTGCCGACATGTACATGAGGAAGTGGTCAGGGCCCCCGTGAATGAGGGTCCCCCCTTCCTCATTGCAGGAGGGGTCATGAGGAGGAGCCTTGTGAAGCGCAGAGGAGTGTTTTGGGAAGTGCCCACAGGGCACCAGTGGCCACAGACCTTTGGGGATCCTCACTGCTGAGACCTGGACCGATCAGACACAGCCGCGGGCCTGCGGCCACCTTGCTAGCAGCTGGCCTGGGTGCCGCACTGAGAGGAGAAAAGAGGAGGCCCAGAAGGGCTCCCGGGAGGCTGCCTCAGGGAGGCACTGCTCCGAGAGAGGAAGCAGAAGCAGTCAAACAGCATGCACGTGGGCGGCTGGCGTTTCTTCTTTTCTTCCCATCCTATGTGTGGAGACACTGGGGTAGCCCACCCGACAAGAACGGAATGCGGGGACCAAGTCAGGTATACTCCGGGAACACTAAGTGTGGATTCCTCGAGGCAGAACCCCTTTTTACCGACATAAATAGCAGGTCAGGGTGGCAACCCTCCACGGAGGTCCCCAGCCCTGCCACCATTATTTTTGCCTTTCCGCATGTTCTCCACTCAAAGGCAGTGTTGCCAGATTTTGAGACCCATCCCAAGCCCAAAGCTGTCCACGTTCAAGCCCAAATTCAGCCCAACGTAGACTAATATCAGCCCAAAAACCAGCCCAAAGTTGCAATTTTCAAAGTATGCAAAAATAGCCTTCAGGAAACATTCTGACCATAAATCTAATTTCTGTTCAATAAGCGTATAATGGGAGGGGTTTCAATGGGCACCTATGCACTTCTGCAATCATGTCCAAATTATATTAAAAATTACTAATTTTTAAGATAGGTCTCCTGGAGGACCTTCTATTTGGAACTTCTATCACCACAAATCTGATCCTGGCACTGATGAATGAACTTCACAAGAACAGACTATAACTCATCTTAATTGAGTACAAGTGCAGAAATGTTGAAAATCTTTAAGTAATGTAGCCTATAAAACAGTATAGTTCACCAGTATATTTAATGAATCTCGCAGGATTTACACCACACAATGATACACACATAAAGAAACCACCCTGAGGTTAAAGCAATTCCAGCACAACTGGTTTGGCAAGCTGGTAGGGTCATCACAGTACAACAGGAGTCCCATTTCTTCTAGTTAAAATTTAAGAAGGGCAGTAATGTAATAGTCACTTACTGTAAGTCCCCTGTCCTTCACTCCAAAGTCCTTCAACATGAGCACATAATCTGGCAACTAATGATATATAGGACCTGTGTTGTTGCCTTAATTTTGCAGCAAAAACTATACTAAAGCTTCAAGGATTGGCAAGATGCAGATAGGCTTGTTTTCGTTCTAAATGAAGTAACAGCTATTGGAACAGAAAGGAAAAAGAAACATTTTCTCAGAACTTATGGCGAAACCTTCTCCCCAACATTTCAGCTGTGACGCTGCCTCAACTCTGCTGACGCTGTCATCACTCTTCTGGTCCCATCCAACTTCATCATTACCACTGTCCTGCTATCAGTCAGTCAGTCAAAAGAACTTTATTTGGCAATTGCCATAAAAGTGCATACAAAGACACATATTACGAATCTGTAAATAGTATAAAACACAATTAAAAACTGTAAAAACAATTTCTAAAAACACTGTGTAAACAACCGATCTAAAAACCCCTTGACATATAACAAATAAGTATACTGAACATAATTAAGAATCGCAAAAACACAAAGTTTACAGATGTTAACTCAGAATAGAAATCTCTCACAAACATTTAGAGATTAAAATGAAGTAGACCTTTTCCTGATACTTAAAGAAGCTGTAACAAAATTTAGTACGTGGTGACAAGTTTGGATATCTGTCAGTCTCTGAAAATATAATAGAGCTTCCTTATAATGGATAGGTCTAAGATGACATAAAATGGGTAAAATAAAGGCCTTTCTAGGAGCAGCATATAAAGAACAAAAGAGAACAAAATGTGAGATACACTGCTTTGATTTGGAATCACAGGGGCAGGGTGGTAAATCCTTTTTCCAAAAACATGGTTTGGGAAAGGCTACCTTAAAATGAATCAAATTAAATCTAAAAAATGTTAAAAGAGAGGTTATTTTAGAACTTGAAAACCAGATCAAATAAGGTTCAAGACATGGGACAGTTATAATCCGGATATAGGGATCGAAAGATTTCAATTTCAGGGAGCTATAAAATCTCAATTCTGATATGTGCTCAAAATAAGTTGACTTCAAGACGGACCTAGAGTTTGTGGTTAACTATTGGGGTTCTTCAAACATGTACCGGAGCCCTAGCTTCTCAAAGGAGTTTCGCAAGAACACAAGCCAGGGAATCCTATTTGAGTTGTCCAACTGTAAGCAATCAGAAATGCAGTCTTGAACAAGTTTTGCCGCAGGGTTCAGCCAGCATCTAATCCAGAGCAGTAAAGGAGCAATAGAGACCCTGTCCTCCAAAAAATGTTGACCAATTTCCTTATGACTGATGATGTTTGCTATACACTTTGGAACTGTCAGTAGTCTACACAGAAATTTATTTTCAGCACTTTGGAGAGAGGGTATTTTGGTATAGCCCCAATCTTCTGCCCTGTATAGGGCTGCTGCAGCACACTTGGAGTTATAAAGTGTTTTCATCTGTGCAAGGGGTCTGTGACCTAATTTGCTAGTAAAGCGAAAAATCGCTTCATTATTCCTTGTCAACTGTTGGAACTTGAAATTAATGTGAGTCTTCCAGGACAAAGAGGAACTCATATACATACCTAAATAACACATTTTTTTTACCTTATTTAAAATATGTCCTCCCATAATAAATTGTTTAGACTTTGTATTACGTGGGCCACATGTCATAACAAAAGTCTTAGGGTAGTTTACTTTCAGATCAAGGTCCAACATAAATTTGTAAAAGAGGTCCAGGAGTCCCTGTAAACCATTTGCGGTACGAGCCATTAAAACTGCATCATCAGCATATAATAAAACTGGCAGCGGTCTCTGGCCCATCTTTGGTACATCCATTCCATGTTTTACCAGCGAGTCATAAAGCCCATTTATATATATCAAAAAAAGAAATGGTGCTAGGATACATCCCTGTCTTACGTCCCTTGTTGACGGAATAGGAGAAGTTCTCTGACCATATAAACCAGTCTGAACTGAAACCGTTAAATCTGTATGTAGGCGTTTAATAAGCTCCAAAAGGGACGTATCACAACCTAGAGCTCCCAGAATTTGCCATAACTTCGACCTATTGACCATATCCAAAGCACTAGTTAGATCAATATATGCCATATGAATAGACTCTTTTTTGGCTGTCACGTATTTACTAAATATCAGATGCAGATTTGAAACTTGCTCAACTGTGCCTACACCAGGTCTAAAACCAAATTGGATTGGGGATACAATCTGGGCCTCGGTCACCCAATCTTCTAAACGGGATAAGATCACACTTCCAAAAATCTTTGCAGTTGAATCAATAAGAGAAATTGGTCCATAACAGGAAGGATCTTGTCTGTTTCCTTTTTTGAAGATGGGAACAATAATAGGCGATTTCCATGAAATAGGTACATTACTATTTACCACGCTATTCAACACATTTGTAACTAAAGGACCCCAGAGATAAATTTCAGATTTAAAAAGATCAGCGGGGACCCCGTCAGGGCCAGGAGCCTTTCCCTGCCTTAGCCGATTAATGGCGCTTAAGACCTCAAAGAGATCAAAGGTAATATCTAGGGCCTTGATATTAGAGTCTGAAATAGAGTATGCAGTAAGGTTATCTTCTATATACAGGTTCTCATTATCATCTTTTCCTGGGCAAAATACTTTCTTAAAATGAGTCACCCATACATCCTCTGCAATGAGACAGTCATCGGCCTTAGTGTTGTTATCTGAAAAGTAAGGGTGATTTATCACCTTCCAGAATTTAGAAGTGTCCTTCAGCTCAGAGACAGCCAGAAGTTCATCCCAAGCCTTAGACCTAATTTCTAATTTCCTTTTTTCAAGAGCGGCCTTATAATCGGCTCTAGCTAGTTTAACTAGTTGGCGGGATTGGGGAACTGCTTTAAGAGCATCTTTAAGTTTTTTATGAGCAGAAGAGCACACAGAATCAAACCATCTATGGACCACTGGCCCCTTCAGGGGCCGATCCACCACCAAGGCTCGCGAGATGTCAGTGCTTAAAGATTCAAATTCATGGACTATACATTCAGGATCTAACTTGTGAGTCAGACACGTATTAATAGAGTCAAACCTAGTTCTTACAATTTCCTGATTAAATAGTTTAGGATTTATTTTGTCCCATTTGAAGCGTAAACCACAATTTGAATTGTAATCAGTACTAGCTCTCAAACTTTTATTCTTAGGAACCTGGTTAATATTTAAATCCAAATTAATGCTAAGGGTGTTGTGGTCACTGGCGCAGTGAGGCGTGATCTTAAATTCTTGTATTAGATGATAATCAGAGGAACCAATAAGTATATAATCAATGATGCTCCCCTTCGGTTTCCATGTGAAGGTTGGTATATTACAGGCATTGGCAGCCAGTTTCTCCGTAACGTGTACCAAATCAAACTTACATATAAAATAGTTTAGGGCATCTCCTTCAGCAGTGTGAGTGAAATGGATTGATGACTCTCTGCCCTCATCCCTACTACACAAAGGAGTGTTGAAGTCGCCCACCCATAGTATAATTAGATCACTATCCTGTAGAACATTTGATGAATCAATGAAGTCTGCTACCTCCTCCAGGCATCCCATAAGGAGACCCCGGGGGATATTATTGTAAAAATTTAAAATCAACATATCTTTCTGTCCACTAATAGATACTAAAACAACCATAAAATGAGGGGAAGACCAGATTAAGGACACATTTAATAAAGAGAGATGTAAGGATACAAGAACTAAAAGGCCACCACGTGCTCGCCCCATTGGTGAGGTTATAGCCGGCTGACACAAAGAAGTAAATCCATTCAGAAGGAACAAGTCTCCTGTAGAGAAATTATGTCATAAGAATAAATAAAGCTCCTCCAGTCCGAATTGTCAGTTTTAGACCGCAACCCCGCTATATTCCAACTAAGCAGAGTGAGTGGTCTAAACCCAGGACATGGTGTTAAAACTCTAGTATTTGTAGGAGTTGACGAATCCAATACAGACTTTCCTGCGTCCCGAGTACATTCATTGTAAACATTCCCAGCTATTGATCTTGCCATATTATTAGGGCAGGGGTAAGCCGTGGCTGTCAGTCAATCGTTCTCATCAAGATAATTGAGAGCCAAAAATCGATTACTAGTGGGTACATTTACCTGCAATTGGGACCTTACTGGGTCAGGTGGGTGGGTTCTTATGTTAGTAGCGGAGCGATTTGGTAGGAGCGCAGGGTCATAAAATTGACGCAGAGGATGTATTTGGATCCTATTACATGACCTATTGCGTTGTTCGGAGTTAGTCAGGAAATAGTCCACTGAACAAGAATTTGCCAAATTTAAAACAACATAATCTCCCTCCTCCATTTTCTTTGAATATCCAACCTTCCTCACTCTGCGGGCCATAAGAATCTTATCATTATGATGAAAATTAGGTTTAATATTAGATTTCAACCAATGACCAGCTTTCCTGATTAGGGATTGGGTATCTTCTATTTTAGAACTCACCAAAGGGGAAACATTTGATAGAACCAATACATACGGATTGCAATCTGGAGGTAGATGTAGAGAATCTGCATGATTTGTAGATTTATTATGACCCGTGACATGCAACCTAGAGGAACAAACTTCCCTGATCAACCCCTGTGCAGAATCGTCAACTAAGTTTCCTTGGCCAGAAACGGCCTGTAAATTGGGCGAGGGGTTACTTGCTCCTTAAGGTAACAAAGTAGATAAGGGGTTGGTTTGATGAGCCGGGTCTTGGCTGTGAGATTTTCATGTGCTTACTAATCCTGGCTTAAGTAAATGAGATAAAGTACTAGTCACATCATTACAAAAACAATCAAGCTTCCTAGTAATCATTATCATAAGTTTCGCCTCTAAGGTTGCACAAAAAGATTTGAGTATAGAATCTATAGCACTTGTAAAATCTTCAGGGGCATCCTTTCTCAAAAAACATTCAGGAGTAGAAACCAGGGGAACTGGATCATTAGCACTTAAATCCGTATGGGTGGATGTTCTCTTTTTAGGGCCCACGGCCTTTTTTGTATTTTTAGACTTTTCCCGGCTCTCCTGTTCTTCAGAGGAGGAGAATCAACCTGAGAACAAGAGCTTTCCAGAGATGGATTAACAAAAGGGGTAGGAGAATTGTTTAAATCTGTGAGAGGAAGTATATCATGGCCCAACTGTATAATACTAGAGGGGAGGGCCGGTAGTAAGGGCCCGGTTCTTGAATTAGTGTTTATGTGAACAATAGGTTCCAAAGGGGGCTGCTGAACAGTGTTTTGGACAGCCCCAATCCTTTCTTCTACTTGCTCTAGTTCAGATTCAATGGCCCCCATCACAGAGGATAAATAGCTAGTAATGGAGGACTGGAGAGAGCTAGGCCTACCTTCCCCCTTTTGCAAGTTAATCTTTCTCTTCCCCATTATAGATGTGGATCTCCCGCAGCACCTTTAACAACTTCCAAAAGAATTTACCACAAAACGGGAGGAAGAAACGTTAGAGGGGGGGGCACTCTTCTGGTCCCATCCAACTTCATCATTACCACTGTCCTGCTATCATACCATCACTGACCTGGGCAATCTCATGAGGCTGTGCAACTCCTTAATGGACTTTAAGTGTGACAGGTCCGTCAACTGCTTTCGAAATGGATCCCTATATTCATGTTATTAACTTTAAAGGGAAAAACATTGATTGACTTCTCAACGAAGACTGAAAAACACCTAAGATAATCAATGTCAGCAAAGCAGTCCCTGTTTATATTTCACATGCTTTATTTCACCTATATTAATGTTTGTTTTTCCCAGATGTTGTGTTTCTGTATTTTTATTTTCATATGACTTGTACAGTACATATTGCGAACTGAGTCGCCTCTTGGTGTCTGGGTGAGTTCAAATTATGGGTGGGCATTTGTGTGTGGCATGATTGAGAGCCCTAAGGCTGAAAGCAGTACAAGCTTCTCACTGTGCCTGCCTGGGTCTTTAAGGTGTTCAGATTAAATACACATGCAATCCTGGGTCTCTGTGCAAATGAAAGTACTGCACTTGTGCAGCAGGAAGCTTGGTAATTGGCTATCTGGGCAACATGAGGCCAGTGCTGTAGGCTCCTTTCACCCCTATATCTTCTTAAATTCCTCCATTTGCATACCTCACATCACCCCTTTTCTCTTTAGCACCAATTTCCACTCTCTTCTTCTGTACATATTTCCTTTAATCTGTGTAGGAAATCTGAGCATCAGGCAGCTATTATTGAGCTGGATCAGCACCAGCATTAGTGCAATATGTTGAATTTGTCTCTGAGTAATTTGTCTGCTTTACTTTCATAGCAGCAATCTGTTGAGGGTTAGGAGGGTTGTATGTCTGTATGAGTAATTACACTAATGATGTAAAAAACACTTACTAATTTACTTTTTAATTGAATTCCTTTTATAGCTCTATTTTTCCTACTGTAGGGTGTCAAGGCACTTTATATTCCATAAACTTACTCTACAAAGACAATGAATCATGCAAATGTGTAAATCAACGTATATGGGTTTTTTACGTAAGGCAATGAGGGGTAGGAGGTATAGGAGCCACATATAATCTGTAACTGGTAGCCATTATATGCACCTCGGGTGCATGCTTCACCGGACTGGGCTCTGCTGACTGTACTAAAAACAGCAGAGACCTTGCCACTGTTAAAAGGCCTGTAGTTCCTTCCATCCTGTTTTTCAACTGTTACACACCTCTGTCAGAGGACTCCTCTGTTGCATTGGACGGAACTTACTTAAAGAACAGAAGCCCCTGGTGTGAGGTGAGAGAGGCCACCTCCCTGCACGACCCCAGCAACAGCATGATGATTGCAGTGATTTAGCACAGCTGTTGCACAGTAATGTACTGCGAGGCCTGTGGCAGCTGCAGTATTTTCCCCACTGAGGTAATGTTTGTTCCTAGAGGATTGGTTGCAAGTACATCTTTGTGTATGCCTGTGCAAACGCGTCCCTTTATGATAATTTATTACACATCAGGACTCATCTTAGGCCAATGAATCTTTTGACCCAGTTGAGAGACACCTTGGGACGAGATAGCTAATCAATATAGCAATCAATACGTCAATAATATAATCAATATTTATCACGACAATACACTTCACTTTAGTCGAAGTCATTAATCAATTCAAGATTCTACCATGACCTTGCAGCCATGAATACCCACACCAGTTTAGTAGAATTTTATAAGTTTTATTCCCTATTAATTATAATCTAAAAGCAGATGCGTTAATCTCAACACCAAGAAACATAATAGCATAGTCACAATATGGCAACTTTGGTAAGATTTCATTAAAGCGAGAATCACAAACATCAGAACATAACACAGCGTGAACATAGATCAAATTTGGCAGAGTGTCAATAACGCGTCAGTTCAACAAAGCATAGTCTCGGTCGTTTGTCTAATTGCGTCAGTTTAGTGAACACCTGTCCTAACCACTGACTAGCATTAGCATGTTGGGCTTCATGCAAAACAATTTAGAACACCAATTTGGAAAACATCTAACTAAGGTCTCTGTCAAAAGTAAGCAGTTGGTACCTAGAAAGGAAAAGCAAACAGACAAATCACAATTGCATTGTCATAATTACCCTCCAAAGTTTAGATCAGCGCACAGGTTCAGTCTTCGTCTTCAGGACATCAGTCAATTCGCCATCAGTCAGAACTCAGCTCCGGGGAAAAAGGGCACTTCCCTCATAAGGTGGTGAAGTGTAAAAATTGACAATTCTAAATGCGAGCATGGTTTTAAGTAAACCAACAAATCACCAAACAGAGTGACAGAATTTCTGGATAAAATCAATAGCATTCCCTAACCCACCTTTTTGACTCCCCGTGACATGGGTTTTAAAAAAAAAAACTGCTTTATTGAAAGCAGTCACGAACATGGAGGTCTGCTGACGACAGCAGGCCTCCATGTTTGCGAGTGCCTATACTCGCTATGGGGCCGCAATTTGCGACCCACCTCATGAATATTCATGAGGTGGGTCATTGCGACCCCATAGCGAGTTGCAGTCGGTGTCTGAGACACCATACTGCATACCAATTTGCGAGGTGCAAATTGCGAGTCGCATGGACTCGCACTTTGCACCTCGCAAATTTTTAAGTTGCTACATCTGGCCCAAAGTCACCTAACTCTTCACCCCATATTTCTTTACAAGTCTTTGATTGGTCTCCATGATTGACGTCTTCAGAGGTGGCACGTCCGGTATGATTTCATCTTTCTGTAATTCTTTGCACATCTTTTGGTCAGTAGCTCCATTGTCTTCACCGGTTTGAATGACCTTGTACATTACATTAATCTACACTGTTTCACTTTATTTTAACATTAATCTGCAAGCAAGGAAAAGCTATGAGAACGGATCTAACATGGTTACATTTGTCTTTTAGTTTGAAAAAAGGAGGAAAAAAAAAGAACATACGGGGTCATGTCCTTTTGTGAGTCAGCACACTGCAAAATAGAAAATACAATTAATATGAGAGCCAAGCAGCTAAGCTTCGGCTCATGCTAACTTAAGGCCTATAAGGATTTTAGCACAGATTCAACAACGCAATCATTAGTATAAACTTATTTAAACATAATACAAACTTTTAGTCATCATTATTAGTCTACGTATACATTGGCGGCCGCTCCCCGTGGTCACATTTCAGGTACATGTTTAAGCAAAATTACTAATACAGTTTTATGCCGCAGTATCACACATTAATTCATAAACATTTCATGTTAATATAGATTATAGAAGCTACGCTCTCTCACCTGCATTTGTAATTACAGCATAGGCCCTGGCACCTCCAAAATAATCATACTGGAGATCGGAAGGTGTAGTAGAATAAAGATGCCTTTAAATTTTGTTTATTTCCAGTCACGTTTGCTGCTTGTTCAAAGACAGAGTTCACATGTAAGGCTATTGCTTATGACAAACCGCTGCTTATTTTCTTACAAGACAGTTTGGTGTTTATTTTTTTTCTCACACTGAAAAGTTAGAGGATTGTCTTAGGTGAACTCTGCAATAATCTTACTTGGTTCATTGGGTGGGAAAGCAAATGCTGCAAAATGCCATATTTTTTCAAGCAAACACCAAAATTTGCATACATATAAATGAACATAATTTTTGTCATCAAATCAAAAAAGCACAAGTGAAGCACATTTTGTAATTACTTTAAAGTATGATGGAAACCCACATTTTGGTATGATCAAAACAAGCACAAATTATATATACAGTGAAACGAGATTTCCACACATTATCGTTTGCAAAGTTATTGGCCTTTACATGGGAAAATGTGCTGCCTGTAATGGACAGTGTGCTACCACACTGCTTTTGTAATGTTTTATGTTTTTATTTTTTTTTAACTTTATTGCTTGGTTTTACACATGAAACATTGGCAGTAGACAATCACTCATTAGTACCTTGAAACCTTGGAAACATCACACACATGCAATCTGTGAACTTGCTATGACTCTCCTCTAGCGCCCCTGTGGAGCCCTGGCAAGTTAAAGCAATATCGAGGATCCTGCAGGGACACAGAGAGATGTGCCCCTCACAATTCCCCTCAAAAGCAGCTCTCCCTGGAGGTCTGGATCGCTGTACACTCACCATAACTGATCTCTGTGAACCTGCCCACATCTAACACTGCCAGGAGCGCCCTCCAATGCTGCACATTCCATGCCTGTGGCATCGCCTAACCTTAGCACTCCAGGCAGTAGCAATCCGCTCGTCCTTCCTCTTGAGTTGCGGACCCACCCCAAACCACAGTTAGGCCAATCATAGCAAAAAAATACTAGCTGGCCTGTCCCTCGTGACTACATTGGTCAGATACTCTGGGGGCAGGCCAGCAGGATGAAGCTGGGTGGTTAGGTAGCGCTTTTGCGCTATTAATGATTGACTGCATGTTTTTAGTGGCGGCAGCACCACATTTACAAATTTTGCGCACAAACAGGCAAATAAAGCCCAAATTTGTGCAACCCGCGAGGAGAGTTATTTCCCGCACAAATGGAAAATATGTCGCACATGGAAAAAATGTCGCCCATTTGTGCGGGAAATAGCCAAATCTGGCAACACTGCTCGGAGGACAGGAGCTTCTAGAGTGGGACACGTGCGTCCCGGACTACCGTATCTCCTATAGTAGGAGTGCAGGACCTCCTGAGTTTCACGTATGAGTCCTGGGTTTACCACCCCTCGTACAATATATATGCAGGCACGATGTATTCATCCACTGAGCCCAAGTGTGGAGGTATCGGGTGATTCCCAGACCATTAGTACTACATGCTGCCTATCTATGTTTTCCAAAGCAGATATAGGTTGTGCCTCCTGCAGACAGGGGCACAAAACACTGCTTTAGAAGCCTTATGATACGTGCAATAATGTCTCTTCTATGATGTTTATACCCTGACAAAGGCCATAAGGAGATGTTTCTTGTTGGCATTCATAGTAATGTTTTATATGACTTTTTCTCTTGGGAAATGTTCCTCTTCTAGGTGCAATCCTGATGATGTCTTGGCATTTATGACAACGTGTTTATTCTGGTATGTGCCTGATGGGAACAGTTCCTTTTAGATGCATTCATCATGGTGTGTTGGCCTCTCTAATATTATGTATATTGTGACATATGCCTTTTTGATGAGAATGACAACCTGTCTACTGCTTGTGTTGCAGAATACCAGTAACCTATATGTTTGCCTGACTACTGCTTGCTTTCACAGAGTACTAGTAACCTGTGTAATATTTTGACAACTTCCTGTGTAGCAGGGTATTACTGATACATGTTGTGTTTGGTCTAATGATGTTTTATGCAATACAGTATATTTTTATATAACTTGTTGTGTCTCCTATGTGGTGTATTTATTGTGTCACATGTGTTGTATGTGTTGTACAAACGCTTTACACATGACTTCTAGGATAAGACTGACTGCTCATGCCAATCTACCAAGGGAGTGAGCAGGGGTTGTCTTGGGTGTGTAGCCCTCTCGCCCTGGATAGAGTGGTGGGTTCTGTCTGGCTTATGTGCATACCACAGCCAACCAGAACCCCATTTCTAACAAGGTGGAATGGGTCACATCACTTTGTTGGCCATGGTGGTACTGTCTGCCTAGTAGGATGCATCTGTGAGCAAATTAAGTTTAGGTTCTGCACAGATGGAGCCCGCAGGTGAGGAGAAGGGTTCACCATTGATCAGTTCAGTGGCCCCAGAGAGTGTAGACAGAGGTAGCCAACTGGTTTGAAAGAGGTATTGAACTGTTAGGTGTACCTACAGTAGTAGGCCATTGTCCATATTCTGTTGCTGTAAGCAAGGAAGTCCATGAAGGTATTGATTACTCTACTCTGGCTTTAGGCCGGAGGGGAGTTGAATTGGAAAATGGCCTTCTCTGAAGGGTCAGCCAAACATTTTGCCTTCCCCATCCTCTTTTTCTGACCTTGTTTTTCCTGGTTTTAGGACTCTGGGTACTTTACCACTGCTGACCAGTGTTAAAGTGCTTGTGCCTTCTCCATAAGCTTAGTAATATTGGCTCATACCCATCAGGAATGTTTAATTTACTTATAAGTCCCTAGTAAAGTACACCACATATGCCCAGGGCCTTTAAATTAAAAGCTTCTAGTGGGCCTGGAACACTGATTGTGCCACTCACATAAGTAGCCAGTTAAGCATGCCTTAGGCATGTGATTGCAGGGCATGTGTGTGCAGTTTACTGCCACTTCGACTTGGCATTTAAAACCGATTGTCAAGCCTTAAACTCCCCTTTTATTATATATGTCACCCCTAAGGCATGCCCTACATAGCCCATAGGGCAGTGTGCTATGTAACTAAAAGTTAGGATCATGTACTTTTAAGATGTATATGTCCTTGTAGTGAAAGACTCCCAAAGTCATTTTCACTATTGTGAGGCCTTCCCCTCTCAAAGGGTAACATTGGGAATTCTTTAATACACTTTAAAGTTGTGATTCCTGGTTGAGAAGAAGTAGCTACATCATGTTTCCTATCTTTGGAATGGTAATGACAAATCCACATTACTGGTAAAGTCAGATTTAGCATTACTATTTTAGAAATGCCACTTTTAGAAAGTAGACATTCCTCTACTCTTACAGCTCTGTGTGCCTGCAGCCTGTCTCCAATACACGTCTGGGGTGGGTGACAGCTACACTTTGTGCATTCCCTCTAGACAGTCACAAACACAGGATGATTAGGTGTGTCTGAGTACTCATCTGCATTCGGATGTCTCTTCCTGGGCATGAAGGGCAGGAGGGCATGGCACCTACACCTGAATAGGCCGTTCCTGTCCTCTCAAAGGGATGATAACCCTCTACTGATAGTCTGGATCCAGGGCTGGAAAGAAAGGGCCTCTCCGCACTTCAAATACCCTTCTCTGAAGTCTCCCACAATTCAAAGGCACAACTAGGTACAAGTACTGGGTCCCTAACCCCACCAAATCAGACACTTCTGAACCTACAGCTGTCAAAAAAACTGCTGTGCTGCAACAAGGACTGTTATGCTGCTGTATTGCTAATCTGGAGGGACTGCTTTTCTACTGTACTGCCCTGATGCCTGCTGCTATCTGACCCTGCTGAGGGAAAGTTGGACTCTGCCTTGCACCACAAGTGATCTCCAAGGGCTTGTTGGCTTGCCTCCCGTTGCTTGAAACTCAGGGATATCAAAGTCATTACCTCTGCTCCTGTGTCCTGCTGACTGAGAGTGGACCCAGATACTTCCATCCCGGGAATCAACACATCTCCTGTCTACGTGTATCAGAACCAGCTCATCGACTCAGTTGCAGCAGTAGAATCGGTGCATCGCGCTAGAAACTAACGCATTGCCTTGAGACCCTGACATATCGGAACCACACTTTGCCACTGCAGCAGTCTATGGAGATTGACACAGCTGCATGGAGAAACCCGGTGCATCGCACTTCAGAACCAACGCATCACAACTCAAGCGTTTGTCTTCAGAACTGACACATCACCATCTGAGTGGGACAGATTGATGCATCGCCATCCTTGAGAGGACCAGATCGACGCATCTCAGCAGCCATATCACTGTTGCAACCAGGAAAGGTACTTTGTTCCTGGGGCCAGCGTGGGTCTTGTAGCCCACCTGAGCTCCAACGCAGTTGGCCTGAACTCTGACTTTGCGCAAGTCCAGCACGACCTAAAGTAACCCCTAAGATCACTATTTGCTTCTGAGCACTATTTTGATTTATTTCTTAAAAATGAATATCTCGAATTGTACACATTGGATTTTTGTTGTTCTGGTCTTATTTTATTTATAAAATCATAATCTATTAACAGGAGTTGAGTCTTTTTGTTCACTTTGTGACAGTATGAGTTATTGCACAAATACTTTGCACATTGCCTTCTAAGTTAAGCCTGCCTGCTTTCTGCCAAGCTACCAGAGGGTGAGCACAGGATAATTTAGGTTGTATTGTGACTTACCCTGACTAAGACTGAGGTCCTTACTTGGATAAGGTGCATACCTCTGCCAGCTAGAGACTCAGGCCCTCATTACAACCCTGGCGGTAAATCCCGCTTACCGCCTTGCTGAAGGCCGCCAACATACCGTGGCTGCGGCGCAAATCCGCTACAGGTATTATGAGCCACATCTCGTAATCCGCCACAATACAGACACCCACACAAGTCCGCTACACCAAAGGTCACTGATAAACTGGCGATACAAAAACCCACACCATCACGCCAACAGGAATACACCCACACTATCACTACACACAAATCAACTCGGTGGTCTTTGAACCGTGGTAATCCATTGGTGGTATACACCGCCGTGCTCAAAATACACACACATTTACAAAACACAACCACATTGGACAAATCAAAATACACACACCTGATACACATACACACACCACACCCACACACTCACACCACTATAAAACACACACCCACATTACCCAAAACCCCTTACAACAATTTTTTTTTGAAGAAGCAGAGAGACTGAATAGCAAACACAACACCAGCTTCCACAGGCACACAACACCATCACTCATACAACATCCACGCACCTCAAACAACACACCCCAACACATCACCCAGCACAACAAACATCTCCTCACACATTACCCACACCACATCATGGCTCCTCAAAGACACCCCAGGTTTTCTGAAGAGGAGCTCAGGGTCATGGTGGAGGAAATCATCAGGGTAGAGTCACAGCTTTTCGGATCACAGGTGCAGCACACCTCCATTGCTAGGAAGATGGAGCTATGGCGGAGAATCGTCGACAGGGTCAACACAGTGGGACAGCACCCCAGAACACAGGATGACATCAGGAAGAGGTGGAACGACCTACAGGGGAAGGTTCGTTCCGTGGTATCCAGACACGAGATAGCAGTATAGAGGACTGGCGGTGGACCCCCCACAACTAACAACATGGGAGGAGCAAGTCTTGGCAATACTGCATCCTGAGGGCCTCGCAGGAGTAGCAGGAGGACTCGACTCTGGTAAGTCATATCTTTACTACTATATCCCCCACCCCACCTGCATGTCATCACATACCCCACCCTCACCTCCTTCACTCCATCACCTCACATATGCCCCACCATCACAACCCAACCCATCCCAATCCCAAGCCCTGCATGCAACATCTCTGCATAGATACCCATCACCAATGCATGTCCTGTACAGATACCCACCCAGACCCCAAAATTACTAATCACACAAGGGCAAACACAATAATGCAAGCACAGGAGTAGAGGGTAACTCACCCATTGCACAAGATAGCACACACAGATATAATAACTATGCATTTACACCCCAACAGGACCCCTACCCAACGTCACTGGACAGGAGGGGCCAGACATATCCAGTCCCCCCACAGAAGAGACCCACAGTGATGACAGCAGCTCTGCACGCCTGGATCAAGATGACCAGCCTGGCCCATCAGGGACCTCTGGACAGTCGGTTCCCTTGCCACAGTCACAAACCACCACAGACTCTCCCCCCTCAGGAAACACCAACACAGCACCCACCCAGCGGGCCCAACCCTCTGTCCCCAGGACACGTCAATCAGCAGTGTGTCCACCACTACAGGGACCCCAGGCAAACCCATCAACCCAAGACAAACAGGGACCTGGGGTCAGTGACAGTTGGCACACGGTTCAGGGGAGAGAGGCACAGGATAACAGGGAAACTGGGAGGGCTGCTGTGTGACAGGGGGATGACAGGCCCAGGGAACCCACTCTCCATGAGGCACTGTCCAACCTCATGGGAGCATACCATCATTCCCAGGAGACCATGGGCACGGTACTGGCCAAGTTTCAGGAGACCCAGCGGCTGCAGGAGGAACACTACCTGGGGATCAGGGAGGACTTGAAGTCCATCAACACCACCCTGGTCACCATTGCAGGGGTGCTGGCAGACCTTGCCAACACAATGAGGGACACAGTGGCACATAAACGGGCCCCTGACACTAGCCTGAACGATGAACAGCCCTCCACCTCCGCCGGCGCTAGTGGACAGGAGGTCCCACCACAGGACCAACAGGCCACCAGCACTCCACCCCCTGCAGAAGGAGAACCAGCCCGCAAATGGTCCCTGAGATGCAGAAACAAGACAGAGAACATTGCCAAGACCCCTTGCCAGGAAATAACACTCTCCTGATTGTCACCCTTTTGTCCCACTTTGTCACCCTGACAACTTTGAACTGCCATTACTCCACTTCCTATGCCCCCTTGGACAATGCACCTGTGACGCCAATAGACTGGTCTCCACCATGGATATTCCTCCACCATCACCCCAGCCCATTGCACCCCCCCTCCACTTATTTGCACAGAAATAAACACCCTTGAATCACAAATCAATCTGGAGTCAGTCTGTACTTTCACAAATGTGTAATTGCAACTTCTCAGAAATATAGCAATGTCAATGTTCATGTTCACATACCAATGTTAGACAGTTGTTGGGCAGCTTTAAACATAGCAGAAGGCAGAAAGTGGGAGCCAGATCTGTGAAATGGAAAGCCAAAGTGACATATCAGGGTCCATACATAGAGGTAAAAAGGCAAATTCATGCAATGTCCTACAGTAGTATGATATGAGAGAAGCAGTGCCATCCTCTTACCTGTGTTGCACTGGAAGTATTGCATGATGATGTTGTTTCGGTTGTCTATATCTTCTTCCTCTGCCTCCTCTTCTTCACTGTCCACAGGCTCGACAGCTGCCACAAGACCAACATCAGGCCCATCCTCCTACAGAAAAGGCACCTGGCGTCGCAAAGCCAGGTTGTGCAACATACAGCATGCCACGATGATCTGGCACACCTTCTTCGGTGAGTAGTATAGGGAGCCACCTGACAGATGGAGGCACCGGAATCTGGCCTTCAGGAGGCCGAAGGTGCGCTCTATTATCCTCCTAGTTCGCCCATGTGTCTCATTGTAGCGTTCCTCTGCCCTTGTCCTGGGATTCTTCACTGGGGTCAGTAGCCATGACAGGTTGGGGTAACCAGAGTCACCTGCAAATATCGAGGGTCAACTGTTAAACATCCTCCAACCCTTAGAGACTCTCCAATACCCAGACACCTATGTCAACTGTGTTGGGACCTTGGGCTCACCTATTAGCCACACCTGGTGCCTCTGGAGTTGCCCCATCACATAAGGGATGCTGCTATTCCTCAAAATGTAAGCGTCATGCACTGAGCCAGGATATTTGGCATTCACATGGGAGATGTACTGGTCTGCCAAACACACCATCTGCACATTCATCGAATGGTAGCTTTTGCAGTTTCTGTACACCTGTTCATTCCTGGGGGTGGGGACAATTGCCACATGTGTACCATCAATGGCACCAATGATATTGGGGATATGTCCCAGGGCATAGAAGTCACCTTTCACTGTGGGCAAATCCTCCACCTGAGGGAAAATGATGTAGCTGCGCTTGTGTTTCAGCAGGGCAGACAACACTCTGGACAACACGTTAGAAAACATTGGCTGTGACATCCCTGATGCCATGGCCACTGTTGTCTGAAAGGACCAACTGGCCACGAAATGGAGTACTGACAGGACCTGCACTAGAGGGGGGATTCCTGTGGGATGGCGGATAGCTGACATCAGGTCTGGCTCCAACTGGGCACACAGTTCATGGATTGTGGCATGATCAAGTCTGTAGGTGATAATGATGTGTCTGCCTTCCATTGTCAACAGGTCCACCAGGGGTCTGTATACTGGAGGATGACCCATCTCATCACCTGCCCCAGCGGAAGTGCCCTATGGAGGAGGAGGGTGAGCAGAGGGTCATACACCACATTGGTTTCACAAGGCTGTTTAGAACAATTGTGACGTAATTGGTGTGCGGTGCTGTCTGTCTGTATTCCTGGCCAACAGTGCTGTGACGCAGTTAGTTGCCCTGCCATGTGCCCCCCAGAAATGGCAGCTGCCTGACCTGTAAGGAGGGACAAAGGGAAATGAAGTAACTGCGCTGGCGTCGTGCAGCGTCGCGGTAAGCGGTCGAAGTCCGCAGCGCAATTCAGCATTGGTTATCATTGTGCCCTCTGGGTTCCAGGAGCCAATGACGATGTACGCCGGCGGTGACGGTACGCACCGCCGTGGACGTGACCGCCATTTTCTATCTCTTCACTCACTTGATACCTGACCTTCAACAGGAGAGGACCTACACTGCAAGTGTTGCTGTGACCTGAGTCTGGAAGCGACAATAGCTACAGTGTTTGGGGAAAGGGCCCCTGCCTTCACTGCGGAGGAGTTGGAGAAACTGGTGGATGGGGTCCTCCCCCAGTACACGCTACTCTACGGTCCACCAGACAAACAGGTGAGTACACTGTGAGCATGATGCATGGCACATGAATGTATGGAGTGTCGTGGATGGAAGAGACGGGGGGGGCGAGGCCAGCATGTAAGGATGGTGAGTGTATGTTTTTCTGGGCCAGGGTTGGAGGTTTGTGGCCAATGAGTAAGAAGAACCAGACGGGGGAGTAACATCCATTCTTACTTCACTATTCCTCTAGGTCAGCGCCCTCCAGAAGGGTATTTGGCATCAAGGAAGTGCGGACCCTCGGGGTCTAACATAGACGGAGCACCCACTGCCGGAAAATATGGGAGGAACTGCACCGCTGGACCAAGAAGACGGCGGAGGCCCAGCTGGGAATGGCCTCCCAGCATGGAAGGGGTGCCCGTCGCAGCATGACCCCCCTGATGTACTGGATCCAGGCGGTGGCATATCCTGAGGTGGATGGGCGCTTGAAGGCATCACAGCAGCCACAAGGGGGCGAGTACAGTCTCATTAAGCTGACTCTGCGTGCTTAATAAGGTTTCTGGGTGGGGGAAGTGGGCTGTGGGTTCCCCTAGGCCAGGGCAGACGCGCCAAGGTAGATCCATTGTTTTGCAGGTTCAGTGCCACTCCAACCCCAAAAGTGGTAGTGCCCTCTACACCTAGTCAGGCTCCGGTGGGTTCCATCTGTGCATCAAATGTGTCTAGGCAGAGTCCCCCATGGGCATGTGGTTTTCCCCTGAACTGTTAGTGCATGGGCTAGTGCATAGGGCTGCTCCCTGTGTGTTGTGTCCGCCAACGGTAGTGGTGTTGCAGGCATTGACCATGTGTCTCTTCTGTCTTTCCTCCCCTTTTTGTTTTGTCACCCTGTCCTTGTGTGCATTAGCATCATCTGGCGGAGGAGCATTGGCACCGGAGCAGGAGGGAGCTGCAACCCACATGGCCCTGGAGGGTGAATTTACGGAATTTGAAGGCACCAGTGGGACAGAGGGTGAGGGGAGCTCCACGACAGGGACAGGAGGAGACACCAGCGACAGCGACTCCTCCTCTGATGGGAGCTCCCTTGCGGTGGCACCGCATCCCCAGGTACGACCACCACCCCCCTACCATTACCGCCCTCCCAGCAGCCCCTCAGCGTGTTTCCCGTGCCCGCTCACCTAGGAGGGTGGGCATCTCCTTCGCCCCAGGAACCTCGGGCCCTGCCCCAGTCAGTCCTGCTGCCCTCAGTGAGGAGGCTATTGACCTCCTGAGATCCCTCACTGTTGGGCAATCAACCATTTTGAATGCCATCCAGGGTGTCGAGAAGCATTTGCAGCAAACAAATGCATACCTGGAGGGCATTCATTGTCGCGTGGCAACCCAACAGAGAGCATTTCAGGCTCTGGCCTCAGCACTGATGGCAGCCATTGTCCCTGTGTCCAGCCTCCCCCCTCCAACTTCCACTACCCAGACCCAATCCTCTCTACCTCAGCCTATCCCAAGCACACCACCAGACCAGCATGCACACTCATCAACACACAAGAGCGGACATGGCAAACATAAGCACCACACATCCCACAGACACTCACACAAGCACCATTCCCATGCTGACACACCAACATCCACTGCCTCCACTGTGTCCCCCTCCTTCACGTCCTCCTCCTTCCTCCCAGTCTCGTCTCCACTCACACATGCATGCACTACATCCTCAGCCACTACCTCCATCTCCAGCACGACCATCACCACACACCGCTTACATGCAATCACCACCCCCACTACCATGCACATGTCCCAGGGGTCCTCTCCCAGTGTGTCTGTGAGCCCTCCTCCCAAAGTACACAAATGCAGGCACACACCTACTCAACAGCCATCCACCTCGCAACAGACTCCAGCCCATGCACCTTCACCCAAATTCAGCAGACGTACACCTCCTACAACCACTACCTCTTCCTCCACTCCTGAACCCCCTCCATCTTCCCGTCCCAGTGTGTCTAAAAAACTTTTCCTGGCTAACATTGACCTCTTCCCTACACCTCCCCCCCATCCTTCCCCTAGGGCCAGGATGTCCAGATCCCAGCCTAGCACCTCAGCCACCAAATCATCCAGCACTATGGTCCCTGCAAGTCCTGTAATATCGCAGGCGGCACCCATCATGGCTGCCAGTGTGCCACCTAGCGAGACCAAGGATCAGCCCATTCCGCCACCTGCCAAGGTGAAGAAGGGGCCCAAATGCCATAGGGAAAAGCCGCACCAACCACCCAGCAAGGCCTCCTCCAAGCCAAAAGGGGACAGTGCCAAGGTCCCAGCAGCGACTTTCACGGTGGGGAAGGAACACAAGGCTAAAGGGAAATCAGCACAGGGCACGGAGCCTCCGGCTGAGGGACTGGTGTCACCCCTTCTGGCAAACAGAGCAGCAACCTGTAGGGCGGTGGACACCGCCACCTGCACGTCTGCTGCCTCAGCAACAGTCCCCAGCATCATCCCCAGTGGACAGCCATCCAAGGCTGCAGGAGATGTCCTGCTGTCTCCCTCCACAGGTTCTGACACATGCACCACCGGCAGCATCTCCGCCACAGACACAGTCGCAACCACCGCCACCAGCCCCGCGGCGTGCACAGACAGTGCCACCACAGCCGACATAGACAACATTCCCTGTGGACAGCCATCCGAGGCTGCAGGAGACGTCCTGGACCCTGCACAGCGTACATGAGGCACCACAACCAGCACTGTTAGTACCAGCAGTTGGCAGGCAAAGTCGCAGCAGGGTGGAGTGTGTCTCTGACTCCATGGAGTATCATGCTACCTGTTCCCAGGCAATCTTGTGGCATACACACCCAGGTGAGAGAATGGGACCTGCCACACAACATGTGCAGCACTCTGGGCACAAAGCCCCCTCCAGAACCAGTGGAGAACAGCATCCACTACCCCAGTCCTTGGCAGGATGAAGCACTCTGGGCACAAAGCCCCCTCCAGAACCAGTGGAGAACAGCATCCACTACCCTAGTCCTTGGCAGGACGAAGCACCACTCTGGGCACAAAGCCCCCTCCAGAACCAGTGGAGAACAACATCCACTACCCCAGTCCTTGTCAGGATAAAGCACTCTGGGCACTAAGCCCCCTCCAGAACCAGTGGAGAACAGCATCCACTACCCCAGTCCTTGGCAGGATGAAGTACTCTGGGCACTAAGCCCCCTCCAGAACCAGTGGAACATGTCACACACTTGAGAGACTGTGGCTTTGCACTCCCCAGGATAAAGCATTGAGCAACTCACCCACTACAGAGACTTGAGAAACTGTGGCTTTGCTCTCCCAGGATAAAGCAGTGGGCAAACCACCCACTTGAGAGACTTGAGAGACTGTGGCTTTGCACTCTCCAGGATAAAGCAGTGGGCAACCCACCCACTTCAGATACTTGAGAAACTGTGGCTTTGCACTCCCCAGGCTAAAGCAGTGGTCAAACCACCCACTGTAGAGACTTGAGAGACTGTGGCTTTGCACTCCCCAGGATAAAGCAGTGGGCAAACCTCCCGCTTGAGAGACTTGAGTGACTGTGGCTTTGCACTCCCCAGGATAAGGTAGTGGGCAACCCACCCACTTGAGAGACTTGAGAGACTGTGGCTTTGCACTCCCCAGGATAAAGCAGTGGGCAACCCACCCACTTGAGAGACTTGAGAGACTGTGGCTTTGCACTCCCCAGGACCAAACAGTGGGCATGGAGCCCCCTCGTGGAGCAGTGGCGTCGTCCCTTCATCCGGCTGAGGTGCCCCCTCTCCCCTTCCACCTGAGGTGCCTGTTGATTTTTGACCTGATGCCCCAGCAGTGTTCTCTGCGTTTAGAGTCAGGTATCATGTGTGGGCTTCGCCAATGCATTTTGGGACAACTGGTCCACGGACAATGATTGGAACACTATCCGGACTTGTGTAGTTGCTGCACATATTAGTGTATAATGATCTGTTACAGACCTGTTTTCATATCTGAAAGTTTGATGATTACACTTGTTACAATCATTTCCTTTTGTCCTTGCGTTCTTCCAGAGGGTTACGGGGTGTATATGTAATGTTGCTGCATATATTTGTGTGTATGGTGTTGTGGGTGAGGGTGGGGGTGTTGCGTTTTGCTTGTGTGTGTCACTCTCTTTTTCCTCCCCCCTCCCCTGGGTGCTAGGTGCAGTACTCACCGGGGTCGTCGCCGCCGTCTTTGCTGCTTCTGGTAGAAGAAGAGGTAAACCAACATTGGTAGCACGTGTAACTCGGGCTCCATGGCATCCTGGTTCCTCGTAGGGTGTCAAGAGGTGAGTGGTTTCTGTTCCAAAGACTGTTTCCGACGTGCTTTTGATGGCGTTGGTACCACCCCGGAAAAGGTGGTGGATTGGTGCCTTGTAATACAGTGGGCGGTACATTGTGTTCCGCCTATCTGTTGGCGGTTACCACTGCAGTGTTTGTTTCTACTGCCGTGGCAGTCGGAGTGTTAAAGTGGCTGTCTGTGTTGGCGGTTTCCGCCATGGTCGTGATTCAATTTTTTTTACCGCCGGCCTGTTGGCGGTCTTACCGCCGCTTTAACACTGAACGCCAAGGTTGTAATGATTTTTTCTAACATGATTGTTTTGTGTAAGTCTTTCTTAGTCAGATGGTTGTGTGAGCATTAAATCTGAAACATTAAAGTGGGAGGGAGAGATTGGCACATAGTGGATTTGTCTGGCTAGTTGCAGGGGAGATGAAGGGCTTTTGTTTGTTGATAATTGTGAGGAGGAGGTTTTCCGTGAAGGTAGGTACTGCTTCTAGGTGTGTGCCCCAGGGTCTACATGCAGTCAAAAAGGGACTCCTTCTAGTTCTACTTCTGTTTTGATTTTGATGAATTGCATTATGGAAAAGCAATGGAGAACACACCAATCAATGGGATGGCCAGTTCCTGGACAATGTGACCTGAGACCTGACATCTCACATAGCATCCTCTGAACAATGCTAGTGCAAGGGAATCTGCATGGCTAGATAAGGTGCACATGGTTAGGCATGTGGGTCCCGTCCCTCATAAGGCAGAGCTGTGACCCAGAGGGTACAGGAAGAGGTGCACAGTACAGGGATAACTCCACTCACCATAGTGGAACTGCTGGTTGCACAGTTCAAGATGTCACAGTAGGAGGCTGGCAGTGTGTATCATAAAGAAAGGCAGACATCCCCACACTCCACTTTGTATGACAGCAGCCTCCAGGCAGATGGATCAGCAGGAGGGTCTAGTGACCATGCCTCACGCCTCTGTGGGAGATTTGGTGAATTCCAAGCTAGTTCATGGTTCTGCAGCATGATGGTAGATAGGTGAAGGAAGTTACATTGCAGGGAAGGACAAGGCAAGCATGGATGGCATAGGTGCACAGGGATATAAATGGATTCGGGAAATCCTACCCCTGTAGCTTAATGTAGAGCCTCTGTCTTTGATGCTGTAATTTTGAAGTCCCCTCCCATCTGTAGAATCGTTGGGAGCCTACACAAGTAGTGTTCTTCAAACTGGCATCCTGTGGCCAAATTTATGTCTGGTATCAAAGGCCAGGAGGAAGACTGCATGTTCCTTTGTCATTTCACAAATGCAAATGTCTCTGAAAATCAGTTCCATTTTGCCCAAGTTATTGGCAAAATGTGGGATTAAAAGTAGGGTGGCAATTTTTCCAATAACACTTCCATACATGACGCCATTTGAGAACAAAGATGAAGCAGATAAAAAAAAACAGATAATAATTTCCCCCATTGCCTTGTGTTGAATTGAGGTGGGCAAGCCAGCAAATTCATAGGGAGAGCCAAGCCACAGCAGAGTCAGAGGCTTGAATGGGCTCTTAAAGTCAAAGTATGAGCTGAGCTGTCAAAAGATTTGGCATATAAATAATACAACAAAAGTCATATCAAAACATGTTATAAGCTCTTTCAAAAAGGGTTATAACTTGGACAGATTTGTTTCACTTTACTACTTAAGAATATATCTTTGCATGCACACAGGGTAAAAAAAGGTAGTTGACTACGGTACCATGATTGAACTGAGAGATGTCAGATGATTTTTATGGGTACTTTATGCATACCCAATATTATTTTGTAAGTGGAGCAACGTTATTTATTTTAAAATCATATACATGTGAGCTTTTTATGTAGTGCATAAAAATGAATGACTTCAGGCTGCTCACAGATTTCACACTCAATCCATATCAGACACTGTGAAGTAAAAAAAATGGTTAGGATTGCAGTCTTTGGTCAAGTAGACAATAGGGGATTTGAACACAGATTTGATGTTCTTACTTTGTGCAGCCAATGGATGACTATCTCCTTCTCTCTCCATTTAACAACCACAAGACTATTATTTGCATTGAATCATTTCATGAACAAAAATAAGACACTGTTGGGCATTGGGTTGTTGGTTAACTGGGGTGTGAGCCCTGGTCAAGTAACAGTCACAATCAACTGTAGGGTGAAACACAAAAAGTCACTAAATTAACCTGTGCTTAAGGCGTGGTAGCTTGGCACAAAAAACAGTCAGACCTAAATTAGAGGCAATGTGCAAAGTATGTATGCAGCACACACACAATAATGTGAAAATTCAACACAAGAAAAGTCCCAAACCAATGAAACAATATAGTAAAGTTTAATAAAGTATTTGACACCAAACAACAAAAATCCAATCAGTAGAACCAGATGAATGTTTTTTTTTTTTTTTTAACTGAAAACAAGCATCTAAAAGATCAAAGCGCCAACAATGGACATCTAGTCACATTAGACCATGTCAAAGCCAAAAAAAATGGCCAACCACAATGAAGCACGGTTCGGATACAGAAGGTGGATTGGGCCGGTCTGCCCTTACCTTCGAACTTAGACGAAATTCTAAGAAAAAGTGTCTGAGAAGGTACAGTTCAGGGGTAAGGTTGCAAGATGTGTCCGAGAAGGAAGAGTTGTCATCGGATGGCCATGGGTCCAAGTCGCGTTGAAGATTACTATGTTCGGACTAGGTCACCGCAATGGAAGTAAAAAACCTCCAGTTGGACAAGGCAGAGGGCTACAGCCGAAGACTTTTCCACAAGGTCAGATACCCCTTTGGCGAAGGACCACTGATAAGGATTTGCTACTGCAGAGAAGAAAGTAGCTGGAGAAGCCGCAAAGTCCATCCAACTGGAGATGCACCTTGGGCGGATAGGTGAGCAGGTTGGTCACGATCTCCTCCTGGTTCTCAGAGCAGTTTTGGCCAAAATGTTTCTAAGTTCTCAGTTTCGGGATTTGGCCATCTGAGCACCTTTAGCACCACATCCAAGGGTCCAGCATTGGTGGGACACCACTTAGGGGTTCAGGCCTCACTCAGGCTGGGTCCATGTGCGTTCAAGATGGTGGGAGCCTTTTATGTTTCTGTGACTCTGAACAGGAGGCCAGAAAGTAGCTCTTTGAGTCACTCGAGTGATCAGTCTTAGTGACTGAGATGAGCCCTCTGCAGTCCACAATGAACCGGACTTCTGGGGCAGTGCCTGGTGGGGCAACTTTTGGTACCAGTACCAATGGTCTGGAGTAGGGGCTATTGGAGTGCTCAATCACACCTAATTACAACATCTTATAGACCTCCTCTTTGAAGCTGGCTCTCACTTTATCAGACAGCCAGTATATTTTGGTTTTGACAGGGGGCTGTCTCCAGTGTCAATATTATGGGTGCACAGATTTAAAAGCACAGGAGGGAGTTAAAACAAAGAGGCAAACTGTCCCAGTAACTGGCAACAGTCCCTTTGCTGTTCTGATGTCAGGGTAGGGGAGAGGTTTATACTCTCCACTGATCCATCTTTCTCTATTGATGCTAGGAGGTCAGGGAAAGGGTCACTCTCCTTCTCCTTTCCATCATCTGTCACCAGCAGCAGCACTTAGGGGGTGTCTGGAGTTCTTGAAGTCCACCAGGTAGGTGGTCTCCACTTTCTTCTTAACTATCTCATAACTCCCAGTCCAACGGTCTTGGAGGGACCTGGGCTCCACAGGTTGCATTACCCACACTTTCTGCCCAGGCAGAAATTCTACAGGAGTAACCGTTTGGTCATACGTCTGCTTCATAACCTCCTGGCTAGCCTCCAAGTTCTCAGACGTTTTCTTCCTGAACCTGGCCATCTGGTTCCCCAGGGTTAGCATGTAGCCTACCACATCCTGGATGGGTTCGTGGGAGCTTGCTCCTGCCCCTCCTTAACCAGACCGAGGGTCCCCTAACAGTTTGGCCATACAGATGTTCAAAGGGGCTGAATCTAACTTCATTCTGTGACACTTCCCAGTAGGCAAAGACCAGGCATGGTAAGAGGACATCTCACTTCCGGCCTTATGGCCTCAGGCAGGCCCATAATTATGCCCTTCAGGGTCTTGTTAAATATCTCAATAAGCCCATTTGTCTGTAGGTGGTAGGGCATGGATAACTTTTAAATTCCTTCCAAATTAACTTCATGTATGTAGACATGAAGTTAATGCCCCTATCAAACACCACTTCGTAGGGGAAATCCACTCTGGTAAAAATCCCCATCAGGGACGTAGCCACTTTTGGTGCAGTTACAATCCTCAGCGGTGTGGCCTCTAGATAACTAGTGGCATGTTCCACTAAGCTCAGGATAAACCTGTTGCTAAAGGCTGTCTTGGGGTTAAAGGGTTCCACAATGTTGATGCCCACCTTTTCAAAGGGGGTGCCAATTGCAGGTAAAGGATTTATGGGAGCTTTCAGCATTGTCTCTGGGTTCACACTGGCCTGGCAGGTCAGGCAAGTCCTACAGAATACATCTGAGTAGACCTTCATCTGGGGCCAATAGACGTTTGGGACAAGCCTGGCAAATGTCCTGTCCTACCCCAGATGTCCTGCTAGGAGTATCCCATGAGCCAGCCCCAGTAGGAAGTCCTATGACTGGGGAACTACCAACACATGTGTCGACCCATGCACAAATACCTAATACTCACTATACAGGAGATCATTCTCCCAGTAAATGGGGGGATCTCCAGAAGTATCTCCAGTTGCCTAGGCTTCAGCTTGCCGCCTCATGCCCTCTAGGGTTGGGCAGTCCTTCTGTGCCTTACAGAACTCCTTCCTGGTTGGTCCTCCTTCTGCTTGACATCCAACAATCTCAGGCAGGTCACCAAGGGAGGCAATGCCCTCCCCAGTAGGCTCCGGGGCAGCCACCTTCAGCAACCCATCCACCTCTACCATGAGACATTCAGGGGCTGGTTTCCCATGCCCCTGCCATTCCCTTTCTTGACAGCTGTCTGGAACATTTCCTATGTTCCAGACTTCCTTGACTCCCCTCCTGGGCAGCCATGGACTTGGTGGTCACACATACCTTCTCAGGCAACCCAAACATTTCCAGGAGTTACCTGAGCTCCACTTTCCTCCTGGCAGTGTGCTCTAGAATTTTCTCTAACAGTAATACACAGGCAAGGCTGGGCTTACAGCAACTTTCACAAGAGCAGAGAAACCCGCCCCCACCCCTCATTCAAAGGGAATCAGAGCCACAGGGTAGTTGCTTTCATGATTGTCTGCTACTACAACCTGGTGGAATGTACTGGGAATCACTTGCTCTGAGGACACAAGATGACATCTTACAGCAGTCAAGCTGGCTCCTGTGTCCCAACAAGCCTTCACTCTCTGCCTATTGGTGGTAACAAACTGCCTGTACTTGAAAGTATTGGAAGGCATGTGGGCTTTGGGTACCACCTCCTTGTCACCCAGGGACACTATGGTAACCTCACTGGTCTCCCCCACACTAACTGTGGCCACCTTCTCCCCAAGTAGTATGCGCGCTAATCCTGGAGTCTGCCATCTACTTGGAGGGGAGACTTGGGGAACTCTGCCCACGTGGGACACTTAGGCCCTCATTATGACACTGGCGGTAAATCCTGCTTACCGCCGCTGTGATGACCGCCAACATACGGTCGCGGAGGCAAACATCCGTTCGCCATATTATAACACACACACCCTAAAACTGACAGAATACTGCCACAAACACATATCCACCAGACCAAAGGTAAGTGGGAAAGTGTCGGTACAAACACCCATACCGTTACACCAACAAAACTATGCCCACCACATTATGACCCACGAATCACCACGGGCATTCAAAGGCGGTAAACCATTGGCAGTACACACTGGCGCGGTTAGAATGGCCACCCAAATACAAAACAACACAACATTGGACAAAACGAAAATCACATACCTGACACTCATACACACACCACACCCACCCACAGCACTATAAAACACATACCCACATTACACACAACCCTTTACGAACACAAAAAGACTGCAATATCTAGCCACGCAAATCACAGAGACAACCACACACACACACCACAAACACCCTTTCATCCGTCACGCACCCCACATCCCACACCCCACCACATTACTCAACACCCTCTGCACAAGACACACCACACAACACTCATGTCCCCACTAAGGTACCCCTGTTTCACAGATGAGGAGTTGCGGGTCATGGTGGAAGAAATAGGGTAGAGCCACAGCTGTTTGGAGCACAGGTACAGCAAATATCCAATGCCACGAACATGGAGCTATGCCAGAGAATCGTGGACAGGGTGAACGCCGTGGGACAGCATCCAAGAACAAGGAACGACATCAGGAAGAGGTGGAACGACCTACGGGGGAAGGTACGTTTCATGGCAGCAAGGCACCAGCTCGCCATCCAGAGAACTGGCAGTGGACCCCCACCTCTTCCCCCACAGCTGACAGCATGGGAGGAGCAAGTCTTGGCAATACTGCATCCTGAGGGACTCGCAGGAGTAGACGGAGGACTCGAAACTGGTGCGTTAATATTTGCTACTTATCATCCCTCATACCTGCATGCCATCTCACCCCCTCACCCTGACTCCCATCACTCCACTCCATCCCAAACAATGCACCTACATATGTGACTAACCCCAATGTCAAGCCCTGCATGCCATACCAATGCATGTACAGCCCTCCCAGCCCTCCGTGTACACCCAACACCTAAGCATGCACAGCATAGAGAACAAACAATCCCACAATACATCACCATACACCAGTGGTCTCCAAATTTTTTAATGCCACGCCCCCCAGTTGAAAAATAAAAATCATTGCCCCCCCCTTTAGAATTTTTCATAATAATTTTATAAAGATGGCAATGTCAAAATATATCTAGAGCTATTTAAACATTGCAGTTAAGTACTGTTACCTTTTTAAAAATGCATTAACATGCTTTTGCTTAAAACAAAGGCCTGTTATCTGTATAATGCTTCTTTTGGCCACAGTCTGGCGCCCCCACTGGGACCACTTGAGGCCCCCTTTGGGGGGCCTGCTGTAGGAGGCTGGCCTGGCTTATAGTGGGTACCTGATGGTACTTACACCTTGTGCCAGGTCAAGTTATCCTTATTAGTAGATTAGTAGTGTTCTAGCAGCATAGGCTGATAGAGGTAGCTATAGCAGAGCAGCTTAGGCTGAACTAGGAGACATGCAAAGCTCCTACTATACCACTTATATCATATAACACTATATCATAAGAATCACAATACTCAGAGTTGCTAAAAATAAAGGTACTTTATTTTAGTGACAATATGCCAAAAATATCTCAGAGGATATACTCCCTTAGGAGGTAAGTAAAATACACAAAATATACACACAAACCAGAATCAGGTAAGTAAACAGTTAGAAAAGTAGTGCAAACACTGTAGAATACAATAGGATGCAATAGGCCTAGGGGCAACACAAACCATATACTAAGAAAGTGGAATGCAAACCACTTAGGGACCCCAGGCCTAGTGTAGTGTGTAGAGGGTCGCTGGGAGTGTAAGAAAACACTAAGGGTGTCCAAGATACCCCACCACAAGACCCTGAAAAGTAGGAGTAAAGTTACCCTACTTCCCCAGAAACACACTAAAGTCGCAATAGGAGGTTCTGCAAAGACCACTACAGACTGGAAAGCACTGAAGACGGATTCCTGAACCTGAGGACCTGCGAAGGAAGGGGACCAAGTCCAAGAGTCCCGAAAGTTTCCAGGGGGGGGCAGGAGCTCACTAAACCCTGGATGAAGGTGAAAAATGGCTGCCTCTGGGTGGAAGAAGCTGAAGATTCCGCAACAACGGAAGATGCCAGGAACTTCTCCTTTGGTCAGAAGATATCCCACGGCATGCTTGAGGATGCAGAGTTGTTTCCACGCAGACAGATCGCAAACAAGCCTTGCTAGCTGTGAAGGTCGCGGTTGAAGAAAATGGGTGTTGCCCGGGCCCAGGAAGGACCAGGAGATCGCCTGTTGGACGAGGAGACAGAAGGGGCGCTCATCAGCAGAGAGAGCCCACGTAGAAGCAGGTAGCACCCGCAAAAGCACTTGAACAGGCATTCAAGAAATCTGAGTATGGCGGTCGTCTCAACACTACAAAGGAGGGTCCCACGAAGCCAGTGGTCAACCCAGCGAGTTGAGCAATGCAGGACGGAGTGTTGGGGACCTGGGCTATGCTGTGCACGAAGGATTCCTTGCAAAAGTGCACAGAGGCCCTAGCTGCTGCAGTTTACGCAGTACACAGGATTACTGTCTGGCCTGGGGAGGCAAGGACTTACCTCCACCAAATTTGGACAGAAGGACTACTGGACCGTCGGGGTCACCTAGATCCAGCTTCTGTGTTCCAGGGACCACGCTCGTTGAGATGAGAGGGGACCCAGAGGACCAGCGAAGCAGAAGTTTGGTGCCTGCGTTAGCAGGGGGAAGATTCTGTCGACCCAAGAGAGATTTCTTCTTGGATTCCAATGCAGGGTGAAGGCAGACAGCCCTCAGATCATGCACCACCAGGAAACAGTTGGGAAAGCCAGCAGGATTAGGCGCTACAATGTTGCTGGTAGTCTTCTTGCTACTTTGTTGTGGTTTTGCAGGCGTCCTGGAGCAGTCAGCGGTCGATCCTTGGCAGAAGTCGAAGAGGGAGATGCAGAGGAACTCTGGTGAGCTCTTGCATTCGTTATCTGAAGAGAAACCCACAGGAAAGACCCTAAATAGCCTTCAGAGGAGGATTGGCCACCTAACCAGGTAAGCACCTATCAGGAGGGGTCTCTGACATCACCTGCTGGCACTGGACACTCAGATGCCTCCATTGTGCCTTCACACCTCTGCATTCATGATGGCAGAGGTCTGGGACACACTAGAGGAGCTCTTGCCACCACCCCTGGGGTGGTGATGGACACGGGAGTGCTCACTCCCCTTTCCTTTGTCCAGTTTCGCGCCAGAGCAGGGGACAAGGGGTCCCTGAACCAGTGTAGACTGGTTTATGCAAGGAGGGCACCATCTGTGCCCTTCAAAGCAATCCAAGAGGCCAGGAGAGGCTACTCCTCTCAGGACCTTATACCTATTTCCAAAGGGAGAGGCTGGTACTCCCTCTCTCAGGGGAAATCCTTTGTTCTGCCTTCCTGGGACTGGGCTGCCCAGACCCCAGGAGGGCAGAAGCCTGTCTGTGCGTTGGCAGCAGCGGTAGCTGCAGTGAAAGCCCCAGAGAGCTAGTTTGGCAGTACCCGGAGTCCATGCTGGAGCCCCGGGGATGCATGGGATTGGCACCCCAATACCAGATTTGGTATGGGGGGACAATTCCATGATCTTAGACATGTTACATGGCCATGTTCGGAGTTACCATTTTGAAGCTACATATAGGTATTGACCTATATGTAGTCCACACGTGTAATAGTGTCCACGCACTCACAAA
This sequence comes from Pleurodeles waltl, assembly GCF_031143425.1. NCBI lineage: Eukaryota > Metazoa > Chordata > Amphibia > Caudata > Salamandridae > Pleurodeles > Pleurodeles waltl. The sequence continues at coordinate 699,374,929 of NC_090448.1, forward strand.
GTCCGGGGAAATTGTCCTGAACAATGTGGGGGTACCTTGGCTAGTGCCAGGGTGCCCTTACACTTAGTAACCTTGCACCTAACCTTCACTAGGTGAGGGTTAGACATATAGGTGACTTATAAGTTACTTAAGTGCAGTGTAAAATGGCTGTGAAATAACGTGGATGTTATTTCACTCAGGCTGCAGTGGCAGGCATGTGTAAGAATTGTCTGAGCTCCCTATGGGTGGCAAAAGAAATGCTGCAGCCCATTGGGATCTCCTGGAACCCCAATACTCCGGGTAACCAGGTACCATATACTAGGGAATTATAAGGGGGTTCCAGTGTGCCATTCAAAATTGGTAAAAATGGTCACTAGCCTTCAGTGACAATTTTAAAAGCAGAGAGAGCATACGTACTGAGGTTCTGGACAGCAGCGCTTCAGTGACACAGTTAGGCACCACACAGGGAACACATTTAGGCCACAAACTACGAGCACTGGGGTCCTGGCTAGCAGGATCCCAATGAGACAGGCAAAAACAAACTGACACACAAGTAAAAATGGGGGTAACATACCAGGCAAGATGGTACTTTCCTACACCTGCCCCACAGTTTGAAGACCTCTGCCATACACAAACAAAGGTGGCAGGGCAACAGCAACGATAATGAGGAAGCTAGGGATGTACAATGTCATAGACATGAAGCATAATACATCACTTACATCCCCGCAGGTGCTCCAGCCAATCCCAGCGACGAGGGGGTTCCATGACTATCCAGTCCCCCAACAGACGATGCTCCCAGTGATGACAGTACCTCTGGACTTCTGGATCTGGATGAACTACCTGGTCCATCAGGGACCATTGGTCAGTCGGCCACCCCACCCCACTCCCAGTCCATCACAGAGCCTCCACCCTCAGTATCCAACACCACAGTACCCACCCAACGTCCCCACATCTCTGTCCCCAGGACACGTCAATCAGCAGTGTGTCCACCTGTACAGGGACCCCAGTCCACATCTCACAGCCATGACAATCAGGGTCCTGGGGTCAGTGGGCACACCTTCCAGGGGACACAGGCACATTGACACACGGAGGACCGCTGTGTGCCAGGGGGAGGACAGGCCCAGGGAACCAATTGTCCAAGAGGCACTCGCTAATGTCCTGGGGGCTTACCAACAATCCCAGGACAAGATGGGCCAGAGCCTTAAAAACATGAAGGAGAACAAGCAGCTGCAGGAGGTACACCATCAGGACACCAGGGAAGATTTGCAGGCCGCCACCACCACCATGGTCTCCATAACAGCAGTGCTGGCTGATATGGCCAACATTATGAGGGAATGGACAGAACACCAGCGGCCCCCTTCCACTAGCCAGTCAACTGAACAGTCCACCACATCTGCTGCAGCTAGTGGACAGGAGTCCCTGCCACAGGACCCACAGGCCACCAGCACCCCTCCACCTGCAGAAGGTGAACCACCCTGCAAACGTTACCTGCGACCCAAACAGAAGTCAGCCAAGACCAAGACCACTGCTAGGAAATGAGACCCTCCTGAATGTCACCCTTGTGTCCCACCCTGTCACCTTGTCCACTTTGAACTGTCTTTGCTCCCCTTCCAATGGCCCCTTGGACACTGTACCTGTGCAACAAACAGACTGGACCAATACCTTGGACTTACCTCTACCATCACCCCATTCCATTGCACTTTTCCATCTATAAATTTCACTACAGTTTATCAGAAATTGAACAATGGAACCACCACCTCAGTGTACATAGAGCATTTAGATAATGGGGCAATGTGAATGGCAACGTATGTGCAATTTACAGCAATGACGCAGTTCTCAATTTTCTGAATGTTGTGCATCACCATAAAATGGCGACCGCCTGTCTTGTGTGTAGGGACAGGTGGAAGTGAGGTAACTCCTCCGGCGTTGGGTGTCATGGCGGAAGGTGGTCTTGCACCGCTCTGCTATTCCTCATGGCTAAAATGGGGCTATATGGAGTACAGTGGCCAATGGAGATCACCAGCGGCGGTGACGGTGTACACCGCCGCATTGTGACTGCCATTTTCTGTCTAAAACCTCACTTGATTCCTGACTTTCCACAGGACAACACCTACACTGCATGTGCTGCTGTGACCTGTGTCTGGATCCTGCCATGGCCCTTGTGAGTGGGAAGGTGCCCCGGCCTTCACTTCGGAGGAGTGGGAGCGCCTGGTGGATGGGGACCTACCCCTGTATGGACAGCTGTATGGGCCTCCAGACCAACAGGTGAGTACACCATGGGCACATTGCATTTGACAAGGTGTGAGAAAGTAGCCTCTTTATAGCATGGTTACTCCCATTTTTGGCCTGATTGTCATTGTTTGTCAGTGTGTTTTTACTGTCTCACTGGGATCCTGCTCACCCAGGACCCCAGTGCTCATAGTTTGTAGCTTATATGTGTTGTCAGTATGCTTGACTGTGTCACTGGAGTTCTGCTGCCAGTGCTTATGCTTTCTCTGTTTACCAAATTTGTTTAGTTTAGTGACTCCATATTCCAATTCAGATTGGCATACTGGAACCCCCTTATGAGTCCTTAGTTTATGGTACCTAAGTGCCCAGGGCATTGAGGTTCCTGGAGATCCTTATGGGCTGCAGCATTTCTTTTGCCACCCATAAGGAGCTCATACAAACACTCTTTCAGGACTGCCACTGCAGCCTTAGTGAAATAGTGCACACACTATTTCACAGCCATTTTCACTGCATCAGGTAACTTATAAGTCACCTATATGTCTAACCTTCAGTTACTGAAGGCTGGGTGCAAAGTTACTGTGTGTGAGGGCACCCGTGCACCAGAAAAGGTGCCCCTAAATTGTTCAGGGCCAATTTCCCGTACTTCGTGAGTGCGGGGACACCCTTATAAGCGTGCACTACATATATGTCAATACATATATGTAGCTTCACAATGGTAACTCCGAATATGGCCATGTGAGGTGTCTCAAATTGTGAAATTGAACCCCCAATCCAAATCTGGTAGAGGGAGGCCAATTCCATGCACCCTGGGGGCTACACGATAGGTCCCTAGTACTGCCAAACCAGCTCTCTGAGGTTTCCACTGCAGCCCTGTAGGAAAGTACCATCTTGCCTGGCATGTTACCCCCATTTTTCACTGTATATATGTTTTTTTAGTTGTATGTGTCACTGGGACCCTGGTAACCCAGGGCCCCAGTGCTCATAAGTGTGCCTGGATGTGTTACCTGTGTAGTGACTAACTGTCTCACTGAGGCTCTGCTAATCAGAACCTCAGTGGTTATGCTCTCTCATTTCTTTCCAAATTGTCACTAACAGGCTAGTGACCATTTTTACCAATTTACATTGGCTTACTGGAACACCCTTATAATTCCCTAGTATATGGTACTGAGGTACAGAGGGTATTGGGGTTCCAGGAGATCCCTATGGGCTGCAGCATTTCTTTTGCCACCCATAGGGAGCTCTGACAATTCTTACACAGGCCTGCCACTGCAGCCTGAGTGAAATAACGTCCACGTTATTTCACAGCCATTTTACACTGCACTTAAGTAACTTATAAGTCACCTATATGTCTAACCTTTACCTGGTAAAGGTTAGGTGCAAAGTTACTTAGTGTGAGGGCACCCTGCACTAGCCAAGGTGCCCCCACATTGTTCAGAGCCAATTCCCTGAACTTTGTGAGTGCGGGGACACCATTACACGCGTGCACTACATATAGGTCACTACCTATATGTAGCTTCACCATGGTAACTCCGAATATGGCCATGTAACATGTCTATGATCATGGAATTGCCCCCTCTATGCCATCCTGGCATAGTTGGCACAATCCCATGATCCCAGTGGTCTGTAGCACAGACCCTGGTACTGCCAAACTGCCCTTCCTGGGGTTTCACTGCAGCTGCTGCTGCTGCCAACCCCTCAGACAGGCAGCTGCCCTCCTGGGGTCCAGCCAGGCCTGGCCCAGGATGGCAGAACAAAGAACTTCCTCTGAGAGAGGGTGTGACACCCTCTCCCTTTGGAAAATGGTGTGAAGGCAGGGGAGGAGTAGCCTCCCCCAGCCTCTGGAAATGCTTTGTTGGGCACAGAGGTGCCCAATTCTGCATAAGCCAGTCTACACCGGTTCAGGGACCCCTTAGCCCCTGCTCTGGCGCGAAACTGGACAAAGGAAAGGGGAGTGACCACTCCCCTGACCTGCACCTCCCCTGGGAGGTGTCCAGAGCTCCTCCAGTGTGCTCCAGACCTCTGCCATCTTGGAAACAGAGGTGCTGCTGGCACACTGGACTGCTCTGAGTGGCCAGTGCCACCAGGTGACGTCAGAGACTCCTGCTGATAGGCTCCTTCAGGTGTTAGTAGCCTATCCTCTCTCCTAGGTAGCCAAACCCTCTTTTCTGGCTATTTAGGGTCTCTGTCTCTGGGGAAACTTTAGATAACGAATGCAAGAGCTCATCCGAGTTCCTCTGCATCTCCCTCTTCACCTTCTGATAAGGAAACGACCGCTGACCGCGCTGGAAGCCTGCAAACCTGCAACATAGTAGCAAAGACGACTACTGCAACTCTGTAACGCTGATCCTGCCGCCTTCTCGACTGTTTTCCGGCTTGTGCATGCTGTGGGGGTAGCCTGCCTCCTCTCTGCACCAGAAGCTCCGAAGAAATCTCCCGTGGGTCGACGGAATCTTCCCCCTGCAACCGCAGGCACCAAAAAGCTGCATTACCGGTCCCTTGGGTCTCCTCTCAGCACGACGAGCGAGGTCCCTCGAATTCAGCGACTCTGTCCAAGTGACCCCCACAGTCCAGTGACTCTTCAGTCCAAGTTTGGTGGAGGTAAGTCCTTGCCTCACCTCGCTGGGCTGCATTGCTGGGAACCGCGACTTTGCAGCTACTCCGGCCCCTGTGCACTTCCGGCGGGAATCCTTTGTGCACAGCCAAGCCTGGGTCCACGGCACTCTAACCTGCATTGCACGACTTTCTAAGTTGGTCTCCGGCGACGTGGGACTCCTTTGTGCAACTTCGGCGAGCACCGTTTCACGCATCCTCGTAGTGCCTGTTTCTGGCACTTTTCTGGGTGCTACCTGCTTCAGTGAGGGCTCTTTGTCTTGCTGGACGTCCCCTCTCTCTTCAAGTCCAATTTGCGACCTCCTGGTCCCTTCTGGGCCCCAGCAGCGTCCAAAAACGCCAAACACACGATTTGCGACTAGCAAGGCTTGTTGGTGTCCTTTCGGCGGGAAAACACTTCTGCACAACTCTCCAAGGTGAGAGGGATCCGTCCACCAAAGGGGAAGTCTCTAGCCCTTTTCGTTCTTGCAGAAACCTCAGCTTCTTCTGTCCAGTTGAAGCTTCTTTGCACCCGCAGCTGGCATTTCCTGGGCATCTGCCCATCTCCGACTTGCTTGTGACTTTTGGACTTGGTCCCCTTGTTCCACAGGTACCCTATATTGGAAATCCACAGTTGTTGCATTGCTGGTTTGTGTCTTTCCTGCATTATTCCTCTAATACGACTACTTTGTCCTTAGGGGAACTTTAGTGCACTTTGCACTCACTTTTCAGGGTCTTGGGGAGGGTTATTTTTCTAACTCTCACTATTTTCTAATAGTCCCAGCGACCCTCTACAAGGTCACATAGGTTTGGGGTCCATTCGTGGTTCGCATTCCACTTTTGGAGTATATGGTTTGTGTTGCCCCTATCCCTATGTTTCCCCATTGCATCCTATTGTAACTATACATTGTTTGCACTGTTTTCTAAGACTATACTGCATATTTTTGCTATTGTGTATATATATCTTGTGTATATTTCCTATCCTCCCACTGAGGGTACACTCTAAGATACTTTGGCATATTGTCATAAAAATAAAGTACCTTTATTTTTAGTATAACTGTGTATTGTGTTTTCTTATGATATTGTGCATATGACACTAAGTGGTACTGTAGTAGCTTCACACGTCTCCTAGTTCAGCCTAAGCTGCTCTGCTAAGCTACCATTATCTATCAGCCTAAGCTGCTAGACACCCTATACACTAATAAGGGATAACTGGGCCTGGTGCAAGGTGCAAGTACCCCTTGGTACTCACTACAAGCCAGTCCAGCCTCCTACATTGGTTGTGCAGTGGTGGGATAAGTGCCTGAGTCTACTTACCACTCTTGTCATTGTACTTTTCATAGGAGAAAAATATACAAAACAAGGTCAGTGTATATACACATAGCCAAAAAGTTTTTCTATTTCCTCTTTTCACTCTTTTCTAAGTGCTGAAAAGTACTCCTAATCTTTCAAAAAGTTCTTAAAAGTTTAAAAAGTTTTTTTCTGTCTTTCCAAAAAGTTCTGAAAACTTTTTTCTCTTTCTCTATCACTTTAACTCTCTCTAAAAAATGTCTGGCACAGGCCAAAGTGTTGATCTGTCCAAACTTGCATATGACAACCTTAGCTGGAAAAGAGCAAGGAGTCTCTGTATAGAGAGAGGTTTGAGTGTAGGGAAGAATCCTTCCTTGGAACTGTTACTAAACATGCTTAGAGAACAGGATAAGGCCATAGGTGCCCCATCTGTTGAAAAAGTACCTAATAGTTCCCAATCTGATTCAGGGACTCCCCCAGGAAAAGATTCAGGAAAGAAACTTCCTAGCCTGCCCATTACTAGACAATCTAGCATAGATGGTAATGATGATGAGCCACACCAAATAAATAGTGTTGTCTCACATCATAGCAAAAGCATTTATTCTCACCATACTGGTAGTAATGTTTCTGTAAACCAAGCTGTTAAGTTGGCTTCTGTAAGGGACAGGTCTCCTTCTGTTCATTCACATCATAGCTCTGTTTCTAGAAATGTCCCTCCCACCAACCCTGATGACAGAATGTTAGAGAGGGAACTCAATAAGTTGAGGGTGGAACAAACCAGACTGAAGCTTAAAAAGCAACAGCTGGATTTGGATAGACAGTCTTTTGAATTAGAGAAGGAAAGACAGAAGTTGGGTTTAGATACCCATGGTGGCAGCAGCAGTATTCCCCATAGTCATCCTGCAAAAGAGCATGATTCCAGGAATCTGCACAAGATAGTTCCCCCTTATAAGGAGGGGGATGACATTAACAAGTGGTTTGCTGCACTTGAGAGGGCCTGTGTTGTACAGGATGTCCCTCAAAGGCAGTGGGCTGCTATCCTATGGCTATCATTTAGTGGAAAAGGTAGGGATAGGCTCCTTACTGTAAAAGAAAATGATGCTAATAATTTCCAAGTTCTTAAGAATGCACTCCTGGATGGTTATGGCTTAACCACTGAACAGTACAGGATAAAGTTCAGAGAGACCAAAAAGGAGTCTTCACAAGACTGGGTTGATTTCATTGACCATTCAGTGAAGGCCTTGGAGGGGTGGTTACATGGCAGTAAAGTTACTGATTATGACAGCCTGTATAACTTGATCCTGAGAGAGCATATTCTTAATAATTGTGTGTCTGATTTGTTGCACCAGTACTTGGTGGACTCTGATCTGACCTCTCCCCAAGAATTGGGAAAGAAGGCAGACAAATGGGTCAGAACAAGAGTGAACAGAAAAGTTCATACAGGGGGTGACAAAGATGGCAACAAAAAGAAGGATGGTAAGTCTTCTGACAAGGGTGGGGACAAATCTAAAAATGAGTCTTCATCAGGCCCACAAAAACACTCTGGTGGGGGTGGTGGGTCCAAATCCTCCTTTAATCAGAACAAGGAAAAGAAACCATGGTGCTATTTATGTAAAATAAAAGGCCATTGGACAACAGATCCCAGTTGTCCAAAGAAAGGCACCACAGCTCCTACCACTACAACCCCTACTGCTACACCTAGTGTCCCTACTAATAGCAGTGGTGGTGGGAGCAAACCTACTAATAGCCAATCCAAGGGAGTAGCTGGGCTCACTTTTGGTAATTTAGTTGGGGTTGGTCTGATTAGGGAGACCACAGAGGCTACTTTAGTCTCTGAAGGGGCTATTGATTTAGCCACTTTGGTTGCTTGCCCCCATAACTTGGAGAAGTACAAGCAACTAACCCTAATAAATGGTGTTGAGGTCCAGGCCTACAGGGACACAGGTGCCAGTGTCACAATGGTGATTGAGAAACTGGTGCACCCTGAACAACACATACTTGGACACCAGTACCAAGTAACCGATGCTCACAACATAACACAAAGCCACCCCATGGCTGTTGTAAATCTCAACTGGGGGGGGGGGTAACTGGTCCAAAGAAGGTTGTGGTAGCTTCAGATTTACCTGTAGACTGTCTATTAGGGAATGATTTGGAGACATCAGCTTGGTCAGATGTGGAGTTGGAGGCCCATGCAGCAATGCTGGGCATCCCAGGGCATATTTTTGCTTTGACAAGGGCTCAGGCCAAAAAGCAAAAAGGACAGGGAAGCTTGGATCCTGGAACAATGGACCAAGTGCTCCCTAAAGCTAGGGCTAGTAGAAGCAAACCACTTCCTACTATCCCTCCCTCTACAGTGGATTCTACTTCTGAGGAAGAAGAATTCCCTCCCTGTGCAGAACCTACACCAGAGGAGCTGGAAGCAGACACTGCTGAGCTTTTGGGTGAAGGGGGGCCTGCCAGAGAGGAGCTGAGTGTGGCACAGCAAACCTGTCCCACATTAGAGGGTCTCAGACAGCAAGCTGTCAAACAGGCTAATGGGGATGTCAGTGACTCTCACAGAGTTTACTGGGAGGACAACCTCTTGTACACTGAGCATAGGGATCCTAAACCTGGAGCTGCCAGGAGATTAGTGATTCCTCAGGAGTACAGAAAGTTCCTCCTAACACTGGCACATGACATTCCCTTAGCTGGACATCTAGGACAAATGAAAACTTGGGACAGACTTGTTCCCCTGTTTCATTGGCCTAGGATGTCTGAGGACACAAAAGAATTTTGCAAGTCCTGTGAAACCTGTCAAGCCAGTGGCAAGACAGGTGGCACTCCAAAGGCACCCCTTATCCCACTGCCTGTGGTTGGGGTTCCCTTTGAAAGGGTAGGGGTTGACATAGTTGGCCCCCTTGACCCTCCTACTGCTTCAGGCAATAGGTTTATCTTGGTGGTAGTGGACCATGCCACAAGATACCCTGAAGCAATTCCTTTAAGGACCACTACAGCTCCTGCAGTGGCAAAGGCCCTCCTGGGAATATTTTCCAGGGTGGGCTTCCCAAAGGAAGTAGTATCAGACAGAGGAAGCAATTTCATGTCTGCATACTTAAAGGCCATGTGGAAGGAGTGTGGTGTAACGTACAAGTTCACAACACCCTATCATCCACAAACTAATGGACTGGTGGAGAGATTTAATAAAACTCTCAAAGGCATGATTATGGGTCTCCCTGAAAAACTCCGCAGGAGATGGGATATCCTTCTACCATGCCTCCTTTTTGCCTACAGGGAGGTACCCCAGAAAGGAGTGGGCTTCAGCCCCTTTGAACTTCTTTTTGGACACCCTGTTAGGGGTCCACTCACACTTGTAAAGGAGGGTTGGGAACAACCTTTAAAAGCTCCTAAGCAGGATATTGTGGATTATGTACTTGGCCTCAGATCAAGGATGGCTGAGTACATGGAAAAGGCCAGTAAAAACCTTCAGGCCAGCCAAGAGCTCCAGAAGCAATGGCATGATCAGAAGGCTGTTTTGGTTCAGTACCAACCAGGGCAGAAAGTGTGGGTCTTGGAGCCTGTGGCCCCCCAAGAGCACTCCAAGATAAATGGAGTGGTCCCCACACAATTGTTGAAAAGAAGGGTGAAGTCACCTACTTGGTTGACTTAGGCACTGCCAGGAGTCCCCTTAGGGTGCTCCATGTCAACCGCCTGAAACCCTACTATGACAGGGCTGATCTCACCCTGCTCACGGCAACTGATGAGGGACAGGAAGAAGACAGTGATCCTCTACCTGATCTCTTCTCTTCCACAGAACAAGATGCTCTTGTGGAAGGTGTAGTTTTGGCTGATTGTCTTACTGCTGAGCAGAAAGATAATTGCATAAATCTCCTAGGACAATTTTCAGAACTCTTCTCTACTGTGCCAGGCACCACTTCTTGGTGTGAGCACACTATAGATACTGGAGACAGTTTACCTGTCAAAAGTAAGATCTATAGGCAGCCTGACCATGTCAGGGACTGCATAAAGCAAGAAGTTCAGAAAATGTTGGAACTAGGAGTGGTTGAGCACTCTGACAGTCCATGGGCTTCTCCTGTGGTACTGGTACCAAAACCCAATTCTAAAGATGGAAAGAAAGAAATGCGGTTTTGTGTAGACTATAGAGGTCTCAACTTGGTAACCAAAACTGATGCTCACCCTATACCCAGGGCAGATGAGCTTATAGATACACTGGCATCTGCCAAGTATCTAAGCACTTTTGATTTGACTGCAGGGTATTGGCAGATCAAATTATCAGAAGATGCTAAACCTAAGACTGCATTTTCTACCATTGGAGGACATTACCAGTTTACTGTAATGCCTTTTGGTTTGAAAAATGCACCTGCCACTTTTCAGAGGTTGGTGAACACAGTCCTGCAAGGGCTGGAAGCTTTTAGTGCAGCATATTTGGACGATATAGCTGTCTTTAGCTCCAGCTGGGATGATCACCTGGTCCACCTATGGAAAGTTTTGGAGGCCCTGCAAAAGGCAGGCCTCACTATCAAGGCTTCAAAGTGCCAGATAGGGCAGGGTAAGGTGGTTTATCTGGGACACCTTGTTGGTGGGGAACAGATTGCACCACTTCAGGGGAAAATCCAAACTATTATTGATTGGGTTCCCCCTACCACTCAGACTCAGGTGAGAGCCTTCCTAGGCCTCACTGGGTATTACAGGAGGTTCATTAAGAACTATGGCTCCATTGCAGACCCTCTTAATGACCTCACATCCAAGAAAATGCCTAAAAAGGTATTATGGACAGCAAACTGTCAGAAAGCTTTTGAGGAGCTGAAGCAGGCCATGTGCTCTGCACCTGTCCTGAAAAGCCCTTGTTACTCTAAAAAATTATATGTCCAAACTGATGCATCTGAATTAGGAGTAGGGGCAGTCCTATCACAACTTAATTCTGAGGGCCAGGATCAACCTGTTGCTTTTATTAGTAGAAGGTTGACCCCTAGAGAAAAGCGTTGGTCTGCCATTGAGAGGGCGGCCTTTGCTGTGGTCTGGGCTCTGAAGAAGTTGAGGCCATACCTGTTTGGCACTCACTTCATTGTTCAGACAGACCACAAACCTCTACTTTGGCTAAAACAAATGAAAGGTGAAAATCCTAAATTGTTGAGGTGGTCCATATCCCTACAGGGAATGGACTATACAGTGGAACATAGACCTGGGAGTAGCCACTCCAATGCAGATGGACTCTCCAGATATTTCCACTTAGACAATGAAGACTCATCAGGTCATGGCTAGTCTTATTGTCCTTCGTTTGGGGGGGGGGTTGTGTAGGAAAGTACCATCTTGCCTGGCATGTTACCCCCATTTTTCACTGTATATATGTTGTTTTAGTTGTATGTGTCACTGGGACCCTGGTAACCCAGGGCCCCAGTGCTCATAAGTGTGCCTGGATGTGTTACCTGTGTAGTGACTAACTGTCTCACTGAGGCTCTGCTAATCAGAACCTCAGTGGTTATGCTCTCTCATTTCTTTCCAAATTGTCACTAACAGGCTAGTGACCATTTTTACCAATTTACATTGGCTTACTGGAACACCCTTATAATTCCCTAGTATATGGTACTGAGGTACCCAGGGTATTGGGGTTCCAGGAGATCCCTATGGGCTGCAGCATTTCTTTTGCCACCCATAGGGAGCTCTGACAATTCTTACACAGGCCTGCCACTGCAGCCTGAGTGAAATAACGTCCACGTTATTTCACAGCCATTTTACACTGCACTTAAGTAACTTATAAGTCACCTATATGTCTAACCTTTACCTGGTAAAGGTTAGGTGCAAAGTTACTTAGTGTGAGGGCACCCTGGCACTAGCCAAGGTGCCCCCACATTGTTCAGAGCCAATTCCCTGAACTTTGTGAGTGCGGGGACACCATTACACGCGTGCACTACATATAGGTCACTACCTATATGTAGCTTCACCATGGTAACTCCGAATATGGCCATGTAACATGTCTATGATCATGGAATTGCCCCCTCTATGCCATCCTGGCATAGTTGGCACAATCCCATGATCCCAGTGGTCTGTAGCACAGACCCTGGTACAGCCAAACTGCCCTTCCTGGGGTTTCACTGCAGCTGCTGCTGCTGCCAACCCCTCAGACAGGCAGCTGCCCTCCTGGGGTCCAGCCAGGCCTGGCCCAGGATGGCAGAACAAAGAACTTCCTCTGAGAGAGGGTGTGACACCCTCTCCCTTTGGAAAATGGTGTGAAGGCAGGGGAGGAGTAGCCTCCCCCAGCCTCTGGAAATGCTTTGTTGGGCACAGAGGTGCCCAATTCTGCATAAGCCAGTCTACACCGGTTCAGGGACCCCTTAGCCCCTGCTCTGGCGCGAAACTGGACAAAGGAAAGGGGAGTGACCACTCCCCTGACCTGCACCTCCCCTGGGAGGTGTCCAGAGCTCCTCCAGTGTGCTCCAGACCTCTGCCATCTTGGAAACAGAGGTGCTGCTGGCACACTGGACTGCTCTGAGTGGCCAGTGCCACCAGGTGACGTCAGAGACTCCTGCTGCTAGGCTCCTTCAGGTGTTAGTAGCCTATCCTCTCTCCTAGGTAGCCAAACCCTCTTTTCTGGCTATTTAGGGTCTCTGTCTCTGGGGAAACTTTAGATAACGAATGCAAGAGCTCATCCGAGTTCCTCTGCATCTCCCTCTTCACCTTCTGATAAGGAAACGACCGCTGACCGCGCTGGAAGCCTGCAAACCTGCAACATAGTAGCAAAGACGACTACTGCAACTCTGTAACGCTGATCCTGCAGCCTTCTCGACTGTTTTCCGGCTTGTGCATGCTGTGGGGGTAGCCTGCCTCCTCTCTGCACCAGAAGCTCCGAAGAAATCTCCAGTGGGTCGACGGAATCTTCCCCCTGCAACCGCAGGCACCAAAAAGCTGCATTACTGGTCCCTTGGGTCTCCTCTCAGCACGACGAGCGAGGTCCCTCGAATCCAGCGACTCTGTCCAAGTGACCCCCACAGTCCAGTGACTCTTCAGTCCAAGTTTGGTGGAAGTAAGTCCTTGCCTCACCTCGCTGGGCTGCATTGCTGGGAACCGCGACTTTGCAGCTACTCCGGCCCCTGTGCACTTCCGGCGGAAATCCTTTGTGCACAGCCAAGCCTGGGTCCACGGCACTCTAACCTGCATTGCACGACTTTCTAAGTTGGTCTCCGGCGATGTGGGACTCCTTTGTGCAACTTCGGCGAGCACCGTTTCACGCATCCTCGTAGTGCGTGTTTCTGGCACTTCTCCGGGTGCTACCTGCTTCAGTGAGGGCTCTTTGTCTTGCTCGACGTCCCCTCTCTCTTCAGGTCCAATTTGCGACCTCCTGGTCCCTCCTGGGCCCCAGCAGCGTCCAAAAACGCCAAATGCACGATTTGCAACTAGCAAGGCTTGTTGGCGTCCTTTTGGCGGGAAAACACTTCTGCACGACTCTCCAAGGCAAGAGAGATCCGTCCACCAAAGGGGAAGTCTCTAGCCCTTTTCGTTCCTGCTGAAACCTCAGCTTCTTCTGTCCAGTTGAAGCTTCTTTGCACCCGCAGCTGGCATTTCCTGGGCATCTGCCCATCTCCGACTTGCTTGTGACTTTTGGACTTGGTCCCCTTGTTCCACAGGTACCCTAGATTGGAAATCCACAGTTGTTGCATTGCTGGTTTGTGTCTTTCCTGCATTATTCCTCTAATACGACTACTTTGTCCTTAGGGGAACTTTAGTGCACTTTGCACTCACTTTTCAGGGTCTTGGGGAGGGTTATTTTTCTAACTCTCACTATTTTCTAATAGTCCCAGCGACCCTCTACAAGGTCACATAGGTTTGGGGTCCATTCGTGGTTCGCATTCCACTTTTGGAGTATATGGTTTGTGTTGCCCCTATCCCTATGTTTCCCCATTGCATCCTATTGTAACTATACATTGTTTGCACTGTTTTCTAAGACTATACTGCATATTTTTGCTATTGTGTATATATATCTTGTGTATATTTCCTATCCTCCCACTGAGGGTACACTCTAAGATACTTTGGCATATTGTCATAAAAATAAAGTACCTTTATTTTTAGTATAACTGTGTATTGTGTTTTCTTATGATATTGTGCATATGACACTAAGTGGTACTGTAGTAGCTTCACACGTCTCCTAGTTCAGCCTAAGCTGCTCTGCTAAGCTACCATTATCTATCAGCCTAAGCTGCTAGACACCCTATACACTAATAAGGGATAACTGGGCCTGGTGAAAGGTGCAAGTACCCCTTGGTACTCACTACAAGCCAGTCCAGCCTCCTACAAGCCCCAGCTGCTGCCACCTCACAGACAAGTTTCTGCCCTCCTGGGGATTGAGCAGTTCAATCCCAGGAAGGCAAAACAATGCATTTCCTTTAGGAGAGGGGTGTTACACCTTCTCAAGTTGGAAATAGGTGTTACAGGCATGGGAGGGGTATCCTCCCAGAGCCTCTGGAAATGCTTTGAAGGGCACAAACGGTGCCCTCCTTGCATAATCCAGTCTACACTTGTTCAGGGACCCCCAGTCCCTGCTCTGGCACGAAACTGGACCACCACCCAGAGCCCAGAGCTCCTCCAGAGTGTCCCTGGCATTAGCCATCTTGGATTCCAAAATGTGGGGACCCTCTGGCAACATCTGAGGGGCCAGTGCCAGCGGGTGACGTCAGAGACCCCTCCTGATAGGTGCACACCTAGGTAGGTAGCCAATCCTCCTCTCAGGGCTATTTAGGGTCTCTCCTCTGGGTGTTTCCTCAGATTCGGTTTGCAAGACTACACCAGGACTCCTCTGCATCCTCTGCTTCAGCTTCTGACTGTCAGATCAACCACAGACTGCTCCAGGAAGTGCTGTAACTGCAACAAAGTATCTAGGAAGGCTACTGTGACGTGCAACTTCAGCTCCAGCAAGCAACTGCAACAGTTTCCAGGTTGTGCAGCTCTAAGGACTGCCTGTCTTCACCCTGCACCAGAAGAACCAAAGAAATCTCCCGTGGAGTGATGGAGGCACTCCCCTGCTTCAGCAGGCACCTCTCTATGACAACGACCGGTTACTCTGGGACTCCTCTCCTGTCAACGAGCGTGTTCCCTGGAACACAGGTGGTGAACCGAAGTGATCCTGACTGTCCAAAGGTCCAGCTGTCTAAATTTGGTGGAGGTAAGGGCTTTCCTCCCCGTGCCAGACTGCACCCCTGTGCATCGCATCTTCTGCAGCTCCTTGGGCTTCTGTGCACTTCTTCCAAAAGTTCTTCATGCACAGTGTAGCCCGGGTCCCCAGCACTCTATCCTCTGACGCTCAGCTCTCTGAGTTGTTCTCCGGTGGTCTTGGGATCTTCCTGTGTAGTGCTGCGACTACGGCACTTAGCAACTCCTTTGTCCCCGTAGCCTGGGACTCCCATGGGTGCTGCCTTGTCTTCTGACGGCTCTCTGAAGTGCTGAGTGCCCCCTCTGTCTCCTCAGTCTGAGTTGAGACCCCCAGATCCCTCTTGGGTCCGGGCAGCTCCTCTTTGACGCAAACCGCATACTTGCTTGAACCAAGGCTTGTTGGCGGAATCCAGCAACGCAAACAGCCTGCACTCAACAACTCGACGTAGGATATCTCTTGCACCATGCAGGAACCCACAGCTATCTTCTTGGGGGCATTTCTGTTCCAACCGGAGACTCCACTTCTGCACCTTCTTCCAGGTTGGCAGGGGCTCCTGTTCTTCCTGTACTCTTCTTTGACTTCTGGATTTGGTCTCCTCTCTGCACAGGTCTTCAGATCCAGGAATCCATTGTTGGTTGCTTGCAGTCTTGCTTGGTTCTTGCATAATTCTTCATCACGACTTGCAGTGTGTACTGAGGAAACCTGCTGTACTTTACTCCTGTGTCCTGGGCTCTGGGGTGGGTAATTTTACTTACCTTTGGTGTTTTCTTACACTCCCAGCACCCATCTACGCACTACACTTGCCTAGGGGGGAATCCGACTTTCGCATTCCACTATTTTAGTGTATGATTTGTGTTGCCTAGAGGCCTATTGCAATCTATTGTGTTTTTCACTGTTTGCAATATTCTATGACCGTTTACTTACCTGATTTTGGTTACTAGTGTATATATTGTGTATAATACTTACCTCCAGTAGAAGTATTGCCCCTTAGATATTCTTGGCCTTGTGTCACTAAAATAAAGTACCTTTATTTTTGGTAACACTGATTATTGTCTTTTATTGTGTATAAGTACTGTGTGACTATAGTGGTATTGCAAGAACTTTGCATGTCTCCTAGTTCAGCCTTGGATGCTCTGCGACAGCTACCCCTAGACAGCCTAAGCTGCTAGACACTGCCTACATTTCATTAATAAGGGATAACTGGACCTGGTATAAGGTGTAAGTACCCTAGGTACCCACTACAAACTAGGCCAACCTCCTACACAAGGTTGCATGGAGATGTGTGTGCTAGAAGCGTATCATTTGGAAGGGGTTGTCTGGTGGTAGTGTACACTGTGGGTGGCGGGTGATATGTGTGCCAATGGGGATGGAAATTGTATTTGTGGGCCACATGTGTGACAGGCTGCATTGTATGTTTAATGGTGTCCTCCTGTCTGTATTACCTCTGCAGGTCAGCGCCCATCAGAAGAAAGGATTGTGGCGTGCCATCGCCAAGGACATGCGGACCATGGGGGGTCTACAGCAGGGGGAGCACCCACCTTAGGAAAAGGTGGGAGGACCTGAGACGCTGGGCCTGGAAGACCGTGGAGGCCCAGCTTGGGATGGCCTCCAAATGAGGGCGGGGTGCCCATAGGAACCTGACCCCCCTGATGGCCCGCATACTGGCGGTGGGCTACCCATAGCTGGATGGGCGCTTGAGGGCAGCACAGCAGCCACAAGGGGGTGAGTATTGTGAGCGTGACAACCATGTTTGTTGGCTGGCATGGGACCTTGGTGGTGGGTTTCAGTTAGTGGGTACCCCTTAATGTCAGCTCAGACATTGCTGCGTGGTCCAGCTCAAGGTAAATGGGTGTACAGCAAAATCTTGTAATCTAGCTAGGTGGCATTCCAAGTCAGACAGGGCCTAGTGGGTCCCAGGAGGGAAGCAGTTGGTGATGGTTGGCTCTCACCTTGCTGTGGTACCTAGCCAATGGAATGTCAGTGTGATGCATAGTGCTCAATCCTGATCCCTGTGTGTGATGGTAATGTGTATGCCATCTGCGGTGTTGGTGCTGTAATTGACCCAGTGCTCCCTTTCTCCCTCCCCCCCTATTTTATTCTGTCATCCTGTCCATGTGTGCATGAGCATCATCTGGCAGAGGAGCAGGGGAACCGGCGACTGAGGGAGCTGCATCCAGCAGGACCCAAGAGGCAGAGTCCACCAACGCCGAGCAGACCAGTGGGACGGAGGGCGAGGGGAGCACCATGGCAGAGACAGGAGGTGACACCACTGACTCTGATTCCTCCTCCGATTGGAGCTCAATGGTGCTGGTGGACACCTCTGGGACCACCCCAGCTACAGGTACAGCCGCCATCCCCCGTACCAGCACCGCCCTCCCAGTAGCCCCCCAACGAGTTGGTCGTGCTGGCTCACCCAGGAGGGTGGACATCTCCTTAGCCCCAAGCACCTCAGGTACTGCCCCAGTGAGCCCTGCTGCCCTCAGTGAAGAGGCTATTGACCTCCTGAGATCCATCTCTGTAGGGCAGTCAACCGTAGTGAATACCATCCAGGGGCTGGCATCCCAGATGCAGCAATGCATACCTGGAGGGCATCCACAGTGGGTTGGCGGCCCTACAGAGATCGTTTCAGGCTCTGGCCTCTTCTCTGATGGCAGCCAGTGTCCCTGTTCCTACCGTCCCCCCTCCAACTACCACTTCCCAGTCTCATTCTCCTCAACCCAAACCCATGCACACTTACAGACAAGCATGCACACAAAAATCAGGGAAGAGTAGCACAGTCAAACACAGGCAGCACACTTCAGGCCACAAGCACTCACACAAACAACAGACCGTTGCACACACAACAACATCCACTGCCTCCACTGTCGCCCCCTCCTCCTCCTCCCTCACAGTCACATCTGCACTCACACCTGCATGCACTGCATCAACAGCCACCACCAGCATCACCACATCAAGCAGCACACACACCTCAGTTGCAGACTGTAGGAGGCTGGCCTCCTACAGGGACTTTATTTTAGTTACAATATGCCAAAAGTATCTCAGAGGATATACTCCCTTAGGAGGTAAGTAATATACACAAAATATACACAAAAAACAAAATCAGGTAAGTAAACAGTTAGAAAAGTAGTGCAAACACTGTAGAACACAATAGAATGCAATAGGAGAGAATGGGCCTAGGGGCAACACAAACCTTATACTCCAAAAGTGAAATGTGAACCACAAATGGACCCCAGGCCTAGTGTGGTGTGTAGAGGGTCGCTGGGAGTGTAAGAAAACACTAAGGGTGTCCAAGATACCCCACCCCAAGATCCTGAAAAGTAGGAGTAAAGTTACCCTTCTACCGCAGAAAGACAGTAAAGTCGAGATAGGGGATTCTGCAAAGACAACAACTGACTGCTAAGCACTGAAGACGGATTCCTGGACCTGAGGACCTGCAAAGGAAGGGGACCAAGTCCAAGAGTCACGCAAGTGTCCAGGGGGGCAGGAGCCCACCAACCCCCGGATAAAGGTGCAAAAGGGCTGCCTCTGGGTGGAAGAAGCTAAAGATTCTGCAACAAAGGAAGGTGCCAAGAACTTCTCTTTTGGTCAGAAGATGTCCTACGGCGTGCTGGTGGATGGAGAGTTGTTTCCACGCAGAAAGACCACAAACAAGCCTTGCTAGCTGCAAGAGTTGCGGTTGAGGATTTTGGGTGCTGCCAGGGCCCAGGAAACATTTATAAGGGTGTTCCAGTGTGCCAATCAGAATTTGTAAAATTGGTCACTAGCCTGCAGTGACAATTTTAAAGACAGAGAGAACATAAGCACTGAGATTCTGATTAGCAGAGCCTCAGTGACACAGTTAGGCACCACACAGGGAACACATTCAGTCCACAAACTATGAGCACTGGGGTCCTGGCTAGCAGGAGACAGGTAAAAACAAAGTGACACACAATTAAAAATGGGGGTAACATGCCAGGCAAGATGGTACTTTCCTACACAGACACCTCCACAACATCCATCTACGTGTCCCCTTTGTCCTTTCCCACCCTGTCTGCCCCCCTCATCAGAGACACAAACACAGGCACTCAGACTCCCAACAGCCATCCACCTCACACACGCCAACTGCCCGTGCACCAGCACCCAAGTCCAGCAGACATACGCCTCCGACAACCACTCCCTCAACCTCCACTCCATCCCTCCTCCCACATCCCAACTTGACGTCCCTAAGATGCTTTTCCTTGCCCATCTTGATCTCTTCCCTACCCCTCCACCCCCGTCCTCCCTGAAAGAGCAGGGTTCCAACGGCGCAGCACAGCACCTTAGCCAAACAATCTGCCACTGCTCCCATCAAATCTTCAGCTACTGGCACAAAGGGTCCCCAGAGTGTGACGGCTGCCACTCCAACTATGAGCACACCTCCACCTCAGAAAGGGAGGACTAGTGTGGTGAAAACCAAGGTGACACGGGGACAGTGTAGGCTCCTCCTAGTCTTGGAGGCAAGAAAGGGGAGGATCCACTCTACCACCCAAGAAAGGGAAGGCTCCCACTCCACTAGTATAGAGAGGCAAGAGGCCATCTCCACCAGCAGTGGGCAAGGAGCCCTCACCTCCAGCAGAGGCAGCCAGGGTCAAACCTCCACCAGCAGTGGGCAAGGAGCCCTCACCTCCAGCAGAGACAGCCAGGTTCACACCTCCACCAGCTGTGGGCAAGGAGCCCTCACCTCCAGCAGAGGCACAGCAGCCCCCACCTCCAGCAGAGGGCATGTAGGCCACCCATCAGAGACAATTGGGCAAGGAGCCCCCTCCGGAACCAGTGGGCATGTTCCCCACTTCAGAGACTGTGGCCTTACACTCCCCACCAGAGATAATTGGGCAAGGAGCCCCCTCCAGAACCAGTGGGCATGTTCACCACTTTATAGGCTGTGGCCTTACACTCTCCACCAGAGAGAATTGGGCAAGGAGCCCCCTCCAGAACCAGTGGGCATGTTTCCCACTTCAGCTGAGGTGCCCCCTCACACCCACCCCTCTTCCCCCTAGAGTGCCTGCCTATTTCCAACATGATACCCCTGCACATTGGAGTCCGAATACTGTAATGAATCAAGTTGGGGCTTGGAATGTGCCCTGTGGCTCTGTGTGCCTTTTGTATTTGGACTGGCCATTCTCCCTTTCTAGACATTGACACCTGTTTTTGTTATCGCATGGACAAATCAGTGTCAGTTAAACCTCATTGTGGTCCTTGTTTTAATTAGACGTGGGTGTAGGATGCTGGCCTGGTTTGTAGTGGGTACTTTGGGTACTTACACCTTATACCAGGTCCAGTTATCCCTTATTAGTGAAGTAGTAGTGTTCTAGCAGCTTGGGCTGATAGAGGAAGCTATAACAGAGCAGTTTAGGCTGAACTAGGAGACATGCAAAGCTCATGCAATACCACTTATAGTTACACAGTTCTTATACACAAGTAAAGACAATACTCAGTGTTACCACAAATAAAGGTATTTATTTAGGTGACACAGTACCAAAAATATCTTAGAGACAATACTCCTTCTGGAGGTAAGTATTATACACAATATATACACTATACACCGAAATTAGACAAGTAATTAGTCATAGAACAGTGCAAACAATAGAAAATGCTATAGAATGCAATGGAAGAAAATAGGTCTAGGGGCAACACAAAGCATATACTAAGAAAGTGGAATGCGAATCACAAATTCCCCCCTAGACAAGTGTAGTGTGTGCTGAATCGCTGGGAGAGTAAGAAAACAGTAAAGGTAAGTAAATTACTCCACCACAGAGCTCAGAAAAGCAGGAGTAAAGTACTGCAAGTTTCCTTAGGACAAACTACACCTCGTGATTGGGATTTTGCAGCAACCAACCAAGTCTGCGAACAACAACTGCTGGATTCCTAGACCTGAAGACTTGCAAAGAAAGGGGACCGAGTCCAGAAGTCGAAAGAAGTTCCAGGAAGGACAGGAGCCCCTGCCAACCCAGAAGAGGGGGCAAAAGAAGAGTCCCCAGTTAATCGAAGACTGCAGGAATGCACCCTAGGAAGATGCCAGCGGGTTCCTGCATGATGCAAAGGATGTCCCATGACGTGAAGATCGTTGCAGATGTGATTTTGTGTTGGATGTCGACAACAAGCCTTGGTTACAACAAAAGTGCATTTTGCGTCAAAATAGCGCTGGATGGACCCAGGAGGGACCTGGGAGCCTTAACTCTGTGTGAGGAGGAAGAGGGGACTCTCAGCACTTTAGAGAGCCCTCAGGATGCCAGCCTCCGCCCCCGGGAATCCCAGGACATGGGGACAAAGGAGGTGCAAAACACGGTTGATGCAGCACAACAAAGAAAGATATCACGCCGCCGGAGAATAACTCAGCGAGTTGAGCGTCGCAAGATGGAGTGCTGGGGACCTGGGCCAGGCTGTGCACGAAGGAATTTTGCAAATAGTGCACAGAGGCCTCAGGAGGTGAAGAAGACGCAGTACACAGGGGTACCGTCGCTCTCTGGGATGGCAAGGTCTTACCTCTTCTAAATTGCATCAGCAGGACCACAAGACAGTCTCTTGATGGAGTGCAACCTCTGTGTCCTTAGGAGCACACTTGTCACTGTGAGAGGAGTCCAAGGATACCGGTCGTTGTCTTAGAAGGTGCCTGCTGGAGCAGGGGAGTGACTCCGTCACCCCACGGGAGATTTCTTCGGTCCCTCTGGTGCAGGATGAAGACAGGGAGTCCTCAGAGCATGCACACTGTGGAAACTGTTGCAGTCCATGGCTGGAGCTGAAGTTGCAGAGGAAAAGTATACCTTGTGGATACTTTGTTGCTGTTACAGCGGTTCTTGGAGCAGGCTGCGGTTGACCCGAGGTCAGAGGATGATGAAGTAGTTGCAGAGGATTCCCGAAGGAAACTTGCAAGCAGAATCTGAAGAGAACCCACAGGAGAGACCCTAAATAGCCCTGAGAGGGGAATTGGCTACCTTATCAGGTATGTACCTATCAGGAGGGGTCTCTGACGTCACCTGCTGGCACTGGCCACTCAGAGCCCTCCAGAGTGCCCCCACACCTTGCAAAACAAGATGGCTGAAGTCTGGGACACACTGGAGAAGCTCTGGGCACCACCCCTGGGGTGGTGAGGGACAGGGTAGTGGTCACTCCCCTTTCCTTTCTCCAGTTTCATGCCAGAGCATGGGACAAGGGGTCCCTGAACCAGTGTAGACTGGTTTATGCAAGGAGGGCACCATCTGTGCCCTTCAAAGCATTTCCAGAGGCTGGGGGAGGCTACCCCTCCCCAGCCTGTAACACCTATTTCCAAACGGAGAGGGTGTAACACCCTGCTTTCAGAGGAAATGCTTTGTTCTGCCTTCCTGGGACTGGGCTGCCCAGACCCCAGGAGAGCAAAACCCTGTCTGTGAGGTGGCAGCAGCTGTAGCTGCAGTGCAAGCTTCAGAGAGCTGGTTTGGCAGTACTGGGGGTCCATGGCGGGCCCCCCAGGATGCATGGAATTGGCTCCTCAATTCCGGATTTGGAATGGGGGGACAATTCCATGATCTTAGCCATGTTACATGGCCATATTCAGAATTACCATTGTGAAGCTACATAAAGGTATTAACCTATATGTAGTGCACGTGTGTAATGGCATCCCCGCACTCACAAAGTCCCGGGAAATGGCCCTGAACTATGTGGGGGCACCTTTGCTAGTGCAAGGGTGCCCTCACACTTGGTACCTTTGCACCTAACCTTCACTAGGTGAGGGTTAGACATATAGGTGGCTTATAAGTTACTTAAGTGCAGTGTAAAATGGCTGTGAAATACAGGCTGCAGTGAGCTCCCCATGGGTGGGAAAAGAAATGCTGCAGCCCATATGGATCTCCTGAAACCTCAATGCCCTGGTGTAGGAAAGTACCATCTTGCCTGGCATGTTACCCCCATATTTCACTGTATATATGTTGTTTTAGTTGTATGTGTCACTGGGACCCTGTCAGCCAGGGCCCCAGTGCTCATAAGTGTGCCCTGTATGTGTTACCTGTGTTATGACTAACTGTCTCACTGAGGCTCTGCTATCCAGAACCTCAGTGGTTATGCTCTCTCATTTCTTTCCAAATTGTCACTAACAGGCTAGTGACCAATTTCACTAATTTACATTGGCATACTGGAACACCCTTATAATTCCCTAGTATATGGTACTGAGGTACCCAGGGTATTGGGGTTCCAGGAGATCCCTATGGGCTGCAGCATTTCTTTTGCCACCCATAGGGAGCTCTGACAATTCTTACACAGGCCTGCCATTGAAGCCTGAGTGAAATAACGTCCACGTTATTTCACAGCCATTTACCACTGCACTTAAGTAACTTATAAGTCACCTATATGTCTAATCTTTACCTGGTAAAGGTTGGGTGCTAAGTTACTTAGGCGGTCATTCTGACCGCGGCGGTCGGCGGTCGCCGCCCGCCAAGCGGTTCCCGCCGAAAGACCGCACCGCGGTCAAAAGACCGCAGCGGTCATTCCGGCTTTCCCGCTGGGCCGGCGGGCGACCGCCAGAAGACCGCCGGCCGGCCCGGCGGGAAAGCCCCTTCAACAATGAAGGCGGCTCGGAATGGAGCCGGCGGAGTTGAAGGGGTGCGACGGGTGCAGTGGCACCCGTCGCGATTTTCACTGTCTGCTAAGCAGACAGTGAAAATCCTTGTGGGGCCCTGTTAGGGGGCCCCTGCACTGCCCATGCCAGTGGCATGGGCAGTGCAGGGGCCCCCAGGGGCCCCACGGCACCCGTTCCCGCCATCCTGGTTCCGGCGGTGGACACCGCCAGAAACAGGCTGGCGGTAAGGGGGTTGGAATCTCCATGGCGGTGCTGCAAGCAGCGCCGCCATGGTGGGTTCCCTGGGCCAGCGGGAAACTGGCGGGACACCGCCGGCTTCCCTTTTCCGACCGCGGCTTTACCGCCGCGGTCAGAATCGCCAAGGAAGCACCGCCAGCCTGTTGGCGGTGCTTCGGCCGCACTCCGCCATGGCGGTCATGGACTGCCAAGGTCAGAATGACCCCCTTAGTGTGTGGGCACCCTGGCACTAGCCAAGGTGCCCCCACATTGTTCAGGGCAAATTCCCCGGACTTTGTGAGTGCGGGGACACCATTACACGCGTGCACTATACATATGTCACGACATATGTATAGCGTCACAATGGTAACTCCGAACATGGCCATGTAACATGTCTAAGATCATGGAATTGTCACCCCAATGCCATTCTGGCATTGGGGAGACAATTCCATGATCCCCGAGTCTCTAGCACAGACCCGGGTACTGCCAAACTACCTTTCCCGGGGTTTCACTGCAGCTGCTGCTGCTGCCAACCCCTCAGACAGGGTTCTGCCCTCCTGGGGTCCAGCCAGGCATGGCCCAGGAAGGCAGAACAAAGGTCTTCCTCAGAGAGAGGGTGTTACACCCTCTCCCTTTGGAAAAAGGTGTCAGGGCTGGGGAGGAGTAGCCTCCCCCAGCCTCTGGAAATGCTTTGATGGGCACAGATGGTGCCCATCTCTGCATAAGCCAGTCTGCACCGGTTCAGGGATCCCTCAGCCCTGCTCTGGCGCGAAACTGGACAAAGGAAAAGGGAGTGACCACTCCCCTGACCTGCACCTCCTCTGGGAGGTGCCCAGAGCTCCTCCAGTGTGCTCCAGACCTCTGCCATCTTGGAAACAGAGGTGCTGCTGGCACACTGGACTGCTCTGAGTGGCCAGTGCCAGCAGGTGACGTCAGAGACTCCTTCTGATAGGCTCCTCCAGGTGTTGCTAGCCTATCCTCTCTCCTAGGTAGCCAAACCTCCTTTTCTGGCTATTTAGGGTCTCTGCTTTGGGGAATTCTTTAGATAACGAATGCAAGAGGTCATCAGAGTTCCTCTGCATCTCTCTCTTCACCTTCTGCCAAGGAATCGACCGCTGACTGCTCTGGAAGCCTGCAAAACTGCAACAAAGTAGCAAAGACGACTACTGCAACCTTGTAACGCTGATCTGGCCGCCTTCTTGACTGTTTTCCTGGTGGTGCATGCTGTGGGGGTAGTCTGCCTCCTCTCTGCACTAGAAGCTCCGAAGAAATCTCCAGTGGGTCGACGGAATCTTCCCCCTGCAACCGCAGGCACCAAAAGACTGCATCACCGGTCCTCTGGGTCTCCTCTCAGCACAACCAGCGAGGTCCCTGGAACTCAGCAACTCTGTCCAAGTGACTCCCACAGTCCAGTGACTCTTCAGTCCAAGTTTGGTGGAGGTAAGTCCTTGCCTCCCCACGCTAGACTGCATTGCTGGGTACCGCAAGATTTGCAGCTGCTCCGGCTCCTGTGCACTCTTCCAAGATTTCCTTTGTGCACAGCCCAGCCTGGGTCCCCGACACTAACCTGCAGTGCACGACCTCCTGAGTTGTCCTCTGGCGTCGTGGGACCTTCTTTTGTGACTTCGGGTGAGCTCCGGTTCACTCTTCTTCGTAGTGCCTGTTCCGGCACTTCTGCGGGTGCTGCTTGCTTCTGAGTGGGCTCTTTGTCTTGCTGGACGCCCCCTCTGTCTCCTCACGCAATTGGCGACACCCTGGTCCCTCCTGGGCCACAGCAGCATTCAAAAACCCTAACCGCGACCCTTGCAGCTAGCAAGGCTTGTTTGCGGTCTTTCTGCACGGAAACACCTCTGCAAGCTTGTTCACGACGTGGGACATCCATCCTCCAAAGGGGAAGTTCCTAGTCCACTTCGTTCTTGCAGAATCCACAGCTTCTACCATCCGGTGGTAGCTTCTTTGCACCCACAGCTGGCATTTCCTGGGCATCTGCCCACTCCCAACTTGATTGTGACTCTTGGACTTGGTCTCCTTGTTCCACAGGTACTCTTGTCCGGAAATCCATCGTTGTTGCATTGCTGGTGTTGGTCTTCTTTGCAGAATTCCCCTATCACGACTTCTGTGCTCTCTGGGGAACTTAGGTGCACTTTGCACCCACTTTTCAGGGTCTTGGGGTGGGCTATTTTCATAACCCTCACTGTTTTCTTACAGTCCCAGCGACCCTCTACAAGCTCACATAGGTTTGGGGTCCATTCGTGGTTCGCATTCCACTTCTAGAGTATATGTTTTGTGTTGCCCCTATACCTATGTGCTCTCATTGCAACCTATTGTGACTGTACATTGCTTGCACTGTTTTCTATTGCTATTACTGCATAATTTTGGTATTGTGTACATATATCTTGTGTATATTTGCTATCCTCATACTGAGGGTACTCACTGAGATACTTTTGGCATATTGTCATAAAAATAAAGTACCTTTATTTTTAGTATATCTGTGTATTGTGTTTTCTTATGATATTGTGCACATGACACTAGTGGTACAGTAGGAGCTTTACACGCCTCCTAGTTCAGCCTAAGCTGCTCTGCTAAGCTACCTTTTCTATCAGCCTAAGCTGCTAGACAACCCTCTACACTAATAAGGGATACCTGGACCTGGTGCAAGGTGTAAGTACCCCTTGGTACCCACTACAAGCCAGGCCAGCCTCCTACACCTGGGTACCTAGGTACCATATATTATGGACTTATAAGGGGGTTCCAGTGTGTCAATTGAAATTGGTAAATTAAGTCACTATCCTACAGTGACAAATGTAAAAGCAGAGAGAGCATAAGCACTGAGGTTCTGGTTAGCAGAGCCTCAGTGACACAGTCAAGCACTATACAGTCACACACATTAGGCCATAAACTTTGAGCACTGAGGTCCTGACCAGCAGGATCCCAGTGAGACAGTCAAAAACATACTGACATACAGGTAAAAATAGGGGCAACATGCCAAGGAAGATGGTACTTTCCTACAAGTGGTTACTCCCTTTATCATCCACTATATGGTTACTTCCCTGTGGGGATGTAAACCATCCTGTTTGGCGACTTTTACCTAACCAACAGTGTGAGTGTAAATTCTCAGAGTTACTATTAGTATGTTATGAAGTTGGGCAGTGGGATTGGTCCACTGGGCCTATGTCAAATACAGTAAATGCTAGACAGGGATGCGGTCTTAATAAAGCCATAGCTGGGCAAAAAAACTGTCCATATAGCTGTAAGGAAGAACAGGGTTGCTGTTTCTCTTGAGTTGGAGCAGGGCAGGGCTGCTGTTCTATAAGTGCCACACTAGGACAGGGCTTCTGTCCTAAGTGTTTAGAGGCAGTGCAGGGCTGTTGCACTAACGTTTCTCTGGGAAGGCTGGTGGGGTGCTCCATATTTACTTAAATGATGCAATTTTGCACATCTGGCTTAGTAGTTCCACAGAGAGGTACTTTTACCTCTGGGAGTCCAGCTGTGGGAGCTGAGGGCTCCCTTGGTACAGGTTCCACCCCAGGAGAAGTTTCTCCCACCACAGGGATGGTATCCTTAGAGGCAGGGTGGGGAAGGGATACTTTGATACCCTTTTTACCTGTTGGTGGAGAGGAATCCTGAGTTTTCTGGCCTTTTTCTCTCCTTTGCTTTTTCATTTCACCAGAAATGAGAGGAAGCAATTCCTCAGGGATACCTAGCATGGATGCATGGGTCCTAAACTCTACCTCAGCCCAACCTGAGGCCTTTAGGTCATTCTCTAAGAGACAATCAACAGGTAAGCTAGGTGATACCACCACCTGCTTAGGGCCATTAACTCCACCCCAACTAAGTTGAACTACAGCTAAGGGGAGAGACTGAGTGGAGTTATTGACATCAGTAACCTGGTACATCTGTCCAAGGAGGTGTTGTGCAGGTGACACCAAGTTTTCAGTCACCGGATTGATACTGGCACCTGTGTCCCTGTAGGCCTGGGCCTCAACACCATTTATTAAGATTGACTGCCTTTACTTATCCATGCTAAGTGGACAAGCAGCCAATGTGGCAAGGCCAATGCCACCAGGTGTGACAGAAACTGTCTTAGGACTGTCTACCCCAGTTTCTATTATGATCCCAAATGTGAACCCAACTACACCTTATTTTTTAAAACTTGTTTATTTATGCATAGAAAGGGACTCAGATAACCATGCACTACATCATAGCATATTACATTGAAGGAGATTTACTGTCAGTCGACCATCTGACAACTGTACCCATTTGAGGTCCCCATCCAGGTTCACGAATTGTGCATTGTCCTAGTAGGCATAAGGATATAAACATTTATAGTATCAGACAGGGACAAGCCCATCAACATCAACATAATGGGCCCATCCATGAGTGGCACCAACCACTATACAATTTGTGTAGTGCATTTCAGTCCCACAACTATCAAACAAAGCAGAACACTGTGATCATGATGAGCACTGACAGAACAGATAAAGTGAGCAACAACGTCCATATGACCTCGAAGGTACCACGCACACACAGCCGGGGTGGCTGGGAAGAAACGTCCTGGGCGGGGGGGCCACCACAAAACAGTCCATATATAAATCAGAGACCAGGACAAGGAGGAGTTCTACTTGCGACGACCCCCACATCAACAGCCAGTTCAGTGGTTAGGCCCAGATCATCCAAGAGTGCATCTTTAAGAATTTGATAGTTATCTGCATCATCCTCTCTGACAACAAGGAGTCTGTCTCTCCCCTTACCAGAGAAGGATAACCAAAGGATAGCAGCCCGCTGTGCATGAGGGACCCTCTGAACTTTACAGGCCCTCTCAAGTGCAGCAAACCACTTGTAGATATCATCACCATCCTTGTAAGGAGGGACAACTTTGTGCAGATTCCTAGAATCAAATAAAGGTTCCCTAACATTTGAGTTTCTAAAACTGCTGCTGCCACCATGGGGAACTAACCCCAAACCCTGCCTCTCTTTCTCCACAGCCAGGGATTCCCTGTCTAAGGCCAACTGTTGCTGCATTAGCCCCAGTCTGGCCTCCTCTAACCTCAGCTTTCTGAGTTCCCTATCTAGGGGCTGGTCCTCAGGGTTAGAATTGTGTGAAGCTTCTGAAACAGAGGTAACATGAGAGTGTGTAGAGGCAGATCTATCTCTAACAGGGGCCACTCTAGTGACCTGGCCTCTTAGGGTGAATGGAGCCCTACTTGTGGGTGAACCCTTCCCACTACCAGTTATACCAGGGGGATTATTGACAGATAGATCTGTGGAAGGACCCTCCCCAGGATTGTCAGTTTGCTCCTATGAGCCTTCCTGGTTGGAGTCATCCTCTACCTCTTCCCCTGTCTGATCTGGAGCAGTGCTGAGTCCCTGGTCATCTTGGAGGAGAAGATTTAAGAGAAACTCCTTATTGGGGTTCTTCCCAATCCCCAAACTTATTTCAATTCAGAGACCTCTCAAACTTTTAAAGTTAAGATTTTCATATGTTGTTTTCACAACTCTAGGGGTAGCATCTACAGAAGACATATTGAAAGAAAAAAGTTTGGGAAAGTGAGTAAAAAGTTAGTAGAATAACAGAGTTAACTTTTTAGAAAAGAAGAACACTTTTTTTTTTAATCTTCTTTTTATTGACATTTTGTGAAACAGTACAAGCATACTTAATCAATAAGCATCATAGACTACTCAAAACAACTCAATTTCCTTGGTCGTTTGTCCTCAGCTGGAGTAAGTGTTACATTGTGCACTAAGAACACTCTACTTTAAGGGACACTTATCATCATGCAAGGTTGTAAGCGTAGCCAGCATGTACCGTAAGTGAAACAGTGTAAAAAAAATACCAGTAAACAAGTTAACATACAACAAACCATCCATCCCTGGTCCTGTCAAGAGCAGCTAAGAGAGGTCGGTGTTTACGGGTCCCCCTCCCTGGGCCTGCGGGGGGTCCTCTCCAGTCTCCCCCCCATCTCAGACTCCGGGTTCTAAATATGGAAGAGGTGCAAGGCCCTTAGTCTAGGGCTACAAGTCGTGAGGGAAGTCCCCTGGAAAGAAACCGAACTAGGGAATCCCATATGTAATCAAAATTTCTGCGTGTACCCTCCCCTTTATCAACCAAACGCTCCATGGCGATGCTTTTCCATAACCACGTGAGCCACAAAGTTATAGGAGGTGGGTCCGCTTTTTTCCAGAAGGAAGCTAGGGTTGACTTCGCCGCCCCTAAAGCCAGCCACATGATAGCCCGGTCCCCGTATGTTTGGTGCTGTAGTTCTTGGGCTCGAAGGCCCAAGAGGGCATGCTCCATCGTGATCGGAATGGGATATCCCAGCATCTCTTTCAAATGTGAGAGAATTTGATTCCAATAGGGGCGGATCGTTGGGCAGTCCCGCCATATGTGTTTAAAGTCTCCCAACATGCCACAGCCCCTCCAACATCTATCTGACACCTGGGGATAAAGTTTCTTAAGTTTCTCAGAATACAGGTACCAATTATAGAGTAGTTTGTAGTGAGACTCTCAAGCTGCCATAGAGCGGTTGTGCTTGGGTATATCGTGATAAAGATAGCGCCATTGTTCCTCCTCCACTGAGGTACCCAGGATTTGCTCCCAAAAGGGGATGTTTCGAGGGGTCGGCGCAGTTTGTGCCGTAGTTAATATAGAGTAAAGCGTAGAGATACTGCCCTTTGTCGCTCCTCCCCTTTGCACAAATCTTTCCACTGGTAGAAGATCCCTCGTAGCTGCTTCCTTTATATGTGGCTGTGTGACCCAATGCACTAACTGTGTATGATGGTAATGTTCGGATTGTGGGAGTTGGAAGTCCCTACAGCAACTACTGAAGGTCCTAAGTTGGTTTCCATAGTATACATCTGCAATGCATAAGCAGCCCCGTTCTCTCCATCGATCAGAGGGTCCCGGAAGTTCCCCTGGTGGGAATGCTTTGTTAAGGTGAATAGGGGTGTGAGGCGAGGGGAAGGACGTAAGCCCATAGAGTTTAGTTGCTTTGTCCCACACTTTTAGGGTAGTGGCGGTGGGTGTGCTAAGGTATGCGTTTAGTGGTCGTGCCCCCTTGGGCTTCCATGGGATATCCCACAAGGTCTTGCCTGTCACCGCTCTGTCCATGTGCAGCCAAATCTTATCCGACTCTCGGAGGGACCACTCAGCTAAGACTTGCAGTTGTGCTGCTCTATAATATAGCAGGAGATCCGGGAGCACCAACCCTCCCCTCTCTCTGGGGCACGTCAGTACCCTGTATGAAACCCTAGCTCTTGTACCCTGGCAAATAATTGTCGTGAAAAGCGTTCGAGTCTCCACAAAGAAATCGTCCGGGATCTCAACGGGGAGGCTCTGAAAGAGGTATAGTATTAGGGGGAGCACCGTCATTTTAATACTATTGATACGCCCTAGCCAGGATATCCATAACGGGGACCACCTCCTGAAGTCTTCTCGTAGAGACCTAATCAGAGGGGCGTAGTTAGTTCTAAACAAATCAGCCACCTGGGGAACAATCCAAATGCCTGAGTAGGTAATATCTTTCTTGGCCCAAGCAAATGAGGGTCAGGGAGGCTATCTGTGTCATCGCACCTGCGGGCAGTGTCAGATTGAGGAGATAGGATTTCCCTGTGTTTACCTTGAACCCCGCAACTTGTTCAAACCGAGTCAGTTCTTCTTGTATGGCTAAAAGGGATGTGCGGGGCTCAGTGACAAGTAATAAAATGTCGTCTGCAAATAGGGACATTTTTTGTGAGTCTGCAACAAATGTAATGCCTGGAAACTCCGGGCACCCCCTCACCCGCACCGACAAAGGTTCGACACTGAGCGCATAGAGCAGAGGGAGGGGAAAGGGGGCATCCCTGCCTCGTGCCTCGAGATAGATTAAAAAATTCAGAAGTTACCCCATTGACGGAAACGCAAGATCTGGGGCAGGCATAGTTGCTCATCCCCATGGAAATAAATTGTTCTCCAAACCTAAACTGCCTCATGGTTGCTACTAGGAAAGACCACTCAACCTGGTCAAACGCCTTCTCGGCGTCTAAAGCCAATAGGAGTGCCGGGACCTTTTTCTTGTGTACCTTTTCCATTAAGTGTATGACACGCCTTAAGTTGTCATGAGTCTGGCGACCTTTACTAAAGCCAGACTGGTCTGGATGTATCAGCTCTAGCATCACATCCTCCAGTCTCTGCGCCAGGATTTTAGAGTATAATTTGGCATCCAGGTTCAACAGGGCAACGGGCCTGAATTAGGCACAGAGTTGAGGGTCTTTTCTGGCTGTGGACACCGTGCCTTTCCCCCGCTTATAGTTAAACAGTATCGCGTGTTGACCCGCTAGTTATGCCCCAAAGGTCTTATAAAAAAGGGCTGTAAAACCATCAGGGCCTGGAGCCTTATGCAGGGGAAGGGCGTCAATGGCCGCCTGTACTTCCTCCGCTGTAAAGGGTTCCTCTAGCATGTAATTCGTCTCCTGGGAGACCTGCGGTAGGTGGACTGAGCGCAAATAAGACTCTTGGGTGTGGGCAGGTGGGTGGTCTGATTGATAGAGACGCTCATAAAATCGTCTAAATGCCTTCGCCTTTCCCTCTTCAGTGAAGTGTTCCCCGTGCTCATCTTTGACCTGCTCAATGTAGTCGCAAGCCTGCTGGACTCGCAGCTGTCTTGCTAAGGGGGTGCCTATTTTATTGCCCTTGTCGTAATGGGCTTTCCGTAATCTCAACAGGGTCATCTCTGCCCTATTTGTATAGGTAGCCTGTAGCTTACCTTTGAGGGTCGCCACCTTCCTTTGAGCTTGCCAAGACAGGGATGATTTATGTTCGCATTCAGCTACCCTAAGTTCGCTTTCCAAAAGTAGTTGGTCTTTAATCTTTAATCTGTGCATGGCAGCGGCGAGCGCAATGTATTTACCTCTTATAACCGCTTTAAAGGCATCCCAGATTATATGAGGGTTAGTATCACCCGTCCCATTATGTTGGAAATATTCCCTAATCGCTAGTCGCAAATCCTTGCGGGATGTTGCGTCTCGGGTAATCACCCCTGGAAAGTACCAGCGCTTGGATGGCTTGCGTGCTAGTGACCAACTTAAACCTACCACCACCGGAGCGTGGTCTGATTTGACAATTGGATTAATAGTTGCAGTCGTAAGGATCTGTCTCAGTGGTTTGCTCAAAAACACATAGGGGGTGATTCTAACCCTGGCGGTCGGTGATAAAGCGGCGGCCAACCCGCCAACAGGCTGGCGGTCCAAAAAATGGAATTCTGACCCTGGCGGGAACCGCCAACACAGCCCACCACATTAACACTCCGCCCGCCACGGCGGTACAGACAAACAGCGCGGCGGTCACCGCCAACAGGCAGGCGGCAGACAATGTACCGCCCACAGTATCATAACTCACCAATCCGCCACCTTTTCTGGGGCGGGAGCCCCGCCGATAAAAACACGGCGGAAACAGACTACGAACGGGAAAACGCTCACCTCTACGCACTCCACGAGGAAGGAGGACAGCATGGAACCCGAATTAAACATACTACCTGCTCTCGTCTACCTGCTCATCTACCAAGAGTACGAACGCCGGCGCAGACGACAACAGTGAGTACTGCACCTACGACACACGGGAGGGGGGAGGAGGAAAGCTTACGGCACACACATATGCGACCCCCACCCCCCCAAACTATGTACACACCAATGCAGAGTAACAAGTCACAGTGACACCACCCAAACCCCCCTGATAAATGCAAAGACATAATTAAATTGCGAATAAAAATTTATGTACAAAATAGGCTCTGAAAAGTTATGGTCAACTAGCCAAAAAATCAATATCAAAATAAGTCTATATACAGTGCAATGGATAACCGAGGCAATTAGTCCTGCACATCAAAAGAAAATCGAAGTGTCCGTGGGCCAAAGTGTAACAACACAAGGGCAAAGCCCACACAGGAGACCTGAGTCCTCTGGAGAGAACACTGCAGGGGCATCTGATGAAAAAACTACAGGCACCTCAGGGGGAAGGGAAGGGGGGGGCACCACAGCCACATGAGTCCACGACGCCAGAACCACGAAGGGGCCACCATGCCTACTGTGCCATCCTGGGGAGTGCAAAGCCACAGTCTCTCAAGTCTCTACAGTAGGTGGGTTGCCCACTGTTCCATCCTGGGGAGTGCAAAGCCACAGTCTCTCAAGTCTCACAAGTGGGTGGGTTGCCCACTGTGCCATCCTGGGGAGTGCAAAGCCACAGTCTCTCAAGTCTCACAAGTGGGTGGGTTGCCCACTGTGCCATCCTGTGGATTACAGTCTCCACTGGTCAAGGAGGAGGCATGGTGGGCACAGTGAACCGTTAACAGTGCATGCAGGAAGGGCCCAGCGGAGCGGTGCTTGACACGGCGGGGCCCAGCGGAGCGGTGCTTGACAGGAAGGGCCCAGCGGAGCGGTGCTTGAGACGGCGGGGCCCAGCGGAGCGGTGCTTGAGATGGCGGGGCCCAGCGGAGCGGTGCTTGAGACGGCGGGGCCCAGCGGAGCGGTGCTTGACAGGAAGGGCCCAGCGGAGCGGTGCTTGAGACGGCGGGGCCCAGCGGAGCGGTGCTTGACAGGAAGGGCCCAGCGGAGCGGTGCTTGAGACGGCGGGGCCCAGCGGAGCGGTTCTTGACAGGAAGGGCCCAGCGGAGCCGTGCTTGAGACGGCGGGGCCCAGCGGAGCGGTGCTTGACAGGAAGGGCCCAGCGGAGCGGTGCTTGAGGCGGCGGGGCCCAGCGGAGCGGTTCTTGACAGGAAGGGCCCAGCGGAGCGGTGCTTGAGACGGCGGGGCCCAGCGGAGCGGTGCTTGACAGGAAGGGCCCAGCGGAGCGGTGCTTGAGACGGCAGGGCCCAGCGGAGCGGTGCTTGACAGGAAGGGCCCAGCGGAGCGGTGCTTGAGACGGCGGGCCCTGTTCAGCGGTGCTCTTCTGCACGGCGGGGCCCTGTTCAGCGGTGCTCTTCTGCACGGCGGGGCCCTGTTCAGCGGTGCTCTTCTGCACGGCGGGGCCCTGTTCAGCGGTGCTCTTCTGCACGGCGGGGCCCTGTTCAGCGGTGCTCTTCTGCACGGCGGGGCCCTCTTCAGCGGTGCTCTTCTGCATGGCGGGGCCCTGTTCAGCGGTGCTCTTCTGCACGGCGGGGCCCTCTTCAGCGGAGCTCTTCTGCACGGCGGGGCCCTGTTTAGCGGTGCTCTTCTGCACGGCGGGGCCCTGTTCAGCGGTGCTCTTCTGCACGGCGGGGCCCTGTTCAGCGGTGCTCTTCTGCACGGCGGGGCCCTGTTCAGCGGTGCTCTTCTGCACGGCGGGGCCCTGTTCAGCGGTGCTCTTCTGCACGGCGGGGCCCTGTTCAGCGGTGCTCGTCCAGTAAGTCAAGGGAGCCAGACCTGGCCTGGACTCCCTGCTCAGTCGCCCTCCGACCGTGCTGTTGCTGGACCCTTCGGTGACGGAGTCCTGGGCCCTTTGGTGTCCTCCCTAACACCCGGGATGGGGCTTGTGGGCCCCTCCTGCTCCGCGCTCCTGCTGGCTGACTTCTCCGCCCTGCTGCCCTTTCGCTCCTTAGATGGGGCTCTCGGGCCCTTGCCTCCCCTAGATGTTGTG
This sequence comes from Pleurodeles waltl, assembly GCF_031143425.1. NCBI lineage: Eukaryota > Metazoa > Chordata > Amphibia > Caudata > Salamandridae > Pleurodeles > Pleurodeles waltl. The sequence continues at coordinate 699,410,518 of NC_090448.1, forward strand.
GCTGGTGAAGTGGGCGAACTTTGCTCCTTGGGGGCAGCCGTGTCAGTCCTCTCACGGCGGCCCTTTAGTTTCTGGGTCCTCTTGCCTGGGGGGGGCTGGCTGTCCCCTTGCTGCTGATTGAAGTGTCACTGCTGGCAAAGGGTGGACTCCAGAACCCATGCACCACAGTGACACTCGAAGCTGGGCTGGTGGTGGCTGAGGTGCTCTTGGGACTCTTTGCAGATGGAGGGGGTGGGTCAGTGGAGGGAAAGAGGTCAAGATTAGCGAGGAAAACTTTTTTAGGACCAAGGTAAAGGGTAGGAGGAGTGGTGATGGGAGTGGAGGAAGAGGATGTGGTTGTAGGAGAGTCAGGTGTGCTGTCTTTGGGTGCAGGTGCTTGTGCTGGAGGCTGTCGTGAGGTGGATGGCTGTTGGGCGGGTGTCTGCCTGCGTTTGTGTATCTTGAAAGAGGGGGTGACAGACACAGTGGGAGAGGACACAGGGGACGTGTAAATGGTAGTGGGGGTGGTGACTGCACGTGTGCGGACTGGACTGGAGGGTGTGCTGGTGATGGAAGCACTGGCTGATGGTGGTGTGCATGCAGGTGTGAGTGTAGACGTCACAGGGAGGGAGGAGGGAGACGAGGAGGAGGGGGACACAGAGGTGGTAGTGACTGTTGGAATGTCTGCATCTGGGTGTTGCTTGCGTGAATGCTTGTGGGTTCTGTGGTGCTTGTGTCTGGATGAGCTGCCCTTGGGTGTTGAGGTGTGTGCAGGCTGGTCTGATGGTGTGGATGGGATAGGCGGAGGAACAGGAGACAGAGACAGGCTGGAGGCAGTCAGAAGAGGGAGGCTGGAAACAGGGACAATGGCTGCCGTCAGTGCTGAGGCCAGAGCATTGAACGATTGTTGATGGGCAGCCTGACCCGAATGATTGCCCTCCAGGTAGGCATTGCTCCGATGCACCTCCCTTTCTACCCCCTGGATGGCATTCAAAAGGGTAGTCTGCCCAACAATGATGGTCTGAAGGAGGTCAATGACCTCCTCACTGAGGGCAGCAGGGGTAACAGGGGCAGGGGCTGAGGTGCCTGGGGCGAAGGAGACGCCCGCCTTCCTGGGCGAGTGGGCACGGAGCGTAGGCTGAGGGGCTGCTGGGAGGGCGGGGCTGGTGCGCTGGGTGGCGGCTGTACCTGTAGAGGCGGGGGGCCCGGATGTTGCCGCCACCGCTAGGGAGCTCCCATCCGAGGACGTGTCGGTGTCGCTGGTGTCACCACCGGTCCCCGTTGTGGTGCTCCCCTCGCCCTCCGGATCACTGGTGCCCTCGGTGTCTGTTCCTGGGCCCACCGGGGCCTTGTGACTTGCAGCTCCCTCGTGCTCCGATGCCAATTCTCCTCCGCCTGATGATGCTAATGCACACATGCACAAGAAGATGAAGAAGAAGGGTGGGGGGAGAGAAACGAAGACCAGGTTGAGTGCATGCAATGTCAACACCGTTGGCGGAGAGGACAGACACAGGAGCCTCATGCACTAAGCCGCGCATTCGGGGTACACTACTCAGTACTTCTGACTAGGACAACAGGTCTAGAGACGACAAAGGCGCACATGTGTGATGCTGGACCATCGATAGCTGTACTTGTCACCCTACAGAGGTGGGGGCCGGGAGCACAGGGCCATGCCTAAAGGAGAGGACTACACTACAGAAAGCGCCCTGGCCTAATGTCACCCACAACCCTCCTCCCCCACCCAGACGCCCCCACTGCGCAGAGAGATAGCAGATTGTGCTGATACTCACCCCCTTGTGTCTGCTGTGATGTCCTCAAGCGCCCATCCAAATCAGGGTAGGCCACCGCCAGGATCCGGGACATCAGGGGGGTCAGGGTACGACTGGCACCCCTCCTAGGTTGGGAGGCCATCCCCAGCAGTGACTCGGCGGTCTTCCTGGTCCCGCGGCGGATGTCCTCCCACCTCTTGCGGCAGTGGGTGCCCCGTCTGACGTGGACCCCCATTGCCCGGACTTCCTTGGCGATGGCACGCCAAATGTCCACTTTCTGATGGGCGCTGACCTATTTGACATGTACAGGGTGGGAAGGAAAAAATCATCAATTTTCTGCATGTTAGATGCGATTGGCCCCCCCTCCCCAACCTTGCCATATGGCACATGCTCTCATCTGTCGTGCGTTGCACTCCTCATTCGCCCCCCACCCCACCAACTTACATCCACCCCACTCCACACAGGCATAGCCCATTCAATGTGCACCCAGTGTACTTACCTGTTGGTCTGGAGGACCGTAGAGTAACGCATACTGGGGGAGGACCCCATCCACAAGTTTCTCCAACTCCTCCGCAGTGAAGGCAGGGGCCCTTTCCCCAGTCGCAGCAGCCATTGTCACTTCCAGACCGAGGTCACAGCCGCACTTGCAGTATAGGTCCTCTCCTGTGGATGATCAGGTCTCGAGTGATTAAGCAGATAGAAAATGGCGGTCACGCCCGCGGCGGTGCGTACCGCGGCGGTGCGTACCGCGACCGCCGGCGCACCTCGTGATTGGCTCCTGAAACCCATAGGCTTCAATGTTAGCCAATGCGGCTTCGTATAGCGGTCTTCGACCGCCTACTGCCACGGTGTGCCACGCCAGCGCATTGACCTCACATCCCATTGTCCCACTTCACAGGTCAGGCAGCCGCCATTTCAAGGCCCCACATGGCATATTTTGTACTGCGTCACACAGGCCTAGGCCTTGCATTGCCACACATACACGCCTTTCAATACATAGATAACCGTGTGCTCGGCATGCTGTGGTGAACGTACCTGTGATTTGCTTGACTCTGTGCTCTATGTTGTCCTTCCTAGGCACCGTCCGCTGGGACTTGCGAGGAGAAGGATGAATCCTTGCGTGTACCGACCGCTGGTGGACCTGTCGACAATGGAAGAACGCCATATCATACTACGATACCGACTTGACCGAGCCACTATACATGAACTGTGTGCCCAGCTGGAGCCAGCCCTGATGTCCCCCATCCGCCAACCCACAGGAATTCCCCCTCTAGTGCAGGTTCTGTCAGTCCTCCATTTTTTGGCAAGTGGCTCATTCCAGACAACAGTGGCCATGTCATCTGGAATGTCTCAGCCTATGTTTTCAAAAATTTTGTCTAGAGTGTTGTCTGCCCTGACGAAACACATGCGGAGCTACATTGTATTCCCTGAGGAGGTTGAGTTGGCCACTGTGAAGGGTGATTTTTATGCCCTTGGACATATCCCCAACATAATTGGTGCCATTGATGGGACCCATGTGGCTTTAGTACCCCCAAAAGACGATGAGCAGGTGTACAGAAACAGGAAAAGTTACCATTCTATGAACGTCCAGGTGGTCTGTTTGGCTGACCAGTACATCTCCCATGTGAATGCCAAGTTCCCTGGGTCAGTGCATGACGCGTATGTGATGCGTAATAGCAGCATCCCTTATGTGATGGAACAGCTACAGAGACAACGTGTGTGGCTCATTGGTGACTCTGGTTACCCCAACCTGCCTTGGCTATTGACCCCAGTGAGGAATCCCCGGACCAGGGCAGAGGAACGGTACAATGAGGCCCATGGGCGAACTAGGAGGATCATTGAAAGAACCTTTGGCCTCCTGAAGGCCAGGTTTAGGTGCCTGCATATGACAGGGGGATCCCTGATGTACTCACCAAAGAAGGTGTGCCAGATCATCGTGGCCTGCTGTATGCTTCACAATCTGGCATTGCGACGTCAGGTGCCTTTCCTGCAGGAGGATGGTCCAGATGGTGGTTTTGAAGCAGCTGTGGAGCCTGCGGAGAGTGAAGAGGAGGAAGACGAAGAGGACGACCCAGACAACAGGGACAGAGTTATCCAACAGTATTTTCAGTAGCACACTGGTAAGAATCACCCACGCCATTTAACATTTACTGAAAGCCCCCTGCATCTTTACTTTGTGTATTTCCCCCCAGTTCTTTTAAACTGATGTTTGATTTTCCCTTCCCTTTTCAGTTCTGTATGACCCACTGCGTGACTTCTGCTTGGTTAGCCCATGGACTAATGCTTATTGACATCGGTATGTTGTCGTCACAAAAATAACAGAACATTATTGATCAGTAATGTGTTATACATTTGTAAATAATACAGGCCGACTCCAGAATGATTTCAGTGCAATGAGTGATTTATTATTAGTGCTAGATATTGGTACATGATATTAAAACAGTGATGGGTGAGGGTGGAGTAATGTCCATGGCAGAGCCCAGTTCTCAGTTTCACAGGTGCATTTTCCATATGCCTGTGGAAGGATGGAGCAGGGGCAGTTCAAGGTTGGACAGGGTGATACTGTGGGACAGTGGGATGACATCAGGGGGTATCTTATGCTGGCGGGGGTCTTGGCATCCTACTCTGTCTTCCTGTGAGATCTCAGGTTCCTCTTGCGGGGTGGTTGTTCTTCAGCAGGAGGTCGGGTTCTGGGGGCCGTCGTTCTGTGGGGGCCTCCTGACCACTAGCGCCGGCGGAGGTGGTAGGCTGTTCCTGGCTAGTTACAGGGGCCCTTTGTGGTGCCACATGGTCCCGCAATGTGGTTTCTATCCGGTTGAGGGCCTGGACTATGGTCCCCATAGCGGTAGCGATGTTCCGGAGTTCATTGCTGAACCCCATGTACCGTTCCTCCTGCTGTGCCTGGATCTCGGTGAACCTGGCCAGTACCGTCGCCATCGTCTCCTGGGAGTGATGGTATGCTCCCATGATGGTGGTGAGGGCCTCTTGGAGAGTCGGTTCCCTGGGCCTGTCCCCCCCCCCTCTGTCACACAGCAGCCCTCCCAGTTGCCCTGTTTCCCCGGGCCTCTGTCCCCTGGACGGTGTGCCCACTACCACTGCCCCCAGGTCCCTGTTGTTGTTGGGGTGTTGGGTCAGCCTGGGTGCCCTGTAGTGGCGGACACACCGCTGATTGACGCGTCCGCGAGACAGAGGCATGGGCCCGCTGGGTGGGAGCTGTGCTGGTGTTCCCAGAGGGGGTTGGGTCTGCTGTGGCCTGTGACTGTGTGTGGGGAACCGACTGTCCAGAGGTCCCCGATGGTCTGGGCTGGTCATCAGGTTCTAGGTCGACAGAGCTGCTGTCCTCACTGGGGGCCTGTTCTGGGGGTGGGATGGACAAATCTGGACCCTCCGTGGCGGTGTGTTGGCGTTCGGGCCCTGCAGGGGTAAAGGAGTATGGTTATTGTTTCTGTGTGTGCCATGGCGTGCATTTTGAGTGCCCTTGTCCCCCAGTGCTGGCATTCCCTTGTGGGAGGTGTTGTGAGGGTGGGGGGGGGGGTGTATGGGTATGTGCAATGGTCATGCTTTGGTGGTGGCTGTCTATGGTTTGTGTTGGCATTCAGGGGTTGGTGTTGTTTAGGGTGGGTTGTGCTGGTGAGACATTGGCAGGGAGGTTGTGTGCTGGGGGGTTGAGATTGGGGGTGAGGGGGGGGTTGGCATGCTGGTGGTTGGGGGGGGGTGAAGTAGTTGAGATTCGACTTACCAGAGTCCATTCCTCCGTGTACTCCAGCGAGGCCATCAGGATGCAGGATGTTTACTACCTCTTGCTCCCATGCAGTGAATTGGGGTGAAGTGGGTGGAGGTCCGCCGCCAGTCTTCTGCACAGCGATGTTGTGTCGCGACACCATCGAGCGCACCTTCCCCCGTAGGTCGTTCCATCGCTTTCTGATATCTTCCTGATTTCTGGAATGCTGTCCCACAGCGTTGACCCTGTCTACGATCCTTTGCCATAGCTCAGCCTTCCTTGCTATAGTGGTGTGCTGCACCTGTGTGCCGAAGAGCTGGGGCTCAACCCTTATAATTTCCTCCACCATGACCCTGAGTTCTTGGTCCGAGAACCTGGGGTGTCTTTGGGATGCCATGGGGTGGTGTGGATGAGGTGTGGGGTGGTGTTTGTGGTGATGTGCGTGGTGATATGTGGTGATGTGTGCGTAAATGTGGTGTGGGTGATGAAGGTGGGTTCCTGTGTGTGTTGGGGTTTTCGTTTGCTGTGCTCGCTCTCTATCGCTATCTCCTTCTCTCCGATTTCCAACTAGTGGAGGTTTGTGGGTGATGTGGGTGTGTGTTTTATAGTTGATTGGATGTGTGGGAGTGTTGTTTGTATGTGTGTCAGGTGTGTGTATTTCAAATTGACCAATGTGGCTGTGTTTTAGAGCTGTGTGTGTATTTTGAGCGCAGCGGTGTGTACCGCCAATGGAATACCGCGGTTGAAAGACCGCCGCGTGGATTCGTGGGTCAGAATGGCATGGGCGTGTTTGTGTTGGCGTGACGGTGGAGGTTTGGTCATCTCCAGTTTTCCGCGGCCCGCTGATGAGGCGGCCTTCCTTGGATGTTGGATTTTTGGCGGTTTCACAGTTGGTGGTCAGAATGACCGTGGCGGTTTACCGCGGCGGTAGAATGGCGGACTTCTGACCGGCGGTAAGGGCCTTTTACCGCCGAGGTCAGAATGACCCCCATAGTCAATCCGTGAGTATGAGCGGTGAGTATGTAAGAAGAAGGTGTAATCCTTCTCCAGGGGCTTCAGGGCCCGCCAGGAGTCAAACAGCCCCAAACGGTGAAAGGAGGATTTCACTGATTTGGCAAAGGCACTCGTTTGTGATCTCTGTGGGTGCGTTGTGTCTAGTGTTGAGTCCCACACCAGGTTGAAGTCTCCCATCAGGACAACTTCGCCCTCTGCAAAGCCCTCGAGCTCGCTCAAGAACTGAAACAGAAATTGGGTTTGACCACTGATAGGGGCATAGACAGTAGCTATCGTACAAATTATCCCGTCCAGGTTGCCCTTCAACATCAGAAATCGTCCCTCCTTATCTTTCTTGGACCCTGTTTCCTTGAAGTGGACTGATTTGCTAAATAGTAACGCCACCCCACAGTGTTTTGTGGGAGCTGAGGCTAGGGCAATTTGAGAATAGTGTTTGTGACAAAGACGGTGTCCCTCCCCCCTCTTCAAATGTGTTTCTTGTAGGGCCACTATATCATACCGATGATCCTCAAGATATTTTTTCAATTGAGACCGTTTATTGGGGGAGTTGAGGCCCTTCACATTCCATGAAAGTATTTACAGCATTATCTCTCTGTAACCTCAATGTTCTCACCCAGGCCCCCAGTAGTATCTCCAGTGTCCCTCATCGTGTTTCCCGCCCTCCCTCTCTGGGAATACTCAATCAGCTGTGACGCTTTCCCCTGACTCTTTGCACAGTGACACGATGGTAAACATTAAACAACATGAAAAAACATTTCCTAAAAGAAATACAAACATGCTCTTGGCAGCACACAACCGCCAAGTGTCTTACAGTCTTCATGTCATGGACAGGATCCAGTTCCGTCTCATCTCTCTCCCCAGGCCCAAACACGCCAACGGGCAGCGCAAAGGTGGGGGCCCCAGACCCCCGGTGACCAGCAAAGATAGAGTATGCTCAAGTAGCGAGCGACGCCGGGATCCGGAGCGAGCAGACCATCTCCACCCCCTCCCGTCGAGAGGGGGGAACCTCCCCATCTCTACAGTACTTCTGGAGCCCCCCACCGGGGACACCCCCCCTCCGAGTCAGAGAAATGACGAGACCTTCCTCTGTGCCAGATTGCCGCATGGCTTCATTTTCTAGGGGTCTTTCTACCTCTTCTCTGTTGTTTCCATTGGTCCGCCAATTGGGAGGGGCATCTCCTCCTTGCCCCCCTCCCGCCTAAAAGTCGGTAGCACCCCTCTCTCCTCTAGTCTCTAGACCCAATGCGGCAGCCACCGCCTCCACCGTAGAGAAATGGCACGCTTTATTATGGAGTTTAAACGTTACGCCAAAGGGAAAGGTCCATCGATATTTTATCTTCTTCTCTCTCAGCGCCTCCGTCACTGGTCAGAACTGTTGTCGTCGAGCTAGAGTTGCTGGCGCTATATCCTGGAAGAGTGAGCATTGCACACCCTGGAAGGAGACGAGGTCCTGTTGTCTCGCCCTTAGAAGTATTCGTTCCTTCACTTTAAATGAGTTTAATTTAGCCAGAACATTTCTCGGTCTCCTCCCGTCGCCCGAGACTTTGCTGCCCACACGGTGCACTCGTTCCACTTGTACCTCGGCTTGATCCTTTTCCAGAAGTGAGGAAAACAGCCACACCACAAAGGCCAGGCCTCTAGGTCAGGGCCCTCTGCTCCCTCCTCCAGGCCTCTCACCCGTATGTTATCTCGGCGTGCGCGATTTTCCAAGTCCTCACACTTCATTGTGGTGAGTTGTAATTGCGCTTTAACATTTGCGAGCTCAGTCTCCACCGGGGTCACTTTCTGTTGTAAGTTCTGCAAGTGTGTTTCCAAGTCCAAAGTACCGGCCCCTACTGAATCCACATCTGTTTGAAGGGCGGCTAGCTTCCCATTGACATCCGTCTGGAAGGCCTCTAGTTTCGCTCTGATATCTGTTGTGAGCTCTTCACGCAACTCGGTTTTAAATGCACGAAGACAGGACAGGAGGTCCTCCTTTGTAAGCGCCATCTCCTCACCCTGTGTCTGGTCAGCACTCTCCACTCTAGCCGGTGTGAAATAGCTGGAGACCCGATTGGCCTGATTTTTACGTTGTGGCATATGAAACTGTTAAGGGCCAAGCCCCGGTGCTAACATTGGAGGCTCACCCTCTTCTCAGCTTTACACTCCTTCACTGCAGGGGCCCCCTCTGGGTCCTCGTCTTTCCGTCGAGCCACACTTCTTGGGAGAGGGGGTAGGGATGTCTCCCTCTCCTCTGTCACGAAGCTATGTCCTCTCCCCTCAATGGGCTCTCTCCCCCGTTGTGGGTTCGCCCCCAGTGATAGTGACCTGCCAGTCGGGGCCCGCATTCGCCTCTGCAATCTCTACTTTCTCTGAGTCTCCTGTAAAGGAGGTTTTACCACTCTGTGCCTCTCAAAATGGCCTCCAACAGTACTCCTCTGACCCCAAAAGTGCCCAGCTTCGCCATCACAGCTCAGGAGAATATTTCTGGTGCTAGTTGCCTTCACCCATTGGGGGGAACCATCTTGTTGCTGCTTTATAACTTCTAGTGGGTGGTGGGCCCCCACATGTTCCAGCTGGGCATCGCAAACTGGGCCTCCCCCGACCGCGCCACTCAGCAGGCAGAAGGGAAGGCCTTCTCCGCTCTCACCTCGCCATTACCGTGGCTGGGTGTGGTCCTCTCAGCGCGGCCCACCTCCGCTCATCCGCGGCTCCGGCGTCAGGGGTGCCGCTCTCCCCCGTTCCTCGGTCCCGCACCGTCAGTCCTCCATCTCGGGGCAACGGCCCCTCTACGGCTCCAGCCAGCTCCCGCTCATCCAGCGTGGGGCCGCAAGGGCACGCTTCACCACGGGACCCACGCGCGAAGCCCCGCCGGGCATCGCACCCCTCTCCACCGGCAATCCCGCCGGGTTCTGCCTCTCCCGCGGGTTCACGGCCGGCTCCCAATTCGGGGGAGGCCCGTCAACACCTCCTCACCGCTTCACTGCATCGGGCCTAGGGGAAATCAGATGGAGCCGACAGAGCTCACGTCCGATCGGCATGTTGGTTGGCCCCACCTCAAAAAGAAGAACACTTTTCAAGACTGTAAAAACTTTTGCAAAGTTGAACAGAACTTTCAGAAAGTTTGAAAATTGTTTTTAGGTATATATTATATATGCTCTAAGTATTGGAGCAAGCTTTTCTTGTGAAAATCACGGGTAACAAAGTGGTAAAGCAATTGCAAGTACTTATCCCACCGCTGCACCACCAATGTAGGAGGCTGGCCAGGTTTGTAGTTGGTACCTTGGGTACTTACACCTTATCTCAGGTCCAGTTATCCCTTATTATTGAAGTAGCAGTGTTCTAGCAGCTTAGGCTGATAGAGGTAGCTATAGCAGAGCAGTTTAGGCTGAACTAGGAGACATGCAAAGCTCATGCAATACCACTTACAGTTACACAGTACTTATGTACAAGTAAAGATAATACTCAGTGTTACCAAAAATAAAGGTATTTATTTGGGTGACACAGTACCAAAAATATCTTAGAGATCCAACTCCTTCTGGAGGTAAGTATTATACACAATATATACACTAGACACCAAAATTAGACAAGTAATTAGTCATAGAACAGTGCAAACAATAGGAAATGCTATAGAATGCAATGTGAGAAAATAGGTCTAGGGGCAACATAAACCATATATTAAGAAAGTGGAATGCGAATCACAAATTCCCCCCTACACAAGTGTAGTGTGTGCAGAGTTGCTGGGAGAGTAAGAATACAGTGAAGGTAAGTAAATTACCAGAGCCCAGAAAAGCAGGAGTAAAGTACTGCAAGTTTCCTTAGGACACACTACACCTTGTGATTTGAATTTTGCGGTAACCAACCAAGTCTGCAAACAACAACTGCTGGATTCCTGGACCTGAAGACCTGCAAAAGAAGGGAACCAAATCCAGAAGTTGGAAGAAGTTCCAGGATGGGCAGGAGCCCCTGACAACCCAGAAGAGGGTAAAAAAGAAGAGTCCCTGGTTAGTCGAAGGCTGCAGGAATGCACCCTAGGAAGATGCCAGCGGGTTCCTGCATGATGCAAAGACTGTCTAATGACGTGAAAATGGATGCAGACGTGATTTCGTGCTGGAGGTTGCAACAAGCCTTGGTTATGACAAAAGTGTGTTTTGCGTCAAAATGGTGCTGGATGGACACAGGAGGGACCTGGGGGCCTCAACTCTGTGTGAGGAGAAAGAGGGGGCTCTCAGCACTTTAGAGAGCCCTCAGGATGCCAGACAGCACCCACGTCCAAGGATACGGGGACAAAGGAGGTGCAAAACACAGTTGGTGCAGCACAACAAAGGAAGGTCCCACGCCGACAGAGAACAACTCAGCGAGTTGAGCATCACAGGATGGAGTGCTGGGGACCTAGGCCAGGCTGTGCATGAACAAATTTTGCAAATAGTGCACAGAGGCCTCAGGAGGTGATGAAGACACAGTACACAGGGGTACCGTTACTCTCTGGGAAGGCAAGGTCTTGCCTCCTACAAATTGCGTCAGCAGGACCTCAGGACAGTCTATGTCGATGATGTCCACCTTCTGTGTCCTTAGGAGCCCGCTCGTTGCTGTGAGAGGAGTCCAAGGGTACCGGTCATCGTCTTGCAAGGTGCCTGCATGAGCAGGCGAATGACTCCGTCACCCCACGGGAGATTTCTTCGGTCCTTCTGGTGCAGAATGAAGACAGGGAGTCCCCAGAGAGTGCACACCATGGAAACTGTTGCAGTTACTGGTTGGAGCTGAAGTTGCAGAGGAAAAGTATCTCTTGTGGATACTCTGTTGCTGCTACAGTGGTTCTTGGAGAAGGCTGCGGTTGATCCAAGGTCAGAGGATGAAGTAGTAGTTGCAGAGGATTCCTGAAGGAAACATGCAAGCAGAATCTGAAGAGAACCCACAGGAGAGACCCTAAATAACCCTGAGAGGGGAATTGGCTACCTTATCAGGTAAGGACCTATCAGAAGGGGTCTCTGACATCACCTGCTGGCACTGGCCACTCAGAGCCCTCCAGAGTGCACCCACACCTTGCAAAGCAAGATGGCTGAAGTCTGAGACACACTGGAGGAGCTCCGGAGCACCACCCCTGGGGTGGTGATGGACAGGGGAGTGGTCACTCCCCTTTCCTTTGTCCAGTTGCACGTCAGAGCAGGGGACAAGGGGTCCCTGAACCAGTGTAGACTGGCTTATGCAAGGAGGGCACTATCTGTGCCTTCAAAGCATTTCCAGAGGCTGGGGGAGGCTACCCTTCCCAGCCTGTGACACTTATTTCCAAAGGGAGAGGGTGTAACACCCTGCTCTCAGAGGAAATGCTTTGTTCTGCCTTCCTGGGACTGAGCTGCTCAGACCCTAGGAGGGCAGAACCCTGTCTGTGATATGGCAGCAGCTGTAGCTGCAGTGCAAGCTTCAGAGAGCTGGTTTGGCAGTACTGGGGGTCCACAGTGGAGCCCCTAGGATGCATGGAATTGGCACCCCAATACCATATTTGAAATGGGGGGACAATTCCATGATCTCAGACATGTTACATGGCCATATTCGGAGTTACCGTTGTGAAGCTACAGATAGGTATTGACCTATATGTAGTGTACGCATGTAATGGCGTCCCCGCACTCACAAATTCCTGGGAAATGGCCCTGAACTATGTGGGGGCACCTTTGGTAGTGCAAGGGTGCCCTCACACTTAGTAACTTTGCACCTAACCTTCAGCAAGTGAAGGTTAGACATATAGGTGACTTATAAGTTACTTAAGTGCAGTGATAATGGCTTTGAAATAACGTGTACGTTATTTCACGCAGGATGCAATGGCAGGCCTGTGTAATGGTTTGTCTGAGCTCCCTATGGGTGGCAAAAGAAATGCTGCAGCCCATACGGATCTCCTGGAAACCCAATGCCCTGGGTACCTAGGTACCATATACTAGGGACTTATAAGTAGGGTCCAGTGTGCTAATTGAAATTGGTAAATGAAGTCACTAGCCTACAGTGACAAATTTAAAAGCAGAGAGAGCATTAGCACTGAGGTTCTGGTTAGCATAGCCTCAGTGACACAGTCAAGCACTACTGACAACACACACATTAGGCCACAAACTATGACCACTGGGGTCCTGGCTAGCAGCATCCCAGTGTGACAGGCAAAACACACTGACACACACTCACAAACCGGCTAAAAGTGGGGGTAACCATGCTAGAAAGAGGCTACTTTCTCACAGTGGATCCCGTGACATTGGTTTTACTCTGCAGCTGGTTGTGTGTATGGTGTGTGTGTGAATGGTGTGTTTTGTGCGTGTGTTTGTCACTCCCCTTTTCCTCCCTCTCTCCCTCCCTTGTGTGGTAGGCGGCTGTACTCACCGTTGTCATCTTCGTCGGTGTTGGTGTTCCTGGTGGACCATGGCGTAGAACAGCATCGGGAAGACTTGACGTTCCGGTTCCATGGCAGTTGAGGTCTTGTCTGTGACTCTGATGGTGAGTCTTTCATTGTCTGTGAAGTGTTTCCGCCAAGCTTTTGATGGCGCTGGTACCGCCCCGGAAATCGTGTCCGTTTGCTATGTCACATGGTGAACGGTACCTTGCCTTCCGCCTGGCTGTTGATGGCTACCGCCGTGGTCAGTGGTAATCCTCTGACTGTTGGTGTGGTACATTGGCTGTCTATGGGAGGTATCACCGCCTTGGTCATAATTTAGCGGTAATTACCGCCAGCCTGTTGGCAGTATTACCGCCAATTTAACAGTCACCGCCAATGTCATAAGGAACACCTTAGTATCACTCTTGATGTGCCCATACTCATAGCACTCATAGCAATTGGGCGACAGACGTTCCATGATTCTTATCAAAGAAACCTTTTTTCTGGTGTCCAAATTGGGATTGGGGCCCTTTCCCTTGAGAACCATTTTGGGGGGCTGGAGAGAACTCCTTCATTCTATCTCTCCCTCTTTTTTCTGGTGGGAACCCTGACCACCCTTCTGGGAGTCCAAATGCCTTCTTGGACACTCCGGTGCTGACCCAGAGGTCCACCTCCTCAGCAAGCTTCCTGGGTTAAGTCAGCTTGCTATTTCTGATGTGTTATGACAGATCTCTAAAATAAGCATTGAGCATGTGCTCCCTCAGAATCAGGTTCTACAGCCCAATTGATTAATCTATTTTGTTGCCCCTCACCCAGACCATCAGTGCCTGCTGGAATAGTGGACATCTAGTTGCACCAGCCTAGGTCAAAGTTGAAAATTATTACTGCAATGAAGCACGCTTTGGATACAGAATGTGGACTGGACTCGGTGTGAGGAAAGTCTTTTTTGCATGGTTAGCCCACTACTTTTTGCCGGCAAACTGATGTGGTTGCAAACTATAAGTGCCGTGGGCCCCTGCTAAACAGGTTCCCAAGGCCAGATCTCTTCCCCAAAACTGTACTATGTATTGGCACATCAACCACCCTTTTAAGTCCCTAGTAAGTGGTACCCCTGGTACCTAGGGCATGGGTACTGAGAAGAGGGCCCCTCAGAGCTGCAGCAGCAAAATAACAACAAAGAGTCCTATTCAGGATTGTGGGCCTAGACACGTCTTATAGCCTAAGGGTGGTCCAAAAGTAGGTACGTTGATCCCAACAAGGCTTGATCCATGATTGCAAGAATAGATGGTACCAATCTGGAAACCCTGGCTGTAAAACCAAACAGAATGCCTCTAGTCTACCTGCAGTAAACGCAGTTGCTAATTTCCACATTGGATCATAGTTGTGGCCTGACCATGTCAGTGAACCTACTGAGCCAACATTATTCACTGAGGGAGAGGTAGACGTATCCTGTGCTGCCTGGTCCACTAACATGCAAAAATACAGGCAGGTCCCATTGATTCACTAAGGTAAAAATCCTTGAGGGACACTTGGGATAGTCTCACCATGGTGCTATCACCTGGTCCACTCAGATTAGTACCTGGTAGGGAAAGCTTATCCTGTCACTATTGCTGACAATGTCACGAAGATCCACCTGATGTCTACGGTATCTTTTGACTGGGGGGAATAGTTGGACTTAAAGAAGTGACTGTGTCCTCATCCATCCCTGTAGACTGTCTGCTTAAAAATGATTTGGAGCAATCTCCCAGGGCTGAAGTAGAACTGATGACCCAGGCAGCAATGCTTGGGCTCCCAGAATGGAGTTGTGTCAAAACAAGGGCACAGAGAAAACTTCAGAGTGAAAAAGAAGTGTTGGATCCTGAAACAGTGGACCAACCCTGCAAGAGAAAAGGCAAAAAGACTGGGGGACTAGTCTCTAAACAGAACACAAGTCAGAACCCCTCTTCCTAGTAAGAGGGCTTGGTAACCCCAGAGGGAACTGAGCCTGAAGAGTTTGGGCCTTACCACCCAGAGCTCCTGAGTCCAGGTAGCCCGTTTAGGGAGAATCTGTGCCTGGGACAAAAAGCCCACCCCACTCTTGAAAACCTGAGGCAACAAGCTGAACAAGAAGAAAAGGATAGCGTTAGTGGTAGCCACAGAGTTTATTGGAGGTTGGACTCCTATTTACTGAGGCCAGAGACCTCAAGCCTGTTGAAACCAGGAGGGTGGTAGTGCCCCAGCAATACAGAGAGTTCCTTCTCCCTCTAGCCAATGACCCTAGAGCCCACGATCCAGACAATTCTGGCTTGAGAAGCTCCAACTACCCATATCCAAATCAGGGCATTCCTTGGCTTGCCTGGATACTATAGGAGGTGTGTGAAGCATTATGGCACCATAGTAGCCCCCCTCACAGAACTTACCTCCAAGAAAATGCCCAAAATGTTCCAAGAGACAGTGAGTTGTCAAAAGGCTTTTGACACTCTGAAGGATGCAATGTACCCTGCCCTAGACCTGGAAGCTCCAGCTTACTCCAGGCAGTTTATTGTCCAAACAGATGCACCGGAACGTGGGATAGGAGCAGTCCTAGCCTAGATAAATGGTGAGGGACACAACCAGCCTGTTGCTTTTATAAGCCGAATGCTACTTTCTAGGGAAAAAGATGGAGTGCCATAGTGAGGGAAGCCTTTGCTGTGGTCTGGGCCTTGAAGAAGTTGAGGCCATACTTGTTTGGCTCTCACTTCATAGTTCAGACGGACCACATGCTTCTCAGGTGGATCCAACCGAGAGGTGAAAATCCCAAACTGCTTAGGTGGTCCATATCTCTACAGGGAATGGACTTTAAAGTGGAACACATACCTGAGACCAGTGCTTAATTTGTGCTTGTTGTTTCCGGTGCTGAGCACCGGCACTTAATTCTGAGGGCCGGCACTTAGGTGGTCATTCTAACCCTGGCGGTAAAAACCGTCAGGGCGAATGACCGCGGTAGCACCGCCAACAGGCTGGCGGTGCACCGCTGGGCATTCTGACCTCGGCGGTTCAGCCGCGGGCAGAAACGGAAAGTCGGCGGTGTACCGCCGACTTTCCGCTGCCCTTGAGAATCCTCCATGGCGGCAGAGCGCGCTCCGCCGCCATGGGGATTCTGACACCCCCTACCGCCATCCTGTTCCTGGCGGGTCTCCCGCCAGGAACAGGATGGCGGTAGGGGGTGCTGCGGGGCCCCTGGGGGCCCCTGCAGTGCCCATGCCAATCGCATGGGCACTGCAGGGGCCCCCGTAAGAGGGCCCCAAAAAGAATTTCAGTGTCTGCCGAGCAGACACTGAAATTCGCGACGGGTGCTACTGCACCCGTCGCACTCCAGCAACTCCGCCGGCTCCATTCGGAGCCGGCTTCATCGTTGCTGGGTCTTTCCCGCTGTGCTGGCGGGCGGCCTTTTGGCGGTCGCCCGCCAGCACAGCGGGAAAGCCAGAATGGCCGCCGCGGTCTTGTGACCGCGGTGCGGTCATTTGGCGGTAACCGCATGGCGGACGGCGACCGCCGCCCGCCGCGGTTAGAATCACTGCCTTAGTTTTGTGTCTCAAGCATTTACTGTGAGCAAAAGACATGTGGGAAAGACAGAGGAAGAGAAAAAAGAAGAAGAGTCAGAAAGGGGAAAAGCAGGAAGTTGCAGGAATGAGCTGAAGGAGCAGGGAGTGTCTGTTAATGGATTGAAGAGGCCCGAGGTGACTTCAGGATTACTCTGCCTCAGTATTATGTGCTCGCACTTTTAATTGCAGCAGCCGTGTGTTTAGGTGGAGAGCTTTTAGCACGGCACCTTTTTATTTACAAATTAAGCACTGCCTGGGACTGCCCATGCGAGTGCAGATGGCCTTTCCAGGTTCTTCCACCTAGAGGATGAAGACTCCCCAGGGGAAGGGTCGTTTCATTACCTTTCATTTGGGGGTAGGGGTAGTGTGAGGAAGGGATTTTTTTCACGGTTATCCTCCCACATTTTGCCTGGAAACTGAAGAGGTTTCAAACTGTAAGTGCCCTGGGCCCCAACTAAGCAGGTTCCGAGGATCAGATCTCTTTCCCCAAAACTGTACTATGTATTTGCACTTCAGCCACCCTTGTAAGTTTCTAGTAAGTGCAACCCCTGGTACCTAGGGCATGGGTACTTCCAAGTCATAAATTCCTTTTATTTGGCATAAACCTTAAAAGTGTAAAAACAGTAGAGTGTACAAACTCATTTTAAAAAAGGTTTTGTATTACATAATACATTCACATACCAAATTCATGATTCAATCTAATTCTTGTTAACCCTCTCTACTTACATAATTCATTAAGTTATTCCACTCTTAAACCAATTTCATTTCCCGACTAAGTCTTCCGGATGCACCATGCCAACCAAGTTATCCCGCATATAATTCTAACAGGACTCAGGTCCTTACAATATCATAAAGTGCAATGTGCTAACCAAATTATCCCGCATTCAATTCTAATAAAACTCAAGTTCTTGCAATTTCATAAAGTGCAATTTCCAATATAAACTGCTCAACATTTTACTTCACGCCTCTCTATAGCGTGGCAAATCTTCTATAATACCTTCCACCAATATAATTTTAATAATAATCAATTATAGAGGTTAAAACTCTCCAATCCCCTTAACTTTCTACATTATGCTGGACCCTATAAGTCTGGTTAAAATCCTTCTTAAACCATTTAAAAATAGGCCCTCCGCACAGGTTACATAAAAAAATCTCATGTCTATATGTAGCCTCAGCACTTGATCCTGGTTAATAATATTATACTCCTTAAAAATTGGTTTTAGAAACTTCTTGCGCACTTCTAAAAAACAATAACAGACCAAAATTAGGTTTTGCATACTATACTTCTGTTGTAAGCCACATGTGCATAGGCCCAGGGTGGCCTTAAGAAATGCTTTTACTTTAGGATCCCTATAGCCTGGATTCAACCCAATTCGGAACTGTAACACTAAGGCTCTCATTACAACATTGGTGGTAAATCCCGCTTACCGTCGTGCAGAAGACCGCCAACACACTGCTGCGGCGGCGGAATTCCGCTACAGCTATTACAACCCACAGCACGGAATCTGCCAAAATCCAGACACCCACACAAGTCCGCCACACCAAAGATCAGTGATAAACTGGCGATAAAATAACCTCCACTGTCACGCCAACAGGAATACGCCCACACTATCATGACCCACGAATCCACGCGGCGGTCTTTCAACTGCGGTATTCCATTGGCGGTACACACCACCGCGCTCAAAATACACACACATTTACAAAACACAACCACATTGGACAAATCAAAATACACACACCTGATACACATACACACACCACTCCCACACACTCAATACAAAATAAAACACACACCCACATCACCCACAAACCCCTACGACAAAAAGTGAGAAAGAAGCCCAGAGAGAGACACCACCATCAACAATACTAGCATCCACAGGCACACAACACCATCACTCACACAACATCCACGTACCTCAGACAACACACACAAACACATCCCCTCACACATCACAACACACATCACCTCACACATCACCCACACCACACCATGGCACCGCAAAGACACCCCAGGTTCTCTGAGGAGGAGCTCAGGGTCATGGTGGAGGAAATCATCCGGGTAGAGCCACAGCAATTCGGATCACAGGTGCAGCACACCTCCATAGCTAGGAAGATGGAGCTATGGCGCAGAATCGTAGACAGGGTCAACGCAGTGGGACAGCATCCAAGAACTAGGGATGACATTAGGAAGAGGTGGAACGACCTACAGGGGAAGGTGAGTTCCGCGGTCTCAAGACACCAGATTGCAGTTCAGAGGACTGGCGGCAGACCCCCACCTCCTCCCCACAACTAACAACATGGGAGGAGCAGGTCTTGGCAATACTGCATCCTGAGGGCCTCGCAGGAGTAGCAGGAGGAATGGACTCTGGTAAGTCAAATCTTAACCATTACATCCCCCACCCTACCTGCATGCTATCACATACCCCACCCTCGTCCCCATAACTGCAACACCTCACAAATGTCCCACTATCACAACCCACATATCCCAACACCAAGCCCTGCATGCAACACCAAAGCATGGACACCCATCACCAAAGCATGTCCACTACAGTTACCCACACAGATCCTCAAACCAATTATGACACAAGGTCCTAGACAAGAATGCAAGCACTGGAGTACAGGGTCACCCACCCATTGCACACAATGGCACACACAGATGCAATAATCATGCCTTTACACCCCTGCAGGTCCCCTACCCAACGTCACCGGACAGGAGGTTCCAGACATGTCCACTCCCCCCACAGAAGAGGCCCACAGTGATGACAGCAGCTCTGTCCAACTGGATCAAGATGACCAGCCCAGCCCATCTGGGACCTCGGGACAGTCGGTTCCCCTGACACTGGCACAAGCCACCCCAGAGCCTCCCCACTCAGTAAACACCAGCACAGCACCCACCCAGCGGGCCCATCCCTCTGTTCCCCAGGACATGTCAAGCAGCAGTGTGTCCACCACTACAGGGAACCCAGGCAAACGCACCACCCCAAGAAAATCAGGGACCTGGGGGCAGTGGCTGTGGGCACACGGTTCAGGGGACAGAGGCTCAAGATAACAGGGGAACTGGGAGGACTGCAGTGCGACAGGGGGAGGACAGGCCCAGGGAACCCACTCTCCACGAGGCCCTCTCCAACATCATGGGAGCGTACCATCATTCCCAGGAGACGATGGCAACGGTACTGGCAAAGTTTCAGGAGACCCAGCAGCTGCAGGAGGAACACTATCTGGGGATCAGAGAGGAACTTACGTCCATCAACACCACCCTGGTCACCATTTTAGGGGTGCTGAAGGACCTTGTCAACACCAGGCGGGACACTGTGGCACAACAAGGGGCCTCTGACACTAGCCTGGAAGATGAACAGCCCTCCACCTCTGCCGGCGCTAGTGGACATGAGGCACCACCACAGGACCACGACACCAGCACCCCACCCCCTGCAGAAGGAGAACCACCCCACAAACGGTCCCTGAGATCCAGGACAAAGACAGAGAACAATGCCAAGACCCCCGCCAGGAAATGAGACCCCCCTGAATGTCATCCCTCTGTCGCACTTCGTCACCCTATCCATCCATCAACTGCCCTAGCTCCACTTCCTATGCCCCTTTGGACAATGCACCTGTGAAACTAATAGACTGGACTCTGCCATGGACAATCCTCCACCATCATCCCTGCCCATTTTGCAACCCTCTCCACTATTTTGCACTGAAATAAACACCCTTGAATCACAAAACAAGCTGGAGTCAGTCTGTGCTTTCACAAATGTGTATTTGCAACAACTATGGAATATAGCAATGTCGATTGTATTGTCAACATACCGATGTAACACAGCTCTAGTCCATGAGATAATATAGCAGAGGTCACACAGTGGGACCCACATCTGTGAAATGGAAAGGCAAAGTGACAAGTCAAGGTCCATACACTGGGTGAAAGTGACAGACATATGATAGGTCTAACAATTGTATGAGAGGTGTGAGGCAGTGACATCTTCTTACCTGTGTCTCACTGGAAGTATTGCTGGATAACGTTGTTTCTGTTGTCGATATCCTCTTCTTCTGCCTCCTCTTCTTCACTGTCCACAGGCTCCACAGCTGCCACAAGACCTCCTTCTGGACCATCCTCCTGCAGAAAAGGCACCTGTCGTCGCAATGCCAGGTTGTGCAGCATACAGCAGGCCACGATGATCTGGCACACCTTCTTTGGTGAGTAGTAGAGAAAACCACCTGTCACATGGAGGCACCGGAACCTGACCTTCAGGAGGCTGAAGGTCCTTTCAATCACTCTCCTAGTTCGCCCATGTGCCTCATTGTAGCGTTCCTCTGCCCTTGTCCTGGGATTTCTCACTGGGGTCAGTAGCCATGACAGGTTGGGGTAACCAGAGTCATCTGCAAATGTCGAGGGACAACCGTTAGACACACACTAACCCTTAGGGAAAACACCAGACAACTATTCACAGGTTATGGGGTCCTTGTCCTCACCTATTAGCCACACACAGTGCCTCTGGAGTTGCCTCATCACATAAGGGATGCTGTTATTCCTCAGAATGTAAGCGTCATGCACTGAGCCAGGAAACTTGGCATTCACATGGGAGATGTACTGGTCAGCCAAACACGCCATCTGCACATTCATTGAATGGTAGCTCTTCCTGTTCCTGTACACTACTGCAGGGGGGGTTCCAAGGCCACATGTGTCCCATCAATGGCACCTATGATGTTGGGGATATGTCCCAGGGCATAGAAGTCACCTTTCACTGTTGGCAAATCCTCCACCTGAGGGAAGACGATGTAGCTGCGCATGTGTTTCAGCGGGGAAGACAACACTCTGGACAACACGTTTGAGAACATAGGCTGGGACATCCCTGATGCAATGGCCACTGTTGTTTGAAAAGACCCACTTGCCAGGAAATGGAGTACTGACAGGACCTGCACTAGAGGGGGGATTCCTGTGGGATGGCGGATTGCTGACATCAGGTCTGGCTCCAACTGGGTACACAGTTCATGGATTGTTGCACGATCAAGTCTGTAGGAGACTATTACGTGTCTCTCTTCCATTGTTGACAGGTCCACCAGCGGTCTGTACACCGGAGGATGCCGCCATCTCACCACCTGCCCCAGCAGACGTGCCCTATGGAGGAGAACAGCGAGCAGAGAGTCAGCCAACACTGAGGTATAACTAAATGTCATTAGCAAACATTTGTAAATCCGCAATGTGCCTGTTACTGTGTGTATGCAAGGCCTAGATAGGTGTGGCACAGTTATTATTAATGCCATGTGGCCCCCTGAAATGGCGGCTGCCTGACCTGTAAGGTGGGACAAGGGGATATGAGGTAACTGTGCTGCCGTTGTACACCGTCGCAGTAGGCGGTCGAAGACCGCAGCGCAATCCTGCATTGGTTAACATTGGACCCTATGGGTCCCAGGAGCTAATGACGATGTACGCCGGCGGTGACGGTACGCACCGCCGCGGACGTGACTGCCATTTTCTGTCTGTGCACTCACTTGATACCTGACCTTCGATAGGAGAGGACCTATACTGCAAGTGCTGCTGTGACCTCAGACTGGAAGCGAGGATGGCTCATGTGTCTTGGGAAAGGGCCCCTGCCTTCACTTCAGAGGAGTTGCAGAAGTTAGTGGATGGGGTCCTACCCCAGTACACGCTACTCTACGGTCCTCCAGACAAACAGGTGAGTACACTGTGAGCATGCTGTTTGGGCAATGCCTGTTTGGAGTGGTGTGGATGGAAGATGCATGGGGGGGACTGAGGCCTGCATGTGCGGACGGTGAGTGTATGTGCGTCAGGGTAAGGGTGGGAACGTGTGCCAATGACTGTGACAGTCTGGACGGTTAAAGGTTTTCCTTTTCCCCTGTACTATTCCTCTAGGTCAGCGCCCACCAGAAGAAGGATATTTGGCGTGCCATCGCCAAGGACATCCGGAACCTGGGGGTCCATCACAGACGGAGCACCCACTGCCGGAAAAGATGGGAGGACATTCGCCGCTGGAGCAAGAAGACGGCGGAGGCCCAGATGGGGATGGCCTCCCAACGTGGGAGGGGTGCCCGTCGCACTATGACCCCCCTGATGTTCCAGATCCTGGCAGTGGCGTATCCGGATTTGGATGGGCGCTTGAGGGCATCACAGCAGCCACAAGGGGGTGAGTACCATCACATCCATCTGACTCTGCGCGCATTACGAGGTGTCTGGGTGGGGGAGGTGGGCAGTGGGTTCCCCTAGGCCAGGGCCAGCTTTGTAGGCAAGGACCCTTTGTGAGGCAGGCTATGTGGCACCCCAACCCCACCAGTGGTAAGAGCCAGCTACACCTAGTCAGGCTCCTGTGACATCCATGTGTGCAGCAATCGGGCATAGGCCTTGTACCCCATGGGCATGTGATTAATCTAGGAACTCTAAGTGCATGGCGTAGTGCAGAGTGCTGCTGTGTCTGTAGTGTCGCCAAAGGTAGTGGTATTGCATGCACTGAATATGTCTTTCCCCCACCCTTTTTGTGGTCTCCCTGTTCTTGTGTGCAATAGCATCATCAGGCGGAGGAGCATTGGCACCGGAGCAGGAGGGAGCTGCATCCCACTTGGCCCTGGAGGCCGACACAACGGAGTCTGAAGCCACCAGTGGGACGGAGGGCGAGGGGAGCTCCACGGCAGGGACAGGAGGTGACATCAGCGACAGCGACTCCACCTCTGATGGGAGCTCCCTTGCGGTGGTGAGCCTCTCTGTGCCCCGGCATTGACAGGTACAGCCGCCATCCCCCCTACCAGCACCGCCCTCCCAGCAGCCCCTCAGCGTGTGTCCCGTGGCCGCTCATCCAGGAGGGTGGCCATCTCCTTCGCCCCAGGCACCTCAGGCCCTGCCCCAGTCAGCCCTGCTGCCCTCAGTGAGGAGGCTATTGACCTCCTGAGATCCCTCACTGTTGGGCAATCTACCATTGTGAATGCCATCCAGGGTGTCGAGAGGCATTTGCAACAAACAAATGCAAACCTGGAGGGCATTCATTCTGACCAGGCAGCCAAACAGAGAGCATTTCAGGCTCTGGCCTCAGCACTGATGGCAGCCATTGTCCCCGCGTCCAGCTTCCCCCCTCGAACTTCCTCCACCCAGACCCAATCCCCTGTACCTCAGCCTATCCCAAGCACACCATCAGACCAGCATGCACACACCTCATCACACAAGGGTGGCTCAGGCAAACATAAGCACCACACATCCCACAGGCACTCACATAAGCTTAATTCCCATGCAGACATACCAACATCCACTGCCTCCACTGTGTCCCCCTCCTCCACTTCGTCCTCCTCCCTCCCTGTCTCATCTCCACTCACACCTGCATGCACAACATCTTCAGCCACTACCTCCATCACCAGCTCACCCATCACCACACACCGCTCACGTGCACTCACCACCCCCACTACCATTCACACATCCCCTGTGTCCTCTACCAGTGTGTCTGTGAGCCCTCCTCCCAAAGTACACAAACGCAGGCACACACCCACCCAACAGCCATCCACCTCACAACAGCCTCCAGCCCATGCACCTTCACCCAAATTCAGCAATCGTACACCTCCTACAACCACTACCTCTTCCTCCACTCCCAAACCCAGTCCATCTACCCGTCCCAATGTGTGTAAAAAATCTTTCCTGGCTAACATTGACCTCTTCCCTACACCTCCCCCCCTGTCCGTCCCCTAGGGCCAGGCTTTCCAGATTCCAACCCAGCACCTCAGCCACCACATCACCGGGCACAGTGGTCCCAGCAACAGCGGGCTTTTGGAGTGCGCCAGGCATCAGGGCAGCCAGTGTGCAATGGAGCGAGGGCAAGGACATTCTGCCACCTGCAAAAGTAAAACATTTGCCCACATCCCGGAGGGAGAAGGCCAAAACACCTGCCTCCAAGGGCTCAGGGAAACCAAAAGGAGATAGTGGCAAGACAGCTGCGCCACCATCCAAGGTGGGGAAGGGCCAGAAAATCAAGGGCAGGTTAGGAGAGGGCATGGTGGCACCGACTATGGGACCAGTGTCAGACCTTCTGTCCACGTCGATGCCAACCGATACGACGGAGAAGACCGCCACCTGCACCGCCACCTGCACTGCCACATGCACTGCCACCAGCACTGCAGTCCCTGAGCCCGCCACCAGCATCGCAGCCACTGATCCCGCCACCACAGAGCCCGCCGCCAGCACTGATGTCAGAGTCCGCCACCAGCACCGCCACCACAGAGCCCGCCGCCAGCACCGATGTCACAGACGCCGCCGCAAGCACCGCTGCCACAGAGTCCGCCACCATAGAGCCCGCCGCAAGCACCGCTGCCACAGAGTCTGCCACCAGCACCGATGCCACAGAGGCCGCCGCAAGCACCCCGCTACTGACACCGCCGCAAGCACCGCCAGCGGCCCCCCAACGTCCTGAGCCAGTGGCACCACCGCAGACATGGCTGCCATCCCCAGAGGTCAGTCGACCGAGCCTGGTGGTCAGTTCCAGGAGCCTGGGCAGCTTCCATGATGCAACACATTCAGTGGAGAAAGGCATCCACTACCTCAGTCCTCAGCAGGATGAAGCACTCTGGGCACAAAGCCCCCTTCAGAACCAGTGGAGTATCACATCCACTACCTCAGTCCTTGGCAGGATGAAGTACTCTGGGCACAAAGCCCCCTCCAGAACCAGTGGAGTATCACATCCACTACCTCAGTCCTTGGCAGGATGAAGCACTCTGGGCACAAAATGGAGACTGTTATCCACTTGAGAGACTGTGGCTTTGCATTCCCCAGGATAAAGCAGTGGGCAACCCACCCACTGGAGAGACTTGAGAGACTGTGGCTTTGCACTCCCCAGGAGAAAGCAGTGGGCAACCCACCCACTGGAGACACTTGAGAGACTGTGGCTTTGCACTCCCCAGGATAAAGCAGTGGGCAAACCACCCACTGGAGAGACTTGAAGGACTGCGGCTTTGCACTCTCCAGGATACAGCAGTGGGCATGGAGCCCCCTCGTGGAGCAGTGGCGTCGTGCACTCATCCGGCTGAGGTGCCCCCCCTTCCCTTCCCCCTGAGGTGCCTGTTTCATTTCGATCTGATGCCCCTGCAGTGTTCTCTCCATTTGATGTCTGGTATCGAGTGTGGGCCTCGCCCATGCATTTTGGGCCCAGTGGTCCACAGGCAATTATTGGTGCACTATCCAGACTTGTGTAGTTGGTGTACATAATTGTATATACTGCATATCGAGTTTTGACCACTGTTTTTTTCATGATTACAATTGTTCAACTCATTTCCTTTTGTCCTAGCGTTCTTGAAAGGGGGTGGGGGGGTGTAAATGTAATGTTGCAGCATGTATTTGTGTGTATGGTGTTGTGGGTGAGGGTGGGGGTGTTGCATGTTGCATGTGTGTGTTACTCTCTTTTCCCTCCCCCCTCCCCTGTGTTGTAGGTGCAGTACTCACTGTGGTTGTCGCCGCTGTCTTTGTTGCTCCTGATAGAGGAGCAGGAATACCATCGCAGGGAGTATTTGAAGTTCTGGCTCCATGGCGTCCTGGTTCCTCGTGGGGTGTGGAGAGGTGAGTGTTTTTCCTTCCAAGTCCTGTTTCCGCCGTGTTTTTGTTCGCTTTGGTTCCGCCCCGGAAAAGGTGGCGGATTGGCCTCTCATAATAGTGTGGGAGGTACATTGTCTTCCGCCTGTCTGTTGACGGTGACCGCCGCGCTGTTTGTTTGTACCGCCGTAGCGGTCGGAGTGTTAAAGTGGCTGTCTATGTTGGTGGTTTCCGCCACGGTCGTGATTCCATTTTTTTTCCGCCGGCTTGTTTGCAGTATTACCGCCACTTTAACACCAACCGCCAGGGTTGTAATGAGGGCCTAAGTCCCTTAATCTTGGGTTGGGTAGTGCCTCTATATAGGGAAAGTTTTCCGGATTCCTCCATCCCCCTACCATAGCCTGAGTTGAAATTTTGCTCTCTAAATACTTCAGATCTACTTCTCTTGCCCTTTCCTTCGCCATTATTTGTAGATTTTGTTTAGAGATTTGTGCACCACACCACTTGCTGCCGGGTAAGCCTAAGAGGACGCAGATCTTTTCTAACCGTCCTCTCACTTGTAACGCCCAATGTAACTCACTTATTGTTATTTCTTTTTTGCACAATCTTACAAATCCCTTCATCTCTTATACTCAGCCAGAACTACAGTGCAGCTTGTAGACCCTGGTAAGTCCATGCTGTCAGCTGACATTCTGCTCTTATAGCTTGTAGCATACTTGATGGGGGCAATGAGAGCATACGCTTTACGCAAAAGATTTCTTCTGTCTCCCAATTTAGTTTCCCAGCAAATGTTAAAACTTCCACCCCATATTGAAACTGGGGACGTACCATGGCATTAAAAGCAGAAATAACCAGCTGGAGGGAAGGACCCCCATATTTAATACTGAATTGTTTCAATCCCCAAACTGATGATAAAGCTTTATTTTTTTCCATCTCAATTGTGCGTCAAACCACGTACCTAAATATTTATATTTTTTTACCTTCTCTATTTTTCTCCTCCTAGGCGGTAGGTGAATACACTTTTCTCTCTCCCTCTAGACATTAATTTCATTTTAACCATATTTACTACAATTTTTTCCTTTGACAATAGGAGTAGAACACCTCCAGTTTCCTTTGTAGCCCTAACTCTGTCATATCCATTATCACTAGATCATCAGCATATAATAAGCAGGAAACATGCACGCCATCTATTTTTGGGCATGGTCCTTTAACCTCCCACAACAGCCCTGGCAGGTCTGACAGAAATAATGTGAATAATATTGGGGCCAACACACAGCCTTTGCGAAGACCATTCCTTATAGGGATCCTTTTTGAAAGTGAACCATTCGCGTCTAAAATTACTTGGGCCCAATTTTGTGAATGCAGACCCTAAAGGAGAAAGAATACATCTAAATCAACCCCTAACTGTTTTACCATATCCCATAATAATTTCCTATCTACCAAATCAAAAGCGGCACGAAAATCAACGAAACAAAAAAACAGACTTCCTCGCATTTCAATTGATTCTTTTTGCTAGTGCCCACAAACTGAAGCAGAAGTCAATTGCTGCATGCCCTTCTTTAAATCCACCTTTTTCTACTTGAATCAAAGCATTATCCTGTCCATTCTTTAATTAACCCCAGCAATATCTTCGTAAATACCTTTTAACCTACATCTAATAGGCTTATCAGCCGGTAATTTTGTGGTTATGTTGGATCCTCCTTTTTATGAATCGGTCTTATGGCACCCTTCCAATTCTCTGGAAAATGGCCATAATCAAAAATTTAACAAAACATGGTGTGAAATATTTTTGTCCACCAATCTGTTCTTTTTTATTATTATTGCTGGGAGATTGTCTGGACCTGTCGCTTTAGTTAGTTTCAAGGCTGCAATAGTTTATTTTATTTTTTGTGGAACAAAAGCTAATCTTGTGTTCTCACCAAGCCTCCTAGTAACCCTATCACCTTCCTCATCATCAATACCTTTGTATATAGTAGATAAATAGTTATGCCAGTCCTCTTCTCCTACCAAACACTGCATCGTTCCTGACTTTTCCCCCTCCCTTACCAGCTGCCAAAAGCCCCTTATATTCTGTGTTCTTATCACCTCAATCATTGTATCCTAATTTTTATTAACATATTCCTGTTTCCTCTGTCTTATAATTGTTTTATAACTTTGTTTTGCCTGATGGAGTTTTTCTTCTGTATCGACGGAGGGTCTTATCTTACATTCCCTTTCTAATCTTCGTAGCTTTTGCTTTTTACGCCTACATTCCCAAGTAAAACATATTTTGCTAGTATTCATCTGATATGGTTCTCCCTTCATCTTTCCCTCTTGCGGTATTTTTAATTTGGTTTTTAAGCAGTCAACCATTAACGCAATACCACTATTATAGCCTTTAAACTGATCTTTTGGATCTTCTTCCATATTAAGGTTTGGATAGTTTACTATCAATTCATTAAGTGCTACTTTCTGTAAGCCGAGTCGTAATCCTACGAGGGTACTCAACAAGCACTATCAATGCCTTTTCTCTTTCTTTTTGGGTTTTATCAGCTGATCGTATTATTAAGTGGAATGGCCAGTGATCACTGCTCTCTATATGCTCGACTTGGAGTCCAGCACTTCTTTAAAAAAACAGGTGTTTACAAAAGCATAATCAATAGGGCACACCTGATTGCCAATGCGAAAAGTCTGTTTTGCCGGCCGATCCATCTTCATACGTCCATTTAGGCAAAACATACCTAAGGGTCCTAAGGTTCTTACTAAGGACAAATCCCGAGCAGAACATTCTACATTTGGAAAGATGCTGTTAGGGATTTGTGCATCTACCAATAGCTCCTTGTACAATTTATCACTGCTATTAGGATCAAGTTTATGATTAAAATCTCCCAGCATTAGAGTCAAGTAACCTGCTTTACCAATGCACAGTAGGTCCAAATCTTCCTCAAACAGACCCCGCTGGATATCATAGTCATACATGTTCCCCGGTTGTACATAGACATTGATTATCATAAGCTGTTTAGCACTTTCAATTATATTATAGAGATCTACCTGGCCCGCCAATAACCAGCGACATTTGTTTTTTATTTCTGTTAACTTATTCGCTATTCTAGTTGACGCTAGGGTTATCAGGCCCCCTGATGGGCGTCTGTAGGAAAGTACCATCTTCCCTGGCATGTTACCCCCATTTTTACTGTATGTATGTTTGTTTTTGCCTAAGTGTCACTGGGATCCTGCTAGTCAGGACCCCAGTGCTCATAAAGTATGCCCTGTATGTGTTCCCTGTGTGGTGCTTAACTGTATCACTGAGGCTCTGCTAACCAGAACCTCAGTGTTTATGCTCTCTCTGCTTTTAAGATTGTCACTGCAGGTTAGTGACTAATTTGACCAATTCTCATTGGCACACTGGAACACCCTTATAATTCCCTTGTATATGGTACTTAGGTACCCAGGGTATTGGGGTTCCAGGAGATCCCTATGGGCTGCAGCATTTCTTTTGCCACCCATAGGGAGCTCAGACAATTCTTACACAGGCCTGCCACTGCAGCCTGAGTGAAATAACGTCCACGTTATTTCACAGCCATTTACCACTGCACTTAAGTAACTTATAAGTCACCTATATGTCTAACCCTCACTTGTTGAAGGTTAGGTGCAAAGTTACTTAGGGCCATATTTATACTTTTCGACGCACAACTGCGCCACGCAGTTGTGCGTCCAAAAAGTTAACGCCGGCTAACGCCATTCTGAAGCGCCATGCGGGTGCCATATTTATTCAATGACTTTAGCCGGCGTTAGCCGGCGGAGGTGCCTGGTGTGCGTGAAAAAAAATGACTTACACCAGGCAGCGCCGGCGTAGGGGAAAATGGAGCTTGGGTGCCAAAAAATGGGGCAAGTCAGGCTGAGGCAAAATATTCGCCTCAACCCGATTTGCGCCATTTTTTTTTACTCCCAACCCCCATTGAAATGACTCCTGTCTTAGCAAAGACAGGAGTCATGCCCCCTTGCCCAATGGCCATGCCCAGGGGACTTATGTCCCCTGGGCATGGTCATTGGGCATAGTGGCATGTAGGGGGGCACAAATCAGGCCCCCCTATGCCACAAAAAAATAAATACTTACCAGCACTTACCTTAATGTCCCAGGGGTGGGTCCCTCCATCCTTGGGCGTCCTCCTGGGGTGGGCAAGGGTGGCAGGGGGTGTCCCTGGGGGCATGGGAGGGCACCTCTGGGCTACTTCCGAGCCCACAGGTCCCTTAACGCCTGCCCTGATCAGGTGCTAAAAAATGACGCAAAAGCGGCTGGACGTCATTTTTTTTGACCCGCCCACTCCCGGGCGTCAGTTTTGCCCGGGAGTATAAATACGGCGCACATGCCTCGGAGTCATTTTTTAGACGGGAACGCCTACCTTGCACATCATTAACGCAAGGAAGGTGTCCACGTAAAAAATGACGCAAACTCCATGAACTTTGGCGCTAGATGCGTCTAACGCCAAAGTATAAATATGGAGTTCGTTTTGCGTCGAATTTGCGTAAAAATAAATGACGCAAATCCAGCGCAAACAGAGTATAAATATGCCCCTTAGTGTGTGGGCACCCTGGCACTAGCCAAGGTGCCCCCACATTGTTCAGGGCAAATTCCCCGGACTTTGTGAGTGTGGGGACACCATTACATGCGTGCACTACATATAGGTCAATACCTATATGTAGAGTCACAATGGTAACTCCGAACATGGCCATGTAACATGTCTAGGATCATGGAATTGTCACCCCAATACCATTCTGGTATTGGGGGGACAATTCCATGCATCCCTGGGTCTCCAGCATAGAGCCCGGGTACTGCCAAACTAACTTTCCGGGCTCTCCACTGCAGCTACCGCTGCTGCCAACCCCTCAGACAGGTTTCTGCCCCCTGGGGCCTGGGCAGCCTGGTCCCAGAAAGGCAGAACAAAGGATTTCCTCTGAGAGAGGGTCTTACACCCTCTCCCTTTGGAAATAGGTGTGAAGGGCCTGGGAGGAGTAGCCTCTCCTGTCCTCTGGAAATGCTTTGAAGGGCACAGATGGTGCCCTCCTTGCATAAGCCAGCCTACACCGGTTCAGGGATCCCCCCAGCCCTGCTCTGGTGTGAAACTGGACAAAGGAAAGGGGAGTGACCACTCCCCTGACCAGCACCTCCCAGGGGAGGTGCCCAGAGCTCCTCCAGTGTGTCCCAGACCTCTGCCATCTAGGATGCAGAGGTGTGAGGGCACAATGGACAGCTCTGAGTGGCCAGTGCCAGCAGGTGACATCAGAGACCCCTCCTGATAGGTGCTTACCTTTCTCTGTAGCCAATCCTCCTCTGAGGGTGTCTCCTGTGGGCATCTCACCAGATAACGAATGCAAGAGCTCACCAGAGTTCCTCTACACTTCCCTCTTTGACTTCTGCCAAGGATCGGCCACTGACTGCTCCAGGGCGCCTGCATAACCGCAACAAAGTAGCAAGAAGACTACCAGCAACATTGTAGCGCCTCATCCTGCTGGCTTTCTCGACGGTTTCATGGTGGTTCATGCTCTGAGGGCTGTCTGCCTTCACCCTGCACTGGAAGCCAAGAAGAAATCTCCTGTGGGTCGACGGAATCTTCCCCCTGCCAACGCAGGCACCAAATGTCTCGATCACCGGTCCTCTGGGTCCCCTCTCATCCTGACGAGCGTGGTCCCTGGAACACAGGAGCTGGGTCCAAGTGTCTTTGCCAGTCTAGTGGCCCTTCTGTCCAAATTTGGTGGAGGTAAGTCCTTGCCTCCCCACGCCAGACAGTAATCCTGTGTACTGCGTGAACTGCAGCTGCTTGGGCTGCTGTGCACTTTTGCAAGACTTCCTTCGTGCACAGCCTAGCCCAGGTCCCCAGTACTCCGTCCTGCATTGCCCAACTTGCTGAGTTGGACTCCAACGTCATGGGACCCTCTTTTGTGGCTCTGAGTCGGCTGTTGTCCTCAGATCTTCTAAGTGCCTGTTCAGGTACTTTTGCAGGTGCTGCCTGATTTTGCGTGGGCTTCCTGTATTTCTGAGTGTCCCCTCTGTCTTCTCCTCCAAGGGGCGACCTCCTGGTCCTTCCTGGGCCCTGGCAGCACCCAAACTCCTCAACTGCAATTCTTGCAGCTAGCAAGGCTTGTTTGCAGTCTTTCTGCGTGGAAACAACTCTGCTTCCTCCAGAACGCTGTGGGACATCTTCTGACCAAAGGAGAAGTTCCTGGCACCTTCTGTTGTTGCAGAATATTTGGCTTCTTCCACCCGGAGGCAGCCCTTTTGCACCTTCATCCGGGGTTTAGTGGGCTCCTGCCCCCCCGGACACTTGCGTGACTCTTGGACTTGGTCCCCTTCCTTTACAGGTCTTCAGATCCTGAAATCCGTCTTCAGTGTTTTGCAGTCAGTTGTTGTCCTTGCAGAATCCCCTATCTCGACTTTACTGTCTTTCTGGTGTAGTAGGGTAACTTTACTCCTACTTTTCAGGGTCTTGGAGTGGGGTATCTTGGACACCCTTAGTGTTTTCTTACACTTCCAGTGACCCTCTACACATTACACTAGGCCTGGGGTCCATTCGTGGTTTACATTCCACTTTTGGAGTATATGGTTTGTGTTGCCCCTAGGCCTATTTCTTCCTATTGCATTCTATTGTGTTCTGCAGTGTTTGCACTACTTTTCTAACTGTTACTTACCTGATTTTGGTCTGTGTGTATATATTTTTTGTATATTACTTACCTCCTATGGGAGTATATCCTCTGAGATACTTTTGGCATATTGTCACTAAAATAAAGTACCTTTATTTTTAGTAACTCTGAGTGTTGTGTTTTCTTATGATATAGTGCTAAGTGATATAAGTGGTATAGTAGGAGCTTTGCATGTCTCCTAGTTCCGCCTAAGCTGCTAGAACACCTCTATTCTACTAATAAGGGATAACTGGACCTGGCACAAGGTGTAAGTACCACAAGGTACCCACTATAAGCAGGCCAGCCTCCTACAGCGTTCTACCCCTTGCAGTGTTGCTCCCCTAAAAAGCCTCATAAAACCATCTACAAGTTCAGGTTCGTCGCACAGCCAAGTTTCCTGGAAGCACATTATATCATACTTTTCAAACTCTCCTTTAAAAAAATCTTGTTTTAAGTGTTTATTATAACCTCCCAAATTCCAGGATAAAATCAAATGGCTGTGCGCGGGGCTTAATTCCTAGTCCACATCATTCAATTCTCCCCTACTATACTTATCACGGGGGTTTACAAGGGGCTCAAAACAATTCCTCCACTGTGGGTCGTTATACTCTGTAACTACAGTTACACTTAAACTACCATCGTTTCCATCCACGCACCTTCTGCAAATTTTATTATTTAACAAATTACACTGCACTTGATTTGGGAACAGACCTGCATGACACATGAGGGCTCTCCTATCTTGTGTCTAACCCTCTAACTCACTTTGCTGCACTAATCATACACCCTCATTCATTAGCTCCGCCTCTGATTGCAGTACCAATCGTCCAATGCAATCAGAGTAGAAGAGTGCTTTAGTCACCTCTTCCCCCTCTGGGCTTAATATAAATCCTATTTGCTTTATATCCTCTGACTCACTCTCACATAGGCTTGGGGACAAGGCCATAACTTCTAAAAGGCGGGTACGATTCAAGGGTTTTAACTTCCTTCGCCTTTTCCTCCTGATCTCTCTTCCCCAAGGCTCCAAATATATCCACCTACATTTCCTTCCACTAGGACTTTCCTGCTCCCTCTTATTCTCAGGGCCTTTAGGTGAAAACGAGACCCCGCTTTTCACAGGGCAAATGGGTTTCTAAGTCTCTGCACCCCCTCCTTCTTACTGATCTCTTAACATTGTTCTCTCCCTCTAAACCACTACTTTCCACTCTTTCTTCTAATTCTTCCATTACTTCCATTTCCACTTCTACCCCTTGACTACTCTTCTTTCTTTTTCCTTGCTGACCATGTTCTCTTTGGGGTATACTAGGTATTTTTTGTGATGTGGCTCCTTGCTCTAGGGCTACTACTTCCCACTCTTGGCCACAGTCAGTCCTTAAAGGTGTTAGCCTGAACTGCCTGCACTATCTTTCACTCTCTCCCTACATATGTTTTGCTCCCAATGTTGCCCTGCTTACTTCACTTCCTGCATTGGGATTTATTGTGGAGACTACACCAACTATATCCCTTTCTCCCCAATCTGCTATTCCTCTTAATTACCAGCATTGGATGTCTGGAAACATATATTGACTGTTGATTTAATGACTGTATTATAGCTGTTTCCCCTCCTTCTTTATTTTGTTCAGTGGGATCAAGGGTGTCTATTCCTTGATCCCCTTTTTCCAGTACAGGTCGTACTAGTGCTGGCATACTACTATTAATACATTTCAGCTCCTTTGTTATCCCTTGCAATTGATTATTATGTACTTTACCTA
Source organism: Pleurodeles waltl (assembly GCF_031143425.1). NCBI lineage: Eukaryota > Metazoa > Chordata > Amphibia > Caudata > Salamandridae > Pleurodeles > Pleurodeles waltl. The sequence continues at coordinate 699,444,811 of NC_090448.1, forward strand.
AACTATTATTTGCCGTCAGCACTTCTAAAATTGCTTGCAGGGTCTTTTGCATTAGGAACATTACATCTAGTAGTGACTCGGCGGGTTCGGCAGTGGTATCTAACACAAATGCAGACTGTCTGCCTAAGGGGGAAGACGGCAAAAATGCACTTATTTCGCTCTCCTCTCTGCCGTGTCCCTCCAAGCCTCCTACAAGACCCTCCCTCTCTTCCATTCTCTCAGAGCAAGGGCAGGACGGGGGTCCCTCTTCTAATCTTATACCACCCCTGGCTTGCGGTGGGGAGCATGGGGATGAAGACTGCCTGGGTTCCAATGAAACCTTACACCCATTCGCCTCCCCTAGCCCCTCCTCTAGGACAAATCCTCTATCTGCAATGATTCTGAGATCTGAAAGTCATTCCTTCTGGGTTGAGCAATTGCACTCTGACAGGGATCAGAGATATTATTTCCCTCTAATGCCTGTGATATATAATGAGTCTTTTTAAAATATTTCCCAACAAATTCTCTGATTGATACTCCCAGTGGGGTCCCTGAGGGTTTTTCACCGCTGTCTCCATTGTCTCTCTGGGAATCCTTCTGATCCAGCAACTGAGGTATATTTCCTCCTTCATCTTCTTCATAATTCCCATGTAATACCTCTGAAAGCTGAAGCACCCCCAAAGTCTCCTTTGATTTAAGACCTGTCTTAGGTCCCTTTTTATGCCACGTGCTCGAGCTTTGCTCACCGGCATACTGTGTGCTGGGTACTGTATACTGTATACTGCTTACCAGTACTATTCTAGGCACTGGGTAATATTCCACGATAGATCACAGTACTCCACACTCCACGAGCTACACTGAAGGGGTTCTTTTAATTCTTAATTGAGCACCGGGGGTAGCAAATCGCACTGGTCTAGTACCAGCTGCTTCCGCACCACCACCAGGAGCGAACTGCCAGCAACAGCCACTACGGCTCTATTATTTCTCCCTCAGAGTTTCCAGGGCCCCCAAGTTGGAGTCAAGATGGCCTGTGCTCCTCTGGAACTGCAGGCCTGGACCTACTGAGCAGTCACGGCTGTCCACATTGTCCAAATGCACCATAATACACAATATCCAGGAGTTTCTTTATGTATACAAATGGGACTCCGAATGGATTCCTTATCTTCTTATCCTTTGCGAATGGACTTCCTCGCCACCAGAAAAACTCCGCCCGCTACGACTTTCTCGCGGTGTTCCAGCTTTAATGGTGCTTTAGTGGCGACTAGCATTCCAGCTCTCCCACTTTTCCACTGTGTCCACGGTGTCCTTCTCACTGCACTGGCGCTACCACGCCCCCTCCTGCTGCTGCTTACAGTTTGCTGCGCCCCTTATTCCACGCCAACCCTGACCTTACACTCCCCTGGGTATAAGTGCGTCGGCGAAAGCCCGCCACCCCCCAGTCCACAACAAGGCACAGAATATGCCAGGAGGCAGGGGGCAGGTCCCAGGTACAGGAGCACGGATGCGGGCACAGGAGCCAGCAGCACTCTGTGCAACACAGCTTGGCGGCAGAGGCAGTGGTGGTGGTGGAGGCTCGAAGAACTGTCTTAGGGCCGCAGCGGAAAGCGGAAAATGGCGTGCTGCTTGGAGGTATGCAGGTTAGATAAGCGCTATGTGCTAGGCACTTCTTCTTACCAGTGTGCTGATGTGCTGGTGTGCCGATATACAGGAGGTTTGTTGCTGGCTGGAGTTGCTGAGGCTATTAAACCGCAGCAAAAACGATCGTGAAGCAGGAGCAGTGGCAACTACGCCCCCCTCCAACCCCCACAAGCCACACCTGATCAAACGGGGTGCTTCCCTGAGGGTCCGTAGGGATTAGTGCGAGAAATTCCTGAGGAGCTTGCGCCGCACTGCGCGTCTCTCTCTCTGCTGCCGCTGCTGCTTGTCGATCTTTCTGACTCTTCCGGTTCCGGTTCAGACCACTCGTTCCAGTTCAGACCTGGTCCCTCCAAGTTTTCTCTTGTCATGGGCATGGGTACTGAAGAGAGCCCCTTAGAGCTGCAGTACCATTGTGCCACCTTGGGAAGTCCCACACCAGCCTCATGCAGACTTACATTGCAAGTGCATGATTAGGTGTATTTAAAAGTTGCAAGCTCGACATGGCACACACCAAGAGTGCCCTGTCAACTAACACTGCATGCACTATAGTTAAATCACCCCCTGGCAGGTCTTGCAGTCCTAAGGCAGGGTACACTATAATGCATGTGAGGGCATATGTTTGCGTGAGCAAACAGGCTCCTACTGTGTCTTACCAAAACCTTAAGACATAGTAAGTGTACAGGAAAGCCATAGAAAATACATGTGCTGGACACTGGTCACTACGAGTTCCCCAGCTACATGACTGCCTCTCTGAATACTGGGTTGTTTGGTATCAAACAACTCAGAATAATAAACCCACACTGATGCCAGTCCTGAATTTATTATAACATGTACCCAGAGGTCATCTTAGATGTGCCTCCCTGCAAAATCCTAACAGCCCTGACATGGCTGCTGACTGGTTTCTATCAGCCTGCCACCACCAGACCCAAATCTGGATTCCTCGGGTCAGAGCCTCTGTTCTCGGCTACCAGAACACAAAGCCTTTCCTGGGTGGAGGTGTTACACCTCCTCCCCCAGGCAGGCACCCAGGCCCAGCAGTCAGCTTCAAAGGGTTTTCCGCCTTTGAAATCTGACCACTGACTCTGCTGCTAGCAGGAGATCGCCGCCCAATGTTTTCCCCCCACTTTGAGTGGGAAAATCAGTGAGAAAACTGAGCCAGAGTAGGAAGAGTGGCCACCCTCATCTTGCACCACCCCCCAGGTGTGGCAGTAAAGGTGACCACTCCATTTAATTTTCCTCCATCTTGGATGGCAGGCAAATAGCCTATCAGGATTAGGGATGTGATCTCTTCCCAGAGGAAGTGGTCACATAGTGGGTGTAGCCACCCTAAAGTAAGTGGCCCATTGGCTTCTACCAGGTACTCCCCTTAATGTCCACGAAATGCAGTATTTAGTGGGCATCAATCAATCAATCAATGCATTTATAGAGCGCGCTATTCACCCGACAGGGTCTCAAGGCGCTGGGGAGGGGGGGTGGGTTACTGCTGCTTGAAAAGCCATGTCTTGAGGCGCTTCCTGAAGGCAAGATGGTCCTGGGTAGTTCTTAGGTGTGCGGGGAGGGAGTTCCTTGCTTTGGTTGCCAGGTAGGTGAAGGATTTTCCTCCTGCAGTGGTTCTGCGGATACGTGGGACGGTGGCAAGGGTGAGGCTGGCTGAGCGAAGCTGACGGGTGGGCGTGTAGAACGAGAGGCGGCTGTTGAGGTATTCGGGGCCCATGTTGTGAAGAGCTTTGTGTGCGTGGGTGAGGAGCCTGAAGGTGATCCTCTTGTTGACGGTTAGCCAGTGCAGGTGTTTCAGGTGGGCGGATATGTGGCTGTGGCGGGGGATGTCGAGGATGAGGCATGCAGAGGCGTTCTGTATGCGTTGAAGACGTTTCTGTAGCTTTGCCGTGGTCCCCACGTATAGGTTGTTTCTGTAGTCCAGACGGCTTGTGACGAGGGCATGGATAACTGTCTTTCTGGTTTCGGCGGGGATCCATCGGAAGATTTTTCGGAGCATGCGTAGGGTGTTGAAGCATGATGACGAGACGGCGTTGACTTGCTTGGTCATAGTGAGGAGGGGGTCCAGGATGAATCCGAGGTTGCGTGCGTGGTCTGAGGGGGTTGGTGCGGTGCCCAGATCCGTGGGCCACCAGGAGTCGTCCCAGGCGGAAGGGGATTGTCCGAGGATGAGGACCTCCGTCTTGTCTGAGTTCAGCTTTAGGCGGCTGAGCTTCATCCATTCCACGACGTCTTTCATTCCTTCCTGTAGGTTGATTTTGGCGGTGGTTGGGTCTTTGGTGAGGGAGAGTATCAGCTGGGTGTCGTCGGCGTAGGAGATGATGTTGATGTTGTGTTTGCGTGCGATGTCGGCGAGGGGGCTCATGTAGATATTGAAGAGGGTTGGGCTGAGCGAGGAACCTTGGGGTACGCCGCAGATGATCTCAGTGGGTTCTGAGTGGAAGGGCGGGAGGTAGACTCTTTGGGTTCTGTCGGAGAGGAACGAGATGATCCAGTCAAGGGCCTGTCCTAGGATTCCAGTGGAGCGGAGGTGGGTTATTAGGGTGCTATGGTGTCGAAGGCAGCCGAGAGGTCCAGGAGGATGAGGGCAGTTGTTTCTCCGTTGTCCATCAGAGTTCTGATGTTGTCGGTGACTGCAATGAGGGCGGTTTCTGTGTTGTGGTTGACCCGAAATCCTGATTGGGAAGGGTCGAGCGAGTTGTCAGCTTCAAGAAAATTGGTCAGCTGCTTGTTGACGGTCTTCTCGATGACCTTGGCTGGGAAGGGGAGAAGAGAGATGGTGCGGAAGTTCTTCAGGTCATTGGGTTCAGCCGTGGGTTTTTTCAGGAGGGTGTTGACTTCCGCGTGTTTCCAGCTCTCGGGGAAGGTGGCAGATGAGAACAGCTGTTGATGATGCTCCGGAGATAGGGGGCGATGATGGAGTCGGCTTTGGTGAAGATGTGATGGGGGCACGGGTCCAAGGGGGAGCCGGAGTGGATGGTGTTCATGGTGATTCTGGTCTCCTCAGAGCTGATGGGGGTCCAGGCGTTGAGTGTAGTGGTGGGGGCTGTTGTTTCCCTAGACCTGCAGATCAGATTTGATGGACACAAGAAGCCTAGAGACAAAGAAGACCCAAGGCTAGAGAACAGAAGTCCTGCTGCAAGAAGAAAAAGGTGCCAAACCCTACCTGCTGCACCCAGGACTCGACAATCGCCACTGAGGGGTCGGCTGGGCATCCAACAGGCTCTAAGAAACCCCAGAGGTCCTCCAACTTTCTAAAAATTGCCAAAAAACCTCCCTCCAGAGTGAAGGCATCACTCCCTGCACCTAGCAGGCAAGAACCAGTGAAGTCCAGTTTACAGACTGCCCGCTGACCAACGAACCGGACAAAGCAGTCAGATCAAATTTCCCCCAACGGACCCAGAGGACAAACCATGTCAGTGTCCCAAGTTTAGTGGCACTGCAACCTCCAGTGGCTGGGATGTGCCATAGCCCAGGGCACTGGACCCCCAATATTGGACACCCAGAAGAAAAGTCCACTGGGGTCTCTCTGAGGATCAGAAGCAAACTCCAGTCAAGGGTCTTTAGGACACCCAGAACCACCCCCCAGAGTGGCCCTGCTGACCTGCAATCCACCCTCAAAGTGACCTGCATCTGGCTCCAAGGACCCTAGGACGCACAACCCTTGGCTGACCTATCTGCACTGCATCCAGCCTCTCTCGCCCCTGCATCAGAAAACCAGCTGTGCTGTAGGGGTCCCTAACCCCTTGCGACCTCTACAGTCCAAGGAGACCCACCAGACTTACCTTTAAGTCCACCTGTGCAGTGTGTTACCAAGTGGTCCCCTTCTCCGTTCTGCACCAGCTCCAAGACTTTTAATTGCTGCTCCCGCTTGAACCAGGAACCGCCCGAACTTCTCTGGCTGGCTCACAGGATATATCGACGACCTCGACATAAAAATAGAAGGTGACACTTGTGAGAGCATTGCCTGTTTTATATGTATTTTAATGTTTTTCCCATTGATTCCAATAGTGCGTAATTTCGCAAAAAGACTGATTTTGCTAAAGTTTGAAAAATCATAACTTAAAAAGTACTTACCCAATTTTGATGACCGTGGTCTTCAAATTTTTCATAAAAATCTGAGTTATTAGTGTGTGTCTGTAGGAGTCTGGCCTGGCTTGTAGTGGGTATCAGAGGTACTTACACCTTGTGCCAGGTCTAGTTATCCCTTATTAGTGTAAAAGAGGTGTTTCTAGCAGCTTAGGCTGATAGAAGGTAGCTATGGCAAAGCAGCTTAGGCTGAACTAGGAGACATGCAAAGCTCCTACTATACCACTGGTGTCATGTGCACAATATCATAAGAAAATACAATACACAGATATGCTAAAAATAAAGGTACTTTATTGTTATGACAATATGCCAAAAGTATCTCAGTGAGTACCCTCAGTATGAGGATGAGAAATATACACAAGATAGATGTACACAAACCAAAGTAGCAAAAGGAAGTAATGCAAGCAATGTAAAGTTACAGTAGATTGCAATAGAAGCACATAGGTATAGGGGCAACACAAACCATATACTCCAAAAGTGGAATGCGAAACACGAATGGACCCCAAACCTATGTGAGCTTTTAGAGGGTCGCTGGGACTGTAAGAAAACAGTGAGGGTTAGAAAAATAGCCCACCCCAAGATCATTCCAAGTCGTCTCCAACCAAGCCTAGTCGCTGCAAAGAAAGCGAGAGGTGTTTCCGGTTCCGGGTCCTAGGTCAGGAGCGCGAAGCCAGCGCGGAGCCAGCGCCGAAGCGCTGAAGCAGAGCGGTGCCGCACACAGCTCACCACCCGCACCGGTGAGCCTCCCAGTGCTCCTGGTGCTCCTCCGGCCTCCAGATCACGGGATCGCCCTCTCCGTAGCTCGCCTGTGAGCTGAGCTGCCACCGGAGCCCCCAGCACCCTGACAGCGTGCGCAGAAGACAGCGCCCCCATCCCCCTCCCCCCCTCTGCGGACCCCCGCGGAAGCGGCCCGATCGCGGGTGCGGCTTGCGGGGGGGCATAGGGGCACAGGGGCTCCTTTTCCTACAAATCTTTGGGTGGCAAGCAAGGACCCCTCAAGGACGGCACACCGGGCGTCAGGCATCAGGCTTCAGGACACAGGCTACCGGCCCTCTGCTCCAGGTGCCCCAGGTGCTGCCCGTGACCCCCAGCAAGAGACAAGAGGCAAGTGAGACAAGTGAGGCAAGTGAGCAACAGAGGGCGAATGGGCCAAGAGGGGCAAGGAGGGCAACAGGGTGGAGGGAAGCTGGTCCAGGTTCTGGCATTGGTCTCACTGCCAGGGTGCACAGCACCCCCCATCCCAACCCACCCTGGTAGATCCACCAGGCAGTTCGTGGCCTCACCCCCCCCCCTCACCCCCGCCCCCTTTGCCCGGCTCCTCCACCCACCCTAGCACCTTGCCCAGGGCAGCAAGGGCCAGAAGCGGAAGGGACCAACACGGCCCAAAAAGGACTGGCACGGTCCAGCATCTCCGGACTCCAGGACCCAGGCCCTCAACAGCTCCAAATTCCCCTGAGTGTGATCGTACACTCAGATATCAACATCCGATTAGAGCCTCTTTTAGGAGGACGGCACTCCTAACTGCCTCAAAAACAACAAAAGGCACAACAAGGCTCAACAAGGCCCTTCTCCCTCACTCCAACAGCCCGCCCAAAATCATCCTGCTCTAAGGCAGCAAAATATACCGATCATGAGATCAGGCAAAGCATGAGGCAGTACTACCAACCGTCCAGCAAAACAAGGAAAGAGAAAAAGGAAGGGAGACCTGGTTCTGGATGAAGCAACCCCAAAAAGGAGAGCAAGCAGCGAACAGGATCTCCCCCACCCCCTCCCATGCAGGAGGCAAAACCTAACAAAGGGCACACGCGGGGGAGGCGACCAAAATTCCAGCATGGAAGAAACGATCTGGGGAGAGCCCGGCTTTTGGAAACCGGCGACCCCGCCGGAGGGGGTCCCAGAGACCGTAGCCTCTCCCAAGCATCACAGGATAACTGATTATTTCCCTACTGCTGGTACCATCGTCACCAGAAAAAGGATCGACTCCCTGGCTCCAACACAAACAAGTTTTGGGGAAATAACCTCACCCAGCCAAGACCGGCAACAGCAAGGAAGCAGCGAAAAGAAACTCAGAATGAATTCTCCTCCTCCCCCCCCCTATCGCCAACAGTAGTGATCAGGAAAAATCACCCTACGAAAGTAGACGCATTAAGTATAGTTCAGGACAATGCGATGCCAGCTACCCCTTCACCAGGATCCCTCTACAATCCTAGGCAAGACTTAACTCTATGTAATAAACCCCTTGACGCCACTAAGTACCAATGGACATCTAGTCCAGCGAAACTACCCATCCTGGACTCAGAACTGGTAGCAATCGCAGAACATTTAGAACAAGAATCTCAGGAAGGTGGCCCATTCTGTCAAAGTCCAAAACTTCACTCATTCCCAATGTGTAACTGTGAAAAAGAAGAACAGGACCTCTGGGGTATAGAACAGGTCATCACAAATGGGTCAGTAGAAGCAGAAATAGTGACAGCCGCACATAAAGTCCCCCATAAAACAACAATAAACAAAGTACTATCAAGTGGTAACCAAGAGCCCGACTTAAAGTCACAAGCCCCTGTGCCAGTCAGGTCAGAAGAAATGTGGGCTGCAATCCTAAATTCAATGCAAGCAACGGTCATGGCGCTGCAATTTCATTCAAATAAAATGGACATTCAAGTTGACTTGCTAAACACCCTGGCAGTATTTGTCTCCGGGATTGACAGTAAATTGGAAAAATTAAACGCACTTATAACAAGGGCGCAAGTCACTCACTCTAATGACTTTACAATCTGTTCCTGTAAAGAGGTAGTAGAAAAGATATCTCAATTGCCGCAAATCTTAGAGGGAATACTTCAAGAAATCCGCTCAACCCGGAAGGATGAACATACATGGCCTAAACCACTCGCCACCATGCTAAAATCTACTCTGAGGGAGCAGAAACAAAAAGAGCAGCAGCCCCTTTCCTCCCTAGCGCCCGCCGCATCGATTTTTAGTGAGGAGAGAATATTGGCTGACAGCCGCCAACTAGCAAGTGCCCATAGGGAACCCATGATGAATCATCCTCCGCTACAGTCCATCAATAAGCCTGGGAACCCTGAGTTTCCCACAACCCGGACCCTCTCTAAAAGAGAACGAAAGCGGGCAAGGAAGGGAAGGAAGTCCGCCCAAACCCATCAACTCAACTCATCAAAGGATCCATCTAAAGACCAGGCGACGTCAAATGGAGGGTATAATAGAGACATTACTACCCACACAAGTACAAGCTCTAACACAATAATAGATGTGACAACACTCCCGCCACAGCAGACATCACCCACTCAACAAGGTCCCCCCTGAGACCTCCTGAAGCGATTGGCACTATAACGAACTTAAGACCAAGCCCCACAAGGGACCAGCAGAGCTCAAAACCAAAACCCATTACGCCTGCGCTGCCTCCCCAACTAACACTGGTCAATAGGGGCAGCAAGTCTGCCATTAGTCAGAGGGAAGACGGCTATATGGAGCAAGACCCGCGCATAGAGCAAAATCAGTCACGTATAACAGACACGAATACCCTCCAGTTATTCTGGATTCCAGAATTCACCTCCAGGTCCCCCACACATGTTCTTAATCGCTCTTCGATCTTAAGAATCATAAAAGCCTTACCGGATCTTCACTTTGTAGCCTCAGAGGACCTGGCAGCTATAAAATGTATCAAAGCAAGAGGCAACCAACACACGGATCCAACACTCACCATCTTCTCGGCACCAGATATCCCAAAGCGGATCTTGAAAAGAAAGGACCTATTGAAAGCCTGGGGCATTGAGGTAACCACCTACAAAGGAGACCGCTACCCAACTCCGTTACTAGCCTCACAATACCTGGGAACTCCCAAAGGCACATGGTCGGTTCCGAAAGGAGTACATCAGGCCGGCAGACCCATTGAAGAAAGGTGTAGTGAAGAGAATCCACCTAAGCACCCGCTGACAGTCCAAGTATGGAGAGAAGAAGGGAGGGAAAGAGTGGTCTTGGGGCAACAAAAGTATCCAGAAAGGGAACGGGTAGCGACGGTTTTACCCCCAAGACCGATGGGCAACAATTGAATTGGTAAGGATCAACCCGCACACAGCATTTTATCCATTTGCTCCTGGAACGTCGGTGGCCTACGGTCAAAACTGGAGGATCCTGCAGTAATACATTTTTTCAGCTCCTTCGACATTTTACTCATACAGGAATCCTGGGCAATGGAATCAATACCGATAATCGGATTCATGGAATATCTTAGCCCAGCAACGAAAACAAATAGGCTTGGAAGGCCAAAGGGAGGCCTTGCCATTTATGTTAGCACCAGCCTTTTGGTAAAAATATCTGAGTATAAGGAGGAAGACCAACCTTTCCAATTTCTCCAGCTAGACGATTGGGGGAAAAACACTCAGGAGCCATTGATTCTGGTCAACACATACATCAATCCTAAAAATAAAAAAACTGAAGCAAACAAACTTTTAACTCAACTATTAAGGATAAAAGGTACAATAAAATCAGCATTCTGGTTAATGTCCGGCGATTTCAACCTCGGCTTATTCAGCAACCCCAGTGAGGATCACATCCAAACAGTTGTAAGAATGCCCAGCCAAACCCTCCCAAAAAAACTTAGGAAAGACAAAATTGGGGAGAGTTTCATACGCACCTGTGAATTAGTGGGCCTCTTCGCACTAAACGGACGGAAGTGCCCGGATATTCCACCGGCATGGACAAGATTCTCCGGGAAGTCGGTCTCCTATCTAGACTACACTTTGGTGTCCCCTGCTCTATATAAATTAGTAAACACCTTTACCATAATGGACCGCACGGAATGCGACCACAAACCACAGGTATTTGGGATCTGTGCATCACCACGAAAACTGGAGAAAGTGGCAGCCCTAAACGGGACACTAGGCACCGAAAATCTAAAGCGACTCAAATGGTCCTCTGACACCATTGAAAGGCAGGCAGAAGAGGCCCTACGGAAGCTAGAATCAACTATCACAAGTGGGGCAAAGTTGACAACAGTCTGGGAGAACTTTGCCCTCAACCTCATAAAAAAGATTCCTTAAGTAACACGAGAAAAGGAGCACAATTGAATCACCGCCAAAGTTCACTTTTAGCGCTGCCAGTGCGCAAAAGGAAAGCAGCAGTAGGTAAATTATTAAGGTCACTGCGTAAATGCCCAGATAATGGATCAATATTGACCGCCCTAAGAGAGCAAAGGAAATTGTATAAAAGGGATCTATGGACCTTTAAAAAAGGCCAACAGGAGGCCCTGTGGGCCAAACTACATTTTGCGACCAAAACATCTGACTCCAAAAGATTCTGGAAAATCATCAATACAATAGACAATGGTGCAAAAGCAGGCAATAACGCAAACATAACAGAGGAAGTATGGGTATCCCATTTAAAGTCACATCTAAAAGAATTGACCATCGAAGAAGACCCCAAATGCAGTCACATATGATTGGTGGGGATCCCAACACCCCTGAACCTTTGAAATTCACGGCACCAGAACTATTAAAAATCATCTGAAAGAAAGAAGAGGACTAGGAACTTCCCCTTTGGAGAATGGATGTCCCACGTCGTGAAGAAGCTTACAGAGGTGTTCCCACGCAGTAAGACTGCAAACAAGCCTTGCTAGCTGCAAGGGTTGCGGTTAGGGTTTTTGGATGCTGCTCTGGCCCAGGAGGGACCAGGATGTCGCCACTTGGATAAGGAGACAGAGGGGGTGCCCAGCAAGTCAGGGAGCCCTCACAGAAGCAGGCAGCACCCGCAGAAGTACCTGAACAGGCACTTAGAAGAAAAGTGAACTGGAGTCCACCCGAAGTCACAAAAGGGAGTCCCACGATGCCGGAGGACAACTCAGAAGGTTGTGCACTGCAGGTTAGAGTGTCGGGGACCCAGGCTTGGCTGTGCACAAAGGAAATCCTGAAAGAGTGCACAGGAGCCGGAGCAGCTGCAAATCACACGGTACCCAGCAATGCAGTCTAGCGTGGGGAGGCAAAGACTTATTTCCACCAAACTTGGACTGAAGAGTCACTGGACTGTGGGAGTCACTTGGACAGAGTTGCTGAGTTCCAGGGACCATGCTCGTCATGCTGAGAGGGGACCCAGAGGACCGGTGAAGCAGTCTTTTGTTGCCTGCAATTGCAGGGGGAAGATTCCGTCGACCCATGGGAGATTTCTTCAGAGCTCCTGGTGCAGAAAGGAGGCAGGCTACCCCCAGAGCATGCACCACCTGGAAACAGTTGGGAAAGCTGGCAGGATGAAGCGATACAAGTTTGCTAGTAGTCGTCTTGCTACTTTGTTGCGGTTTTGCAGGCGTCCTGAGCAGTCAGCGGTCGATCCTTTGGCAGAAGGTGAAGAGGGAGATGCAGAGGAACTCTGGTGAGCTCTTGCATTCATTATGTGGTGAGCTCCCCAAAGCAGAGGCCCTAAATAGCCAGAAAAGGAGGTTTGGCTACCTAGAAAGGAGGATTGGCTACCAAGAGAGGTAAGAGCCTATCAGAAGGAGCCTCTGACGTCCCCTGCTGGCACTGGCCACTCAGAGCAGTCCAGTGTGCCACAAACACCTCTGTTTCCAAGATGGCAGAGGTCTGGGGCACACTGGAGGAGCTCTGGGCACCTCCCCTGGGAGGTGCAGGTCAGGGGAGTGGTCACTCCCATTTCCTTTGTCCAGTTTCGCGCCAGAGCAGGGCTGGGGGATACTTGAACCGGTGTAGACTGGCTTATGCAGAGATGGGCACCATCTGTGCCCATCAAAGCATTTCCAGAGGCTGGGGGAGGCCACTCCTCCCCAGTTTTCACACCTATTTCCAAAGGGAGAGGGTGTTACACCGTCTCTCAGAGGAAGTCCTTTGTTCTGCCTTCCTGGGCCAGGGCTGCCTGGACCCCGGGAGGGCAGAAACCTGTCTGAGGGGTTGGCAGCAGCAGCAGCTGCAGTGGAGACCCCGGAAAGGCAGTTTGGCAGTACCCGGGTTCCGTGCTAGAGACCCGGGGGATCATGGAATGGCATTGGGGTGACAATTCCATCTTAGACATGTTACATCATGTTCGTAGTTACCATTGTGACTCTGTACATAGTTAGTGACCTATGTACAGTGCACGAGTGTAATGGTGTCCCCGCACTCACAAAGTCCGGGGAATTTGCCCTGAACGATGTGCCAGGGTGCCCACACACTAAGTAACTTTGCACCCAACCTTCACCAGGTGAAGGTTAGACATATAGGTGACTTATAAGTTACTTAAGTGCAGTGGTAAATGGCTGTGAAATAACGTGGACGTTATTTCACTCAGGGTGCACTGGCAGGCCTGTGTAAGAATTGTCAGAGCTCCCTATGGGTGGCAAAAGAAATGCTGCAGCCCATAGGGATCTCCTGGAACCCAAATACCATGAGCACCTCAGTACCATATACTAGGGAATTATATGGGTGTACCAGTATGCCAATATGAATTGGTAAATTTAATCACTAGCCTGTTAGTGACAAATTTGGAAAGCAGAGAGAGCATAACCACTGAGATTCTGGTTAGCAGAGCCTCAGTGAGACAATTAGTCATCACACAGGGAACACATACAGGGCACATACTTATGAGCACTGGGGCCCTGCCTGGCAGGGTCCCAGTGACACAGAGACTAAAACAACATATATACAGTGAAATATGGGGTTAACATGCCAGGCAAGATGGTACTTTCCTACAGTGTTCACATTTATTGATACTGTGAGCACAACCAATGCTTAGTACATTTCCAAGATTAGCCTAACTGCTCGACCAAGCTACCACTAAAAAAGAGCATTAGATGGTCTATTTATTACCTCTGAATACTAAGGTGGGGTTGCTTGGACTCTCTGCACGGTGCACACCATTTTTGTACACTATACAGAGAACCAGCCTCCTACACCTGGTCAGCGCTTACCTTCAGACTTAGACAAAATTCGGAGAAAAAGTGTCTCAGAAGCTAAAGATTAGCAGAGCAAGGCTGCAGGAAGTGTCCGGGGAGGTAGTGACGTCATTGGGGGCCTTGGGTCAAAGTCATTGTGCAGATTTCTACATTTGGATTTAGTCGCTGAAATGGAAGTCAAAAAATCTTTAGCTGGACGAGGCAGAGAGCTGGAGTCAAAGAAAGTTCCACAATGCCGGATACCCCTTTGGTGAAGGACCACCGAAAAGGTGTTGTTGCTGTGGAGCAGACTGCAGCAGGAGAATCCGCAGAGTCAATCCAACTGGCCTTGCAGCTCAGGCGGACAGGCAAGGAGGTTGGTCCCGTCTTCTCCTGGTTCTCCGAACAGTTTTTGGCCAAAATGTTTTTAAGTCCTCAGTTTTGGGATTGGCCACCTGGGCACCTTTAGCACAACAACCAAGGGCCCAGGACTGGTGGGACATCTCTTGAAAGTTCAGGACTCACGCAGGCTGGGTCCGTTTACAGGTTCAAGATGGTGGGAGTCTTTTGTGTCCCTGCAGCTCTGAACAGAAGGTCAGTAAACTAGCCTTTGGAGTTACTCTGGTGGCCATGGGTGCAAGTGAAGAGGTAGGGCTCAACAGCAGGGCTGGCTTCCAAGAGTCAAGGTAGACTCCAGACAGCAAAGCAGCCTTTCGAGGTACAGCAACAGTCTGGCGAAGTGCACAGCAGGCCACAGCAGCAGGCAGTCCTCTGGCAGTCCTGAGGTCCAATGGTGAACTGAAGAGTGGATGAGAAGGTCCTATTTTTATACCCTGGCGCCCTTCTTCTGGAAAGTGGGAGAAGCTTCTGATAAGATTCTTTGAAGTGCATGGAATGTCCTGACTCCCCTGCTCTGGCTCCAAGCTGGCTGCAGTGACAATGCAGTGTTGTTAGGTCCTTTGTGTAAAGGCAAAACATAGGTTATTCAGTTGTAAGGGAGGCTGTGCTCAGCTCCTCCCCATCCTGCCAGCTGTTGGCCCATCGAGGCACATCTAACCCCTCTATTGTATGACTGTCTGGGTGGTGTTCACAAAGCTTGCCAACCTTACCCAGTCATATGACCAAACACAGACTACAGGCACAAAGTGATATGGGTAGGAAAATTGCAGCTTTCTAAAAGGGGCATTTTCAAAATTGTAATGAAAAATCTGACCTTACCATGAAAGATAATTAAAATTTCATAGATACCAAACATGACATAGCTAACTGCTCCTAATTAGGCATTAGGGATTATTACATTGAATAAGGAATCCAAAATGTTAGGGGTAGGCCTCATAGTAGTGAAAAATGAATTTTGAAGTTTTTCACTACCAGGACATGTAAAACTTAAAAGTACGCGTCCAATGTTTTATTTACATGGAACCCTGCCCTATGGGCTACCTAGGACCTAGGGGTGACATATGTAATAAAAGGAGAGTTTAAGGCTTTGCAAGCGAGTTTAAATGCCAAGTCAACATGGCAGTTTAAAACTGTATTCAGGATGCAGTAGGGGGCCTGGAACATGTTTTAAAGTGCTACTTAGGTTGGTGGCACAAGAAGTCCTGCAGGCACACTGGTCCTGGGTGTATGGTACACTACTCTGCAAAAGACTTAGAAGTAAATTATATTTGACAATTAGGAAGCAGCGGCAGCCCCAAATCTCAAAGGGAGGAGCTGGCGGAGGGAATGGGGGAAATATATATATATATTTTTTTTAAACTTACCGTCACGGACGCTGCTGGCCAAATCCCAGCAATCCTGGCGCTGCTTTCATGCTAAACCTAGCATGAAAGCAGCACCAGGATTGGTCTGAGTGGCTTGGACTGCTGCTCAGACACTGCCCTGAGGTCTGTGCAGTTTCTCCAGCCCGGCAGTTCAACACAGCGGGGTTGGACAAACCTAAATTCACGTGTGTTTGACCGGCTAAGACTGCCAGCCAAATACAAATGCATACTTAGGTGCACTCTCTCCTCCTCCCCCTCCCCTCTCCCATGGCCCAGCCCTGCCCCTCCCTGCACAGGTTGCTGGCTGAGTCAGCAGCTGTAAAAAAAAACAATAATTAAATGTTGTTTTATTTTACAGCTCCTGGCTCTTAGCCAGGGGGGTGATGCTCCTGCAATTAGGTATACATCAATCAAACAATGTTTAGGGGAGTGAGCACAAACACTTGAGAAAGTGTAATTTCTATGTTTCATACAGATCTCATTTATTCTGTGCCAGCCAAGTTTTACTTATTCCTGTTCACTATTTGATCTGTATAGGGGGCTGATTTAGATCTTGATGGGAGTCCCGTTGTCCGCATTTACGGTGCTTCCAAGTATTCCGTCAAGCTGATGGACTTCCAACTGCTGTATTTAGATCTATGGCGGCTAAACCTCCGTCTGAGTCAACACAGTAGAGTCTGCTGTGTAAGCGGTCTACCGCTGCCGACGTGGCAGACTCCAATGCTGGCTAACAGTACTCTGTTGCCATTAGGACAGTGGGATTGTGCCAAGTCTGTTTAGGTTTCACAGTCATGCTAGTGTTGTTCTGGTGGATGATAACTGACGGCAGGGGACTCGCACAACATTGTACAATGGCTGTGGCTATTGGATTGATGCTAGCAGCATACACCTGTTGTATATTGGTCAACTGTGAACACCTGCAAACAACACTATAGAACACACACCATTTCAGATCATGATCCTTTGCCATTCTACTGCAGAACACCATTTTGCTGCTGAGTATTCCACCCAGAAGTCAGGTTATTTCTTTTTAGTTCTCCCTCTGTTCATTTTACATTTGTTTCATGTTTAAAGTGTTACAATTCTTTGGAGACAAGTACAAAATAGAACCATATCTCAGAAAAGACAAATGTGGGCCAGAATAGTTGACAGAATGAATTTTGTAGCAAACAACCTGGGCAAGCAGGAGGAAATTAGGAAGATGTGGAATGACTTGGGGGGAGAGTGCATTCCCTGTCTTCCAAGCGTCACCTGGAGGCCCAGAGGACTGGTGGTGGTTCTCACAGCTCCCTGTTACAAATTTTTCCCTGAGAGGAGAAGGTCTTGCAGATCATACATCCTGAAGGCTTGATGGGAATCCCTGGTGGAGTGGAGATTGGTAGGTACACTTCTCAATGGCTCAAGAAACAAAAATGTAGTGTTTGCTTTTAAGTTATGTTGTAGGAAATGTAAAAAATAAACAAGAAAATATGGAACCTGAAAATATTGCGCAACATCAAGCCCACGCAGAAACCACACAGCTGTTCACAGTTAAAAACCAGTTTAGGCCCAACTTCCACATTTGATACAAACAAGGTGAAAAGTTCACTTAAGAATATAATGGAATAGAAAACTTGAACTGGTTTTTAGTTAAAGACCAACTCATGTCTAACTGACCCAAAAGCATTTATGACATCAACACACAAGTCCCCTGGCACACACTCTGTGCCTTCAAACCGATTGTGGCCTGATTAGACAATAGGTTCATAATCGAATTAGCCCAGAGCACACAGGTAGTTGATTAAACAATGGGAGCAGGGAGGAAACTGAATTCTGAGCACATGGAGGTCTCAGGCACCCATGCATTCTTAGGTCAAAGAATGCCCTATCATAAAGCAGTGTCAAAAGTATAATGAAGAATGGGTTATGAGGTCAACTGTCCTTAAGTGTTTTTCCATCTTAAATCTGTAACTTGCAAATTACCCATTATTTACTATGTGTAATAAAGCATTGTATTGAATTGTATAAAAAGGGCTGCCTGCGAACAGGCATTGGAGACAAAACGCAAAGATAGCTTGAGAAGGACTGAGGTGCAGTCCATAGTGTTTTTCTCCCTGTCGCAACAGTTAGTAAATACTGTCTTTGGATTGCCAAAAAGAGTCTGTGTGGCTATTTGAGTTGGGAGCGTTTTGTCTACCCTGTAACAGTCGGTGAGCCACATTCCAGGAGACTCCTTTGCATCCCACCCGACGGCTGGCACTGGAAGACCGCCTACTGCCCCCCGTAGAGAGACCAGTGTACACATTTTGATGATGTAAGCAGAAGCCAGGTTTAAGCTGAAGTTCTGCCTGTGCACGGGGCTTGCTGTCTTTTTAAGGCGAGGACAAAGTGGATCACAAGTCTTGTTAATGAATTAGCATGTTCTTGGCAATGTTAAATGCAGATGTGGATATGATGTAAATATAAAATATGAGGTAGCAAGAGACAGAAGGGTACGGCATGTGATTTGTTATATATTGGAGGGTTGTGTACATGTGTTGTACAATTAACAAGGCACTTACATAACTAGTTAACCTGTGATTCCCTACCACAAGTTGGAAGTGACCAACGTGGGAACTTTGAAATCGGTAGGTGCCAGGATGTGTTTCATTTCACACCGAGGGACAGCTGAAAAACTGGTGTCGCTAAACTTTTCCACCAGTTAAAATCTGAACACTCCAATTCCCAATCCTGGACCTAATGTCCGGCAGTCTTTCTGTGGTTTCTAAAATGCACGGTATAAAAATAATCTCCTATGGGGCGTGGAGGAAGGTGGCCAGGGGTTGCTAGCTACATTTACCGAAAAGTAGACCATAGATGTGATTTTCGTTCTAGAATAGAATTTTGTGTTATGTTCGTCTTGGCAATGTTAAATATGCAAATGTGATGTAAATATAGGATTTAAGGTATTAAGAGATATGAGGGTACCACATGCCATTTTTATTATATATTGGAGGATTGTGTGCATGTGTTGCACAATCAAAAAGGCACCTACATAACTAGTAACCTGTGATTCCCAACAACGGGTTGGAAGTGTCCTAAGTTGGAACTTTGAAATTGGAAGGTGCCAAGGTGTGTTCCATTTGATGCCGAAGGACAGCTGAAAAGCTGGTGTAGCTAAACTTTACCTCCAGTTAAAATCTGAACACTAAAATCTCATTCCTGGACCTAATGTCTGGCAGTCATTTTGTGGTTTCTAAAATTCACGGTCTAAAAAGAATCTCCACTGAGGCATGGAGGAAGGTTGCCATAGATTGCTAGTTGAATTTACCAAAAAGTCGATTAGAGATGTGATTATCACCCTAGAATAGAATTTTATGTTGTATTTTTTGTGTGACTGAAGGTGAGCGAGTGCATATTTGAATAAAACATGGTCACAGTGTGATGTTGTTGTGTAGTATTGTATAATGTACAAATTATTGTTTTGAATATACTCTTGTTTTGAATACACATTGCATGAAATTAAACGTTTATAGTGTAATGTGCCCCATAGAATTGGTGAAGCAAAGTTAAAAGTTGAATGTGCAAAAAAAGATCCATGCAAGATTATTTAATCTGGTAGCAGAAGAAATAAAAGCTAAGTATTAAACATGCCTGATTATGGTGACCCCTTAGTACATATGCAGCAGGCATTCCCCAGTGACAAGAAGAAATTACAAGTATAGACTGGAATGATTTAAAGTCATCCAAAATCAGATGTATCCTCGGCCAAAAGAAGGAAAGTTCAATGATAGGAGTATTGAGCATGTTGTCACATACCTCCGAAGTAAAAATGCGGAAGCCAAATTAAAGAAAAGGGAAGCACCGTAGCCTGATGGAGAATATTTTGGCAAAAGTAAAAAAACTCCTCACAAGGAAATACCCCTAACACCCTGTCTGTTCCCACACCCCCATATGACCATATTGTAGGAGGCTGGCCTGGTTTGTAGTGGGTGCCTAAGGTACCTACACCGTATACCAGGTTCAGTTATCCCTTAGCCCTTGTTTGCGCACACTACACTTGTCTAGGGGGGAATTTGTGATTCACATTCCACTTTTTTTTGGTATATGGTTTGTGTTGTCCCTAGACCTATTTTCTCCCATTGCATTCTAAAGGATTTCCTACTGTTTGCATTGTTCTATGACCATTTACTTACCTAATTTTGGACTCTATACTCAAGTCTAGAAGAAGATGAAGAAGAAGATTTACACCCACCCCCAGAGGAGTGTTTTGAACCTGAAGAAGGATCTTCATGCTTACTTTTATCCCCATGCTCGTCCTGAGATTTTTCACCATCTTTCTTTTTGCTGTCCTTGTCATCCCCTGTATGAGCTTTTCTGCTCACCCTTGTTCTGACCCATTTGTCTGCCTTCTGTCCCAACTCTTGGGGAGAGTTCAGATCTGAGTCCACAAGATACTGATGCAACAAATCAGACACACAATTGTTCAATATATGCTCTCTCAGAATTAAGCTATACAAGCTTTCATAGTCAGTCACCTTACTGCCATTTAACAATGCTTCTAGGACCTTCACTGAACAGTCTAGTCTAGCCTATCCAATCCTGTGAAGACTCCTTTATAGTCTCTCTGAACTTTATTCTATATTGCTCAGTGGTTGAGCCCAGACCATCCAAGAGTGCACTTTTGAGAATGTGATAGTTGTTTGAGTCATTCTCACTGACAATAAGGAGTCTGTCTCTCCCCTTGACACTGAAAGACATCCACAGGATAGCAGCCCACTGTGCTTGAGGGACCCTCTGAACTTTACAGGCCCTCTCAAGTGCAGCACTTATAGATGTCATCCCCATCCTTGTAAGTGGGAACAACCTTGTGCAGATTTCTGGAATCAAATGTAGGTGGTTCCCTTACACTGGAGTTCATGAGATTACTGCTACTGCCACCATGGGAAACTAACCCCAACCCCTGCCTTTCCCTTTCCAAAGCCAGGGATTCCCTGTCTTAGGCCAACCGTTGCTGCTGTAGATTCAGTCTGGCCTCCTCTAACCTCAGCTTTCTGAGCTCTCTATCTAGGGACTGGTCCTCAAGGTTAGATGTGTGTGACACCTCTGAGACAGAAGTGACATTGGAATTGGCAGAGGCAGATCTTTCCCTAACTTGAGTCACCCTAGTTACCTGGCCTCTAGGTGTGAAGGGAGAACTACTTGTGTGTGACCCCTTCCCATTCCCAGTTACACTATGGGGTTTGTTGATGGAAAGATCAGTGGAAGGACCCTCCACAGGATTATCAGAATGTTCTCCTGAGTCTGCTTGGTTGGAATCCTCTTGTACCTCCCCTTCTGGCTGTACATGACCAGTGCTAAGTCCCTGGTCATACCTTAGGAGGAGTTTTAAGAGGAATTCCTTATTGGGATTCTTCCCAATCCCTAAACTTCTTTCAATGCAGAGACCCCTCAAACTTTTAAAATTCAAACTTTCATAAGTTGTCTTCACAACTCTAGAGGTAGCCTCTACAACAGACATGTTGACAGAAATAGTTTAGGAAAAATAGTAAAACGTTAGCAAGCTATTAGGCCTAACTTTTCAGAGAAAAATAAACTTTTCAGAAACTTTTTAGGAAGTTAAAAGTGACTTCTAGGTACAATTATGTATAACTCTAAGTATTTGAGTACACTTTTCTTGTGAAAAGCACTAGTAATAAGGTGGTAAAGCAATTGCAAGTACTCATCCCACCACTCCACCAATGTAGGAGGCTGGCCTGGTTTGTAGTGGGTACCTAAGGTACTTACACCGTATACCAGGTCCAGTTATCTCTTATTAGTGAAATGTAGGCAGTGTTCTAGCAGCTTAGGCTGTCTAGAGGTAGCTGTAGCAGAGCAGCTTAGGCTGAACTAGGAGACATGCAAAGCTCCTGCAATACCACTATAGTTACATAGTACTTATACACAATAAAAGACAATACTCAGTGTTACCAAAAATAAAGGTACTTTATTTTAGAGATATAAGGCCAAAAATATCTTAGAGGCAATACTCCTTCTGGAGGTAAGTATTATACACAGTATATACACTAGTAACCAAAATCAGGTAAGTAAACAGTCATAGAATAGTGCAAACAGTGACAATTCAATAGATTGCAATGGGTCTAGGGGCAACACAAACCATATACTAAAATAGTGGAATGTGAATGTCAAATTCCCCCCTAGGCAAGTGTAGTGTGTAGAGGGGCGCTAGGTGTGTAGGAAAAGACCAAAGGTAAGTAAAGTACCCCACCCCAGTTCCAGGAAAACAGGAGTAAAGTACAGCAAGTTTCCTCAGAACACACTACAAGTCGTGATGAAGAATTATGCAAGAACCAAGCAAGACTGCAAGCAACCAACAATGGATTCCTGGACCTGAAGACCTGTGGAGAGAGGAGACCAAGTCCAGAAGTCGAAGGAGAGTCCAGGAAGAACTGGAGCCCCTGCCCACCTGGAAGAAGGTGCAGAAGTGGATTCTCCGGTTGGAAGAAAGGTACAGAAATGCACCCAAGAAAATAGCTGCGGGTTCCTGCTTGGTGCGTGCAAGCGATGTCCCATGTCGAGTTGTTGGGTGCAGGCTGTTTGCGACACTGGATTCTGCCAACAAGGCTTGGTTCAAGCAAGTAAGAGGTTTGCGTCAAAGAGGAGCTGCCCGGACCCAGGAGGGACCTGGGGGTCTCAACTCAGACTGAGGAGACAGAGGGAGCTCTCAGCACTTCAGAGACCCTTCAGAAGACCAGGCAGTGCCCACGGGAGTCCCAGAACACAGGGACATAGGAGTTGCAAAGTGCGGTCGTCGCAGCACTACACTGGAGGAACCAGGCCGCCGGAGTACAACTCAGAGAGCTGTGAGTCGCAGGATGGAGTGCTGGAGACCTGGGCTACGCTGTGCATGAAGAACTTTCAGAAGAAGCGCACAGAAGCCCAAGGAGCTGCATAAGACGTGGTGCACAGGTGTACTGTCTCAGCACGGGGAGGCATGCTCTTACCTCCACCAAATTTGGACAGCTGGACCTTTGGACAGTCTTGGTCACTTAGGTCCACCACCTGTGTTCTAGGGATCACGCTCGTCGACAGGAGAGGAGTCCCAGAGTACCGGTTGTCGTCGCAGAGAGGTGCCTGCTGCAACAGGGAAGTGACTCCGTCACTCCATGGGGATTCCTTTGGTTCTTCTGGTGCAGGGTGAAGATAGGCAGTCCTCAGAGCGTGCACACCTTGGAAACTGTTGCAATTGCTGGCTGGAGCTGAATTTGCAGGTCACAGGAGTCTTTCTGGATACTTTGTTGCAGTTACAGTGGTTCCTGGAGCAGTCTACGGTTGATCTGACAGTCAGAAGCTGAAGCAGAGGATGTAGAGGAGTCCTGGACGAATCTTGCATACAGAATCTGAGGAAACACCCAGAGGAGAGACCCTAAATAGCCCTGAGAAGGGGTTTGACTACCTACCCAGGTATGCACCGATCAGGAGGGGTCTCTGACATCACCTGCTGGCACTGGCCACTCAGAGGTCACCAGAGGGTCCCCACACCTTGGAATCCAAGATGGCTAACGCCAGAGACACTCTGGAGGAGCTCTGGGCACCACCCCTGGGGTGATGATGGACAGAGGAGTGGTCACTCTCCTTTCCTTTGTCCAGTTTCACGCCAGAGCAGGGACTGGGCGTCCCTGAACCGGTGTAGACTGGATTATGCAAGGAGGGCACCGTTTGTACCTTCAAAGCATTTCCAGAGGCTCTGGGAGGATACCCCTCCCATGCTGTAACACGTATTTCCAATGGGAGAGGGTGTAACACCCCTCTCCTAAAGGAAATGCATTGTTCTGCCTTCCTGGGATTGAGCTGCTCAATCCCCAGAAGGGCAGAAACCTGTCTGTGAGGTGGCAGCAGCTGGGGCTGCAGTGAAAACCTCAGAGAGCTGGTTTGGCAGTACTGGGGGTCCACGGTGGAGCCCACAGGGTGCATGGGATTGCCCCCCATACCAGATTTGGATTGGGGGTGAATTCCATGATCTTAGACACCTCACGTGGCCATATTCGGAGTTACCATTGTGAAGCTACATACATGTATTGACATATATGTAGTGCACGCTCATAGTGGTGTCCCAGCGCTCACAAAGTCTGGGGAATTGGCCCTGGACAACGTGGGGGCACCCTTGCTATTGGAAGGGTGCCCTCACACACAGTAACTTTGCACCTAGCCTTCAGTAAATGAGGGTTAGACATATAGGTGACTTATAAGTTACTTATTGCAGTGAAACATGGCTGTGAAATAGTGTGTGCACTATTTCACTCAGGCTGCAGTGGCAGTCCTGAAGAAAGGTTTGTATGAGCTCCTTATGGGTGGCAAAAGAAATGCTGCAGCCCATAAGGATCTCCTGGAACCCCAATGCCCTGGGTGCCTAGGTACCACATACTAAGGACTTATAAGGGGGTCCAGTGTGCCAATCAGAATTGGAATATGGTGTCACTAAAGTGTAGTGACAAATGTGGTGAGTATAGAGAGCATGAGCACTGGAGTTCTGGTTAGCAGAACCCTGTTGACACAGTCAAGCATACTGACAACACACATAGGCCACAAACTATGAGCACTGGGGTTTTGGCTAGCAGGATCCCAGTGAGACAGAAAAAACACACTGATAAATAGGGTTTAAACTATGAGCACCGGGGTCCTGGCTAGCAGGGTCCCAGTTAGACAGTGAAAACACACTGACAAACAGGCCAAAAATGGGGGTAACCTTGCCAGAAATAGACTACTTTCTTACACATATGAGCCGCATACACACAGTGCCCAGCATCTACCCATTAGTTCAGCTGCAAGAGGCCACAGTAGAGTTTGAGAACCCTGAAATTGGAACACCTGCACTTTCCCTGACAGTGACCCCGAAGGCAGCCCCACAAATACAGAAGCCAAACAAGGCAAGCACTCATAGGTTGCTTCAGAAAAAAGATACTACAAGTAGAGTAATTAGAGAACAGGTGTCCACCCCACTGCAAAGGGACATAGGGATTGCAGGGTGAAGTGACTATGTACATAGGACTGTAGATACAACACAACAACCAATATCTCAAGGATATGCAGAAGCATAGGAATACTGAAGGTAGTCCACCCTTTTGGCAGAAGGAGAAGGGGGCATTATAGTCTCACCATAGAGTCTGCAGGACTGGCTATCACCCAATTGCTTCAAACACAAGAAGTAAGTCTTCCTATCTATGATATCCAAGAGAGACCCCTTATTGACTTAGACTACACAAGGGGTGCCTGAAGATTGCCTAAATCAACTGATGCAAGGGAAAAAGAGCGAGATTTTCTCCCTAGAAGTAGAAACCCCCAGCAACAGACCTTGAGCGGTTGCAGTTCTAAAGCACTCATGGCCAACCAGACCCTAGAATGGGATCCAGCAAGGTTAGGGGGGCAAGTGACACTACACAATAGACCAGCACTGCAGATGAGAGCCCGAGCAAATTTGAACTGTGGGGACCTCACTCCCAGTGAGACAGTTACTGAAGGGGAAAATAGCTGACACCCTGTTATACCATCTGTAGATAATTTAGCAGACTGGACCAAGCTGTTAGCCCCAGAGATGAGCCTGTGGAATGCTGAAGATTTCATTCTGTATGGTAAGGCTGATCCAGATTAGAATTACCCCTACAAGAGAAAAAGTCTGCATATATGGCAGAAGTACGCCAGACAGCACCATCCCCAACGTGCCACTACCCCTTTGCATTAGATGCCTCTGATATGTAAGGGACCTGGGGCACCACATTATGTTCCTTGGCCACGGATGGACAAGGAAAACTTTAGAAAATATTTGCCACTACTTACAGAGAGGTATCACAAAATAAAATGAAGGATGGAGTGTTGAAACTTTTCAAACACTCACTGCCAGTCATAGATCTGGGTTTAATCCATAGCTATGTTGCTCACCAAGCCACCCCAGTTTGGCCCCAGCCATATGCAAATCAGTCTTGACCCTGCTCCCCAATGGGAACAGTCCAGGCCGAACTGACAAGCCAGGTCTTCCTTGGAATGGAAACAACCATCCTGGGAACGGTTTTGGGTTATTTCTCCTCATCATCCAGACTAGCTTGAATCCAGTGATGTAGCAAGTAGGGAACCTACATCTGGGCCTACCCTAGCCACTTAGGGTGACCATCCCTGTGAGCAGGCTCTGGCCCCTGCAGTCTTTGCAGTACAATAGAGCACACCCATAGTTATAGGGGCACCATTGGAACTCTATGCAGAACATGCAGTATTCACTATTATTCAGAAGGCCAAGACCACTCTGACCACTCAGAGTATCAGGGCATGAGGTGATACTGTCACTACCATCTTTGAAGGTTGTGAAGTATCATACAGTGAATCCTGCAACATTCTTTGCCCACCCAATATTAAACCCTGAGGATGATGTTCACAGCTGTGCAACATATACTTCCAACGATTGCAGTCACGACACAGAGGACCCTATACCATGTAACATGGTCTACTTTGTTGATGGTTCTTCCACGATTGACCAAAAGACAGGAATTAGACATACAGGGACAACAGTAGGCAAGGCTCAGGCGCACAATTCCTTTGATACACTGCAGGTCATAGAACGGTTGACATTACCCATACATTATTCCCCCCAGACAGCAGAACTAACAGCATTAACATCGGCTCTTGAGTCAGGAGTGGAGAAACAATTAACATATACTCACATTCTGTGTATGTAACAACCACCGTGCACTCAAGCATAATGCGATGGAGCAGAAGAGGGTTTCTTAAATCAGATGGTGGTCCTGTGAGGCATAGAAACCTCCTAGAGGCTCAAATAGGGGCACTGGCGTTACCACATGCAGTGGCGGTTGCGAAGTGTGCAGCACATACAAGTGGACAGGATTTTTTGTCCCGGGGTAATGCACTAGCAGGTCAGCCAGCTAAGGATGCAGCTAGTCACTTACTCCCAGAGACACCATCAGACCCACAACCTGCCCCCCTCTGTTGCCTCTGACTGCCTTACCATCAGAGTCTGGATCAAAGACACAGACAAGGACACATCTCATTACACTGAGACAGCAAGAGTATACCTAAGAGAACTGCAGGAAGCTGCTTCTTTGCACGAAAAGCAGTTTATGGGAAGCTAGAGGGTGTATCCAGTCAGAGGATGGCCTAGTGTATAGACAGTTATCTACGGGAAAACCTGTAATGCCACAGTTTCTGCTTGCAATTGCCCTGAATCATATCCATGTGTCAGCACACACCTCCAGGGACTGTTTGGCAACACAAATATGACAAGACTGGTTTGTCCCCAATTTCCATGACATAATTACTATGTATCTGCACAGCTGTATGATCTGCCAGCATTACTACTCTAATCTCACCTTAAAAAATGATAAGTTTCACCATTCCACAACAACAAGTTCAATTTCAAGCCCTACATATTGAGTTTGTGGATATGAATGATAGATGCAATAACTACAGGTACCTCAATGTGGTGGTCTGTCCCTTCTCCTGAAGGGTCGAAGCAGGACCATGTATCCAAAGTAATACCAAATCAGCAGCCACATTCCTAGTCTGCGAAGTGATTCTACGATGGGGAATCCCAGAAGGGATAAGATCCAACAATGACACTCATTTTTCTAGTGCAATATTTGAACACATCACAACACTGTTAGGGATAAAACACAAATTGTCCTGCTTGTACCACCCCAAAGTAATGGTGTGGTGAAGAGCCTGAACGCCCTCTTGAAGAGCAAGAGCAGTAAGCTATGCACTGCTTTAAACAAAAATAGGCTATACTGTTTGCTAATAGCACTGTTTTCCCTGAGGAATATACCAACTTCAGACCATCACTTGACGCCCCATCAAATACTGACAGGAAGGTCTATCAGTGTCCAAGTCCCTGCCACTAGAAGCAAATTTCAGGGAGAAAGTTTGCCACAGGCACTGAAAGATGAAATGCATATCTACTTGAATGAACTGATTGAAGTATGTAAAGTTAATCTCCAAACAGATAACCAAGGGAAAAAAAAAGCAAACCAACGCCAAGGTCAACCTCCCAGCTGTGAAAGTGAGAGATCAAGTGTTTATAGGCAATTGGGTTAATAAATGGAAGGAGAAACGTTTCAAGGGCCTCTACACAGTCACCATGGTCACACCAACTGCCCTCAAGGTGGACAGCAGGAAACCCGGGACTCATCACAGCCATGCGGGTCTCAACCCAGCTTTTTACCAAAAGTAATGAACAATGTAAATGGAACAAGGGACGGGGCAGAGATTGGCACCTCAAAAGCACCCCTCCCCTCCAACTGTGTTTTTGGAGTATTTTTTGACAAGACAGTACAAAAGATACGTATTTTTTGTTTTTATGCTTCTGTTTTGTCTCTTAATACTATCTTTTTTTCTCTTTGCTAGCAAAGTACCTTCTAATTGTAATGTCTTACATGTCTTGAGAGCTCTCTAATAGCAATGTGACCCATAATGCCCACTCTAAATTGTCAGATAAAATGTGGTATCAGCACAAGTCAGAAATAGGTGTAAAGACCACAAATGAGTCATGCTTTGTGTGCTTCCTAATTCCTCATGCTATTGGGTCAGATAGAATGCACTCCACGAAAGAGGTACCCCTAAACATAGCTCACTGTTTATTACATCTGTACTTGTGTAGAAGTAAGGCCTAAATGCAGATAACATATGTCAAAGTAGTACACTTCCTAGTTAATGCTGCACGATATAACGCTTTACTAGAAGTTCTATACATTCGCACAGTCAGGCAGGACATCAGAGAAGAAATATCATGTTTGAGAACAGCGGTCATCCCACCACTGAAGATTGGCCCGTGATGGTCCTAGATCTAGGATTTCTAGGAGGAACACGCCTACCGACTGAATGTAGCAACTATTTTTTTAACCCTTTGCCCCTAGATTATATCTGAAGAGTGACAAGGTCAGTCGTTGTCGACACTGAATTTTCCTGTAGGACGATGTCCTTATGGAATGGTACAGATATCAGCTAGGATGCACTAGAGAAATTTACACCCACCTGGGACAAGAATATTCAACACTGTACTTGGGTAGAGAGTACTGTAAGTCCCCAGACTGTCGTGAAACTAACTTCTGTTTCCTTACGTTTCAGGGGAAATGGCACCATTTACGTAGGTCAAAATATTGGTTGCAAGGTCACAGTCTTTCATGCTGACAGGCAGGGGGGCAACTCCAGCCTTATGGATTTCTTCAGGCAATGTGGAGAACTGCTGTATGCTCAATTACCACCCAGCTGGGGAGGGATCTGTTCCATAGTGACTTTGCATGCTCCAGTTTTGGTGATTCCTGGAATAAACATATCTGCTTTACATAAATACACCATGAGCCATCCAATGGCCTTGCTACATTACAGCTAAAGGAAGAGAACTGCAGAGTATTTTGGCACAAGCACCTGGAAAGAAGTTCCCCAAGAGTATTGCCTGATCAACGATGCTGACATTTTCTTTGGAAGCTTCTTGTCATTTGTCCAAGCTAAAGCTATCGCAACTCCTCATGGTCATCAACACCACCAATTATGGCTTCAATGCCATAAAAGAGGAACTGTATTCCCAAAGAATGATGGTGCTGCATCATCGTTATGTACTAGACCTTATGAAGGCAATGCAAGGCGGGGTGTACAGGAAGATAGAAAATGCATGCTGCATGTTTATTCCAGCAAATGATGCAGAAAATGGAACTTTGTCACAAGCAATCCAGACACTGCATAATTTACAAACTAAAATGACAGATGAAGGAGGTGCACCGGATAGTTGGTTCAGGGGTTGTCAAAGTCAAAGCAAGCTTTATTCGACTACCTGAAGCCATAAAAGCACCATAAAAACAACACAATATATTAATAATAAATACATATAAGTACACTGTTATAAGTTTAACAAAATTAAACCACAAAAAGGTATTCCCAAACAAATAAAATTGTACTAAAACCTCTAAGTCAGACATTTGTCATATACATTAACAGTTTTACATAAACAATATGTTATTAACCCTGTAGTTTTTTTCCTGATTCTAAGGGCACCTATCTGGAAACTAGCCATACCAAACATACCTGAGGGCTTGAAAGCATTTGTAAATATATCAAAGCAGGCATAGCTGTCACAAAATGTTTTCCTTTAAATAGCGGGACTATAAACTGTTGCCTTAGGATACAATATTCACCACAAAACAGAATGAAATGCAAATTATCTTGATTAGAAAAATGATCACATGAACATCGGCCCATCTCCTCTATTCTGTAATGCTCCTTAAGTGTGGCCTGTAGGCAATATGGAAAGTCAAATCTGAACCTTGTTAATAGAAATTGATGCTCC
The DNA here is from genome assembly GCF_031143425.1 of Pleurodeles waltl. Classification (NCBI taxonomy): domain Eukaryota; kingdom Metazoa; phylum Chordata; class Amphibia; order Caudata; family Salamandridae; genus Pleurodeles; species Pleurodeles waltl. Next base: position 699,474,443 of record NC_090448.1, read on the forward strand.
AAATCCAGGGGGGGTCTCATGGCGGTAGCTGGGGGACGCGAGTCAGTGAAGAGCCAGGTCTTGAGGTCCTTCCTGAACTGAGCCAACGAGGGGCACTGTCTGAGGTGGAGAGGAATCGTGTTCCAAGTCTGCACAGTGAGGTAGGAGAAGGATCTTCCTGCAGCTGTGTTCTTCTAGATCCTTGGGATGTGGGTGAGGGTCAGTTGAGCACAGCCAAGTTGCCTGGAGGGTTTGTAGAAGGAGAGGCGGTGGTTGAGATAGGTGGGTCCGATGTTGTGAAGGGCCTTGTACGAGTGTATCAGGAAGTCTCCCCGGTGGGAGGAGATGTGGCGGGGGTGTCCAGGATCAGTCTGGCCGTGGGTTCTGTATTCTCTGGAGTCTAGTTTTGAGTTTCTTGTTGATTTTGTCTTAGAGTCACAAAATAAGGTTCTACTGAGGGGCAAGTTTGTAACATCATGTAAGAGCGTATGGACGGTTTTTGACTTTCCCTCGCCTCTCTCTCTAACAATTTATGATTCAGAATTTTTTTTGATGCCCTTTGGATTTTCTTAAACAATCGACCTTGGGTTATCAAAAAGCTTTGGTCACCCCAAGGTACATAGGGGGTGATTCTAACCCTGGCGGTCGGTGATAAAGCGGCGGCCAACCCGCCAACAGGCTGGCGGTCCAAAAAATGGAATTCTGACCCTGGCGGGAACCGCCAACACAGCCCGCCACATTAACACTCCGCCCGCCACGGCGGTACAGACAAACAGCGCGGCGGTCACCGCCAACAGACAGGCGGCAGACAATGTACCGCCCACAGTATCATAACTCACCAATCCGCCACCTTTTCCGGGGCGGGAGCCCCGCCGATAAAAACACGGTGGAAACAGACTACGAACGGGAAAACGCTCACCTCTACGCACTCCACGAGGAAGGAGGACAGCATGGAACCCGAATTAAACATCCTACCTGCTCTCGTCTACCTGCTCATCTACCACGAGTACGAACGCCGGCGCAGACGACAATGGTGAGTACTGCACCTACGACACACGGGAGGAGGAAAGCTTACGGCACACACATATGCGACCCCCACCCCCCCAAACTATGTACACACCAATGCAGAGCAACAAGTCACAGTGACACCACCCAAACCCCCCTGAAAAATGCAAAGACATAATTAAATTGTGAATAAAAATTTATGTACAAAATAGGCTCGGAAAAGTAATGGTCAACTAGCCAAAAAATCTATATCAAAATAATTCTATATACAGTGCAATGGATAACCGAGGCAATTAGTCCTGCACATCAAAAGAAAATCGAAGTGTCCGTGGGCCAAAGTGTAACAACACAAGGGCAAAGCCCACACAGGAGACCTGAGTCCTCTGGAGAGAACACTGCAGGGGCATCTGATGAAAAAACTACAGGCACCTCAGGGGGAAGGGAAGGGGGTGGCACCACAGCCACATGAGTCCACGACGCCAGATCCACGAAGGGGCCACCATGCCTACTGTGCCATCCTGGGGAGTGCAAAGCCACAGTCTCTCAAGTCTCTACAGTAGGTGGGTTGCCCACTGTTCCATCCTGGGGAGTGCAAAGCCACAGTCTCTCAAGTCTCACAAGTGGGTGGGTTGCCCACTGTTCCATCCTGGGGAGTGCAAAGCCACAGTCTCTCAAGTCTCACAAGTGGGTGGGTTGCCCACTGTGCCATCCTGGGGAGTGCAAAGCCACAGTCCATCAGGTGGATTACAGTCTCCACTGGTCAAGGAGGAGGCATGGTGGGCACAGTGAACAGTTAACAGTGCATGCAGGAAGGGCCCAGCGGAGCGGTGCTTGAGACGGCGGTGCCCAGCGGAGCGGTGCTTGACAGGAAGGGCCCAGCGGAGCGGTGCATGAGACGGCAGGGCCCAGCGGAGCGGTGCTTGACAGGAAGGGCCCAGCGGAGCGGTGCTTGACAGGAAGGGCCCAGCGGAGCGGTGCATGAGACGGCGGGGCCCAACGGAGCGGTGCTTTAGACGGCGGGGCCCAGCGGAGCGGTGCTTGACAGGAAGGGCCCAGCGGAGCGGTGCTTGACAGGAAGGGCCCAGCGGAGCGGTGCATGAGACGGCGGGGCCCAGCGGAGCGGTGCTTGAGACGGCGGGGCCCAGCGGAGCGGTGCTTGACAGGAAGGGCCCAGCGGAGCGGTACTTGACAGGAAGGGCCCAGCGGAGCGGTGCTTGACAGGAAGGGCCCAGCGGAGCGGTGCATGACAGGAAGGGCCCAGCGGAGCGGTGCATGAGACGGCGGGGCCCAGCGGAGCAGTGCTTGACAGGAAGGGCCCAGCGGAGCGGTGCTTGACAGGAAGGGCCCAGCGGAGCGGTGCTTGACAGGAAGGGCCCAGTGGAGCGGTGCATGAGACGGCGGGGCCCAGCGGAGCGGTGCTTGAGACGGCGGGCCCTGTTTAGCGGTGCTCTTCTGCACGGCGGGGCCCTCTTCAGCGGTGCTCTTCTGCACGGCGGGGCCCTCTTCAGCGGTGCTCTTCTGCACGGCGGGGCCCTCTTCAGCGGTGCTCTTCTGCACGGCAGGGCCCTCTTCAGCGGTGCTCTTCTGCACGGCGGGCCCTGTTCAGCGGTGCTCTTCTGCACGGCGGGGCCCTCTTCAGCGGTGCTGTTCTGCACGGCGGGGCCCTGTTCAGCAGTGCTCTTCTGCACGGCGGGGCCCTCTTCAGCGGTGCTCGTCCAGTAAGTCAAAGGAGCCAGACCTGGCCTGGACTCCCTGCTCAGTCGCCCTCCGACCGTGCTGTTGCTGGACCCTTCGGTGACGGAGTCCTGGGCCCTTTGGTGTCCTCCCTAACACCCGGGATGGGGCTTGTGGGCCCCTCCTGCTCCGCGCTCCTGCTGGCTGACTTCTCCGCCCTGCTGCCCTTTCGCTCCTTAGATGGGGCTCTCGGGCCCTTGCCTCCCCTAGATGTTGTGGCTGGTGAAGTGGGCGAACTTTGCTCCTTGGGGGCAGCCGTGTCAGTCCTCTCACGGCGGCCCTTTAGTTTCCTGGTCCTCTTGCCTGGGGGGGGGCTGGCTGTCCCCTTGCTGCTGATTGAAGTGTCACTGCTGGCAAAGGGTGGACTCCAGAACCCATGCACCACAGTGACACTCGAAGCTGGGCTGGTGGTGGCTGAGGTGCTCTTGGGACTCATTGCAGATGGAGGGGGTGGGTCAGTGGAAGGAAAGAGGTTAAGATTAGCGAGGAAAAGTTTTTTAGGACCAAGGTAAAGGGTAGGAGAAGTGGTGATGGGAGTGGAGGAAGAGGATGTGGTTGTAGGAGAGTCAGGTGTGCTGTCTTTGGGTGCAGGTGCTTGTGCTGGAGGCTGTCGTGAGGTGGATGGCTGTTGGGTGGGTGTCTGCCTGCGTTTGTGTGTCTTGGAAGAGGGGGTGACAGACACAGTGGGAGAGGACACAGGGGACGTGTAAATGGTAGTGGGGGTGGTGACTGTACGTGTGCGGACTGTACTGGAGGGTGTGCTGGTGATGGAAGCACTGGCTGATGGTGGTGTGCATGCAGGTGTGAGTGTAGACGTCACAGGGAGGGAGGAGGGAGACGAGGAGGAGGGGGACACAGAGGTGGTAGTGACTGTTGGAATGTCTGCATCTGGGTGTTGCTTGCGTGAATGCTTGTGGGTTCTGTGGTGCTTGTGTCTGGATGAGCTGCCCTTGGGTGTTGAGGTGTGTGCAGGCTGGTCTGATGGTGTGGATGGGATAGGCTGAGGAACAGGAGACAGAGACAGGGTGGAGGCAGTCAGAAGAGGGAGGCTGGAAACAGGGACAATGGCTGGCGTCAGTGCTGAGGCCAGAGCGTTGAACGATCGTTGATGGGCAGCCTGACCCGAATGAATGCCCTCCAGGTAGGCATTGCTCCGATGCACCTCCCTTTCTACCCCCTGGATGGCATTCAAAAGGGTAGTCTGCCCAACAATGATGGTCTGAAGGAGGTCAATGACCTCCTCACTGAGGGCAGCAGGGGTAACAGGGGCAGGGTCTGAGGTGCCTGGGGCGAAGGAGACGCCCGCCTTCCTGGGCGAGCGGGCACGGAGCGTAGGCTGAGGGGCTGCTGGGAGGGCGGGGCTGGTGCGCTGGGTGGCGGCTGTACCTGTAGAGGCGGGGGGCCCGGATGTTGCCGCCACCGCTAGGGAGCTCCCATCCGAGGACGTGTTGGTGTCGCTGGTGTCACCACCGGTCCCCGTTGTGGTGCTCCCCTCGCCCTCCGGATCACTGGTGCCCTCGGTGTCTTGGACCCACCGGGGCCTTGTGACTTGCAGCTCCCTCGTGCTCCGATGCCAATTCTCCTCCGCCTGATGATGCTAATGCACACATGCACAAGAAGATGAAGAAGAAGGGTGGGGGGAGAAAAACGAAGACCAGGTTGAGTGCATGCAATGTCAACACCGTTGGCGGAGAGGACAGACACAGGAGCCTCATGCACTAAGCCGCGCATTCGGGGTAGAGTACTCAGTACTTCTGACTAGGACAACAGGTCTAGAGACGACAAAGGCGCACATGTGTGATGCTGGACCATCGATAGCTGTACTTGTCACCCTACAGAGGTGGGGGCCGGGAGCACAGGGCCATGCCTAAAGGAGAGGACTACACTACAGAAAGCGCCCTGGCCTAATGTCACCCACAACCCTCCTCCCCCACCCAGACGCCTCCACTGCGCAGAGAGATAGCAGAATGTGCTGATACTCACCCCCTTGTGTCTGCTGTGATGTCCTCAAGCGCCCATCCAAATCAGGGTAGGCCACTGTCAGGATCCGGGACATCAGGGGGGTCAGGGTACGACTGGCACCCCTCCTAGGTTGGGAGGCCATCCCCAGCAGTGACTCGGCGGTCTTCCTGGTCCCGCGGCGGATGTCCTCCCACCTCTTGCGGCAGTGGGTGCCCCGTCTGACGTGGACCCCCAGGGCCCGGACTTCCTTGGCGATGGCACGCCAAATGTCCACTTTCTGATGGGCGCTGACCTATTTGACATGTACAGGGTGGGAAGGAAAAATTCATAAATTTTCTGCATGTTAGATGCGATTGGCCCCCCCTCCCCAACCTTGCCATATGGCACATGCTCTCATCTGTCGTGCGTTGCACTCCTCATTCGCCCCCCACCCCACCAACTTACATCCACCCCACTCCACACAGGCATAGCCCATTCAATGTGCACCCAGTGTACTTACCTGTTGGTCTGGAGGACCGTAGAGTAACGCATACTGGGGGAGGACCCCATCCACAAGTTTCTCCAACTCCTCAGACGTGAAGGCAGGGGCCCTTTCCCCAGTCGCAGCAGCCATTGTCACTTCCAGACCGAGGTCACAGCAGCACTTCCAGTATAGGTCCTCTCCTGTGGATGATCAGGTCTCGAGTGATTAAGCAGATAGAAAATGGCGGTCACGCCCGCGGCGGTCCGTACCGCGACCGCCGGCGCACCTCGTCATTGGCTCCTGAAACCCATAGGCTTCAATGTTAGCCAATGCGGCTTTGTATAGCGGTCTTCGACCGCCACGGTGTGCCTCGCCAGCGCATTGACCTCACATCCCATTGTCCCACTTCACAGGTCAGGCAGCCGCCATTTCAAGGGCCCACATGGCATAATTTGTACTGCGTCACACAGGCCTAGGCCTTGCATTGCCACACATACACGCCTTTCAATACATAGATAATCGTGTGCTCGGCATGCTGTGGTGAACGTACCTGTGATTTGCTTGACTCTGTGCTCCATGTTGTCCTTCCTAGGCACCGTCCGCTGGGACTTGCGAGGAGAAGGATGAATCCTCGCGTGTACCGACCGCTGGTGGACCTGTCGACAATGGAAGAACGCCATATCATACTACGATACCGACTTGACCGAGCCACTATACATGAACTGTGTGCCCAGCTGGAGCCAGCCCTGATGTCCCCCATCCGCCAACCCACAGGAATTCCCTCTCTAGTGCAGGTTCTGTCAGTCCTCCATTTTTTGGCAAGTGGCTCATTCCAGACAACAGTGGCCATGTCATCTGGAAAGTCTCAGCCTATGTTTTCAAAAATTTTGTCTAGAGTGTTGTCTGCCCTGACGAAACACATGCGGAGCTACATTGTATTCCCTGAGGAGGTTGATTTGGCCACTGTGAAGGGTGATTTTTATGCCCTTGGACATATCCCCAACATAATTGGTGCCATTGATGGGACCCATGTGGCTTTAGTACCCCCAAAAGACGATGAGCAGGTGTACAGAAACAGGAAAAGTTACCATTCTATGAACGTCCAGGTGGTCTGTTTGGCTGACCAGTACATCTCCCATGTGAATGCCAAGTTCCCTGGGTCAGTGCATGACGCGTATGTGATGCGTAATAGCAGCATCCCTTATGTGATGGAACAGCTACAGAGACAACGTGTGTGGCTAATTGGTGACTCTGGTTACCCCAACCTGCCTTGGCTATTGACCCCAGTGAGGAATCCCCGGACCAGGGCAGAGGAACGGTACAATGAGGCCCATGGGCGAACTAGGAGGATCATAGAAAGAACCTTTGGCCTCCTGAAGGCCAGGTTTAGGTGCCTGCATATGACAGGGGGATCCCTGATGTACTCACCAAAGAAGGTGTGCCAGATCATCGTGGCCTGCTGTATGCTTCACAATCTGGCATTGCGACGTCAGGTGCCTTTCCTGCAGGAGGATGGTCCAGATGGTGGTGTTGAAGCAGCTGTGGAGCCTGCGGAGAGTGAAGAGGAGGAAGACGAAGAGGACGACCCAGACAACAGGGACAGAGTTATCCAACAGTATTTTCAGTAGCACACAGGTAAGAATCAACCACGCCATTTAACATTTACTGAAAGCCCCCGGCATCTTTACTTTGTGTATTTCCCCCCAGTTCTTTTAAACTGATGTTTGATTTTCCCTTCCCTTTTCAGTGCTGTATGACCCACTGCGTAACTTCTGCTTGGTTAGCCCATGGACTAATGCTTATTGACATCGGTATGTTGTCATCACAAAAAAAACAGAACATTATTGATCAGTAATGTGTTATACATTTGTAAATAATACAGGCTGACTCCTGAATGATTTCAGTGCAATGAGTGATTTATTTTTAGTGCTAGATATTGGTACATGATATTAAAACGGTGATGGGTGATCGTGGAGTTATGTCCATGGCAGAGCCCAGTTCTCAGTTTCACAGGTGCATTTTCCATATGCCTGTGGAAGGATGGAGCAGGGGCAGTTCAAGGTTGGACAGGGTGACACTGTGGGACAGTGGGATGACATCAGGGGTTATATTATGCTGGCGGGGGTCTTGGCATCCTACTCTGTCTTCCTGTGAGATCTCAGGTTCCTCTTGCGGGGTGGTTGTTCTTCAGAATGAGGTGGGGTTCTGGTGGGCCGTCGTTCTGTGGGGGCCTCCTGACCACTAGCGCCGGCGGAGGTGGTAGGCTGTTCCTGGCTAGTGACAGGGGCCCTTTGTGGTGCCACATGGTCCCGCAATGTGGTTTCTATCCGGTTGAGGGCCTGGACTATGGTCCCCATAGCGGTAGCGATGTTCCTGAGTTCATTGCTGAACCCCATGTACCGTTCCTCCTGCTGTGCCTGGATCTCGGTGAACCTGGCCAGTACCGTCGCCATCGTCTCCTGGGAGTGATGGTATGCTCCCATGATGGTGGTGAGGGCCTCTTGGAGAGTCGGTTCCCTGGGCCTGTCCTCCCCCCCCTGTCGCACAGCAGCCCTCCCAGTTGCCCTGTTTCCCCGGGCCTCTGTCCCCTGGACGGTGTGCCCACTACCACTGCCCCCAGGTCCCTGTTGTTGTTGGGGTGTTGGGTCAGCCTGGGTGCCCTGTAGTGGCGGACACACCGCTGATTGACGCGTCCGCGAGACAGAGGCATGGGCCCGCTGGGTGGGAGCTGTGCTGGTGTTCCCAGAGGGGGTTGGGTCTGCTGTGGCCTGTGTCTGTGTGTGGGGAACCGACTGTCCAGAGGTCCCCGATGGTCCGGGCTGGTCATCAGGTTCTAGGTCGACAGAGCTGCTGTCCTCGCTGGGGGCCTGTTCTGGGGGTGGGATGGACAAATCTGGACCCTCCGTGGCGGTGTGTTGGCGTTCGGGCCCTGCAGGGGTAAAGGAGTATGGTTATTGTTTCTGTGTGTGCCATGGCGTGCATTTTGAGTGCCCTTGTCCCCCAGTGCTGGCATTCCCTTGTGGGAGGTGTTGTGAGGGTGGTGGGGGGGGTGTATGGGTATGTGCAATGGTCATGCTTTGGTGGTGGCTGTTATGGTTTGTGTTGGCATTCAGGGGTTGGTGTTGTTTAGGGTGGGTTGTGCTGGTTGAGACATTGGCAGGGAGGTTGTGTGCTGGGGGGTTGAGATTGTGGGTGAGGGGGGGGGTGGCATGCTGGTGGTTGGGGGGGGGGTGAAGTAGTTGAGATTCGACTTACCAGAGTCCATTCCTCCGTCAGGATGCAGGATGTTTACTACCTCTTGCTCCCATGCTGTGAATTGGGGTGGAGTGGGTGGGGGTCCGCCGCCAGTCTTCTGCACAGCGATGTTGTCTACGATCCTTTGCCATAGCTCAGCCTTCCTTGCTATAGTGGTGTGCTGCACCTGTGTGCCGACGAGCTGGGGCTCAACCCTTATAATTTCCTCCACCATGACCCTGAGTTCTTGGTCCGAGAACCTGGGGTGTCTTTGGGGTGCCATGGGGTGGTGTGGATGAGGTGTGGGGTGGTGTTTGTGGTGATGTGCGTGGTGATATGTGGTGATGTGTGCGTAAATGTGGTGTGGGTGATGAAGTTGGGTTCCTGTGTGTGTTGGGGTTTTCGTTTGCTGTGCTCGCTCTCTCTATCTCTATCTCCTTCTCTCTGATTTCCAACTAGTGGGGGTTTGTGGGTGATGTGGGTGTGTGTTTTATAGTTGATTGGATGTGTGGGAGTGTTGTTTGTATGGGTGTCAGGTGTGTGTATTTCAAATTGTCCAATGTGGCTGTGTTTTGGAGCTGGGTGTGTATTTTGACCGCGGCGGTGTGTACCGCCAATGGAATACCGCGGTTGAAAGACCGCCGCATGGATTCGTGGGTCAGAATGGCATGGGCGTGTTTGTGTTGGCGTGACGGTGGAGGTTTGGTCATCTCCAGTTTTCCGCTGCCCGCTGATGAGGCGGCCTTCCTTGGATGTTGGATTTTTGGCGGTTTCACAGTTGGTGGTCAGAATGACCGTGGCGGTTTACCGCGGCGGTAGAATGGCGGACTTCTGACCGGCGGTAAGGGCCTTTTACCGCCGAGGTCAGAATGACCCCCATAGTGTATTTCTAATGTAGTTGAGCCAAGAGATTAATGTTGTTCCCTCAAGGAACCAGCAATCCTCAGTCACTGCCCTATTTAGCTCTAAGTCAGGATTTATCCACATCCTGTTCCATCTCATTACAGGTGCCAGGGCCCCAAGATCTGCAATATATCCCATGACAGTTTATTCATGTAATTTATATCAGGAGACTCCCTGAGGCACTGCTAGTAGTCTGCTCAAAAAGATGTTTTCCACAGTCCGTAAATCTCTAATCTCTTTGTAATCCCAGACATCATACCCATAGGTCACCATTGGGATACATTTTGCTTGATACACATTAACCAGGGCCTAAATTGACTTTGCCCCCAGATTTTTTGCAGTCAAAGGTTTCACTCACCCCTCTGCATAAAGTATTAGCTTTAGCCTTCCTTTGTGGTACCCAGTACCCATCATCATCAAAAAGAACCCCCAGGTAAGGAAAGGTGGATACTCTTGTCAGATCAATACCACCGCCATGAAATGTATTCAGGGTTTGGTTTGTGTCTCTACCATCCTGGATGTCGAGCTGTTGGGAGCTTTGTTACCAACAACTGTGATCGTGCTGCTGATATACAGTATAATAAAAGCAATTTTAGCATGTGTTAGAAGAATAGGCTCTAAGGCGGGAGGGATGTTTTCAGTTAAGACATCAACACAGGTAGTGGATTCTCCAGGAGGCTGGCCTGATTTGTAGTGGGTAACTAAGGTACTTACACCTTATGCCAGGCCCAGTTATCCCTTATTAGTGAAATGTAGGCAGTGTCTAGAAGCCAGGCTCTCTAGACGTAGCGGTGGATGAGCAGGCAAAGCTTATCTAGGAGACATGCAAAGCACATGCAATACCACTGTAGTCACACAGTACTCACACACATGAAAGAAAATACTGAGTGTTACAAAAATAAAGGTACTTTATTTTGGTGACACAAATACCAAAAATACCATAGAGATTATACTCCCTCAGGAGGTAAGTAATACACAAATTATATACACTAGCATGCATAAAAACAGATAGAAAACAGTGCAATTAGTGAAAATCACAATATTTCGAAATGGGCCTGGGGGAGCACAAACCATATACTAAGAAAGTGGAATGCAAAAGTCGGACTCCCACCTAGGCAAGTGTAGTGTGTAGAGGGGAGCTGGGAGTACTAGAAAATCTCAAAGGTAAGTACTAGAACCCACCTCAGTGACCAAGAAAGCAGGAGTAAATCACAGTAACTTTCCCATCACACACACAGAAACGAGAAGAAGAATTATGTAAGAGCCAGAAGAGACTGCATGACACCAACAGTGGATTCCTGGACCTGAGGACCTGTAGAAGAAGGGGACCAAGTCCAAGAAGCTCAGAAAACTCCAGGGAGAACAGGAGCCCCTACTAACCCAGATGAAGGTGCAAAAGAAGAACCACTGGTGAAGAAGAACAGTCAGTACTGCACCCAAGAAGACGGAGTTGAGTTTTTGGTTGGTGCAAGTAATGTCCCACACCGGATGGAGGATTGCAGTCTGGTTTGCATTGCTGGAGTCCACCGACAAGCCTTGGCACATGCAAAGCTCACAGTTAGCGGAAAATGGGGCTGCCCGGGACCAGGAAGGACCAGGTGGACCGCTGCTGCCAACCCTCAGACAGGTTTCTGCCCCCCTGGGGCCTGGGCAACCCAGTCCCAGGAAGGCAGAACAAAGGATTTCCTCTGAGAGAGGGTGTTACACCCTCTCCCTTTGGAAATAGGTGTGAAGAGCCTGAGAGGAGTAGCCTCTCCTGGCGTCTGGAAATGCTTTGAAGGGCACAGATATGCCCACCTTGCATAAGCCAGTCTACACTGGTTCAGGGATCCCCCCAGCCCTGCTCTGGCGTGAAACTGGACAAAGGAAAGGGGAGTGACTACTCCCCTGACCAGCACCTCCAGGGGGTGGTGCCCAGAGCTCCTTTAGTGTGTCCCAGACCTCTGCCATCTTGGATGCAGAGGTGTGAGGGCACAATGGACACCTCTGAGTGGCCAGTGCCAGCGGGTGACGTCAGAGACCCCTCCTGATAGGTGCTTACCTTTCTCTGTAGCCAATCCTCCTCTGAGGGCTATTTAGGGTCTCTCCTGTGGGTATCTCACCAGATACCGAATGCAAGAGCTCACCAGGGTTCCTCTGCACTTCTTTCTTCGACCTCTGCCAAGCATTGTCCGCTGACTGCTCCAGAACACCTGCAAAACCGCAACAAAGTAGCAAGAAGACTACCAGCAACATTGTAGCGCCTCACCCTGCCGGCTTTCTCGGCTGTTTCCTGGTGGTGCATGCTCTGAGGGCTGTCTGCCTTCACCCTGCCCTGGAAGCCAAGAAGAAATCTCCTGTGGGTCGATGGAATCTTCCCCCTGCCAACGCAGGCACCAAACCTCTGCATCACCGGTCCTCTGGGTCCTCTCTCATCCTGACGAGCGTGGTCCCTGGAATACAGGAGCTGGATCCAAGTGTCCCCGACAATCCAGTGGCCCTTCTGTCCAAAGTTGGTGGAGGTAAGTCCTTGCCTACCCACACCAGGCAGTAATCCTGTGTACTGCGTGAACTGCAGCTGCTAGGGCTTCTGTGCACTTTTGCAAGACTTCCTTCGTGCACAGCCAATCCCATGTCCCCAGCACTCCATCCTGCATTGCCCAACTCGCTGAGTTGGACTCTGACTTCGTGGGACTCCCGTTTGTTGTGCTGAGTTGACCGTCGTGCTCAGATCTTCTGAACACCTGTTCAGGTGCTTCTGTGGGTGCTGCCTGCTTCTGTGTGGGCTCTACGTGTGTAGGAGGCTGGACTGGCTTGTAGTGAGTACCAAGGGGTACTTGCACCTTGCACCAGGCCCAGTTATCCCTTATTAGTGTATAGGGTGTCTAGCAGCTTAGGCTGATAGATAATGGTAGCTTAGCAGAGCAGCTTAGGCTGAACTAGGAGACGTGTGAAGCTACTACAGTACCACTTAGTGTCATATGCACAATATCATAAGAAAACACAATACACAGTTATACTAAAAATAAAGGTACTTTATTTTTATGACAATATGCCAAAGTATCTTAGAGTGTACCCTCAGTGAGAGGATAGGAAATATACACAAGATATATATACACAATAGCAAAAATATGCAGTATAGTCTTAGAAAACAGTGCAAACAATGTATAGTTACAATAGGATGCAATGGGGAAACATAGGGATAGGGGCAACACAAACCATATACTCCAAAAGTGGAATGCGAACCACGAATGGACCCCAAACCTATGTGACCTTGTAGAGGGTTGCTGGGACTATTAGAAAATAGTGAGAGTTAGAAAAATAACCCTCCCCAAGACCCTGAAAAGTGAGTGCAAAGTGCACTAAAGTTCCCCTAAGGACAAAATAGTCGTGTTAGAGGAATAATGCAGGAAAGACACAAACCAGCAATGCAACAACTGTGGATTTCCAATCTAGGGTACCTGTGGAACAAGGGGACCAAGTCCAAAAGTCACAAGCAAGTCGGAGATGGGCAGATGCCCAGGAAATGCCAGCTGTGGGTGCAAAGAAGCTTCGACTGGACAGAAGAAGCTGAGGTTTCTGCAGGAACGAAAAGGGCTAGAGACTTCCCCTTTGGTGGACGGATCCCTCTTGCCTTGGAGAGTCGTGCAGAAGTGTTTTCCCGCTGGAAGGACGCCAACAAGCCTTGCTACACGCAAATCGTGCATTTGGCGTTTTTGGACGCTGCTGGGGCCTAGGAGGGACCAGGAGGTCGCAAATTGGACCTGAAGAGAGAGGGGACGTCGAGCAAGACAAAGAGCCCTCACTGAAGCAGGTAGCACCCGGAGAAGTGCCAGAAACAGGCACTATGAGGATGCGTGAAATGGTGCTCGCCGAAGTTGCACAAAGGAGTCCCACGTCGCCGGAGACCAACTTAGAAAGTCGTGCAATGCAGGTTAGAGTGCCGTGGACCCAGGCTTGGCTGTGCACAAAGGATTTCCGCCGGAAGTGCACAGGGGCCGGAGTAGCTGCAAAGTCGCGGTTCCCAGCAATGCAGCCCAGCGAGGTGAGGCAAGGACTTACCTCCATCAAACTTGGGCTGAAGAGTCACTGGACTGGGGGGGTCACTTGGACAGCATCGCTGGATTCGAGGGACCTCGCTCGTCGTGCTGAGAGGAGACCCAAGGGACCGGTAATGCAGCTTTTTGGTGCCTGCGGTTGCAGGGGGAAGATTCCGTTGACCCACGGGAGATTTCTTCGGAGCTTCTGGTGCAGAGAGGAGGCAGGCTACCCCCACAGCATGCACAAGCAGGAAAACAGTCGAGAAGGCGGCAGGATCAGCGTTACAGAGTTGCAGTAGTCGTCTTTGCTACTATGTTGCAGGTTTGCAGGCTTCCAGCGCGGTCAGCGGTCGTTTCCTTATCAGAAGGTGAAGAGAGAGATGCAGAGGAACTCGGATGAGCTCTTGCATTCGTTATCTAAAGTTTCCCCAGAGACAGAGACCCTAAATAGCCAGAAAAGAGGGTTTGGCTACCTAGGAGAGAGGAGAGGCTACTAACACCTGAAGGAGCCTATCACAAGGAGTCTCTGACGTCACCTGGTGGCACTGGCCACTCAGAGCAGTCCAGTGTGCCAGCAGCACCTCTGTTTCCAAGATGGCAGAGGTCTGGAGCACACTGGAGGAGCTCTGGACACCTCCCAGGGGAGGTGCAGGTCAGGGGAGTGGTCACTCCCCTTTCCTTGGTCCAGTTTCGCGCCAGAGCAGGGGCTAAGGGGTCCCTGAACCGGTGTAGACTGGCTTATGCAGAATTGGGCACATCTGTGCCCAAGAAAGCATTTCCAGAGGCTGGGGGAGGCTACTCCTCCCCTGCCTTCACACCATTTTCCAAAGGGAGAGGGTGTCACACCCTCTCTCAGAGGAAGTTCTTTGTTCTGCCATCCTGGGCCAGGCCTGGCTGGACCCCAGGAGGGCAGATGCCTGTCTGAGGGGTTGGCAGCAGCAGCAGCTGCAGTGAAACCCCAGGAAGGGCAGTTTGGCAGTACCAGGGTCTGTGCTACAGACCACTGGGATCATGGAATTGTACCAAAAATGCCAGGATGGCATAGAGGGGGCAATTCCATGATCATAGACATGTTACATGGCCATATTCGGAGTTACCATGGTGAAGCTACATATAGGTAGTGACCTATATGTAGTGCACGCGTGTAATGGTGTCCCCGCACTCACAAAGTTCAGGGAATTGGCTCTGAACAATGTGGGGGCATCTTGGCTAGTGCCAGGGTGCCCTCACACTAAGTAACTTTGCACCTAACCTTTACCAGGTAAAGGTTAGACATATAGGTGACTTATAAGTTACTTAAGTGCAGTGTAAAATGGCTGTGAAATAACGTGGACGTTATTTCACTCAGGCTGCAGTGGCAGGCCTGTGTAAGATTTGTCAGAGTTCCCTATGGGTGGCAAAAGAAATGCTGCAGCCCATAGGGATCTCCTGGAACCCCAATACCCTGGGTACCTCGGTACCATATACTAGGGAATTATAAGGGTGTTCCAGTAAGCCAATGTAAATTGGTAAAAATGGTCACTAGCCTGTTAGTGACAATTTAAAAGTAATGAGAGAGCATAACCATTGAGGTTCTGGTTAGCAGAGCCTCAGTGAGACAGTTAGGCACCACACAGGGAACATATACATGCACACCTATGAGCACTGGGGCCCTGTGTGACAGGGTCCCAGTGACACATACATATAGGCCACAAACCTATGAGCACTGGGGTCCTGACCAGCAGGATCCCAGTGACACATAACAAACATACTGAAAACATAGTGTTTTCACTATGAGCACTGAGGCCTGGCTATCAGGATCCCAGTGAGACAGTGAAAACAGTGACAAACACCCTGACATACACTCACAAACAGGCCAAAAGTGGGGGTAACAAGGCTAGAAAGAGGCTACCTTCTCACACAACCCCCCCCCAAACGAAGGACAATAAGGCTAACCTTGGCCAGTTGAGACTTTATTGTCTAAGTGGTGATAAGTAGAGAGTAGCTCTGCAATAGACTGGTTACTCCCTTTATCATCCACTATATGGTTACTTCCCTGTGGGGATGTAAACCACCCTGTTTGAAGTTTTTTAGCTAAGCAACAATGTGAAGATGTATTTTCAGAGTTTCTATCAGTAAGTTTTAGTTTAGAGCAGTGGGAATTGTCCACTGAACCTATTTGTAGTGATGGAAATGCCAGACAGGGATGCTGTCTCAGAAAAGCCATAGCAGGGCAAAAACTTTGTCCATATGGCTGGAAGAGAGAACAGGGATGCTGTTTCTCTTGGGTTTGAGCAGGGCAGGGATGCTGTCCTATCAGCTCCACACTAGGGCAGGGATGCTGTCCTAAGTGTTGTGGGGCAGTGCAGAGTTTCTGCACTAAAGTTTCTCTGGGAGGGTTGGAGGGATGCTCCATGTTAACTAAAATGGTGCTCTTTTTCTCACCAATGTTAGTTATCCCACAGAGAGGTACTTCCACCTCAGGGAGTACAGTTTTGCCAACTGATGATTCCCTTGGAACAGGTGCCACCCCAGGAGAGGTTTCTCCCACCACAGGAATGGTATCCTGAATGGTAGGGTGGTTAGGGGATACTGTGATACCCTTTTTACCTGTTGATGGAGAGGGATCCTGAGTTTTCAGGCCTTCTCTCCTTTGCTTTTTCATTTCAGTAGAAATGAGAGGGAACAATTCCTCAGGGATGCCCAGCATGGCTGCATGGGCATAAAACTCTACATCAGCCCAACCTGAGGCCTCTAGGTCATTACCTAAGAGACAGTCTACAGGTAAGCTAGGTGATACCACCACCTGCTTAGGGCCAGTAACTCCACCCCAACTAAACTGAATTATAGCTAAGGGAAGAAACTTAGTGGAGTTATGGACATCAATAATCTTATACTGTTGTCCAATGATGTGTTGATCAGGGTGCACTAGGTTGTCAGTCACCAAAGTGAAACTGGCACCTGTGTCCCTGTAGGCCAAGGCCTCAACACCATTTATTGAAACTGTCTGCCTGTACTTATCCATTGTAAGGGGACAAGCAGCCAGTGTGGCAAGGCCAATGCCACTAGGTGTGACAGAAACTGTCTTGGGACTGATTACATCAGTTTCCACTATGGACCCATAAGTGAACCCAACTACACCCTTTGCTTGACTGTTGCCAGCAGTCCCACCACTAGTACCACTACTGCTAGGGGCACTAGAGCTTGATGTATTAGTGGTGGTAGGCTCAGGGGGTTTACCTGGACAGGACTTATCCCCTGGCCTATGGCCTCTGTTTTTACACACAAAGCACCAAGGCTTTTTAATGTGTGCAGGTTGGGAAGAAGAGGAAGAATTTGTTTTATCCCCACCCTCTGAAGAGTGTTTAAGATTTGAAGTGGGATCTTTGGTTTTACCCTTATCCCCATGCTTATCTTGAGATTTTTCACCATCTTTCTTCTTATTGCCATCTTTGTCACCCCCTGTATGAACTTTTCTGTTCACCCTTGTTCTGACCCATTTGTCTGCCTTCTTTCCCAATTCTTGGGGAGAGGTCAGATCAGAGTCTACCAGGTACTGGTGCAACAAATCAGACACACAATTATTAAGTATATGCTCTCTCAGGATTGTGTTATACAGGCTTTCATAATCAGTAACTTTACTGCCATGTAACCACCCCTCCAAGGCCTTCACTGAATGGTCAATTAAATCAAC